>NC_083339.1:133054476-135454476 GCF_019175385.1 Lycium barbarum
ACATATCCCAAAACCTTCACGGGAAAGGAACGGACTCACTCGCCCGGAAGGGGAAAGATTGAATCTTGAAGCTTTAAAAGAGTGGGAGAAAGGGGACGCATGAGCATTGGATAATGGAAATAAGGTAGAAGGGTATTACTTTCACACCTCTCTCTCTATCTATAGATAGTGAGAGATCCACTGTTCCCTCTATTTATAAATAAATAGTGTTTTAGGCATTTTACTTCAAAATAAACAGTGCTTTAGGGTTTCAAAAAGAAACTGATTTTATTCTTCAAAATTATATTTATTTACACAATTAAGAATTAGTAAATAATTTTTCTCTTTTAGATATTTAAGGGTCCTAATTTTCTAGGAGAAGTAATTTCAACATCAATTATTACGAAACGGAGGATGAAATAGAGGAGGCCCCCCGGCCCCCGCCCAAACCCCCAACCCCCAACCCCAAAAATAAGAATAATAAAAAGGAAAAAGAAATGACACTGAGCGACCATTCAGCGCTTCTTTGTCACTCGCTGACAACTACAACATCACACTCAAAATCAATAAATCACTCTTTTATCACATTCCCCAATATTCAAGAATCTCTCTTATTAATTCTCGGCAACTGGTCTGGCTTTGGTTTTCTTTTCTTTGTCACAATTGTATGATCATCATCATCGCTTAACATTTTCGTTTCCAACATTTTATTTTAGGTTTATGTGAATGCAAGAGTGTCGTACACTACCTACCATTTACGGCCAATTCATGAATGTTTCTTTTCATCTACTCATTATTATTATTAACTTTAATACATAATTAACTGGGGAAACAAAAAGGCGAGCCTTGGGCTTTTATTATGTACAGCCTATCATCTTTTATAATCCCCAATTATTAATAATAGTTCTACAGTATTATTTTTGGATATGGGTTCTGGATAGTCAAGAATCAATTTTGAACAGTTGATGTTGACTCACTTTCACTTCCGTGTATAACAATATACTACTTGTTTATTTTTTGGTACAGTTGTTGGTGGTTGAAGTTGGATTTTGTTAAAGACAAGTGCGCTAACCAAATTGGACCCATTTGACTAAACAAGAATTTGTTTGGATTTAGGAAGCTGGTAGGAAGGAAATTTATAGATAGAGAGAGAGAGAGTTAATGGCTAGTACAACTACAGAGGACCACTCTCACATTGGAACTGACGATATAAATGAGGAAACTCAACAACAGATTTCTGACAAAGATAGTAGTATTGTAGAGAAAGATATGGCACCTTTGCCTGGTAGCTCAATTCATCGGTCTTCGTCGCGGCCACAGTTAGATGTTAGTGGTGCTGCAATACAGGGGAATTTTGAGGAGAAGGATCCAACAATTCTGTTGCCTAATCAGTCTGATGATATTTCCCACCTTGCTTTGGATATTGGTGGTAAAATTTCATGTCTTTATTCTCTATCAATCATCAATAGCAAAAAATATTGGAGTCCCAAGTAGTTGGGATTTGAAGTGTGTGTAATTCTCATGTTAAAGTGGATATGAAGTTGATGTTTTCTTGTTTTATTTCATACTCCCAGAGAAAGAAAGGGAGTAACATTCATCAAATTGGGATGAATTGTCTAAGTCTTCTATTTTTGGTGTAAACAGAATCTTTGGGGGATACAGGGGATCTGATAGGCAAATTGTAATGCCATAGCTGACTAGCTTTTGATAGCCTCCTTTTGGCTCTTTTAGGAGCTTGTAGTTACCTTTTATCAGTACTAACCTGTAGTTACCTTTTTTCACTATATGTATATATATATATATATATATATATATAAAAAAAGAAGAAGAAGAATATTCATCACATTGTGTGTATTTTTCTTGGAACCACCTGTCAGATGTTGTTTGTATGTTCTTTGATAACCTATGATAAATTGAGAATTGGATAAAACAATTGGTTTTACCACTGATATGATTGTGGATAATCCTTGTGGTGTCTCCAAAATTTGACCTTTATTCCAATCTTTTCTGCTTGCATATGCTTTTGCTGTAAAGCCGAAGTCTTGCACCGGTACTGAGTTTATGCGCGAAAAGCTATTAGTTCTGGATTAATATTTTCCTGTGGATTTCTTAATCCAGGCTCTCTTATCAAGCTGATTTACTTTTCAAGACATGCGGACCGGCAAGTGGATGATAGGAGGAAGAGAAAGGTTAAGGAGAGATTGGGTG
This sequence comes from Lycium barbarum, assembly GCF_019175385.1. Taxonomy (NCBI): domain Eukaryota; kingdom Viridiplantae; phylum Streptophyta; class Magnoliopsida; order Solanales; family Solanaceae; genus Lycium; species Lycium barbarum. The sequence goes on from NC_083339.1 coordinate 133,056,664, forward strand.
TTTCAAATGGAAACAGGAGAAGCTTTCCTATCCTTGGAGGGAGGCTTCATTTTGTGAAGTTTGAGACATCAAAAATTAATGAGTGCTTAGATTTTATACATTCCAAGCAACTTCACTGCGGTGGTATCGTTCTTTGACTTGTCCATTATTTTCAAATGAAAATTTTGTAATGCACTATATTGCCCTGTGATTTTCAAAAGTTCTTGATCAGCACAACATACATTGGCAAGAGTAGGGATTATTGTTTTCACATTTTATTTATAATCTTGTGGCCAGGGATTGATTCACCACGTTGGCCTTCTGATGCCCCACAAAGTGAAAATGCAGTAATCAAGGTAAACGTCATACTTGTGGAATTGTGTGACAACCTCAGGTAAAAGTTAAGTTGCAAGGGAGGAAGCTTTTATTTGTTTAATTATGTAATAGCACACTCTCTCATGTGTGGACCTTTTCTATTTTGAATGATCTATTGTTCTTTTTTCTAGGGCAAACATGTAAAAATACTTCTTTGGTAACTGTCATAGTGAGATTTAAACCTAGGACATTTATTTGCTCTGGTACCATGTTGAGCTTTGTGACCACCTCATTTAAAAACTAAACTGTTAACGAGGGGACACTTTTATTTCTTTATTATGTATCAATGCTCTTGAGCCAGGACGACGACTTCCCATTTTAATTTGATCAGAATCGAGTTATATGGAGGAAGAAGCAAACAGGTTTGAAGTACTCAAACTAAATGCAAACTGAAAAAAGGAGAAAGAAAGAAAAGAATAACTAAAGAATTAGGCATTAAGAAACTAATTTAAATGGTAGAGCATAGTATGCCCTGCGGTCTCTATGTAAAGAGAAACTTATTCCTTGTACCCCCCTATACAAGCATAGCTAGACCAGTCTTATTGAACAAACTAGCTTTCGGAATTGTACCCTTGTTTCGCCAAACAGTATGTCCTGTCTCATATTGGTAGTAGTTTCTTTTGAGCTAAACTACAGGATCATCTTTGTGTATATTTCATTTAAGATTACATGACATAAATAAAGCACATAATTCTAGTTTGGAAAAGGCCCCTTGACCTTTGCAAGAAACTACTAATAGGAAACTTACCAATGACCTAATGAGATTCTCTTTGCATTCTTCTCTGATGATTATGATAACAATAGAATCAACCATACTAGCCCCTAAGGGTCAGTTCAAGTGGCAAAGATTGAGGAACTAGTAACTTAGGTCATAGGTTCAACCCCTGTGCCATGTGAACTAAGCTTGGTATTTAAGTGGAGAAGGGTAGAGGGTTGGGTCCATTGTTCCCGAGTTTCAAAGGTTGCGGCTGGTCCTGAGGATTAAACCCAGGTGGATTTCTCGGTCATAAAGAAAATCCTCTGTACTCTGGTTACCACTTCGGTGAAGTTGTCTGACTAGTACTTTTACGGTATAAGCACAAAGTGAAATGTGATTTTTACTTAAGTTTGCTGCTAGTTATCAGTTTTAATAATTCACATATGCATGCACATGCCTATTTAACCGGTTTGGTTTTGTGAAAAGGCTACAGGTGGTGGGGCATATAAGTTCGCTGATCTTTTTAAGGAAAGGCTGGGAGTCAGTATAGAGAAAGAAGATGAAATGAATTGTCTTGTTGCTGGTGCAAACTTCTTACTCAAGGTATGATCTAATTTCCTGTCCCTTGGGTATTGCTAAATGTCCAACTGGAACTCCAATAGACTAAAAATGAAACTTTTCTTACTTAACTCTCTCTCTCTCTCTTCATTTTCTCCTATATTGGCAGCTTTAGATTCTAGTCCTTTGTTTGACTGAGTACAGTGCATCAAATGTTGCTTTCTTGATCGCATCTCTTGGGAGGAGTACGAAGAACAACTCAGTGCTGATTGATTTTCAAATATACTTGTAAATATTGTCGTATAGAGGGCTTTCCGGCCCACAATTTTTAGGATACAGATTGCCACGAAGTATCTTGCATTCAGGATTTGACAATCACTTCAAGAAAAGCCTCCCAATTACTGAGGCAGATTTTTACAGCTTTAATAGGAGATATTGTAGATAGATCTGCTCTTATTTTGGCGTTTTATCTTATGTAGGCTTTGCCTTCACCTCAAAGCTCTGATTAGTAACAAAAGCATTTTTGACTTGATTGACTTTTCTGACGTAGTTGCGTGCCTGCATCTGCATGTGTTGTGCTCTTAATGATTGAAATAGTTCAGTAGTAGGTCTCTGCATCTGCATGTGTTGTGCTTTTTATTTTTGTTTACTTGTAGGTTTCTGCATTTCCCAGCTGCTATTGAAGGAATACTGACTGTTGATGGCTGTTGAGTATGTCAGAATGTGAAGTTGGGAAACTAGTCGCTTCAGCAAAAAAATTTCAGCAAGTTTATGCCACAGTCTTTGTTAATTGCTGATGGAATGTACTGAATTTTTGCATTCTGGATAGAGCTGTACATGCAAAATAGGCTTAAAGGCTCTCTTTTTCATTTGCTTATCAGATAGTTTTATTTTATACAAATATATCATTGCATGGCTCTTTCATTTATTTGTTTGCACAGATAGTTTCGTTCTTACAAAGATATCATTGCTCACTGTACTGATATATACTTGAAGAGGAGTCTCTTGGTTATTTCTCATACTTTCATCTCCTTGTCGTTATACTTCCTTTGTCATGCCTTCAAGTACCATATTTTTTTCCCTCTTTTGCTTGGCTTAAGTTCTGATTTCACATGGGCATTAGTATTTCTTTCTTGTCCACAGCTGTTATTTTATTTTGCAGAAGCTGTTCGGGAAGTTGTTTTCTACTTTATTGTCCATTTAAAAAATATCCTGTGGCTGTTGGATGTTCATGTTCAGGAAGTTTTGGCCTCAGCTTTTCCTAGTTTAACACAGTTTAGCTTGGGGATTGTTAGACGGTGATCTCTGACGTTTGCTTATGTTATTGTCTTTGTTGATTATATTCCTGAAAGCTTCTTTTTGGTAGGCAATCCGTCATGAAGCTTTTACGCATATGGAGGGTCACAAGGAGTTTGTGCAGATAGACCAGATTGATTTATTTCCATATCTGCTCGTGAATATCGGTTCTGGTGTTAGTATGATCAAGGTACTCCGCTTTTCTTGTTCGGTGTTATTGAGCTCATAAAACATTCGAGTAACTGCTGATTTTTATTTTTTATTTTTTTTATTTGCATTTTTATAGGTTGATGGGGATGGGAAGTTTCAGCGGGTCAGTGGCACGAATGTCGGAGGTGGTACATATTGGGGATTGGGGAGGTTGTTAACTAAGTGCCAGAGGTACTTTTGATTAGACATCACTTTTGACAATGTTCTTCCTTTGCCTATCATATTTGAAGATAAGAAATTAGAGAGAGAAGTAGAAAGTTTGAGAATCCATGAGCACTATCTCTCAGACTCTCACAGCACTCGTTCCTCCTTTTTTTTAATAAGGTGAAGTAAATTCTATTATATAGTACCAAGAAGGTAGTGAGAAGTACAAAGGGTAACAAAAGATTACAGCATCACATCTCTCACGGCATGTGTATTTATACCCATTCACAATGGGACAGTATTTCCAATTTTGTGTGAGTGATAATGGGACGTTATTCCAGATCCCGCTTGCTTTGGGAGATGACTTCCTGAACACTCTAATTATGGGGCAAAAGATTGCATAATTATAACTGATTCGGATCTAGATTTGGGATATGACTTCCTAAACACACTAATTATGGGGCTAAATATTGCATAATTGTAACTGATTCTCAATTCTCTGTCACAGTTTTGATGAACTGCTAGAGCTCAGTCAGCGTGGAGACAATAGAACCATAGACATGCTTGTTGGTGACATCTATGGTGGTATGGATTACTCAAAGGTACATTCTAATAGATGAGGATCTATAATCTAGGATTTATTTTACTGATTAAACGGAGTTGAACGTTAGTGGTTTACATGGGTGTTTAATCATGCGGGGAAAGATCCATGTTTTATTTGGTTTGTATTTGCTATGTATCCTAATGATTATCTACTCAAGATCTATAATATCTGTATAGATTGGCCTTTCAGCTTCAACAATTGCTTCGAGTTTTGGGAAGACCATTTCAGAAAACAAGGAGCTTGAAGATTATAAGCCTGAAGACATCTCTCTATCCCTGTTGCGAATGATTTCATACAATATTGGCCAGGTATCCCACGTTTAAGATCCCTACAATTCTACAAAGCGTAAGTTTTATAGTTAGGGTTAAGTACGTTTTAGGTCTATCCTATTTCGTCCACAAGTGATAATTTGTGACAAATTTGTAAATGTTTGATCTCGTAGATTGGAACTGGACCAAGAAGTCATTGTTTGCATGCTTCTGCAGTTCAGACTCTGGAAACATCAAGTTTTTTTTTTTTTTGAAATGGAACATCAAGATTTTACTTAAAAATACATTTGAGTTATGACCGATGTCTTGTTAAAACTTAAAAGTGAACCTACATGAATAAGTAGCACTGTAAAGAAATAGATGAGAGGATACTAATGTGGTCCACGACCTGAATAGTTTTTGGCCAACTAGGGTCGGGGCATCCCGCACCCCTACGGGAAATTTGAGTTCTTATTCTTAGCTTCTATTTGGTTTATATCAAAAGCTTGCATTGTAAAGAAACCCAAAAAGAGATTCAAGATCATGAGTGCCTGAATAATTTAGAATCATGTAAATTCTTCCACCAAGTTCTCCACGACAAGAGATTTATATCGTCAGTTCAGTTGTTAGCTATATTTACTTTATCCTAAAAAGGGAAAAAAGGGTTAGGTATATTTCTGATTCTTTCCTTTCTGAATGAATAGCTTGTGGGAAATGATTTTTTCCTAACCATGAAATTTATCTTTATATTTTCTAGATAGCTTATCTCAATGCACTACGTTTTGGACTCAAAAGGATATTCTTTGGAGGGTTTTTCATACGAGGTCATGCTTACACTATGGACACAATCTCTTTTGCTGTTCAGTTCTGGTGAGAAATTGATCAGTTTTACTAGGCTTCATTATTTAAAACCAGCCACTAAGTATTTTTCTATTTCTTTCTTTCCTCCTCCAAAGCATGTGTTTCTTTCTTTCATTCATTAGTGTCTCTTTATCAATTTCACCCTGACTCCAAATCTTTGAATAGGTCCAAGGGAGAGGCACAGGCTATGTTCTTGCGACATGAAGGTTTCTTGGGAGCTCTGGGTGCATTTATGAGCTACGAAAAACATGGTCTAGATGACCTGATGGTCCATCAGTTAGTGGAAAGATTCCCGATGGGTGCACCATACATTGGAGGGAATGTTCACGGCCCACCGCTGGGAGATTTAAATGAGAAGGCAAGTATTACCTTTAAGTATTAAACTCTCGTGCACTGCGTATTGGGTTTGAATGTGATAAGTTTTCCGTATGACTTAAGACTTTTATCAATAGTGTGTTTCAACAGTTTGAATGCCTTGTGAATGTTCCTTGCAGTAACTGATTTGACAATATAGTTCTTGCTTATCTTTTTGTATAAAGTAAGGAATAGATGCCTAAAGCTATGAAGAATATATTCCCCACTATGTGACAAGGTGGGAATATGGTACCCATTTATGACCAACAATACATACAAGCAGAATAACGGGAAAAGGCACATGGAGTTGGCCATATAAGTTGAAGCGTCATGGGTTGAGTAAAGATTTCGTGTCACCTCACTAAACTGACTCAGTTAGTCCAATAATCCTCGCAATTCTGCTTTTGTTGGGCAAGTTGCGTTGCAGTTTGGTACTCAACTATGCGACTATTGATCCTTACTTCCTTTTTTTAATATTCTGAATAATATTGTTAATGCTTTTCTGAGGATAGGTAAAGAGTTGCTTGTAGAGATGGTTGGAGAAACATTCCTTCTGTAATTAATTACTTTTTCTTCTTCTCCTTCTCCTCCGCCGCCGCTTCCATAGTTGCTTGACACATTTGAACTTATAGAAGGTAAAGAGGTTTAAATTTGGGGAGATTGAGTTTTTTTTCCTTCTTCTTCTTCTCCATAGTTGCTTGACAAGCTGTATTGAGTTTTGAATTTATAGAAGCTATAAAGTCAGCAGGTCAACTGGTTTAACTTTTGGAGAGATTGATTTTTTTTTTCAGAGACTTATTCTTTTACCATTCTGGTAGGGGAGATTGATAAATCAGATTAGTGAAAAATAAGTTGTAATACTGCTTTGCACGTTTCCTCCAGAGTTGCTTGACAACCTGTTATGAATTCTGAATTTATAGAAGTTAAAGCTAGCAGGTAAAGTGGTTAATCTTTTGGGGAGATTGTTTTTTTTTTTTCAACAGGAAATTGATCATGTAGCTTGAAACTACGTAATCTGGTTTTTGATGGGATATTTTACATAATAAGCTATATTTGATTGCAGATATCGTGGATGGAAAAATTTGTGCGTAAGGGAACTGAAATTACGGCTCCTGTTCCAATGGCTCCACCAGCTACTACCGGCCTTGGAGGCTTTGAAGTTCCATCATCTAAAGGAGTTCTGCGACCTGATGCAAGCAAATTAAATGTTGGGGTTCTGCATCTGGTCCCATCTTTGGAGGTTTTCCCTCTTTTAGCAGATCCAAAAACGTAAGTGATTAATGAAAGTTGATTTTTGGGCAGATCTTTTGCAATTTTTGTGTGGTTCAATAAAAGGTGTAGCTCTTTATTTGAGCTGGTCTTGCATAGTTTCTGGTTGCAATCGTTGTCTGTTTGTACATTCTGGTTATTTTACTTCCATTTCTTATCTCTGGTTATCTTAGTTTCATTCCATCTGTTTGTTTTCTTTGAACAGGCTGTCAGTGTTTATTTATCTTGGTCCCCAGACTTGGTTAGCCTGCAAACTACTGTCATATTAAAAGTTCTAGAAATGCCCCATTTTTGTTAAATATCTTTCATCATGTGTGTAGATGTCGGATTGTACTAAACAGGACAAGGATTATATTACTATTTCTGGGACTACTGGTTTGAAAAATATTGTGTTTACGTATTACTATTTGTATAACACTTGTTTGAAGATTATTGCGTTTTTACTGAGTTTTGAATTGCTTTTTAACAGATATGAGCCAAATACCATAGACCTCTCAGATCACGGTGAGCTAGAGTAAGTTGAAATTACACGCTCAGAACATGCTCTATTTTCTCTGTAATAGCCAAACAAGCCTGCTTCTAGTTTTTGGTCAATTTGTTCTTTTTCTTGGACTAAAATTTGGCGTGCTGTAGGTACTGGTTCACTGTATTATCTGAGCATCTGTCGGACCTTGTTGACAAGGTAAAACATTGACCTAGTAATCATGTCAAAATCCTTGTTTTTCAGCCCAAGAAAGGAAGGCTTCAGTATTTGTTGTTGTTGTTGTATCATGTATGTCATCTAGCAAAACAAGCTAAAAAGCAACGTATTTTACTCAAGGACATGCTGCATTGAAAATTGTTCCTGCATTTTAATACACATGCACATTTTCTCATTGACCCACCCAAGAGACCGAAGTAGCAGATTCCAAATGACTCTTTTCAGTGTCCTTATAATAAGAAGTAGAGGATACTGTAATGCACTCTAAAATATATGGGTATAAATACCTCAATACCATACTGAAGTTTACCAAATTACCCTAAGGGATAAGTGGAGTATGGATTACCAAGAAATGTGTAGAGGAACTAAATGTTCTTAACCTTGTACATTATCATCTGCAAAATATTGATTCTTTATCATGCCCTAGTATTCTCGTTTATCTCTTCATACACTGCTTCTGATCTCTTTCTGAAATTGCTGCTACAAGTGAAGTTTTTGGTACTCCTACTTTTAATGGCTAGAACAAGTCAATATTATGAGTAACTTTATTTATTCTATCTTGTAAAAAAACCAAGATGTAAAGGTTGACTTGACAATTTTGATAAGGATAAAGCTTGACTTGACAATCTTTCTTGTTCAGACAAAAACTGGGTCTGAGAGGTTCGGATGGAAGATTCCACTCTCTTCTTGTCCCTGCCATAACCGATCTTTGTATTGTTTAGAACGTAAAGGCGAGACCAATGTCATTTATTTTGAATTGTGCAATGTGCATCACTAGATACTTTTTTTCTATATTATCGCGCTATGTCTCCTATATTTTCATGGTTTAAGAAGCGAATCCTTGAATTCTCCAGGCAGTGGCTAGTGAGGGTGGAACCGACGATGCAAAAAGAAGGGGTGATGCATTTGCTCGGGCATTTTCCGCACACTTGGCTAGGTATTATACGTTGCTTATTTAGCTGCTTTTTTTTATTCTGTTGTATTCCCTTTTCTATATCCATCTCTAGATGTTATTTTACAGCAGCCTATTGTTATGTCAAACTTTGAATTAATTAATCTAATAATAACTTTGTTAATTAATCTTATAATTTTTGTTCTTGTGTAGGACATTGAGAGTTCATTTATCTTATATAATACGTTATATACAGTCTATTAGCTTCATGCACCCACTTCCAATTGTGCATTTAGACAATGTCTGAAGTTCCAAAATTTGCCCCCTATTTGTACTGGATGTAAAATCTTCACGATTTAACATATAAAATAAATCTACAGTTCAGATGTATCTACTGTAGGCTTTTAATTTTCCTCTCTACTCATTTTAGTTAAATTTTTTATCTTTTAACTTTATGAAACTTTTGTTAGTAATTATATACATTTGATACATTATCTTATATAATACCATCAATGTGTGGATTGGAAAGGAACTTTTTGGAGGAAAAAAAAGAAAGAAGAAAAACCCACTCTTTTAATGCAATAAATAAATAAAAAATTATCAAACATGTTTAGGAAATATGTCAATGCATAATCCTTTTTCTCACTTTAAGTGAATTTTTTTAAATATTTTTTTAAGAAATTCTCTGAAGTCCAATATGTAACATTTTTATCTTTTTTTCAAAATAAATAAATTAGCATTTATAAAAACTTTGCAATGAAATGATGATGCTACTGACGTCATCTAGCTAGTATTGTTAATTATCAAAATAATCAAATTAGAAAGTTCAACTAATTTGATATAAAGGGAATAATTTTACTTAATGGAAGACCAAGGGCATACAGGTATTGGATCTTTCGGCTAAAAAGACTAGATGGTAAGCCCCCGCATTTGTTTGCACTTAATGGAGGTCTGAATATGAATCATTTAAATGTCATAATATTAAGTGCATTTGTTTTTTGTCTTCTTTCGCAACTACTTATTAGCTCTTAATAGGTTTGAATCATTCAGATCTTTTACAAAGACTTACTATCATTAAGATTTTTCACTTAAAAATTTTTATGAATGTAACCTTTTACCACAATTCTATTTATTACCACCAAGCATTACCACAACCACCTCCACCACCAGCCACCTCCACAATTGCCAACCACTAATCACCTTACTACCACTAGTCTCCACCGCTCAATTACCATCGCCAACTGCCTCCACCGACCACCTTCACCCCTAGTCACCACGATCAATTGCCTCCACTACACAATTACCACGATCAACTACCTTCACCATTATTCACCACCACCAACCACCTCTACCGCCATCTTCAACTGCACAACCACCACCTCCACTGCGAGCTACCACCATCAGTCATCACCGCAAATCCATCACCTCTGGCCACCACTGCACAACCATTGTAGCCAACCTCCTCCATACAACCATGGCTACCACCAATCACTATATTACAACTATCATCGCTGACCCCTAAGGCCCTAACCACCACCGCTAGCTTTTATAGTGTGGTTCATCAAAGAAATAATTTATATAACACCATGTTGATTAATATCTTATGTACTCCCTCCGTTCCAGTTTATGTGGTAACATTTCCTTTTTAGTCTGTTCCGAAAAGAATGGATGCTTTCTAAATTTGAAATGAATTATACTTCTCAAGTTATCCTTAATTAGAGCTCTTATAGCCACACAAATGTTATGGTATGTTTTTGTTAAAAAAACAAAGGTTATGACATGTTTATGATCACAAGTTTCAAAAGTTCTGTACTTTCTTAAACTCTGTACCTATTCAGATTTTGCCACATAAATTGAAATGGAGGGAGTACTATTTTGTGGATCTAATAATTTATAAGAAAAGAGCGGACCTACTTCACTATAAGCTCATAAGATAATTACCTTATCTTCTCCAGATCTTTAATAGATGAATCCAAAAATGGAAGAACTATTTGTTAGTGAAAACTGGACGCTATAGAGCTAATGGGAGTGTTAACACTTCCCAATAATATTGTAAAGTTGCCACAAGGAATATCTTTGTATTTTGTTACAGATTGATGGAGGAACCTGCAGCTTATGGAAAGCTAGGGCTCGCCAACCTTTTGGAGCTAAGAGAAGAATGCTTGAGAGAGTTTCACTTTTTTGATGCTTACCGTACCATTAAACAAAGGTATCTTCATATGGAAGGGACATATTCTTGTTCTATTGTCTTGGAAGCAATTATGCTTATCGTACCCACTCCATTGAATATTTTATAGGGAGAATGAAGCTTCACTTGCAGTTTTACCTGATCTTCTGATGGAGCTTGACAGCCTGACTGAGGTATGTCTTTTCTCATATATTTCCTTCTCGACTCTTTTTTACCCTTTCTCCTCCCTTGTAGTAGGTTAGGTAGATCATTAAATATATGCTTTGTATTTTTTAGTCTATTTGTTGATACATCTAGTTTCTATCTTGTAGGATATGAGATTACTTACACTAATAGAAGGTGTTCTTGCTGCTAATATCTTTGATTGGGGATCACGTGCCTGTGTTGATCTCTATCACAAAGGAACAATCATTGAGATCTATAGAATGAGTCGCAAGAAGATGCAAAGACCGTGGCGGGCAAGTGAAAGGAAAAATAATATTAGAGAAGTAGTACTTACGTTGTTTTTTCATTGCTGCTAGAGAATGTGCATTTGAATGCCATGCTTATGTCTTTAGGTGGACGATTTTGATGCTTTTAAAGAGAGGATGTTAGGGTCTGGAGACAGAAAGCCTCAGCCACATAAAAGAGCACTGCTTTTTGTTGACAACTCGGGTGCGGATATTGTTTTAGGGATGCTTCCCCTTGCAAGGGAACTTCTCCGGCGTGGAACTGAAGTATGGTTTGCCTTTAAATGAATCTAAAAGTTTTAATGTTTTGCTTCAGTTGCTTCATGGTTAATATTCAAAATTTTATGCAGGTTGTGCTGGTAGCGAATTCACTTCCTGCACTAAATGATGTTACTGCATTGGAGCTGCCTGATATTGTTGCTGAGGCTGCAAAGGTGTGTTGATTTTCAAGGACTTTCTATCAGTTATAATGAGGTGTATAACCCCTCTTGGCGAACTCTTTCCCCTTTTAAATAGAGAAAGAATGCTTTTTACCTTGTTTCTCTAAACGGAAATGAATCTATCCACAAAACGGAAATGAATCTATCCACTGTTAAGGCATGGGAATAATTGTATAAGATTAGAGCTTTCTCTCTCCGCTCCCCTCTACATAATATCTCATTAGCTCGATAATCTTGCTTTGGCCTATAGCACTGTGATATTCTTCGAGGGGCAGCTGAAGCAGGAGGCTTGCTTGTTGATGCTATGAGTAATATCCAAGATGGTTACAAGAAAGATACACCTTCCGTTCCTCTGATGGTTGTGGAGAATGGATGTGGAAGTCCATGCATAGACTTGAGGCAAGTGAGCTCAGAGTTAGCAGCTGCAGCCAAAGATGCGGATCTGGTATGGTGCTCCTTTCCTTTATACCCTAAAAATGCAGCTATCTCATTCAGAAAGTAAGTCTAATTATTGGGGATATTTTGGCGAAATTGACATAAATAGGCATCAACCGAAATAATAGCCAGCAAATGTATATTTTTTGTATGTTGGTATGTAATATTCATGAAATATACAGTTTTGATGCATTATTGTGTATATTTGACTAGCGAATGTAAATATTTTTGGCCAACCGGCCAAATGTGTAACTTGCCCATGTTTTTACCCTGGGTGCAGGTAATTTTGGAAGGGATGGGCCGGTCTTTGCATACCAACTATAATGCAAAGTTCAAATGTGATGCTCTAAAGGTAAGGATTATAGCAGTTACTTAAAACATTTTAAAGATGGTTTCTGCATATTATCATATGGCTCTAGTGAATATCAAATGGAGTTCTATAAGTATGTTCAATGAAATTTTAAGCTAGATTAGCTTTCTTCCATATTTAATTTAGGCATGATGACCTATTAGCGGCTTATTGGACCAGCTAATTTGGTATTTTTGAGTATGTGGGCCGTGGAATATTGTTAAGTATAATGCGCTCTCATTGTGCCTCAGTCTTGTTTGACATGCTTTATGTGATTTTGCAGCTTGCTATGGTGAAGAATCAGCGGTTGGCAGCAAAATTGGTTAAAGGGAATATTTATGATTGTGTATGTAGATACGAACCAGCTAGCTGAAAGCTTCCCTTTTCATGTAGTTTTACTGATATGAGGCGGGCGCCTCTACATTATAGATGTAAACCTTCAGAAATGACATTCTTGTCTTTTCCATGTTTAACCCCAAATGCCTAAAGAGTGTGTCAATACTTGAGGGCTGTTATGATTTCTGAATAGGTTTTTTGGTTGCATCCAGAGGCGAATCCAGGATTTTAAGAGGATGAGTTCACCATTAGCTATGGGGTTTTCTTATTTATTTTGCCTTTGGTTCGTTGCAGCTTAAGCGCCTATGTGGTTTTTTGATTTCTTTTGCCTTTTGGGACTTGGGTAATTAGAAATAAAGATTTTTTTTTTATTAGAGGTAATATAAAATAGAAACATGGTTTTTACTTTTGGGTACTTAGAATTATAGAAGAAAAAGGATTTAGAATAATATAAAAAGGAAAGTTAAAAGGCTGCTTTAATAAATAGAAACACGATTTTTACTTTTGGGTAATTAGAATTATAGAAGAAAAAGGATTTAGAATAATATAATATAAAAAGGAAAGTTAAAAGGTTACTTTAATAAAATCATAGAAACGTGCAGGAGCTCGAGTTCAATCCCGAGACCATGAGGTAATAAACACAATCCCTAACCAGTGCTCCACTCATCTTGGTTTGACCAGGTGTTCCTTCAGGTAATATTAGATATATTTTTAGAATTATACACATAATATATTGAGTTTAGTCGAGTGATCATGTGTTCACGTGACCTAAAATTAATGCATAAATTCGCCACTGGCTACATCTTAATGCATTAATCCTTTTATTGTAGATTGTGTTATTTTTTAGATACAAGCCTAGGAAAGTCTAAGACATTCTTGTCATCGTGCGCTCTGTTTTCTCTTTCGCCATTTCCTTTGATGAGGATGAACATTCATTTGTGAAGTTCATGAGTGGGCGTGTACTGGTTATGTTCGAGTACTGGGAAAACTGATTTATTGGCTAGCACTCGAAGCAAATAGTGCTTGGCGTTGTCTTTTTTTCCCTTATAATAATTTTATTCTCCAACCTATAAATAGTCACTTTAACTGGTGTCAGTTAAAATAGAATCACAATTTATTGATACATATAAATCCAGCCACTTCGTTGTGTAATCGTTGCTATAACATACTGAAGATTTACATAATTGGGCTGATTTATTTCCAGTAAGTATAATCTCCTTCACTTCCTTCTTCCCCAAATACATAAAGTTTCTTCTAGCAGTCTCAGGATATACCCTAAGTCTCTCAATTCTATCATCAGAGTAAAGCATCAAAGTAACATTCTTTAACTAAGATGATGACTATGATCAATATTTGTTTGCTATCATTGGTAGACAAATGTGAAAGACCTTAAGGAAACCTAATACGATATTTGCAATTCTCATGGCAAAGAAAATTGTTGTTGCATTACTTTTTATGGCGTATCACAATAATGTCAGAAGAAGCCGGTATCTACCGTTCTATTTTAAGTTTTGAAAGCACTGCAAGCCTGCGAATCATGTTTTAAATAGAAATGTCAAATAATCGCTAATAAAAATTTGGTTCTTTTAACGAATTTGATGTCGATAAATTTGCGAATCTAGAAATTTATTTCCGTCAATTGAACCTACCCGAACTCTTTCTTTTAAGAACCAAAAAGATTTGTGCCAAAATTGGAGAAGTCCTTGGATATGTAATTAACATAGGTATAAACATCGTTGGGCATTTGGTCTAGTGGTATGATTCTCGCTTTGGGTGCGAGAGGTCCCGAGTTCGATTCTCGGAATGCCCCCTCAAAATGCCATTTTTTGTTTTATGAGTAATATCTTTTTAATATTCACATCTTGCACTCTTTCACCCCTCCAAAAGTGGTAGGGTAACTTTTGTCGATAACAGCACTTTTTTGAGTCAATCCTATATTTATTTAACTTTTGCCTCAATGCAAACAGCTGTTAGCAACTTTTCATCTTATATATTTGTCTTGGGGTTATTTGACCAGTCAAGAAATTAATCACAAGAAGGCAGTCAATGTCAGAAATCATGGTATTGTTGAAAGGAAAAAGACAAACACCAGTTTGAAGGAATGCAAAAACAAGAGCTATATATGGAGGGAAATAGCAAAGCTGAAACGTCCAGAAATCTTGGCTTATCCAGAAAACATCATTTGTAATAGGAGAATCTCATGTCATCTATTGCAAGGAAAAAGAAACCATGAAAACTATGAAGTTGAATTTTACTCCAAACAGGAGTATTTGATATTTCTGCATAGCATGAAGAGATTAGATTAATTAAATATTTTAAACTTAAAATTTAGATATTCGAAAACTATACAAGTACTATAAGTTTAATTTCTTCTCATATCAATGTGGTGAAAACATACATCTTAAATCTTGGTCAAAGCTCTGCAGTTTGAATCTCGAGAACCGGAAAGTGACAAGTATCTTAATTTGGGACGGAGGGAGTAGATTTTTTCATTCTGCAATATTTGGAATATTATTTCGACACCAAAGATGTATTAAATTTAGTAAGTCCTAGAAGTGGCCGATTTAAAATTTAAACTGTGGGTTCTGAATTCTAAGACAACAACCTCAAGTACTAGTAACTGAGCTCTGAATTTATTTTTCGTACATATATCTATAGGGAAAATACATAAATACCCCCCAACGTATACTCGGATTGATTATGACGCACCCAACCTTTGCGGGCGACTTATTACCCGCTGGCCTTATTTTTTCTGTATTTTTGTACCCTATTTTGGCTGACGTGGCAAAAAAAATTTGATGCCCAGTTGCACGGTGGAGAGTGTTGCACACTCTCCGCCACATCGGCGCCACGTCACTGCCACATTGGTGCCACCTAAATTTTATTAAACATGTATTAAACTTTTAAACAATGCCATCTTCTTCATTGTCACAACTTGGAGAGCTATCTCCATGGCTTCCATGATTATCAAATAATGCAAAGCTCAATTGTAATTCAACTTTAGCACAAACAAACAATTTTCTCTAGTGTTTTTAAGTTTCAAATAGTAATACCCAGATGATTAAACAACAGTTAATCACAACATCCATTTTTATTTTTATTTTTGCTGCAATTTTCAATCTCAAGAACCCAACAATACAGATCTGCGATTTTCACTTTTCAACTTGTTTCAAATCAGCATACAACTTCGAATGTCACCGTCATGGTCAACTTCGCCATGGTCATCGCCGTGGACCTGGCGGTCTTCGGTGACCCTACACCAATCCGCCTTTTTTGCTTCTTCATAAATCCGCCTCTCAATCACATTATTCTCTTCGAATCCACAACTAATCGCAACGCCATGAAATAAACAGCCCAATTTCAACTTCTCAATATCAAAACAAGCTTTAGTTACTGCTGATAAAGTAAACCCATTTGGCTCAAACCATAAATCAATCATTTCCCCTTACAATTTCAGAGAAAAAGAATTGGAGCAAGTAACAATGGAGTTCACAGCAGCTTTCCCATAAGATTTTACTTGCAAACCAATTTTGACTAACAAATCACCAACATACAAAAATTTCAGATTCAAAATTGATAACCCAACAACATTTTCGACTACCCATTTCAGATTCACAATTGGTAACCCAACAACATTTTCCTCTAATTTTTCTATCATTGGAGGAAAATGTATGATTGAATCAACAAAAATGGATTCTGGAAGTGAAGAAAAAGAATGAGTGAAGACGAGTTGCACAAAGAAAAAGAAAGTAAAAAATTGTGAAAGAATAAATAAAAGTAACATTAGCAAAAATGAAGAAGAATGGGGGTGGCGGTGGGTTTAGGGGTGGGTGGGGAAACTGAGGGGTGGGGTGGAACGAAGAAGAAGAAGAAGAAGAAGAAGAAGAAGAAGGAGGAGGAGGGTTTAGTGGCGCCAATGTGGCGCCGATGTGGCCGAGAGGGTGCGACACTCTCCATTGTGCAACTGGGCATCAAGTTTTTTTTTTTTGCCACGTCAGCCAAAATAGGGTACAAAAATACAGAAAAAATAAGGCCAGGGGGGTAATAGGTCGCCCGCAAAGGTTGGGTGCGTCATAATTAATCCGAGTATATGTTGGGGGTTATTTATATATTTTCCCTATATCTATATAGTGAATAATTTCTTCGTACATTATCTGGGTCAAAGCTATTAGCTTTTGCCGAACCCGCAAATTCAAACCAACATCATGTAATAACCCATATATTTTTTAGGCTTAGTTGGTAATTTAAATAAAAGAAGGAATTAAAAAGAAAAGAAAAAAAAATAGAAAAGAAGTAATTTAGTGCGCCAAGCCCAAAAAGGAAAAGGAAAAAAAAAAACAAATATAAAGGATTCATCATAAGACGTGAAACAGGAAAAAGAAACTGAAGTAAAAACCAGAAAACAGAGAACGGGACAAACCATTGAAAGAAAGAAAAGAGAGGGAGAAAAAAAGAAGAAAAGAGAGGATAAAAATAAGAACTTTCACTCCATATCATCAAGGTAATTACTCTAGTCTTTTATTTAAGTTTATTACATAATTAGGGGTGAATTTTTTTGATGAAAACATGGGGATATATTGAGGAATTGAGAAAATTTAGCTCTAGGGTTCTTCAACCAAAATCATTGATTTGAAAGGGCAAATAGCGTCAGATTTTAGACTTCTATATATCGTTGGAATCCTCTCGTTAAGGCCTTTCTGAAAACATAAGTCTTATCAGGTTTTGAACACATTGACCAGAAGGCGTTTTCATCCTTTAAAATTTGACTTTAACCGTTTAAGCCTCTAAAAATATAGAAGTGGTTTACCCTAAGGGTTTTGACCATTCTAAATCCATTTTTGTGTAGTTTGAGGCAATACGGAGACTCGAGAACGCAGTTTTGATTTATTGGGAAGTGTGCTTGAATTGTGAATTTGAGGTAAGTGAGACTTTAAGCTTTGGGTACTTGCTTTTCAAAACCCGTTTTAAAAATATGTTTTGTCTGCCTGGTCCATGTGTTGGGGCGAGCGTGTGCTTGGCAGAATCGGTGGTCCTTAAGGCCAACCGCATATACTTTATTTTCAAATAATCCAAAACTTTCTTTATAAATTATTTTGTGATGTGATATAGCTGTCAGCCCCAGAATTCTATACATAACATATATAAACCAAAATAATCAAGATATTAGAAATTTCAAATCTACAATTGTGCACTAATTCTTTGTGGTGAAACTTAGGTAATTCAAACATTTATAAATGACTTCTGATCAATATTAACAAGAATTCCTTCGTCCTTTGCATCACAACTAATTAATATGTTCGTTTCTTTCAGTTCTTCGAATAGGATATGTCATACCTCATTTAGTTGCAGTAAAAGTTTCACGAAGATTGGTCCACTTTTATCTTTTCTTTTTAAATTTGGTTTATAAATTACTTTGTAGTTAACGTGATGAGTTGCCCAGTGTAATTATGACAGCGATCTTAATTTAATAACAAAATTTGATTGTTGAAAAGTGAAATGGGACCATTTCTTTAAATTGATGATGCATGAGACTCAGGCAAATATCCTTGTGATCGAGTATCAACAGAGACTCCGAGGAAGATTCGCATCACTACCTATCATGATAGCTATATCTTCAAAATAATTAAAAAGAAATTAAATATAATGTACCTCCAAAGTCATAAATTGAAAAATCCAACATTTGTTTTATGTAGTAAGAGCATCGTGCTAATTATACTGGCATATACATAGGACGCAATGTTTGTTTTCATAACTTACATTAACCAAAAGAAAGTAGTGCTACTGTATGAAAAAGATATTACTAATTTAAGTTATACATGTCTGTAAATACGCTCACCTAAAGGATATATATTAAGCCCCTTAGAATGTGTGATATATAATCTTTAAATAAGATAAATTACCTGTAATTTGTTTACACAATATATAACTTAAACTCCTCATTTAAATAACTCACCTTAAAGCAAAAGAACAACGGCATTGGTGGTTGACTTATTACTTCAAGACCAAACATTAGCTCAAAAATATATACAACAGTACACCACAAATAATGATCGAATCTCATGTTTCCAATATTATGAAGATTACATTACCTCAAGAAAGGAAGAATTAATCATACATAATCGAATTCTGCCAAGATCAGGATACTATAAGTTAACATCAATTGATCATGAAAGAACGGAAAACAAAAGAATCATACATCAATTATTCCACTTTTAAGTTCTTGCAGAATTCCCAACAAAAGAAAAGAATGCATTCTACAGAATATTTATCATCAGCATTCTACAGAATATTTATCATCAGCTCCCCCTTCATAAACTCAAAATACATATATTAATTACTCTTATTAGAACGCACCTTCATTAATTAACATCTTATATTCAGTGAGGTCGAAATTTTTGACTGCAAGACTGACATGTAACTTCCATGCACGTAGGATCAATCCTACGAGTTGCTCTTTCTTTCAACTTTTCTGCTTTTTCAACTTCCTCTTTAGCTCTCTCCCACATACTTCTCGCACGTGCAAATTCCGACTGAGCCATCTCTATTTCTCTTCTAGTAAGTTCTCTCACACGTTCAGCATACGCTTTCTCTATGGCTGCCAACCGGATTTGCTCAGCAGCTTGCCATTTAAGAGCCTCAACGTAGCCCGAATCGAATCGGACATCGTTGTAGTGATTATTATGATTGACTGCCCTTGTTAGGACGCCTTGTGAAGGTGGCTTAATAGGTCTTACGCTGATTGAGAGTTGTAGGTCCAAAGAAGGAGGTTCCAATGATTCTGATGATCGGATGTTTGCTGAAGAATCTGATGGCCAGGAGGAGGAGTTTGCTGCATTTGGGTGAGTGGATAGAAAGTGTAGCTCCTTCTGGTGATCTTCCATTGTTAATATTGTGCAAATGGAATGTGGTTGCCTCTCCAAGTGGTGCTGCTGATCAGGAAATAAATAAAGAATTAGGGCAACTTAAATCCTAGAAATAATTACATACTCCCTCCGTCCAATTTACGTGGCACCTTTCTGATTTCGAGATTCAAACAAGTATTTCTTTGACCTCAATTTTTTCATGTTTCCAAATATGTAAATTTTATTTAAAAAACTTGAAGATTCCATGCCTGAAATCCACTGTCAAAATTTAACTGTTTTGACTCTCAAAATCCGAACTGTGCCACATAAATTGGGACAGAGAAGTATATATCTACATTGGTAGTGTAACAGAAGAGTTAGGGTAACACTAAGGAGTGTACTGGGATGAATGATCATTTCACACTTAGTCAGGGGTCTTTGGTTCAAATTATGGAAATGGAAGAAATATTTGGTAAGAGTACATGGCGTGAATTTGAATTAGTCATGCCAGTTGATTCTGGATACCAGATGGTTATACATGGAAAAAAAAAACTAGGGTAACTTAAACTTTTGAAGGATTAATTTGAAATATATATTGATAATGTAAGAAAAATTACTAATATTGTTGAGTATATAATTAGTAAATAGAATTGTGCTCTCTCTAACAAATTAAGTAAGCTTTTAGATGAGATGGTCACACTTTTCGACATGGCATCAGAGCAAGCAGAGGTCTTGAGATCGAATGAGATGGTCACACACTTCAACAAATATTATTAGTATATATTACTTAAATCCTACAAATTATAATTACATATGTACAGATTGCATTATTTTTTAAATTTTTGGAACATACCCTCCTTGCTAGTAAAACTTTTGTTAGACGGACCCTATCAGTATATTAAAATCTACAATGAGAATAATACATAGTTCTAACCAAATAGAATTCCATACTGACAAAAATAATATGTGTGTGTACTAAAATCCTTGACTTGTTTTTTCCCTCTTTTTGTGGCTTACCAGAAACAAGGTTAAAGAGGATACTCAAAAAAGGATAGTACTCTGCATTTCATTTTGGCCTATCATCTACTCTAGCTAGCTTCAGTACTAACTGATGGACGTAGCGTTTGGCAGGTCAAAATGAAATGCAACTACTATTAATCTTTTCTTCTTTAGTTACGTGAGAAAGAAAATGATTTTCAGTCCATATCAATTATGAAATTCATTTTGTTTTATTAAATACTCAAATTGTTTGACACCATCCTAATTAATACTTGTAATACTATTTTATACAACTTTTGCATGTTTCTAGAATTCAAATCTATCTAACTAATCAAATTTATGTTTTGGCATGATGTCTTATTTCGAACTAAAATTTTCAACTATTACTATAATATTTTCCTTCAAACTAGTACCTTAAACTCATAGCCCATTTATACTAGCATCACATAAAATGGGATAGAGGGACTAATATATAGCGCTAGCTAGCAGTTATGATAGAAAAGACAAATGCGATTGGAATTCTCGGCTGTGCCTGCCTTAATTAACAATTTTTTAGCCAAAATAACAATATGGAATTTACCTTAGCTTGTTCAATGCCTGAAACTGGCCAAAGTATAAACTATGAGCAGCTGTATTCTCGGATTAAGCCATATCGTAAAAATTAGGTTGAATTTCTACCAACAGTCTTTGCTTAAGTCTTTGTATGCCATGTAATTAAATTCTCGTTATAACATAGTTCAAAGAGATGATTTGAAATTCCGGTGACTGCAAGTGAACATCAATTTAATTTGATTAATATAAGAATAAAATACTATAAAACATACCAAGGAGGAGAAGAAAACTAAAACCAAAGAAAAATCAAGGAGAAGCCACCTCCCTCTTGTTTTAACTGCAAATCATATTAAGAATTTCAATTTGCGACATATATTGACAAGAAACTGATAATTTCCGCACTATATTTTTACTGCATTAGAAGTTTAATCAAATGAACAATTCTCATGTCCACATTAACTATTAGAGAATACTACATTATTTTATTAAGAATAACTTGTAATAGAAATTTAATTAGATCTGTTTGAAATACTCCAATATCTGTTATTTTCGTGTATATGCTTTAGTATTTTATTTCAAACTAACTCCATGTATTTAGTTCACGTGCAGCCTTTTGATCATATATAGTTTCAGTGATATCACTAGAATCAGATGTATGAGAATCATAAGAAAGGGAAAAGCTAACATTCGCTTAATCAAAGATTTCCTGAGTGAGAATGAAATTAAACGAGTAAAACTGGACTTAAGGTGAATTAAAGCGCATATATATGTGACACATACATCCAATTATATATACAGTCATGACTTTTAGGAAATATATACTCCAATAGTAGTAATGTCAGAATCATTACCTACAAAATTATTAAATTATAGTATATGGGGTCCTATAAATCTTTCTTTTGACCTAATCCTGAGAATGTCAAAAAGGATTAGAGTAGCTAGCTAACCAAAATACGATTTCCTTTATTAGTCTTGACTGAAAATTTCCTTTCAGGTAAGTAACTAAAAACTGTAAACGGAAGAGAACAGAAGAAATGGTAACTAGCTACATGATTAATTTCATGCTTGGGCCCTCGGGAAAATATATGTATTGTACTTAGCTGCTGCTAGTAATCATGATGATGCCAACAAATAATTCAGGTTGCAGAGAGAAAGAGCTGAGAGAAATTTATTATTGGAAGATAGCATTATAAGAATCAAAAACTTTGGCAGAAAATTAAAAAGATCGATCAATTATCATGGAATCTAATGCACAACAATACAATCAACAAACACTCAGAGAAATCTTGTCAACAATTATTTCTAAGCACGAGAAAGGCCAAGAATGAATAAAGGAAGTAGTAGTACCTTATGAGTTTCAGTACTCAATGGATTGGTATAAAGAGAGAGAGAGAAAGATGTACTGAATTTTCTGCTTGAAAGCTCGAAATGATCAGACTATGGAGCTAGAAATTAGGTATATGAACTAAATTGAAGACAATTATTGGGAAGCCCTCGAAAAAGGACTTAAACTTTTTAGAAGACGTTATGGGAGAGATCGATAATGAATGAATGAGAAGAAACAAAGAGAAAACGACTTTTGAAACCGATAGATTTCGACAACAAAATGCTTGGGGGTGGGGTTGCGGGGGAGGGGGTGCCACAAATGTATATATATGGCAGTAGTAAGTTATGACATATATATACACAAAACCACATGGACGGTTTGCTAGTGGGAGAGACAAAGGCATTACCTACTTGCATGGGTTAAAGTGGACGTACACAAAGCACCAAAAATGTAATTACAAATTTGACGAAAAAAGTGAATGTACTATATCATTTCTGTGGGTCACCTCATCTTTCCTCCCGACCCTCTTCAATATATAAGGTGTATATTCCCCTTTCTCA
The DNA here is from genome assembly GCF_019175385.1 of Lycium barbarum. Lineage (NCBI taxonomy): Eukaryota > Viridiplantae > Streptophyta > Magnoliopsida > Solanales > Solanaceae > Lycium > Lycium barbarum. The sequence continues at coordinate 133,079,328 of NC_083339.1, forward strand.
TCCTCAAGCTCTTTTTCAATGTATAAATTATTAATTTTTCAATTGATGTAAATTGTATTATCGAGATCCTTGCATGCTTAACTAAATATCTTACATCTGAATCTTAAGAATAAAAATTCCATTTTGAGAAGCGCTTTATTCTGACTATTTAGCACGAATATAAATTAGTCCGGTCAATGAGCTTCAACATAAATGAATAATCCCACAAAAAATATAAATAATAAAAAGGGGAAGCATTTCTTCTGGCCCTAATTAGATGTCTTATTTTCTACTTTTCACTATAAGAGTATGTTAATAATGAGTATTAGCAGTTTATACATCTCATGTTAGATCCTCATGAAAAAGAAGTAGCTAAAAGCAGTCTCCTTCCCTTATCACATATATCATGAGATGGGCGAGCTTACTTAGGAAGTTCTTTCTCTACGTTTCTCAATACTTTTGAAATTTGTATATGTATTTATAAGTATTAAGCTAAGCTAAGCCAACCCAACTATACTCTTAATTGGTGTGATATTATGTATTTTGGTCCAAGCTCTCGTACGATTGTTTCCAAAGGTCTCACATCATTAAGATATCTCTATACCTAATTATATATAACTTTCTAACATTCAATTACCAATATGGAATTTTGTTAGCAAAGAAAAAGGTGAGTTGGACTTTATCTGTTCTTTAAAATGTGCAAATTTTCAAAAAAAATTGATCTCCAATATTTGCATCTTCTTCCAGTTATATATACCTCCTCCGTCTTATCTTAATTGTCACATTTTCTTTCAAACAATTTTAAAAAGTAACATTATGTGTGTTACGTTTTTAGCCTTTTCCCTGACACTACAAGTAATCAATAAAAGTAAGTTATTTGTGTCCCGTAAATAAACTCGTAGAGGATAAGTTAAAGTTAAACCCATAAAAAGGTGAACCATTTTTAGGAACGTGACAATGTTTTCGGATATTCATAAACAGGAAAGTGACAAAGATACGGAATAAATGAAGTAAAAAACTTAAATCGGTCTTATACTAATTAAATCAGATATCTAAATTGGGATTGGTGGAGAATTTGATTATTATTGCATATTGAAGAGAATTGTCACATTCTTTTACCCAGGAAAAGTAGTCCTGTGGAGAGGGGTGGGGGTTGCAGATGTTGAAGAAAGAAAACGTAAGAGAATTAATATTTTAAACATTTTAAATTACCTTAGAAGAATGACGCACTTAAAGCCTTAAAGTGACTAAAGATGAAAAGAAGGGGGGCAAGAGAAAGTAGTACTGCTACAGATTAATTCACAAATGTCTTCCACATTATCCAAAAACATAAACGTGGAATGTTGAATTTCGTTCTTAAGCAACGTAACTATCAGATGCAACTAGCAAGATTACGTTATGACAGGAAAATCTTCGTGATTATACTCCACCAATTGTGTGCTACTCTTAGAAATTTACGATTTAATAAATTTCGATAGTGTTAATTTGTTAAATACCTTTCGATATTCTAATTTTTTGACGTACATTGCAAATATACTAATTACTTTATTAGAGAAAATAGGGCGAACAAATTTCTTTTCTTGTTAGGTGTAGATAATGTCTTTCATTTATTCTGTTTGTTATGTTTCTTTCATTTTATTATTCACGCAAGAGTTAACCCTTTGTGGATTATCATTAACCTATCTTCAAGACTCCAACTTGATATATATATGAATTAATGTAAGAGAGGCACATATATAATATATTCCACTGACACACACACACACTCCTAAATGATTTAAGTTTTGTCATTCTTTAGTTTTAATTTTTGTAGTGTAATTTGTCTAGGCGTGAACTAAATTTTAAAAAGCACAGTAAATATTCTTGAAATTTGTCACTATCTTAAATACGCATGAGATTCTATAGCTATAAAAACAGGCCATTAAGGATAAAATAGAAAACGCAGAGTTCAATTACTTTCAAATATAGAAATAAATCTTTCGTTTTGAAATAGACTAATAAAAAAATAGTGGCACTTAAATTGAAATATATGATCGTTCATGTCAGCTGAGCAAACACTGATGACATATATCACCTCGTTGATCAAGCACATTCATCGTATTAAGTTGACATCGTCTTCTTTCTGTCTCTTTTATGTGTGGCCAGATCTCCTCAACAATATTCTCAAACTTCAAATTATCAATTATTTGTTCCTCATACCAGACTTAAAACATTTATGGTACGTACTCCACTATTCTGTGACAACGAATACAGATCTCCCTCCACTCAACATGATTTAATTTTGAGTTTAAATTATACATATTTGTTTGTTAGTGTTGAGGAATTGTTACATCATCAACTCATTTTTACCATTGATAGTTGGTAATATCTTTCATTTTAAAGATTATAATAATTAAATCTCATACATCCATCATTTATCTTTTTTATGTAAAAGATTACTTTTAAATTTATATATTTTTATAAATAGCAGGACATTTCAGTTACTTTTTTTCTCATTTCGGTAGCTTTAACTTAAAAAGTATTTATCAACACATTTTTACTATATACATCAACTATCTTTCTCAACACTGATCATATCCAAACATATGTAATTGTTTTCTTATTTAAGCACCTACAAGTGTTTTTAGCACGGAGTATATTCGATCAACTCGCCAAACGATCTATATGTATATTAACTTAGCTTAAGCTCTTAAATTAATACTGAAACGTTTGGTGAGAGAGTAATAATGAGATCCACACGTGCAAGAAGTGTTATGTATCCCTCCATCCCAAAAAGATTGTTTTAGTTTGACTTGACACAAAGTTTAAGAAATAAAGGAAGACTTTTGAAATTTGTGGTCCAAAACAAGACTTAGATATTTGTGTGATTGTAAATCATCTCATAAAATTAAATTGTTTCTAAATTTAAAAATGTGCCCATTTTTTAGACAAACTAATAAAGAAAGTGAGACAATCTTTTTTAGACGGGGGAGTAATTTTAATACCGAAGATGGAGAGGGGGTTGGGCCTGGGGGAGGGGTGTTTATTACTAGCTTTATACACAGAGAGAGAAGAAAAGAGTAGCTTTATTGGTAGGGTTATGTTGTCGGGCCTCTACATATACCAAATGAATAAAGCTACTGATCTCTAACTTTATTTGTATGATCAATGGAAGAAAAGCTAAAAAGACCAGAGGATTGGCACGTGGGAGGTGGCACATGTGCAGTAAGAAAATGGAATGATGAAGATGATGAATTTGATGATTTTGGGTTATGTTTTTGCAGAATCTACTGCTTGGAACCCTTATAAGTGGGTCCACCCTCCATGTGGGTCTTCACGATTATGTTTGATCCTTAACACTAAAGCTGGCAACCGGTTTGGCCTTACCGGTTTTAACCGGTAACCGGACTGATTAAACCGGAACCGGAACCGATAGAACCGGTTAACCGGTTCCGGTTAACCGTGTAATGGTTTACCGGTCCGGTTAACCGTGTAATGGTTTACCGGTCCGGTTTCAATATTTTGGAAATCGGAACCGGTTAAATCGAAACCGGACCGGTTAAACCGGTTCAACCGGTAAAAATTTAAAAAAAAAAAAAACGAAAGAGTCGTTGGGCTTAATGGACCGTTGGCAACGGTCCATTTGCAAAAAATGGCCGTTGCCAAACGGTCAGTTTTTTAATTTTTGGCTCCCAATTTTTTTTTTTTTAACACTTTAACCCATCCCTACCCCTATATAAACCCTTCTTCATTTTCATTTTGATGCACATCAATTCACTCTTCTTCATCTTTCTCTCAAATCTCAATCTCTCAATTATAGTTACTTTGCAATAATTAGCCACAAAGTCTTATTATAGTTTCAACTTTCAATTATTAATTTTGCAATTATAATATTGTTGGTGGAGTTGGTGATTTTGCAACAATCCTAAGTAGCTTTGGTGGATTTGCAATTCTAGCCGCCTTCAGGCCCTTCACTTTGTTGGAAATTAATCCGGCAATTTGGTACCTTCGTTCCAACTCTATCTTTAATTTTCGCAATTTAATTCTAGCAATTTATTTTTCGCAATTTAATTTACGCAATTTAATTCTAGCAATTTAATTTGTTGTAATTTATTTTCTTGTGATTTATTTGATTGTGATTTAAATTAATTCTATTTAATAATGTCAAAGAGATTAAGACGTGGTGCCGGTAGTAGTAGTCGTACTGTTAGGGGTGCGCTTAATGAGGAAACATTTGTGGAAGAAACACCTAATTTAGGTATTGATGTTGGTGGAAATAATCCACTTTTAGGTCATGAGGCAATGCAACAACATTTTACCGACACTTTTAATGAAGACTTAGATGATGATGATGATGAAACACAACCCCCCGAAAATCCCATAGGAGATACATGTCCTGCACAATCACATACACAAGACAAACCGCCTAGAACTCGTAAGCCAACAGCTAAAGTTTGGAAATTTATGACTAAGAATTGGGAAAACCAAACAGCTATGTGTACCCTATGTGGACAAGTATTTAGTTTTAAGCAAGGAACTGGTAAGGATGGTGGAACGGGTACACTAAATGGTCATATGAGAACCAAACATATGGATATTTGGGGAGAACAAACGGGTTCAAATGTGGGGGGGATTCAAATGACGATAGACCCACGAACCGGTAGAAATTTTAAGTATGACAAGAAAAAAGAACGCGTAGAAATAGCTAAAATGGTAGCTTATGATTGTTTACCATTTTCCTTTCCCTCGGGTTTGGGATTTGTTACTTACATTCAACGTTGTTATAACCCGTTATTTGAGGGTATTCCTAGAAGTACTTGTAGAGCCGATGTTATAGATTTGTTTAAAAAATATAGATTTTATTTGCGCCATGTATTTAATTCTTTAAATTGTAATGTTTGTCTTACCGCTGATTTGGGTCTTAGTATTAACCATTTAGATTTTTTTGCTATTACATGTCATTGGGTTGATGACAACTGGGTTATGCAAAAAAGAATTATTGCTTTTTTATATGACGAAGGAAAAGGTCGTCACGATGGAAAATTTTTAGCCGATTCAATGTCTACTATAATGAGATTTTTTAACATTTATAGAAAAACACTTTGTATTGCTTTAGATAATGCTTCTAATAATACAAAGGCAATTGGTCTTTTAAAAAGAGAAATAAACCCTCCTCTAAGAAATATTTTTCATGTAAGATGTAGTTGTCACATTTTAAATTTAATTGTTAAATATGGTCTTGTGCATTTTGATGATTCTGTTCAAAAAGTTAGAAATGCTGTTGCGTTTCTTTTTTGTAATGCTAATAGGGGAAGAATTAGAGATTTTAAGAATGCTTGTGTGGAAAATAACCTTAGACCTAGGAAAATTCAAGTAGAAATCGAGACTAGGTGGAACTACACTTACATTATGCTACAACAAGCATATGAGTATAGGATTCTCATACAACAAGTTCACAACAAATATAATACTGATAGTGAGGATTGGTTAACTTTTAGGCATTGGGAAGATGTTAAAGAATGTATTGAACTCTTAGAAAATTTTTATAATGCAACTCTTGCTTTTTCTAGACAATTTTATCCCACGGTAACTGGAATTTTAGCCTACTTAGCGGAAATAGCTAGAGTTTTACAAGAGTATAAATAAAAACCCGATTATCAAGTGGCTATTTTTGAAATGATAATCAAATTTAAGAAGTATTTTTTTTCCATCCCAACTTTATTTATATTGGGTTCCCTTTTAAATCCTTGTTTAAAAGTGTCTTATACTAAAAATTTGGTTAGTCAAATTTATACATTTTTAGAAATTGAAGAGGGAGTTCAACCATCTTTAGCTGAAGCCGATCTCGCTATTGATGATGAGTTTAGAAGAGTTTTTACTCATTATTCTAGTTTGGAAAAACGTGCTACACCCGTTGCTCCACGCCCTACTACTTCTCAGAGTAGCAAAAAGGGCTTGTCGGGTTTAAAAGTTTTACATTCACAGCCAACTTCTTCTTCTTCTACTGCAAACTTTGATGAATTTAACTTTTATTTGATGCAGCCAAATGTGGATATCAGCCAACTGGATGAGGTGGACGTCTTAGCATGGTGGAAGAAGTACAAGGCAAGCTATCCGGTACTTTCAAGAATGGCTCGAGATATCCTTACGGTTCAAGTATCAACCGTGGCTTCGGAGAGCGCATTTAGCCAAGGAAGACAGCAAATTGGAGACCATAGACATTCATTATCCGGCTTTAGCTTGCAAGTACTAGTGTGCATTCGAGATTGGATTAGATCGGAGCGACGCAACCAAAACTCAGAAGCGGAGCAAGGCGAAGAGGAAGAAATTGAAGATTTGATAGCTAGTGGACCGGACCAAATGGAAGACTTTGAAGATATTTCCATGAACGAATATGATGTGGGGGAAATTAACGAAATGGTTCAAAATTGGTGATTTTATTATTGTACTATTTTTGTATAACTCATGTATTATTTGCAAGTTAAAAAAAAATACAACATGCAAATAAATGTTATCCAAGAATGAATAAAATATATGGCTCATTGAGCTTTCTTCTATTTACTTGTGTTCATATTTTTACTTTTATTAAGTTATGAATATACCTAAAATATACTAAGAATATACTTATAAGTATATTAAGTTATATAGTATACTTAAACATATATAAGTATACATAGTATATAAAGAAAAAATAGTATATATAGTATATAAGTATATATAGTATATATAGTAGATATGTATATATAAGTATATATAGTATATAGTACATATATATAAGTATGTATAGTATATAAGTATATGTAAGTTATACATATATATGTATACGAAAAACACTATTCTGTATTGCTGACTTGCTGTTAGGCTGTTAGTCAGTAAATATTTAAACTTTAATTATAAAGTTGTATAACATATGAAAATATAGCTACAATATACAAATAAATACTATAATATATATATATATATATATATATATATATATATATATATATATATATATATATATATATATATATAATACAAAAAAATAATATTTTAAGCAATCCAAACCGGACCGGTTCCGGTTTGGACTTTAAAACCGGTAAACCGGAACCGGTTAGGCGGTTCCGGTTTTGGAACCGGAACCGGCCGGTTTCCTAACCGGTTCTCGGTCCGGTTCCGGTTGGAACCGGTTAACAGGCATACTTAACACGTACTTGCCCAAACCACCAAATTAAGAATGTAGTGCAATGGATGGGGATGTTTCTCCCTTAATTAGACGTTTCGGATTCAAATCTTAAGTATGGAAAAATCTTGGTAGGGAACACTTTTTCCAGAAATGGGTCCTAACGCCACAAATCCGAATATAATCGTCCAATGCGGATATAGAACATCTGATGGAAAAAAAAAAAAAACATGTGCTTACCCAGACTCGGTTTCTATTTTCATTTAACCTGATCAAATGAATATACCAGAATTAAATTCAGTCATTTCTTAAATTCGTGAAAACAAACTAATTATTCCAAAGGAGAGAGAAAATAGTGGGAAAAAGGGACGAAATTTTTGTCACGGTGAAGCTTTGAATTGCCTCTTTCGTTCTTCAGCTAATTATTATGGATTACATATTTGTGTGAAAAGCTCTTGACTCAAGGTATTTCTAATCCGAGGGTGAGTTATAATTTTGTATTGTAAAGAGGAAAAATGAAGCCACTGTAAAGGATGCAATATTGCACTCCTCTTAAAAAGTAAGTATTAATTAAATATTTATTTTGTTAAATTACTCATATTTACTATTGTTTGAAAATCCAAATTTAACTATTAGTACTTCAATAAGTTTGAGAAAAGATTATCTAATGATAAAAATAATAATTTATTCTCTCTTTATTTGCATAAGTGGACAAGTAATGTGAAAATTTATTTTTATTATACGGAATTAAGAGCAGTATTTATATGATAAGAGATGGATGATGGAACATTTTATCTTTTACCTGTTATGGGCTTATGGTCTTATGGAGCTTAAGCTAGCCTCCTACCAAATTAAATTATTTACTAATTTAAACTATCTTCATACTCAATAAACCTAAATAAATTAATGTTTGGTTTTTGTCGTGAAGATGCTGATTTTTTAAAAATCAAGAAAAATGTGTAAGTTATAACCATTACATCATTAAAGCAAAGCTAGCTAGAGGCAGCCTTTTAACTAAAACGTGAATCATCAAATTGAATCCTCGTTTACAACTAACAATAATTGGAATTTCTTCCAGTCTAAGATATAATGATTAATTTTTGTTTTATAAGTTGTCGCATATATATCAGTGAGCTCATTAATTTATCTCGGACAAGAAATGAGGCGTTAGGTATATAAAGTGCAAGGGCCTAGAGAAACCAATTATTTGCCATTGTAGTTGGAATAAAAGGAGAGAGGAACAAGATGAGGATGGAGAAATAATTGAAATAATTAAAATCAAATCAAATGAAAGTGGCCTTTGTAGGATAAAGGAGTCAATCTTTTCATCCTTGTTTGGTTGAGTTGGGGAAAGAAAAAGAAAAAAAAGATGGTAGACTTTTTATGTGTTGTTGCTATTAATATAATCTTGTGATTTAGATAACGCCATCTTCTCGAAAAGGCCATATGCCAAAATACATTATATATTGTTTAATAATTTCAGAGAAAACGCTTGGAGAAAATCAAAGAACTCATTAATAAACTACGCTTTAAAGTGGCAATTTGCAATCAAAATTAAAGCAGGAATCATTTACGTCATTTGATAAGTTATACAAGTAAAGACCATCTTTCCAATTCTCATATTGTCTTTCTAATATTAACCCAGATATTTAAGAAAAAATTCCAATTATCATTTTGTCTTTCTATAGATTTAACACATCACATCGAATAAAAACAATTATCGAAGGCCCGCCAAATACTGTTAATTGACATTGTTGAGTGTCATCATAAAGTGGCTTTACTTGTTTTTACTAGGACCAAATTAATCATATGATCTAAACAATCGAATGATGTCGGCTATATCACTATAAGAAATGAGAGCTTTTTGTGACGATTTTATACGTGTGGCGACTCCTTTAATCACCGCAACAAGAGTTTTTAGGACGATAAAAAGATTGCTATAAAGATGATAGTTTGAATGGTGAGCGGTGACTATACTCAGATTATCAAGAAAGTCTCAGGTGACGACTTTTCTACTTTCTATAGCGACTTTATTCATATCAAAACGTCCTATTTCACTATTGAAAAAACTCGAATTGCCAATAGAATTTGTCAGAAAAATGACTCGTCGGAAGTACCATATTTCGACAAAAATTAATATCTGTTGGAAATTCGCGTTTTTAATAGTGTTCTCACAGTGATTTGTTGTTCAACCGTGAAGATTGGTCGAAACCATATGAAAATCTAAGGGCAGGAAAGGAAAGAAATGTTTTTGGTGGACTAAAGAGGAGTTCCAATATATATCTCCTAGCTTTTGTGCACGAGACATTACTATTCAGTATTCATATGTATGACATAATGGAAGGTACATGGACACAATTAAGGAATCTAGCTTTATTTAATGAAGGGTATTTTATTCGTCAAACTTCCGAAATTATGATATCCATTAATGTCAAGTTCTTTCAAATAAAAAATAAAGGATATAATAAATTAATATCAAATGGACAAGATGATTTATTATAAAGGAGAAGCCACTATTTGAAATTTTGGCTTCTAAATTTTTCATCGGACTCATAGCTCGTTTTAGTTCTTCGGTTCACAATTAAATACATTATACATATTTAACAGATTTCCTAGTATAGATATATGCATAGTCTAAGGAAAAGCTATTGAGTTCGTCCTAATTGGTACCTAACAGTGGTGAAGGCAAAAATTTCACCAATTGATGAAATTTAATATCTACTATACATACATTAAAAAGTTACTCTCGATTCCGCTTCTTTAACTTCCTCATGCTGATATCTAATATTGTAGCTCCACCCCGAAGATAAGCACTTGAGAGCATGAGGACATGCTTTGCCGAAAGAGAAAAAGGGACGGATATAGTGTAAGCTGGAAAGTCTGTTAAAAAATACTACTACTAGCTAAGTACTCCTACTTGCTTTGCTTTATTATTTTCACTAATTAATTTGGTTCTAAATAATTAAGCATGGTTATGTACTGTACTTTGTGTGTGTGTTTTAACTGCAGAAAGTAAATTTATGAGTTGTAAAGATGAACTATAATTAATGCAAGTAGACCACAAGGCGGCTTTAGGTCTGGGACTCTGAGGTTGACTTATAAAGGAGCTTTTGGTTTTTTCTTGATTACTTAATAAACAACTTAACTCTTCTGACAAAATCTTAAAAGGGAAAAGACAATAACAAGTGTGCGTGATGAAGGAATCAGATTAAAGTTGTATTTGGTTTCCCCTTTTTCTGGTTGGATCATCAATGCATATGCTTTGGATCAATAACCCCTCAATTTTTAAAAGCCTGTTATGTATGGCATGCAAATGACAACTAGCTTATCAGTTCGTTTACACCTTTTTTTGTCAAATGGTCCATATCTTTCCTTTTTGTTTGGACTTATTATAAAAAGCTTCTACTCCTAAACTAATGTTAATGATTATTAAAGGGTGTTAAGTGGGTGGACAATCTCATGTTTGAGCTTTTTAAAATGAGTTGAATCAGAATGGATCACGACTCAAAAGGTTTTATTGTGTCGTGATATTGAATTGGTAAACATGGACTAAACAACTTATCTTAATTCAATCACTCCAACTCAAAATCAATCTTCATGTTTTTATATCTTTTTAAAAATTTTAATCACCAAACCAAGTAAAAACTATTGTGTTTTTTTTTCTTCTTCTTTATAGATAGAAAAAAAAGTGTTTATAAAAGTATAGGTGACGAAATACACATTCAAAGCTAAGTTCTTTATGGATCAAAATAAGCAGCCTTTGTCAAAGCCGACCCAACTTAACTTTCAGATTACTTATAAGTGTTGTATCGGACTTTATTTACCCATTGCAGAACCCGTTCAAAGCGAAATTTGTTCAAATTTGGGCTGGCTGGTCTAGTTAAATTTTCTAGGCTAAAATGCTAAATTTGAATATTTGATACCTCCAGTTATCTAGGCAAAACAAAAGCCTGGAAAGTTCTTTAGATATGGCAATTAATTTTTATTTTTTTTCAAATTGGTGTTAGATGAGTGGATAGTGATTTAAATTTTGGAAAAAGAACACAAAATGTCTATTGGACAGAAATTATTTACCCACCCATATCCCCTCCTAAACTAATTTTGCTTCTACCCAGTCCAGCCGGAAATATTTACCGGAGAACTCCCATGCCCAAAACCCTTCATCCATGATACCATCTCAAATATACCATGATGGTATCATGGAGGATTGAGAGAGTGTCTCATTGAAGGACCGAAGCAGTCCTCGATGATACCATCCCAGTATATGATACATACCATGATAGTATCATAGAGGACTGCGAAGTGTCTCGTTGAAGGACTGAAACAGTCCTCCATGATACTATCACGGTATATGTATTTAAAGATGATGCTATAATACAATTATTTTTTTTGTGTGTGTGTTTTCGAATAAATGAACATGATTTTTTATAATATCGTGTCAGTATATTGTATATACAGGGTTGATTAGTGTTTTTGAAGAAATGAAAGAAGTCTTATGCTATACCATCATGGTATATAAGAGACAGAGTGATACCATATTGGTATCATAATTTTGGGGGCATCTGGTAAATGATTTTGAAGCATGAAAGTAAGGGAACATTGGCGGATAATTATTTTGTGTTTAGGGAGCATCTGCGTTCTTTTCCCTTAAATTATTCATCGTAGTTTTTCATTTTCCTTTCATCTGACTATTGTTGTACATAACTTGAGATTGTTAGCTTTCAAAAGTCTTTAAAAAATGAATGGATATGATAGTTGCGGGAAAAAAAGAAAAATATATATATTTAATCGCTGTTGTTGTAAAGTGGATGCCATCACATGAACTTGGGCACCAAGGATACTTGCCCACCAAGTATGTGTGGCCACCAAGTTGTTGCCTTATTTCCTCCTATAAATAGGAGTTTACTTGTAGAAATTATAGAGACAACAAAAATCTCTCTCTCTCAATTTCTTTGACTATATCTCTTGTGTCGTGTACTTTTAATATTATTTTATAACACGTTATCAGCACGAGATTCTAACCAACTAAGTTAATAATCTCCAAACATGGAACTTGACACCCGGAGCAAAACCTCTTCGTTGTTTAAATTGCCCAGGTTTGATTATTTCAAATTAAATACGACATCAAGATAAGTGATTTCTTCTATTAAGTTGAATCACGTGGACTATTATACAAGTAAGTACAGTAACTCTCAGTGAACATAATTTGGCAATTTTAGTATATTTTTTTGGTAGTGTTTCTTTTCAATTCCCAAGTTTAATATGATACTAACTATTCTTGGTCTTCTTTAAGATATTGCCTTTGAGTAACAGGAAAGACGATGAATAAAAGGAATTATGGTTGATAGCCGAAAACAAATCAATTCTGTAATGAATTTTGATCGACCTCAGGTCTGTGTATAATTGAGTTTGCGGGTAGACTCTCATCAATGATAATATTTTTATATGCTTGTGATTATAATTGAAGATGTGTTAGAGAAAAAAAAAATCTTGACATCATATGTATGCCTCGATTTGCTCTTGAAGTAGCAATATCTTAAAAGAAATTCTAAGCTATCAAAATTTGATATGCTTATGGCCTGTACGTTCAGATGATTTTGTTCCATTTCTGAAGAATGAGAACTTTTGATATTAGCTATAAATATAGATCTATTCCCTATTAGCTATAAATATAGATCTATTCCTTAGAGTGAATGTGATAATATGTAGTAAAACCTATAAATATAAACGTGCATTTGATTGTGAAAATATCATGATTCATCTCCAGAAGAGGTAGAATAATTGAGAAGAAATATTCTGAATATTATATGCTTTACTCCTGAAGTACTAAACTCATAAATTTGCTCCTCGAGTATCAAACTTTGAACTCTACCCCCAAAGTAGTAGAACTTTGAGCTCTACTCATGAAATAGTAAGACTCTGAATTCTACTAGAAGTAGTAAGACTATGAATTTTACTCCTGAAGTGGTAAGGCTTTGAATTCTATTCCTAAAGTAGTACAACTCTGAAATCTACTCCCGAAGTAGTAGAATTCTGAAATTTTACTCCTGAAGTAGTAAAACTTTGAAATTTACTCTTGAAGTAGTAAGGCCTTGAAATTTACTCTCGAAGTAGTAAACCTTTTAACTTTACTCCCGAAGTAGTGAAATTTTAATCTTCACTCCTGAAGCAGAAAGAACATGTAAAATATCTGAGGAATATTCTGAGCAGTGTCTTCTTGTGCTTGAGCAAAATAACGAGCTATTGATGAACGTCGTTATAGACATCGAAATTTTGTGGGACTCTACAAGTTGAGCCCAATATGTGTTAGGGTTTTTTGGAGACTACTCTATCCTAAACCCTAGATTAGGCATATATAAAGGACACATATTCACTTGAAGAGGCATCTCAGAGATCCCATAAACTCATGGGTATTCAAGAAGAGGTCAATATGTGGCCAGATATTTCTTGATAACTAAATACTTCAAGAAGATCCACAATATCCTTTCATGGAGATCAAATACATCCCAAGAAATTCCACATATCCAAATCCAAATCCTCATACGTTCGAGAAATAAGCTACTAACGGCCCTCGAACTACGGAGAAATATTAGGAGAGAAGAATCAAGGGAGTAAACAGATTTTGTACCCGCAATATTTATCAATAAAATATATGTTTCTTCATATTTTGTTTGTGGTTATAATTTATTTCCGCATATTAAAATTTGTTGCAAACAAATTAGCACATCCAGTGGGACTAAGTCTGCCCTTCATCTCTTCTCTCAAATCAAATATGCAAAACCTCAAGGATCAAATCTTAGCCGAAGTCTGTAAGATAAAGGAAATGGCTGCTCTTCCTTTACACCAAGAAATTTCCTTGTATACTGGAAGGAAAATTCTTGTGTACTTGAAGGTTTTGAATGAACACCAAATTAGTGGTTGAAACTTCACTTTGTTGGAGCCAAAATCCAAAGTGCAGTTATGGTCGTGTTTGCTTGGTCACGTCAATTGCTCAAACACGAAATGGGGGCAATGTTTAGGGACAAATTTCTTGTTCTATCCAAGTGATATTTCATCGAAGTCACAAAACTGCAAAGATGAAAGCACTATTTATATGAATACTTCAAGTCTCGTCTTCGAGTTTTGACAAGCCTACACCCCGACAAACCTTGAAGTAGGGGGCATTTGTAGACATCAAAATTTTGTAGGACTCTACAAGTTGAGCTCAATATGTGTTAGGGTTTTTTGGAGACTACTCTATCCTAAACCCTAGATTAGGCAATATATAAAGGACACATATTCACTTGAAGAGGCATTTCAGAGATCCCATAAACTCATGGGTATTCAAGAAGAGGTCAATATGTGGCCAGATATTTCTTGATAACTAAATACTTCAAGAAGATCCACAATATCCTTTCATGGAGATCAAATACATCCCAAGAAATTCCACATATCCAAATCCAAATCCTCCTACGTTCGAGAAATAAGCTACTAACGGCCCTCGAACTACGAAGAAATATTAGGAGAGAAGAATCAAGGGAGTAAACAGATTTTGTACCCGCAATATTTATCAATAAAATATATGTTTCTTCATATTTTGTTTGTGGTTATAATTTATTTCCGCATATTAAAATTTGTTGCAAACAAATTATTTGTAGACTGCGAAATTTTACCGAATTTGAAATAGGACTCGTCAAGATGAATTCAATCCATTTTAAAACTCTAAGTCCAGTTAGGGTTTCTTGGAGGCTACTTTACCCTAAACTCTAGCTCACGCCTATATAAAGGGGCACATATTCCCTAAGAAAGGCATCTCAAATATCCCATAAACTCTTGAGTATTTACAAAGAGATCAAGATCTCAAATATCCCATAAACTCTTGGGTATTTACAAGAGATCAAGATCTCAAAAAAAAATCCCATAAACTCATGGATATTCAAGAAGAGGTCAATATGTGGCCAGATATTTCTTGACAACTAGATACTTCAAGAAGATCTACAATATCCTTTCATGGAGATCAAATATATCCCAAGAAATTCCACATATCCAAATCATCCTACGTTCGAGAAATAAGCTACTAACGGCCCCCGAACTACGGAGAAATATTAGGAGAGAAGAATCAAGGGAGTAAACAGATTTTGTACCCCCAATATTCATCAATAAAATCTCTGTTTCAACATTTTTTTTTTGTGGTTGAAATTTATTTTCTTATATTTGAAAATTTGTTGCAAACAAATTGGCACGCCCAGTGGGACCAAATCTGCCCTTCATCTCTTCTCTCACAAATCAGATATGCCAAATAAGATTTAATCTCTAGCAATGGGGGCAATTTATAGGGACAAATATCTTGTTCTCTATCCAAGCGTTTCTCCGTTAAAGTCGTAAGGAGGGAGTCTCTCGCCAAAGCCGATGGGCTAAGTGATTCCTTGCTAAAGCTACATGATCGTACGTAGAAGGAGAATTCTATTGTAGGGACAAATAAAGAATTATAATCTTCCATAACCATAAGGTGTCATAGCTAATTTATGGAATGAAGATCTCAGTTTATTCTTTCCCACGGAAAGTTAAGTGTTGAATTCGACTCCTATTTGGTCTGCCATGAAGTTACTTTAATTCCACCACTACTATTTTATGAAGAACGAAAATAAGGTAGTAAGGTCGGTAATGCTATTAATTGTTCTTCAAGGTGTAATGGAAAATAAATTAGAAGTTCAATTCGGGCATCAACATAGGTAAAGGTGAAGTGTTTTGGTATTAGGACACGATGGAAAAAATAGTTCTCATTGTTTGCATTGGTACCTCAAGTTCTTCTTCACAGTTTTGCAAGCCTATACTCCCACAAAATATGGAGTCACAAACTGCCAAGATGGAAGCTCCATAATATGATTACTTCAAGTCTCGTCTTTGAGTTTCGGCAAGTCTACACGTTGACAAGTCATGAAGTAGGGGGCATTTGTAGACTGCGAAATTTTACCTAATTTGAAATAGGACTCGTCAAGATGAGTTCAATCCATCTTAAAACTCTAAGGCCAGTTAGGGTTTCTTGGAGGCTACTTTATCCAAAACCCTAGCTCACGCCTATATAAAGGGGCACATATTCCCTAAGAAAGGCATCTCAAATATCCCATAGACTCTTGGGTATTTACAAAGAGATCAAGATCTCAAATATCCCATAAACTTTTGGGTATTTACAAAGAGATCAAGATCTCAAAAAAAATATCTCATAAACTCATGGATATTCAAGAAGAGGTCAATATGTGGCCAGATATTTCTTGACAACTAAATACTTCAAGAAGATCCACAATATCCTATCATGGAGATCATATACATCCCAAGAAAGTCCACATATCCAAATCCAAATCATCCTACGTTCGAGAAATAAGCTACTAACGGCCCTCGAACTACGGAGAAATATTAGGAGAGAAGAATCAAGGGAGTAAACAGATTTTGTACCCGCAATATTTATCAATAAAATATATGTTTCTTCATATTTTGTTTGTGGTTATAATTTATTTCCGCATATTAAAATTTGTTGCAAACAGTCGTATTGCAAGCACATTTGAATAATCAGGTTTCCTTTCCCAAAGTGAATGAAGAAATACCACAACCTGTCTCCTGCAGAGATAAAATACAAGGAATATACATGTTGTTTTGTGGTATGAAATTAAGACATAGGAACACGTACCTGTCGTACACAGAAACATCTTAAATAATTTTATCAAAGTATCTTTTTAAGAAAAAAGAAAGCAAAATAGAATGTTTCTACTATAACCACATTGATACATTATGATTAGTTGTTATTGATTTCGTTGAAGGAAATAACAATTAATGTATCTCTTTATGAAGGATGTGATTATTATGTGGTTGACGCTTAGATACAAAATATTCAGTTAATGATGAATCTTCCTAAAGGAGATGTTTGAAATATTGAAGTTTAGAATTCAATGTTTATTTCGTGACACCAATAGTGTTGAAATTTGCTTTCATGGTACCAGAAGTATTTAAGAAATATTTGGTAATAGAAATCAATGATCAAAGGCTCCAAAAGAGCTAATTATTTATTTACAAGTATCATGACACTAGCAGTGTCCAAATAATATCTGATTATGACAAATAAATTGAAGTCTCTTGAAGATGTTATATATGATAATACCATTCATCGTAGATCGTAATTGGTACGATCGGAACACTGTAGTAGACCTGAAGTTTACTAACAATAAAAATGGTTATCATATTGAGACTACAAATGATCGGAATATTAAATATCTTCAAGTTACTACAGGTAAGAAATACACATGTGAAATGTTACCCGAGCATGATGAGATCACATACCACGATAAACTAGAAGTTTATTGATATACAATTTCATGCAATAGTAAACCAGAAGTTTATTAAAATAAATAGCACTCGTCATGGTAAACTTGAAGTTTACAGGTGCATATAATTTTATCAGTTGACAAGACCATTTTGATTGTCCTGATTTAAATCTGATGTGCTAATTGAGTATTAAAAACATATTGAAGAACTAGAAGATTCTTCAAGAATTAGTTTGTGTTGGTTGTTCTCATGATAAGTTGATTACACCAGCTAATGTTGGGACTGAATCCCCGAAATTCTGGAAAATATAAAAGGTGAATGTGGGCCCCTTAACCTTTAATGTGATGTCTTAAATAGATGCATCTATGAGACAGTCACATGTATGTTTATTGTCAACTGGCAGCTTGATATTTACGAAGTTGCTTACTCAAAATAATTGAGTTGGAAGCACAATTTTCAGAATATGTAATCGAGACAATCATCTTGATAATGTTGGTTTATATCTAAGCTGGTTTGACATTAGATGCCTCCATAATATAGCCAAACCATTACTTATGAGAACACATCTTCAGATGTTGGTCTGAGATATGATATATTGCATACAACGCCACTTGTATGCTTCAAATCAATAAATTTTGATAAATTCTCCCCTCATATTTTATTCAGGGTCAGGAACTAGATATTTCCATCTTATAGCGTTTGATGTGCGATATATGATTAATGGATATACCATGATGCACACAGATGGATTTTCTCAAAGAAAATGGGGACATATGTCACTAAAATAAGGGGGAGAGAATAAGCAACTAAGCAATATGTTGTGAATTATCATCATTATGATCCTCAGATAATTCCAGTCAAATGCTGGAACCATTTGCTGACCCAACTATTTTATATTTCATCCGCAAAATGCTCTTAATGTCCCTGAAGGACAGAGTCTACAGCATGCATGGAGCATGGTAAACCAATCGGTTCCAAATATAATAATCCTTGAAAAGGGGAGGAGCAAATGATCATAATAAGGAGGCAATGTGCTCGTGAAGAGCTACGACATAACACTTCATAAACCTTATGAGAGGTTCAGGTACCTGGAAAAAATGAAGTGATGAGAGCTTAGTAAGTTATGTCGAATTGCGAACCGAGCTCATCGACGATATCTTTGATACGGTATGGCGCGCAATATTGTATAAGATTGTGAGGATATGAGTTCTGCGTCTCTTAAAGCATGCTAACGTAAAAGTAATTACCAAGTGATATGATGCATCTTGGTAAGCGATTGGACCTGTAGTCCAGACATTAGAAGATGTTATAATTTATAATGATGGAAGTTGTCACAGCCTATATGGCTTACTTGACAAAATTTATACAAAAATTTCTGAAGGATCCAAAATGCTTGAAGCATATACAAATTCTTGGGAAACTAATTTGTAATCCTTAAATGGATTAAATGAATCAAGGTTGATGTACTAAAATCGCCTTAATGTATATTCATTGACGAATAGTACAAATATACTATGTTTACCCTTTTCTCGTTATGATAGTCTGAATGTTTTATATGAATATTATTGGAGCTCTTGAAGAGTTTACAGCAGTACATTATCTGCTGAAAGAAGTTGAAATAAGAAAATTAAATTGGTCCTGAAGTACCATATCCTTATGCAATTGATGCACTTATATATGGAGATATTGAAATAAGATCAATTGCATGCTGCTAATGAAAGTATGGCATGAATGTGTTTATCCTAACAAATATTGTCAAGTGTTTTGGATATACAGGACAATCATCTGATCGACATAAGAGTTCGATCCAAATATGTTATCTCTTTCGACGAAGGATTACTGTCAAACCATTTTATTATACATGACAGTCAAACTATAGAATGATAACATCATATAGATTATGAAGCAAGTCAACAATGTACTTGACGTGATTTTAACAATATTATATGGTGATGATGTAACTCTATCTAAGGAATGAAGATGCAGATTATCAGTCAGGTCGTTGGACAGATCTGATCACAAACACAGTACCAACATCAAGATATGATAAATTGGTATATACAAGATCGGAGTACATCATCTTCATGAATTATGTATACTATTACCAGGGGGAGTTAAATACGCGCTGTACTTTTTTTCCCTTGACCAAGGTTTTGTCCCATTTGGGTTTTCATGGTAAGGCTTTTAATGAGGCAACGCTCAAAGCGTATTACTAAATATGTGTACTCTTTTTCCTTAATTTAGGACTTTTTCCCCCAGGTTTTTCTTTCCTAAATAAGATTTTAACGAGGCACATCATCTAATTAGCGGACATCCGAGGGGGAGTGCTGTAAAGTGGATATCCATCACATGAACTTGGGCACCAAGGATACTTGTCCACCAAGTATGTATGGCCACCAAGTTGTTACCTTATTTCCTCCTATAAATAGGAGTTTACTTGTAGAAATTATAGAGACAACAAAAATCTCCCTCTCTCCCAACTTCATTGGCTATATCTCTTGTGTCGTGTACTTTTAATATTATTTTATAACAGTTGCCAATTTGTTTGCTGGGTTTATGTCTTTCTTAGTAGGAGATAAAACTGGGCCAATTGAATATTGGATACTCGGATGTGACCCAAATCACCAGAAATATATGGGCCTTTAAGGTTCGGCTAGGACCAAATGCTTCACCCAAATAACCGGGCCTAGAAAAAGTCTGCCTACCACTGAGAACCAAAGACAACAGTACGATTACCAATGGCCTACATTGTGATCCACAGATTTGTGTATTATTGTGGCCCTAATTGCGCAACTCGTTGGAGAAATTCATTTTTTTGTGCGGAGTGTCCTTCAAATGCTCTGGTCTTTAATTTTTGGCCCTCAAATTGTTGGCCTTTAATTTTTGGCCTTCGCCTAAAATTCCTAGATTTCGGGTTTGAACTCCCGCTCAGTCAAAAAATTTAAAATATTTTGCCAGGTAGAATTTGAATTTGCAAGACAGAGTTTCGCAGGCAAAATTCTGTCTCCGGGTTCGAACCCCCATTCAGTAAAAAAAAAAAAAAAAAAAATCGTCAGGTAGAATTTGAATTCGCAGGCAAAACTCTGCCTTGCGATTTTCTTTTTTACCGAGCTGGGGGTTCGAACCGCAAACCTCATGATATTAGGCGAAGATCAAAAATTAAAGACCACTAATTTGAGGGACAAAAATTAATGACCACCCAAAATAAAGGCATTCCTCTTCTTTGAATTCTCTCCAACGGCAAGCACTCAAAACACTCAAATTCTGAGAATTCTCAATTCTCTTCTAAAAATATAGAATTCGTCACAAAAATTGTGATATTTACCAATGCTGAAATAATGGTGAAGACATATGGATCCTCACAAATTTCTGACGGATATATAGATTTGTCACAATTTCTCAAAGTTGTGGCAAACATGTGAATTCCATCACAAGTTTGTGAGAAATATGTGGATTTGTCAATAAAATTTGGAGGAATATATAAATTTTGTCACAAAAATTTAAACTAGACAACTCAAAAATAACTAAACATGTGATTTCTGTCACAAAATAAATATATAACTCAAGATCAATGCAAAATAATAATGTAGCATATCAAAATAGCAACAACAAAGCTTAAGCTTGCGACGGTTTTGTAAACGCCGTTTACTGTTTAAATTTCGACTGTTGATTTCTAACCGCCGCTAAACAGACAGATGTGCAAAATAGTTAACGGGATTAAGTTAACTTGATATGACATACCCTAAAAAGAGGTTTGATTTTAGCTTTTATATATACCACCTTCTTCTTTTAACCCCTCCCGTTTTTTGCCCCCTTTGTTGGAGCTATATTGCTAACTTGAACCCACGACCCTGCGGCTGTAGGTGGAGATGCTTACCATCTGAGCAACCTTTTTTATCACTTTAGGGGTCGTTTGATACACAGGATAAGGTGGGATATCTCAGGATTAAGTTTCGATTAATTTTATACTTTGTCTGGTAGGAGGTATAAATTTATCCTTAAAGTACTTTCTACCGAACAGAGAATAAACTGAAGGTCAAACTTAACTGTGGATATCCCATCTTATTCTATCAAACTTGGGATTATTTTACTCCACCTCCCAGATGGGATATATTACTCTCAGGACTATAATTCTGGGATAGTTTAGTCCGCGTACCAAATTAAATGACCCCTTATATTGTATCAAAATTCAAACGTCATGGTCTGAAGTTTAGTTATGGTTTATTTCATTCAACATAACGAAGCTACGACACTTCATGTCTTCTGGCATGAAGGAGATGGGTGAGGAAGAAGAGGGTTAGTTGCAGAGAAAATTGACTATAATTGAAGAAAATGACTAGGACAGGCAATAAGTTGGGAGTTAGGCCATTTTATGCCAAGTAATTATCCGGGTGGCCATGTAGGTATCTTTTCCTTATAGATCAAGCGGGCAAGGGCATGCAACTATGGTGACCGATATTCAAGGATTGTATTTGGGAATTAAATCGATAAACAGAAAGCTGAACTAAACTCACATGATAGCTTTTATCTCATTTTAAATGCTCGAAAGGCTCGTGAAATTAGTTACGGTATTAGATAAGAAGATTAACGTTACCACTTTAATACTCCCTCCGTTCGCTCCGTTCGCTTTTACTTAGTATAGCTACAGTAATTGGTTCACCAAACAAAGATACATCAGTAAAGGAAGGTGCAATTACGTACATTCTTTTCATAAAGAACTCAAAAGGTGTGCTGTCACATAACCCTCTGCCACAATTTTCAAAGTTGAGACCCTTTAATTTCTTATATATACGTGAAAGCAAAAGTGTAACGTATGTAGCTTCTTCATATTCATCATCTAATCCAACCATTATTAATATATTAAAATTCAAATGTAAAAAATTTCTCAAATGTTTATTATGTAAGTTCCGACAAAATCAAACTCAAATCCTATAAAATGAAGAATATCGGAGAAAAGGGAACTAGTCTATTTCACGTTTGAATTTATGGCGACCTAATATGACTCAACATGATTTTTTTTAAAAAAATGAATATTTTTTAAACTTGTGATTTATAAAAGATGTCATACTAATATTTTTGCAACTATAAAGTAAGAAATTTAAAATTAAATTGCTTCCAGTATCATATTGTATCTTTCTTTTTTTTTAACTGACAAATTTTAAAGAAATGGGACATAAAAAATAAAAAAAGGTTCAGACGGAGCATTGAACTATCTTTGCGGATATCGGAAACAAATTTACAAGCAGCAACTATGAATACCTTCCGAGTTACGGTAACTAAAAGCAAGTGGTAATTGTAAAATGTGGACTCTTACAATATCTCCCGTTCATACCAAAAGTCCTCCGCATGGAGAAAATTAAAGTTGAGAGAGCAAACGCGGCCTTTCACACCAAAAAGGAATTTAGGCCAAATTAAGAACGGGTAAATATTCTTTACCTAATTAATATGCTCAAAACATGAACTCATCATGATACTACATGGCATTAGCATGAACCCTAATTCACAAACATTCACTAATCAAAGTGAATAATTCACTTAATTTTCAGATTAAAGGGTTCGTTGCTGATGATCCATAACAACCATTCATCAAGCCCGTCCAAGATCCTAGGCCACCATTACCAGAATAATACCCAAATGACTCTTTGCCAGCTTGGTCATGCCATTCTAGTGACAACATCTTGGGATTTGGCTTCACATCAACTGCGTTGGTATTTTGTTGTTCCTCATGATGATGATTATTTTGGTAAGGCAACAGCATTCCAAAGTTGTTCCCATTATCCATATTGGTCGTCATTCCAAATTGAAAATTTGGTGCGATAATATTATCATGACCAAATCCAGTACTACTCATCATTCCAATATTATCACCATTCCCAAGAAAATCTTGGTTTCTTGAAGTAGTACCCACTAAGGCCTCGTACTTGCTTTCCATGAAATCAATAATTGGGGTTTGATTTTCAAGCATGAAATTACCCTGATGCCCAAAGTTAGCATTACTCATGAACTGATGATGAGCAAAGGGCATTTCTGGAAGATTTTGGTTACTATTATTAGTAGCTAAAGTTTCACTATTAGAGTTAGATTTCTTGGAGGAAACTTTTTTGTTCTTGCGGCAGCCACCACCAACAGGGATGTTTCTTAACGTACCACCTTTAGTCCAGTACCTACGACAAGTCTTGCAGAAGTAACGAGGCTGAGAGAGGCTGTAATTGTTGTAGTAACAGAATTTGGTGTGAGTAGATTCACAACGAGGGCATTTGATGGAATGGTCATGTGGGGGTCTTAGCCTTCTTTGATCTACTATTAAGGGCCTTGAGCATGTCAGATTAATGTGATCGCCGTCAGATGGTGAAGAAGAATCTATGCCTACTGCACCCTCCTCGTGAATTGTGCCCTGAAGAAATTAAACAAGTAAAGCATCAGTGTGGGGACATGTCAGAGTTAACTCGTATCATACCTGCACCGTGGACATTCTTTTGTCTTCTAATAAAAAATGTTCAAAAAACAAGATTTGGAATTAGCTAGAAAGCTAGAGTGTGGCATTCCCAAGGAAGTACAAGGATTTTGTGCAGAATAACAATCTGTAGATTCTCGAGGACATCATTGGTACTCCGATCATTTTCATTTTGTTTTCATCTATGAATAAACAATTTAATTAGATACAAAGTCTAAGAAATATATGATTAAATTTTGAAACATGTATTCTATTTATAATATTTGTGTGTCTTGTAACATTTTTGAAGTTTGTCTTAAAAATGTAATAACATTAGTGTGACGGCTATAAAAGTTTGTCATAGATGATAAAAAATAGGAAGTTTATTTTCAAGTTAAAAGGTTATCGTTCTTTTTTTTTTTAACGTGTTAAAAAGAATTTTTTTTCTCATAAACTGAAAGGGAGGGAGGAGATTGCTATTGTTCCCTCACAGGAACTCATATGAGGTGACCTTTTTTATATAAAAGAGAAAAAAATGTTATTTCTAGAGTTACACACTTCAAAGTGCGAATGCCATAAAGAGGATAATACAAGTTCCAAATTTGGCTTATCGCATTTTCAGCTTATATCTGGTGATTAATTTTCTGATTTTGGATGTTTTGTGGGATTTGTCAAATTAAGACAGTAAAAACACAAGACAAGTGTGAATACAGGGTTTCAAATTTTTTTTATTTTTTTTTTTGCACTGAAAAAGAGCTAAACTAAAGTATATCGCCTACGCATCAAGTGTTTCTACGGAAGTACTCCATAAAGACATAAAGAACGATCTTATAACACTGAAGAAAATGAAATTCACATGCATGGGATGGTAACTAAGATAAATGAAGGCTACTCTTTATAAATATAATGAACTTTAAGAAAATATGCAATGGCATTGAATTTCACAGACCTGTAACCAGTCAGATGAATCCATGCAAACTTGTAGAGAAGTAATCCCCATTAATTAGTTACTCTATTTACACTCTTTTCAACTGAACACCACCAGCTAGCTACGTGCAATATGTGCAAAGTGTTTTAAATACACAACATAATTCCTCAGTTTCTATCCTGCGAGTCTCAAATATTCCTATTAGTGGATAGAAAGGGGGAAGTGAAAGACTTTGGTAAGTGATAAATCCAAAGGGGGATAGTGAGAGAGAAGATTGATATGCTTTGTGGGAGTATGCAAATGGGTGCTGAGATTGTGAATATGAAGGAAGATAAAGGCAGCCGTGGGGCCTGCTGTGGGGTGTACAACTCGCTGCTGCTTTGCTGCTAGTGTGCTTAAACTTCTTCGTTCTATATATCGTCGGTGACAACTTATGTAGGCCCACTTTTACCACTAGAGTTTATGCCATTAGTTTGAGTTTAATTCATCGGTGTGTAAATAATTATTTACACTAACATGTCATTTAAATAGCAATACTTATAAATAACCTCTTTAATATATGAAATTTAAATTTTTGGAATAAGATTGCTTTAACTGGTGAAAATAATCTAATTATATAAAATTATTTACACTAACGATATGTATTGCTTAAACTCATATGATATAAGCATTGACCGCGCGTTAAATTTATAACTTTCTTTCACTGTTAGGCGAAATTGTTTAGAATAACAAGTATTTCTAATTCTCCTTTTAAAAGTTTGATATTATAAAATGAAAAATAGCGTAATAATCCATTCAATTAAATTTCATAAATACTTTCATGTTCCATTTATGACTTTATGTGCCAGATGAGAATGTTGAGATGGATGTGTGGGCGCACCAGGAGTGACATGATTAGGAATGAGGCTATCCGAGACAAGGTGGGAGTGCAGTGGCGGAGCTAGAAATTTTGGTAGGGTTGTTCAAATGTTGATGAATATATAATTTTTTTCCGATGAATGAGTGCAATGAATTATTTTTTAACATCATCGCTGCAAACCCACCTAAAAATTTATGATCCATTTGATTTCGCAAGTTATTGTTGATAAATTTCCATTGCTAGAAAACTCTTACGGTAATTACAATATCAAATGACAGCAACAACAAACAACAAGGGGCATTCCGAGAATGTTACAAAGCGAGAGATAAGGACTAATTAATTTTCTTTGAAAAAAAAAAAAAGAACAAAGTTGGATAATTAAAATGTTCACAGAAGCCATTAAAAAAGAAAAGAGAACAAAATAAGCGGTTGCTAACTTGCTATTAGATCTAGTTGCCTTCTTTTTTAACAATACGTCTTCTTCTTTTCTAGGAAATAGAAAGGAAAGAAGAAATACTAAAGGAGCTCCAACAAATGAGTCCAACGTAACTCCAAACCAGCATAAGAATAAACCAAATGCAAATCATAACTCAAATATAAATAAGTTTAGTCGGAACATGAAAGAAAATAAGTCCAAATACAAATCAACCAGGTAGCTTCAAGCTTTAAACCGTGGCTTTTAGGTAAAATTGAACACTCTTTACCTCTAAGCTATTTATCTCAATTATTTTAAGGGTGTTCAAAATTTAATTAATATCCAGTTAACTATAATATCTAATTCATATACTCTTACCATTTTCTAACCAAGGGTGTGCAGGTGACCACCCTTGGCCATGAGTGGATCCGCCACTGTGAGAGTGGCCTCGGTGGAAGACAAGATGCGAGAAGCGAGACTGAGATGGTTTGGACGTGTGAAGAGGAGAGACACAGATGTCCTAGTGCAGAGGTGTGACAGGTTGGCCATGGATGGTTTCAGAAGAGGTAGGGGTAGGCTGAAGAAGTGTTGGGGAGAGGTGATTAGACATGACATGGCGCAGTTACAGCTTACCGAGGACATGACCTTAGATAGGACGGTATGGAGGACTCAGATTAGGGTAGAAGACTAGTAGATAGTATCGTTTACCTTTCATATTAGTAGTCGCATTATCGCGATATAAGTTCTTGTACTTTGATTTCTGCTACTATCTGTTATTTCCTATACTTTGATTATCTTATTTTATCTGTGATAGCTACTGCCCCTTTGCAAATTGCTTCATCATGGCTTAGTCGCTTTCGCTATTTTCATTTTCATATCGCTTTGAATTTCTTGACCTTATCTGACCTCTTTTTATGCTTTCTATTGCGCCGAGGGTCTTTTGGAAACAGCCGACCTACCTTGGTAGGAGTAAGGTCTGCGTACACTCTACCCTCCCCAGGCCCCAAGTTGTGAGAGTTCACTGGGTTGTTGTTGTTGTTTCTATTTAAAACTCGGTCATTTTAAATTTTACTATTTCTTCAATTCTTAATGATATATCTTTAGAACAATAATATAAACATTATGATATTTGTAAGATCATGTATTCAATTTAAACTTCTTATATACTTCCTCCATCCCATAATAAGTGTCACCTTAGCCAATTTTTTTTATCCCATAATAAGTGTTACCTTAGTCAAATTTGTTTTTCCCATAATAAGTGTCACCTTAGGAAATCAAGAGATAAATTGACTAGTTTTTTCCAATTCTACCTTTAGACAATAAAGTAATATCTAAATGATGATTGGCAAAGCTACATAGTAATTTGGGATTATTGAATTCTCAATATGAAAAGGTTTACTTCTTGTGCATGCTCTAATCAAAAGGTAAAAGTAATTTATTTTTATTATACAAGGATAATTTGATAAACTTTATATTACATTATTGATTTTTTAATATATATATTTTTAACTAAGGCGACACTTATTATGGGACGGATGAAGTATGATATATCCCCGTCGTAACACTGGAAAAAAGAAAGAGGTACAGTGTGCGTAGCTTAAACTGTTTATGAATTAAAAAAAAAAACCCCAAAATAGTTCAGCAACGATCCAAGTTGCTCAGCTTGACTGCATTACGTGATAGAATTGAGACTGGACGGCTGAGATTTTGTCCACATTCAGTTGCGGGAATGTGAACCGATGATTCTGATACGATTTTCTACGTCAGAGACTATTTAGAAGAGTCTATGTCTGACGTGACAACTACTTAGGGAGGAGAATATTTGGGTCGTCGATAAAGAGTATTTTGGGCCCACTTAGCAAGGGGCATAGGGCACAACAAATGAGCGAATAAACCGAAAGAGCACTCCATTTGTGGACCTGATTAAAAATGTGGGGTCCAGTGGAAGGACATTTATGGACCCCTCTTCTTCGCTTCTTACAAGTAAGGTATAAATTCTTCTATGACGTGTCTACTCTTCTGCTGACCATGTGCAGTCTCATATCAGTCTAATTTCCGGTAAAATAGGTTCGTTTGAATATTGACAATATCATGTTAGTGGCATGTTTGTCAACACATTGTCACGCACTATGACAATAGTTTATTGTATGTTCACAATTTCTAAATTGAATTTAGATGTGAAGCTCTATAGCATTTGAAGGAAAAAGGAAATTCAAAGAATGGTTGTTGTCGTCTAGATCAACTCATATATCGCTTAATTAATTTCAACGAAAGTGCTTTCATTAGTTTTTACATATATTCATGGACGAAATAATTTATGGAAATTGTACTTGTTTATCTCCTTTCTCCAATATCAAAGTAGTTAAGCAACTACCATATTTGATGATCAATAGTACTTATTATCCGATTACTTATTAGTTTCAAGTAAATGAACCATACAGTGCAAGTACTATCTTGCTCATATAGGTAGTTTAACATAAGTGATTGGCAAATGTCCTTAAGAAAGGCATGTAAATTTGGGGAGAAAAGAAGTGATTGAAAAGCCTTAATTCATCTTTTTCAATTAATCATTTAACAAAGGAAGAAATGAAATACTTATTAGTGTATCTTTGTTCTTCTGCAAAATAAAACACAAAAGATAGAATAATAATCCTTTTCCCACATTTTGAAAAAATATAATTTTCTCATATTTAACCTTTCTCCCGCTTTTTGCGGGACAAAATTCGTGATAACTTTGTATTAAAAGGAAAAAAAGAAAAATGAAAGAGAGACAATAAAATATGGTCAAATTTCCAAGAAGGGTTCTTTCACTTTACTGAATCAAACTTCCAAAAAGAAAACTTCTCTTTCTAAGTTGTGGAAGGAAAAAGTAAAATAAAATCCTAGTGTAGCAGAGAGGACCAAAGTTAAAACTTAAAAAGGATAAATTAGTCATCTTTAGATAACGTTAGAGACACGCCTCGAATACTTAACAGGGTTCAAAGTACAAAAGAAATTATCATAAAGTTGATTAAAAAAAGAAGAAAAGGAGAAGAAAAAAATGGCTGTGTCAAAAACTAGACAGTACACCTGACAGTTTTTCGTAACGACAATGATCTTATATTTTCAAGATCAATCATTAGATTGATTCAAAAATTTAAACTGTGCCCCGAGAAAATAATGAAAGTAAAATAAATATATAATCATAAGGCATTCATTCTCATTTCGTGAGTCCCTTTCTTGTTTCCTGTCGTATACTCTTTTTTTCTTTGTCTCAATTCCTCCAACGTGAAAGCTAGAGTAAGAAGAAACAAATAACGAAAATGATCATGTATGATGTAATGTTGATTGTTGGAGCATTTTACATAAGATGGGATTTTACGTAGGACCGTGAGTCCAAGACCCTTAGCTAGTTGTCTAGACTTTAACGTTATACCAAAACATTAATTAACATAAAGAATTGAAGAGAAAAAGATGGTATTTGCTGGCAATTATGATAGAAGGAAGAAAGGGCGACTAAAAAAGCTGAGGTGCAGTTGAGAGGGATGAATTTCCTCTTCGATCTACAAAAGTATACCATACTAATTATCGATCTAGAGCACTATAAATTTCGTTAAGCATCAAAGATCTAAGTTACTTGCTCAAGTGTACGTACATTAATTGTCGAAGACCTATGTTAATCAAATAAAAATATATTTTCTTAAATAGTTTAACCTTTAAGATAAAATGATCACACAAATATACATCATGGGTTCAAATCTCACAATCATCACGTTCTTGACCCATTAAAATCAGGCATACACATGGTAATAAACTAATAATAAATGTACCGTAGGCCTAGTAAATCAATCTAAAAGCTACTTACTATACCAATAATGTGAGGATTATTCAAGACTATATAAGGAGACATATATCCATATCACTACCAATGCGGAATACGCCATGGAGTCAAGATCTTCTTTAAAGGGTGTCAAAATATAAAGGAGTAAAATCCACAAAGAAGTCAAGAGAGTTAAAATATAATAGTATATAGACATAAAAATAAAAATAAAAAGAGTTTTCACCTAGCTACAAATGTAACTTTCCGACAAACGAGTGTCATGCCACCTCCAGAACTGCACATCTAGAGAGTGGATAATATAAGATGGATGTGTAATATCGTATAAATTATGAATAGCGATACGCTGCAGAAGTGTTTTTAAATTAAGATCTAACTCTGTAAATGCATCTTTTCGTTTGAATTTGGAGAATAGTTCTTTTATGCCATCGTTCAATTAATCGCGCTTCTCATTCCTTGCTTTACGACAAAGGTTTGGACGGAAAAACATCTAAACTTTTTCTTGAATCAGTTTCTTAAATCTCCCGCTTCCACCATTATTTTCATAAAGCTAGTAGTAATTATCTTGGTTTTCAAAGTTAAGGCGTTAAGCTGTTCGCAAATTCTGGACTATCTTGATACTGAAGCCGTAAAATATTCTTGAGCAATATTGAAGCTGGCCTACAATCGGAATAGTAGTAAGTAGCACTCTCTTTTCATCACTTTGATTTTAGCGTTTGATTCGTTTGGAATAACCGTGCCCTAGCCCCTCCCAAAAGTTGATCTGCCACAACTTTAAAATGAAATGATTTCATCTTGCCTTTCTTCCCATGCAAGATTGTCGTTGCATGGTCATGGTGAGGGTAAAAAGAGAGAATAATATTGGATTGCAAGGTTGTCATGACTTAGATATGTGCATGGCAATTATTATGACACTAGTTGTAAGGACCATCTCAATGTTAAGGATATATATGAGCACTCATCATTACATCATGCTACTGCGTTTCTTGTCTTTTTAGCTTTGAACTTGTGATCGTGCAGTGGCTCGTGCGAATCTAAAAAAGAATAGAGACAGTTTAGGATGGGACCACGTTCTTTGCCTACGGAATTCCCTTTCAATTTCATTGTTAAATTATTATTTATTATTGTTGGTGACTAATTTGGAATTCAGTTGGTTTTGTGGGACAAATTAGAGTCAGTTCACTAATGGTAAGGTATATTTGAGATTAAATTTAAATGAGGGTAAATTTGTTCTATTTCTCATAGCTAAAGGGCAAATCTAAGTCAATCCACTAACAGTAATGACATATTTTAGACCAAATTATAATGAAAGGATTAGACAAATATCCAGCAGACGAAACCTGGAGTTGGACTTGGAAAAGAGTGTTCGCATGATCGAATATAGGAGTAGTTGAAACTTACAGAAACTGCGAAGGAATTACTTCAACAATTTTCATATGCAAAGGCTAATTCTAGTCCGACGTCAAGGCATGATCTTCCTTTTAACGTGGAGATCTGAGGCCTGATATAAATTGTAGTTATGAGCTTAGGCTATAAGAATCTTCATTTTTCATAGCTATCGATAGGGTGAGCGTTTGATTCTTTGATTCGGTTTTTTCAAACTTCAGTTCGGTTCTTCGATTTTCGATTTTATGATAGTGATTACCGAACACCGACCCGAATTAGTTCAGTTCGGTTCGGTTTTTTTAAGTTCAGTTTGGATTATTTGGTTTTTTAATTCAGTTTTTTTGGGTATGAGCTTGATTAATGGGCTATTTTTCTATTTGTAAAATTTGCTACTTTTTAAATTAAAAATAGGCTATTTTACGTTTTTTCTTAATTTAAAATGGGCTATATATTTTAAGTTGTGTTCCAATGTTTAATTCAAAATGGTCTTCATGTCATTCACAATTCAATATAGCAAATTTGCAATTTTCAAGGATGCCAAGGAGTAAACCGGTAATTGGGTGTTCACCTTCAAATGTGGAATCATTTCGATTGTTTGATCTCCAAGTTCGAACAGGAGATTGCAACATCGAGTAAACTCAAGTAGCTTTAATAAAACTGCAAAATGAAGTACGTGAAACTGATATTAATTTTTCAAGGTACTAGCTTGTAACCTCTATATTAAACCAGGCAACATCAGACAAAAGATGGAGAGAAAACCAAATAGAACAAGGTAGAGAACACTTGAGTAACAATAGAGGAAGAGCCGAGGAGTGATGAACAGAGTGAACGAAATGCGAACTACGGAACTAGAGCTGGTGATATGATATAGGAAATAAACTGTAATTCTTATTCAATTAGGGTCTAGGGATGGGCTTGGGACCTTGGGTTGGATGATAATTTTTTGGGCCTAAAGAGCAAGTGATGCTGAGTATTATAAAGGAAAATTTACTTGTTATAGCTACTTTTAGTACTTATTTAATGTTAATAACTATCTTTTATTTTAATTAATAATAATAGCTAATTACTTTTCTAAATTACCTATTATGGATATAACAGTAACTTGCATTTATCAGTTCTCAAAAACACCGTAAATAACGGTAAGCACTATCCCAAATCCCTATTTTGAAACTCACGTAATATACATTATGTTTCTCTCTCCCTTTTCATAAATTTTAGCCCTTTTTTTCTCCTCAGAATCTTTCCATTACCATCAAGCACGATTCCACCACAATTCATTGTGCCGAGATTTGTGGGTGGTGGTGTATTTGTGTAAGTTTTCATTATTTTGTGTATTTTGGTCACTTTAATTCAATATTTTCGACTTTTTTCAAGCCTTTTAACTTTCAATGCTCAGGGTTTCCCAATTTGAGTAGTGAAAAAACATCAATTAATGGCGGATGAAAGCATATCTAGTAGGGTTACGAGAGTTATACCCCATACTCTTCAAAATTTGGATTCCCCTCCTTTTGATTTGGATATTTCTCAGCAACAACATGATGTTGATGCAGCTTCTGCTGAGAAATTGGTTGCTGAAAGGAGATCTAAGAAAATCCATGATCCTGTCAGAATCAGAAATCCTTCAACTGTTAATTTGGAGAAAAAAAATGATTCTGATATTGCCACAAAGAGGAGAAAAACATCCGATGTTTCTTCTAGTAGCAAAGGGAAGAATGTTGTAGAGACAAATACCGGAGAACAACAATTAACTGTGAACAAGCAGGTATTTTTTTTGATTTTTTATATATATATTTTGTTGAATGAAATTGTATTTTAGATGTTTCCCAAATTCGGTTAATGATTTATGTATTTTGACAGCATCTATAAGCATATTTGAATGTATTTATTGATCTGAACAGTTCAATAATAGATGGGTAACATTCGTATGTATTTTGTATTGATTTGAATTAGTTTTGTATTTGACAAACATTTTAATAACCGTATTTGTTATCAAATTATCAACTTTGTATCATGTATTTGTAATTTCACACATTTATGTATTTTTTTAATTAATCACAGTTTTATGTATGTTTCAAAAAGCAGGTATGTGTATGTGTCAGATAAAATGTGTCTTTGTTCAACTTTTGTCACCTAAACATCTTAATAACTGTTTTTTGTTATAAGATTATGTAATATGTATCATGTATTTATAACTTCACACAGAGTTGTATTTTTGAATAAATCATAGATTTATGTATTTCAAAAACATAGGTATGTGTATGTGTCATCTAAATGTGTATTTGAACAGATTAGAAAGTTAGATTCAAATGTGTTGCACAACTGAGTTGATTTTTTTTATGGATTTTGTTTGCTGCATTTTAGTACACATATGTACTTGATTATATATTTTTGATTCTCATGTGTTGTCATTATATTCAAACTTTCAGGCCTCCAAATTCCTGGTTAAACGTCCTGTTGACACCCAATTTTGTCCCTCCTTTATTTAATTTTAGTTACTCGGGTTTCTTAATTTACTGACGAACTAAATACTTTATTTTCACTACTATTATTTTTTGCTACTTTTATTTTCAACATTACAAGTATTACTTTACCACAAATTTTAAATGATTCGTCATCATTTCATTTTTTTCGGGTTTGGAATCGTTAAATTAATTACAAGACAACACTTTGAAAAATCTTTATTTTACATTAATTATTAATTGTCTTTACATAGTATATATTGTACCAGTTACTAAATTAGAAGCCCGAAAATAATTAAAATAGCGGAGGAAGGACCAATACTTTTCAGCCAAATTATCAGCCCATACTCTAATTAATTCAACCAACCCACATTATTCCCTACCCAAAACAATTCAGCCCACATTATTTCCCTACCCAGCCCAATTCCATTTTTTACCCGACCCGGTCCAATTTTCCCCTTAAAACCTAACCCCTTCCTCTTTCTCTTTCCTTCCGCCTCCCTCTCTCTTTACCCTCATCTCTCTCTCTTTCTTTTCCCCTGTTCTCCGCCGCTCCCTTCCCCACTCAACGCCGCCGCACCCCACACCACGCTCCCCTACCCCACCTCACTCCTCTCTCTACCCTACCTACGCTCCCCCCGCTCCTCTCTTTCCCTTTTTCATCATCACCGCCGCACCCTGCTCCTCCACTCACCCAATTTCCCCCATAAAAGGAGGGACGACTCCACCTTCTAGAGGGGGATTTCTGGAAGGAAAACACCCCATTCCTTTTTTTTTTAGCAACAAACAAGATAAAAAAAAATCAAGAAGAAAACAGATCGGGGGAAAAAGGAATCCTAACATCGACAAAGATCTTGGAACCACGAAAATCCCCTACAACACAAGTTTTAATCGGAAAAAAAACAACCAACAATTACTCCATTTTTTTTATTTTTGGAATTTTAATTACTTTAATCGAGTTCGAATCGGTTCATAACGAGAGTAGATTCGAGGCCTCGTCGACGCCCCACTTCACTGTACCACAAAAAGGTAAATTCTGCCTCGTTTTGGTTTATTGTGATTCTAGTAGTTTAGTTTGTTTGGGATTTTTGTGAATCGATTTAGTAGTAATTCCATGAGTTTAGGCAGTCTGCTATGTGAGTGTAATCGAAGAGGTCTTATTGGTAATTAAGTATTGTTTATGCATGTTTGAAGTTCCTGTTTAATCCTATCAAGGTGCTCATAGATAGTGTTAAGAAAATTTTATCATCTGCTAAGTTCATATAAAATAAAAAATGGAAAAGGGTAAAGGGTGGGGGTATAGTCTAAATACTACGTCTTGGATATTCGAGTTGTTTCATTAAGATGACGTTATATTAATTGAAACGGGGCTATTTGTTTCTTTTGAAATCTGGAATTAGTATTTGTAGTTGCTTGGTTCAGTTTGGTTTTAGTCTAATTAAATGTGATCAGTGTGTATTATTTGATTCGTTTTAAAGCAATGTACTTACTCGATATGTGAAGCATTGTTTCGAGTGATATGTTCCTCTAAAGATAAGATGAGAAGTCATTTGTTAATTTTGAATGCCACTTCTGGTGAAACTGGGTATTTCGAGCTTGCTTGGGACTGCTAATCCCATCCAGTCCTCTTCTACTATCTGGATATGGTTTAACTAAGTGTTTGGATAACTTGAAAATATCGCTAGCATGTTTATAGTCTTGATAGGAATGGTTTTAAGTCGTATCTAAAAAAAATGGACTTGGGAATTGGAATTCTGAAAGTTGTTAAAATATCCTTGTTGTTCTAGAAGATAGAATTGAATAAGCATCACAACTTGCTGATTTGACTGAGTAGTCCAATAAATACTTTGGCATACAATTTGAAAGGATTTGAAGTCGAGAAGCTATTAATAATAGGACTAATCGAAACATGTTATTTGATTTCATTTCATAAGGACTAAAAGACATAAAATGAGTTTGTTTAGACATTATAAGTGAACCATGGTTGCATACTATATGGTGACCTGTTATTTAGTTGTTCCCATGAATCTGAAATTTCAAAGTTGGAGAAGAATTCTTTCTGCGTCAAAATTATGCCACCTAAATGTGTAGAAATTTTCTTTTTTCCAGCTATTTTCTTCTCTTTTGTTTTCCTGAGCAAAACTGCTCAACCTTCTGCCTAATTCTCGTGACTGCGGATGCTTTATTTACCTCTTGTTGCACCTGCTCTCTTTGTTCTCCTTGCTTCGTTCATTGTCACCAGACATTTGTATATGCCCTGTTGAACATGAATCCAGTAGTCATATTTGATTGACTCACAGCTGCTGTTGCTGCTATGTCCAGTCTACTATCTGATTATGATACATATATACAAATGTTATCCAAGTTGAAAGAGCAGTAGACTGATTTTGGTGCATGTTTTGGACTGCTGCGTACTTTTGTGCTCTGTTTGTTCAATTCGGTTTTACCATATTCATTCCTTAGATTGATTCAGTTGTATGCATAGTATCTATGCTTTTTCTTCCTTCTCTTTTGTTTAATCTAGTGATCATGCTTAGTGTAGGTAATCTCATATCTATTTGGCATAATGTTTATGATTCGACTGGCCATTTGCCTTCGTGGTCAAATCTAAAAAAGGGACACTGCATTTGCATAAAAAATATCATGTGTGGGCTCTGTTCTCCATATGTAAATGAATTTGTTCATTTTCGTTGTGACTCAGTGTACGTTTGATTAAGTCAGTCCAGTCCCTGTTCTATTCAGTCTTCCCTTTCCTCTGCTCTGCTCCCCTCTTGTCATCTTTCAGCCTCTATCCCAACAGCCATTAATGATTTCATTTCAGTATTGCGATTGGAAACTTTAGGCTTACATTCGAATGAAGTTGTGCAAAACTGATAATCTCGTTTGGATGAAGTTCTTTCGGGAACTTGAACCAAATCAGAAATCATGTGAAGTGTCCGTAAGAAATGTTCATTTCGTTTTACCTTTTGAAGTATGATATAAGGAAATCTCTGTGACTATTCCTACCCTTTTAATAATCTATCTATGCTATTTAGATTGTGCTAATTGGGTCACTGCACTCTTCTCAATTTAACAATTTGTCACTTTTGTTCCATTTGTATGTCATATCTCATGTTCTGGGCTTAAGTTGACCATGCTTCTTCTGTATATGGTTTGTGACTGTTTCTTCAGTACTGTGATCAACTTGCCATTAATTTGTGATCTTATGCCTAGTCTATAGCTCTTTCAAATGCATCTATATATCATACTACCTTAATTGTAACTCAGTCCTTGATCTCTCTATGCATTTCTCGTTAATTCTTCACACTTGCTTATTTCTAAGTTCCACCATGACTAATCTATTTCTCCTAATGCTACCATGACTGTTCTGTTGCCTTTAAGTGTGTCACCGCATAGATTGCTCTGTCATGGATTCGATTGACTCCCTCTGTGTGTTGTTGGCATATTGTCCTTATTCTGCACTCTATCTGAAGAATGTTTCTTTGTATATTTTTACTTTAATGTCTGTATATTTCCACTTTACTAATCTTTTTTCTTTCGTTTTATGCATGACCACCGCGTGCGAGTCCTAGGGACTTGTCATCTCCCGCATTCGGTGTTGGGCTAAAAGCCCAACAAAATCTTCTCTCGAGTCAGCCTCGTTTGGCCATCCGCAACCATACATGAAAGTTGTTGGGCCGAAGCCTAACAAAAACAGCCCACAGCAGCAATACAAAGAAACTTATTTGGGCCTAAGCCCAATAAACGTGAACAGTTCAGCAGTTGAGCCCATGATAAATGGGCCAAACTCATTTATTCTTCTACTCTCTTCCTTATTTTATGATTGTGTATTTCTCTCTGCTTTGTATGACTAACATCTTATTTTATTAACTTAGATAAATTCTAGTATATTAAGGGTTGTAGTTTAGTAATGGATAGTTAATTCCACAAGTTTCATATTCACTTCTAATTATGTTCAAAACTATTCATAGTATCTATAACATTTATTTGAGTAATTGATTTTCAAATAGCATATCTATATATTTTTGAGTGAAAGGGATCATTTTTCATTCTTACTATCTTATGAATTTTAAAACGTCACAAATTTAACACTAATCTTGGTTTATTTTAAGAGATAAAAGGCCAACTAATTATGTGGGTAATTTTTTCACTTTAACTCTTTTCTAACAGTTCAAAACATATTTTGTTTAAGACAATCTTCGCATGATATACTGAATTAATAGTCATTCTACAAAACCTTTGGAATTTTTTTTAAAATAACTCTTTAAAATCTGTTAGTCATTTTCTCCAAAACATATAAACATTATACGTCTCATTTCTTTAGTTTATTCGCAACTAAACTCTTTTACGCAACTATTACTTTTTCTACAAGTTTCATTTTGAACAAACATTCTATTTCTATTTATAACTCTAGCCACGTTTACAAAGCTACGCTCTTTCCTATAATATTATATTTACCCTTAGCCTAATTAATCATAAGTCTGGTCGGTTAACCATTGTTAATGGGTCTTAAAGGATGCCTAATACCTTCCCTTTAGACTAATTGAACCCTTACCTAGAATCTTAAGTTTCGCAGACCTTAAACAGAGTTAACTTTAAACATAACTTTAATAAACTTTAGGTGTCCTAATTCACCGTAAATAATTAGGTGGCGACTCCTTAACATAAACAAAAAACAGGAATCACCAATACGTCGTACTTCTAAATTTAACTCTCTGGGGTTAAAATGGGGTGTGACAGCTTGGCGACTCCGCTGGGGAATCTCACTTAGGTTCTAACCATAACGAACTTAGTTTAAATAGGGTTTGTGTGCTATTTTAATTACTTTATTTATTTGTTAACTGTTTTTACATGCTATTAATTGTTTGTTTGATATAAACTGTTTGTTTGATATAAACTGTTTATGTGTTACTTGCTTTGATAAAACTGTCATTCCGTTCATACTTCCTCCACTTTTGGAAAATTCACACTATCACACGTACACGCGAGGTGTGTTTTGCGCACCCGCAAATTTCTTTCAAAATCCCAAATTTTAGGAGAGTTGGCGTATGCGCGGGGTGCCCGAGTAACGGGGACCGCGTAGCCTTCTCGCTCGAGTAGTCCACTCGGGAACCTTGCGTCCAGTAAACCAACTCTTAGTCAGCCTAAGATAGAGCTAAACCAACACCCTTTCTAAAGAGCATACACTTCATGACCTAGGAGGTTTAATACCCTTGGTGTATTAAATCCATTAGATGACTTTACCCAAACGTCCAAGCGGGTTCACGACCCCGAGTGACACCAATCATACTTTATGTGCGTGTTTGAAGGATAGTTGTGCCTAAATATTGACTATTTGCTCTAATTAGTTAAACTTTAGGAGGGAGGGAATGACTAACGTTTCTATGACAGGTATGGATTTGCATTGGAGTACAACAAATGACGAAGATTAAGGACATCACAAATGGAGCTAGAAGTTAGGCATAGGAATTTTATTTACTTTATTTAGAGTAGGAAACACTTTAGGTTGTATTCATTTGACATGTAATAAATATTACACAACTTTTGTATTTTATTTGGGGAAATAGAATCTGTTTAATTAATCAAAGCAACGGGATGACATATTATGGCACATTTTACCCTTCAAACAAACGTTAGGCCTACCTCTGGCACAAAGAGGTCACATGCATATTAGGACGCGTTATTATAATCATCTGTTTGACAACCTGTTTGACTTTATTTGATAAATTATTTGCTACATGCCTTACTTGACTTTACGTGATCATGACTTTACCTAGATATGTTCATGAGACTAACATCGTTTATACTTTATGTTTCTTTTATCTTATTCCCAAAAAAGAGAGTTGATTCGTGTTGACACTCAATGGCCGACCATCCTTACATCACAAGATCAAAGACATCATCGTTACCTCAACGCAGCTGGGTTGTTCAAGGAAAGGCAAATATTATGTCTGATCCAGCCGCATCTATTTCAACTGGTTCAGAAAACATCGTGGTCTCTAATGATTCCCCTAAGACTTCCAAACATAGCACTACTATTCAACATGATGAACATATCGCCCGCCTGACTCAAGAGATCGAGGATCTACGTGGAGAATTAAATCGGGTTAGAAACATGACCAACTCATCCATTACACTCCAAAGTCCGCCTCCTGAACCTAGGAACGTCGCACCAAACCCGTCTCATTTTCCATCACTTGAACCTTCAGTTCCGGAACATTTTCCTCCACAAAACACTGCACCTGCCAACAACAACTTACCTCCAATCACCCCCGCAAATCCATCATCCGTCTATACTCCTCCACAAAGTCAACCACCCACTTACGCTAACTATACCCCTCCACAAAATCAACCACCCACTTACACTACCGATGCTACTCCTGATCCACCACCCGTCAACCCACCAAATCAATCACTAGGTAATACTCCTCACATTCCTTTACCCACCAACGCTAATCCACCACCTACAATTATTCCTCTAAACCCACCAAACCAAGTCATTACATACTTTGACCATCCACAACAGCCTTTCTACCCTTACCACTACGCTGAACCCTACCAAGCTCCGCTATTCCCTTACCCTGTCTACAACACCCAAGCAAATTATCACCCACCCCGAGCACCTCAATATCAAAACCCACGTCCATACCAATTTGTTCAAATTCCCGCTCACCGAAATCGACCACATACTACACATAAATCCCGTCCAAACCCTGACCTCAAAAATACCCGAAGTTACACTCGGTTCACTGAACCTTTAGCTCAACGCTTTGAAAGACTGAAAGCGGCAGGCGTAGTACAACCTATTGAAGGGAAAATTCTCAATCCTATTCCAAAATGGTTTGATGGCTCCAAGCATTGTGCATATCATTCTGGAGTTCCTGGGCATGCCACTGAGGATTGCTATGGCCTCAAAAACAAAATCGAAGCCCTGATTAAGGAAGGGGCAATCCATCTCGCTGGAGCTCGACCCGATAGGGATCACCATCCCTTTTCCTACTCACGAAAACATCAACGTGAACATGATAATTATCGAAAAGTTAAGAATCTGAAGGAGGCTATTGCGCCAATTGGAAAAGATGGAGAGGGGCATGTCATCAACTTTCGTTGCGCCCGTGGGGATGATCCAAAAACAAGTGCTAGTGAAGATTGCTGCTACAACTACTCACAACACTGAGACACCAACCATCCAGGGTGCAGAACCAGGAGAAACTCTGAAGCATTGGACTTGTACTCCGTCTCCGATTCGCCAGAAGTCTTGGTAGACTGAACATGTAGTGAACTTTTTTTTTTAAAAAAAATGGCTTGAATCATGCTCAAAACTTTTATTTGCTTTGCTTCGTCTTTTGGAAGCTTAATCGTGAAAACTATGAATACATTCTTGATTTTCTTTAATCATCTATTATTGTTATTTTCTACTATAATTATCAAATCTGCCAACTCTACAATTGTGACATTAAATGTACGAATAGACAACATACATCCCGAGAAAGTAACAAAGAAACTAGGGGACAAGACAAGATTCCACTCGAAAAAAAATTGAAATAGCCGATAGGTGATGACATAAGCCTGAAAGCTAACAATCCAAGAGGAAATCAAAGGACGACATTAGGTAAGACAACCTAGTTTGCAACCTTTCCTTTAACAACCCGTACGAACTACGCTGACCTGATTCCCGTGGCGGGATACGTAGGCAGCCCACATAGGGTTCGGTTGCATTATAACATAAAATCAGAAATCCTTATGTAAGGAGAATTACACATGACTTGATTCCTTTGGCAGGATTCGTAGACTTTCAACATACGGGTTAGTCATATTTAGGTAGAAAACCAACAAACCTTTTACCATTTACACAACAGAACTACGCTGACCTGATTCCCTTGGTGGGATACGTATGCAATCCACATCGGGTTCGGTCCCTTTATTAAATTCTCAAACCATATTTTATGAACCTTACGAACTACGTTCCGACCTGATTCCTTTGGAGGGATACGTAGGCAACCTATACAAGGTTCGGTCGCACCACAACATTAATTTAACATACCCTTCTGAGCCCAAAACTGGGGCATATTTTGAAAATATATAGACAAAAGAACGGTTGGACATCGACAAGATTGAGGCTACCAGATAGGAAGTATTATAGACCAATTACTTTAGAAGTGTCACAATCTGAAGTTGGCAGAAATATTTTACAACTTACATACATATATTTACACATATATATTTCCTTATATACATATACTTACATATATATCTTTCCTTATATATACACTTACATATACACTTTTTAAATGAAACACTTTCTTTCAATCATTTTCACTACTGTTCATCTACCGAGGTTTGAACGGAGGTCACAAGATCCAAACAAATAAGACGAATGGAGCAGCCAACAACGTCAAGCTTCGAGTCAACACGAATCAACTTCCCCCTCCCAAACTAAGAATTTTTCTTTGAGTGCAGGAACTTAAAATCGCAAGATCAACAGTCAAGTCTATCAGGGCCATTGTGGCCTCGCCTCAAAAGCCATACGGCTTTACTTCCAACCTTATCTTTTAATTTATTTTTATCAAAATAATTTTATAACTTTATACACCTGTTTTTGTAGGTTGACGAGATTGAAGGC
Source organism: Lycium barbarum (assembly GCF_019175385.1). Taxonomy (NCBI): domain Eukaryota; kingdom Viridiplantae; phylum Streptophyta; class Magnoliopsida; order Solanales; family Solanaceae; genus Lycium; species Lycium barbarum. Next base: position 133,121,664 of record NC_083339.1, read on the forward strand.
GAATTAAATCAGGATTATGTGTCCTAAATTTGGCCTGTCACGATACCATCAACATCATGAGCCAGACGGCTATTCCACCACTTTACTCCATACTTTATCAATTATTTTATCATATACTTTACCAGCTTTAACCATTTTACTCTGAACTTTGCAGGAATCATTGTTAAGTTTCCAAAGACAGCTGAAGGCATCTCCCAAAACCGCTGGAGGCATCAATATCACACCCCGAGGATAACTATACATTTTAGGCTCGTCCGCCTTTAATAGGACATCATTTCTTCAAAAGCATCGCATTGCATATGCACTACTGATTTCAAATGCCCGACAAAGGGACAACATCATTGTTCGCAAACACACAGCATTTAGGCTCGTCCGCCTTTAATAGGACACTCTAGGATTGTCCGCCTTTAATAGGACACTTTAGGCTCGTCCGCCTTTAATAGGACACTCTAGGATTGTCCGCCTTTAATAGGACACTTTAGGCTCGTCCGCCTTTAATAGGACACTTTAGGCTCGTCCGCCTTTAATAGGACACTTTAGGCTCGTCCGCCTTTAATAGGACACTTTAGGATTGTCCGCCTTTAATAGGACACTTTAGGCTCGTCCGCCTTTAATAGGATATCATTTCTTTAAATGCCTCACACAGCATAGCATCAAGTCCCCGAAGACAACCGGAGACATAGCATCAAGTCCCCGAAAACAACCGGAGACATATCATCAAGTCCCCGAAGACAACCGGAGACGTATCATTAAGCCTCCGAAGACAACCGGAGACGTATCATTAAGCCTCCGAAGACAACCGGAGACATATCATCAAATCCCCGAAGACAACCGGAGGCACAACATCAAGTCCCCGAAGACAACCGGAGGCACAACATCAAGTCCCCGAAGACAACCGGAGACACAACATCAAGTCCCCGAAGACAACCGGAGGCACAACATCAAGTCCCCGAAGACAACCGGAGACATAGCATCAAGTCCCCAAAGACAACCGGAGACATAGCATCAAGTCCCCGAAGACAACCGGAGACATATCATCAAGTCCCCGAAGACAACCGGAGACATCGCATGGCTACACGGCCTCACCTGCATAAAGCCAAACGGCTATACACTTATTTTACTCCTTACTTCATTTCTTTATTTCATCATCTACTTTACCTACTTTTTCACCTTAAATTTCGCAGATATCATTTATCATCGAGTCCCGGAAGACAGCCGGAGGCCTTATCACTATCATCTTCAACTGCAACTAGAGATATTATCACATCCTCAGCATACGCATCATGCATTCATTCAAGTCCCTGAAGACAACCAGAGACAACATTGGCCACACGGCTTCATTTTTATTCCCACACTCATATTTACTATCGTTTTACACTCTTTATAATTTTACACTTTCAACTTTATTACTAATTCTGACATGAATTTCAGTTTTGGCAGAAAATACAACCAGCAGAGATGCAACACAACGTGGAACTTTATCTTACGCAGTGAACTGGGGCAAATTGGCTGAAGAGGAATACCAAACTCACAAGCAAATGTCGCGAATCTACTCTCGAACTCAATCCGCCTATGTCCACAAACACGTGATACATAGGTTAATTTCTCTTTCACATCCTGCGCTAAAACTCTATTAAATTTACTCTTCTCACAATCTCATATTCCTTTCTACACCCAGTGTCTCCATAACTCGACACTGGGGCATCTTTGAAGAATTTACACCGTGTCTAGTAGAGTCCTACTTATGGGTGTGTTGTGCATCACATTTATAATTAGGAGGCTATAAGCATGTGTTCCATTCTTGAACGTTCTCGTCACCTGTCTACAACCCCCCGCTAGATTATGAATCCACAAAAACTTTCGAACTACACATGGCCTGATTCTCGTGCAGCCCGAGATATGTAGGCAACTCGAAACTGAGATTCAGCCATAATTTTCCATAATTCCTTCGGTCCTCATAATATTTTCCATCAATTATCCTAAACCGTACTTTCTTACAAACTCATATTCGTCGGTCCAAACAAAATTGGCTACTACGTCAACTTCTTCGCCCGAAGATTCTTACATCATCTCCGATCGAAGAGGGGCATCTGTTGACACCCAATTTTGTCCCTCCTTTATTTAATTTTAGTTACTCGGGTTTCTTAATTTACTGACGAACTAAATACTTTATTTTCACTACTATTATTTTTTGCTACTTTTATTTTCAACATTACAAGTATTACTTTACCACAAATTTTAAATGATTCGTCATCATTTCATTTTTTTCGGGTTTGGAATCGTTAAATTAATTACAAGACAACACTTTGAAAAATCTTTATTTTACATTAATTATTAATTGTCTTTACATAGTATATATTGTACCAGTTACTAAATTAGCAGCCCGAAAATAATTAAAATAGCGGAGGAAGGACCAATACTTTTCAGCCAAATTATCAGCCCATACTCTAATTAATTCAACCAACCCACATTATTCCCTACCCAAAACAATTCAGCCCACATTATTTCCCTACCCAGCCCAATTCCATTTTTTACCCGACCCGGTCCAATTTTCCCCCTAAAACCTAACCCCTTCCTCTTTCTCTTTCTTTCCGCCTCCCTCTCTCTTTACCCTCATCTCTCTCTCTTTCTTTTCCCCTGTTCTCCGCCGCTCCCTTCCCCACTCAACGCCGCCGCACCCTACACCACTCTCCCCTACCCCACCTCACTCCTCTCTCTACCCTACCTACGCTCCCCCCGCTCCTCTCTTTCCCTTTTTCATCATCACCGCCGCACCCTGCTCCTCCACTCACCCAATTTCTCCCATAAAAGGAGGGACGACTCCACCTTCTAGAGGGGGATTTCTGGAAGGAAAACACCCCATTCCTTTTTTTTTTTAGCAACAAACAAGATAAAAAAAAAATCAAGAAGAAAACAGATCGGGGGAAAAAGGAATCCTAACATCGACAAAGATCTTGGAACCACGAAAATCCTCTGTTGACACCTAATTTTGGCTCGACGTGCTTAAAATTAACGTTTTGGTGGGCCCTGATTCGTTAAAGAGTACGAAATACATTTTTTTACACATTTTTACATTTTTTCAACAATTTATTGATGATTATCCTTATTTTAGGAATTTTCTCAATTTATTGTCATTTTTCAAGAATCATTATTTTGCACATGTACAGCGTAATACTACCATTTTTTGTGTAATTAATAATTGTTTCTTAATTTTATAGAAATACATTTTCATATCATAGACATTAGTGTTTATATTTTATACTTGCGTTATTATTTATACATGTATTAATTAATTATATTTTAGTACAGTCTGACAGTGCAGAGAAAATCGGAGTAATTAATTTTTTAACGCAGAGTAAAATCGGATCAAGTCAAGGTTTCATCATTTTTTTTAAAAAAGAGATTAAGGTAAGCATTGAGGAGACAAAAGGGTGCAATCTTCTATTCTTTGGACAAAACAGGGGCCATTTTGCAGTATAAGAAAAGGGAGGGGGTATTCATCTTCTACATATATTTACACACACACCACACTTTTTTTCCAGATTTTTTGGCTCTCTCTTCCAACAAAAGAAACCCTAAACATTTTCCCTCCTCTTTTTTTTTTCCCCACAACCGCCGCCGCCGCCTCCACGGAGCTCCGGCGACGCACCACACCAGCCCGCACACCACCACTCCACGACCCCACTACCCCGTAACTCCTTCTTCCTCACCCAACGAAATTGCCGCCTTCCACCATATTCTCCGGCGACGAGCTCACCGGAATCCCACACCAACACCACTATCCCTTCGTCCCTGCCCCCACTGCTTCTTCCTCCCATCGCACAGCCCCCTTTCGTCTCCCTCTACTCCCTCCGCCACATCTCTCTCTTTCCAGCCTCTCCTCTATGCCGGAGCTCCAAGCTCCGGCGAATCCCCACCACAACCAAACAGTCCCTTCATCTTCTATTTATTGCACATTCTTGGATACATATGACATATGTATAATCTTCGACTCCTATATTTTCATTGGAGATAGATTCCATGGCTACCTCAACTAGCAGCAAGCAATCTGACGGAATAATGGGTAATAAGGAGCTCACTCCACTGGAAAAGCATGCCATGTTCTTTGATATCAATAATGATGGAATAATTTACCCTTCAGAAACGTACCAAGCTTTTAGAAAGATGGGGCGTGGTATTTTCCGTTCTATGTTTGGTTCTGTTCTCATTCATATTGCTTGCAGTCACAAGACTCGACCGGATTTTGAGCCATGGGTAGGTGTCTCTTGTTTTGAAAAATACAATGTGAGAATTGAATTCCCATTTTTGGAAAGAGAAAGAGTAAGAAGTTTGTGTTTTTATGTGTGTGATGATGGTTGCTGCTGTTTCTTCAACTGGCCGATGAAGAAATTTCCGTCGATTTCCAAGGTCTTGCATGTACAAAGACGGGTTTTTATTTTAAGTTTATTTATTATTTTTTTTAATTCATCCGATAATTATTTATTCTCTTACTAACATTTTTATTAAGTCTCATGCAGGTATCCGGAGTTACTTTTGAAGATGACACTCAAAAGAAGTTCAAATAGCTTCTTAAATTCTGTTTATATTTTTTTTTACATTCTTAAATTATACAAGCATAAAATATAGTGAAACTTTACTTTTTAGGGTGCAGGTTGGTGGTATTTATTTATGATTTGCTTAGGTGATTTAAATTTTATGTGTTTTAGACAAATTAATATTAGACAGTTATTATTTTTGTAGCTAATATTCTTATAGTTATCATGTTTCGCTAGAGTTTTAATTCAATAGCTTAGCACACTTAAGTGAATAAATAGGGTAATTTGCCTCAATATTTAGGCTTTGGAATATACTCTCATAATTAATTGATTAGGCGTACATACTTAACTAGTTAAATTAGTTAACTCACTTCGAGTGCAAAATAATTTCATGTCCATTTTTTATACCTTTGTCACATACCCAAGTTTCTAAGTTGCACATAACTTTTTTTTTTTTAAAATAATTATTATATCACATATGTATAAAATACGTATTGCACGATTATTTATGTGAATAGTCATATTAGTTATTCTTTAGTCTAAATTCTACTAATTTTTGTAAATAATAATCAAGCCTTTTTACACATCCCTCGAATAGTTAAATTGGTCCAGCCGGGAACCACATTTGTGGATTCTGAAGGATGCCTAACACCTTCCCTTCGGAATAATTTGAACTCTTACCTAGAATCTCACTTATTTTCGTAGACCATGTTAAGCTGCATATATTAATAATTTATAGGTACCCTAGTATACCTTAAATGCTAGGTGGCGACTCTGTACATAATTAATTATTTCAGAGCTCCATAAGTTGTGCTTTGTTTAGCCTTGGTTAAAATAGGGTGCAACATCCCCTACAACACAAGTTTTAATCGAAAAAAAAACAGCCAACAATTACTCCATTTTTTTTATTTTTGGAATTTTAATTACTTTAATCGAGTTCGAATCAGTTCATAACGAGAGTAGATTCGAGGCCTCGTCGACGCCCCACTTCACTGTACCACAAAAAGGTAAATTCTGCCTCGTTTTGGTTTATTGTGATTCTAGTAGTTTAGTTTGTTTGGGATTTTTGTGAATCGATTTAGTAGTAATTCCATGAGTTCAAGCAGTCTGCTATGTGAGTGTAATCGAAGAGGTCTTATTGGTAATTAAGTATTGTTTATGCATGTTTGAAGTTCCTGTTTAATCCTATCAAGGTGCTCATAGATAGTGTTAAGAAAATTTTATCATCTGCTAAGTTCATATAAAATAAAAAATGGAAAAGGGTAAAGGGTGGGGGTATAGTCTAAATACTACGTCTTGGATATTCGAGTTGTTTCATTAAGATGACGTTATATTAATAGAAACGGGGCTATTTGTTTCTTTTGAAATCTGGAATTAGTATTTGTAGTTGCTTGGTTCAGTTTGGTTTTAGTCTAATTAAATGTGATCAGTGTGTATTATTTGATTCGTTTTAAAGCAATGTACTTACTCGATATGTGAAGCATTGTTTCGAGTGATATGTTCCTCTAAAGATAAGATGAGAAGTCATTTGTTAATTTTGAATGCCACTTCTGGTGAAACTGGGTATTTCGAGCTTGCTTGGGACTGCTAATCCCATCCAGTCCTCTTCTACTATCTGGATATGGTTTAACTAAGTGTTTGGATAACTTGAAAATATCGCTAGCATGTTTATAGTCTTGATAGGAATGGTTTTAAGTCGTATCTAAAAAAAATGGACTTGGGAATTGGAATTCTGAAAGTTGTTAAAATATCCTTGTTGTTCTAGAAGATAGAATTGAATAAGCATCACAACTTGCTGATTTGACTGAGTAGTCCAATAAATACTTTTGTCACGACCCGACTAGGGCCGTGACGAGTACCCGATACTTGTACCGAGCACCCCTTATCTATCGTTTTACCTTTACTTCTCAGCGGGCTGTAGGAACTGTGCCACATTTTTTTTTTCGTTACTGAACATTAACATTAGTAGCATCATCGTAAACATAGACTAGTAAACTTTGCTATCACGTTATACGGCGACGTGAACATTCCAAATACAACACATCTAACTGTACATATCTGTCTACGAGCCTCTAAACATAGTACACATATACATAGGCAGGGCCGAGTACTGCCGTGCCCGAATATATATATATACACAAAATAGTACCAAGGACTGAGGCTCCGGAACAACTGGAGCGCTGTCAAGTACTACTGGTAGGGCTTCTAAGGACCAAATCCGCCTGTCTGCTGACCTGCGCGGCATGAAACGCAGCGTCCACAAGAAGGGACGTCAGTACGAATAGTGTACCGAGTATGTAAGGCATGAATAGTAATACAAACAGCAACATAGGGTAAGATTAACATTATCATAGAATCATAGGACATATAGTGAGACAAGAAAGTAACCTGTACATAGGAATGCCCTTTCAGGCCGGATACCATGCATGCTTGTCTTTCCCTTTTAAAAACATTTCTTTTTCATAGACATAGAAAATAGGACTTATATCATGTCATGTCTTATCATATCGTGTCATAGTATATCATGTCGTAGTATATCATTTCATAGTATATCATGTCATAGCATATCTTGTCGTAGCATATCATGTCATAGCATATCATGTCATAGCGTATCATGTCATAGCATAGCGTGTCATAGCGTATCATGTCATAGCATAGCGTGTCATAGCGTATCATATCATAGCATAGCATGTCATAGCATATCAGGTCATGTCATAACATAGTAGGTCATATCATAGCATAGCGCCGAACAATGTCGGCTCGCCCACATAGCGCCGAAATATACCGGCTCGCCCATATATCTCGCGTCCGGGCATCCCGCGTCCGGGATGATAAGCCAGCTGATCAGGTAGCAATGAAACATGTTTCCCTTCCCATTCCCCCATGTATCCCTTCCCCCCATCCCATGTTCATATACATATCTTAAATACATATACATATTTTATATACATTTACATATCTTATATACATATACATATTTTTTTTATACATATACATATACATGTCTTATATACATTTACATATCTTATATACATATACATATTTCCATTAGAATGGTACAGTACTTATCGTTTGATAATCGGAACGAGGATCAAAAGTTTCCTTTGGATTCTACTCCAAAATAAGTCAAACGGAGCAATAGGGAAAATCCGGGAACAATGGGCCCACCTCGGGTCAAATGAGGCGGCGTACCAAATTTACGTACATTATATTTCATGACGTCACTTGTGAGGGTTTTAAGGTAGTCGGGTCATATTTATGCCAGTTCTAGATGTTTAGGAAGTTTTTCCAATATTTTACACAATTTCTAATTCAATTCTACTGAATGAAAAAGGGGAAACTTTAGGTGCGGATTCCGGAGAATGGAGTTTTCCCCGAGGCTCGTATCCAACCTATTATGTCTAAGACATGCCATAGAAAGAAGGGTGAAGCCTTACATACCTTTTCCGCTTCATACACGTCTCCAAAATCAAGTTTCAAATTCGCCAAAATCTACAATTTGGTCACAATTACCAAATGTTAATTGTAAGGCTTTAAGATTTCAATCTTAACCAATACTTGTCTACAAAAATTTGGGCAGCATCTCCCCTATAAATACAGCATCCCCAAAATTCAACTTAGCCAATTTTTAATCAATATCAATCCGGGAATTCAACCCGGCCAAACTATCAACACAATGACAACAACCATGACTACAAAACACAATATAACACAACTAGTCTTCTTTCCAACATAATGCAATAGTTTTCATTCCAACTTCACATTTCCAAACCAATCTCAATGTTTTTACATTCATTACTAATCAAGATCATTACAATATAATTCGGAAGCATTTCATATCATTTCTACCAAGTATTCACAAGATATACAAAATATACAAACTTTCCACCAAAACCATAATCCATCCAAAACTTCAAATCTTCAATCTACATATTCATAACATATTTCCATCTTCCAATTTCATCAACCATAATCATAATTCACATCTTAACAACTTCATTTCCATAATATCACAAAATCATTCCAAAGTGACATAATCTTCTACATTCCATATTTCCAACTTCCACCAAATTTATTCAACTTTTATTTCCAATATAAATTTCACCATAACCACAACTAGAATACAACATAAAATTCAACTCATATTATTTATACAACAATATACATATATGTCCACTTACATATATGCACACCCACTTTGTAAACTTCCATAATTCCATAAATTCTACTCATTTCTACATACTACAACATAAACCAACCTTCATAACATAATAAAAAGGGATTAATTCTTACCTTTTTCTACAATCTTCTTCACTTGACCAAGTTGTCAACTTGAAGAAACAAGCGCTCTTTCTTCCAAAATAATTACACCAAGTTGTAAAGGACCCTTGAATTAGTAGAAAATGATTTTTGAAAAAAAAAAATTTTTTTTTTTTTTGGTCTAGAGCTTGGCCGAAAATGGCCTTCTTATTTTTGCTCTTCTTTCTCTTGTTTTTCTTGCTCTCTTATTTTCTTGAACCTTCTAAGGATTATGACCTCTTTATATTAATTTAGCACATGGAGAATTAATTAAATCAAGTGGGCTTGGACATACATGGCCGGCCACCCCATCACAGTTGGGCCTGATTTTTCTCTTCATTTTTTGGGCCAACCCGGTTGGTCCCGAGTTGGGCCTAGCCCACTGACCTTTCGACCTTAAAACGTCCATATCTCCTTGTACCGATGTCACCTTGGAACCCACGACCTATGGTTGGAAAGCTAATTCAATTATCTACAACTTATATTTCTTGGTATTTTTCCAAATTCCAAATTTATAATACCATTTTTGCCCCCCAAAGTCAGGTCACCCGAAAACGTTTTCTTAAAAATATTCGTTCGGAGGACTTCCACATTGATTTGGCCCAAGGGTCCTTCTTGAGTTGTGTTTAACTTCACATATGTGATTCATATGACTTGTCACATGTTCCAAAAATAATCTTGACGTGTGGGCCCCACCTCAGCTTACAAATAATCCGACGTTAAAAAATACGGGATATAACAACTTTGGCATACAATTTGAAAGGATTTGAAGTCGAGAAGCTATTAATAATAGGACTAATCGAAACATGTTATTTGATTTCATTTCATAAGGACTAAAAGACATAAAATGAGTTTGTTTAGACATTATAAGTGAACCATGGTTGCATACTATATGGTGACCTGTTATTTAGTTGTTCCCATGAATCTGAAATTTCAAAATTGGAGAAGAATTCTTTCTGCGTCAAAATTATGCCACCTAAATGTGTAGAAATTTTCTTTTTTCCAGCTATTTTCTTCTCTTTTGTTTTCCTGAGCAAAACTGCTCAACCTTCTGCCTAATTCTCGTGACTGCGGATGCTTTATTTACCTCTTGTTGCACCTGCTCTCTTTGTTCTCCTTGTTGCGTTCATTGTCACCAGACATTTGTATATGCCCTGTTGAACATGAATCCAGTAGTCATATTTGATTGACTCACAGCTGCTGTTGCTGCTATGTCCAGTCTACTGTCTGATTATGATACATATATACAAATGTTATCCAAGTTGAAAGAGCAGTAAACTGATTTTGGTGCATGTTTTGGACTGCTGCGTACTTTTGTGCTCTGTTTGTTCAATTCGGTTTTACCATATTCATTCCTTAGATTGATTCAGTTGTATGCATAGTATCTAGGCTTTTTCTTCCTTCTCTTTTGTTTAATTTAGTGATCATGCTTAGTGTAGGTAATCTCATATCTATTTGGCATAATGTTTATGATTCGACTGGCGCAGTCATTCGACTGGCCATTTGCCTTCGTGGTCAAATCTAAAAAAGGGACACTGCATTTGCATAAAAAATATCATGTGTGGGCTCTGTTCTCCATATGTAAATGAATTTGTTCATTTTCGTTGTGACTCAGTGTACGTTTGATTAAGTCAGTCCAGTCCCTGTTCTATTCAGTCTTCCCTTTCCTCTGCTCTGCTCCCCTCTTGTCATCTTTCAGCCTCTATCCCAACAGCCATTAATGATTTCATTTCAGTATTGCGATTGGAAACTTTAGGCTTACATTCGAATGAAGTTGTGCAAAACTGATAATCTCGTTTGGATGAAGTTCTTTCGGGAACTTGAACCAAATCAGAAATCATGTGAAGTGTCCGTAAGAAATGTTCATTTGGTTTTACCTTTTGAAGTATGATATAAGGAAATCTCTGTGACTATTCCTACCCTTTTAATAATCTATCTATGCTATTTAGATTGTGCTAATTGGGTCACTGCACTCTTCTCAATTTAACAATTTGTCACTTTTGTTCCATTTGTATGTCATATCTCATGTTCTGGGCTTAAGTTGACCATGCTTCTTCTGTATATGGTTTGTGGCTGTTTCTTCAGTACTGTGATCAACTTGCCATTAATTTGTGATCTTATGCCTAGTCTATAGCTCTTTCAAATGCATCTATATATCATATTACCTTAATTGTAACTCAGTCCTTGATCTCTCTATGCATTTCTCGTTAATTCTTCACACTTGCTTATTTCTAAGTTCCACCATGACTAATCTATTTCTCCTAATGCTACCATGACTGTTCTGTTGCCTTTAAGTGTGTCACCGCATATATTGCTCTGTCATGGATTCGATTGACTCCCTCTGTGTGCTGTTGGCATATTGTCCTTATTCTACACTCTATCTGAAGAATGTTTCTTTGTATATTTTTACTTTAATGTCTGTATATTTCCACTTTACTAATCTTTTTTCTTTCGTTTTATGCATGACCACCGCGTGCGAGTCCTAGGGACTTGTCATCTCCCGCATTCGGTGTTGGGCTAAAAGCCCAACAAAATCTTCTCTCGAGTCAGCCTCGTTCGGCCATCCGCAACCATACATGAAAGTTGCTGGGCCGAAGCCCAACAAAAGCAGCCCACAGCAGCAATACAAAGAAACTTATTTGGGCCTAAGCCCAATAAACGTGAACAGTTCAGCAGTTGAGCCCATGATAAATGGGCCAAACTCATTTATTCTTCTACTCTCTTCCTTATTTTATGATTGTGTATTTCTCTCTGCTTTGTATGACTAACATCTTATTTTATTAACTTAGATAAATTCTAGTATATTAAGGGTTGTAGTTTAGTAATGGGTAGTTAATTCCACAAGTTTCATATTCACTTCTAATTATGTTCAAAACTATTCATAGTATCTATAACATTTATTTGAGTAATTGATTTTCAAATAGCATATCTACATATTTTTGAGTGAAAGGGATCATTTTTCATTCTTACTATCTTATGAATTTTAAAACGTCACAAAATTTACACTAATCTTGGTTTATTTTAAGAGATAAAAGGCCAACTAATTATGTGGGTAATTTTTTCACTTTAACTCTTTTCCAACACTTCAAAACATATTTTGTTTAAGACAATCTTCGCATGATATACTGAATTAATAGTCATTCTACAAAACCTTTGGAATTTTTTTTAAAATAACTCTTTAAAATTTGTTAGTCATTTTCTCGAAAACATATAAACATTATACGTCTCATTTCTTTAGTTTATTCGCAACTAAACTCTTTTACGCAACTATTACTTTTTCTACAAGTTTCATTTTGAACAAACATTCTATTTCTATTTATAACTCTAGCCACGTTTACAAAGCTACGCTCTTTCCTATAATATTATATTTACCCTTAGCCTAATTAATCATAAGTCCGGTCGGTTAACCATTGTTAATGGGTCTTAAAGGATGCCTAATACCTTCCCTTTAGACTAATTGAACCCTTACCTAGAATCTTAAGTTTCGCAGACCTTAAACAGAGTTAACTTTAAACATAACTTTAATAAACTTTAGGTGTCCTAATTCACCGTAAATAATTAGGTGGCGACTCCTTAACATAAACAAAAAACAGGAATCACCAATACGTCGTACTTCTAAATTTAACTCTCCGGGGTTAAAATGGGGTGTGACACGTCCCCCACTCAACCGATACGTTATGCTTCATATATGAACCATAACATTAAAGATGAGTTGCAAGAGAAACTTATCGATAGACAATTCAAGCTATTTTCCAAAACTATTTTTGGAGAATATATGCAGATGCAAGTTGACACTGAGGTTCAGGGTCAGTTATTTAGGTGTTTTATGGTTAGGGAGTTGAAGCGTAATAATAGTGATGCATTTGTTATCGATATTAATGGGACGGAATTGACATTCAGTCTTTTTGAGTTTGCTTTAATTACTGGTTTGAAGTGTTATGGGGATGAAGTTGTTTTTGACGAAGGTCGCAACAGACTGTTGGAAGAATATTTTGGTAGTTCTGGTAATAGTGTTTTAAAGATGACTTTAAATAAGTGCTTTGAAGACAAGGATTGGGGTGTTGGTTATAACGCAGATGAAGATGTTGTAAAGATTGCGATCCTGTATTTCATTCATAATTACATACTCTCAAGTGAAAAAAGGAACGTCACAGTCCCAAGACATCATTTTGACTTGGTGGAGAGTGGACAGTACAATGAATATACATGGGGTAAGGAAGCATTTGATGATTTGATTAAGAGTATTCACCACAAGATGGACAAGCTGAAGCAGTTTTACTGTCTATGGGGTTTTCCTTTTGCTATGCAAGTGTGGATATATGAGTGTTGCTCTAATGTTGACTCTAATTTAATGGTTAAAACTGGAAGTCGAATCCCAAGAATGTTCAACTGGAAAACAGTGAACCAAAAGCCATCAGTTAACTACTTGATGACAGACATGTTTAAGGATAGTGTATCTAAGGTAAAATACTTACATTAAATATATGCCTATCAACTAGTATTACTTTTGTGTTTGTTTATTTTATTTGCTGTGTATTTGTAAAATACACAGAGATGATCTAAACTGACAGTTCACAATATATGTATTTGCAAGACATTCTTAACTTCAACAATATTGTTTCGACCATGTTAGAGGTTGAGAAGCTTGGTCTGCGTCCATACTTGGTCAACAGATCTGCACCACCACCTCAAATACACCAAGAGGAAGATGAATATGCAGATTTTACCACAACACCACCCCATGTTGTTGCTGCCAAGAAAACTCGAAAGAAGGATGCAATAAAATCTCCACCGCACAAGAAGCCTAGGAAGATGTCAACGGCACCATTGCTTGTGCAGAAGTCACCAACCCCAATCCCAAAAACTGATCCCCATTCTACAGTTGGACAATCCTCTAAAAAATCTGCTTCGATGGCAGACAAGCCTGTTCAATCAAAGGAAAAAGAAAAAACTGCTCTAAGTGCCCACCGTGTTCCTGTTGACGACGTATCTACCAGCAAATCAGATGACGTCAAAAGTTTGAGGGAGGAACTTAATCAATTTAAGCAGGAAGTAAGTTTTATTATTTTATTTTGATATTCATCTAACTACCACAAATAAGGATTCATAATGAATTTGTTGTTTTACCATTGAGGTGCTCGCTAAATTCAAGGATGTTTTTACTGAGCTCAAGGATCTTCGTAAAGTTATTGATGAAAACTTCGAAAAGGTTTTGGAACATGTCAAAGGGAATCAAAATTCAGAAAAGGTAAAAAAATTAATAAATACATATTGAAATGATTGCCTTCAGTATGAGTATGAAGAATATGTATCTAACAAATACATCATTATTTTTTAGGGTGATGACACCGAAACTCATGTTCCTTTACCTGATGGCAACATACATCAAGGAGCTGATGATTACATGGACCATGGTGATGGTATTCACATGGAGACTAATACGGGTGATGTGCATTCAACAGAGGTACATTTTTTTTAATGTATTTACCATTTTTTACTCATTTTATATGCTATTTTAAAAAAAATATAATTTAGGTATGATGAAAATTTGGTGTCCGCTGGACTTTAAAAAATTATGTATTTGATATTGATATGAAAACAGTAGTGTCATGTATTTGTGTATCATTTGGTGACAGCATGATGGTGTACTGTTTCTTATGTATTTATGTACTGCTTTGGACATCTTCAACAAGTAGTTTTTAGTAGATTTTTTTGACATCTTCAAAAAAAATTGACAGCATGATGGTGGCATTAAATCCTCTGAATATATTTGTTGTATTTAGTAGATTTTTTCTCAATTTTAATGTTACTGTGTTTTTTTTTATCTACTTGATTCATGTATTTTATATACTTTTGGGCTGTGTTTTAAATAATTTTAAGGAAAGGGGTCTTGCACCGGATATTCAAGTTGGTATTGGCAATGAGAGCGGTGATACGGTGAAAGCTTCAACCGAAGAGATTGCGGAAGGAGGTGATCTTTCAGGAAAACCGAAGACTTCGGTTGAACGTTTGGCTGATCAAACAGGGAAAGATACTGTGGAAGAGAAAAAATGTTCTGATGATTCAAATAATTCTGTGGTTCAAAATAACCTTATTCTGATTCAGCCATTTTTTCTTTTTTTAATATGTATCATACAAGTGCCTGAATAATGTTTCTTTTTGTATTTTTTGAGTAGGTGATCGCACGGGTGCTAGCAAAAATAGCAGAATCAGAAATTGCTAATGAACAAGTTCAAGAGGAAAAGACCGGGGAAAACACCAGCTCAACTGTCTTAGAGGAACCCCAGGCAGCAGTTTGTAACGCGCGGCCTTTGTCTCAATGGTTGTACCCGAGCCAAACCCCAGGGAAAGAAATCATTTTGCATCCATCAGTCCCATGAGCTACACGCCCCAGTAAATATAAGACTTTACCGTTTGTGACAGATTTTGGTATATATTTATTCAAGTTTTTAATTTACTTTTTTTTTTTAATACGCAACTGTTAATATTTAAAGACCACATACACAGGTAGTAGTTCGGGAACGGATCATGTTCCTGTGTTTGATAAAAAAATATTCATTCCAGCAAGATCCCATTACCGGCCCACTTGATGTACAGATTGTTGATGAATATCGTAATTGGCTTCGCAACGGTCTGCTTGTGAGGCATGATAGCAAGTATGTTTTGATCCTAGTATTACATACAGTGATTCCGCATGGTTTTTGTGAATAACTTGATGTATTTGTTTATTTTGTTGCTGCAAAAAGAATTACGAAGACCATTACCAAAAAAAAAAAAAAAAAAAAAAAAAAAGATGGTAGTTTTTTATCATGGAGTCAAATTCAATTTTGGCATCACAATTGTCAACGATAACAACTGGTTTTACCTTTTATCGATGGATGGTCAGCTTTGGAATGACGAGTGATTTTTCTCAGGAATGAAATTCACCGTTTTTACAAAAAATGTTTTGATGTATTTGAATATGCTCTAATTGATATATTTTTGACAAATTCAGCACATTGATGTCATTTTCCATTGCTTTCGGAAGAAAGGAAAGTATGATAAAAGGAACAATTACAGGTTCACCACTGTTGATTGCCTATTCAAGCAGAAAATTGATATGGTCCACCACGCATATCACAATGTTGAAACCTAGACCAATGTGGCCAACGAAGAGCAAGTATTGTGTGAGTATGTTAAGGGCCACAAGCTTATTGCCAATGTCCCGTGGCATACGGTTGACAACGTGCTAATACCAGTGAATATAAAAGATGAAAATCATTGGTTATTGGTAGTCCTTTCATTCAAGGACAGGTATTTTTGATGATGAATTAATTATTTTATCATTAGTGCTTCATTCATCATTTATCGCTGATTTTTTTTTTTTTTTTTGAAATGGACAGGCGTATGTATGTTTACAACTCGTATCAAGCAGCTGGGCACAACGCAGTTGTTAGGAACGAAATAAAAAAGCTTGCTGCACTTCTGCCACATTTCCTACATCTGGCGGGATTCTATGTAAATCAAAAAAGCATAGATTTGGTGAAAGACCTAGCATATGTGGATAAGGGACAGATCGATATCCTTGAAGTTGTCTATGTTGAAAATCTACCGCATCAACCTGCTGGTAGCATGTAAGTAGTAAACATATTTTTTTAAAATATCATAGTGTATCAAATATATGATATATCCTATCAATTCATTATTCTTTCAAATAAATGACTTTTGATAGGTGTTAGAACTTGAGATACCTTATTTTAGAACAACAGTAGTGTCTAATATAAATACTTATGTGTTTTTTTTTAGGGACTGTGGTGTCTTCGTGGCAGCGTATGCTGAGTATTTGACATCGAGTGAAAGGATTTCAGATGTCATTGATGTACACATGCAGCGTATGAGATATGGTGCACTCTTATGGGACGACGCTGAACGTAAGGTTGCTGACAATGCCGAGAGTGATAATGAAGTTCCACCTAGACTGATTATGCCAGCAATTGATTACAACACTGTTGATGCAATTGATGTTTGATAAATACTATTCGTACATTCGATGTTTTTTGTCCCTTTTTTCATTTCATTAAAGCAAACAATCTGAATTTTTTAGATGTATTTTGACTGATGTTGGATTATTATCTTTTTATCAAAAGAAGTTAGATGGGTTATGTTCCATATTTTTGATGTACCTAGTTCCATATTTTAGTCAAATATATCTGAAGTTGGGTAAAAATACAGTAAACTATGACAACATGAATCCACAAATACATGATCATTACCTTGGAATTTCATTCACCAGGTTCACAAAATATGTATGTTTTATTAAAGTTTATTCATTTTTCTGGAAGTATAATAAACACATCTTGTGCATTTGACATGACCAGCACAACTATATGATTTCAATAAAAAAAATTGCAATAATAAACCAACTTCATCAGTTTCAGAAATAATACGTATGTTTTTTTACCACATATGCAGTGTTATGAAGTTGATATATAACACCATTTTTACCGGAACATGTTTGCCTTTTTTTTTTGTGTTCAAATACATGAACATTACCATGTAATTTCAGACACTAGGATCACAAAAAATATGGATGTTCTATTACAGTTTATACAATTTTCTGAAGGCCAACAAACACATATTGTGTATTTGACATGACCAGAACAACTACTAGCCTCCAATCTAAAAAAAATCCAAAATAAAAACAACTTTATTAGTTTACAGAGATAATATCTATGTTCTTTTACCAAATACGCAGTATTTTGAAGTTGATAAAAACACCATACGTATCGGTAAAAAAATGCAATTAAGATCAGATTGAATAGGACATACATTTTATAGCATGAATTTCAGCAATACTACAACATCTGTCAATAGAAGTTTTTGACACAAGTGTTCAGATACTAAAATAAACAATGTATTTCCCTAAGAAAGTTAAATGGATAGGAACGCTAGAAAAATCTATTCACTTCCTTCGAGACTCAAAACTGCATGAACGTCTGTTGTGTCCAAGTTGTCCACAAGTACAGCAAGCATGTCTGTTCTTTCCAAACAATAATTTACTTAAAGGCTTATCACGCCTCTTCTTTGGCCTACCAGGCGGTCTCTTGTATCTTGATGGCAAAACCACATTCTCCAAGATGTATTTGGGAATGTTCCATTCACGCTCGTCGGGTAGAGGATCCACAGGTATATCATATGTCTTCAACACGGTCTCCGGTTTGAACAAATCAGAGCAATAATCATCAGAAAATAGATTTTTCTTCTTAATGACAGCCCATGCATGCAGGCAGGGGATTTCATCTAGTTGAAACATACGACAACTGCAAGTTTTGCTATTCAAATTAAGAATGAATCGCCTTCCTCCATCATGTACTGTGTACACAAATTCGGTTGATGGTTCTACCTGGAAAAATAAAAATTACATGTATTTGTTATTGAACCAATCAGAATTTTGAAATAAATGAACATACGATTAATCAAATACATATCCATTTTCAAATAAGCATATATTAACTTACATTAAAACTAATTGTTCATTTATACCAAATACACATTCATATAATGTGAAATAACACCACAGGTTATTACAAGTACAAGTTTGTCAAATATATTATAACAAGCATTAAACTGAAACATACCTTCATTCGTAGACATAGATACTCGTTGATTGATAGCATCTCCTAAAACTTTTTACCGAGTGTAGTGAACGTGTATGTTCCATTTCTCCGGTTATTGTAATTCCATCTCCCAAACATCTTTCTAACTTCTTCGAGAAAGTTATATATAGGCAGTTCTCTAGCTGCTAGAAGATGTTGGTTAATCCACTCTGCTATGTTAGAAGTCACTGTCCACCATCGGTTAACAGATACATACAATTTAGCCCACTTGTCTCTACCAGCCGATTCCAAATACTCTGCCACGAGCATATCTACCTTTTGAACCTTCCCCATCAACTCATCAAATTCATCCTGCGTGTATACCTTTGCCATGGAATAAAAAACAGGACTCAGCACATCATGGCTCTTCTTGTATTTTTTTACATACATTACCCCACAGATGCCATATACATGCATAATGTGCAACTTTTGGATAAATTCTACAAACAACCTTGTTTATACTTTCATGCCTATCTAATACGATACACATTCTCTCTAATTCCATATGTTTCTATGAAATGCTCGAAAAACCACGTCCAGGATCTATCATTCTCATAATCAATCACACCATATGCTAAGGGAACTATGTTGCCTGGACATACAGTTAAAAATAAAAAATGATAAAATACATTGTGTATTTGTCTAAAACTAAAATGCATATTGAGGTAACAGTTAATATGTATTTTTATGACATACCCGCACCGTCTAATGTGCTTGTTGAGACAAATGTTCCATTGTACGGTGTTTTTAAGTGGCTTCCGTCAACTACCGCAATTGGCCGACAATAATCAAAGCCTTTGATAAATGCATACAATGCTATAAAAACATACAAGAATTCTTTTTTGCGGGTTTTACGCATTTTGATATGTGAACCCGGGTAAGTCTTATCAAAGATGTATAGATATCCAGGTAATCTTTTATAAGATTCAGCCGGTTCACCAATTAAATCTTTCATCGCCTTTTCTTTGGCCCGCCAAGCAACCATGTATGAAACATCCATGCCAAAATCATTTTTGACGTCCTCCGCAATGTCTTTAGGCGTATATTTCCTCTTATGGTTTGCTACTTTTGGTTTGACAATCCCACTTACCAACCGACTTGTAGCTTGGCATTGGGAATAATCATTTTCCTTTAACAGGCATGTATGTTTGTCTTGAAACTCTCTAACTCTAAAGAATCTTGACTTACCTACACTTGACGACTTGAATTTCCAACCACACTCTCCTGATACACACACAAGTATGTAGCTACATAAAAAAACATCAATAAAAAATACATTAGTGTAAAAAACATCAGTACACTTAAATTCTTGTATTTATTGCAAAGGACAGATGAATATGTAAACAAGTTAATCAAATGCAAACCGTGCCAAATACATTGATTATGACTATAAATACATAAAAATTAGTTTTGATTTTACTTCATACTAAACATACACATGTTGAGAAATGCTTCCACTCGTACAAATTAACAAACATACACTGTCACGGTTTAAATACATAACAACACACAGTTAAATTGAAATACATACACAAATGCATATTAGAATACCTTATTGCATTACACCTTTCTGTACGATAGTTGAACCTGTTTGTAATTGCATAAATCACCATCACAGCTTTTAATGTATCTTTATCCTTGTATACTTGATCGACGACAACTACTTTTTGGTTCTTGTCATCAATAAACATACCCTTGTTGTTTTCGAATAACAAATCAGCCTTTCTACAACTTGATGATGCAAAATCACGGGAACCAACTGTTTCCATTACATTCGTTTGATTCGTATATCCGATTTGCAAATAATCACCTTCAACACAACTCTCACCTGATATACATATCTCCATGCTTCTATCAGTTGTAATTATACATAATGGGTACATTGGTAACGCTTTGTTCTCTTTCTTCAATTCCACATACACCCTAACACCCATATCATTGGGAATTTCCATTGGAATATCATCACATTCAACCATGTATTTTATGTTTATGTTTTTCCTCTGCTTGTCCAAATTCAATTGGGTTGCAACTGTTTGTAACAATTCCTCATACGTCGAATACTCCTTGAAAGTCACAACATCAATTTTGTAATTGACGTATTTATTATCGTCGTTCCAAATGCCAGAGTGTCTAATCAACGATGAAATATTGACCATTTTATATATGCCTAAAAAATTCCTTGAATCAATGTCTCAACATAAAACCTATAATATATATGCCTAAAAAATTAAGAAAAATCAGTTCGAACAAACATTCACGTTCAAATTTGAACAATTTATACAAATTATATTTACAATTAACTAAAAATCCAAATACAACATACACATGTTGAATTACACTTCAGAAATACATAGTTTAGCTGATCATTCACTATATTATACCATTTATATTCAGAACAATAATTTATGAACTGGATTTTTTTTTATTTCGAACCATTCATGTACATTAAAATACTTTCAACCGTAATTTTCAAGAGCATTATTCATTCAAAAAAATGCTTACAGTGATTTTACATCATTATTTTCGAATATAAGTTATAAAGATACAAATAAAAAAAATCAGAAGAATAAAACAACTTCGACATTATGATCCAAGAAAATAATTGAAATCACATAAATACAACTTGAATAGACGAGTTTTGTGAAATCAAAACTGTGTATTTGCACGAATTACCTGATGATTGATCGTGTTTTTTTGTTAATGTATCTTCAGAGCTGTTGAAGATTAAATTTGAAATTTGAGCTTTTACGTTTGAATGTTGAAGAATGCATAGAAGAAGAGAAACGTGTAAGGAAAGAGAATATTACAGCTGGTTTTGTGGAAAAGAGGGTAAATAATATATTAATATCTAATTTAATACCACCACCGTTACAGGCTAAAATCAAGAAACCTATTTTTTTTACCGCATCCTCATGTATTTGCTGGCAACAAATACACGCGAAAACAGACACAATTCGGCCAGAAATTAGCTACAAACGGTAAAATTTAAAAGGGTGGCTACAAATGATAAGAAGCTACAATAAGGTAGTCATTTTGTTAATTTTACCTATTATAAATTTCTTTGTACTCATATAGTAAAAGTTCGGTTAAACCGAAGTACCGAAACCCCATAACCTAACACTGAAATTCTAGGAAAAAAAGAACTGTAATCAAACCAAAAAAACAAATTAATTTGGTTCGCTCTGATTTTTCAGTTTCGGTATTTATGCCCAGCCCTAGCTATATTGTTCTCTTTTTACCTACAATAACCTATATATAGTTGTATATATTTACTAGACGGAGTATGCCCGTGTTACGCACGGGCCCAATATTTTAGATTATATAGTGTATCTATGTGTATGTAGTTGTGTACAATTGTAAAGATTTATGTATTGGATAGTGATAGTATATATATATATATATATATATATATATATATATATATATATATATATATATATATTATACTGCTAATAAACATACCTAAATTTGCATTGTCGATGCATATAAACATTAATACATATACTGATATACACAAATGTTATTTGTTTATTAAGTGAAATTATGTGACCATGATAAAATAGTGAAAAGTAAAAGCAGTGTAAAAGTGACACGTGGCCAAAAACATAATTAATACCTGCCACTTGAAAGGACATCATCTGTTCTGATGCAATTTTTATGAGCAGGGGCAAAATAGGGAAAGTACGAATATATTTAATACTAAGCTACAGTAAGTGTCACGCCCCAAAACCCACCCTAAACGTAACCGACATCCGACGTCATGAACAACATCAGAAGAACCTAAACAACACAATAACAATACTTGAACCCGCCAGGTTCAATATTCGCCTCCAACAGTTTATAAAATAAAGGTAAACAAATCATGCATATAAGAATTAAATCAGCGGAAGTCTTTAGTTATCTATACTTGTCAAACATGACAACGTGCCCAAAAGTTAATCAATTACTCAATAACTACCCACAAATGTATACTAGGGAGCTTCTAAGATAAAGGAATAATAGTCTGACTCATCGGGACGCAGCCCGGACAACTAATGTAATAAATAAACAAATCAATAGGGTGTCCCACGAATGAATGTGTGGGCTCACCAAATTAGCCGCAACAGCAAATCCTTCCTAAGCACCGGGAGTATCAAGAACCTGCTCTTCTCCGTTACCTAACATACCATAAAAAACAACAATGGTATTCCTGAGTACTTCATACTCAGTGAGTGCCTCAGGACAATGAATAATACGAAAATAAAGTAAAATAATACATGAAGAAATCAGTCTTGAAAATCATATGAAACCAACGTAAGAACAGTTATTCAGTCTATGTATCTCAATAGTAAGTATCAAAACCCATTTATAAAGCCTCTTGTCAAGTTACAACTTCAAATATGCCCTTTTAATCAATTAAGATAGTCATCAACAATTCCATAAGAGAATAAGAATGTCACACATGCCAATACAGGCCCAAAAATCAAGCATATCGCGCATAGCGCACCACACCGGAACATATAATTCTCGGTGGCTATCCTTCCTCCCGAATAGCTAGGCATAAATCACACCAGACTATGTAGTACACGGTGGCTATCCTTCCTCCCGAATAGCTAGGCATAAATCACACCCCGGGTAGCGAACCCAGCGGTGGCCACTCTTCCTCCAGAATGGCTAGGCAATGACACACTAGGATCCATAGTGGCTACCCTTCCTCCCGAGTAGCTAGGCCAAACACAACAATATAGTTCATAGCATAGAAGCCGATTCACAAATTGTCTCACAACAGTCACCCCATATATAACATTAAAGTTCATTATGCCATATCAAAAGAATAAGTCATTCCAATCAATGTTTGAAAACGTACAACTTCTTTACAAAGATTTCCATGTCCCCATTTCACCAATGAGAATTTCATTACCAACTCTTAACTAGCATTACTAAGCATCTCACATAGAGGAAAACATTCATAATATCTACTACATATATAGGGTTTGTTACAATCTAGGTTTAATGTGGGTTTGTCCCCTCACACACATTAACCACCATTTAGACATGAACTAGGGTTCAAGAAACATGAAAAGATTGTTTTTCCTTTCATTCATTAAAGAATCTTGAATAAAATTTATAGTTCCAACAATATTTTCAAAGAGTGATTTTCATTCAAAATAAGTTTTTAAAAGAGAGACATACATTAGGGTTTTGTATGAGAAGTTCACCCTTTTTATTCAATAAAGAACTTTCAAGAAAAGAAGTCATGCATTCCCAAAATAAGATTTTCAAAAGAGACATACCTTAATTTGTTAAACAAGGTTTAACAAATCACTTTTCTAATGAAGAACACCCAAACCCTAGCTTGAATCACTTTGGGAAGAATTATGTTGCAAACCCTAGGTTTTGGTCACAAAAATCATGTTAAGAATCATGGGTTTGATGTTAGAATGATTTAGTTATGTTAAGGATGCCTTTACCTTTGATTTGAAGACTTGGGGGGGGATGATTTTCGTCCTTAGAGTTGTTTTGGAAGTGGAGGAATAAATAAAACAAAGGTCTTATTTATATTTTTCTGGTGAAAACGGGCCAAAGGACGCCTCTGAAGGGCGGACCGTCCTTCGTGTTACGGACCGTCCTTTGGACCGTCCCTTAGTGGAAATTTCCAGAGAGTTTCTGGAAATTTTTGAGACGTTACGGACACGTAACACAGGCAAAATTTCCAGCGAAGACAGGCTTCAGTAAAACGAGCATAACTTTTTGTACGTAACATTGCTTGGGCTGGGCGACCTACCGTTGGAAATCTATTTCAAAGAGCTACAACTTTTATGCAGGAAGTTTTTCCAAATTCGCAACACATTTTCATGA
Organism: Lycium barbarum; assembly: GCF_019175385.1. Classification (NCBI taxonomy): domain Eukaryota; kingdom Viridiplantae; phylum Streptophyta; class Magnoliopsida; order Solanales; family Solanaceae; genus Lycium; species Lycium barbarum. The sequence goes on from NC_083339.1 coordinate 133,145,971, forward strand.
AAATCGCCCAGAAGACAGACCTACCAAAACTTAGGCGAATTTAAGAGCCCTTAAGAACTTCACTAGTTGGTTTGACTTCAAAACGACCATCCTCCACCCGAATTCATCAAGAATTGATTCATATAAATAAAATATCATCTTAACACTAGATTTTTATATATTCACACCTAGTTCAAGTTTCTGGGGTGTTACAGTAAGATTCTACTTTTAACTAATGGAATTATTCAATGGCAAGTGCTTTGACCAAATTGCCCTTAGTCGACGATCCACTTTTTTAACCCATGCTTTTATATAGTTTAGTTTTAAAAAAGGGAATTTGTCTATTACAAATTAAAAACTAAAAAAATGGAAGAAATTGCATGAATTGTCCTTCAAATGTGATAGTATTCAATTTTTGCATTTAGCAATTAATTTTAGAATAATTTCAATAATATACATTCCAGCATAAAATATTATATCCACGTAGTTATATTTTTAATTTACATCTGTATAGCCAATTTTTTTTTACAATAGTGTTTATACACACGATATACAACATTATACACTTACTGTAAATAATGTGTCGATCTTATATAAAAGTGTATAAAAAGGGTTAATTATTTTGGGTAATATTAAAAATAAGAGTCATTTCAAGTAAATATTTTTTCCAAATAGACATAGGCTGTTATTTTTCCTAAATTTTATGCCTAGTGGCCATAAGTTTTTAATGGTGCGGAGCATAACTTGTGAGATATTATAATGCAGAAATATAAATTTAACTTCTTTAGCGATTTTTGTGTTCAATTTAAATCGTTATTTCTTTTTACCTGAATTTCTCTTCTTTAAATTTTCTCTAAGGTACCTTTACCATTTTCTGAACTTATTATCATTATTTAAATGTCCTGTTTTTTTTTCTTCTTCACGTGGATCCCATTTTTTATTTTATTTTTACAATTATCTCCTAATTCTTCATGTGGATCCCACCTTAATTTTTTTAATCTCTATTATTATGGAAGAGTGGGCCCCACCTTAATTTTATTTATTTATACTATTATAGAAAACTGGGCCCTAATTTTTTTATTTTTTTTTAATTTCTACTATTATAGAAGAGTGGGCCCCACCTTTTTTTGTTTTTTTACAATTTTTCTACTATTAAAGAAGATTGGGGCCCACCCTTTTTTTTTTAAAGAGTGACTGACGACGAAGCATGGGTTTACCCATGCTTCTAACTTTAAGAGTGACTGACGACGATATATAGTAGAAAAAAAAAGGTTAATGACTTACTTTAAACACAACTAACACAATAATGTTCAAACCTACAAAATGAAAATTATAAAACGGATCCCATAAACGTAGGAGCAAGGTCAATGTGTATTCTACCCTTCCCAGATTTCACTTGTGAGACTATACTAAGTATATTGTTGTTGATTTACAGAGTCGAATAAGTGATGAGTTTTTTTTGGAGTTATGCATCGCTCTTTTCTATATTACTAGATGATGAATGCCCGTTCCATGACTTGTTTAGAAATTATTTTTCTTTTTAGTCTGTCTAAAAAAGAATGATATATTTTTATGTTTAGAAATCTTTTAACTTGAAAGTTCCCCTTTTACCTTTAATGAAATGATTTAAATTCACACAAATATCTATGACTTGTTTTAGACCACAAGTTTCAAAGATCTTTCCTTTCTTTTTTAAACTTCGTGCCTAGTCAAACTATGTCATATAAATTAGGACAGAGAGAGTACATTTTAGTAATATAATTATGGAATTTTTATTATAGAAAGTATTATAATTCAATTAATTGAAAATATCAATAAATTATTTTACTTAGTCCGCTTCTCCCATATTTGACTTTCCTGGTTTGGTTCTCCAATTGGAAGATTTGAAATACACCTTCTCCTACCGAGTTTCATGCAATCACCTCTTTTTACTCAACAACACTGAAAAACGCTTTCATGTGTTAGCATCCGTTGTTGTTTTAAATTTTTAAGTATAGACCAACTTTATCATTTTAGGAAAATATGTGTATACATTTCTTGACAGTTTATATTTCGTCTTCTTGATGTTATTCCTCATTATTTGTGTGAGACGTATGTGTGTAAAATTAGTGCATTTTTATCCTTAACCAAAATTATAAGTTTTAAATCTTTTGGTTTTATGACTTCTTTAGCTGTTTTTGTGTTCAATTTAAATCGTTATTTCTTTTTTCCTGAATTTCTCTTCTTTAAATTTTCTCTAAGCGTATCTTTACCATTTTCTAAACTTATTATCATTATTTAAATGTCCTTTTTTTTTTTTGCAATTGTCTCCTACTTCTTCACGTGGACCCCACCTTATTTTTTTCAAATTGTCTCATAATTTTTCACGTAGACCCCACCTTAATTTTTTTTAAATTATTTTAATAACTATATTAGAAGAGTGGATGGTTGATGACCAAACTCACTCTTCTAATATAGTAGAAACTAGTGACATTTGGCCCGTGCTAAGTCCGGGCCCAAACCAATATTAAGAGTTAAATTTGCATCCCAATTTGCAATCTCTTTTAGTCCGTTCTTTTTGGCATTAAGTTATTGAAAAAATAGTTCAACGTTTTTGCAAATTCTTAAAAATAAAATCACAATTTGAGAGTTAAAGAAGAACAATTTTCTTATTCTAGAGTTTCTTTTTGTTTTCAAATAAATGCATGATATAAAAACACCTCTTCTTTTTATTTTAATGAAAGTTTTTTAGAGTATACACTTCAATAACTCAAATTGAGTTTGACTATATGTTGGATTAGTTTGCTTAATTTTGTGAATTAAATCAACATATATTGACCAACCAACTTATCATAGAAAGATATTTTGATATTCAAGAAATGCTAAAATAATTTTCAACATCACATAAGTAAAGATACTATGATTTGTTAATAGCGGAGAAGTGACAGACAGATACATGCAACATGTGCAACAAAACGTTACATCAGTTAGCAGGAAACTACAGATGAAGCTTATCATTATTTACAAATTCTCTTCTTTATTTTCTTTAATGTTTTGGGTATTCCACCTTTGTTGCAATTATATTTTAACTAACTTTGAAGCTCAAAACAAAGTATGTCGGTTCATTCTCTTGTTTAGACATTCCTAGAAGAAAAATAAATGCAAGCGTCGATTTCAAGCTGAAAGTAATAAATAACGTAAAACTACTATCCTCAAACCATTACTGATAGCAAGCTCCCCATATAAGAATTCGACAGATTGGTCATGAGAATGCCTAAAGTCCAAAACCTCTCGAGAAATGTCATAATCAATGGTAGTACGAGTCTATAGTATTGATTCAGCAAATAACATTCCAAATTCTGTTTTAATTAACCCATCCCATAAGATGGAATCATCAAACACTGAATATGTGCAATGTCAAATGTGTCTTGATGTCTTAATACATTTATTATATCATAATGCAACATGTGGAAGTCCATGAAAAATAAAAAGCTAATAAGTCTTATACTCTTTTCTTTAACTTGAAAAAGTAAACCTATATTGAATGCAATTCCATAACGTTTATTGTAACTTAATATTTACAAATAGTTATTCTCAATTATTAATAATATAGTAACACGTTTTCATAATACCACGTGAAATTATGTATCCAAGGAAAGTGGAACTTAGCTAATAATTAGTATATTAGTTTTTAATATTGATATTATTTTATGTATAATATTTATTTTTTTGGGCTTTTATTAGCTAGTGGGATCATCAGAAATGGAGTAAAAGTTGTGATGGCACTTTTAATAATTTTTCAAAAGATATTCAGGAAGATTTTAGATTAATATACAATTCCGGTTTGATTAAATTACCCAAAAAATCTCATATATGATGCAACGTACTTCTTTTGTCCCAATTTATATTGTACTTTTCGTTTTTCAAGATTTAAACTATATAAATTTTGACCAACATTTTAAAACGTATTTATTGATTATATTGATATGATAAGAGTTGCAACTTGTTGTATTTAATTCAATTTAACTTAAAATAAAATCAAATCGACTCTAGATAATAAAAAGTATCACATAAATTGAGATAAAGTTATCACGTGATATTATTGAGAAAAACTTTAAAAAGAAATAAGTAGCACGAGAGGAGTTGGAGATTGTAATATGAGTCTTACAAAATGTCTCAAAAGTTGCTTTTATTTAAAAAATTACATGGTAGCAATTGAAGTAATATGAAATTAACTCAAGGGCAAAATAAAATGGGAGAATAAATCTAAAAGTTGGACAACACATGTCAAGCTTTCAACCGGGGATGCAAGTTTCTGAGGACGACAAGACCCAACATTCTCATTTCTACTAGATGACCTATGCCCGTACTGCGCACGGGCCCAACACTTCGGATTATAGTGTATCTATGTGTATGTAGTTATCTTTGAATAGTGATTATATATATATATATATATATATATATATATATATATATATATATATATATATATTATGTTCAAAACACGATTAATATAACATTATAGTTTGTGTTTTGTATCTAAAATTTTATTATATTAATGTTTGCTACGAATACAAAATCCGCAAATTTATTAATATTTTTTAAAAGAAAAGAGTTGTTTAAAAGGAAACCATTTTCCTTTTTTTGAAATAAAATAATAGTAATATTTAAGCATCAATTGATACTTTCAATTTTAATTTGATTAATTTAAAAGTGTAAAATACTTATTATTTTTTATCAAATTTGGATTTGGATAATTCTAATTCAAATTATTAAATTACCTTTACATGTTTAAAACGAAACAAAGTAGAAATTGATTTTCTATTTAAAAGAATGTAAATATTCTCGCTTTAGCTCATTTGACTTAATGAGATACTTTGGAAATTACATGAATATTGTTTGATTTTTTAATATGGAGTGCATCTTTTTTTGGACATTATTAATTTGCACTATTATTTTGCACATATATATATATACACACACTATGTTCAAAACAAGATTAATATAACATTGTAGTTTGTACTCCGTATCTAAAATTTTATTATATTAGTGTTTACTACGAATACAAAGTCTGCACTTTTTTTTTGACATTATTTATTTTTTTAATATGGGGTTCATTTTTTTTTAATATTGCTTGATTTTATTAATATGGGGTTTACTTTTTTTTTTTTATATTGCTTGATGTCGTTTAATATGGGGTTCACCCTTTAAGGGGTGCACTTTTTTTTTTAATATTATTAGTTTGTATTATTTTTATGCATATAATATATATACATATACTATGTTCAAAACACAATTAATATAATATTATAGTTTGTGCTCCGTATCTAAAATTTTATTATATTAGTGTTTGCTCCGAATACAAAGTCTGCACTTTTTTTTTAACATTATATTTTTTTTAATAAGGGGTTCACTTTTTTTTATATTGCTTGATTTTGTTAATATGGAGTCCACCTTTTTTTTTCCCCGTGAGTTTGGAGATGGTGGGTTCCACTTAATTTACTTCCCTTTTTTTTTTAATATTGGTTGGCGTTTTTTTTCTTTTATTTTTTAATATTGGTTGGTCTTTAATATGGGGATCACACTTTTTTTTTAAAATGCTTAATTGGTTGGTATTTTTTTTTTATTTTTTAATATTGGTTGGTGTTTAATATGGGGACCACACTTTTTTTTTAAAATGCTTAACGGACGACGAAGCATGAGACCATTTTACTTGTCACGTTATTTTTTACACAATTTTTTAAGGAAACGTCAATTAGAATTATAATTTCACTAATTTACCTTATTAATTATTTGATCTCCATTTAATATTATTTTTCCTTTTATGACATTAATCTTTTTTCACATTTATTAGAGTAAGGAAAAAAATGAAAAAGTAATTAAATTTTATCTTATTTTAATATATAAGTATTTTAAGTATGTTGTTATACAATAATTTCATTTGCTCTCACTAATGGGTTGATACGCATGTGGCAATAAATCCATCATTATTGATTTAATTGTTTGATTTTCTAAGCACTTTTATATTTTAAGTATGTTGCTGTACAATAATTTCATTTGCTCCCTCTAATGGATTGATACGCATGTGGTAATGAATCCATCATTATGGATTTAATTTTTTGATTTTCTAAGCACTTTTTTTTAACATTATTTGTTTTTTTAATATGGAATTCACATTTTTTTTAATATTGCTTGATTTTGTTAATATGGGATCCACTTTGTTTACCCCCATGAGTTTGAATGTGGTGGGTTCTACTTTTTTTCCCATGAGTTTGCATGTGCCGGGTTCTATTTTTTTTTTTTTTATGTTGTTGTACAATAATTTCATTTACTCCCGCTAATAGGTTGATACGCATATGACAATAAATTCATCATTATTGATTTAATTGTTTGATTTTCTAAGCACTTTTTTTTAACATTGTTTGTTTTTTTAATATGGAATTCACTTTTTTTTTTAATATTGCTTGATTTTGTTAATATGAGATCCACTTTTTTTTCCCCCATGAGTTTGAATGTGGTGGATTCTCCTTAATGGTTGGTGTTTAATATGAGGCCCATAATTTTTTTTTAATATGAGTTATTGATTATTGATTTAATTGTTTGTTTTTCTAAGCATTTTTTTTTAACATTGTTTGTTTTTTTAATATTGTTTGATTTTGTTAATATGAGGTCCACTTTTTTTCCCCATGAGTTTGAATGTGATGGGTTCTACTTTTTTTTTTTTTATTACTGGTTGGTGTTTAATATGGGGTCCACAATTTTTTTTTAATATGAGTTATTGTTTAATATATATGGTCACAATTTTGTTTTTAATATGAGTTGTTGTTTTTTTTTTAATAATAAATAATATATGAGCCCATCATTTTTTTAATAATAAATAATATATGGGCCCACCATTTATTTAATATATATGAGTCCGGTTGGGCCCACAAACGTATGACGAAAGGGGAGCCCAACCGGCTCTTCTATATAGTGTAAATAAATATAGAGTAGTAATATGTATACTAACGTAACCTCAATACATCATCTTACTGGTGATCAATTAGGACTTTCGTTTACATTCAGAAGTCATAACCCACCACTATATTTTAGAACGGATCAGATATGATAGGTCGGCCCAGTTCAAACAGTGATAACTAGATAAAGATCGTTGGTTCAAACTTCAAAACCCCGGTAGCCCATACTGCTGGTTACTTCCAAAATAGGAAAGACTTCCCATAAACACATCCTATATTTTTTAAATTATAATATCTCGGGACCTCCTGAATTTGGCATTATTTATTCGGTGCATATTTGAACACATTTTTAATGGTTTACAAATATCTTGAATCTGTTGTAACTTTGATATTAGCGGAAATCAGAACATTTTCCTTATTCCACCCTGCAATAGTATAGCCAAGGAGGCCAATCATTGTACCAAACCAGCAGGCTATGATCTTGGACAAATTGTAATTAATCTCTATCCACTGTTAAACAAATTCAAGCATCAACACTACTACAAATGGAGAAGTCATAACCCGCCACTGGAGAGTGAAGAAAAGATTAGTTTTGGGAATAGAAATAAAGAGTGAAGAAAGATGTAGGATTTGGGAAAAAGAATTACAAGCGTCACTTCCATCTATAACGTGTTCTTGTCTTTTACCCATTGTATAATGGATGGAAAAAGAGTTATGAGCTTTATCCGGTGGATTTGGCTAGATATTGATATTACATTGCTCTTAGAGTTTAAATCGGATAAGTTTGTGCAAAGTAGTGTCAAATATTTGTCCTTTTTTTTTTTTTTAATAATTAAGAAGTATCTTCATGGTTGATATAGTCTATTCATCTCCTCCTCAAGAGAGAAAGATTGGGTCCTCAGAACTTTCTCCTTCTTCTTCTAAATTTTGAATATCACTGCTGTGAAGTGTGTCTTGGTATGTATTGGAGGTGGTATTGTTTTTCTCTAATACTACCTCATTGTAACTATGTTTTGGAGTTTGGTCCCTTCGTCCGGTGGTTCCGGTGATAGTGAGGATGCAGTTTCCATTGTTGGGCTATGGATTTTGGTCATGGGAGGAGTGTAGTTTCAGAGATTGGTTAAAGTTTCTCTCTCATCCCCTTTCTTATTTATTTTCTAGTTGCCACATAGTGTAGATATCCCTTTAAATTAAAGACCAACTTTATATGGACTAACTCTATTTAGTTGGACTCCAAAAGAAGAGCCATCTCGCAATCCCAAAGTCCAAATGACTATTAATCTATGTTAAAGCCCATGTCGATGACACATATCAAATTGGTGGCGCCAAATTAAATGAAGTATAGCCAGTGGATTACTCATACCATCTGTCAAGCTACTTGACATGTCAAGTCAAATCAACTTTTCAATACAAGCTCGTTAAGTGTTAACACATTCTAGTTAATTAAATGAAAATTTATCATAAGATAAATAAGGTTAGTTTGTAATTCTAAAGAACCAATCAAATAGAAGCAAATGAGTTGGCTTTATCATAACTCATCTATTCTACCACTCTAAGAGCCCGTTTGGATTGGCTTACAGCTTAAAGCTGTTTGCAGCTTATAAGCTGAAAAAAATAAGTTGGGGTAGTCCAACTTATTTTTTTTGGCTTATAAGCTGTTTTCAGCTTATAAGCTGCTTTAGATAAACTAAGTCAAATGGATTCAATTATTTTTTTGAGCTTATTTTAAGCATAAAATGACTTTAAGCTGGTCAGCCAAACACTCAAAAAAGCTGAAAACAACTTATAAGCCAACTTATAAGCCAATCCAAACGGGCTCTAAATAAGGAGCTCCTTTAAGGCCAAGAGACACCAGAAGCAAGCAAGCTGAAAGAGAGTTGGATAAGCTCTCAAGAAAAACATTCATAGTCTTTCCCTACATATTCAGGTTTCATCCGCGATCAAATTTGAGGACAAAGTTCAAGTCAATATTCTAAACTGACTATTAAAATTTTCTGTTTGTGATAGTTGAATCTCAAATTCAAGTTCACGACGATCATCAAATTGTTTGTGATACATATCAAATCCAATCCAAGATCAAGATCTTTGATTCAAATTCAAAACCTATCAAGTCAAGATCAATCTTTCGTGCCCTTGAATCGACGTTTGTGATTCGTGAGGAGAAGACTTAGAGGACCATATCTTCTTAGGTATGATATATATATATATATATATATATATATATATATATACACACACACAATAGATATCGTAACTCTTGTCGTTTTTTAAATCCAAATATCATATTATTGCACAAATTGTTGTCTTTATTATTTGTAGGTGAAAAAAATTGTATTTACAACCACTACTATTTTAGCGTTATATTACTAAAACACAACAAGGACCAATAGTTTATTGTCCCTCTGAAATTGGTTAGCTATTTGAGGGAATAGAAATATCGATAGGTCTAATACCATCAGTTAGTTTGAATCCATATGTAATATAAAATTAGGTATAGATAAGGTGATGTGACACCCCTCTATGGCCTAGAATACCATTTATCTTTTTTCTCACTTTAAAATCAATGTATTATATATCAGATAGCCAAAAACTCACTCTCTTAATTCTACTAATTACACCTCTTAATTCTCTTAATTACATCTTTTCCTCTACCTCTCAACTGTTGTGAATGTTTTAAAAAATTATACATTTGAACCATTCAAATGCTTTTTCCTCATTCTGAAAGCAAGAGGGACAATTAACATTTAATTTCCTATAATTAGCATTTATCAATACATATTATAACTGATAATATCAATACAACATGGGCAATTAGCTAACCAGCAGAAATAGTGAGCTACGTAATCCTCCTAATTAATTAGCCTCGTGCCTTCTAGTTTTCCCTTGGACTCTATTTAGCAATGTTAAAAGCAATTTCGTCTAGGTAACATCTCCTTCGACTATACTCTCTCTCTCTCAATTCTTTTCTCTTAATTTTTTCTTACCCATTTTACGTTATTTAATTAATTAAAATGTGGGTGTCATATTTTGGTTTGATTCTTTTTATGGTGTTCTTTATTTTTAATTTCTGATGATCTTTTTATAGAGCTTTTAGTTACAATGTATTGTACAAAACCAAAAGAATCATTTGAAGTCTTTAATCTTGGCAAAAGAATAAAATTTCATAGGTATTGATTTCAACTATTTTTCATTTTGGTACCTCTTTTGTGATGTATTATTTTTAAGTATTTGTTTGAGAATTTTGATTTATTTAATTATATGATAATTTTGATTAAAATAATACTCAGTAGTTAATATGTTGTTAGAAACATCATTTGGGTTACATGCGACTCGATTGCACTTGCAAAAATGAAAATGTGTCACGTGACGTGAGGAGAGATTCTTCAGAATGACAATCTTGCATTGTATGATGAAGAACAAAAATATATCAAAAGTTAAGAAGAATTACTTATATATCTATATCTATATATAGTATAAAGCTATGCAAACAATCTCTCAAATGAGTTTTTCATCAATATTCAAGTTAGTGCAAATGAAAGACTAAGTGTCTAAGAGTGATGTGAAATATCTCTTTAGCCAAAAACACAACTATCCTTTTTCTCCCTTTTTTGTCCGTTTCTCTATTTTCCTCATTTATATGCTAAGTAAAAATAATCATATAACTCTCTTAATTATGTTAAATGTGCTTGATGGATATAAATTATTCATGTAATTTCAGTATAAAAGTATAATATTTTAAAATAAAAATATGGATAATTTATATCATCTTCTCGCACTTTTCTAACAAAATTTGCAGGAAAAAAAATACATGGAAAAAGAGAAGAAACAAGAAATAAAAGTCCAGGAAGGAGGATGTATCCATGACAACTTCACAAAAAACTACACAAAGTCAAGAGATACAAAGTTATGGCAAATTGTTACCAAGATTTCATGACAAATTTTCATGTCAATTTCTCACCAAGATTGCATGATAAATTGCCATGTCAAATTCTCATCAAGGATATACTATTATATTGATATTCTCTTGCAATTTCTCACCAAATCTTTGTAGGAATTCTCCTATAAATAGGCACAGTTTATAGAAGAAAAAGAACCCATCTTTCATCATATTTGCATCCAATAGTGAAGAGGACACAAGAGCTAGTCTTGGTGTCTCTCTTGGCTCTTTCTTGTAGTAAAAAATATTATCTTAGTCTTTATTTCTATTTAGTTTTCTACTCCATAATGGGTAAGTTTCGTTGGTTGGGATACTAGATGAAACTTGATGGAGTTATTATACATCTTTATTTTATTATCTTCTTATGTTGGGATTTTCTATTTATCATCTTTATACACCAAGGTATTTGATATTAATTATATCTATTATTGGATTTAATTATATCTCTTTACAAAAATCCTTATCTTGTTAATTTATTTCTTATTCGGGAGAAGAGAACGATTTAAACAAGTTTATTGATTTAAATGATCTTTATCTTATTTCTTTTAGTCCTAATTCTCGTAGAGGGATTAACTCAAATAAGGTTATTGATTGAAATGATCTTTAATTATCTTATTTCTTTCAGTCCTAATTCTCACGGGGGGATTGACTCAAATAAGTTTATTGATTTAAGGGTTCTTTGTCTTATCTTTCATTCCTAATTCTCACGGAGGGATTGACTCAAATAAGTTTATTGATTTAGCAAAAGCTAATCGAAAGAGGCTTTTGTTTATTTGTTGTAATCATCTAAGATAATTCTTGTTTGAAGCCATTACTTTAATTAGTTAACTACACTAATTACTTTAATTAGTTAACTACACTTTCAAGACTTTTGAACAACTCTCTTTTCATCAATTTGATCTTCTCAAATAGTAACAAAAATAATACAAATCTGTAGCCTAGGTGGTTACAATCTCTGTGGGACGATATCTTAAACTTTATTATAATTTAACAGAGTACGAGTAGAAAATACCTATGCACATTGATCTCGTCAGTGCTTAACATTTTCCCCTCCAACGATGAATGAAACATTGCATAACCTGGTGAGTATAGGAAAACGAAAACAATATTTAAGTCTTTCCAATAATTAGCCATATTCAGAGCACCAATTTCAATATCCATAAACCCATGCTTACAAAGGAATTAATGAATTACGGTACAAGTTTTTAATTGTAATAAACCAATATATTAATAATAAGTTATGGAAATGAAAAGTTGTGAATTATGAAGGCTGCTATATAACAATCCGTGGGTAGTAATTTATTGCATCCAAGAAATCCTCAGACCCAAATAATAAAGATTTCATTAGAGAAAAGAGAGACACCAACCATAGGGAGCACTAAATTTTCTTGAACGTTTGCTACTTGATGATAAATTTAAACATGATTATTAGATAATTAACTATCGATTTGTAGTATTGTTATTCTCTCAATATCTTTCGACTTATGTAATTATCTTACTTTTTCATGTGAAAAGGTATGCAACATTTTATTCGGATTTGTTTTTCTATTACTTTTTTTATATGTATAATGTACTTTTCCTTATAAATTTGTTTTTTTTTTGTTCTTCTGCATGTCTCACATTTTTTTTTTGGTATTAAAAGTATTTTACATCTTTACAACTAAATTTATATTAAAAAAGATTCTCGCGGACAAATTAACTAGTTATAATAAAAAGAAAAGTAAGTAAGTTTGAAGAGGTAATGACACTTAATTATGAGCACCCAAAAAAGAAAGAGGACAAAGACTTCTATTTATTACAAAATAGAGTGACAAAAAAAAAAGGAATTTTAAAAGGAAAAAAAGCGCTCGGTGACGCTAGTTTTGGTGAAGGGACGAAGATTGACCGATGACATAAAGTGTTTGGACAAAATTGATAAAATAAAAGACAAAAAAGAACCGGTCAACGTTCATTGGAAATTACTCATCTCAAAAAATAAATAAAATAATTAATGATAGAAGTCATTTTCCAACAAAATATTTTCAATTAGGAGGTTGTTCCGATCGATAAACATCAAATGCTAAAAATTACTTTTTTTAAATTTTGTAACCGAATTCATGAATGTTATATAACTAAAAAAATAATAATCACATATCATAACAACAAATAATATTTAACTAAAAATAATCAGCTAATACGTTTGATATAAAAAAAATAAATATAAATTGAGGTGAAACGTGAAATAATTCGCATTAAAAGTTCTATTTTCTCTCTATCAATCAAAACACGATACGACAAAGAGCGAGACTAAATTCCAGAAAACACGGGTTTGGCGTCGACCCGTCTATTAAAACGGCCTTTTTAGAATCTCAGGTTATATTCCGCTCCTCTCACTCACCACTTGCCTCATTCTCTCTACTTCAACTTCCTTCTCTTCCCGCCTACTGTTTCTTCATCAATCCCTCAATAAAATTGGCGATAAAACCCTAGTTTTCTTTCTTTGTTCCTGGAATGGTGTTATTATCACTATAGACGAATACGATCACTGATATGGCTAATATTGTGACGTCCAGAGATATTCAGGACATCGTCACCAAACTCTCATCAGATAAAGCAAAATCGCGAGAAGTATAACACACTTAATATTTATTTTTTATCTATTTGTATAGATTTTTTCGGAATTTAACGTTCAAGAAATCGAATTAAACAACTGAATTCAAGCACTAAAGCTGAAGTAATTTTGACTTGAAAATTGACTAAAGAATCTGAATATGAGTGAACAACGTTATTAAATTGACTAATTGGTTTTGATTTTTTTTTTTGTCAAAACAGGAAGGGATTAAGTTGTTAAATGCGTGGTTAGAAGAAGGCCAAAGGTCTGTTGAGTTCTGTAGATACATTGGAGAGAAGACCGCGAAGCTTAAACCAGGTGAAATTCCTCATTGTGAGTATAAATTTAACATGTTCTTTGCTATGTACGGGTACTTGATACATATATTTGAGAGGGTGTTTTAATTAGAGGGAAACTTACATAAATATACCCTTTGGCCATCTAGTTTACCAAACATGGCTGGAATATACACTACTTATAAACTTCGGCTGTATAGGTAGTGTATAGGTATGTATATTATATGTATAGTTAATATAAACTATACCCTACATATACACTATGTACATATTTTGTAAACTAGATGGCTGAATGGTATTTGGCTGTAATTTTCCCTTAATTTTATGCAGCGGAGACATGGCCGTTTCTTGTTACATTGCTTACTAAATGTGTGTCCCTGGAGATATCTGGGAGCAAAAAGCGTTTGCCAAAGTTGAATTTTGCAAAAACTCTTCGGACTGTTGTCCAACGAGCAGAAGATGCTAAATTTTCAGGTACTATGTACTATAATTATATATTTGTTCTCATTGTCAATTCTGCCTGCTAGTCTCTGTAGAATCTTTAGGCTGTTTCTGTTTTTTTATTTTTTTTATTTTATAACCGGTAACTTGAAGGTTGTTTCTGTTTTATTTCTTGTGAAAGTGAATACACAGAATATATGTGTTTGCTTTGTTCCCGTGGAGAGATTTTCAAATGGGAACTGCATTTTCCACATAGATTGTATTTGTCTGCCGATATAAACTCGAATAAAGAAATGAAGCAACACATAGATTAGTCTGCCTTCTGCCCCAGCCACCCCAACAGCTCAAACTGTTAGTTCATGTCTCTGAATTTTCAAGGCATGAGTAATAAGCATGAGAAACCACTATCTTCTCGTCTCTAACTATCCCAGACATGTGTGCACTGGTGTAACTATTAGAATAGATAGTTTCTCGGTAAGTGTTATGAGTATTAGAATATTGCAATGTGTGCACCGCATTCTCTTTGATAAACGTTCATGCTTGTCTTTGGTTACTTTTGGTGGCACTCAAGCTCTTTGTTCATTTTGTTAACTTTGGAAGGTAACTCACCCACATCCTTGCATGTATGCCAGCAAAATAAGATTGCACTGTGGAAAGTTTCATATCACAATGGAATCTTTGAAGTTGCATGAACCTAAAATCTCAAACTACCATTCCTTCAACGTAGACTTGGTGGAACCTAGAGGAGTTTGTTCTATATGCTTTTTTACTGTTAAGATGAAAGGTCAATATTGTCTTGTGATGTTAAGTTTTTTCAAGTAAAGTGTAATTATATTGAAAAAGGGTAAGCTTCTGTATACAAGAGGTAGACAAGAAAAAGTAGGGAATCTGTTAAAAGGTATGATTACCTAAGAAAAGATTCCCAATTTTCTGTACAAATACGAACCTCATGCGTGCACCAAAATGACATTAAAAGCTGGAGGCTATTCCTCAAATGTATAATGATCAAGCTCTTTCCTTTCAAAAGCTCTCCTATTTCTCTCCCTACATCCTGTCCTATTCACGCCCAACGCCTTCTCATTCGTCCTCTGAAGGCCCAGCTAAATAGTGCATCCGTCATAGTATCCGATATGGTCCATTTTATCCTCGACCATCTTCAAAGCTCCCACTTCAGTTGTGAAGCTACCTGACAATGTAGTAAGATATGATTCACGTCGTCTCCTGACTGTTTACACATGAAGCGGCAACTAACATATGTAATCGTCTTCTTTCTCAAGTTTTCAACCACCAGAATTGCACAACCACTAACCAAGCAAAAAACATACCTTTTGTGGTATTATTCATACACCAAAATGATGAAATTGTTTCATATGTTTGTTATGTCTGGCAGGCAAAGATATGCCTCTTCTACCTGTGGCAAAATTGCTTTTCAATCATGTCTGGGATGTCTTAAAGGATACTCCTAGTTTTCAATCCGAGTATGGAACTATTTTACGGCATCTTTTGGCAGTGAGATCTTACCGTTTTCACATGAGGAAGCGGGTTTACTGTTGTAAGTAAGCAAGTATCTTTTAGTTTTTCTGGTTCAAGATAGAGGTGCCTATAATCTGATATTCCAATTTCTCTCTTAATTACAGTTTTCGTGATAATCTGCAGGTTTGGTGCTTCTATACATAGAAAAGGTAGAAACAAGTTTAAAGGAAAAAAGTGATGGGCAAATAAATCCAAGGGAGGAGGTCTTTCGCTGCATCACGACACTTCATTCTCTTCTTGAAAATCCCCCTGGAGATTTTCCTGATACCCTTCAAGAGGATATTGTCAAGGGTTTTATTGGAATTTTTTCTTATGTAAGGTGAGAAATATTCAGGTCCTCATGCCTTTTGTTCTTTTCCTCTATTTTTGCCCACTGCTGGCCTTAGTTTTTTTTTTTGGTTCACATTCCACTTATCTCTTTACTTATTGTGGTTTAGGGATGAAGGGAAAATTTCACGCAAGCTAATCGAGTGCATTAACATATATTTGCTGAAGGATGGCCCAAATTTGGGTTCTAAATCTCTCGAAATTCATGATGCTCTGCAGCATTTTGTCTTCCGATGTTGGTTGACAACTCATGATCGTGGCTTAAAGGTTTACAATTTTATGAGATGCAGTACTTCATGCCTATACCTATGCATCGGACATGGATTTCTAATGCCCACCTCTTCTTTTATAGGATTCACTTGTTCTTTATGCGAAGCTACAACTAAATTTGACGAGAGATCTTGCTGATGGGAGCTCTTTACTAGAACAACTTCAGGATGTACTAGGGAAGGAATTAGATCAAATAAGCAGTTGCACCATCAATTTACCCTGGTTAGTACTGTTCCAAATGTGTAGTGTAACTGTACCAAGCTGCCTGTGTAGAAAGCTCAACTTGAGGTCATCAATCTATTTTTGGTGTCATAGATGATCGGTAAACATGCTTGGTGGGTTTTCAAATATTCATGGACAAAAAGTTGTACCCCCCCAAATGTTCATAGCTCACCTTCTTCTGTCCAATCTCCACATTCTTGTCTTAGCACTCATCTAATGGTCCTCCATTCCGAGATTCCTTCAAATCTTCAAACGTTCCCAAATCTGAGGCCATCTCAATAACGGTGAAGTGATAATCAAAAGCTAGAGTGCATTTCATCTTCAGCTCTCAAGTTCTTTTTCTTTTTATGAAGCTCTCAAGTTCTTTTTTCTTTTGCTATTATTTCCATCTGAAATCTGTTTCTGCAAATCCACCAACCGATCTGAATCTGCAAACTCACCAACTCATTATGATCATTTGTTTCTCGTCTTTATTCATTTTTGATGTCTGATTTTTGTTCAATTTTTCTAATATGAAGAATGAGCTCCTTTGCTTTGATATTATGATTACCTCTTATTCTGAAGGACCTCATAGATGAACTTCTATTTGAGTTATGAGCTTGCTCGTCATGGCATCTTGGGTTCAGACGATAATTGCTGAGTTGAATACCGATAACTCAGCTCGGCTCCATAAATTTACATTGTGACAAGTTGCCATATTTGAATTTGTTAAATTATCAGATCTTATGATTTTCTTCTTGTTGTCTTGATGATGTGCCCTTCTGTACAGGAAAGACACAACCAGGGATGACAAATGTGGAAGCTTGACAAGCTCTCAGTGTGGTCTTATGGAGCTTGCAGCACTTGTCTTTTGCCGGGTAGTTGTTCGTTAATTTATTTTTGTTTCAATATTGTGATCAATAATGACACTCACTTTTAACTGTTCTCTCAATCTTATTTCTTGTGAAATTGAGTCAGATATCTCTTGGTGCTTCTATAATACTGGCATTATCATAGATTTTTGCAAGGTTGATATCTCTATATCAGATTCTGCGCTTGTGGATCTGCACATTTTTTTTGTTAACTTAAACAGGAATCTATATCATTATCAATTCTTAACAACTGTAAGCAGTCGAGGTAAATAGGATGGCCTACTAACTTTGTGATTATGATTATCAGGCATGTGTCAGCACACCTATAGCTTCATCATCTGAGAAACGACTTAGAAGGGAGCATGTTGTAGTCCAGATAAGGGAAAGACTCTCAAGGGGAAAGTGGCCGTGGTATGTTCTCTTGTGTGCTTTCCTAGTCTTTGCCTCTAGCTATCTATATAGTGAGTGACATAAAGTATCGGTATTGCAACTTTGCAAGTGTAGTACTTGGAAGGAGACCTTCCTGTAATTGCTACATGAGGTTTTGTGGTCTATTGATAGTTTAATAATCAAAGTAGAAAGTTAATTCTTTGTTCCATGATTCGTCATATCAGTTACGGAAGAGCATTTAATGAGACAAGTTTGTTAGTAAAACATACCTTATGATTTTTCCTCTTTTATCTGTTGTTTATATGCATTATTTATTTATTTATTTATGTCTATGCATTATCTGACATCTATTCTGCTATTTCCTCAAGATATTTTTGGAGAAAGCCTCTCGAATACTTCATAATTTCCATAACTTTGTTTCTGGTCTGTGTCATTCTCCTCTCATGCTGAGGTGGTGGGTAGAGAGAAGAAAAGTACAATTGTTGAAAGAGTCTTCACATTGATAGGGGGAAGGAAGCTTATTATTCTTGTTATGCCCTTGCTATTTTGTACACTGTTGAGCACTGCCCAAAGAATGCATTCAGACATGTCTGGTAGCATCAACTTTTGAGGTCATGGATATTCCAATTGACCTGTTCGCTATAAATATGTATGCAATTTATTGGTAGCACGATCAACTTAATTCTTGAGACATTCCTTAAATTTGTAAAGTTATTTCTCGTAATGTTTGGGCAACAGGCATGCAGCTTTCTGTTACCTCATCCACAATTATTATGGTCGCATAAAGAAGGATCTGATGATCTATTGGTTTGAAGGTATATGTGCAAGTTTTGAGAGGTTAGTTTTTGGGTCCATGTTGCAGATGCTTTGAATTTTTTTTTTTTGGGGGGTTATGTGTGTTGTACCTAATGGATCTAGTGTCCTGTAAGGCATTTAGTAATATTGTCGTGGCTAACTCCTGTAATAATTTTAGAGCTCTTTGCTTTTCAATCCCATAGATGAGTCAGTTTAAACTGCGGCTCTGGCAATCTTTGTTTTCTTTTCAGGATAATAAATGATGCAAACATGGAACATAGTTATGGAGGTCTCCTGTGGACATTGAGGTGTGTTCTGCCTGATGTTAGTCGATATATTAGCTTTATTGCATTGCACTGGACATGTGGCACTGACTAGTCTTCTACTATATTGTGTTACTTCCATTTACAGTTGGTGATTTCTAACTTTGATGATACTGCTCCATAGATTCTGCACTAGAATGCTAATATTTAGGAGTAATTTATTTCATTTTTCACATTTTCTTCTCAACTCTACTCTCAACCTATCTAGGAGTCTTCAAGGACTTTCTTTGATGCTGCTGTTTCCTGTTCCAGCACTGCAAACATCTTCGGAGTTGTCATCCACAGTGAATGGGGTAATACTCTTTTCTTTCCAAATATGTTGACATATTCAAGTTTTGACACTTTGATGTTCTCTTGTGCAAGTAATTTCATAGACCTGTTTGGTCTTTTGCTGTTAAGTATGGAGAATTTTTTGTTGCCCTACAGTTAAACCTGTCAAACGGGTTGAACCGGCCTGGAACCTACTTGCCCAACCGGCCGGTTGCCAGGTAAAAAACCGTCTATGGCCAACGGTTACCGATTAACCGGGGCCGGTTAGCCGGTTGGGTTTTTACAACCCGTAACCAGTTTGATTTCAAAAAACCGGTTAGCCGGTTCAACGGCTATATTATTATTATTGTTATTTTTTTAAATAAATTATTAAACTGTGGAGCACCGGTGCTCCACAGTGTAAAATATATTTTTTTAAATTTTTTTGCTTGAATCCGGATTTTACACATAAATTAACACTATAGTTTATTAGTTTGTATATATATATATATATAAGTTTTATATATACCTATGGTTATAAGTATTAAGAAACTGAAGATTGTATATTATAAGTGTAGTATATGTAATATAGATAGTATACTTTTTATTTTCAAGTATATTTTTAACTTAAGTATATTTATATATGTTATGTATATATTCCAAATGTGTGTATGTATATATATATATATATATATATATATTTTAAGTTATATGTATTATAACTTAAGTTTATATATTTACTAACAACTTATGAGTATTATAACATTCAAGATTGTAGGTATATATTTACTAACAACTTATGACGACAAGGTCTTTCGAATGTGGTCGCTAAATTTAGGTCTTGACTATATTTGTAGGTTGAAACAGGTTGGCGTATGATATGGAACTGTGTCATTGGTGGTCTGCCGACATTCAGTACTTTTACAGCAGTTGTAAGTTGTGACTTTATGGATCTTCTGAAGATGGAATCCTGTTTCTTTATCTAGTATCGAGGTGTTATATAATAGAAGTAGCGTGGCTCACTTTACCAAGTCATCTTTACTCAAATATATTGATATGGAATCACAACCTCTCCCCTCACTAAAAGCTTCTCAAAAAAGAGTATGAAATCATAACTATGATGGAGGTCAAAATTTTTTGGTTCAGCCTGATATGCATCTCATTTGCGGAACTTAATTGTTTTGATGACGTAACCTTATGCGACATTTCTATCCAAAAGTACTTTAATTATGAACATGTGTTTCGTTAATGAACCCTTCAAAGTTTCGTTTAAGAAAAATTGAACTGCTGCCACCCGGGCATTTGGATGCAAGTTCTCAACAAGAGAAAAAAGAAAGGAAAAGTGATGCAAATAACAGGTATCAGAACAGACTGGCTTCAACAGATCTTCAGTCTGAACAACTGGTGGGAGAAAAACAAGCAAGTAAAATGTTTTCTGTTAAAACTATATCTGATTTTTAATTTGACTGCAAGCAGTTTTTTCTTGGGAATAGAAATAAGTGTAAGACAAGTTATTAGGCTACTTGTTTACTTTCTTGTTTCCGTGTATGTGCAGGTGGATGCTGCATTAATGCTACTTAGAAACTTAATACTCACTGTGAGCACTATTCTTTTGCAGACTTGATATTTTATTGACTTATTTCTGCTGGAAATTTTTCGGAGTTCTTCCTCTTGTAGTAAGTAGCTTTATCAGTACGTTAATGTCTTTGCGTCATTGTTTCTTTTAGGATACAGCGAATGCATATCTTGTGCCCCAGGACCTGTGGGATCTTCGATTAGTTAAACGCGTGCCGTCAATGTAAGTATTTTTTGCTTTTCATAATTACATGTGAATTAGTATATGAGCCTGTTGTATAGAGGATTTATTATTTCTTTTTCTTGACATTCATTATTTCGTTTTGGTGCACCAATGAGGTTCCTTGTTGTATAGAAGATTGGGTGTCTTTCGTAGAAAACCATCACTTTTTGTAGATTTTTTCCTTTTTGGTATACCTCTTGTATGTGTATACGGGCTCTGCCCATTCTTTTTTAATAATTTTTTTACATTGTCAAAAAAAAGTTATTCATTCTTAGTATTCAATAGACTAGTCTCTCTTCTTTTATGTCCTCTGAGATTTTTTTTTTTTGATTAAGTAAACGTATTTTCATTCATAAACATGGCCAAACTGGCCATATAACAGGGGTATACCAAAAAGTAAAGAATCTACAAAAATATGATTCTCTACGAACTCCACCCAATCATCTATATAACAGGGAACTTTCTGTTTACACCAAAGGAAAATAAGGGATCGGAAACTACTACCCAACTGAGAGAAACTCGACTCTACTCCTTCAAAAGCTCTCCTATTTCTCTCTCTCCAGACAACCCACATTAACGCAAGAGGAAACACACTCCAAGCCCTTCGTTTTCTCCTCCTTCTCCGGCTCTTCCAACTGAACATCAGCTCTTTCACAGTTTTTGGCATTGCCCATGAAGTGCCAAACCACCTAAACATATCCCACCCTCAGAGATTATATGATTATTCTATGATATGTGTTTTAAGTAGTTTGATCACTTACGAAACTTCTTACTTGAAATATTTTACTTGTTACACTTTTAGATCTGCACTGGTTTTGATATCTCCTCATCTTTCCTCTTTGATCTTCAGATCTGTTTTGTGCTTCATTTCATGTTACTTTTCCAGGAAAGGCTACCAAGTAAGTACTCCTTTAATAAGTTCATTCTGATTTTGCTTTATATTCCTTTATGGTTTTCCAACAAGGGTTGGGAAAGAACTACATCCAAAGCGTTTGATAAAAGCATGTTGGTAAACACAATTCTTGAGATTATTCATCTTGCTCTTTTGGTGGATGCACTAAGATGATGTTTTAACTCTGCAGATATATCTTTTAGTTTCTGGATTACTGGCATTTCTTAAATGTTTTGATGGTGGACATTCCTTTCTTTATCCACTCTTCAAAGTGCATCTAAGAGTTGTCTCCTCACTGATTTAGAGAAAAAGGAAAGCTGCTATTCCATCTTTACTAGTTTTATATTCTCTAAAAAGTTATACGATGATGGCTTCTTTTTTGAAAAGTCAACATCTAAAAACAAATTAGTCTATTTATTGTATCAGCGCCAAGGATTTTATAATTTCTGATACTTTAGCACCGAGGATTTTAATTCTACTTTTGATAAGTTAGCACGAAGGGTTTTATACAAGGTAAAACTACATTTGCAGATGAAACTTCCAAAAGATGAACCATCTAATGGGAAAGAATAGATGACAAAAGTTTGATTTATATGTTCCTTATCAAAAAACAAAAACAAATCAAGAGTTTGATATATCTGCAGAAACCTTTTAATACTAATTGTGAAAGATGACTTGTTATATGCTATACCAAATTTTGCTTATCCTTGAAGTCTCTCATTTTAGGCTAACAAAATGATAAGCTTATCCTTGAAGTCTCTCATTTTAGGCTAACAAAATGATAACAGCCATGATGAAACTAGTAAAGATGGAATAGCAGCTTTCCTTTTTCTCTAACTCCAACTTTTAACATTCTGACAATTTTTACTGATCTTTTTCCATGGTCGGTGGTTTGTATAGTTCTGCTTTATTGTGCTTTGGTGATGTATTTGGAAAGTAACTTGCTTATGCATCTTCTTTTATTTCCGACTTTTAAAATATTATCTTATTTTCTCCTTTTTATGCAGGGTGATCTTAGAGACACTTTATATTTGAGGCAAAATCTTTTGAGAGCTGTTTTGGCTTTTCCTTTCTGGAAGGTTTGTTTATGATATACTGTTGTATGTGATTATCAATTTTTTTGGATATAGTAATAATTTATTGATGTTTACAAGTAGTATACCAATGGTAAGGAACCTATATAAAAATATTGTTCTCCAGTTTCTAGAAAAGACAACTAATCATCTATACAAATAGAAAGGTTGAGATCTTATGGCACTTCTCTCTCTGAGGGGATTCACTGCTTTTGAGATAACCTTCTGCTGCCTGAATTCTTGGAGCCAAATGGGTATCCCTCTCTGATCTCTCTTTTGCCCATACTCTGTTGCTTTTCACTTGGGTTCTTGCAACCTCCTTCGACAGCCCTGTCCTCTTGCCCAAAACAGAGAAAAAACATGGGTAAAACTAGATATCCCTGCGCTTAACCCTCTTTATTGTTAAGGAATTCGGTTGGAGAGCCATTTATTAATCCCTAGAACCTGACTGAAAACATGCAAAAATTTATCATGCTGTCCACTTGGCAACAAAACCCTTCTTTCTCATAATAAACTCCAGAAAGCCCTAGTTAAAATGGTAATATGCTCCCTCAAAATCAAGTGTACTTGAAATTCCAGGATCCTCTCCTTCCAATCTGAAGTCAATCCACTCATTGAAAATCAACGGGCCATCAAGATATTGCTCTAAGAGTCTCAAGAAATTATTGCACAATGATGTTGCATGTTCTTTGCAAAAGCATAAGGTATTTTGTTTAATTGAGGTGTGGTGGTTTCTCATGTAGGAATGTTCAATGTTGAATAAACAGCTGGTTGCTATATTGCCAACAGCTGTTTATGCTCTCTGTACTGGTGGTACTCCATTGGATAAAGGACTTTCCCCATCACACTATGTTCCTGAAACAGTGAATGACGTGAAGGTATATATTGTTGTTTTGAGATAACTTTATGCTAAAACCTATACTGGTTCTCATGAATATTGTTAAGTTGACTAAGATGTTGAAATACTTATTGTTATAGGTCGAAGATCACACACATGAAAGTGTGCATGACCTTTATGAATGCTCTGTTGAAGTTCTTGCAAAGATTGGCCAGGAATCTGATCTGGAGGTGTTACACTTTTTTATCGTGTTTTCTTCTCTTTGTGGTCAAAGTACTTCATCTTAATCGACTTTTAACTTGTTTCAGGACATTCAATCACCTCGTTGCCAAAGTATACGTCTTCCCCGACAGATCAGAGATCCACTTTGTCACGAAGTCGAAAATCACATTCTTGAAATTATTAAAGATGAAGAACACGAAAGGATGCTTCTATCTGATGTCATCTTCCTCTGTGCTATTTTATCGAACTTCATGTATTGTTCATATAGTACGAGGTCTGTCCTTTTCGATTTAATGTTCATCTGTGAATACATTGATTTCCATACTGGTATATCATTGGCATGCTTTTTTTGCCCTCTGCTTTTAAGTTTCATCTCCTGCTTGCAATGGAATGCCTTCATTAATCCCTTTGTTTGTGTTACACTTCATGTGCTGTTCACTCTTAGGATAGGAGAAGAAACTGTGCGTTGCCTTGCCGCTCTGAGTCAATACGTGTCGAAGTTGTTGGATCGAGCTTCTTCTATCTTAGAGAAGAGTTATGACGACCTAGTTTGTGCTTTGTTGGGTTCAAGGTCAATATTTGACGCAATTGGCACCATTCATGTGTCCTTTGAAAGTTTTCTATGCTCCCCATTGTTTAAGGAAATGCAAACTGACAACAGCATAGATGTACTAGCTGCAGTAATTCAATCTGTGGAGAGGCTTCTGAACGTTCTTGCTAAACTGTATGAAGGATCATTAAGTTGTGGCAGTAATATTCATTCAAATAGGGGCGACCTTGACTCTTCTGCTTCTATTTCTAGTCAAGATTCTCGTCCAGTAAATAGCCGTACTAGTATGATCATGGACATGGAGTTGGATGTGAACACTGGTTCTAAGGATACTGATGCTGTGAACATTGGGGGAAAAGCTACTGCCAATATATTGGCTTCATCTCTAAATCAGAGAATGGAAGTCATATCGATCATCACAAAATTCTTTTCAGCTTTACCATTTCATACATGGGATGTCATGTTTGCGTTCATGGAGAAAGAAAGTGATCCAAGGGTAATAATCCTATTGGAGCCATCTGTTCTGGAATTGTTTCTTGATGATACTGCATTTGTTGAATATTTTGCTGACTTCTTATTTTTTATTAGGTCCTGCAATTAATCATACACGGTCTTTGTCAACATCCTCATTGGTCTTCTAGCAGAAAGTTCTTAAACTTGGTAATGTGGTCCTCTGATGTTACTTTGTCTTTGTTACTAGAAGTTATTAATGCTTTGTAAACTCTGATAATTACTTAATTCTTCTTCTCTCTACAGGTTACATCCTTAAATGATTTCCTAGACATACAGGCAAATCTTAAGGCCCAGTCTCTGAATGTGCTAGCTGCCATCTGCAGTTTGTTGGAGAGTCTTTTATCCTGTGATGGTGCTGCTAAGTACAAAAAGAGGACTCTGTCATGGGAAAAATTGTCTGAAGAGGTATAATTGGTTTATCTGCGTACTACATGGTGCTAATTGCTAAATGTAGTTCTAGTTAAACCAAGCTATGTACTCGAAAGGAAGTTCCATTTATATAACATGGTTCTTAGAGTTCTTTCCTGCAGTGTACACTGGTAGTGCTTATCCCGTTGTAAGCTTTTATCGTCTTAAGGCTTTTTCAGATTGTATAGTATGTCAGAACTCCAATCTGAATAATCGTGTACTTCGTATCGAGTCCACAGGATAAAGTGAAATAGTCAATCCGGGTATCTTTTATAGGAAGATGGACATCTTTAGCAAATAGTTCACAAACTTACAATCGGTCACAACAAGGATTCTGGAACTAGCTCTGCTGTTACACGGTTAAATTGCTTTTAAGTTCCCTAAGATTTTTATAGTTAGTTACTGACTTGATAAACTTAAAGCTTTAACAAATTTCTGTGTTGCTGAACCAGGATTTTGTTGAGAGAAGCTTACTTGATACATCTTACTAATCATTTCCCATTAAATCTCTCCCTTATGGGACATCCGATAAAATTGGAGCGATATGTATTCCTATTAAATCATTATAGAGTATATTTGTGTCAGGATTCTCACTGCAATTTATACCCCCTAATCTGGTTTATCGAGAATGGAATCCTCTGGAACCCTGTCCGAACGAAGGGCTTCCTCTATTTTAAGCTCTGTCTGGAATTGGGTCTCAATTATTGATTCAAAAGTATAATCGGGCACGGGAGCATAAAAGTAGAAGAAAAGAAAATCCCAGTCCAGTAAAAGAAAAAGCTGAAGGATAGTGCTCTAGTCAATGCAATTTAAACATTGGTCAGCATGAAGTGGAGGAATATCTATCAAAGATAACCTGCCAAAACTTCCTCCTGACAAAATGCTGTTGTTATTTTAATATATATATTTTTTTTGTTCTTCTGAAATATTTGCTCTTTTATGGTCCAAGGGTTATATATTTTCCACCAACATCACTAGATCTGTGATGCAGCTTAACTCCTTACTCATGTATAGTCTTAGTATAATTCTTTTTCAATCGGGAGGAAAGCTGTTTCCTTAATGTTGGTTGCATTTCTCTCCTTTCTTGAACAAAAGAATCTCTTTTCTTGTTCTTAACACAACTTTCCCAATTTGCATGTCCTGTGAAATGCGGTTGTAGGGCTTGATTTCTCTTGGAGACCTGGTGAACAAAATTGCAGACAACGACCTCTTTGATTGGGTTGGCCGGACTAAGCTTATTGATTGCATTTGCAATTTCATTTTAGTGGATCCTCAAATTGGTCAGGTATCACCTTCTAAAATTTTTGATAAAGAAAGATTGGAACGAGATCACTTTTCCTTTTTATCTGGTTTCTTTTGGATTTCTGATCGACAAAAACATCATTCTCTTTCATGACACCTGCTTCAAATTTGAACAGTCTATGATTGAGAAGCTGTTGCTGATGCTTCGTGATCCTGATTATCGAGTTAGGTTATGCTTTGCTCAACGGGTTGGTGTGCTTTTCCAAACCTGGGATGGTCATTTTGAACTGTTCCAGGACATATGGTACGATGCTTAGTTTTTCTTTTGCTTTTTGGTGCATTATTACCTTTTTAAGTCTGTCAAAACTAACTGCTTGGCCAGAGATAATTATCCTAATAAATCCAAAGTGAAATAGCATGATCATCACACAGTTAATCATATTTTTACGTAGAATTCTTTGAAATTTACTCAAAAGTTGAATATGCATATTTAGAAGTTGAAGTTACACTTTTTTTAACCGAAAAAACACGGAATATCCATGTATAGAAGTTGAAGTTGCACTTTCTTTCAATTGTAAGTGTTGTGAAAGGGTCATAGATCCAACCCAAAACTTTAATCAAATAGGTGGAGTAGCCCAAGACCTTATAAACTCATTGGAAATTTCTGACACAAGTAATTCTAGATGTTATATATTTTAACACCACCCGACTTGGTTGTAGGGATTACACACTGGGTATGTTGGTGTTGTTCTTACAATGTTGAGTGTAATTTTTAAGAGAGTTCAGTTACTGGTGTAAAGAACAGTCAATAGGCTGAAGAGGGGGTTTGGAGTCAAGATGGTACACTTAGAAGTGGGCTTGACGCAAATTTAGTGATTCAGTGTTGAGTTGAGAGTGATGCCTAGAGAGAGAAGAGTTGTAATAATGGCCTTACTAGTAGAAAAATGGGTTTACAAAAGTTTGACTTTGATATCATATAGAAGAATATGAGCATCCAATTGAAAACTTTAAGACAATGGGGAAATTTCAGAAATGTAGAATTCGCCGACTTACATTGCAAAAATATAGCCCAAAAACACTTTTATACAAAAGACAGGTACATTATGTATATAGGTGTATGAAAGCATATATTGTGTAGGTATATACACTAAAAGATATTATTATACAATATGATACACGAAAATACGCACTTATACACATTTATACACAATTATATAATATTGTATGAGTGGGTATAAACATAAATCTGAACTGGCTTTGAATAAGAATTGTCCTTTTATACAAGACAGATACATTATGTATATAGGTGTATAAAAATGTGTAATAGTGTATAAGAGGGGTGTATACACCCATATACACTATTATACAATATTATATACTATTATTCACTCACTACCCCTGCACCTACCAGTTTCTCCACCTCCGGCGACTTCCCCACCGCCGGTAACTTCATCTCTGCCACCGCCAATACGGAGCTGTCTTCCATCACAATAACTGAAAATGCAGACATTTGACCCGTCTCTAAGTCGGATCTCCATGAAGGAACTAGCCGACGTGACCCTAGATATCTTTCTAGAACTCATCATGGGCGATGGAAGTTTCGGGATGGTGTACAAAGCGAAGCTCAACTCCGGCATCTCGTCGCTGTTAAAAAGCTCTCCGCCGATGCTTTCCAAGGAGTTTCGGGCCGAGATGGGAACCCTAACCGAGAGAGTGCTGGGTCATTTTTTGTAGGATATAAAAATATGGGTCAATTTTGGTCATTGTTACCCTAATTTAACGTCATCCGACTTGGTTGTAGGGTTTACACACTGGGTATGTTGTTGCAATGTTGAGTGTAATTTTTAAGAGAGTTCAGTAAACTTGTGGGTAGGACTGGTGTAAAGAACAGTCAAGAGGCTGAAGAGGGGGTTTGGAGTTGAGATAGTAACACTTAGAAGTGGGCTTGATGCAAAGTTAGTGATTCAGGGTTGAGTTGAGAGTGATGCCTAGAGAGAGAAGAGTTGTAATGATGGCCTTACTAGTAGAAAAATGGGTATACAGAAGTTTGACTCTGATATCATGTAAAAGAATATGAGCATCCAGTTGAAAACTTTAAGACAATGTGTGGAGTTGCCCAAGCCCAATAAATTCCTTTCTGGAAACCCTTACGCACTATTTTATGTCTTTAACAAGTGCTCTGGAGGTGATATTGTGGTCTGAAATTTGTGAAAACCGGAAGAAGAATGAGCAATTCAATGAATGAAAAGGGTACTAGAGAAGCAGTGGAGGACCCTTTTTTTTTTTTTTTTTTTTTTTTTTTTTTTTTTTTCTGTTTCATTAGCATACTGGTAATTCTTGATCATTCTAATTTACTTTCAGCAATTTCCCTTCCCAACATCTTTCATCCTATTTTGCCTCTAATAATCTGGTCTTTGGAGTTGCATTGTGAGCATTTACCACGAAAACATCCACTACCTCTTTTACAACGTTTCAGTTTTTAGGTTTATATTTTCTTTATACCATTGTCTTTTTACAATTGTTGATCTTTTTTCCTCTTCTGTTAGCATTTAAGTTCTTGAAAGT
This sequence comes from Lycium barbarum, assembly GCF_019175385.1. Classification (NCBI taxonomy): domain Eukaryota; kingdom Viridiplantae; phylum Streptophyta; class Magnoliopsida; order Solanales; family Solanaceae; genus Lycium; species Lycium barbarum. The sequence goes on from NC_083339.1 coordinate 133,175,210, forward strand.
TTAGCATTTCAATTATGCACCTGAAATTTTTCTGTCCAGTTCAAATTTTGGCACAAAGCTTGTGACTTGCTCCAGAGAGAAACTGGTGATGGCGAAGGAGGTTTTAGCTGCTGGTCCTCAGCCTCGTACCATATTAGAAACAACAATTGTAACCCTGGCTCACCTTGCGCTGCACAGTGAAAAGATTGAATTGGAGGTATTCTCGAGGCTGTTTTTTCTTGAATTAACCAAATTATATCTGTCTAATTTGTTGTTTTGCAGGCTGTTTTTATGGTATGTGCTATTGCTGCAATTAACCCTTGTTTGAGGTAATCAATTGTCATTACTTGGTCATGCTTTCCTGGGAGATCACTTGTTTCTTATATCATCATCTTTTCAGGAAACTTGTTATTGCTGCCCTTGATAATCTATCAAGGGAGTTAAAGTATACTTCTAGGTCAAAGGTATGAATAAATCTCTGATAGTCTTTGCCTATGTTGGTTAAAGTGCGTAGGCAATCCGCCTTATAATACCTGATCAAGAAGTGTGAGATTGTCAACTTGCTTTGTCTTTAAATCATTTTTCTCTCTGGCACAATCTTGACTGTTTGCAGTATATGGAAGAATTTATGGCGTCAATCCTCTTTAGTTGGGTTGCTACTGGTGTAAGTTTAGCTGCTCTTCTCGAGGTAATGTGTGGGTTCTTTCTAAACCATATCAACAATCTGTTGTGACCTGAATAGCTGACATATTAATTATATGTCACGCCAGGCAAGAGATCTGTTTGTCTTCAATGTAGAGCCTATCAATTTCATTCAGTCCTGCTGCCGTTGGCTTCTTCCATCTTTAATCTTGCATGGTGACATCTCTAACATGAATTGGATTGCGAAGGTTGGAGTTTCTTTAGTCATTTTTCATTCAGCTACAAATTTTAAGTTAGTGATATACTTGTATGATTTCTCAAATATTTGTATGGTGCTTACGCTAAAAGTTACATGCTTCCTCATGGTGCTTACGCTAAAAGTTAAATGCTTCCTCTGTCGAATATTCTCAGCTTTTAGTTACTGTTCTGTTCCATACCTGAAATTTCTATATTTTCATCTTTCGCAGGTTACTTGTGAGCCTCTTGCTGAAATGATTAAGAAACACTTTGTGGATATTTTCTCTGTTTGTATTGCGTTACATTGCAGTAAGAAGGTTGGTTGGGAGAAGGGATCAGTTATACTTGAAAGTTCAATTCTGGATGTTGCCAAAATATCTGAAATTGAAAGAGACAAGCTTATAAAGACACACATGGTATAGATCTCCTTAACATACATTCGATTTGACATTACCATGATTTATCTGAAATGAGGTCTGTACTACGAGGAAGTTGCTGGAATTTATCTTCTTGTGTAGAGACTTGCTCACATGAACCTCACTTCTGACTGCATAAGTTCGGCATAATATCTTTTTATCTATATAGCAGTGGCTCATAAGGAGTCTTTCTCTTTCACCGAAAAAATCAATCTTCTTTCCCAAGTTTTTTCTAAATAATTCCACCATATGTTTATGCAGGTTTCAATCGTCAATACTATTTTCTCTCTTGCTTCAACAGCTGCAGACCCTGTTCTTCCTTTATTCTCCAAGGAGACAATTGCACGTGCAATTATGACCGTTGTGGATGGATTCTTGGAGATGTGCAGTCTCTTCTCTCGGTCATTTTTTTAATCTTATGTTGTTGTTGGCATGTTTTCTCTAAATTTTCTTTTACTGCCTTCTTGCAGAGATGACTCTTGTAAATGTTTTGGCCTTGTTGACAAGATTAACATCTTCCGACCTGATCGAGTATTTACGGTACTGCTTGCACTTTATATATATATATATATTTCTTATGCGAACTTTTTTTTTGACTATTAAGTCTTACCTAATAACTACTGGTGGGCAGTTTCTAAATATTTCATATTGCTATGCAGTTTATAATAGAGATGCATTACAAAGTTGCTGCAGCTGGTCATTTCAGGCACAAATCTGATAGGCTTGCTGGGATTGAAGTGCTTATTGATGTATTAGGGCATCGAGTTGCAGTTCCTAGTACTGCCAGGTAAGTTTAAATTGGTGGATTACGCCTCTGCTTAGGGGGACAGTGTTTCATGGTGAGGACAAATTCGTGTCCCTTTCTCTTGTAAGCTGTGAACAAGCTGAGACGGTCATCTGAGAAATGCAATAGCCTTTTATTTCTTGGTGTTAGACTGGAATTTCAAATCTTGATTATGGAGTTCCCCGTTTTCTTCTTATGTTTTGTTCGGTAGAGCTGTTTGTTTAATTGAGACATATGGATCGTTAATGTTAGGAATCTATCCAAACTTAAACTTGTTTCGTACTTTGAATTAAAATACGATGCATTTTCATTATGGACTGAGTGAAATTGTCTGAGCTTTTGTTTGTCCTCAATTTTATTTACAACACATGGCTGATCCGAGGTGGTATTTGTATGTTATAGTTGTGTGCTTCCCTGCATTGCATAGGTAGTGCTACGTTTGCTTGATTTTTATAAAAAATTTATTCCATGCTTAGAGGATTTCGCATCTAACATTATTGTTTTTCCAGTTATCTCCTCAACTTGATTGGTCAATGCTTGGACCTTGAAGCTTTGCTGGACCAGTGTTGCCGAATGATTTCTTCATTGCTAAAAATTTTCAAAATCAAGCAATTGGAAGGAACCACTATTGTCCTAGGAGAACAGCTTCAGGTTGATGTCACTGAGGCTCTTATTCTGCTATTTATCTAGATTATTTACACCTTTTTTAACCTTTTGCCATTTCATCCGTACAGTTCTTAATCTCCAAGTTGGTAGTGTGTTGCATTCCTTCTGAGTCTAGTTCCAAACTGTCAGCCGCCACATCATCTGAAGTTCTGTCACTGCTCCGCCAACTTACCTTGGACTCTGACCCGTCTCTACATGAGTACATTAAAGTATGCATTTATGGTATTCTTATTACCTGTAAAGTTTGGACCATCATAGTGCCTGAATAGCCCGTGCAATACTCATTGGCCGTACTAATTACTGTGTGTTACTTCAGGAACTAGAGCCCTTCCCTAACCTCGACTTATTTCATGATATACGGATGTTTCATGAGGAACTATGCCAAAATTACTCGCCTATGGAGCACTTGTTAATCGTAAGTAGCCACTCGGAACTTCAATGACCAGTCTGATGACCTTTGATTTTGTTATTCATAATGCTTAGTTTCATTTACCAAATTTGGCTGTTCAGTTAGGGAAACGATCTCGCTACCTTCCTCCAAGATTACTTCTCTGGAGGTAATTTTTCTTTTACAGCCTCTACTTTTCATATAATTTCCTTGCTTGTCTCATCAATTGCGATCCTTTTAAACAGGACTTGGTTATGTGGACTAAGTTTGAGTTCTGTATTCTTTTTTTTTTTCTGCACGTCTAAGTAGGTGAATAGAGCATCGATCGCTTGCTAATAAAGAACTTAGTTTTAAATTAGAAGTAATAAAGTGAACTCAATGGGGCATATTGATGTATCTATACTGTTGATAAAAGTTTCAATGTGCTTTCAGTGTGTTGTGAATGTAATTAAGTATTTAAAAGTGTGTTGTCTCTAAAAACTTAAGCCTTTAGATGAGATGGTCATAGACTTCAACATGGTATCAGACTTCAACATGCCCAAAACCATATAAGGAGTCCGTTTTCCCATCTCCCAAACAATGTGGGATTCCAACACCTCCCCGCATGCCCAGGACTGGACATCTGGAGCCTACACAGTATAAGAGTGGGGACCCAACATCGAAAACATGAATTGGGACGGGTCTGGCTTTGATATCATGATAAAGAAACGGACCTTGGACCTAACTCAACCCCAAAAGCTAGCTCACGAGTAGGGGATTGCCCAAGACCATATAAGGAGTCTGTGTTCCCATCCCACAAACGATGTGAAATTCCAATAGGCAACACCTACATCCACATACTGCCTCCTGCTCCCCCCCCCCCCCCCCCCCCCCTCTCTCTCTCACACACAACAACAATAAGTATGTCTCGATCTCAAACAAGTGGGGGTCGGCTGTATGAATCCTCACAAACCATGTTTCTCCATTTAAACTCTTATCCCCTTGCAGAGTACCTTTTACCCCTTAGAAGTTCGGTTTGATAACTGTATTCTTTAAAACTTTGATTTGATAACTGTGGTTTTGATTGATTGGTTTTAAGACCAGGAAGGTGCGAATGTTTTCCGTGATAAGGTAAATAATTTTATTAATGGTTTAGGGGGAAAAGCAGCCATCGACCGCTGTTGGGTCTCCAGATCCAGCCTTCTGTGAGCCCAGCTCCCCCCCCCCCCCCCCCAAACACACACACACCCGCCCACCCACCACAACCAAAGTGGGGGACTTGCATATGGATCACGACTCAGTTCCGAGCCTTGGGGGCTGCTTGTCTACTTCAAATTTCGCTCAATTTTTGGCGCCAGGACAAGAAGGTTCCGACTGGTCTCCTCTTTCTGTGAGTTGAGAGTCGGTCGGCTCTTTTGGTATACGGCTTGTGTACGGGGTTTTCCCCTAATTGTCAATAAAATTATTTACCTTATCCCAAAAAAAAAAAAAAAGTCAGTCGGCTCTTTTGTTTCCTGTTGTTTCAAACCATTATGATTAGCGAACTCAGTTCTTCCTATCCCTCCAACTCGGTTCAGTAATCTACAGTAGTTTCATGTTGCTTTCTTTGCCCAGTCTGTTACAGTACTTCCGGCAACCTATGTCCACGTTTTGCAGCCACTCTTCTTCCCACCCACCTCCTTTTCCTCTCCCCCTCCTAACTAAACCCTTGCCCTTCCACCTCCCACGACAGAAACACCGGTTGAAATTCAATGGCTAGCCATGTTCTATTACGAGGTGGCAAATTTGACCCATAAATGTGTAATCCGCCCGACCTGACGGGTTGGGTCAATTTTATTTTCTAAACGGGTCAATTTGGGTCATAACCCAAGCTGACCCATCTTTTAGGCGGGTCAGTTTGGGCTGCTCAATGGGTCAATTATCAACCCGTGAGGTAGCCTAAATATTTTAGCTTCAGCTTTTCATCTGCTTATCGTTTCCTAAAGGCAAAAGCGGATCAATTTTGACTAGCAACTTCATTGAATATATTGGTATTTGATTTTTTCTTATACTACAAAAGACATCACTTTAACTGGAAAACAATTACTTTGTGATTGTTTTTTAATTCTTTGTGGTATCGTTTAACCCAGTAAATTGCTTTCTTCAGCTTCTTTGCATGTGAGTCCCTTCATTTTTATAAGACTAGTAATTTTACAAAAGCCCTTCACATGTTACTTTTCAAGTGTCTTGGGTCTATTAACCAAGGGACTGGCGAGATTGATGATGACGTCACACACTGTATCGGGGCAGGGTGGATGAAATGGAGGCTAGCATCCGGAGTGTTGTGTGACAAGAAGGTGCCTCCAAAACTTAAAGGCAAGTTCTATTGAGCGGTGGTTAGACCAACTATGTTGTATGGAGCGGAGTGTTGGCCAGTCAAGAACTCTCATGTTCAGAAGATTAAAGTTGCGAAAATGAGGATGTTGTGATGGATGTGCGGGCATACTAGGAGAGATAGGATTAGAATGAAGATATTTGGGACAAAGTGGGAGTGGCCTCGGTGGATGATAAGATGTAGGAAACGAGGCTGAGATGGGTTGGTCATGTATAGAGGAGATGCATGGATGTCCAGTCCGGAGGTGTGAGAGGTTGGCTATGGACGGTTTCAGGAGAGGGAGGGGTAGGCCGAAGAAGTATTGGGGGGAGGTGATTAGCAGGACATGGCGAAGGTACAACTTACTGAGGACCTGACCTTCGATAGGAGGCTATGAAGGTCACGGATTAGGGTAAAAGGTTAGTAGGTAGCCGTGCGCTGCACTACTTAGTAGGCCCATAGTGGGAGTCGTAGTGTTATTTTCTTGACCTTTGACTTCTGTTACATTCTGTTATTTCTTGGACTGCAATTAGTCCATTTGTATATCGACTGTAGTTACTGCCTTTTCATCATGCTATATCATGCTTTTTACCTTATGTATTTACTGCCTCTTTTTCATGCTTGCTTTATAATGGCTTTTTCGCTTTCCTTATTTTCATTTTCAAACTGCTTTGATCTATTTGTTTTTATCTAACCTTTTTATCAAGTTTTCTCTTGAGCCGAGGGTCTTTCGGAAACAGACTCTCTATCTTCCAAGGTAGAGGTAAGGTCTGTGTACACACTACCCTTCCCAGACCCCACATTGTGGGATTTCACTGGGTATGTTGTTGTTGTATTTGGTCTTCAAAATGTTCATCATCTTCTTCGTTGAACTCAACTTCAAAATCGATCCGATCCACCTTAATCCAGCTTCAAAGCACTCCAAAATTAAAATACAACTTCACAATGATGCTAAGAACAATAATCTGAATCACCCACTTCAAAATGAGCAACAAGTTATAGATCGAAATTCAAAATCTCCATTAGAGGTTCATCCGAGCTTCAATAGTGTTCAACAGATTTTAAAACCATATTTTTTTTTTCTTATCAATATTCAGCTCTCTTACTATGAGTTCTAAGTTTAAAGTACACCACCAATCAGATTTAAGCTCAAAATCGCACGTTTACTAAAATCAAATTTATCTACTGATTTGGAGGCTCAAGGATTTCGAGTCTGTTTGGGGTTCTGTTTAAAGTTGTAAGTTGCTGAATCTTTGAGTATAACCATCTTTGAGGTCGTTTTGGTTTGACCTAATTTGATTTAGTTGTTGTTTTGCTGAATAAGATGGAAGAAAAATTTGAAGGAAACCATTAAAACTCCATTTTTGAAGCTGAAGGATTTCAGATCTCGATTCAAAATTTGAGAACTAAAGTTTGTAGGTTACCCATTGTTAAAATCATTTGGGAAATCATTTGTTGTACATAGGTTTAGATTTACTTACTAATTTGGGGATGCATTAAAGGAAAATTATAATCACCACTTGAGGGTTTGAAAAAGCTTGAAGAATACCCAAATGGGTCTGTTGTGAATCCATAAGAATTGAGGGTGTTTTCCTTAGTTAAATGGAGCTTTTAGGCGGGCGGGTATGACTCTTAGTTGGATCCGGGTTTGGGTTGGGGTTTTAATTAATTTGGATCATGTCATTAAAAAATTAATTAGGATCATTATAAAATTAGCCAATAGAATCGCGCCACGTAATAAATAAATTCGTTAATATTGATTTTAGTGGGCGCCGTTAAAAATAAGGGTATTTTAGAGCCAAAAGGTTGACGGCGGGGGCATTTTTGGCTCGATAGGTGGATGGAGGGTATTATTGTACAAAAACGACAGTTCAAGGGCAAATTAGGCTCTTTTCCAATAAAATTATTTCCCTTATTAAAAAATGGCAGTGCGAAATTATTTCCCTTGACTTAGAGGGGGCAAGTCACCACATAAACTAGGATTTAATCTGTTTATATATTACGCTCTTGGTGGATTTAATCTTTAAAAGTCATTAAGTGATAAAAGTGTTCTCTCTAATAGCTTAAATTTTTAGTTGAGATTGTCATAAAATTAGACATTGCATCGGAGGAGGCAGAGGTCTTAGGTTGAAGTCTCACTGCCACCCATTATAAAAAAAGAATTTCCATGTGTTTTGGCCCATGAAAAAGAATCAGTTCCACATGTGAAGGTGCGTGGTTGAAGACATAATTAAGTGAATAGAAGTGTTCTCTCTAACAACTTAAGCTCTTATTGAGAAGTGTGAACCATATTTTGGTGTAGGCTCTTTTTTTTTTTTTTTTTCATGACTTAAGTTCAAATGTACGAGCATTTATTTGATTACAATGTCATGGGAATCAAATCTATTTCCATATGATTTTTGCATATGCTTTATTTTGAAATTTGAATTATGGCCTCACCATCTCGAGGTGCAATCTTTTAATGGGTACAAGAGGCTTCAAATAAATATTAGAAGGAAATTAGGAAAGCTGATTTTGGAGGGTAATGTGAGTGGCATCTTCCAACTTCACAGAAAGATGCCACTCACATTGGCAGCCCGGTGCACTAAGCTCCCGCTGTGCGCGGGGTCCGGGGAAGGATCGGACTACAATTGACCCTTGTGGTCCGGCCCTTCCCCGGACCCCGCGCATTGCGGGAGCTTAGTGCACCGGGCTGCCAATGTGAGTGGCATCTTTCTGTGAAGTTGGGTGGATAATAATTTCTATCCTGTTGTAGTTTGCTTTCTCTGATTGATTTTGCTTGCAGTTATCTAATTGATTTATAGGGCACATTTTCAGCCAAATGTTATATTGAATATTTCTGGTCAAGTTGATAGTTCTTTGAGCATTCATTCTGGTGCAGTTTAATGTCCGTTTCTCAGTATTTCTAATTTACTATCCTTACAACTAGGCTGAAGTCATAGATGAGTGTACCAATCTGCTTGATATTTTTTCCAACGGTATCTATTTTTCTCTGTTGCAAGTGACTTAAGCAGTTAAAGGTCTTCTCCTTTTGTGGCAGTCTAAAAGCATTGCACAAGAAATTGTTTGAACATGAAGCATACCCATCACAAAAGAATGAGGAAAACATTTTTGAAGATGCATATCTGGATTCTGACCACAAAATTGTCCATACAGTCTGGAACCTGGTGCAGACATGTAGTTTGAGTGGTGCTGGCAATTTTGGCTTGCTGGTCTCTGATTTTTTATCTCGGGTATTATTTTTAGTATTTCTATGCTATTGAGTTGTTCCTTTTGCTGTTAATTTCATTTATCTTGGCTGTCTATTTTTTTTTTTTTTTTCTCTTCATGTATCTCAGCCGTCTGCTTTCTTATCTGCAAGTGCAGGTTGGTATTGGCGATCCCCATGGTGTTGTGTTCCATCTTCCTATTGAGTCTAAATCTGTACATGATCATAACTTCCACCTTGGTACGGGCATATCAGATGAACTTTTGGTGGCAATTATGAGACTTTTAAAGAAATATTTGATGGATGACTCTGTTAAGATAATTGACATAGCATCTCAAGCTTTGCGGGTGAGTCAACCTATGATAAATTGTGTAATATTATTTCAAGCAGATCTCTGCCAAACCCCATATTTCCATCCGGCACTGTTATTTCATAAGATCTCATAATGCATGAATATTGGATCAGCATCGCTAGTCTATGTTGTACTTGTTAATAAGGCTGGTCACTAGGGAGGTTCTTAGGCTTCATATCTGGTGACCTGAACTTACGTGCTAACCAACCAAACCAACCAATCAAACCACCCTGCCTCCCGACTTGGGAACCAAAAAAAAAAAAAAAAAAAAAAAAGGAAGAGAAAAAAAGGAATGCTCGGATGAAAGAGAATGGATGATCAAAAGGAAAAGAAAAGATTCGAAATGATTACTGAGGGTTAGATAAGGTGTTAGGTTATCTATTTTCAGCGCTCCTCCACTGGTCGGATAAATGCTATATGGTTATCTCCTGTGTCCTGAAGCTACACTTTTAACTGATGTATTAATGCTTGAACTAGGTGAGTCTGTCCAAGTGAAGTTAGTGAACAGAATATCTGTGTCATTGGAGGGATCTTATGACTATTTCATGATGTTCATTGCCCTCCAAGGACAAGTTCCTTAGATCCTTCTTATGATTCCTTAGTCTTCATTAGATATATGTCCAGTATCCAGTTGTGCTTATGTCCCATCATCTTTGTTAGGAGATTAACTTTGTCCATGTTTGAGATGTTAATTTCAGGTCGATACTCTAATGTTGCATACCCCTTGAAACCTTTGAAATACATATTTCAAGTGTTGGTCTTGTAAATTTTACACTGTGTATTCATTTTTGATAATGGCCCTTTCCATTTCTAATAAAACCGAGGTCATTCATGAGGATCTTGGAACTCTTATTGCTGTTTTCACATTCATGAGTGAAACCCAGCTTCATGTGGTGCAAATCAGTTTTGAGTTCTTAAAATTGGTGCATTTTTAACCCTATCTGAGTGTGAAGATGCCTGATGCAGTCTTCGTAGAGTACCAAGAGCTAAGTGTATTTGATTAATTAAAACATTAAAGGCGCTTAATTAAAGATTCAGTTTTACTACATTCTTAGCCATTTGATCTTGGGAGCTCACATATTGTAACACCTGTGTCTACATCTTCTCACTTTCATTCTTTCAGTGGTTGTTCCTTTTGTGTCATTCCCAATTATTCTGTGCGTCAACTGAATGGTTTCTCTAATAGTCATGGTTTTGTGAGGATAAAGCTCAAAAGATAAGTAATTGTGTTGTTCTCTAAAGCTAGTCTGTTCAAGCAGGGGATACTTTCAACTGAAAATGGTCAGAGGGCTTTGCTATCATTTGATTCTTATCAGAGATCCCTTATTGAGGTAACTGAAAATCTTCTGTTGTAATCCTTGCTGTTAGTTAAACCATATATCTGATTAATTCTAACCTAATGTCTGCAGAAGTTGCATGGAACATTTTAAAGTATCAAATCTTTTAAGTCAGCGGCCTTTTTTCTTGGAATGTACCTTGGATATAATTATATGCCTTTTATCTTGCTTGACATTCAACAATATTAGTTATATGATTGTGTCAAAAAATGTTCAAACAGTTTGATAAGACCGGGGTTTTCCGGAATTACTTTTTTGTTTCCCAATATTGGCAGTTAAGCTGCTCTTGGTGTGTTTGTAGGTTCATTCCAAGGGTGTCAATGTTAACCTGGTTCAGAAACTCCTGGCAGATCTAGAAAGGAAGCTTAACGGTAGGATTCAGTTCAGTCATTAAGTTTAATTTATGCTTGCTATCCTATAGGGCTCGTGCTTTCTTTTGCTTGCACTGAATGTTATTGTATGTTGAATAATGAGAGAAAAAACGCTTTCCCTTGCTCCTCTAAAAGTTGTGAAATTGCTTTTGTTTTTATTTCTACTAGGTCCTCTTTTGCCTGGGAAGTGACCGTTATTCAAGCATTCCCATCCTTGAGTATAGACACTGCTTACACTAGTTTTTATATACACTACTTCCATTTTTTTTTTTTGAGAAAACTTATCTTTCTCAAAAGATTTGCACATAAGTTACTGTTGGGCTTGTGAGACGGGTATGTCAGCAAATGCGTTGAGAATTTGGCACTTCGTTCTGGATATCATGTATACTTCTATGGATGGAAAATGTGTTATTTTGATGTCTTTCCTCAACTTGTTGTGTACTAACCTATTCCTCCAAATGAAATTCCTTACCGTAAGCTCTTGAAATTCCTTCCCCACAAAGGTAGGGGTAAGGTCTGCGAACACCCTACCCTCCGCAGAACCCACGTTGTGGGATTACACTGGGTATGTTGTTGTTGTTGTAAGCTCTTGAATCTATAATTACAAGTGTTATTTCGTATAGTGCTTAGTGTTCAACGATAGGGACAATTGATTCAAGAGTCAGGAGTACGAGACAAGTTCCATCGATTTCTTCCCTCTTAATGATGATGACACATGAAGATGATAGGAGAGACGTCTCAATAAAATGGAAGATAGAGAGAGTTCTTCATCCTTTAAAATGAATGTCTCACTTGCGTTTTGAGGGCATTAGGTCTGATGTAAAACTATTAGCGTTTCCTTTAATGTCAACGTCCCACTTGTCTTTGGAATAACATTAGGATTTCCTCTATAATGAATGTCTTTCCAGCGTTCTGAGTGCACTAGTTTTTCCAGCAAGGTTCTAATTACATGTTTGGTGATACTAGGTATCATGGTTAAAATTAGGTTCTTTGGCACATATGTTACACTCTCTTCAGAATGACATCATGGTTTCGTGTAAAAAGAAGTATCTTCTCTTTGAGTATTTGATTCTGTATCCTCTCTTGAAGTATGAGGTTATACCATGTGATCTGACTACTAGAGTTAAGAGGGTGAGACAGTCATCTATTTTTACATTGTAGGATCACAATGCAGCTTTGGAGGATCTTTGTGAATCTTAGGGGCATTGTCTAGGTAATGCCAAATAGGATTACTGATCTACTCCATAGTTGGGAGGAGGCAGGAATAGGAGCCTCAGACAGAGATAGATGGATGATTGTACCAGCTTGCATTTGGTGGACAATATGGAAAGAGAGAAATTCAAGGTGCTTTGAAGACAGTAGTAGTGATTGTACAAAGGATCAAGCTGAATTGCATCAAACTTTTTTGTTTTTGGTACAAACAGATTTACCTAGAGGAGACTGAATCCATAAGTGAAATCCTAGGCTCTTGTTAGATTTTCAGATTTCTGGATCAGTTTTCTCACGCTTGCTGTAAATATGGTTTCAGTGCAACCTATGCACTGATTAAGTCAATACATACCAATGTTATCAAAAAAAAAAAAAAAAATTAGGCAGCAGCAAACGCTGTCACCTCAAAGTTGCCATCAGTTCCTTGCTGTCTCATCCAGCATTTACCTTCTTTTCCTTGTGTTTCATTTGATTCATGTTTCTTCTCCTCATGGAAGACTATAGTGTTGTGATGTTGCCTATCATCATTTTACATCAAAGTTTGTTCCTTCCCTTTTTCACTGTAATCGTGAAACACCACCACTATAAAGCAACTAAGTAGTGGGAAGTTGCAATGTAGGCTATGTAGAACTGTCTCAATATTGCTTTTAGTTAGTTTATTTCACATCTTTGGTTCTTTATACCAGAATCTCGATCCTTTGTTTTTTCTCCAAATATTACATTTTCAAAGTTGAAGGGGAGCCTAGGAGCAATGATAAAAGTTATCTCCGTGTGACTTATAGGTCACGGGTTCGAGCCGTGGAAGCAGCCACTAATGCTTGCATTAGGGTAGGCTGTCTACATCACACCCCTTGGGGTGCGTCCCTTCCCTGGACCCTGCTAATGCGGGATGCTCTGTGCACCGGGCTGCCCATTACATTTTCAAATTTTAAGTACTTTTCATAACTTCAACTTTTGATCTCAGAATCTTAATACTTGAATTTTTTCACAAACGTTATGCTTTTGAAGTACTTGGTCCAATAACTTTACTGTATATATTTTTTTTTTTGGTTATTTCAGATGCTTTCTTATTGGGTACTATATTTGGAATCTCAGTTGACAAATCATTAAATTCCTTGTCCTCTTGTGTACTGTTCTGGGATTCAGTTCTCCTCCTATTAGTTAAACAGTTCAGTATAGGCATCACTTACCATAGCCTATAAGAAGAAGCCATGTCGGAAACAATGGAGAAAACAACAGCAGCAACAAAAAATAATACGATAACCGAAGCAAAGGAAACAACAAGTAATAATAAAATCGAAGAATAAGATAATAGGAGAGTAATAATAATGATATTGATAAGGGAAACTAGACAACCCTCGACTACTAACTAACCTTCTACCCTAATCCTCGACCTTCGTAATCTCCTATCTAAGATCATGTCCTCTAATCACCTCTCCCAATACTTCTTCGGCTTACCTCTACCTCTCCTCAGACCCACCATAGCCAACCTCTCACACCTCCTCACTGGTGCATCTCCTCTTCACTTGCCGGAACCATCTCAGCCTCGCTTACCTCATCTTGTCCACCATGAAGGCCACTCCCACCTTGTCCTGAATATCTTCATTCCTAATCCTATCTCTCCCATTATGCCTAAACATCTATCTCAACATCCTCATTTCCGCTACTTTCATCTTCTGGATGTTCGAGTTTTTGACCGGCCAACACTTCACCCATAGAACATAGCTGGTCTAACAACCATTTTATAACACTTACCTTTTAAATCTTGGTGGCACATTCTTATCACACAATAGGGATGTGAATGTTGTGGTCATTAAATTAAACGTGCAGGAATTTTCAAATCTTAAAACCTAGCTTTCTAAACTGTTGACCCCCATATTATATTGTCCACACTCCAGTTAACTAGGTCTGGGCGTGCAGGGGAGTGTTAAGAGTCTCACATCGGATATGGGATGGGTAATTGGTCTCCATAGACGGACTTGAACAATCCTCACCCTAAAAGCTAGCTTTTGGGGTTGAGTTAGGCCCAAGATCCATTCTTTACATAAACATCACGCTTTGATCCAATTCAATGTACAATAATTAACGATATGACGAGGATTGGTTCCTGTCTATCATTTTTACTCTATGTTCTTGATTCATGATTCATCTACCCCGAAGATCTTTAGTCATGGGATTCTGAATCACAGGAGTACTTGCTCTCGTTCTAAAGAGCGCAGGTGTACTCTAAACACTAGTTCAAGTGATTTTAATAGCTTACAGCAAGGATTAATTGCTTTAAAAATATTTATGCTTGGAGGCCAAGCCTAGAAAAGAGAAATGATTTATTCAGTCTGCTTAAAGCTATAGGCTATACTTATGCGCCATTGCTAAGGCAAAATTATGAGGGATCGGAAATGTTGATTTTGCCCCTATATTGCTTTGTTTCTGGCCTGCGGTTATTCTGAGGAACATCAGGGCCTTGCCTTTCCTTCCTTCATGAACAAAGGAGTGAAAACTGAATCAACACGCTTAGAGTTTCAATCTAGTGCATTTTGAAGTATAGGCGCTCCAATAGGAAATATGGGGTACCTTTGGCAGTAAAGAGAAATCTAGATGCCTACGGAAAATGGTGCTAACAATGAGTGTCTGCTAGTGAAACTTGCATTGGAAAACTGAAAGTGTTTTTGTACCCGGATTAATCTAAACGTCTAGAGACATAGATGTTCTATATCTTCAGCATACTGATAGGTGTACCATTGATTTTGTGCTCAATTAGACCATAAACATGATGGTACTTGTTACTTATATTAACAAAAGGCTTCATCAGTTGCCATCTATTCATGTATCTCCTTGCTTAATATCCTTGCAGCTGAGGCACTTTCCCTAAAGAATTCTTCTTTATGGAAGACCGATGGAAAAACGTTCGAGACATGGATTTGTCCTCTTGTTTGTGCGCTGATTAAATATTGTGATGATATGATCCTGAGGTAATTTCTTCCCAGATCATCTATCCCTTTATTTAGGACTATCAACTTTTTTGCTTTTGTTTTAGTAAAGGCCCACGGTCCTTTCAGATTGTGTCAAGATATTGTGTTGGTGAAATCTGAAGTTGCAGAACTCTTGTTCCCTCATGTGATGGTCAATTTATCGTGTAGAAGAGACGTGGATGTTGATCTTTGTCAACTTATCTCCTCACAGGTTATTGTAACATTTTGTTATTTGTTCCAGCTTGGTTACCTCCTCACAACTTTCACCATCTTGTGATGTGGCATGAGCATATAAACAAAAGCAAATGAATTAAGTACTTCTTTTCAGTTAAACACCCTAAGCCATTTAACTGTTTGGGTGACTAACATGATTAGGTCCTATGTGGTTATCGTGTACAGTCTCTCTTATCAAGTAATTAGCAGTTCAAACTGGTTTTAATTAGTCATGAAACTCACTGGAGTATGCGTAGCTGCATATTCAATACGTATGCACTGGATTCTTGCGACGATCCTCCTCTTATTTTGTTGTTGCAAAGTCTCCATTTCCATTATTTACCTACATCTACATCATCCTTTATTGGTTAAAGCATCAAGAATATCTGTATATAACCTTGTTTTCCACTTCTTTTGATATTATCCGGATCTCTTTGATTAAATGAGTCAATTATGCCTTTTCTTTCTTTATTTAAATTGTTCAAAATTAGAAGATTCAATTGCATACATCATTAGGCTCCATACCAGTAGTTGTAGTATTAGTCTTGTAGTTTCTTGTTCTTCGATTTCTGTTACTATCTATTGTGTCTTGTACCTTGACTATAGTGTTATTTGTTGTTGTTACTGTTCCTTTTGTAAGAATGCTTTATCATGCTAGCTGTAGTATTTTGTCGTGGCTTCTTCACTTCCTTTTCCATACTGCTTTAATATGCTTTTTCTTGAGCCGAGGGTCTATAGGAAACAACCTCTCTACTTCCCAAGGTAGGGGTAAGGTCTGCATACATACTACCCTCCCTAGACCCCACTCGTGGGATTACGCTTTGTTGTTGTTGTTGTACTTCATTAGGCTGTTTATTGCACATGACTTTACTAAATGGATAGATGAAGGTCAGTAATTGTAGCTCACAATAGGTCAAGAACATCAAAATAGTCAATGCCTTATGATCTAAAGTATTTACCATTAAAGGATCTTAATTCCAAATAGATGTAACAATATGTGGGAAAGTATGTAGCTCCCTTTTGATAACCTGTGCTTACAGACTATATATTTCTCTTTCTTTATCGCAGTTAATATTATTTCAAGTTTTCCTTTTTTGCATGTGTTATTGAATGCCCGTTTACTTTAAGCTATTGTTAAACATTGTAATAAGTACCCTTTTCTAGTGAACCAATCTGGAGTATATGGACGAAACGTTTAAAACATGCGTGTGGATATCAGTGCCAATAGATACTATTTCATCGTTTTAGTGAGAACAAAATATCAATACTATTTGCTTTTGTATGTAGGTGCAAGAGAACATTCTTACCGAGGACAATAAGGTGACCAAATCAATTCAAGTTATCTTAGATGCTCTTAATGAGCTTCGATTGTGTCACGTGATGGAAAGAGGCACATCCTCTAATTCCTCTAAGCGAGAAAATTCAAAGGTTTACATGATATGCAAATTAGCTAATCTTTTTCGTAGAATGATACCTAAGTTACTAATTTGCATTTAGAAAGATATTAAGCTCACTCAATTGAGATGATATCAGTAATATCTGCTAATATTTTCAGCAATATGGAAGACCTTCTAGCTATGGATCAAAGTTACGCACCACACCTCTGAAGGCAAAGCATCAGACAACCACTTCATCTGTAGTATCAATGTCCACATTGTCATGGGAAAAGGTAAATGAATCCTAGCATGTTTTATTCTGTGGCAACAACTTCTTCATCCTGTACATAAAACATAGTTTTCGACTCTGCAGTATTTGATTATCATTTGATAGTGTTTCTGATATCTATTAAGTTGTAATGCAGTTGAATAACGTCATAAACTAGTATTCCCTACTCTTTATTGTTTGGCTGCTCGCAGTTGAAGTAAGCGTTTGGACATAAAAAATGTGATATTTGAAAAAGTAAGGGTATTGGGAAGTTGAAGTTGTGTTTGGACATGCATTTAACTTAAAAGAAAGTAGAAGTTCTGTGAGTTGGAAAAATAGTTCACGTGAAAAACTGGTCAAAACCATTTTTTCAAACTTGAAACTCTATCTACAGAATTTTTTCAAAAATCGGTCCAATGTATGGCCAAACGTTTTTTTTTTAAATAGGAAAAACTCATGTCCAAACGGGATGCAATATTATTTGTTTTCTTGTTTTAAATGTTCTCGTCTAGTAAACCTTAGTGGTGTGACCATGCGGCTTTTGTTGGTTGTTCAACTATTTTTTTTAACAAAGATTTTATTAAAGAAGGGCATAAATATCCGTATACAAGGAGTATACCAAAAATAGAGAAACCTCAAAAAAATAAATGTTTCTCTAGAAAGGAATTTCATGGGTGCAACAAAACAATAAGGAGGAAGAGGCTACTCCTTAAATGTACAAATTCTGTCGCTATTCCATCAAAATCTCTCCTATTTCTCTCTCTAAATGATCCACATAAGTGAAAGTGGAGCAACATTCCATTCCCTGCGTCTTCTTTCCCATCTTCTAAAAGTTCAACTAAACGTCGCTTCTGTAACTGTGCTTGACATCACCCATTAAAGGCCAAATCATCCCAGTACTTCACACCACAATTAAGATGCAATCATACAATGTAAAAAGAGGTGACCTACATCTTCTCCCAAGCTTTTGCACATCCTACTTCTTTTATGGTTAAAGTCCCTTATTCAACTAGAACTCTTCATCCCAAGAGGCAAGGTGTCTTTTTCCAATCGTGTCCTTCTATTTTGAGTTTATGTGAAATAGTTAAGGGTATAAAGGTCGATCAACATTTAGAGGATATTTTTGTCGTTCAACATTTAGCGAAAATCATATAATTCTCCTTTTATGTTTTTATTGAGTCGAGGGTCTCTCGGAAACAGCCATCCTACCTTGGTAGGAGTAAGGTCTGCGTACACTCTACCCTCCCCAGACCCCACGTTGTGGGATTTCACTGGGTTGTTGTTGTTGTCTCCTCTTCCTCAAATTCTCGGCATTTAGAATCACCCCCCTCATAACTAGCCAGGTTAAGAAACGCACCTTTCTCGGTACCCTAGAAATGCATGGTTGAAAGATAAAGAAAGGTTGTCCCTACCTAGTAGCTTCTCATGATAAGATCTAACAGAAAAGCATCCCCCCCCCCCCCCCCCCCCAAAAAAAAAACACCCACCACCAAACGTCATGGCTAAACTGTGAAATATTTTGTGTGTGGAGCAACTCCATCAACTTGTGGAACTCTACGATCTCCAGTCTTTCAAATTCTTCCTAAATCTCAAACCCCGATGCACTTCTTCACCTTGTACCCTCTGTATGCGTTGGACTGCATCTTCTTTTGGGATGGAATTCTATACATGTTGCTGTTTTATGATTATGTGACTTGTTAATCTTAAGTTTTGTAGTTTGTCTTTTGGCCTTATATTGCTCCTGCTTTCCGGTCATTATACTTGGTGAACATTCACATGTTCCAATTTAGGAATGAAGGATCACCTGGCCTGACTAATTTAACCAGATTAAAGGCTTAGATGGGCTTGATGCAAGTTGGGACGAATTGGCATGGCATATTCAAGGGGAGGTGCCGCGATGTATGTTATTTGCAGATGGCAATATTGGTTGATGAGGCGCGGTGGAGTTAATGATAGGCTGGAAGTTTGGAGAAAGGCCTTAAAGTCTAAAGGTTTCAGGTTAAGCTAGACGAAATAGAGTACCTGAAGTTCAAGTTCAGTGACGCGCATGAGAGGAGGTGGAAGTGAAGATCGAGGAACAAATCATACCCAAGAGAGGAAGCTTTAAGTATCTTGGGTCCACAGTCTAATTGAGATGGGGAAATTGACGATGATGTCGCACACCGTATTGGAGCGAGGTGAGTGAATGGAGGCTCGCCTTCGGAGTACTGTGTGATCAGAATGTGCGATCAAGGCTTAAAGGTAAGTTCCACAGAGTGGTGGTTAGACATACATTGTTGTATGGGGCTGAGTGGCATGTCAAGAATGCCCACGTTCAGAAGATGGAGGTAGCGTGGATGAGGATGCTTAGATGAATGTGTGGGCATACTAGGACAGATAGGATTAGGAACGAAGTTATACGGGGCAAGGTGCGAGTGGCCTCCGTGGCGGACAAAATGAGAGAAGTGAGGCTGAGATGGTTCGGGCATGTGAAGAGGAGGTGTAAAGATGCACCAGGGAAGAGGTGTGAGAGGTTGGTTGTGGCATGAGCTAGGAGAGGGAGGTAGTTCGAAGAAGAATTGGGGGAGGTGATTAGACAATACATGGCACAACTTCAACTGACTGAGGACATGACCTGAAATAAGAAGGTATTGAGGGTAGGGATTAGGGTGGAAGATTAGCTGAGTGTTGTCACACTTTGTGTGCGAGATATAGGGGCTAGCCTCCTCCTCTCCTCTTCTTCTTTTTGTAATTTTATTTTGGTATCACATAGTTTCTTAATCTTCGAGGTGTATTATTATTTGTTGCTGCGCGTAGTCTTATATTTTTCTGTTTTATGTTTCTTACAATCGTGCATGGATACATTTCTTTTGAGACGAGGGTCTATTGGAAACATCCTCTTTACCCCACAAAGGTAGGGGTAAGGTCTGCATACACCCTATCCTCCCCAAACCCCATTTGTTGGATTACACTGGGTATGTTGTTGTTGTTGTTGTTGTTGTA
The DNA here is from genome assembly GCF_019175385.1 of Lycium barbarum. Taxonomy (NCBI): domain Eukaryota; kingdom Viridiplantae; phylum Streptophyta; class Magnoliopsida; order Solanales; family Solanaceae; genus Lycium; species Lycium barbarum. The sequence goes on from NC_083339.1 coordinate 133,194,939, forward strand.
TGTTTGTTGAAACATCTTTGCCAAGTTATTATCCTCGTAAAGAGTGCACATGTCAAGTTATTTACATAAAGTTATTTATAGTGAAATGTATTTGGTCTCATCCTGAAGGATCCAAATCTAATTGGCTTTGCTGAGGGATTCAGTAGCCCATGTGTATAATTTCGGTCTGAGGATATGTTAAACACATTCACATTTCAAAGTGTTGTAAGCTAGATTCTGTGAGAATTCTAAACTTGATGTCTTACTCGTGGCCTCTAGTTTTCTGGAAGTTAGATTGAATTACTGAGAGAATAAGTTTATGACCGAAGTTCTCTACTTAGGATTACTGACTCATGCCCTTTCCGTTTCCTGTTGTTTTGCTAGGTTTATTGGATTCCTATGGATTATCTTGCTGTTGCAAGGTCTGCAATTGTGAGTGCCAAACATTTTTTGTCAATGCTCTTTCCTTTCCTTTCCTTATTCTCTTTGATGTCTCTTCTTTCTTAACTTTAATCTCTCTGTCTCTCTTCAATGCCAGACTTCTGGTGCTTACTTTACTGCTGTTCTTTATGTGGAACACTGGTGTGAAGAGAATTTCAATTCCCTGACATTGGGCACTCCAGATTTTTCTCATGTTGAGATTGTGAGTTAATATATGCATTTAATTGTTTATCTGAAGTTATCATTTGTTAGAGTTTCTTATTTGTTAACACTCCCCTTGCGTCACTTAGCATGTAGAAAGTTATGATTTATCTTTTCTCATGTTGAGATTGTGAGTTAATATATGCATTTAATTGTTTATCTGAAGTTATCATTTGTTAGAGTCTCTTATTTGTTAACACTCCCCTTGCGTCACTTAGCATATAGAAAGTTATGATTTATCCAATGAAGTTATTCTAGATTTTGAAGGCACGACTCATACTTTCTCTGATGTTGCAGCTACCACAACACATTGAAATACTTTTATCTGCAGTAACACAAATAAACGAACCAGACAGCCTCTATGGAATCATCCAATCCCACAAGGTCAGTTCACATAAACACCAATCGCTGCTGCTTATACATTTTTATTATCCACTCTGGCCTCTCATTTTGCAATCATTTTGCAATCATCTCTTGCCTGCTATGGTTAATCTTACCAATGGTTCCTGAATTTATTGCTTCTTTGGTAGCCTGTTGTGGTAAATGGTAATCCAAAAAGGAAAAGAAGGAGATAAAAAGTACTCCTTCTGTTTCAATTTGTTTCTCTGGTTTTGACTTGGCACGAAGTTTAAGAAAGTAAAGAACACAGTAAAGAACACTTTTGAATCTTGTGATCTTAAATTAAAGATATGTAGAATATACCAAAATGACTTTTAGTCTTGTGGTCTTAACATGCCATGTGGAACGTTGGAATTAAAGAGTTGCCAAAAAAAAAAAAAAAAAGGAAAGAAGCATTCTTTTTGAAACTGACTAAAAAGGAAAGTACGACAAACAAATTGAAACAGAGGAGTATGTGGTAGACTTGGGAGACATTAGAAAGAATACTAATGTGCGATGAGTCGAAGATTGTTGCTTCCTAAACCACATCATGGAAATCAGTGGTCTTAAAAGCCATCACTTAAAGCGATGAAGCCATGCGAAAGGAAGGGTTATAACTTCATGAGTGAATCCATGCGCTTCAGGGAAGTGTTTTCTTCAAACAATGACACACAAAGTGAAACGGACGGTTCTTGAATCTCAACTTTGAGAAGTTGGATTAATATTGACATTTTTGTATATTGGATGCTGAAATTAGGTTGTTAATTGCAATATGTTTATTGTAGCTCTAAATTCCTTTGTATTAAAATTTCGTAAATTGTGCACTTCATTTCAGCGAAGTGTGTGCTTCACTTCTCTCTTTTTGTGTCAGACCCCCTGAGCTTTATTGTTTCTGCACTTTTGGCGGGAGAACTTGGCTTTCTTTTACATCAAGAGTACATTATTCCCTTTCATAAACCCTTTGAACTTCCTTCAGCAATCTGCGAAGCTACCAAATTATTACTAGGGATCCTAGCTTTGCACGTTCAAGTGTCCTTGGACTGAATCGTGATATTTTTCTATCTTGTACAGGATTGAAGTATATTAGAAATTTTCTCTCAATAGTTGAAATCAAAATAGTTTTCACCAGAGCTTTTTAATAGTAGTTTCTAAGCACACTTCTGATTAAAGTTGCAATAATATAGTGTTCTAGTGTCCTTTGTGTTGTTGTTTTGATTAGCGATACCTAGGAATAAAAAGTTGATAACATCAGGACTTCAGAGTGATTGGTAACATTTCTTGAATATTAAAAATGTTCCTAACCTTAAAATCAAGTTTGTACTTGCCTTTCACCAGAACCGGACGATGAGATCAAAGTTTAGAAAACTAGTCTGTTTGATAATAATAGTGGAATTATTTATGCTGATACCTAGCAAATTTTTACATGAGAAGCATAGTAGTGTTTCATTGCAGATCTTAACAAATCTGAATGATCTAACATGATTTTAGTTTTATGTATGAGATTTACATTGTTTTAATGTAATTTCCTGGAAATCTAAAAAGAAGTTGATTTTCCTCATTCAAAGAAGACAACAAAATTAATTTAGTAATATGTTTCATTTAAGTTCACTGTTTAAATTTTTATTGACTTATATTTCTAAAAGTTATGAAATATAATTTTGATAAGAAAACTTATCGAACTCATGAAATTATATTTAGATGATTATTGATTTTATAAAAGTAGACTATATAGCATTCAACTTATGTAATCCTCGGTCTCATTTCAGATGTCAACCCCTTAAGTTTTTAAGATGAAATTTACATACCTTTTAAACTTTATAAAGGTACTATTATGTCACAATTTAAAAAAAAAAAATTGTCAAAAAACGAGCAGTTCGGTCGAACATTATTATCATATATAATGAGACCTAGAAAGTACTAAGTAAATCGTAAGAAGAGTACCAATAGAATTATATTCTTTCTTCTTATAAAAGGGCAGATGGATACAAGTGATTCCTATAGCTGGTCTCAACTAATTTTAGTTTGAGACAATGTTGATTGTTCTAAAAAATAGAAGATGTACTTTCTTTCCTGGAATATCATGTGTAACTCTTTTAATGTATCCTATGAACAATTATATTGTGGTTATTAGCCCAGAAATTTTAAAAAGCCTAAAAGTTTATGTTCTTATTCTTTTCATTAAACGAATATTAATAGAAGGTGAATAAAGTAAACTCTATGATAAAAAAACTTTGAAATGTGCTTTCTCTCAAAATAGCTGGAGATGGGCTGGAATCCACAAAGCTTCCCCCGCGAAATATGGAACTCCATACATGCAGCAGTCTGATGGGTCATATGAAGAAAAAGAAACTCCAGAGATCTTGAAGCCAAAAAGGATTTTACACTTAGTCTTAAGTTAAAAAGTATTCTTTTACTTTTCTTTTGGAGCGATAAGGCCGTTGTATATGATCCTGAAGCCATGTTTTACTTGTTCAACCCATTGCACAATCTGTGAAGAACCACAGTTAGGTTGATACTTTTGGATGTAACTACCAGCACTCTCTCGATGCTGTTTTGACTCAATAGAATTACCTTATCAGAAAAAGAAAAAAGAAACAGGCTTTCCTTTCCTTTTGGATATTTCTAACTTGTCCTAATATAATGTCTTCATTTATTTAACATTTTGGTAGGAGTAATAATATTTTTTCATTTTTCTTTACTACCATGTGCAACACCCATGCCCATCAAGTCGATACTCAGTTAACAGTAGGACATTTAATGTAAGATGAAGAGTAATAAGCATATGATATTCTTCTTTTTGCAAAACGTTCAAAACCTAAACACTATTTTAGTCGCCTTTAGGCCATACTTTAGGAAGTCTGTCATATTTCTCTACTCTTTTTCTTATGCCATTGCCCAAAGAATTATTGAATTTTGAAAATTACCAATTGTGACCAGCTCTGCTTTTAATTCTGGTCTTTGCAGTTGGCCTCTCAAATTATCACATTTGAACATGAGGGAAATTGGAGTAAAGCTCTTGAGTACTATGATTTACAAATTAGATCTGATCCAGTGGCTCACGGAAGCAGTTATTCTCCTGAAAATTTTCTTCATTCATCTGGTTCCGTAGTAGATCAGATGATCGAAAAGAAACCATATAAGGGCCTTATTAGATCCTTGCAGCAAATTGGTTCTACTCATCTTTTGGATGTGTACTGCCAAGGATTGACCTCTCAAAAAGGAAAGTTTCAACATGATTCAGAGTTCACGGAGCTACAGGTTTGCCTCAGGTCTTTTCTTTTCTGTTAATCAATACGGAGGATGAACGTAGACACAATTTTTGGAATAGGGGGCCGTTACACGTGTACGACACAAAGGTGTAACAGCGACAATATTACCTATAATCTTTTGTGATGCCTTATTGCCTTTAATCAATGTTCCTAATAAAGATTTGGTCGAATAATATGGATTGAAGATTTACTAGCTCTTAAGTTTCTTTATTGGACAAGGACCTAATTTATATCTTTTAAAAACTCTATTTATACCAGCAAGAAGGATGTAAAAAACTAGGTAATAGAGTCCCATTGGTGTACACTGTACAGTAGTGTGGTAACAGTAACCAATTTTATTGTTTTAATAATATAAATATAAGTTTTCTGTCTAACATGTGTCTGGCTTATATGCTTAGGTAATAATGCCGCATTGGTGTGCAAAACCGTAAAACCGTGATGCTGGTGATCAAATTTTAAAAAATTGTCTTTAAAATATCAGCTTGCTTCTTGTTTACGGTCTGGGTTATTCAGTGCCATACATGAGATGACTCAAGCACTAAGCTGAAAAAGAGTTTTCCATGATCAAGCCGATAGCATTTTTCGTATATAAACTAGTCTTGCTTCCCTGTCTGCAGCTGCATGCTGTACTCTGTGGACAGAAACTTGTCTACCCCACTGCTTCTACCGACTTTCTTTACATGCTTCATGTTATAGATTGGTTCCTAATCAAGTGTTGCTTGTGCTATATTTAGTATGAAGCTGCCTGGCGTTCTGGAAACTGGGATTTCTCACTACTTTATGGTGAATCTAATGTCCTCTCAATTCAACATGGAGGTGAGCATTTCAATGAAAATCTCCACAGGTATGATCAGGTCTTTCATTCAATGAAGTTCTAAATTTGTATTTGCCATGTCATCTACTTTAACATAGCAAGACAATACATAATGGAAAAAAGTAGTAGTACTAAGTTTATAGGATCTCTTTTAGAGATATTTGGATCATTTTCTGGGTACTCCTGAAGCTAGGGAGCTTACATCTTGATTACACCCTATACAGAGATATACAAAGGGCAATGTCGAAATTAACTATGTACTGCTCAAATGAAAAAACAGCAAAGAAAAATGTGTCTGGTTCAACTTATTCCCCAAGAAAAAAAAGATTCTGGTTCAATCCCTGCCAAAATGGTGCACAAATGCAGGACCTAACTGAATTGCTGAAGTGGATTCAGCTCCTAACTCTTCTTTATCTCTCTCCAAGTTCACCTGAAAGTGCAGTTACTATGAATTGCTAAGTTCTTACCCTCTTCCTTCTCTCATATAATGATCCTTATCCCTTTCAAAATCTATCTAAAGTATAGGAATAGGTGACTTGTGCTCTGTTGGCACTCAAGAACATTAAACAACAGTCTGCATATTTCAGCCTCCTGCCTTCCTTCAGGTTGACTCTGTTAAGATTTTTCCCGTGCTAGCTCCCTCGTGCAAAAAGCAATTCGGCCTCCAGGTTTTCATACCAGTCATTTTCTCAAATTGAATGTCCTCTGTTCAACATTTCTTGAAGTTTACCCTTTCTACAGATACCCGCTTTGTATATCCAGAATTACAGAACCTCCCATACTCTATGATTTATGACTTCTATGATCGTACTTAGCTTGCTGTATCTTTTTTCTAATTAAATTTCTTAAAGTTCTTTCTCGTTTTTTCCTTCTATCTTTTTGTATGTAAGAAACTTACCTAAATATAATGACGTAATGTTAATCCTTCTGTCATATTTTCTAGTTATTTTTATGTCCCTGAAAAGGAGTTGGCAGTTTTTTTTTTTTTAAAAGTCAAGCTTAAAAATCAAAATGTCTCTGTGAAAATTCTGGAAATTAAAGAGAACTTTCTGAAAGGATTTATCACGGATGGGTTGGGAAAGTCAATAACATGCTTGTGTATGCTTAGTTACTCGCTCAAGAAGTTATAGTAAATTCCTACCAAAAAAGTAATGTTGTCATCAAATTTTCTGTTACTCTTAACCCATTAAGTTCTTTGTACAACCTATTCAGAGCAAATGTTTTGGATGGTTCTCTTTGAATATCTCGCCGGTTAAATGTTCTTTTCGAAAACATCACTTATAAAAGGAAAGTAACTTTCACTTTACATCACAAAACTAATCACGTTACTCAAATCTTAAACTAATGGAGGTTTCTATAATCTTAAGGCCTAATGGAAGATGTCCAAAATTGGAGGAGATCTCCGGGGATTTGTACTTTGCCAGTTCTCCTTAGAGCTTTTTTAATTTCAATTTGTGCCTCCACATAGATAGAAACTTGTAATTCCATCATCACTCCCATCACATAGATAGAAACTTGTAATTCCAGCATCACTCCCATCTCTTCGAAAAAGGAAAGAAATAAAACTTAAAACAGGGGCGATCCATAAACCACAGAGACTACTGACTGATATATCTTCCGAGTGTTAGATGGTACATATTTTGTAAACATTATTTTTTTATGACATGTACTTATTAGATTTCTGCTGCATCCTTTCACACTAGTTAATACTCATGTTACATGTAAATATTGCTCTCTACCTGTTGGCATTTTCCTCACTGCATTGTGCCTGCTGTAATTCAGCTGTTTGAGAGCATTAAAAGAGGGAGGTTTCAATGAATTCCAGATAAAATTAAAAGATTCCAAGCAGGTAAATAAAGTCCAATGTTGCCTTTATATTTTCATAGTTGTCTTTTTTTTTTTTTTTTCTTTGAGATGGTAACAACTTATCCGTCTCATAATTGTGTGTCGGGAATTTATACCTTGTAGCTGATTTTGATCTCTTTAGGAGCTTTTGCTATCTATCTGTCATGCAAGTGAGGAGAGCACCAAATACATTTATCAATCTATAGTGAAGCTTCAGGTATCCTGATCTTCGGGCTGGCAATTTTTGGTTTTTTCATTTGCATGTATTACATTATGCTTAAGTTCCCTCTCATGAACCAACTTATCCATGAAAAGAACAGCTAAATATATTATTTCAGATCCTTTGTAACTTATTACTATTATGCAGATACTTTATCACCTCGGGATGGCATGGGATTCACGTTGGACTCCATCTTTCAGAATGCTGGATTCTGTGAAGATGCCAAAGGTCTTATCTAAACCTGTACTCCCATCAAGTGCTCAGGTATTCTACAATTTCTGTTTCTTTGTGATAAACAACAAAAAAGCAATAATTACACCCTAATCCCAAGCAGTTTGGGTTGGCCGAATGAATTCTCGCCGAATATGCTACTCTATTTAAGCTATTCTTAGACCCATAATATACAAAATAATAATAATAATGATAAAGAAATGGGCCTTGGAATCCATCACACCAGTTTTAACCTTATTCCACCAATGCTGAAATAAAGCCAAAGAGAAATCTTCTGGGTAACCATCCAAAAAATCTACTAGTGATTCAGCATCCTTAACCATCCTATTTTGATCTTCTGTGTAACATGAATGTTCATCATACCATTCTCCCGGAACCTCGAGCGTACATATGTAAATTGATTGCATTTGGGCACCACAATCACGTGTAATATCACCTCAACCTCATTCTTCTTATATTGGCTAAACTTGTAGTCATATATTCAGTCTTCTACTTACCTTAAAACTCTTCTTTCTTGAGAGCATCTCTACAGTTCAAGGTTTTGGTTGACATTTGACACTCTTGCTGGTTTCATCACTAGTGCAATATTAAAAATATAACACTGAATCATTCTAGACATAAAGCGTGCAGATAGTCTTAATTATTTTTTCCATATAAGATTGAATTTTTCTGGTACCCGCTTTGCCTCTGATAACATCAGTATAAGAAGCATTTTGCATGTATAATATTTGTGATGCTTATTATGGACCTGATCTTTAATGTACTGAATATTGTACTTTTGATTGGAATTGGCCAAGGAAGTTATCATGCCTAGACATGGACTGGAAGCGCACTTTAAAGCAAGCACAGTTACATATGAATTTACTGGAACCATTTGTGGCATTTAGAAGAGTTTTGCTTCAGATTTTAAATTGCCAGAATTATACTGTACAACATCTGCTAGAATCTGCAGCTACTCTCCGCAAGGTAATTCTGCTGTAATTGGTACTTCCTGTAGAAATGATCACTATATTCTTTCCTAAATATACTCTTTGTTATGTATAGGTGTCTAGGTTTTCACAGGCTGCTTCAGCTTTGCATGAATTCAAGTTTCTCTGTGCAGAAATTAGAGAACATACCAACCTTTACTGGCTTGGACGGGTATGAACACATTCATTTACTTAATTAATGATGCAACAGGACAGTTGTCCAATTTGATTATTCTGTGTGCTTTAGTATCTATGTAGCTTGGAAGGTATTGTTAAATTCCACATCGGTGGGTGTGCAGTGTAATATGGTCTCTTTATATTGTCTGGGGAAATTTCGCCAAATGAGCTAGCTTTTGGGTTGAGTTAGACCGAAGGTCCATTTTCTTATAGCTATTAGAGCCAAACCCATCCCAATTCTTTGTTTACCCGATGTTGGGCCCCTATATTATATTGTCCACGCTAGTCCTGGGCGTGAGGGGGGTTTTGAGTATCACATCTGTGTTATAGGTGTAATGTGGTCTCTTTATATGGTATTGGGAAATTCTCTTAGTTACAGTTTCTTGGTTAAAAAAATGGTCTTGGGAAATCCTAACTACATGAGGTTCCTTTTGGGTTGATAGGCCCGAAGTCCATTTTCTTATTAGGTATGAACATGTTTTTTTTTATTTCTTGAACATTTAAGTGGGCAGCTGTGCAATTTAGTTCTCATATTCTATTGATTTTTCTGACGAAACCATAAGCTAAAAGAAAATCCACTTTCTAAGAATTGGTAGACTTTATGCTAACACTACTACGGTTCTTTTCATGTGGTGCAGCTTGAAGAAGCTAAGCTTCTGCGTGCTGAAGGCCAACATCAGATGGCAATCAATCTTGCAAAGTATATTTCACAAAACTACCAGATGAACGAAAATGCATCTGATGTGTTCCGGTTAATTGGGAAGTGGCTGGCTGAAACAGGAACAAGCAAGTCAGTAATAATCCAACAATGGGACTAAGTTTCCATACAAGTTTGATGCTTTCAATCTGCTTAAGTGTGATATATTTTGACTTCTTATTTGCCTCTCTGTCTCTGCAGCTTCTTGATCTTATGTAACCCCTTAAGACCAATATGTTCCATCTGTATTCTTTCTCACAAGTTCTTTGAATGTCCCACCAATTGACTAGTGAATTTAGGGATTGATTCCTGTCCAGACGTATCCAATTTATTCTTGCTTTACTGTTACCCATTTCATCGCCTAGTACAACACTCCATCCCCAATAGAAACATCCATAATCAGAATGGCTCTCAACAGGGCCAACACAAAACCCACAAGAAAGAGAGAGAGAGAGAGCGCGGGGGGGGGGGGGGGGGGGAGGTGGAGTGCGAAAAAGGAACTTCACATACAAATCGGTAGTCACTAGGGCTCTTGATGAACACCGGACCTCTTTTTTTAATCTAAGTAAAAGTATTTTCATTCATAAACATTGCCACAACGGCCGTATACAAAGGGTATACCAGAAGATCAAGAATCTACAAAGTATGATTTTCTACAAACTCCACCCAATCCTCTATACAACTAGAAACTTTCTGTTTACACCAAAAGTAAATAAGAGAGCGGAGACTACTCCTCAACTGAGAAAAACTCGACTCTACTCCTTCAAAAGCTCTCCTATTTCTCTCATTAGATATTGCCCACATTAACGCAAGCGGTACCACATTCCTAGCCCCTTCGTCTTCTCCTCCTCTGGCTCTTCCAACTCACAGTTCTTGGCATTACCCAAAGTGTGTGAAACCACCTAAACATATCCCACCATAATCTCATGGTAAGCCCGCAATGTAGAAGGTGATCCACGTCCTCACCTGACCTAATGAAAGTATCTTCAGAAATAGTTACAGACAATAATAGATTTAAAGGATGATACTGCATTTCACCTTCCGTACAAAAAAAAAAGAAGGATTATCTCTTTTTCACTGTATAGTATGGTTTTGCAGCTCAAGAACTATACTAGAGAAATACTTGAAGCATGCAGTCACTCTTGCTGAGGATTCCATGGCAAGAGGAAATGTTTCCACCACAAAACGAAGTCAAATGCATTTCCATCTTGCACACTATGCTGATGCTCTATTTCGTAGTTACGAAGAGAGACTTAATTCCAGTGAATGGCAGGCAGCAATGCGTTTAAGAAAGCACAAGGTTTTCATTTTCTACCCTTATTCCTTTCAATAGAACTGAAATAAACCAATGAGTAATTGGAAGTCATGAAACAATGGTGGCAAATTAGTAATCCCATGGTTACTCATGTAAATTTTTATTTTTCAGACAAAGGAGCTGGAAGCATTAATTAAACGATTAAGAAGTTCAACAAAGGTATGCTTAATGATGCTCATACTTTCTTTTTGGTGTGATAGAGATGGGATGATTTTGATTTTGCCCCTACTTAAATGTGACATTTCTCTAATACTAGGGGGAAAAGACTGAAAAGACTGACTGTTCCGCAAAAATACAAGAGTTGCATAAGCAGCTGGCAATGGACAAAAAAGAGGCTGAAAAGTTGCAGGTGACATGATACTTACTCTCTTTAGCATGATTTCACTGCTTCATGGAGAACCCTTTATCTTTGTTTAATAAAATGTATTAATTTTTAGGGTGTCTCTAATGTATTCCAAATGGTTTTTCCCATTGGTTCACGTGTAACATTGCAGCTTTCAATGTCTTTAGTCTTAGTTTCCATTTCTAACTGTTAACATTTTGAATTTACTAGTAGTGTCAAGGTACGTAAGAGCTGTATAATGATCTTGTAGGTTATACCGGTGGGAAATTACTATTGAAATAATATCTTTTTATTTTCTTTCAAATGAAGCACTTTGGAAAGACAATTCAAGTTAAAGTAGCTTTTATAATTACTATTTAGTCTCCAGCATGCCCTTAATGCTGAGGAATACAACTTAGAAGTTTTCAAAGGAAAAGAAATTGTTATATTGTTTAACCTTTTCCCCAGTCTTCACTACAGTTGAAAGTTATTGAACTGTTCCTTATCCTCTTTGTTGAAAGATATAATTTAATAAATAAATAAAATTGTGCTCTCTTTAACAACTCAAGCTTTTAGATGAGACGATCATACATTCCAATATGGTATCGGAGCAGGCTGAGGTCCTGAGTTCGAGTCTCACCGCCACGCATTATCAAAAAGAATTTCCACATGCTTGGCCCATGAAAAAGAATCAGGCTGCACGTAAGAGGGCTTGTTCAAACTTCAAAGACATAATTAAATAAATAAAAGTGTGCTCTCTTTAACAGCTTAAGCTTTTACACATTCCAACGCTCTTTTAAGGTTCGGCTGGAATAACTTTTAACAGTTGCAATTATTTTCTTGTGAAAACTGTTGCGCATTAGCTGAAGCTGATTATGTGTTTTGTTAATCGTCATAATGCGCTCTCTTTTCTTCTCTTGACTGTTCAGGAAGACAGGGACAACTTTCTAAGCACTGCGCTTGATGAATATAAACGTTGTTTAGTCATTGGAGCTAAATATGATGTCAGGGTGGTATGTACTGCTTGTTGCTTTCTGATTTTATGTTTTTTTTTTTTTTCTGCGGAGACCAAGTTCCCTGGATCTTTCCTTTTTGGAGGGCAGGGGGAGGAGAAGAGATGAAGTCATTTTGTTTCTAAATCAGCTGGAAGAATGATTATAGATTATTAGAATGACTAACTTTTTAAGTATTTAGTTAGTCATGATTTATTTAATGGGTGAAATGCTTCTGCTTTACTGTTCTTCAATGTAGAGAAATAGAAATGTTTAAAGTTTCTTTTGGCAAATCAACGTTTTATGTGGTAATTAGAAATTTCATTAAGCTGTCTCTTGTTTTATCTAGTTCTTTAGAGCTACCATCTGTTTTCAGGTGTTTCGACTTATTTCGCTGTGGTTTGGTCTCTCAATTAGACCAATTGTTGTTGATAGCTTGCTCAGCACGATAAGTGAGGTATACTCCAATCATTGTTATAAGTTGACACCAGAAACTTTATGAAGCTGTATATCCCAAAATAATATGTTTTGTATTGTGCATTTTATATTAGCTCTAGCCTGAAGATTATTCAGAATACAATTTGTCATTTACTTTCAGGTTCAGTCTTACAAGTTTATACCACTAGTATATCAAATTGCTTCAAGGATGGGAAGCACAAAAGATGGTCAGGGAGGTCAAAAGTTCCAGGTATAACTTGAGACTTTCAGTGCTTGTGCTTTTTGCGCTTCCACTTTGATTTATTTTTGTCTGTTGGTTAAGGTAATACTTTCCTTTTTCTCTCTTAAAGAAGAGTCTCTAGGTGACTGATATGGATTTTGTATGTTGTGCAGGTTGCTTTGGTTTCTCTCATTAAAAGACTGGCCATTGACCATCCATATCACACGATATTTCAGGTAAATAGGCCGGATAGAGATTCTTATAGGTGAAGTTGAAGGTTCCATATTGTTTCAAACTTCACTTTCTTCTAAGTTTACTGGCAGGTCGTATTAGAAAGATCTCTAATATGAAAGATCTCTAAATTATTAGATATCCTAACTTGAAGGATTCTCCTTTCCAGTAGTTCATAAATTTGTTTGTCAAAATACTACATCTGGATTTTATTTTCGTGGTGGTTGTGTGTGTCAGCTTCTAGCTTTGGCAAATGGTGATAGGATCAAAGACAAACAACGTAGCAGAAGTTCTTTTGTGGTTGACATGGATAAAAAAATTGCTGCAGAAAATCTGCTGAAGGAGTTATCTTCATATCATGGAGCTGTCATCAGACAGGTACTCACTCATCAGCATTCTGGTTAGATAGTCGATTATATTCAGCAAGTTCTCTTCGTGTATGTTTATATTGTGTGCTCCATAAAGTGGTTATCTCTTTGGTGATCAGATGAAACAAATGGTTGAGATCTACATTAAACTAGCTGAACTAGAAATGAAGAGGGAGGTAAGAAGCTGTTTTCATGTTCTTTTTATTTTGATATTTATCTGCTTTGTGTTCCATTCTTCTTTTCTTTATTTTTCTCGTTGGATCGGGGTGGCTGTAAGGATTTATATGATAGTAACTTTTCTTGTAATTGACAATCATGTCGGTATAGACTTTTCTTCTGCATGTTGTTTTACTGTTAGTAGAACTGCAGCATCTTTTGTTATTTCACAACTAACAACTAGAATTTTTGAGCAGGATACTAACAAAAAGGTTAATCTTCCGAGAGAAATTCGCAGCATCCGAGCGCTTGAACTTGTAAGTTCAATATTAATTTCTTTCAAACTGTAATTCAAATCCATATTATGGTTCTCGGCGTCCACTCTTTGGGACTGCACCATGAGTGACAAGTGATGTCCTGGTTGATAATTATCCTAGGCCTTTTTAAGGTGCATCAGCCTACCCAGTTGGTAATCCTGGTTATTGGCCTGGGAATCGTTGTAACTAGATCATCTAGTAACTTAGCATCGTATTTAGTAAGTTGAACTCTGTACCTTATTTGTCAGTGCACACACATCATCTGTAGAAAGTTGATCCAAGAAGTAATTCATTTTCAGATTGAATCAAATGGACCTTCTACCTTCCTGCTTGATTCTCTTTCATTCGAAAGAATAGATTTTAACTTTTTGCATTTGTCCAGTTTTTCTCTCTTTTAATATGAATCCATTGAATCAAGACTTTCGAGATTTGTTGCTTCATTTAAATTAGTGAAGCTCATGGTAAAGCTAGGGAATTTCAACATGCATATTGGTATCAGGCTTTACTGTTGCAACTGACTTCTTCATGTAGGCTAGCTTAATGCTTCGATCAGCTAAAAAGTGAATTAAGAACAGATAGTCAAAAAGCTCATTTTAGGCGCGCTTAAGCCCTGATGCTCAGTGTAGGCGCTTTGCCTCACTTAGGTTGCGCTTCACTGCAGGTAAGGCACTGAGGAATGCACTTAATTGTTAAGGAAATCATTGTAAATGAAGTTTTTACTGTTTTCTTGCATTACATATACATATATATATATATTTATTTATTTCTTCATTGCGCCTTCCTAAACTAAAGCCCACACTTTAATTGTGCTTAAAGCTTCGACAGAATCTAGCGCTTTTCACCTTTGACAACACTGGTCGTGTTTGCTATTGAATCTTCTGAATTTAGTTTTCTCTTGTTGCGGAGGTCTACTGATACAGCTAACACCTCTTGGTATAATGTGTCTTCAGGTTCCTGTGGTAACAGCCAATATACCAATTGACCCGAGTTGTCAATACACTGAAGGCTCCTTTCCACACTTTAAAGGATTAGCAGATTCTGTCACGTAAGTAACAAAGAATACATTCCACTCAGTAGCAGTTTCTTATAATTTTCCTCTGACTTAACTGTTGTGATTTGGAGTGCAATGATTGGTATAAGCGCTCCAGATGTAGTTCAATACAACAGACTGTTCAGATACAGTTGTCACAGCCTCATAGGTTTTCGGTGTTTTAACTATTGTGCTTTGCAGTGTGATGAATGGTATAAATGCTCCAAAAGTTGTTGAGTGTTTTGGCTCTGACGGCAATAAATACCGACAACTTGCTAAATCCGGCAATGATGACCTGAGACAAGATGCTGTACGTGTTTGAACTATTTTTTCTTACACTTGCTATATTTGGACAAACCAAAATTTAGTACAAAAATACACGACTTCTGTTTATTTCTTTTCTTTACATCTCTTTGAGAATTATGGAAGAGTGGGGGGAGTGTCAGATACCATATAGTTACTAAACATATATATATTTGTATTTTTGCACCATTGCGCTTTTTTGCATTAAAGCCCACGCTTTATTTGCGCTTCGCGCTTAAAGCCCCAGCTGACCTTAGAGCTTTTTTGGGCTTTTCGCTTTTGATAACACTGATTTTTTTAATGGGATTACACTGGGTTTGTTGTTGTTGCTGTTTTATAATGTCACGTGGTTGACCTCTTGTTTATTCATTTCTATAGACGTCTTCCCTTTTCTGCTTGTAATTTGTGTTGTAGGCATTGAGCTCAAGAAATGTTATGTCATGGACTGTGAACTCCCTGCTATGGTTTTTCATTTTCCGTGAGTTGATATACGTTTTGAAATTAATACACAGGTGATGGAACAGTTCTTTGGTTTAGTTAATACTTTCTTACAGAACCATCGGGACAGTTGGAAAAGAAGGCTGGGAATTCGCACTTACAAGGTAACATCTTAAAAGGATAAAGCACCCTCTGTTAAAATGCAAATTATAATGGGAAGCAAACAAACTTCGACTTAAGTTCCTTTTTGAAGGGGCGCTGGCCAAAGTATTTAACTCTTTTCGTCGAACTTTTTAAAATCTCCATGCTCTAATTACATTTGTTTTACTTAAGGATAATCTCTCTAAGTATATTTATTATTCTCTATTGCTAAATATGACTATTAACTTTGTCACCTTAATGTTATTGAGTAGACTGTTTAAGCCTGTGTTGCCTAGGAGTTGTATAAATATTGATTCAAGATCTTATGATACTTTGTCGATCATATGCTTGCTAGCACTCCACATGGTTCGGCAGGAATGAGTTGTTACATGACCTCGTATAAATTCCCCAGCTCTAACAATCAAATTAGTTCATTAAGCCATGTTTCTTTGCACCAACATTTGAACTCATAAAATCCTCTGGCCACTCATTTTAGATGTATCCATTGTGTTTGTGAGACAGGTTGTACCTTTTACTCCGAGTGCGGGTGTTTTGGAATGGGTGAATGGGACTCTTCCACTCGGTGAATATCTTATAGGCAGGTCAGTAAAACTAGCTTCTGTATTGTTCTTGTATATTTCATGGATTGATTTGCTTATTGAACCTTTTATTTAAAAAAAAAAAAAAAATCAGCAATAGAGATGGAGGTGCCCATGGACGCTATGGAGCAGGAGACTGGACATTTATGAAATGCCGGCAACACATGAATGTGGTAAGTGCTACGTTATCTGCTTAGTTTGTTTCCACTTTGCAAGTCTGTTCTAAATCTCCCAACCTTTTACAAGTACATGCACTCTTTTGCTAGCACATTCAGCTGGTGCCCCAATAGTCTTTTTAGGTTTTGAAGCCTTAATGCCCTGCTAAATTGATTACTAAACATTTTGACAATTTTCTCTTCTCTTGTAACAATAGGCATGGGTAAGGATTTTGGTAGCTGGACTCCTTTAGTAGACTCATAAGCTTTTATCAAGAGGTAGGAATGTGAGAGAGGAGGACAAATGTGTAAACTTGCATGATTGAGAGACAAGGAGAAAAACTTAAATCAAATTTAGAATCCTAAGGACGATTTTCCAACAAGTTTTGGTAGGAGATAGAGATCAATAGGTGTAGAGAGGCTATTCGATCGATTGCCCCTTTTAAATCAAGAGGACAACTTACATATCTCCTTACATCTGAGCAGGATAGAAAACATATGTTAACTGTGGGTTTAACATTAGAGATCTGCTTCAAGCATGCACTAGTTTACTAATGTATGGGGTTGGTAAAATATCATTCAAGGTGGGTTTCTATGGTATGTTATTCACAGATGATATTTTGTTACTTGATGGAACTGGCGAGAAAATAAATCGAAGAGAAGTATTCTAGAGAATAAGGGACTTAGAACAAGTAAAAAAGTAAGATGGAATATATGCACTGCAGGTTCAGCCTGCATAACCAAACGTAGTTCGATAGCTGCGACGCAAGTAGACTTTTTGCTCCTTAGGAAAGATGATAAAGGTCTTTGTAAAGACTGCAAGGTCATTCCGAGTGAGAACCTTTTGACCCAGCATAAGCTCTTAGTGTTGGATTTGGAGATTAAGAGGAAGAAGAAAAAGAGGGTTGGGGATGACCGACAGAGGATCAGGTGGGGGAGTCTGACTTCGTCTAGTGCCCAGGAGATGGAGGAGAAGTTAATGGGTATGGGGGCTTGGGAGAGTATGGGGGGCGCGAGCAGTATGTGGGATAGGATGGCCAACTGTATAAGGGAAGCAGCTAGATATGAACTGGGGGTCTCGAGAGGTCATCGTGGTGGGCACCGAGGTGACTGGTGGTGGAATGGAGAAGTCCAAGGGAAGGTGGAAGCAAAGAAAGTGGCGTATGCGAAATTGGTAGATAGCAAAAACGAGGAGGAGAAGTGGACGAATAACGAAAGGTATAATTGCGAGAAACGAAGCGAAGTTGGCAGGTTCGACGGAAAAAATGGCAGCTTTTGAACGCCTATATGTAGAACTAGAGGACAAAGGCGGGGATAAGAGGTACAGGCTAGCCAAGGTAAAGGAGAGGAAGGCACGGGATCTGCATCGAGTAAAGTGCGTCAAGGACGAGGATGGCAAAGTATTGGTGGAGGATGCTCTCATTAGACGGAGATGACAGATATACTTCCATAAACTCTTGAACTAAGAAGGTGACAGAGACATTGTGTTGAGAGATTTGGAGTACTCTGAGAGGCGTCGCGATTTTGGGTATTGTAGGAGTATAAAAGTAGAGGAGGTTAAGGGAGTTGTTCGTAGGATGCGTAGAGGAAGAGCGACCGGGCCTGACGAGATTCTTGGGGAGTTTTGGAAGAGTGCAGGTAGGGCAGGTTTGGAGTGGCTGACTGGGTTGTTTAATGTCATTTTTAAGACGATGAAGATGCTCGAGGAATGGAGGTGGAGTACGATGGTTCCTTTGTACAAGAACAAGGGCGACATTCAAAGTTGCAACAATTATAGAGGTATCAAGTTGCTAAGTCACTCTATGAAAGTGTGGGAAAGGGTGATGGAGATGAGGGTGAGGAGAGGCGTGTCCATTTCAGAGAACCAGTTCGGATTCATGCCGGGGCGCTCGACTACAAAAGCCATTCATCTTGTGAGGACACTGGTAGAGCAGTATAGGGAGAGGAAGAGAGACTTACTCATGGTTTTTATCGACCTAGAAAAGGCTTACAATAAAGTGTCAATAGAGGTTTTATGGAGATGCTTGGAGGTTAGAGGTGTACCTTTTGGCATACATTAGGATGATCAAGGACATGTATGAGGGAGACAAGACCAGGGTTAGAACAGTGGTAGGAGACTTAGAACACTTTCTAGTGGAGATGAGGTTGCATCGGGGATCAGCTCTTAGCCCTTTTTTTATTTGCCTTGGTGATGGATGGTTTGACGCGGCAAATTTAAGTGAGGTGCCATGGTGCATGTTATTCGCGGATGACATAGTCCTGATTGACGAGACCCGCAACGGAGTGAATGCTAAGCTGGAGGTTTGGAGGCAAACTCTGGAGTCTAAAGGGTTCAAGTTGAATAGGACCAAGACAGAGTACATGGAGTGCAAGTTTAGTGACGAGACACATGAGGCTGGGTACCCAGGCCATCCAAAAGAATGGAAGTTTCAAGTATCTTGGGTGTATTGTACAAGGAGATGGGGATATTGACGATGATGTCACGCATCGTATTGGTGCAGGGTGGATAAGAAGGTGCCACTAAAGCTTAAAGGCAAGTTCTACAAAGTGGTAGTGAGACCAACTTTGTTGTACGGGGCAGAGTGCTGGGCAGTCAAGAACTCGCACGTCCAGAAGATGAAAGTTTCGGAAATGAGAATGTTGCGATGGATGTGTGGGCACACCAGGCGAGATAGGAGTAGGAATGAATATATCTGAGATAAGGTGGGAGTGGCATCAGTGGAGGACAAGATGCGGGAAGCGCAGCTGAGATGGTTTGGGCATGTGAAGAGGAGAGACACAGATGCCCCAGTGCAGAGGTGTGAGACGTTGGCTATGGACGGTTTTAGAAGAGGTAGAGGTAGGCCAAAGAAGTATTGGGGAGAGGTGCTTAGACAGGACATGGCGCAGTTTCAGCTTATCGAGGACATGACCTTAGATAAGAGGCTATGGAGGACTCAGATTAGGGTAGTAAGCTATTAGGTAGTCCCACGTATCCCGTCGTACTAGTAGTTGCAGTTTTGATCTTTATTTTCTTGTCCTTTGATTCGTGAAACTATAAGTTGGTCCTTGTACCACAATTATCGTATTTATCTGTGGTAGCTACTGTTTCTTTTTTCTCATACTGCTTTATCATGGCTTTTTCACTTTCGTTAGTTTCATTTTCGTACTGCTTTGAACTGCTTGTGCTTATCTGACCTTTTCTCATCATGTTTTCTCTTGAGCCGAGGGTCTTCCGGAAACAGTCTCTCTATCTTCCGTGATGGGGGTTAAGGTCTGCGTACATTTTACCCCCCAGACCGCACACTGTGGGATTTCACTGGGTATGTTGTTGTTGTTGTTCAGCCAGCATAAGAAAAATGAATTGAGGTGAGATTAAACGATTCAAATATTTAGGCTCAGTCTTTAAGAAAATAACGATGGACGAACATGATGTTCTATGGAAGTGTTGTGCAATGGGAGGATACTTACCCGAGTGAAAGGCGAATTCTTATAAAACAATTGCAAGACCAACAGTATTATATGAGAGTGAGTTCGACATAAACCACCATATCTAAAGTTGGTTGTGTGAGTTGGACACTAAAAGGATGTGACATGCATAAAAGTGTGTGACATCTTTTACTAAAATTCAAAATTGAAGCTCAAAGTGCATCAATTTAGCACTTTGAAGCTCAAAACGCCATATCTAGTTGGGATGCTGTCTTTGTTAGGATGCTGTCTTTGTTACTGTATCGATTGCAATAGTAAAACTGAATAATAAAAGAAGCTAGGTTTGTTAAAGAAATTTCTGTCTGTATGAACTCAATTGAATTCACTGGTAAACTAGCCTATGCAGCATGGTCGTCTTGCCAACTCAACCAACGATGTAGTTATGCATATTCCTCTTGATAAAATATGCTTGTGAGAAAAATTTGGATCCTCTGATGGGAAGCTCCCCATAGACAAGGTCTCCTTGCCAAATATTCAGTATGCAGTCTGGAGTTTTGTATATGACTTGCTTTCAAGAATGTTCACTTTCTTGTGTAGGAAAGTGACAAGCGGAAGGCCTTCCAGGAAGTCTGTGATAACTTCAGGTATTGCTAACCCTCCTAGATCTTGAGCTCACGTTGTTTGAACTATCTAATTTATTTATTTTTTTGCTGCAGGCCTGTCATGCATCACTTTTTCTTGGAGAGATTTTTTCATCCAGCTGACTGGTTTCAAAAGAGACTTGCTTATACCAGAAGTGTGGCCGCGAGTTCAATGGTGATTCTTCCAGTGATTTAGCAACTTTCAGAAACAGTACCCTCTCTTTAAATATTTCCTAGTACACCCCAAAAAAAAAAAATGTGTATCATAACATAAATTTGAGCCTTGGAGCAACGGTAAAGTTGTCTCCATGTGACCTATAGGTCTCGGGTTCGAGCTGCGGAAGTAGTTACTAATGCTTGCATTAGGTTATTCTGTCTACATCACATCTTTCAGGGTGCGGCCCTTCCTTGGACCCTGCTAACTGGAATGCTTTGTACACCGGGCTGCCCTTTTTCCATAAACATAAATTAGAGAACTGTGTTTCGGCTTAAGTTCTTTCGAGATACTTAAATGTCAAGATCTTGATTTATCTAGTAATTCTGAATGTTCATACTTATTTTACACTCAGGTTGGATACATTGTTGGGCTAGGAGATCGGCATTCCATGAATATCCTTGTAGATCAAGCCACTGCAGAAGTTGTTCACATAGATCTTGGGGTTGCATTTGAGCAGGGCCTTATGCTGAAAACTCCTGAAAGGGTTTGTTTATTTCCATCTGGAGTACTTCTGTTCTGTTAGATTAGTTATATTAAGTTGTTCATATAAATATTCATAAAGAAAAGTTAATCAGATGTGTAAATATGTATTAGTGTACCATGTTGGATGGATTTTTTATATACGGGATTTAGAATACCTACAAAAGAACTAAGGTGCAAGTCACTTGTTTGCGCATTCCTAATTTTTTCTCATAGTCACTTGTTCGCGCATTGCTAATTTTTTCTCATGTTCTCACATATCCTATGCCACTTTTTTGTTTTTCTAAGATCATATCGTTGTTTAAATTTCTTCAACCTATGTCTCAATTGTCATCCATAATGATCGGTTGCAGGTACCCTTCAGGCTGAGTAGGGACATAATAGATGGCATGGGCATAACTGGGGTGGAAGGGGTTTTTAGAAGATGCTGTGAGGAAACCCTGTCTGTTATGCGGACAAACAAAGAAGCACTGTTAACCATTATCGAGGTGCAGCATTTCAGATACCTATTCCTACCACATTAGGAGTTTTAAAGTGTGTCTGTCAGTCATACTTATGGACCTTTACTGCAGGTCTTTATCCATGATCCCTTATACAAGTGGGCTTTATCCCCTCTAAAGGCTTTGCAACGTCAGAAGGTATATCACTGATTTTGGCTTTTATCCTAGAAATTTTTCTGCTTGTGAAGTTCAATGAGATGTGACAAAATCCCTCTCTTTTTTTTTCTCGAATAAGTAGACAAAATCAACTTTCCTAATGCCCAAATTTAACGTTAGTCCTTGACAGCACTCCCAATTTGAAAATTTTAGTTTGGAACAGACAAGTCAGGAAGTATGTGGTGCCGCAGACGTATAAAACTAATTGAACATTTTAAGAGTATGAACAAGTCATGATCTAATACTGCTCTGTCCCAAAGTACACTCAGTTTTGTGGTCTATAGGTGGTGAAACACTCAGTTTGGTGATCTATAGGTGGTGAAATTTGTTTAAGCTAGAAGCAAATCCTCGTCTTACTATCGTAAAGCATTTGACTAACTACACAAGCCCCATTAGAAGAGTCTTTAGCCATGTTTCAGTTTACAAGCTAAACTTATTATACGTGTATCTATGAACGGATTGATATCTGTAGAAGGTATAATAAAGTTCATCTTCGCATTCATGGACGCTTATTGAACTTTTCTTCTTCTTGATAGGAAAGTGATGATGATCTGGAAACCAGTTTGGAAGGCTCTCAACAAGATGACTATGAGGGGAACAAGGATGCTGCTAGAGCCTTGATGCGTGTTAAACAAAAGTTAGATGGATATGAAGAAGGTGAAATGAGAAGCGTTCATGGGCAGGTAACTGTTAAATCGGAATAAATTCATCAATTCACACACTACACACTAGTAAACAGTCCTAGCTTTCCTTGTGTTTCTATCCTAACTGCTTAAATTATTGATCTGATTATTGATTCCATCCCTGCTAGCAAGTGATGTCTAATTGGTTTTTGTTTAATTGAACTTGAGAGAATCAAACTCTACCTACTAGTCTACAACACAAGTAACTACACTAGACTTTATGGATATTCATCTCAGAAATTGTGCTTTCGGGGTCAGGCAACTCTAGTTATCTTCAGTTGCTTTTGCGTCTGTCAGTATTGGTTTCCGGAAATGAAGAAACAGAAGAAACGAAATTGTAAGAAGGAAAAGTGTAGGAGACTGCAACAGCAAACTTTTTTCCGTGTTCGATTGACTGATCAAAGACATGTATTTAAAGGCTAATATCCTAACTGAAAAGTATTTAACTGTGGTCCTAATTATCAGCTAGTGTCAAGGGTATAACTAACAAATAGCATCCAACTCTACATACTGGGACTAACGTGTTAAGTGAGTACAACTTATTAAAATTACTGCAGTTAAAAAGATTTTTGCAGTTCTAAAGCAAATATTCAAGTCAGAAAGCAGGAACTTGATCTGCAAATTCTTTCCAATAGCTATACGGGTTTAAATTGGTCTCCTTTACTTCCATTATTTTCTGGAAGAAGGGAGGTTTGAGTAATGAAACTAAACTTATCCTGAATGCAAGTTAGAGAAGAAAAGTTGACAAAACTGGCAGTGTCTTGAAATAATATTGGAGTACAAGTCCAGGCAAATGGAAGTAGAGTTCTTTGACTTGCATATACAACAGTAGAATTGGCTGACAGGGTACTGTGCTTCAAAGAATCATAGTTTCCTTTTACTCAAACTTGTTTCCCGTTGGTTCATGTTTGCATGAAAGAAAGTAAAGAGGTAATAAGTGCCCCCTTTTTCGCAGGTTCAACAACTCATACATGACGCCATTGATCCTGATCGTTTGTGTCATATGTTTCCTGGATGGGGAGCTTGGCTATGAGAGCGTTCGAACGGTAAGAGCTCTGATTAAAAAAATTTGGGTTCTTTTCCTTTTTTTTTTTTTTTGACACCTTTTCCTTTTAGCTTGGTGAGTGTAAATCTTGTGTTGATCATAGGTTATGGGGTGTAATTAGTGTCACTGTAATGGACTGACCTCGTGTAGAGGAGTCCTGTAAATATGTCAACAACAGTCATATCTTCTAATCTGTATGAGTTTCAGCTTCATGTTCGTTTCTCCGTATATCTACAATTTATCACATTCAAATGATAAAGAAGGAATTAAACTCTTTTCACACGTTTGCATCAAAACAAATTTATGCCTGTCAATAACCTAGGTTGTTTATTTCTCTTTTTTGAAAAAAAAAAATACTTTTCCCTCTATTTGCCCTCCCACAAATTCGACTCTCAGCATAAAAACACTAGAATATATTTATTTCCTTTTTCTTCGTGTACATATACATGCTCACCTGAGATTTTGTATGATCATCCCTTTTTTATTGATTGATCATAAGAGAATTTCTCGTGATTATATATGTATTTACATGTTTACACCTATCTACAACAGGATTATTGTGTAAAATTTGTGCGCGATAGATATAATAGCCTAGGAATCCTCCTAAAAGAAATTTGGTCAAGTAACGATTTAGCTTTAATTGATTTTGAATTTGGGGCAATTCGCACGAATGCCCTTCAAATGCGTTGGTCTTTAATTTTTGCCCCCGTAATGTGGTCTTTAATATTTGCCCTTCTAAGCTAAAAAGTAATAAGAAAAGACGTTACTACCCCTATTCATCACATATAAAAACCTAAAAGTCTGTAACGAACCCCAAACATCCAATTAAACCTATCCATCATTTCAACAACAAACCTTTCAATCGTTCCATCGTTCTAACATTTTACCGGAGAAATCTCCATTGATTTTGCTGCTACAACATCGGAAAAGATAAATACATAATATATAGCGTTTCAATTGAACGTAATTCAACTCAATGTGATGCTTTATTAAGTTTAGATTTGTTAATATTTGAAAATAACAACAAATCATCTTCTATGAACTAAACAACTGATATTCAGTTAAGATTCAACATTCCGAATCATAATTTTACTCAACAACATAGAATTGCAAATTTATTGCTTTGTTCTGATTTTGATTAGTTTATACGTTCCATTTGATTAGTATACAATGCTCAATGACTTTACTTGAAATTATAGTAACTTCAATTGACAAAAAATAATCAGGCAAAGTTCTGAACAAGTATGTCGGAAGAGGCAGAAGTTCACCTTGCAAAAGAACAAAGTATGCCGCTAGAGTCAAACTTTCATTTTCATAAGCAAAACATCAAGTATACAAGTGTTAAGAACTAGAAAAGTATGTCGGAGGAGGCAGAAGTTTATTTTACAAAAGAACAAAGTATGCTGTTAGAGGCAATTTTTATTTCATGAGCAAAACAAAAATTTACGCAAGTGTTAAGAACTAGAAAAGTATGCCGGAGGAGGCAGAAGTTTACTTTACAAAAGAACAAAGTATGCTGTTAGAGGCAACTTTCATTTTTATAAGCAAAATAAAAAAGTACACAAGTGTTAAGAATTAGACAAGTCTGCCGGAGGAGGCAGAAGTTCACTTTACAAAAGAACAAATTATGCTGTTAGAGGCAAACTTTCATTTTCATAAGCAAAACATCAAGTATACAAGTGTTAAGAATAGAAAAGTATGTCGGATGAGGCAGAAGTTTACTTTACAAAAGAACAAAGTATGCTGTTAGAGACAACTTTCATTTAATAAGCAAAATAAAAACGTACATAAGTGTTAAGAATTAAACAAGTCTGCCGGAGGGGGCAGAAGTTCACGTTACAAAAGAACAAAGTATGCTGTTAGTGACAAACTTTTATTTTGATGAGCAAAACAAAAATTTACGCAAGTGTTAAGAACTAGAAAAGTATGCCGGAGGAGGCAGAAGTTCACTTTACAAAAGAATAAAGTATGCTGTTTGAGGCAACTTTCATTTTCATAAGCAAAACAAAAACATTATTAACAAAACAACACCAAAAACACATAAGATTGCATAAAAACCAAAATTATTAACAAGACAACACCAAAAAACCAAGCACACATAAATTAACTTAATTCATGAAGTTATGCCGGAACAAGCATAACTTTATGCCGGAACCGGCATAACTTCAGTTTACAAAATTACAAAGTATGCCGTGAGAGGCAAACTTTCATTTTTCATAACCAAAACAATACATTATTAACAAAACACCAAAAACACATAAGATTGCATAAAAACCAAAATTATTAACAAGGCAACACCAAAAAACTAAGCACACATAAATTAACTTAATTCATGAAGTTATGCCGGAACAAGCATAACTTTATGCCGGAACCGGCATAACTTCAGTTTCAAAAATCAAGAACTCTACTGGACCCGACATATGTTGCCTCAGACAAAAACATTCTTCATAAAAATTAGATTATTAAATAAAAACAGCAGCAACAACATAAAACAGTTGTTCACAGGCAAAACTTCAATGATTCAACAAAGAGAAAACCAAAATGCATATCAAAATCAACTAAAACATATTACGACATTCAAAAAACCAAAATATATACCTGGGGAATGAAACTAAAGTTCAAAAAATCATACAGACACTATAACAAAACACTATAATTTTAAATAAAAAAGGATCAATTAAATATAAAAAAACGATGAAGACAAGGATGTCAATTCAACAAATAACAATTTAACATAAAAATAAATATTGAAACGAGCAAAAGATTCAAATTCGTACCTAAGTTTTAGAACAGATGAGACAAACACAAAACAGAGGAGGAAAGAAGAAGCAAAAAAGAAAAGAAAAAGACAAATGACGAAATAAAAAGGATTTTAATGGGGTAAGGATAATTTTGTCAAAAAATTTTCATTAAACAGGCGATAAGGGCAAAATTTAAAGAAGACATAAATGAGGGGCAAAATATAAAGATCACCCCAAAAGAAGGGCACTCACGCAAAAAAAATTGAATTATAACCACTTTAGTTATTTACTAAAACACATAAATAAATGGAAATGTAGTCATAGTTTAAGTTTAGCCAAATATATCTCGCAGGACGCCACTAAACTACGTGAGGATTCTAAAACGATTCGGAGTATCAAGAAAATAATTAACAAAAGAACAAAAAATATACTTCCTCAGTTTCATATTATTTGGTCATATTACTAAGAATATATGTTCTAAATTACATGTTTATTTACAAAATCAAGATAAAATTAATTATATCTTTATCATTTATTAAATGTTTTTGAAAATAGTCAATAATGATTAGAATATATTCATTGGAGAGAGATATGAATAAAATAGTAAAATAAATATTTTATTTATAAATTTTTAAGAAGCGTGCAAAAGAAAAAGTGATTAAATAGTACAAAAGAAAAAGTGATTAAGTAATATAGGACCGATGAGTATCTGTTTCCTCTTTCTTAGCAGCTTCGTGGCGTTGACCTCAGCAATAAAAATAACATCGGTATTCATTTCTATTACTTCCATTTTAGCTTTGAACATTTTCCAAAACTGTTATAAAAAAAAAAAAGATGGATGAATCAATCAGTAATAAGGAAAGCCTTTTGCAAGATAAATCCTCTTCAAGAACCAAAAGGAAATTACGTTTGATAATCTGTCTGTTGACTCTCTTCAGTCTCATAATTGCAGCTATCATCTCTGCTTCAATAATACTTAAACAAAATACGGAGTCCAAATCACTTTCCTTTAACCCAACAAACGCTATACATCAGTCTGTGATCTCATCAGCGAAGATCCATTAGTTAACTCATGCTATGGCTCTATTGCCACACTTTATTATTCCTATGATGGCGAAAGCCCAATCTTATCTTGGTCAAACAGAAATAAAATTAACCCATCACAGGTTTTTATCCTTTCGCTTTTTGCTGCACGAATCGAGCTTTCACTTGAAAAAACAATCTCAGAGGTATATACAATAGTGTCTCACACATAGAATGTGGTGGCAAATGCATTATTTTTTAGAAAAACAAGTGTTTATGACGCTTGTCTTGTGCAGAGACTTCTCTTAGGCCTTGTCTTTTATTTCATTCTTCTAAATTTGCTGGTATTATTTAGTTTTGCTGATTAAATATTATCATAGATATTTAATTTTTCAGTGCTATTATTTTATTGATAAATAATTTTATTATTGTGTTTTAATCTTTGTTTTCCAATTAGGTACACACTAAGCCCGAGACTATTGGGGTACTGAGAAATTGTCAAGGAATGATTGAATTCTCTCTGAAAAAAACTCAATGAATCAGAAATGAGTTTGGGTATTGACCCAGATGAGAAAATATTGGCAATTAACAGAGTTGTTTGGGATTTGCAACGCTGGATTGGTGAAGCTATGAGTCAAGTACAAAGGTGCATTTATTTATTGAAGGAGATTCCATCAACGGTTACGGTTGAAATAAGAGAGAGAAGTTATGCAGCACAGGAAAACATGAGGAATAGCAGAGGAATATTGCGAAATGTGGATGACATTTTCGACTTGTTTTATCCCACAATTGGATCGGTATTAGGCTCTTTAGTTTGGGAGTTTGAATATGGGCTTCCTGTTTGGCTCTTTTGCTTTGAGTATTTGCTCTTAATTTTTCTTTTAGCCCTGCTACTACGTATATATTGAATGATTCAATATGTAACAGCATGGTACGATTCATATTAGCCAATTTCACCTTGTTTGAATTGAGAATAACAATCAAAAAAAGTTTCTCTTTCTTTGACCCTTCTTCCCTCGGACTTAAAAAATATTTGCTTTTTTTGGTTGGACAATCCCTCTTTAGATGGTGGTTTCCCGTGATTCATTAATGTATGGTTTTCTATGAAACCAAGTTTGTTTTCATTGTTCTTAAAATTATATAGTATGGTGTTGTAAACCCATGGTTCATTCTATGGTTATATAATCATGAAAAGTCTAAATTTTTGGAACCACGAATTTGATGGTTTTTCCACGATTACGTATTTCATTTCTCCATTATACCCCACCCTCCACCCTCCACCATCCACCCCACCCCACCCGCACCCTACCACTCACCCCACCCCACCCCGCGCAACCACCCACCCCTATCTCCAACTACCCCACTCATCTGCCACCCACCCCCACTACCCTTCACCACTGCCCAACCCCACCCCACAACAACTCACCCCCACCCTCATCCCACAACCACCCACCTCACACCGCCTACCTCTCCACCACCCCCACCCACTATCCCTCACCACCACCCAACTCCACCCCTACAACCACTCACCACCACCCAACTCCACTCCCACAACCACTCACCCCCACCCTACCACCCAGATCCCACAACCACCCACCTCACACCACTCACCCCTCCACCACCCCCACCCACTATCTACTTATTTTTTAAAGTTTCTATTTTATTCTTTACTTGAGTTTTATTAATATATATATAAATTAATTTCTAATTAAGAGTTAAAGGTATTTTAGTAAATTTACAAGTTATTATACAGTACCATACAGTCAAACCAAACAATACAAATGTTATTAAGCCACAACAAATGATACAGTCTAGCCAAACATTGTGTTCATTAATACAATACAATGTAATACAACACTATATTGTATCATACCATATTGTACATTAATGAACCACGGGAAACAACCATCCAAACAGAAGGTTAGCAAATTGTAGATGCTCGAAATAAGGTCCACCTCTACCTAATCCATGGAAGTTTAAATTGGTCGAAAGTTTAACTGATTACATTTATTTTTGGGAAGGCTGGGAGTATTGGGGAAATTAAGGTTGGTTTTTGGAGGCGCTCTTGAAATAAGGTTTGCTGCATCAACCACAGTATAACAAGATAAGATCATGGTTATGAAATTTTACAAGGAATTATCTGAGATAAGACACTCGTTAGGCATTATTCTCAAAAACTTCCCTAGAAGTTTGGATGCAATTTTAGTGCAAATGAAACAGTGTTCTTCCAATTGAAAAGAATAAAATACAGTTTTGTTATCTAGGTAATCACACAAAACTTTCAGGTTAAAGTTCTTTGTACTGAGTGTGTAAATATATGTACACGACTAGATTTCTTAAAAGATAATTATAAATAAATCTTTATGGTAAACATATATTAGTAATATGAAGAAAACACTATTACAGGACTACAGGTTAAACTAATGCTTATACAGTACTGATTTTGTAATCTATATATTTTGTGGTAATTGCATTGAGTTGTCTAAAAATTGTTTAATCAATGACCGAAGAATATGAACTGCCTAACAAATTGTTTATCAATGATCGAAAAATATGAACTTTTATTTATGATCATCACGAATTAAATTATAATCAAATCGCTTTTGATCGGTTACCAATCTCACTAATTGATGATTAAACAATTCCAACAAT
Source organism: Lycium barbarum (assembly GCF_019175385.1). Lineage (NCBI taxonomy): Eukaryota > Viridiplantae > Streptophyta > Magnoliopsida > Solanales > Solanaceae > Lycium > Lycium barbarum. Next base: position 133,224,730 of record NC_083339.1, read on the forward strand.
TTTGAATTTACCTCAAATAAAAAGTGTCGTCCTTAATCTTCTGTTTCTCGATAAGCCAATTTCCGTGGGGTCCTCATGGTTAAACAATGCCGATCAACCTCAAAAATAGTTGCCTCTCAAAGAGTCAAGAGTCAACTAATCAACAACTCCTCAATAATCAAAGCACTAAGTAACGCTCCCTCTTTTTCAATTTATTTGAACTTATTTTCTTTTTAATTCTTGTCAAAATGAATGACTTCCTTCCTAATTTGAAAACAAATTCACTTTATGAATGATTTACAACCACACAAATTTTCAAGGTTTATTTTAAACCACAAGTTTTAAAAGTCTTCCATCTTTCTTAAATGTCGTGCCCAGTTAAATAAATTCATATAAATTGAAACGGAGGAAGTATTTCCTGCTTGATTTTTTGGAAAAAATTGACATGATGGAAATATTGACCAAGTCTTCGGTCACTCACAATTTAGCACTAAGTGCCTTCACACAATATTTTCATCTAACCAAAAAAGAAAAAAAAAATCTCAAGATTTCAAATTCCATTCCAAGTGTTGCCATGGAGTCAGATTCTACCAACAAAATCTCAAAGCCATCAGTTAGCCTTAACCTGAATGATCAAACCAACTCAAGAAAAAGAAAGCTACCCAAGTTGTTCATCACTTTAATCATCTTTTTCATTCTCATAATCGTTGCAATTATCTCTGTTTTAACGATCATTAAGCATGATTATGACTCTGAGTTACCTGCCAATAATCCAGAAAAGGCAATCCAATCCATTTGCAATCCCACTCCGTACTATGATACATGCTTTAGGTACATGTCTGATTCCCTCTACAAAAACAAAAAAATAAAGTCATCTCAAATATTCTCCATTTCTCTTCATACTACAATAAACGAGCTCAAAAAAATCACATATTCACTCAAATCGTACAATTCCCCTAGCGATGATCAGTCAACGCCAAGTCAATGCGAGTATTTGTATTTTAACAGTACATTGAGTCAATTGAACAGTTATTTAGCGATAGATGAGGAGAAAAACAAGACAGTAACGTTGACTATGAGATCTGAAATGATTGACTGGCTAGTTATTGAAAGGCCAAAAATTGCAAGGTGTTTGCATTGGTTAGAATATGAAAAGGGACTGGATACGGAAAACGTGAATAATTGCTTAATTATTCTGGCGAATATGAACATTATTAATGAGATGTTTAATCCATCGATTAATAGTGTTTTCAATTTTAGTGCATTTCGAAGCTCGGGGAAAAGTATTATGGCTTTACTTTTCTCGGATTTGAATTTCGTGGGTATGCTATATGTATTTGGTGTGCAGTATATTTTCTTGCTGCTTTTAGTTTTTTGCCTATTACGTGTATGGTGATAAATACGCTGATTATTCAATTTTGATGTTGTATGTGGTTCGTCACTCTTTTGAGTTCTCTAGACCTTTGATGAATATGAATAAAATTAGATGGGTACTTATTGTTATGTTGTTGCTTCCTTTGTAAATTCTCACAAAGTAAAGTAAAGTAAATTTCAAGTTATTTAGGGAAGATAACATATGCTGGGGGCGTGGTTAAAAGGTTTAGTACGAGTTCAATGTGCATAAATAGGGACAAAAGCTAGAAAATTATGTACAAGTTTATCAAACTCGGAGAAAATGATCAAAATGGTCCCTTTAATGTATACACATGATAAAAGTTGTTTGTAATATATTTTAAAAAATAGTAATTAGTTTGGTCCTAAGTCATACAAATAAAGATAATAGTTAATTTTGTTGTTAAAATAAAGGGAGTCCATCGACATGTGTACTACACGTGAGCTATCAAATTACAAAATAAAGGTACATTTTTGTATCATTCAATCCCATTTTAGAATCCACATCAAAATTTCTAACCCTACAGTGAAAGAGCCACAGGAAAATTCAATGTTGGAGTATTGAATATTGCAATTTTATGGTGAGTATATTCAATGATGTATGAAAGGAAGCCTGAGATATCTTTGATCAGGCTAAGTAAATTGTATATGGAGGAAGATATGGAGGGCAGCAATTTATTTTGACAACAAAAGTAGCGAGTCTTTTTAGTTACTACTATATAGTTTAGGATCAAACTGATCACTTTTGGAATACATTAAGTGGTCGTTTGGTTGCTAGTTAAAATAGTCCCGGGACTAATTTATCTCATCTATTGGGATTATTTTATACCATTTAAAAGATGGTATAAAATAATCCTAATATAAGTGGGTTAAGAAGGTATAAGTTGAGTTATCCCAGCACTAATTTTTATACCACGTTTGGTACAAGGTATAAAATAATCCCGGGATAAATCTATACCTTATACCAAGCGTGGTATAAAAATTAGTACTGACATAACCCATTTTATACCTTGAACCAAACGACCACTAAGGATTATTTGTATCATGTTTATATATTAAGGACCAAATATAATCAAAGCTCATTTAAGGATTTTTTTGATCATTTCCTCGATCGAATTCAATAGTTTTATCATTCACTATCATCTCATATGATTATTTTAGAATTTAAAACTCATATAATTCAAAATCAAATTCTAATTTTATCTCTAAACATATACTATTATCCAAATTGTTTTTTTTTGATTTGTCAGCAAACTTAATACTCGTAAAAGGAAAAAGAGCAGAACGTGCTAACAGCCCACCCCACACCCAAATTCTTATCAACTCCTCCAACTTTTCATTCCCTCTCCAAAAAACCTCTCAATTCCCAAACCCAATTTTTCGCCATTTGCATTCAATGGAATCTATGAATTTAGTCAAAGGCTATGGCAAAGTCAACGCTTCTGAAGATCCATCTTCCATCCCCACTCGCAGAGCCGCCCACAAACGTCGCCTCACCATCGCCCTCTCTCTCACTCTCTTCCTAACTTTACTCATCTGCGCATTAGGCGGCGCGTTCATCCACGCGTCCACACCGTCATCACCCGACCCCCTCAAAATCGTGTGCGCAGTGACTCAGCATCCCGGGTCATGTTTTGACTCCATTTCCTCCCTCAACACCAACCAGCCCAAACCCGACCCGGAATACTTCCTCAACCTCTCTCTTCAAGCTATCGTTAAGGAATTAACGAACGTCACTCTGTTGCCAAAAGCTTTAATCTCGAAAGTCAATGACCCGGGAACCGTATCCGCGTTGAAAGACTGTATTAGCCTTTTCGATGACGCGTTGAGTCAACTCAACGAGTCGGCTGAGTTATTAAATGTGGGTCCCGGTGAGAGTGCGTTGACTGTGATGAAGGTGAATAACATGCAGACGTGGATAAGTGCGGCGATGACTGATCAGGACACGTGTCTTGAGGGATTGGATGAGATGGGATCGCCGTTGGTTGGGGAAGTGAAAGCGAGGGTGCAGAATGCTAAGGAGTATATGAGTAACACCTTAGCTATTCTCAGTAATATGCCTAACCTTCTTCAAAAGTTTGGCGTCACTATGCATTGACGCTTCAAAGCTGTTACTGTATGTGAGTTTAACATTTCATTTTCACAACTTATTACCTTATTTTTTTTGTCCATTCTGTATTATTGTAACTACCCTTTTTACTGTGGCTTATACATTATTGCTGGTGTAAATTCATCAAACTAGTTAAATTGTAAATTTTGAGTTGATGTGTGCTCTTTAAAATCACATTTTGATCATTCATGTAAGATTTTCTTTTCGTATCACTAATACTATAGTATATAAATTAAATTAATATCTTAAAAGTGAGAAAGATGGAGTAATTTGGAAAAATGCTGCACTGCGCAGCTATGCGAACACTCGCCTTTTTAGGAGATCATGAATTGTTCAACCCATCTAGAGGAATTTGTATGTGAGGAGGTTCATGCCTGCAACTTGCAAGGCTGCAACAGAACAAGATTTTATGTGTTAGTAATTATTACTCCCTCCGTCGGATAATAAATGTCACCTTATCCAAAAAAAAAATTGTCCCATAATAAGTTGTTGGAAATATTAGCAATATTAATCAATAAAATAAATAGAAGGATAGAATTAACTTATCGGATCACTGTTGTATCGTGGCAAGCCATTGTCTTGAAAGTGATTTCGGACCGACTACGGTGCATTGTTTAGCTCGATCACTCCAAAGTTCCACAGCACTTCCAAATACTTGCACTAGTAGCTGAAATTTTGGAGTTTGCACAAATTAAATGGCCCAAAAGTTATAAGGAAAAGAACTATTAAGAAAAAAAAGAGATGATTTTCTGTGTATATACAATTCACAAAGAAGAGAGAATACATAGGCTGAAAATTTAAAGGGACAAAGAAGGAATTGATGAGCCATTAATCTAGCCGTTAACGAGGTCTTAATGACCATTAACCTGACCATTTAAATCAGCCATTCAATGGAATTGAAGAGGAGAGATAAATAATTTATTTATACTTTGCAGTACACAAAGTTATTTTTTCCATAAGTGTCACTAGACACAAATTGGCTTTTTTTTTTCAATTTTACTCTTGGACAAAAAGTGACAAGTTAAAGTAACATTTAAATGATGATTGGAGAAGCCACATAGGAACTTGGTATTATTGGATTCTCAAAGTCAAAAGGTTTACTACTTGTGCATGTTCTATCGAGAGGAAAAAGTAATTTAATTTATTATATAGGGATAATTTGATAAACTTTATATTGAATTATTAATTTTTTAATATGCGTATTTTTATCTAAGATGAAACTTATTATGGAACAGATGGAGTAATTTTTTTTTATATATAATTATTACCTCTGTACTTCTAATTGCGCAATTTCAAAGGTAACGTCCAAGTTATAGCACCGAGTAGGGGACCAATGAGCTAGATAAAGGAAATGAAATAATGAGAATGATGAGAATTGTAGAATTTTCTGTGTATTCATTATTCACTGTACACGATCATATATAGGAAAGAAAAGCATCTAATTCTAACAAACTCTCTACGCTTGTCTATCTCCTATTGCATGAATAAAATAATTACAAAAGCAATAAATCTAATTCTAGTACAATAGTTGTACACAAATGTACGCCCAAGATTAATCTATTTTCATTTGATCAATGGCTCATTTATCTCCACCTGGTTGTCTCTTTCATTGTACAGCTCATTGCTTAGTGATATGAATTGTCTTCTTTCTTCTTCGTACGCTCAAACTCATCCATCTCTAATGGATGATGATAATTGGTATCAACACCCCCTCAAGTTGGAGGGGAAAGGCGAGACACCCAACTTGCAAAGGATAGATAGATGAGGAAGCCCGGCTAAAGGTTTAGTGAATAAATCAGCTAGCTGAGATGAAGAGGAAACAAAATTGAGAGAAATTAAACCAGAGAGAAATTGTTGTCGAACAAAATGACAATCAATTTCTACATGTTTTGTTCGTTCATGAAAGACGGGATTTTTAGCTATGTTGATCGCGGATTGGCTATCAGAATGAATTGGAATGGGAAGAGAGGGGGAAATGGAAAGATCTTCGAGAAGACGAGCAAGCCAAGTTAATTCTGCAACAACTCTACGCATAGACCGATACTCGGCTTCAGCAGATGATAAGGAAATTAAAGTTTGTTTCTTCGATTTCCACGAAATTGGGGAACCCCCAATGTTGATGAAATAACCACTAACCGACCGGCTGGTTTCAGGGCATGTTCCCCAATCGAAATCACAAAAAGCAAGGATCTGAAAAGAGGGATTAACATAGAAGAAAATCCCTTGTCCAGGAGAAGAATGTAAATATCGAATGACTCGAAGTGCAGCTCATTCGAGGACTTTGCATGTACTGACTGAGGTGTTGAACAGTGAAAGATAAATCAGGGCGTGTGTGGGTTAAAAATTGAGTTTCCCCAAAAGTCTGCGATAAATGATAGGATTGGGTAGGAGATCACCTTCATCAGCTCTGAGCTTATGGGAAGAATCAAGTGGAGAGGAAACTGTAGGAGAATCAGGACAATCAAACTCAGCAAGTAAGTCTAAGGTAAACTTCCTCTGACTTAGGATCATTCCAGTTGGTTCTCGTATAACTTCCATACCCAAAAAATAATTCACATCTCCTAAATCCTTTATTTTGAACTCTTGATCTAGAAACACCTTGAGTAACTGCAGTTCAGTAGTACCATTCCCTGTCAAAATGATATCATCAATATACACCGCAATTATTGAAATTAGATCCCCAATTCTTTTAAAAAATAGGGAATAGTCATTGAGAGATGAAATGTATCCTTTGAAGTTTAGAGCACCAGTCAACCTTGCATACCACTGTCTTGAGGCTTGTTTAAGCCCATATAGTGATTTCTTCAACTTGCAAACTAGCCTAGGATCTGATGGTTCCATACCTTGTGAGAATTTCATATAAACCTCTTCTTGTAGATCACCATGTAGAAAAGCATTTTTTTGCATCCAATTGAGAGATACACCATTGTTTCTTTACTGCCACAGCAAATAAGCACCTGATTGTGGTCATCTTGACCACAGGGGAAAATGTTTCTGTGAAATCAATCCCTTCCCTTTGAATGTCTCCTCTCACAACCAAACGAGCCTTTAGTCTTTCAATGCTGCCATCTGATTTATGCTTGACTTTGTACACCCACTTGGATGCAAAGCATCCCAAGTTTGATTAGAAAGTAGAGCTTGAAATTCAGTTTTCATGGCCTCATGCCAACCCCGATGTGCAGCAGCTTGAGAGTAGCTTAAAGGCTCTGTGATGTTTGAAATGGAATTTAGAAGTTGTTGGTTTGAATGTGTGAGTACTAAAAAAGAATAAATGGAGGGTTAGAGAGGAGTGGTGAAACAGGCAGTGGTCAGATCAGTAAGATAAAGGCTGTTGCAAATGTAATCTTTCAAATATCTAGGTTGGTTGTGTACTCTGACTGGTCTGGAAGAAGTGGGAATTTCTTGAGGTTGAATGGTAGGAATTTGTTGTGGTTGAGTGATAGGAGTTGAATGTGGAGCCGAAGGTGATGTGGGAGGTGTAGGAGTATTTTCTGGTTCATCAGATGGTGATGTTGAAGGAAGAGGTGAAGCTAGTTCTGGTTCATCATCAGAGGAATTACATGGGAAAGTATGTTTTTCAGGATTTTGTGGTGAAACAACTGTTGTAGAATCAGTTGATGTGGATTTGAAAGGATAGGTGGATTCATGAAATATGATATCTCTAGAAACATAAATTTTCCTAGTGTTTAGGTCCATAACTTTGTATCCTTTCTTTCCTGGAGGGTATCCTAGAAATATACACTTCATAGCTCTAGGATCCATTTTGCTTCTGTGAATGGAAAGGGTTGACACATAACAGAGACACCAAAGTTTCTGATGAAATTGTTGGAAGGTTTCTTATTATAAAGAATTTCATAGGGTGTTTTGAAGTTGAGGACCCTAGATGGAAACCTATTGATGAGAAAAGTAGTTGTAAGTAGACAATCTCCCCAAAACGAAATGGGCACATTTGATTGATGTAGCAAGGCTCTACAAGTTTCAAGTAGATGTCTATGCTTTCTTTCCACCACTCCATTTTGTTGTGGAGTAGCCACACAAGTGGTTTGGTGGATAATCCCTTGAGAATGAAAATAATCAGATGAAATCAAACTAGTTCCTAGTTCCATTGCATTATCAGACCTTATGATTTTGACCTTTGTTGAAAACTGTCTTTCCACTATGCTAAGAAAAGTTTTCAGAATTGGGAATGCATTACTTTTTGTTTTTAAAAGTTGCGTCCAAGTTCCTCTACTAAAATCATCAACAATTGTGAGGAAGTATCTATATCCATCATAGGTGGAGGATTTATAAGGTCCCTATGTATCAATATGTATCATTTCAAAAATTGAACTAGTAGAAATAGCACTAGTTGGAAAAACTAATTTGGTCTATCTAGCAATAGCACAAACATCACAAGGAACTTTTAAATTTGAACAAGAATCTCTGAAACAGGAATTGATATTTCTCATAGATGAAAAAAGAAGATAGCCCAGTTTGGTATGCCATAACATTACATTAAAATTACTATTAGGCAACACTGAAGCTGAAGTAGAAAAAGGAAACACACTAGAGTTCTTATTACAGACTGAAACTGAAACATCATTTCTAGACTCTATCTTGGATGTTTGATCACTTGTCTTCAAAAGATATAGCCCATTTTCTGAATTACCAAGAACCTGTGGCCTCTTCAGTGAAGGGGCCTGCAAGACACAGTTTAGAGAAGAAAAAACTAGATTGCAATGATACTGAATGCAAATCTTGTGAACAGAAAGAAGATTATAATTGAAGTCTGGAATGAAAAGGACATTTTGTAACATAAGATTGTCTGAGATAGAAACAGTCCCCATATGTGTCACCTTTACCTTTTGTAAATTAGGTAATGTAACTGTTACAGGAATTGGGAACATGATGATATTAGAAAATGAATTTAGATCAAAGGCCATTTGTTCTGAGGCCCCTGAATCTATAATCCAAGAATCAGACTTAACATGATTAGCACAAACAAAAGGATGATTAAGACAAGTTAAACACTGTCTAATGGGATCATTTTTACTAGCACAAGCCACAATGTTAGCATTTGCTTCAGTGTTTGTAGTTTCCTGGTTTCCTCCTTTTGTGTTGTTGAGCATTTGAATGAGCTGGTTAATCATATCTGGTGAAAGTTGAGGTTCAAAATTTCCATTTCCCTGATTACTTGAATAGCAAGAACTTCCTTCTCCTATAGTTGAGTTACTATTGATGTTTGGCTGAACTGACTGACCTTTCTTTATTTTGGTGAATTTGAAATCTACTGGGAACCTATGATCCTGTAACACTTTTCAATACTGTGTCCAGGTTTCTTACAGTATGAACAGAACTGGTCATTCCTTCTTGCATCCATCTCTCCTTTTCCAGTCCTTGACTCATAATTCCCATATTTTTGGTTTCCCACAGACTGATTCCAGCATAATACCTTTGATTTGCAGCAAACTGGTTTGGCCTTTCATACCTCTGATTTGCTACAAACTGAGTTGAAGCTGAATCATGGAAAGAAGATGACCCTGTAGAAAAATGGTTGCTCACAAAGGCTTCTCTCTGCCTTTCGTCCTAAATCAGCAGTGCATAAGCATGATTGACACTAGGTAAGGGTGAAATCATTAACATGTTACTTTTAGCTGCTGCCTAGGACTCATTTAAACCCATTAAGAACTTAATTAACCTCTCATCTTGTAGAGATTTAGTGAGTTTGGTCTTTCCACCACAAGAGCAGTCACATCCATACTTTGTATTAGCATTCAAAGTGTCAAGTTCATCCCAAAGTTTCTTGAGTTTAGTAAAATAACCTGCTATATCATTTTCTCCTTGAACCAAGTCGTTTAGCTCCTTTTGTAGATGATATAGTTGTGCACCATTCGACTGTCCGAACCTATCCTCTAGATCAGTCCAGAGGTCCCTTGTAGTCTTTGAGAATATCACACTGTCTGAGATCTCTTTTGAGAGTGAATTTAGTAGCCTAGATAGCACCATGTCATTGCTCCTATGCCATTGCTTGAAATCTGTTGAATCTACATTTGGTTTCTTGCAGGTTCCATCTATCAGCCCCACTTTGTTCTTTGCTGAAAGAGTAATTAGAACAGATCTGCGCGAACCACCATATCCTCTACCATCGAAAGTGGAGTTAACCAAGTTCATTCCTGGAGAGTCTGACGAATGAAGATGAAGAGGGTTGCTAGAATCCATAGCAACAGGTGTGGTTGTGATGTGAGTTGTTTCTTCAATAGCCATTGAAGATGAATTTCAGAAAGAAAGAAAAGAGTGAATTAGCAGGATCTTTTAGAAGACCTGCTCTGATACCATAAAGGAAATGAAATGAGAATGATGAGAATTACAGAATTTTCTGTGTATTCATTATTCACTGTACACGATCATATATAGGAAAGAAAAGCATCTAATTCTAACAAACTCTCTACACTCGTCTATCTCCTATTGCATGAATAAAATAATTAATTAAAAAAGCAATAAATCTAGTACAACAGCTGTACACAGATGTACGCACAAGATTAATCTATTTTCATTTGATCAATGGCTCATTTATCTCCACCTGGCTGTCTCTTTCACTGTACAGCTCATTGCTTAGTGACATGAATTGTCTTCTTTCTTCTTCGTACGCTCAAACTCATCCATCTCTAATGGATGATGATAATTGGTATCAACACTAGACTTATTCTGTTTTCACCTTTTATTTAGTGTCATGATTTCATTGGCCTAATTTAGTTGGTCCTTTCCTGTTGTGAAAATGGCTGCCCAACAAAATCAGTAATTCAAGCACCTATCCTTCCGAATTTTCGTTGTCACTTATCAGATTGGAATTTCTCAATATTTGATGTTGTATCTAGGCTGCTCCTAATAAATTTCTTGATTTGAGCCACTTTTAGTCGTTCCAATTACTTTTCTTCTTAATTTACACGATTTTTTGTTCCTAAAAGATTAATTTTCACTAAGTTCTGATAAAGATGGATCTTGGGCCTAACTCAACCTCAAAAGCTAGCTCATGACGAGAGGATTACCCAAGTCACATAGAGAAACCACTCATCCCTTCAATGGCAGAGCCAGAAATCTCGTCAAGAGTATTCAAACTTAGCTTTAGAGAAGTCGATATATTTTTCTTTTCTATGTTGAATGGGCACCAAAAATTTAAATCAAACAATGCAATATTTAACTAATCAATACAAATACTTTAATAGAACTACAATTTTATAAATCGAAATTAACATAAAAAATACAGCAAAAAAAATTCTACTAATAAATGTACGATTTAAATAATTTATCACTATTATGGCTGAAAAATAGAATTCTATAATCCTAGAACCAAAGAAGAGAGAGTACAGAGTTTTTTGGTAAAGAAATTTTTCTAAAACTTTAACTTAAACTTTAAGATTTGCTAAACAACTTTAAAGTTTTAAGAGTTACTCCTTTATTAGGAAACTTTTAGGTTATTAATTGTTAAAAAGAGAGGAACAGAATGTTGATAGTTTCCCCACTACAGACAAAATAATCCAAAAAAGAGCATAATGTTGCTGCTTGGAGTCAAACCCGCGCCTCTAAGGCCATATGTACACCCTAGACCACTGGGCTACAGGTCTTACTTGTGTCAAGTGTGTTCAAAATAAGTTATATCGTCATAGAGTTATATTTGACTTATATATACGATATAATTTTTCGACGAAAGGTGTTCATTTGACCACTCTTGGAAGGTTGTAGCTCCACCCCTGCATCCCTTGTAACACCGATGTGGGACACTTTCATAGTTCTAATCTGGTAAGAATATGATTGTGCTTCTATTTTGTCCATTTCTTTGGGTCGGTCCGTCGGAGTGAGGGGGTGATAATAGGGGTGAAGCTATGTAACATTTCGACCACGTCAGGTTTATCTTATTTTTGAGTTCCCTTTTTTGGTGAATTTCAAACCGGCAAGTATAGAAAGAGAAAAGTTGTTCCATATATATTGAAGAAACTTTAATTATAGCATAGAATTTATAAATTTTTTTTCCTTTCTCTTTGTTGATGGACCCTTGGTCAGCCTGTAATTTATACAAATTCTAATATCCAAAATCCGTTTTAAAATTCAGACAAAGATGTAGTTAGCAGATTTTCTGCCTATCGCTTTAAATTTTGAATTATGTATGACATAGGCTAGTCCGGACATCATTGTTACCAAACAAAAATGTATGCTAATAACAGATATGATATATGAATTTAGAGGTGAATCTATTCCAGATAGATTGACATGCTACGGCAGCAAAACTGAATACTTACACAGTACTACACAAGTTATCTCCATAGTCTCTAATATTCTTGAGTATTTCGATCGATCACCCCACAATGTAGATTTTTTTTTTTGTATGTTAGATACTTTAAGACTCTCGGTGATTGCAAAGCATTGGTATTTAGTTTCACTACAAGAAAAATTATATTTGGCAACAAATTTTTTTTTATTGCTATAGATTGATTATTGTTGCAAAAATACCTTTGGCCAAAAAAAAAAATTGTTGCATGAACTTTTCCCAAAGGCTGTTATTGCAACAGCGTGCAACAATTTTTTTTTATTGCAATAATAATCAATACTATGGCAACAAAATTAAATTTTTTGACAACAAAAAAATCATTTGCCAACAATAAAACTAAGTTGTTGTCAAATATAAAAAAAATTGTTGCGATCTCTATACTTTCTTGTAGTGTTTGTACAAAACGCAATTAGGTTTTGGGATTATGTGTGTTCCATGGCCAAATAACTTCTTGGCTAATGTAGCTTCTTCTCAAGGTAACCACAGATCCACACTTGATACAAGTGACGTGAATGTTACCACCTTGTAGGCAATTCCACTTTTTAACTTCTTTCGCTTCCTCCTCCTTCTCCTAGCTCCAGAACGTACTGGCATGCTGCTGATGATTTGATCACTAATTAATTGTAAATTATGTCTGGTTAATTTAGCCTAAAATTACTTTTAAAACAAAGACTCTGATGTGATTGAAAATAAAGGCTCTGATCTGATTGAAAATAAAGGCACTGCAGTAAATCAGTCTCTTTCACGCCACCACTCCATTGGGCTTGCTCTTTAGTTTTTCAGGGACCACAACATGAGAATTACTTGTAAGGGAAGAGAACATAATTAGCCACCCCCATAACTAATACTCCCGCCATCTCATAATAAGTGTCATTTTAATAAAAAAAAAAAAATTATCTCATAATAAGTATTATTTTAGAAAATCAAGACATAATAGGCTAGCTTTTTTCAATTCTACCCTTAGACAAGAACTTACAAGTCATAGTAACATTTAATGATGATTGAAAAAGTCATATAGTAACTTGGTATTGTTGGATTCGCAATGTTAAAAGGTTTACTACTTGTGCATGCTCTAATTAAGAGGAAAAAATAATTTATTTTTATTATATAGGGGTAATTTGGTAAATTTCACATTACATTATTGATTCCTTAATATGCGTGTTTTTGGCTAAGGTGATACTTATTATGGGACGGAAGGAGTACTACATGTATAAGTTATGAGAGAATTTATGTATTATTTTTTGCGAGGTAGAAGATGAAATTACTAATACATGAATAAAAAGTTGAAATGACAATATTACCCTCATTACTTCCCACTTAAATAATTTCCTTTTCTAAACAAATATCTTATGTTATTTATGCAGAACTAAACCGTACATAACTAATACCTGTACCTGCATCACTCATACCTGCATAATTAATACCTACATTACTAATACCTGCATAATCCTAACCAGCTACCAAACGACCGCTAAGTGTGCACCTGCAGCTCGATAATCCACAACTTTTTATTGTTGTCAATGTTCAATGTCGGACGTTGTTTACATACTCGATCAATTATATCAGCCTACTCAAACGTATACACGTTTGCCAAGGAATGTGATTGTTTGTTCAACGTGATTAACTTCTGTATTGAGAGTGTCGTAAAGATCTTGTGTAAGCCATGTCCCTCAGATCCATTTCATACACAAGAACAGAAATCCAGAGAAATAATAAGGAATGATTTATTGAACGTTGAGAGATTTATTGATCTCTTCTTACCACAATAATAAGGAATGATTGATGCATGTATTCCTTTGAATTTGCATGTTTATCGTTATCTTGGATTTTTTTTGAACCACCATTGGAGGGGATTAGCTAGGCATTGCCTAATCTATGTATTATCTTGGATTTCTTATTATCTAGCTATACGACATGCCCAACTATTAGATCATCACACTTTACCAGAAAATTCAAAGGTTAGTTAGGCACATTATTTCAAAGCTTAGTGGGACCAACTATCAGGTGCTTTCATATTAGAATGACCGACCCGAACCAAATACACCAATTAAACATAACTTATACTGTATCTACAATATTACAAGACACGATATTTATATGTCTACGACATTAATATATATATATACAAAACTCTAGGTAGAATGTAACTAGTGAAGCACGAATAATCGATTAGGATATGCTAATAAAAATACTTAACAACCACTCAGGGATGCCTAGATCCTTGGGGTTTTATTGACTTTTTTTTTTTTTACTGTTGAAGAAGACTTATTAAAGTGTCTACAAGATCAGCAGTAACGGTGTCCAGTGAAGCCAGTATTTGGGAGAGTTTCTCACTGAGATCATCCACCTGACTGTGCAGCATTCTGATATAATTGCACGTTTCTTCCAGTATCTTTGATGCTGGTACCTGTACGTGATCAAAGTTGATTAAGGAGAAGAGAAAAAGATCTTAGAAGTAATAGTTTAATGAAGTGTATTACGTAATGATTGAGTCATGAGACAGTCTTTCCTCGTAAGATGTAGCTAATTAAAGCTAATTAATCTCTATAGGGATTTTTTTTTAAAAAAAAAAACACCTTTGCGCTTTTTTGCTGAATAAATGGTCAATATTGGGTCTAACTGATCAATTTCAAAAGTTAACTCATGAGATGAAGATTTTTTAAAATCATATTAGGAGATATAAATATTCCATTGCCTCGTCTAAGGCCAATTAAACTAAGCATCTGGAGGGGACAATATAACATGGGGACTCGACATTAGATATAAAAGTTAGGGAAAGATCTAAGTTCTTTGATATATATATCATGACGAGAATTGACCTTACGCCTAACTCAAACTCAAAAGCTAGCTTATGAGCTGGGCATTACTCAAGATCACATTAGGATACGCCAATCCATTTCCTTAAAATAGTAGATCTTTATTTAGTTTGTTTTTTCAATGTACAAAATAATAGATTCTACTTATCTCTTGATAATTGAGAAATTCATCCGGTTCAATCTTTAGGACCAACGGTACCCTTCTCCACTAAAATGTCAGGCTTTTTTCCCATGACGCTATAAATCTTTCTTATCTCTCGGCATTGTTTTCCCATGCAGGGGTAGATTTAGAGAGAACATTAAAGGCACTCATCCAATAAGAGTACTCTTAGGCGACTGCAAAACCGGATGACGCTATAGGTAATATAATTAAATAGATTGTGCATTGATTCAATTAAGAAAAAGTAATGACATTCGTCAATTCTAGCTGCATGAGTGTCTACCATTATGATGGCAAAGGAGCTAGCTAGGCTACAGAAAAAGATAAAAAAGAAAAAACAAAGTAAATATAGAAAAGAGGATCATATATATATGACAGGACCTACCCCAGAGTTGCACCTTGATGAAGAGGAATTTGGCAAGAGAGATTGTAGTTTCAAGACAAGATCATTAATCTCATCTTGAGTGAATCTTGAATTATTTGATCTTCTCCTACTAGACATCACTACTTAATTATTTTAGCTATAGAACTTCTCACTTGCCTGCCTTCTTTTTTCTGCAATGATAAGAATAAGCCAAGTGACAAGTTGAAAGGAAGAGGTTTGATTTGCTTTATAAAGCCATGTAGGGTGAGGTTTGGACACAATCTATATGTAAGACAAAATAAAAATAGCCTAGGAGGTTCCCATCCATACACATTTTTCCCTCAAAAAGAAATATAGAAAAAACGGTATTGGAGGAAGGTACATGAGGTTATGAATACAAAAGTAAGCAGTAGAAGCTACCTAAACCTAAACAGACATTTGACTGGTTCCATTTTTATTAATCTTGACACAGTTATGTCGGCCTAAGGACAAACTATCAAGTATTGAATGTTTTAAAAGAAGCTCAAACTCTTGATGGAATTTCCTAATTTAGATTAATATTAAACACATATAATCGTTATTAATTGCAAACACACCCGCCCTTAATTGGGAAGTGTACTTGAAAAAGAGTCACTAAGGGTGTGCGTGCCTGGTACAAAAGAAAATGTTTTCACTGAAAATATTTTCTTCTATAAGCGATTTTCTTACTTAATTTTTTATGTTTGGTAAGTAAACAGAAAATATTATCTCAAAAGCATTTATATATAATATAAGCAAAGACTGTTGTGGTGGGGGTGGGTGCTACGGATTGAGGGTTGTTGGGGTGTGTTGGAGTATGGGAGGAGTGGAATGTCAATTATGAAATTTTACCGAGAAAGTTAACTTCCTCATTTTTAAGGAATTTATTTTCCCAGAGAAAAGAACAAACAAGAAAAAATTGAAAAACATTTTTCCTTGGCACCAAACACACCTTAATTCAGTAATTTGTATGCCACCAGAAAGATTCTTTGTCTCACTTTTCTGTATACCTTTTTATTTCATATAAGTAGTTATTTAAGCTGTGGGGACTATGCCCCCCTCTTGTCCCTGCATTGCCTTCTTCCTTCCCTTTTAGAAAGTTTGAGATATGAATTCACGTCTTTATTCCACCAGCATTTCTAGTTTAAGAAATTAAGTATAGTATTCTTTTGCAGATATCACCTTGTCGACCGATATTTTATCTGCCTGATGAATATGTTAGTAGCATGTTTATCATCTACTCTCGTAATGATTTTGGACTATCTATAGACACAGAACCAAAAAGGGGGTGCATTTATGTTATCTTTATATGTATTGTAGACATAACGTACGTATATTAACGTTTTTGTTTTTCAGATTGGGAATCAAAACGGTTGCTTCTAAAGGACAAAACGAAAGCAATTTTATAAATGTTGATACTGACTAGAGGTTTCGAGACAAATCAAAAGCCACCGATCCGCTGGATTTATATTGTGTTTAATAGGCACTTTTTCAACTAGCATCATGTAACGACCCATTCGGTCGTTATGGCACTTTTGATCATTTTACCTTCGTTTACCCTTTCCCGAGCCCTATTAGTACAATTTTGACCCGCGGGGAGTGTTATGATGATTTATGAGAATTAGAACTTTAAAGTGAAAAATCTTCGACTGTTAGTTGACTTTTGGTTAAACGGACCTTGTTCGGAAATCCGTCGATCCGAGAGGTCCGGATGGTCGTTTATGACTCGTTGGGATGTTCGGTTCGGTTCTCGAAGCACTCAGGAACGTTTTGGACTGTTGGTTGGAAAGTTGGTCTTTGGCCCATTGGGTGTTGACCCGATCAAATGGACTGCCGTTGAGAATTCCGGGACCACGACTGAGTTCGTAGCACGTTTTATGTGTGTATGCATGTCTAATTGTATCTGAGAGGTCTCGGAATATTGTCGGATTTCGGGTTAAGACTTAGTGAAAAAACAGAATTTTCTGGTGTCTGGTGTCCGCTATAGCGGCACCAGGCTCTCGATGGTGGTCCCGCTGTGGCAGAAGACCAGCCGCCGCAGGGGCTGATTAATTTTTGGAGTTAGCCGCCACAACGGAAAGTGCTATAGCGGTAAAGGCACCGCTGCAGCGGGCCCGCCATGGCGGACACAGGGCCACTACAGCGGATGTCAGGGCAGAATCCTATTTATTTCTAAGGTAAAAACCCTTTTCCGTTCCATTACTTCATTCACTTTTCTAAGGAACTTTGGAGGCGAATCAAGGTGATTCTTGGCTAGTTCTTCTTGTGGTAAGTCCCCTAACAATTAGACTTTATTAATTACCTTTCATTTACCTTTCCTAATCCTTAATCCATGCTAGAAATCATTAGAACCTAAGTGAGAAAGAGGGGTTTTGGGTGGTTCTTCACCAATTGAACTTTAGTCTATTAAATTTTGTATTGTTGATGGATTAAACTTCTTTAAGTATGGAATTGATGAAATAGTAGTCATCAAGCTTGAATCTTCCGTTAATGTTAAGAGTTTGATTTGGGAAAGTTAGGGTTCATACCCAAATCGGGGTTTTTGACTTGTTTAATGAAATTGGCCTAATCTTAAGATAATCCAGCAATTGAATAATAAGTTTGATTATCTAGAGCGTTGAGTTACCTAGTTCACTTCAAAATGCCCATTTTTCCCTTGTGGGTCTGATTTCCCCTTACTTTAAAGAGTGAATTTCTCTTAGAACAAACTTGCAGCAATTTGAGTATTGTTAATCTATTCTAACTTAGAATTCGGTAATTGTTAAACTTTGAGTATTCGAAGGCTCTTTGGAAGGGCAAGGCTCAGAGTTAGCGGTTCGTGGCACCAGGTCGGCATCGAGATAGGTTATGGCTTACTTTTTGGTTAGACTCCAATTAGTGAAGCATAAGTAGGAGTTAGATCTTGACGGGAAAATCATGTTAGGCCTTCGGGTATAGAGTTTGGATGGAATTCTATTAGGTTGGTTGTTGTTGATTGTGGCTTGTTGCCCTGCTATTGTGATTAGGCTTGTTGGCTTATTTATTGTGTTGTGATACGTGTTGCATTCACTTCTCTCTTATTGTGTCATTTATCATCGGATAAAGGAAGGATAGTGAGATTAGACCTGAGTCGTGATGCATACTTATAGTATTGCACAATTGTATTCTTGATTATGATTTGCGGTTGATGGTGATATCATGCATGACATACATTCTCATTTCACATGTATATTGATATTGAATTGCAACTTGTTTGTGAGGATGATAAATAAGGGAAATGGAATAGATTGGTGACACGAGACCAAATCACGAGGTATAGTTGTCATATTGGAAGTGAAGGGTGTCATAAACTTTTTATGTTGATTGAGAAGGTTTGTATGATTCATTCCATTGTTAAGCTAATTTATCTAAGTCCTGATATGGCTTATGGCATTGTGACTTGTACTTGCATTTGATTTCATTGATTTATCATGCTTATTTTTGAGCTGGTGCTTCATATTGGGGTTCTAGACTTGAACCATATTTTGAATACTCATCTTGCATATAGTATATGTATAAAAATCACATCTGACAGGGGGTAAGAATGTGGCCAGTATATATATATATATATATATACACATTTGATGGGGGTGAGGATGTGACCTATTTGTGGACTCGTGATCCGAGGTCTGTTCCGGAGCGAGTGGTACACCATGGGTCCCCCGTGGGTCATGACTATTATGCGAACAATGCCTTTAGCATGTGTGTAAAGGTTGAGTTATTTGGCCAGTGCATTGCATTGCACATCATTACATTTCACCCTGCATTACCATATGGCTCTGTATTCCTGATCTGGTATGGTTTATTGTACTATTGTTGTGGTATAGCTCTGATTATAGACTGGACAAGATCGTGAGTGGTGACTCTACCTAGGTTCAGGAGTTGGATTGTGGTTATTGACTTGAGAGTATTGAGACTTAAAGCTTCGCATAGGCTTATGACTTGGAAAGTGAGTTTCTGATTGATGTATGCGTGGGTGGAAGTCCTTGGTTATTATGATAATGTAATTCTTGAATATGCTTGACTGCTTATATTCCTACTTGTTGATTTATTTCCTTCATATATGTGAACTAATTGTTGTCGGCCTATAATACCTACTAGTACTTGTTGTTTATACAAATTCTACCTTGCTACACTCCTTTTCGGGGTGTAGAGTTTGAGATAGGATTCACGCCTGACCCTCATGAGTGATTTCCGAGGCAGTTCCATTGGAGACTTGCCAGACCTGCAACCCTAGTTTTCGTTCCTCATTGTATCTATCCTGTAATTTTCGGACAGTATTTCCTATTATGTTATGAGTTTTGTATGGCAATATTCAAACTTTTGTACTTAATTGATTTAGACTTGTGTATTGAGTAGTAGCTCTTGTACTAGTCCTGACCAGATTTTGGGGTAACTATTACTTCCGCACTTATGATTTATATCATTGGAATATGTTAGCTAAATAATTGTTTACTTCCGCATAATTATTTTAAATGACTAAAATGAATTGGGAATGGTTCGCCTACCTGGGGGGTCAGTGTAGGTGCCATACGATTCACGAATTTGATCGTGACACATCAGGTGTTAATAGGCCATACGCCTAGTACCTAGTTAAAGTGTCTAAATGAAATTTTTGACAAGTTGAAATGATCGTGTATGTAATCAGCCTAAATCTATCTTTTTTTTTTAAAATAAAAATAAACCTCTATTACAGATCAGAACTAGAAAGGAAAATGGTCACGATAAAAACTTAACACTCACAGACGACTTCTACCATTATCACTAGAATATAAAGCCTTTGATAACCACTCTATATACAAATTAAAGCTAGAGCTTTATTTTTCGACCAGCAACGACAGGTTAATGTGTTTTTTAAAAGTTAATCTAATTAGCCTCCCATTTAGTCGCATATAATTAAAAATAGCCAGTTATATATATATATATATATATATTATAACCGGGTGCATCGGTGTATAATTTATATATACCGATTAGAAAAAGTAAACGGTGAATCCGGCTAGTTATTTATGTAAAGATCCGCAATATTTTACCCTGTTTTTAAAGACGTTATGATTGCCTAATCATGGGTTGTAAAGGGCTTCGATTGGTAGCTTTGCCCAACAACTTTTGCCTGCAATCTTACTACTTCTTTTTAATTAAATTAGTATATACAAACTACCTTAACAGGGATAAGGGATAGTACCGAATTATAGCTACTAGCTAGGCAAAAGTTAATGGATGGAAAATGTACAAAAGCAGATTTTTATTTTTTTTGAGGAAAACAAGGTATAAGCGAATGATTGTTTGTCAACTGAAGAGTCTAAGACAATCTGATCTTTGGCCAAAAGGGATTTGAAATTGCTGTGGTTCATTGATTTTGGCATTGAACTGTCTAATCTAGCTAGGAGTACAGCTGGAACTTGAATTAGGAAATTGAAAATCTCCTGGATTGTTTATGTTTGAGACGGCTAGTGAGAAAAATAGGATTCACATAATTTGGTTCGACCTATTTGAGGTTAGGTTTGCAAAACTCCTGATTGTGTTAACTGTTAAGTTCTGGCAAAAGTTGAACTGTTGAGAACGTCTTTGTTCACTGTTGCTTCTGCATAGTTAGAATTTTTAAATTTTGACCATGGAACAGAAAGAAGATAATAGCTATAGGGGAAGGTGCATTATACGTTTGAAAATCTAGAGTTCATAAAATCGGGCGAAATACAATGAATCTGGGCGAAGATAGGAATTTAGGCCAAGAATATTCAAAATTTAATATATCTGTATCAAATGTAATTTTTTATCTATATATTTAATTTGATTTTGTGTATATATAGTATACTTTTTCGACGAAGGGCTTTAACTGTTCACCTTCATTGTATGTGGCTACACCAGTGACCCAAGCCACATATTCCTATTTCTTATGATGATTTGGATAACAGTTGAAGCTGGAAACTAATACTATAGAAGTTTAAATTTTCTGCACTGACAGTGTATAATATTTTCATGTCATTAGGTTAGTCAAGTTACCTGATATAATAGATAATTATTTATAACAAACAAGATATATTAACTTGGACAAAACTAAAATAGATAAGCTTCTGTAACCATTTAAATTAGACAGATGGTGTGAGAATTTCATATTGAAAAAACTGATCAATATTTTGGGTAGTGAAGTTCTCAATCTGCAAGCAATTGAGTTGACATATTTGTTCATTTTTTTCCTCACTGGTAAATGAATACATATTCAAGCAATCTGGTCTTTGCAGACGTATGTTTCTTCCTATTGAGTTGTTGCCTACCTACTTTTCACGTCTTTTTCCTCCAAATGAAAAATGTGGAAGCCATTCAGAGAAACGACTATGATAAACTGGTGACAAGTTCCTCAAGAATCGGAAGGGCTTGACATTGAGGAAAAGGAAATTTATGAACAAAGCTGTGAAGAGGCCGATTGGATGTGTCCTAATGCCTAATCATCACCTCTGCTTTCTTGTTTTATGACTTCCTCCGTTCCATTTTACATGAAACTATTTCCTTAATAATTTGTTTAAAACAACAACAACAATAATAACATATCGAGTGTAATATCTCAAGTCAGGTATAAGAAGGGTAGTGTGTACGCAACTTTACCCTTATCTTGTTTTAAAAAATGATATATTTTTTAATATGTGAATACAATTTAACGAGTCAATTCCTCAAATGGTCACTCAATTTAAGCAAATTATTTAGTAAAGTCATTTATCTATCCTTTGTTCCACCTATGATCATTGAAGTTTATACACGTCTTACAAAGTAACAATGGCTAAAAGTCACTTTACAAATAAAAAGAAAAAGGATCAAAGTACTCCCTTAAGTTTGAATTTTTATCTAAAATAGTCTTTTCTTTAACATAAAAAACTAGGGATAACTATATAGCTTAACTAATATTTAGTAGCTATAGTTTAAAATAATTACATTTCATAGCTAATAATTATATGTTAAATACAACTTATAGCTATATATATATAAAAGTAAAATACCCCATCCTCCAACCCAATCCTCCCATCTCTCTCTCCCCTCTCTTCCACCCTTGCTCTGCCGCCGGCCACCACGATCTTTCTCTGGCGAACTTTTATGGGCAGATCTGACCGGAAATCAATCAGAGAAGTACCATTTGGTACACTATGGCCTTACAATTGGGCGCCATTTTTGTTCCTTCAGTTATGTTCAAGTTCTATGGTCTAACTCTTCAATAGCTCCTTTTTCTTTTTCCCCATTACTTCTTTTTATCTCTTTTCTTGTTTAGACATTGTATGACTAATACTTCGTATACATATGCTGATTGTTTTACTCTGTAGTCCTCTTTTCTTGGGCGAGTTACAAAACATCTTCCGTCGTCCCATAAACAAAGTTCAACCATAGTTCGTTCTTTCATCTTTGGGGCCTTCCATCCTTATCCGGCAAACTTTGACGGTCAGATTTGGTCAAATCTTTGCCGGATCTGACCGGATATACATCAGATCTTCACCGTCAACAAGTATTGCTTTGTCGGAGTCTGGCCGCCGGTAGCTTTTCCGGTATCTAATCTGAAAAATCACATTTCTTTTTCAGAGTATTCATTAATTTTTAGCATACAATTCATTGTATTCATTAATTTTTTCGCTGTATTTGTTGTATATTTGTCATGTATACAATTTTTTTCGCTTGTATTTGTTAATTTTTTGGTGTATCTATGTTGTATACAGTATTTTTCGCCTGTATCTGTTGTATACATATCGAAAAATATGATGCATTTGTGTAATTATTGGTGTATATGTATTCAACTTTTTACTTGTTGTATTCATGAATAAAATAAGCCAATTTATGAATACAGGTAAATATTTCATGAATACAGTGGGAAAAAAATTATTTTAGTCATGAATACAACGAAAATAAAAATTGAATACAGCGAAAAAAATGAATACAGCAAACAAAAAAGTAGCTAAGAGTTGTAAATAAGCAAAATGTTGCTATGCCAGATTTTTAACCCTTAAAATGTAGTCATTTATGAAATTTTCCCAAAAAACTAAGAACATTTTAATGATACAAAATAGTACAATTTTAGTTCAACTCTAATTGTGGTATTAAGTAACGAAACACATAAAAAAATTATGACTAAAAAAAAAAGAATATAAAATAGCATATATGTACTCTATTTGCTTGAAAACTTAGGAGTTCAACAATAAAATAATGTTTTCTACTTATTCATTTTATGAGTAATCTTTATTTTGATAAAATATTTTAAATTAGTTGTTAGTTTCTTCTACAGTAGAAATTATTATCAGGACATTCATATTAATAAGGAAGACGATGAACTCCTTCAAACAAAAAAAAACTAGGTCCTAATCGAAAAAAAAAAAACATATGTAAAGATTAATCATAAAGAGTTTTCGTAAAGAAAAAAAAAACATAGATGCATCTAGAAAGAAATCATCATAGTAATATAAATCATTCGACATCACATAAAATAAGGAGATTGTATATCATCATTGTGTACTAAACTTTTTTGAAGTTTTCAAATATTATTTTTGTCAATCTTGTAATATCATTTGGGTGAAAATTATTTCCCCCCTACAACCCTGCTAAAAAAATTAAATAGCTCTCACAACTTCGGGCAATAGTTGTTCCTCCCTTTGTCTCATTTAAAAATTTTAGTACCTATTTTACCCTCTACGTTAACACTCTTCATTTCTTTTTTACTTTTAAACATTATGATTTGTTTCTTTTCTTTTTTAATCTATATTATGAACTTACCTATATGAAGAACGCAATCTAATTTATAAAGTAAGAAAGTGAAAAATAGTTGGAGGACTATTACTGTTTGGTGTTAAAAAATAAGGGATGTTTTAACTCAAAGTCCAAACTTAAGGGACTACTTTGACCCTTTTTCTTTTGTTTTTAAAGTGACTTTTGACCCTTGTTACTTTATAAGGCAAATGCATAAACTTCAATGACCATATGAGGAATAAAGAAAAGATAAATGACTTTAGTAGGTAATTTCCTTAAGTTGAGTGACTATATAAGAAATTGACTCCAATTTAACTTTAAACTTTTCATGTTGCCTGTCATGTGCTTTTATGGTCAGAGATTTCTCTTTAGTGTTGTTGCCTTCATTTGGATTTGAACTTGAGACCTCATGATTCTCAATTCACATCATTGACTATTAGGTCACACCCTTAATTAGGTGATGTAACCACATAAATCTCATGGCGTGTTTAAGATTATAAGGTCCAAAAATATTTTGAATTTCCTTAAATTTCGTATATAGTTAAACTAAGTCGTATAAGAATTGAAATATAGAGGGACAAGGTCATTTTACTACTTAATTGTCGTGATTAAATTAACTTTTCTAGAGTATAATAGGCGCTCATGGTGTGTTTAAGATTATAAGGTCCAAAAATATTTTGAATTTCCTTAAATTTCGTATCTAGTTAAACTAAGTCGTATAAGAATTGAAATATAGAGGGACAAGGTCATTTTACTACTTAATTGTCGTGATTAAATTAACTTTTCTAGAGTATAATAGGCGTTATTTTGATACTAGGTACACAAAACAAAACAAAACAAAGAAGAGAGTTACGCTGATGTGACAAAACATGAGAAGAGAGGATGAATGACAACCTTAAGCAACGCATGCAACATAAGTTCCGTATGAATGCGCCATTTAAGGCAATCGCTGACCCGTGACTCATTTTTTCCCTGCAAAATTTTTCTGATTGGTTGTTTCAGCTCTTGGCCTTATTTACCAAACAACCAATTTCCTAGAACTACTTTTTTCTTCAACCACCAAATTTTCGGCAAATGTGTTTCTGTTTCTTCATGCATGAATTGTACTAGGAGCAACAGTGGACCATTGGTGATTAGAAAAGATTGGATTGCCACGTGGGGTAGCTAAAACTGTTTTGGTTCTGATGTGGACACCACATCAGCTCTCAATTTTAATTTACCAATGTTTCCTTGGCTTTTTTCTATCTTTTGTGGGCACGGCAGGGAACTTAAAAATGTTCAGAACATGTACCGACTATGTGGCCCATTTAAAAAAAAAATTGGCATTTAGTCTTCGAAATTCATTGGTCGGAATAGAAATCGGACGTTTTCTGGCTTCGAAATTTCAAATCTCTTTATTTATCAGAATTTTTTTATTTAAATTATTTGACTTGGACAGGGTATTTAATCCATATTGTCATTCCTATATCCAGAGGAGTATGTTTGTGGGGAAATAATTTCTTAGATGTATTGTCACATTAATTAATTCAGATTTGCATCAGGTAATTAGTAAAACGTTCATTACAAAAAGATTCTAGATAGCCCCCTAAACTTTATCACATTTCCTCATGGCTATCTAAACCTAAGTTTGTTTCAATTTAATACCTAAACTACTCCGAATTTGTACCATATAGGCACCTTTTTTACAATCAGCAAAAAATATAATATGTTTGTACCACACTCGCGATGACGTGGCAAAATGACCAATTAAATGACGACATGTGGCAGATTGTCCAAAAAATTATTAAAAAAAGAATTGAGTTAAAAAATAAAAAAATACCTTATTCTAACCTAACCAGCCACAGTGGCCGCCACCCACCCAAACGCTTCCCCTACTATTCCATCAAACCCACCCCACCCAAACCCCTCCCTCTCCCTTTACCATCAACTGTAGCAATCCCACTGTAGGAACCAACCTTCCTCCTTCCATTTTTTTTTTTTTTTTGATCTTTCTCAAGCAGATTAAATATCAAGTGGTTATCCAGATTGACGATGGCTTACAATAGATGTCTAACATTGCATTGCAAATAATTCTGAATGCCAAACTTAGTTTGGGCACTTGATGGGTAATAATTACGAATCAGAAATGACATTTGCATTGAGCATTGCCAGCTGAACTTTGCTTAAATAGTCCTTTTGCAACCCAGTAGAAGATGGAGTCACGCCGGAAAAAATAAAATTTCACCAGGGAAAATTATATTACCCAAATTTAATGTTTCTTTTACTTGGAGAGAAAACAAGGAAAATGGGTTGAGTTTAAAAGTATAATTGGAGAGAGAAGTGGAAAAGAATTGGATGGAGAGAGAAAGATGAGGGGAAGGATTGAGGAGGACTGTCTTCCTCTCTTTATCTTTTAATTAATTGTTTTTTTTTAATTATTTAGGTTATGTTGGCTATTATTAGGTGTATAAGATGGGGGAAAAATATTATTTGAATTCGTTTCACGCGCTTCAAGAGGGTGAAGAATACGTTTTTGGCGACCTTAGCAAAAAGTATCTAAGTGGTTCAAATGTGTACTAGTTTATGTATCTAATTGGAATAAGCTTAGATTTAGATAGCCACGAAGAAAATGTGATAAAGTTTAGGGAGCTGTCTATGACTTTTGCCTTTTTAAAACTTCTGGTTAAGAACGGAGAAATATTACTCATTCTATCACACTCCTAGTTGGTATAGTTATCCTATACTACATAGCATCTGCTTTCCACTGTCGAAGAGTCGGTGATATGACTGATGTTACAACTCCCAAGCGTACTAGCAAATTCTAGATTCTAATTCAGAATTCCAAATCATAAATCTGCTTTCCACTATCGAAGAGTCGATGATATGACTGATGTTACAACTCCGAAACGTACTAGCAAATTCTAGATTCTAGTTCAGAATTCCAATCTTATGATTTTGACTTTGCTATCAGTACTATGAGGGGCAGCTTAATACACTGGGTGGCCTAAAGCCAAAATACAAAAGAGGCTACAATAAATTTTATATATTTTATTTGATGTTTACTTTAATAGATTTTTAAATTGAAAGATGGTTAATTATATTTTGACGATGTCATTTTTCTCAATTTACAATATAGTCTATTCGTGAGATATTATTGATCTTAAGTAAGATCTAGCTCATTGGTTTAATTTTGAAAACTTAGGAAATTCTTACAAAAACATTTAAAAAATTCTACAAGCAATAGTAACATTTTAAATACAGAATATACCAATAAGAGTATCATCTTTTGCTTATATATTTTTTTCTATTACGATAATTTTAAAAGTAGATTAAAATTATCAATATTACAGTGGCTATTGGGTTGCAACCCTTTTCCGGACCCTGCTAACACAGGACGATTTCTGCAACGGGCTGCCCCTTTACTATGCTTTAAATGACATTCAAGGTTATCTAATCGTTTAATAATTGCTTAGCTTGAGCTTGAAAAATGTCTGAAAAACACTCAAAATTTTGAAAAAGATCTTATAAAGCCAAAGTTATAAACAAGATTGATTAAATTTAAGGTGAATTAGATTACATTAAGAAGTAAAAAAAATATTATCTACACCTTTCAATTGTAATTGCAGCAATTATATTTTCTAAAAGTAGCATAACTTTGAAATATATGTGTGTAACAATGATAAAATAGTGAAAACAAATAATTAAAAAGATTTCTTTTATGACTAACTAGAGAACCCAATCAGATGTACCATAATTTATACATATACTCTGAGTATATAGTTACAATAAATTATACATATAATATGAGTGATTTTGGGGCCTTAATATGGTTGGGGCCTACACCTAAAGCCGGCACTGAGCACTATGTGCAATTTCCACCTCACCAACTAACTAAGACAGACCACCTAGTGGCTAGTGGTAGAGTCCGGAACCTATATGACCCGATAAAAGACACATTGAATCAAAATATTACAAGGAAAAAAAAAGTAACATCAAAGTACCTTCAGCGTACTTTTTTGTGCGTTATATAAAAATGAGTTAACCTCTAACATCTGTTATCCGAGCTTTTTTTTTAAAAAAAAAAAAAAAAACACTTGCGTAATGCAGCAAAAAAGTGCGCTATGCACAGCACTCAAAATTTTCTAAACCTTAAACAATACGGTTAAGCTTGTGTTGCCTTTTTGTTGTCAAAATGCTCGTGTTATGATAGTAATAATTAGGCAAACATGTGTATTCCTATTCAAACCACTCTGTATCACTTTTTTAGTTGACTTCTAATATCCTATAGAATTTTAGTTATCTGTAATATTTTGAATATTAGTTAAAGTTTAATTATTATAGTTTTATCCAACAGTGAAATAATTTTTCAAAGTAATTTTTTATTTTCAAAGGGCATAAAAGTCGATCAATATTTTGAGGATATTTTTTCTGGTCAACAGTTAGCGTTTAATATTCATGTTAATTAGTTTCAGAAATCTTTATAATACAACAACAACAACAACAACAACAACAACATATCCAGTTGAATCCCACAGTGGGGGTCTGGAGAGGGTTAAATGTACGCAGACCTTACCCCACCTTGGTAGGGAAGCTGTTTCCGAAAGACCCTCGGCTCAAAAGAAAATAATTAAATCTTATATTTTTTATTGTCTTAAAAAATAATTAGAATTATTTTCTATAAAGAAAGTAAGACAGTTAAATTGATAGGGAAGGGATATTATTTTTTCTAAGCATAAGCTAAGTGTTATATTTTTTGTTGTCATAGATAATGATTATAATTATTTTCTGAATCTTATATCTTCGATTGTTTTAAAAAAAAAATGATTAATTATAAAAAGAAAAGGGATACAGTTAAATTGATATAAAAGGGATATTATTTTTTCTAAGCATAATTTAAGTATTATATTTTTGTTGACTTGGAAAATGATTATAACTCTTTTCTAATATGTTTTTGGTTGTCTTAAAAAATAATTAATCATTTTCTATAAAAGAAAGCAAGACAGTTAAATTGATACAGGTGAAATATTATTTTCTGTAAGCATAAGCTAAGTCTGGAAAATAATTATAATCATTTTCTATGCCAACTAAAAAATATAATGATGGTTTAAATTTTAAAAAAATTAACAAACAGTTTAATTCAGCCGAAGAATCTGTGAGGATATTCACTCAGCTTCTTCTTTTCTCTAATAATGGTTTAAATTTTTAAAATTCACAAACAGCTTAATTCAAGGAGCGCAATCATTAGTTCTTCAGGGCTGCCTCATTGTGTTCATACCAAAGAGTCTATTGTAACCTTGGTTTTGAGCAAGTGCTTCATCTCTGCTGCAGCCAATACTTGCATATTGTGAACTTTTTAGCCGTTTACAAAAGGAAACTTTAAAATAACGAATATATTTGTATTTGAGGTTGGCTTTTGTTTATTGGGTCTGAAAATAGTTAAATAACAGAAAAAGTCTTTCTTTAAAAAGAAAGAGTTAATAATAGACTGAAACTAAAAAGGAATCGCCAAATATCAAGGGGGTGAGGGGGGTGGCGTGGGGTTAAGATGGTTGTGCTGTGCTTTGAGAAAAGTCATCTGGCTTCGTTTTGTTTAAACAACACACAGAAAAGGATATTATTCTAAGTCAAAATATGTCTTTTTCATGAAGAAGTTGTTATCAAATCCAACAGCAATATAAACAGGCCAAAAGAGAGAACAAAAGGAAGAAAGAGTGAAAAGAGCGCTCTGAGTATTATTAGTTAACCTCTCAACAATTTTCTTAGAAGTACTTTTATCATCAACCGATAGATTTGAGTTCTACTCATGAGAAATAAGTAGGACTAGAGTGAAACAAAGGCTTGCAGTCGACCAAAACCAGTTTATTTCTTGCTATCCTGCAAATTCAACATACCAACAGAACGCAAAATAGTTACTGATTTATCTTAAATTCCAATCTTTATACCGATGTAAAAACGGCCTTTCAGAGTCACTTCTAAATGAAACGAAAAAGAATCATATTTTCCAAAGAAAGATAAATCAGGATGATACTAAGCCTATTGCAATATACAGTTTTATTCCCCAGCGATTTGCTGGTGAAACATACTTCATCCTCTAAAATACAGTTCACTGAAGAAAATGTGAGCATAATTAAAACTATGAGAATCAAAACCGAATACTCCATGTTTCTATACTGACTTTGGTAAAACTCTACCGGAATATTCCAAAACTAAAACTTATACATGGGACAAGATTTATATCCTATTCTTTGCTACTTTTTCTGTCTCGGCTGCTGTCAAATGCCTTACCTTGTTCTCTTTTAACCATATTTCACCTCCTACCAAACAATTCTGGAGCTGCTTCTTTCCCATTTTCAATAGCTTCAGACCTTCACTCAATTTGGGGAAGAAACCCTCAGGTCTTAAACACCAAGCTCCAAACACCCCGAATAAAACTGCCAAATCATTGCTAAGCCTCTCAACTCCGCCGTCAGAAAACTTAGCATTGGTCATCAAAATACCATTAAAAATTAACTTGTCTAGCCCAGGGGCCAAACTTCTCCAGACCCCAACAAAGTCCATTCTGTTCAAACCTTCTTCAAGTACTGACATCTTTCCTTGCAGATAATCTAATGCCCCAACAAAAGACTGGGATACCATCCACCCTTCTTCACCTTTTTCCTGCCACTGCTTCTTGTTCTTTAGATAATCTCTGCAGCAAACATCGAATCCCCTCAAAACAACCGTAGACAGCTTCTCAACCCACCTTGTTCTAAATTCTTCCAACTTCTTTGTTTCTTCATAAAGAATTCCATTTCCAGATGATTCCTCTGAACCAAAACCATTTCCATCCGTAGATGTGTCCAACTGAGTAACCTGGTCCAGCCCCAACTCAAGAAAAAAGATATCTTCGCACCATTCCTTTAAAAGAGACTCAAAATAACGTGCAGCATTTACAGACTTAGCAACTTTCATCAAAGCATCATTATCTGTCAAGGCAGTTAACCCTTCAGCTTCTTGGCACCTGAAAAGCAAACAGCCCAAAAACCTGTGTATTATTGGTGCCCCACTCAATTTCAAAAATCTTGAACGCAACTGTATGCTAGGCAGTGATCGACAGCGATCAATAACAGACGAAAAACGCTGATGAAAGGCACTGGCAATCGCTGGAGACTTGCTGTCTTCTTGGGCTGATAGAACAGAAACTCCATGCGTCGACCAACTTCTTTCATTCTCAATCTCAGGTTTCAATTTATCAAATGCATCAGTAAGCTCTATATCAGCCCACAAGTCAAGCCAATCAGGCCTGTCAATAAATACAGAAAATGATGAAAGTTTCTCTAGTTTTCCATCTTCCTGCAAAGAAAACAAGATACCCGAGTGTGAAGCAAGAGTTTGGACTCGCTTATCAAATGCTATCATCTGATCAATAAGATGGAGCCAGGATATCCTAGCCTGCGAGTGCATTCCACTTGTGCTCTCTTCATCCACCAGCTGACTAGCATACATGGGAAATATTTCTTTTGCCAAGTACGTTGATAGAGAAGTACCCATAGCTGAGATCCATTCTTCTCTGCAACTGTAACCTGACAGCATCGCCTCATCCACCAGTGGCTGAAGTAACTCGTCCATGGAATCAACATAATCCCGAGTCACCTTGTATACAAGGGCAAATATGTACTCTGGTTTATCAACCCACTTGGAGAAGTGGCGCTGAGATGCAATTGATATAGGATTGACAAGCTCTTCAATGGCCCAAAGTGGCTGGTTCAACACAATTTCTCTATTCTGTCCCTCAAGTTGACGAGATTTTCTTTGCCGCTGCAGTTCCTGCAGACTGCACAATGCTAGAAAACTTTCACAATATTGTTGTTTAAGGTTCCCTTTCATTGTGAAAAGTGGATTCTGGACATCAGTTGACCCCTTTGACTCTGGGCCTAAGGAATTTAAAGTGGACAGAGGTGGAGGCCAGCCAAGGGAAGTCAGAAGGGATCTGTGATCTGCAATAGCCTGAGGTCTTAAAATGGCTAGAGATCGATCAACTCTATGATCAACTGCTGACACAAGCCGTGTCCACTGAGGATGTGTTTTTGCCACTAATCTTAGTGTGTCTTCAGTTAACTTTAGTGTTCTGATGGCAACAACCCGTATCTCCTGAAAAACAAGAAATTAGAGAAGGATATGCGCAAAATTGTTACAAAATATTACTTCCGATCCAAAAGGGCACTAACTTCTGAACTTTTTGTCGATGGTTCTCTCCTCAGAGTTCTCTTCACGGTGGACGAGACAGCATCTTCGATGTCACCAACCAAAGTATCAAGCTTCAATGCCGTCTCTGGAAATTACAATAAAAGCGGTGGCTAGAATGAAATACTTCCAAACCAAAATGAGTAAAAGATCACCATGTGTAAGGCACAACACAGCTGATATTTATGATAAGCAACACAGCTAAGAGACAAGACAACAAGGATGGGTTGGCACCATGACCTGTAAGTAACCATGTCTCTACAAGGAAAGTATACCTCAGATCAACAATAACTACGCCTCAAACTAGCTGGGATCGGTATAAGAATCCTCACTATCCATATCTCACATTTTGGCCCGTTCATTCAAACATTTAATCATTTAGGTTATCTAATACAAAAGGTTCTTCCATCATGCTACATTTAGTAAAATTATTTACATCCATATAATTCAGATTCCCACCTTTATGAAGGAAAAGATTGGTCAAGTTTACTGAAAACAAACTCAACAAATTAGAAAAGCAAGAAAAGCTTACAAGGAATCCATGGCCCATCCAGCATATAGCAACCATGTCACAATACTTATGCCTCCTCAAGAAAATGTTACTTGTTCAAAGTGCCACTAAATATATGTCAAACTCACTGACATTGTACATCAATGGCACTAGACTTTAAATGCATGAGCTTTCTAAATATTGTTCAATTTAAGATATGAGCAAAACTTGACAGACCAATAGGATATGTCATAAACTTGAAGGCCTCATTCCTTTTAATGATTTTAAAACATAGGTTGAAGATGCCCTTCATCTCATATTGAATGTAAAGCTTTCATCTTGGGACCACGAACGCAGCCCAACAAGAACTTGCATAAGCAACAAGATTTGCAAGAACTGAATTAAGAGATTACATCACTTGCAGACCGTTACCTTTTAACCAAAATCCTCTATATTTGACGGTAGAAACTGTAGAAGGAAAATACTAACTCAAATTTTCCAAAGAAGCGGTGTTATATCTCCTTTGGGGGACAACCTTGAAACGTGAAATAAAAATGAGAAAATATCTTGTTGGTCCGGCACATTATTCTCTTTTGATCAAATGCATTTTCATTCATAAACACGGCCACAACGGCCGTATACAAGAGATATACCAAAAAGTAGAGAATTTACAAAACGATATGATTCTCTACAAACTCCACCCAATCGTCTATACAAGGAGGTCACAATATTTATTGAGTCCTCAAGAAACTGCTAGTTGTTCAAAGTGCCACTACACATATGTCAAGCCCCCAATGACATTGTACATCCATGGCACTAGAGTTTAAATGCGCGAGCTTTGCTATATATTGTTTAATTTAAGATATGAGCAAAACATAATTAACTGAAAAGGTATGTGTTAAACGTGAAGATGCCCTCATTACCTTTTACTAATTTATAATAAAGTAAAAAGTTGAAGATGCCCTCCATTTCGTATTGAATGTAACGTTTTTCATCATGGAACCACGAATGCAGCCCAGCGAAAACTTCCATAAGCAACTAGGTTCGCAGAAACTCGATAAGAAAATGTTACCTTTTAAACAAAATCCTCTATTTTTGTCAGCAGAAAACTCTCCTAGTGTAGAAGGGAAAAAAAACTCGAATATTCCAAAGAAGCACTGCTATATCTCCTTTAGGGAGGACAATGTTGAAAGTTGAAACAAACATGAGAAAGTAGCTTCTTTATAGATTTTCTCCAGTGCAAAAAGTTATTAGCGTTTAGCTTTTAACAGAGCCATGTCCAAGTATTTGCATTGATGTTAGAGGTGCTCCTTTTATCCCCTCAATGACAAGGCCAACCAGAAGTTGGTGGGAGTTAAAAGAGAGAGTAAACTATATATATCAACTATGCCTCAACATCAAATTAGTTGAGATTGCATATATGAATCCGCTCTATTCATTCCTCTCTATGCAGATCCATTTCATTCTAATGTAGGCATCTTTCCACTATGAGAACTGTGTCAAACAATAATCTATATTCAGCTAGAGCAGCGATTACCTCCTTTTATCATAAACTTCAAGCACGGGCTAAGTCGGTATCCTTGGTCCACAACGTTTTACCTAAATTGACCAACTTACCCTCAGGTTAACAATATTTTAAATATACTATTAGAACAAAAGAATATGTGGCTTAAAATTTTTAAACAAAAAGAAAAGGACAAAGGCACTCTACCAACTTTAACATTCACTTTAGGCTCAAGCATGTCCTACTGCAACGCAAAAAATATCCACGAATTCAACTTCTAAGACATGACTTCCAAACATATCAGATGCAAACATCCTTGTCTATAATGAAATCTTCTCATCAGAACCATTTCCCTACCTTCCTTCTTCCAACGCCATGTTGTAATGCCTTCTAATCATCTTCAAACAATTGAATACCTATCAATCTCATCTCTCCATGACAAACAATTTCTAAACAAACAATGCCTTCAGGACTGAAGACCTTCAGAATGGTAGCTTTTTGCTCGATTTGAATAATGATCTTCGGAATGAAACCTATTTGTTTCTTTGTTACTCAATCTAGTTATTAAAATGGTATATGACACTCTCTTTGCCATTAAGCTTATCTCACTACTACCAAGCAGATAATATCAAGGTAGAAAAATGAACCTCCTCTGTTAACATTAGGATAAATACACCACCCCAAACCACACAAGAGTAGTCTCTCTCTCAGTCCCTCTCTCTATGAACCATGCTAACATAACCTCAATTTCAATTTCCAAGACCTACATTTCTGTGTTCAATGCGGTGCTGAATGGTTTCTATTCTCAACGTCGGACTTCAAAGAGGTACACCGATAAGTGACAGTGCCTGACAACAAGATATTAGGAATGTGGAGTGCCTTATGCAATTTTTATAGCAATTGGAGTCAAACCGTAATATAACATGTCAATAAGTAGGGTTCATAAAGCTGAGAAGTTGTACTGCTGAAATTTGACAGGAAAGAGCCACAGACAAGAACGATAGTGTTTAAATGGACAACGTGAGAAGTTTGTGTAGATCCTAGAGCCAACTTCTAATGAAAATATTTTAGCTTAAAGGCAGTAACTAATTCTCGTAATAGATGTTTCCAACTTTTGTGTCCTTCAGGATTTTAAGGAACAAAATTTTGACTATCTTACAATATTTATCTCACTATTAGTCTACAACCATAACAACTAAGCTCGATCCTAAACAATTTGAGATAGGGTATATGAATCATCATTGACCATGTTGCTTTATTTAAGCACATCTAACTCCAGTATTTTACTAAATAAAAATTAAAAATAAAAAGTACTAAATATTTCTCTATCATTTCTACTGGCATATAAATCTCTAACATGACTAAAAGACTCCTAAAGAGCATAGGACTAAAGTAGATGTTTTTTTTTTTTTGATGACATGGGAACCCGAGCCGCTACCCTTTGGGTGCGCACAGGGTAAACCCAACTCCTGTGCAATAGCTCGCAAACCACATAGGAGAGGTAACCCGCACTAGGCAAGCCCCGTGCGACGAGCTCGACCCAGAAGGCAAATCCCCTGTTGTCGTTGGCGGGGGGTTTCGAACCTGAGACCTCCATTATGAAAGCCCCATGCTCAGCCAACTGAGCCACCCTTGCGGGTAGGACTAAAGTAGATGTACTAACATGATTCTAAGATATACCCCAATTTAGTATCGCCTATACAATCTATTTCAACCTTCTTTTTTTTAAACTAGTAATATTTCCTTTTCTTCCATTTTTTCCTATTTATTCACTAAGTCTACATGGATACCAAGAGATTGTAGATCTCAGGATTAGTCTGTTTGAACTATTTACTCACAAGTCATGATCCTAGTCATCAGCTCATTCAAGGCCAATCAAGGGGAGAAAATAACTAGTTACTCTTCATCAGTATCCTAGTACTTGATTAAACGTGAAAAAGAATATCAAATAGAGGTAGCCTGGAGCGTCTAATTTTCCCTGCTACCTGAGCATTAAATTTAGCATTTAATCCACCAAAAAGATTTATTTTTTTGATAAGGTACTCCAGCGAAAAGATATTACTTCTGCTAGCAATTGTACCATACCAATATTGTTACCACAGTTTCTTACTTTGGTACTTTATCCAAGTCTTCATCTTCATATGTCAATGAGCAACTGAATTGATTCATGCACACAAATCATCAAGTTCTTTAAGAGGTCAAAACCAGTGCATCTACTAACAATAACCTTTTGAATATAGGTAACCCTAACACCTAATATTTTGCAAAACTAAATGAGTAACCTAAATCGAATCTAAGCTATCTTAGTATTTTTCTTTAGGATTAAAAAAAATTGACATCCGGTCACTATACACATAACCTTAAGATAGCCAACTATGTTTTTGTATACTCAGCTATCATAAATGTGTCTCAATGTCTTGTCATGGTATAATGCCTAGAGAGTTGGTAACATAAGCTGGCTTGATCTGCTCATAGCTTAAAAATAGAAGATTGCAACAAGGTCTTCAATCAGTCATCCAATAACGTGGCAAAATTTGCCAACATGTAAACATAGCTAGATAAAAGAACTAAAACTGACATCTGATATATCTTCTCACACAGATGTACTTAAAGATTATTGCTTCATTCCCCAATAGATTTACAATACATTTCTTCCTTATTGTACTCTGACTTTACTTATTCAATGTATCTTCTGAATATATGTTCATCTATCTTTTTCCCTCATTCTAATTGAGCAACCAAAGAAAACATACACAATAGGCAAGATAACATATTATCTCATGTCAACTCACCTGCATATGTTCGCACAGTATCAACCCTAGCAACCTCCTTAGCCAATGCCGGTAGCTCCTCTCCCAGTACCTTCCCTGATCCTCCATCTACACAAACAAAGTACAGATTTTTACAAGTAATCACACATTAGGAAATCAACAACAACAACATACCCAGTATAGTCCCACAAGTGGGGTCTGGGGAGGGTAGAGCGTACACAGACTTTTACCCCTACCTCGTGGAGATAGAGAGGCTATTTCCAAAAGACCCTCGGCTCGAGTAACATTTAACAAGGAAGTACGAAATACTCCCTCCATCCCAAAAAGATTGTCTTACTTTCCTTTTTATTTTGTCCCAAAAAGATTGGCACATTTCTATATTTAAAAACAATTTAATTTTATGAGATTATTTACAACCACACAAATATCTAAGACTTACACATTTCAAAAGTCTTCATTTATTTCTTAAACTCCGTAACAGAGGGAAGTAATAGAGAAAGCATAACATAGCATTCACAAACAACAGAAAGTAGTAGAGATCGAATGACGAGAATAATGCTAATACTAACTAAGGAAATCAATGAATAAAAGATTGGCAAGTATATGAAAAAACAAATGCAGTTTTTTTTGTACCTGATGAAGAAGAGGAAGAAGCTAAGTGAAGATCTGCTAATTTGGCATCTATATCTCGGAGAAGAACACCAGTTCGATCCGCATGTGAAGCGTGGTTGAAGAGATAGCTACGGAGCTGTGTATTTAGATCCGAAAGGCTTTGATCCAGAGCATGACACTGAGTTCGGAGCTCCGAAAGTAGAGCCG
The DNA here is from genome assembly GCF_019175385.1 of Lycium barbarum. Taxonomy (NCBI): domain Eukaryota; kingdom Viridiplantae; phylum Streptophyta; class Magnoliopsida; order Solanales; family Solanaceae; genus Lycium; species Lycium barbarum. Next base: position 133,262,393 of record NC_083339.1, read on the forward strand.
GAGCCTGTTCAAGGTCTTCTTTTGCGTTGAGTTTACCGTTGAGGAAAGAAACGACTGACGTGGATAGAGATGATGGTGGAGGTAGAGTTCGGGTTATCGGGTCCATCGTTGATGCATTCGGATCGCATATGAAGTGAAGTTAATGGCTTTTTTGAGACTTGGAATACATTGAATTGAAATGTGAAAGAGCATCAAGGAGTTTCCGGCACGTTAGTCGTCGGAGAGCGGCGAGAATGTCCCTCTTTTCTTTGGAAAGGAGTTTTGGCCTTTTGCCAGAAGGGAAATTAATGATTTTGGTCCCTGAATTATCGCGCTACTCTAGTTTTAGTACTTTGTGTTGTTCAGCTAATCACATTTAACCTTTCGATGAAACTAAATGTACAATTTTAGTCCATTAAACTAAGGGTCTGTTTGGAAAGCCATCTGGTAATTGGAAATTGGTCTAATTACTAGGTACTACAGCCTAGTATAATTACGAATTTACGATGAGACTTGTTTATTTGTCATTACGTAATTACACGCTTATTGTTTGGTTGCACAAGTGTAATTAGATTAATTTAATTATCAAGATTTAAAAATTATTTTTTGATAAATATGTGCCTTTATGAATGATATTAAATTAGGTATTTAATATACATTTTATTTCTTGAAAATATACTAATCAATTATATATTTGTAACTAATATTGCAAAACATAATTGATATATATTCTTCAAATTAATAATATTTTAATTTATTAACTATAAAAACTAAAACCACACATTTTATAAGAACATCATGGACTGGATGTTTGACAAAAACATTAACATTTATAAATATAACGGCATAACATTATTCAATTTGATTAAAAAAAATCTATCAATTGTATCGAGATACATATTATTTATTGAAACTATAAAATTAAATAATTATAAAACTGCAACTAATATTGTAAAAAAATTGATATATATTTCAAATAATTAATACTTCAATTAAATCAATTAAGGAAAATAGAAGGTAGACGAGAAGATAAGGGGCGAAGGATATTGGAAATTGATTTGGTTAGCTTCAAAAGGAATAAAGGAAGGAGTCGACGCATTGTTTAGCGATTTAATGCTTCCAATTTTGCCGGGTCCCTCGCCCAGGGGCCAGAAAGGGCAACTTCCTTTCCAGCCTTAGGGCGGGCCCAGCCGGGGCTTCCGCAACACCCCATTGCTTACTAGACGGGCAACAGCCCATCCTTTATTGCCAAAAATTCTAACTAAACATACATTTTACAACGTCTCGTACAATATGTTTGACAAAAAATTAATATTTATGGGCGTAATTTCAAATGTTTAATAAAAGGTAATTTATCAATCCTAACATCACTTCACATAGTTAAGTTTGTCTGTAAAGTCGTTCAATAACGAAATCCAAATATAATTACATCTCCGTATAAGTCAAGTTCGTGGACAACTCATTCTTTCTAAGATTAGGAGGTACAATTTTTTAAAAAAAATTAGAATAATAACATAGCTAAGTGAAATAAAATAAAATAAAAATAGATAAGAAAGAAACAAAAGTGAGAGATTGTGTAGAGGCACGTGAAGTAAACGTTGCGAAATGAGAAATTAAAGATGAATAATGTAAAAAGAATTAATATTAAAAAAGAATTTAAAAAGTTTAAATAAAAAAATTAAAAAAGAAAAAAAGAATAGAAATAAAGAATAAATCTAAAATAATAGAAATTAAAATAAAACCCAAAAAAAAAAAAACTTATTATTACACCGTGTAATTACCTGCAGTTCTCACGCCCACCCTGAGAATTGGAGAGTTTAATTACACCCAATTACATGCTGACCAAGTAATTACTTTGTTAGACATACGTGTCAAAATTGTGTAATTACACTCAATTACACTCAAATCCAATTACAGGGTGGCTTTCCAAATAGGCCCTAATGGAAGAAAAACATGTTTGACACGATCTAAGTTAAATATGTAACATAATCTATCATTTAAAGATACTTTTGTGAAAAAAAAAAAAAGGATATTTAAGTTCCGTTAATAAGAAATATTTCCTCTTATATAACTTTCCCCTCTACTGTTTATAAAGAATCTGTTAAATATTAGTAACTTTGTTTAATTTTAGGCATTAATTTAATCTATATCTATATTATAATAAAAGGAGGGTAGTCTAGCTTGATATTAAGTCAAGTGGCGTAATATGAACAAGTCACTTGCAACAAATTCTATTTGTAATTGACATTATTAAATGTACTCACCTAATTTGGTGGATTTGATTGGAGAGATATAATTAATTGATATTCTTGGATCTAATTATAGTCAAGAATACTCCTTTAAATGTTAAGATAATATTACATCAACAACAACAACTCCTCTATGAAAAATAATTGTATATTTGAAAAATAACCCTAATACTTCATTTGAGACACTCATTTCACATTTATAGAAGTGTTAAACGTAGAAGTGTTCTTGTGATATTTTTGGCCACTCCAATATTATGCATTGGCCACGTTGCTTTTTTAAGTTTTTTTGTTCTTTAGTATATTACATACAAAAAGCAATATAATATTTAATATAATTTACTTAAGATTTTAAAGATTTGATGACTTTGAATTATGCTAGGAAAGAAAGCTTTAGATTTGGGCAATTAAAGGACCCATACGATTTCCCACATTTACATTAATAATTAGGTTATTAGATATGACGAAAAAAGATGTAGTATGATCTACTTTTCAAATTAAAAATGAGACGTTATTGTTCAAAGCTTCCAAACGTAACTTGTTGGATTTGATTGGAGAAATATAATTAATTGATATTCTTGGATCTAATTTATAATCAAGAATACTTCTTTAAAAAAGATAAGATATAATATTACATGATAGAATTTAAAAAAACAAAAAAAACTTTAACACCATACAGAAAATTCTTAATACAAAATATAATCTACAGAAAATATTCGAATACTGCATATTATATATCAATTGCACGATTTGATGACTTTAAAAATTTAAAACATTCCAGGCAGCAAAATAGGATCTTAAATAAAATAACTTTATTATAATATAAGTAAGAAACAAAATTAGTCTCGACAATTTTTTTTTAGGTTTGACCTATTAAAGGAAAATTGACAACCCATATAATCTCCTCACTAAATGCAACATTTAATAATAAGGTTATTAGATGTAAGGGAAAAAAAAATACGGTATGATTTGCTTTTCAAATTTAAGATGAGACTTGATTGTTCAAGGCTTCCGAAAGTATGGTAATGATTTTTCTAATTTAACATACAAAGTAAAATAAATTCTTTCCTTTCATTTTAATTAAACACTAAATGAAAAATAAAATATCATGATTGTGGAAATAATATAGGTAAAGGAGGATAGAGATAATTTAACAGAGGGAAAAATTTATTTGCTTTATTGCATATAATACAAAAAATAAAAATTAGAGAAAATTCTACAAATTTTTAACAAAACAATATGTATATCTATTATATATAAGGTAAGAAAAATAATAGTCTTGGGCTATTAAAGGAAAATTGGCGATCCATATGTTTTCTTCACTAAATGCTACAATAGATGTAAGGGAAAAAGTATGTAGTTATGATTTACTTTAATATTTTATATGGATATAAAATTTCTATTTCTTTATATATAAATAAAATAAAAAATGTGTTGGGAAAAAAAGATTTACTTTTGGGCTATTAAAGGAAAATTGGCTACCATATTATTTTCTCACTAAATGCTACATTAAATAATTAGGTAATTATATGTATGGAAAAAATTATGTGACCATGATTTACTTTCAAATTTAAAATGAGACTCGATAGTTCTAGGCACCTCTTATATATACCTTTCCAGTAACACATAAGTTAAATTAGATTTTCTTCCTTTTTTCCGTTTCAAAAGAGGGATCTATCATTATGTATATACATTGGTTAAAAGAATCTCCATTTATTTCAATCTTTTTTTATTTCACTGTGTTTATAGTGCTACAAATGTATAGGAAATGATAAAGATATAGTAATTTTTTTGTGTGATCTGATTGAAGAATGAATGTAATTTATTTCATGTTACATGTATTTTTCTGCTATCCATCATGTTTAGTTATTTGACAGTACTTAATTGTTATCGTAATTTCAAGCCATTATTTGATCTTTTGGTTGATTGTATGTGTTTTTATTGTTGTTTAATGATGGTGATAATTAATCTATTAATCTAAATTTGAGAGAAATATGGATGGATTACCCATAGAAAAGAAGATTGAGGACTTGATAATTTAGCCTGTTAACCCAAGCTTACGAAAAATCATTTTTTTTAAATTAAATAGACAGAAGTGAACAAAAGAAAATTTAATATGAAGTCACATGTCAATGAAACGATATTAAGTAATGGATAATGCAATGACAATAGACAAAATCGTAGAAAAGAGAATATTTCTAAAATTATTTTTTATAGTGTAGATATATTTGGATAAGATTATTCAAACTCAAATCATAACAGACAAAGTTAAAGATAAGAAATATTGAACAACAAAAGAATTTCAAGCCTTGGTAATGTAATGATACCAAGTAATGAATATAACACCTATAACGATAAACAAAGAATACAAACGTCAAAACTTTAATGTAGAAATATAGAGAAATAAGACTTATGTACATATAAAAATATTGAGTATAAACTCAAATAGTTAATACTCACCGCGCATCGCGCGTGTACGTATACTAGTTGAAAATAAAGAGATCTTAGTTGAATAGCGCAAGGATCAAAACTGTTAACGCAGATGATTCAGAACCAAGATTGATATTTTCCCTTTGCAGAATGAATCTTAATTTATTTATTTTTTTTTTTGCGCGGATTGGCCTTCATTTGGGGTGGTCTTTAATTTTGCCCTTCAAATTGGTGGTCTTTAAGTTTTACCCTTCGCCTAATATCCCGAGGTTGTGGGTTCGAACCCCAGCTCAGTAAAAAAAAAAAAAAATTCACAAGGCAGAATTTGCAAATCTGTCCATGCAAAGGTAGAATTTGCAAATATGCCCATGCAAATGCAGAATTTGCATGGACAGAGGCAGAATTCTGCCTTAAGGCCTAAATTCTTGCAAGGCAGAATTTGGGCCTTAAGGGCAAAAGTTAAAAGATTTGAGGGACAAAAATTAAAGGCGCCCCCCCCCCCCCCCCCCCAGCGAAGGGCAATCCTTCAAATTGCCCATCTTAATTTGGATGCCGAAATGGGCTTTTAACAGAAGGGCAACTTTGTCATTATATTTTGTTGTTCGCGTATAGCTAATTCTTGAATTAATATCTCTCGTTTGGATGTGGTGTAAAATTATACCAAGATTTCAATATAAAATTATTCAATAATTCGTCTAAAACGTTTCAGTTTAAGTGTCTTAATTTGACTAGATAAGAAAATAAGGAAGAGTACTCAATCTGAAACTGCGTGTAATGTACTAAAATATCTTTTAAATGTTGTGGTATTAAAGGTAGAATAATATTTTAATATCATGATAATAGTTGCAACTTGCAAGTGTATCTGATGCACAGTAATGACTTAATTTCTCCGATCATTATACTATGTGAAACTATGTGTTCTTGCTGTATGAATGTTCTTAGGTCAGTCTCTGTTGCTATCACATTCCTTAGTTATTTTGTAAAACATAGTGGATTGCGGAAGAACGTTGGCAGGAGAGCTATGGAATAAGGGAGGTAATATCTTTTGCATTTTGGTAATTTTTCACTTCTTCTCAGTTCTCACGATGATATCCTTTTATTTTTCATGTAACATTGATTATTTCAAAAGGTCACCCTTGCCTGGTATATCACTTATATGTTTTTCCTCTTTACTATCCTCTTTTTATAGAGTTGCCTACTTCTTTTAACATAAAGAGAAATTGTATTGAAACCTCTAAAAATTTGCTTTACGAAAGCTAACACTTCATAGTAAATTTCCCTTTTTCCGTTTAATCAGTGAATTTTGGTCAAAGGCAGAAAATCTACAATGGCTCGGGATTCATATATTTAAATGAGAACTAACGCTGATGACATTTGATAATTTGATGATCCTTAAAAGTAGCAGGACGTTTAGCATAAAGCTAAAATTTTGAACGCTGAATTTCCATTAGTAAAACTGAATTCGTCCATGAACCAAGCATAGTGTTCAACTTTGCACTTATTCTTGTGGGTCTTGATTCTGCGAGATTTGTTTCTGAAAACTTTTTCAACTTCACTGTTAGAACTGACTCTGCACAATGGATTTCAAGAATCTAAACTAGTGGACAAAGATTTCAACATTTCCCTGCTTGGAAAAAGACTGTTTATGAATAGGGACACTTGTTTAGGAGACACCAAAAATGAAAAAAAGTTACTCTAAGAAACAAAATGGGATCTGTGCTAGTTAACAGAATGGTCCTACTTTGAACGACAAAAATCTGTATCCAGCATGCTTCACTGTCTTCTGTGTTATAGAGGAGGACGTGAATTTGCAGAGGGTGTTTTACAAACCACTGACATGTATGTAAATATCACGACACACAGAAGAAGTTGGAGATGACAGCTAGTGTTACATCAGCAGCAGGTTAATATACTCATTATCCCACATTTATGACACTCTAGGGAATAGTTTAAGCAATTATTTGACGCTGCGATTTCTGGATAAAGAAGTTGAATGTGAACTTCCTCTTATAACTTAACAAAACAGAGAAGCACAGAAATAATCGACCTACTATAGAAGCACACAAAACTACATAAGAAACATGGTGATTCAGTTTTTAATTCCAATATGAGAATGCAAATAGAGCTTTCAGAACAAATGCAAGACAATGCGGGTACTTGGATTCTTTCTCAAGTTTGACATGCCAAAAACATAGAAGTATTTACACTCTGTGGACAAGAAAGCAGGGTAAGAACTCAAGGGTGCAGGTCACATTCTAGGACAATAATGCAGTCCACTAACAACTCTGGCACTGCTCGTAGAGATACCTTTTTGGGACAGAAGAGACAAACCGCTATGGCATAGTCGTAAGGCAAACAATAAGAATACATGATAGACACCTCTACCAAAAACCATATTTGCTAGAAAGACAGAAAATAGAATACATAAGCTCAAACTGAACAGTTTCATGGAAGAACAAAAACTGAAATAAAAATGAAACCCGAATTATCAATTTACAACACTGTTTCGACAATGTTTTCAGTAATATTTTCAAATCTTCGAACCTTAAGACTGCTTCAACTTATTGGTGTATGTCACTTGTACACATGATGAGTTTTTCACGTTAACCAATTGATAATGATACAGATTGGCAGCAAAAGATCAAAGAGCAAACAGGTGAGTTTGAGTAGATCATACAGATTTTGGTACTCATATCCAAAATAAGACACCTCAGCAACCCATCACCGCACAATTATAGACAAAATTTCCTGAATGTTTTCTGCCCAACAAATTCCAATTTGGTGCGCCTTCCGTAGGTTCCCAAGAATTGATCTCAATGAATCGGCCATTCAACACCCTTGGTCCTCCAATAACTATGAGCTGATCTCCACATGCCCTAAATGCTAGCCCCCAACCGTTCATAGAGGTTGCCTGCTCAGGCAATCTTCCTATAGTAATCCATAAGTTTCTTCCCTTATCATATTTCAAGACTTCATTTTCAGCATAATAAGCAGCATATAACTCATTCTTCACAACTGCTAAGAGTGGAGGTGCCTTAGCTACCGCAGGAGGATCATTAGCTCCAGCCCCCCTATTACGTGTTGGGAACATATCAGGTACCTCAATCCAAGACTTTGCTTTGAAATCATACACTTCGCCACAAGTAAGTACATTTGAATTGCCAACACCAACCCCACCAATTACATAGAACTTCCCATCCATGAATACTCCTGAACACAATTTTCTTGGTTTATTCATGCTTGGGAGAGTCTCCCATGTTCCTTTCTCTGCATTATAAAGCTCAGCAGAGCTTAGTATATTGCCCCTTGAGTCACAACCGCCTGCTATAATTGCAATTTCCCCAAGGCTTGCCGAGCCAAAGAGGCACCTAGGTGTCTTTGTCTTCATACCCGATGACCATGAGTTGGTCAGGATGCTGTATTTGTAGATGACATGGGACTCTATTTCCTTTCCAAAGACAAGAAGTTCAGTACCAACTGCCAGTGATTCCTTGTCGGAACACATGAAGCATTCATTTGATGTCATTGTTGGCAAATGCATCCACCTACAGCGAATGGGATCAAAGGCCTCCCATTCAAGGAGGCTGCAAGCGAAATAAACCCAATGTTCTACGATACCCATTCGTCTCCTGAGCCTATACATTTCTCCACTCTGAATTAAAGACCTAAAGCTCTGGTTCAATGAAGCAATTGACCCATAATCTGACCTTGAGCAATGAAGCAGGCAATTTATTGAAAGGTCTCGCCCAATTTGGGGGATTAAAGAAGTTGAATCAGAATGAGTGCCACTATCATGCTGTTTATCTGATTGTTCCTCTTGAGAGAGAGAAAGATCATAAAGACACTGCACGGTTTCCTTCTTCTCTAGGGCATCAAACAGTTTGGATGACTTTCTGAAACCGATGTCTATTACATCCTCCAATGGACGCTTTCCCTTTGAGTGTTCAATAACATGGAAAGCATAGTATATCCACTTGCTCTCTTGCTCGCACGCACAAGGAAAGTCACTTGAAACAACATATGATCCCTCCAACATGACGCTTGCTATGCAGAGGGGTCAGAAAACCACACCTAACCTGCAAAACCAAACCCAAAGCCAATGCCTTAAAAAAATCATGCCAAATATAATCAAATCAGGATTTTGATTTTATAGATATTCCAGTAAGAATACCACATCTACAAGCACAACAGCTTTCAATAAAATGCAAACATTAATTAACATAACAGCAAGACTTTGTTGTCTCCAAGCACTAGATGAAGCAAGCATATAATATTCCTACAGATCTATAATAAGGGATGAACATAAAAGCATGGAGTTGAATCAAAATATTTATGGTCCTTCTAACAAAGATAAATAGGTGAAAGTCGATGCAAAATTGTTAACCAAACCGATTGTTAATGAGCTAAGAAATCAGTATTGTAGTACCTGGTAATTTACAATCTAAGTATAACTGAAAGCAATGGCACTACAAAAAGGAAGGGCAGAGAAACAGCAAGTTTTTACTCCTTTAGGACATCTAATTAGGGGGATTCTGTGGGAAGAGAAAAGGGTAAAAGGATCACCACCATTGATATGTTTGGATTCATTAGGAAACAAAGAACATAAAACAGTAACCACCTTTTATTAGGTAGTGTTATTGCGCAAACATTTGTAACTGCTATAACCAGTTTTCTATGGGAAGTTTTTAAACTTCCCAAACATGTGACGCCGGACGCTTACATCGGAAGCTTTTCACTACTGTTGCAAAAATATTCCTCACCGAACAAACTCAACCACATAATTTGTTCTCCTTCCCATTTGCCTCTTTTTTCTCGGTGTAACAAATATCTTGCATTGGATTTTCAACAATTCAGGCAACATAGTTCCTCCATGTTGACATAGAGCTAATTAACTCAACAGTTCACAATGCAAGCATATAACACAGAAAAGGTGATGTATCTATTAGTAACATAAAATTATGAATTAAGACATGCTCTGGTTAATGCAGTTCCCCTTCATGTAGTTTGTACAAGTATTTGAAAGTTCAAACAACTTATGAAACATCCAAATAGACGATAAACTTCATATTATTTTGTTGCAAATACCTTATTCAAGCCAATATATTAGCCACCACCCACCAATTTAGAAAGATCACCACTAAAGCAATAACTGTTAGAATCAAAGATTCCTAACAAACTTGTAAAAATCGTAACTTTGAAGATTGTGAACATTTGACTATATCATCCATAAATTTAGCTTGAACAGCTGATAACCTAAGAAGTTTTATTCTTCAATTTAGAAAAGAAAACTAGATTTTTGAATAAATTTAACTTGAAGCTCTCTGAAAAAGAAGGCTTTAAAGAGGCATCAGCAAGGTAAAAATCCTCTCTTGTGTTATCTAAAGATGACAAATTCTATTAACTTGTGGAAGAAGAATGATTATCCTTATCCTGATAGAAGGTTCACAGTTAAAAGTTAAAACAGAAAAAAAAAAGAATCATCTTTGATTCACAAAATAGCAAATCTCATGAAACGGAAAAATCAAGTCTTACTTTCAAGTGAGACATATAACAATAATCATAAATGAAATCTCAATGAACATAAAGCTCTTACTCAATGCCAATCGTAAAACTGAAAACTTGCAGATAAAAATTGATTGGAAACAAACTTAAGAGCAGCAAAAATCAGAACCCAAAAACTTTAACATATTAAAAATGAAGAAGAAGAAGATAAAAGAACTTACTGATTTTTGGAAAAGGAAAAATCCAGTGGAATGAGTTTGTTACCAACCCATTAATGCGAAATGTTATAGACTAGTGTTGATGAGGACTTTTTTTTTTCTGTGTATCTACATTTGAGGCCCCCTTCGAATCTCTGAGGCTGACAGACAGCTGTTCTCTTTTCCTCTCAGTCACTCTTTTCAGTGTTTATTCTCATGTCTCTCAGAGAAATATACATGGATTGACAATTTCTTTTTCCTCTTGGATTCATTATTGCCTAAATAATACTCCGCCCTTTGACAAATGTTACTCTCTCCCTCTGTTTCAATTTATATGAACTCATTTAATTGGGCACGATATTTAAAAAAGAGAGAAGATTTTTGAAATTTGTGATTCAAAATAAGCCTTGACAATTTTTGTGGCTGTAAATCATTCATAAAGTGAATTTATTTCCAAATTAGGAAAGGAGTCATTTATTTTGGCACGAACTAAAAAGGAAATAGGTTCAAACAAATTGAAACAAAAGAAGTATTAATTAGGAAGGTTAACTTTACACTTATTTATATCTAATTATAATCTTTATTCATTTAATATTCACTCTATTTGTATGTCATCTCCGTTAGTGATAAACTTCTACTAAAAATAAAATGATAAAAAATAATTAATTATGCTTTCAATTTTTAAAACAACAAATAATGAGATAACTATTTTTAATAACCAATATAAATAACTTGAGATGGAGGGAATAGTCGCTCTGTCTCTAATTTATTTTGTATACTTTTCTTTTTAGTTTGTCTAAAAAAATGATAATTTTACGTCTAATTAAATTATATCACATAAATTGAATATAATAAAAATTTGGACGACATTCAACGGAAAATAGGGTAGTGGCGGTGGGTGGGACCAGAAACGGCGGACCAAGAAAGTGACGGGGTTTACAATTGATAACGGCCGTTTGTACACGTGTAAGTGGTAACGCACTTTGCCCTTTTTAGGGCTTTTTCTATAAAAGGGAGTTCACGTTTCTCTACGTGTGTTACTCCGTTATCTAGCGCTTTTGTTTTTCTACTAACTCTTCTATTAAGGAGTACTTAGCAATGAGTCAATTTTTAAGAAAAAAACACTTGTATTAACTTTTTTTTCCTAGTATAGTAATGAGATATAGACAAGATTTTGTCATATATTGATCATGATTCATTTAGTGTAAATGTATATTGTGTACAAATAATTCTTTTCTGAATACTTAATCATATAATTCTTATGGCTATACTCGATCTGAATGGAGATAAAAATAGTAACAAATTCGAAAAAGCAACTTATAATTGATTCGCCGGAAAGAGATCAGAAAAACTCGATGGCGAAAGACACAACAAACTCGATGGAGTTGAAGACTCGCTTTTGAAAAATAAAAAGACAAGGTAAAGTCATATGAGAAATAAAAAATCAGTTGAAAGTGGATGAAATTTTAACAGAGGGACAGTTTTGGTTAATTTGGAAAAACTTAAAGGACGTTTACTGTTTGATGAAATATTATAAAGTTGTAATAAAAGTTGGGTTGAAACAATGGGGATGACTTTGGGTAAAAGCTCTTAAATTTACAAACTAAGGGGTCGTTTGGTTTAAGGACTCATTAGTCCCGGGATTATAATTCCGGGACTAATTTATCCCAATAGATGGGATTATTTTATACCATCTAAAAGATGGTATAAAATAATTCCAGTATAAGTGAGATAAGAAGGTATAAGTTGGGTTATTCCAGCACTAATTTTTATACCATGTTTGGTATAAGGTATAAATTTATCCCAGCACTAATTTATACCTTATACCAAACATGGTATAAAAATTAGCGCTGGCATAACCCAACTTATACCTTAAACCAAACTACCCCTAAGTCTTTAATATCGATATCATTGAACTAACAATAGTCTATACAGTATTCGCAAACATTGACAAATAAATATTTATTATATTTTAGAAATGAAAATTATAAAGTTTCTTTTTATGATGAAAAAGGGGGAAACCAAACTAGCTTGTACAATTGGTGTAATGTGCAAATTAAAGGTGCCGATCTTGGAAAATACTATTTTTTATGATTTACTCCAGTCGTTATATTTCATATGATATAATAATTTTCATTTTAGAAATAAAAGAGAAAAAAATGTTGGAGACAGTTTTGTAGTATTATAAAATATGCATGCGAAATTACATTAGCACAACTGCACATGACAAGTAAATGATTGGGGGCTTGGGGCCTGATTCGACATGTTAGCTGACACAACAGTTTACCGATATAGGCAGCAGCTGTAACGTCTGCCAATTTCATGAAAAGAGTTCTACTATTTTTGGGATTGTTCTAAACTTGGAAATGTCCTCATTTCTCTGCAATTAACAGTTGTTCCCCACCCTTCTTCCATATAATTCTACCTTCTAACAAACTCATCAAATGTCTATTATTTTGTCGTCTTTCCATTATCGGGTACCAATTTAAGAGATATGAGTTCTCAAGAAGATTACTATAAACTTGTGTTTTGTGATATGATCTTTGATCATTTTGTCTTTAATATTTGCCAAAAGAGAAATTAGAGGTCACAAAAAGTAAATTGAAACGGACATTGACTGAATGACATGGTGATATGCTGATTGTAAAGTAACTAACTTCTTATTTTATCTTTTGAGTTGAAGTTATATAATAAAAAACTACACCACCAGGTCATTTTTACATGTTGTAGCAGATATCCTATCTTATTTTTAAAATTGTAAATCTCATATTTTAAGAAGGTCTATCATACACTTGTGAATATTTCAATGTAGTTCGTGTTCATAAACATGTGATTACATTAACGATTAGTGAAACAAATATTGGAGAGCCCTGAGAGAACTATGTGTTCTTGTAGATTATTGTGTATTTTCCATCATAGGCATCAGAGCCTAGGGTTTTATTTGTCCAGTTTCAATCATCTTACTGTGAAAACAGTGTACGGGAGAGTCCTATTTGTTGTTTGCTACAATTTTTGCCATGTCGTGAGTGAAAGCTGTATGCTCAAACGAACTGAAGTTTTGTTTGTTTTCTATGTTGAAGTGTTATTTACGGTGAAAAGTTTAAAAGTACCCATGTGCATATCAAAATTTGAATGATTTTTTCCTTGCCCTGCATAGAAAACGAGGGTTGTGGAATATTGCCATTTTTTATTAAGCAACCAAAAGCTTTTGTTCTTTTGGCTTGTTTGCCGCATATCTTAATTTAAAAAAAACAAATGGTGGTTCTGTTGGTTTTCACCTTGCATGGCCATATGGAGTAAATTGATGTGTTTAACTTTTCATGGAGAATGTTATACTAATATTTTAGAGTGCCATGCTTAGTAAATTCGGATGCTAATGGATATGATTAAGAAAAGTAATTAAAGTTACTCTCTATTGGAAATCTTACGGAAAATGCTTGATCACGAACACTGTACGGAATTCTTCAGAGCTTGAGGCATGTCCGAAGACACTATCCTTAAGGATATTTCATCCGGTAAGTGTGTATTCCCCAGGATTCAACAAGCTCTTCTATTATAAACTAGAAGCCAGAATCTAACAAAGATTTACTTTAATATAAAACCCAGCACAATGATATAGAAGAAATTTGTATTGATATATTTCTTTACTCACAAAAGAGGAAGACTTGATTTATAGATGACAAGACCATCCAATGAGTTGATGGAATCCTCCAACGTTCACTGGAAATTGATGGGAAATTAATAGCCATAAAGAGTGAGGTTTAATTACTAATGAAGACCCAATTAAAGGGTCTGTAAAGCACGCTTAGAATTAGAATAAGGAGGACCAAGAGTTAGTGTTTTGTAACTGATAACATTATCACGTAATGAAAGCCTGTTCTAGGAATTCAATGGTCAGTTACCAATTGACCAAAAGCCAACTTTAGGAAATAAGAATTCTTTTGAGATATTAGAATCATTTTCTCAACAATCCCCACATATCTCAAAAGAATATTAAGGAATATAAAGAAACAAGAAGTTTTGCTGGGTTTTTTCATATGAGTACAATGCGTCGAATCTGGTATCCCATAGACTATGAACCTGACCTAGATAAAATAAGTTTAAACTTACAGAACAATTGGTGAAGTTTAGACCTTCTATGAACCAATAATTCTTTTGTAAGCTTAGAGTCTTATTCTATCACATTATACTCGCACAATCTTTGTCGTTATAGCGGTTTTGCGCTAAGAGGCCATGCGCATGTCCTGGTATTCATGAGTGCTCTAGAAATCCGTCACAATTTCATAGGAGCGGCACCACTCCACACTCATATAGTTCCAATCATCAAGTGTATTCTGCAGAGCAATACACCACCTATAATGGATATGAATTAGATTAAGAGTTTAACTCAACCTCACTTTCATAACCCCTTATCAAACTCAAATATAATCAGTACCCAACTTTTTCTAATAATCCCATAAAAATCAAATTGGTTCATATATTAGGAACATATACCACTTCAATTAACGCTGATGTTTTTCAGATGTGAGTTTAAGAAGAATTTTTCATTTCCAAAAACTTAAGTCCAAGACAAATAATTCATTCTTCTTCTTCAACAAGGGTGTAAAACACAAAGATAATTTTGCCAGCACAAATATGCTTAGCAGCACCAACGTCTAACACCTAATCTCACACATTAGCCACAAGATTCGCTTAAGAAATGACTTAAATAATTATGTCATCCGCTTACTCAAATTTATTTTCGCTTAGCGGGATTATCATTTCTCTGAATCCCCTACTACATTGAGGTGTATGATGGCTTAGTTTGCCACACTCAAAATATCTTTTCAAGATTTTCACCACAATAGCTATATATTAAAACATATGCATCTACATCCAATTTAACACCTCAAATGTGAATTATTCACAAATACTAGAACGATTTGAAACTTATTAGGAGCTACCTGAAATAATACTACAACAACACAAATTCATACAAAAAAGAGATCGTCCAATAAAACCTTTTTGCAAGAATCAAATAAATCCTCAAAAGGGTCTTTAAGAATTTTCTCACTCATTACTAATCCACTCGCAGAAAAGACTTCATTACAATTCTTTGAAAAAATCCGTATGCATCAATTTTAGATCACATTAGTGTTACTATTATAGAGAAACTCTCCTGAAGTAGCAGTGTTTACACTTGGACAGATTTGACATATTGAAACGCAAGTAGAGTACTCAAAATATATTCTATCATGTGAACATATGATCTAAAAAAACACATCCATTCCAGTTGAAAACACTTTGCAACTCATTAGCATCCATTACATGTTAATCTATATAAATCAATCTGGATACAAGTTAAATAAGCTAATAATCTCATCAAATTGAAGGAGTCAAATTACATTAGCAAGTACTTACTAGATGTAAGAATAAAATCATCTTTTGGATGTTATAAATCCTACTGTTACTCAGAATCAAATGGTGTACATGCACAAATTCAAGGCAGTCATAACAAGCAAACAGCCTTTTCTCGTTTCTTAATCTCAACTTTCCGTGGTAAACTTGTGCGGTTTAAGCGATTAAAAAAATGCGCACATGTAGTTGCTGATGGCATAAGATGCGAAATAATCAAATAATTTTTACCTTCTTTAAAACGAAAAATGAGTGAGTACCTCTATACCATTGGGTGGAATTAGACCAGTAACTTGAACAACATCAACTTGATTTTCCGTAAAATTAGAGTGTGAACTATTCTTAAGATTGTTGGAAATATTACGGAAAATCCTTGATCACGAACACTGTACGGAATTCTTCATAGCTTGAGGCATGTCCGAAGACACTGTCCTAAAAGATATTTCACCCGGTAAGAGTGTATCCCTCAGGATTCAACAAGCTCTTCTAGTATAAACTAAGAGTCAGAATCTAACAAAAATTTACTTTAATATAAAACCTAGCACGATGATATAGAAGAAATTTGTATTGATATATTTCTCTACTCACAAAAGAGGAAGACTTGTCTTGATTTATAGATGAGAAGACCATCCAATGAGTTGTTGAAATCCTCCAACGTTGTCCTTAAAGATCTTTCACCCGCTAAGGGTGTATCCCCCAGGATTCAACAAGTTCTTCTAGTATAAACTAGGAGCCAAAATCTAACAAAGATTTACTTTAATATAAAATCCAGCACAATGGTATAGAAGAAATTTGTATTGATATATTTCTCTACTCACAAAAGAGGAAGACTTGTCTTGATTTATAGATGAGAAGACCATCCAATGAGTTGATGGAATCCTCCAACGTTCACTGGAAATTGAGTAATGGATATGTTTCTATCACACCAATATACCATCAAAAGAGAATCCATTTAATATTGTTAGTCTCAATAGGAGTAACTAATTAATTGATAATCAGTTTGTCAATCTCAACCTCAACGTATGAGTAGTCCTTGCATTCTCCCTCATCGATTTGAGATTGAAGGGGAAGCATATATAGTTACTCCACTTGATGAAAAGAGCTACATATTGTAATGTAGGCTATTACATACCGTACTAAGGATAAATAGTTACAACAATGGAAATTGAAATGGAGTCTGTGAAATCAAACCAAGTGAGAGTTGATTGAGGTTTTGGATCTTAAAGCTATTGGGAACAAAGGGTTCTCAAACTCAAGCATGAGGCTTGAACCGTCATATATTCCTGATTCATAAATACTTCTATTTTTAGAGGTGAACTTTTAAGTGGGAGGATGTGTCCTTTGACTCTACCAAACAATAATACTGAAAAGCAGTTAAGATGATACAGGGGTATTTAAAGGCACGATAGGACATTTCTTGTCTTGTCAAGGAATTGAAAAGGAGATTTAGATGAGAGAAGATCTAAATTTGAGTATGCCCTTCTTGCTATTGAGAATATAAATGTATTGATATTAAGTGTAATTTTTTTGTTAGAGACATAGTTGTACATAGAGAAGTGAGCATGAAGTACATTTTTACCCACCACTTGGTAGTGAACATGATACGAATGTCGTTTTTTTAATGATTTATCGTGTCTAATTAAATGTGAAAGTCTGTCTTTATGCCAGATGGGAGTTCTAATAGATAAAATGTATGAGTAGATTTGTGAACACAAAGTTAGACATGATTTGTCTGAAATATCATCTGCACAATATTTTAATTTGCCAAAAGACATACGCTCCATGAGGAAGGAGTAAATACTGTGGTACGTGATTCATACCACGTATGCATTAGTGACCTATAAGGGTGAAACAAGTTTAATATATACTTGTTATCACGTGAAGCCCTGAAAATTATGAGTAACTTCTCTTTGTACCCTCATGACTTTGAACAGTTTCTTGAGATTCAATTTGATGTTTGCTATCTTAGGGTGTTGCCAAGAGATCATGAATGATTCAGTTTGGCGGAATATTTCTAGAAAAACATATCAGATTGAGATTGAATTCATGAGATGAGACAGATCATTGAGTATTATCACATTAATTGTGTTCATTGGTCAACCATTTATGTTTCTCTTCGAGACAAGAACATAATGATGAACTCAAGTTATGACAAAAGAGATGTTGAGATGTGAATGTGATGAATGATCTAGGATACTGCATACTTTAATCTACTCCAAGCTCCAATAATCGAGATGCTATATATTCCTAACAGATGTATAGCAACGAAGCTCTTGAAGTATGCACTGGTTACACGATCTAGTCGTTATGTATGAAAGTTACAGAATAGGAATGAGAGTTGACCCACAATGAAAAATGTTGGAAATTGAATTTGGGTCAACCCATATTCATAACCAAATAAATAAATATCTATGTGCAATATATTTATTGAAATAATACTCCCTCCGTTTATGTGAACCCATTTGACTGGGCACGACATTTAAGAAAAAGTGAAAACCTTTGAAACTTGTGGTTCAAAATAAGTGTTGAATATTTATGTGGCTGTAAATCATTTCATAAAGTGAATTTGTTTCTAAATTAGGAAAGAGGTCATTCATTTTGGCACGGACTAAAAAAAAAAGGTTCACATAAATTGAAACAGAGGGAGTAATAATAAAAGAAAAAGGAGAAATGACACAACTAATGAGAAAAAAGTCCCTAGTTGTGTCACTTCAGAAAATAGAAAAGAAGTCCTAATGTGAACTTCTTCTTCACTTCTGCGTTTTTCTCCCTTGACAATAGATAGAAAAACCTCTCTTGAAGAAAATACTCTCTTCTCGTTAGTTGAAGAATTTATGTAGAAGATTCCTACTTTGTTTATGAAGCAATTTTCTTCTCTGTAACTCAGGTTCAGGTACGTCATAGACTGTGAATATTTCATGTAGTTCATGTTCTACAAACATGTGAGTACATTGACGACTAGTGGATTAAATATTGGAGAATGTTGGAGAACTATGTGTTTTTGTAGATTGTGTATTTTCCATCAATGTCCTTTTACATGTTGTAAAAGATACCCTGTTTTATTTTCAAAATTGTAAATCTCATATTTTAAGAGGGTCTATCCGTTGAATCCTTTGGATGACCTGATAATTTAGAATTTTTCTAAGTATATACTCTCTTTTTTTTCCTAATAGAGGAAGTAGTAAAACCCTTTTTTCCATTCTGGTATTTAGGTAGATGAATTTATGCCATTTACGAAAAGAATAAAAGCTCTGATATAAGTCATTATTGTAGCCTATATAGTGGCAAGATGCATTTGTCTTTATCGAGCATCATTACACAATGTATTTGAAAAAAGTTATAGTACATCTTTTTAAGTGGAATCAGGAGATATATTCTTTCTAGATAATATGCTAAATAAATAAACGATGTTCTTTTACTCTTCTTAAAAGGAGAAATAAAGATTTCAAAGTTTTTAACGGCACTTAAACGTGCATTCTAAAGTGCTTTAGAGTGGTAATTTAATAAGTTATCCTTGTGGTTATGCAAAAAAGCAGATCGCTAATTCACTAGAAATCTTTCTCAGCCAAAAAGTTGTCCTCATCTTAGATATGTTAATCTGAGGGATACAAATCTGATTAATTTAATTAATACAAAAATAGTTCTTTATGGAGTATTACCCGTTTCTGACACTTCTGTCACTAGCTCACTATTGTTCTTTAATGAATGGTGTCCAGTGAACACCTAAAAAGACGGATACGTGAGGAATATAACATCGTCACACCACTCACTTATTGGTTGAATATCACCGAACTGAACAATGGCTCTTATTAGTGACTTATCTAGCTACTTTTAGGATTCTGAAACCTTACACCTTATAATCTTGATTATTGCTGCCGGAAAAGGCAAATCAATCGTCCAACGGTGAGTAAGTTGGAATTTTCGATAAGAGGGTTCAAAATATGAAAAAATAAACATAAAGGAAGTAATAGAAATTCATCATCTACTATATATACATAAAAAATAATTTTAGTCTTATATTTAGTGTAATTTTTCGTCGAAAGAGATTCAGATGAACCTCTTGCCCCTACCGCCGCTATTCGCTAAGTGGAAATGAAATTCGGCTAAGTGGACACACACCGCCACAAGTGCTAAATCATTAGGAGGAGTGTTTGCACTTTGCATAGAAGGAGAACTTTTAACCCTATTGATTTAGGTTTCTTTATTCTCAAGGAATTTATTTACAAATAAAATATTCATAAAGTTAATTAATTGAAAGAGTATGCTATTATTAAGGGTAATTTAGTTAGTTATAAGCTTATTATATTAAATTAAATAGGTTAAGAGAATTGTTACAAATAAATCAAAATATGAGAGGTAAATGTAATATCGTACGTCCACGCCTATAAGATTTTAAGTTTTCATCAATACAGGGGCAGATGTAGCCCTTCTACTGCGGATTCATCTGAACCCATAACTTTCGACACATGTTATATATATATATATATATATATATATATATATATAAAAATTTACTTAAATTTTAGCAAATAGTAAATTTGAACCCATAAATTTTGACAGTACAATGTTTAATACTAAAAAAATTTAGTTGTTAAATTCACGATCCGCTTCTTATGTGAAGAACGAAGCCCTTAGGATATTTAAAAGCACAAAATGGTTTTGCAGATAGGGACAAAAATAAACTGCAAGTTAATCACGTGCACATTTATAGCCCCATTAAATCGGAGAGAAGTCTTCAAATGTGAAATGACCAAACAGAAATACGTACCTATTACTCTCAGAGACCAGTTGAAGCAATAAAGCTGGAAAATATAAAAGTAAGTTGCCATAACTATATCAATTTTGTCCATTTGCTTGAAGGACCCAATAATAATGGAATCAATTTTGTACTTCAAAAAATTCAATGCACGAGATCTCATTGTAGGAGGATTAACTCTATCTTCTGATAGGAGAGGCCAGACATAGCGTGCAATTGATTTGATTTAATTGATAATTTCACTTATGACTTTCGTGTAGCATCTTACACCAATTAAAATCCGTTTAATCTACAGCTGGAATTGAATTTTCTAAAGTTTAAATAAAAGTAGCACTGCTGTACCAATGTCTACAATACCACATACTTAGGGTTTCACTTGGAAGCATTGTAGGCAGAAGAAATGGGAAGAAACTCGTGCTTTATGTTAATAGCTTAACAAGTATTCTTCGGTTCTAAGTTATGTAACATTATTTTCTTATTTATTCTTTAAAAAAATAGATTCATTTTTATATTAGGATATAATTTACCTTTAAACTTTATATTTACCATTAGTGACGTGTTTATACACAAAAATCTCATGGAATATTTAAAATTCCAAAAGCATTTTTTCTTTCTAAAGTGCAGTATGCACTCAAATTACGTCACATAAATTAAAATATTTAATTCCATGGTTTTCCCTTCAAATGGGATGGTCTTTAATTTTAATCCTTCAAAATTGAACTTATGTCTAACGGGGCATAAGATATTTAAAAGTGCGGGGCATAACTTGAGGGAAATTATGATTGCGAAAATATAAACTTATGCCCAGCGAAAAAGTTGTATGTCTTGGGGGCCAAAATTAAAGACCGGAACAAAACAGGAGCAAAAGTGCAAACATTTTTTTTGTGTGGATTGTTCTTCAAAGGCATCGGTCTTTAATTTTTGCCCCACAAATTGTTGATCTTTAATTTTTGTCCTTCGCTTAAAAAAGTGACAGAAAATATCTTGAGATTCCGAGTTCGAAAACCCGCCCGATCAAAATTAAAAAAAAAAAAATCACAAGGCAAATATTGGATTCGCAAAGCAGAGTTTGCTTGAGCCTTATAAAGTAGAGTTTCATGCAACTTCTGCCTTAAGGTAGCAACCTTAAGGGTAGAGCTGCTACCTTAAGGCAAACACTGCCTTATAAGGAGAGTTTGCCTGTCTTGCGATCTTTTTTAAATTTTTGACTGAGCGGGAATTTGAATCAAAACCCAAAAAATTTTAGGCGAAGAACAAAAATTAAAGATCACCCCGAATAAGGGACAATCGTGCAAATGATCCAAATTGAAACAGATTGAATAATGGTTCTGGGCTTCTATCAAGACTAGACGGCCTATGCCCGTGCTGCGCACGGGCCCAACACTTTAGATTATAGTGCATCTATGTGTATGTAGTTATCTTTGAATAGTGATTATATATATATATATATATATATATAGTTTGTGCTCCGTATCTAAAATTTTATTATATTAATGTTTGCTCTGAATACAAAATCGGCAAATTCATTAATATTTTTTAAAAGAGAAGACTTGTTTAAAAGGAAACTATTTTTCTCTCTTTGAGATAAAACAATAGCAATATTTAAGCATCAGTTGATACTTTCAATTTTAATTCGATTAATTTAAAGGTGTAAAATACTTATTATTTTTTTTATCAAAATTTGATTTGGATAATTCTAATTCAAATCATTAAATTAATTTTACATGTTTAAAACGAAACAAAGTAGAAATTGATTTTCTATTTAAACGAATAAATACTATTTTTTAATTTTTGGTAAATATTCTCGGTTTAGCTCATTTTACTTGTCATGTTGTCTTTTGCATGGTTTTTTAAGAGAACGTCGATTAGAATTATAATTTGACTAATTTACCTTATTCATTATTTGATCTCCATTTGATATATTTTTTTACGACATTAATCTCTTTTCACATTTATTAGAGTAAGAATAAAAATAAAAAAGTAATTAAATTCTATCTTATTTTAAAATATAAATATTTTAAGTATATTTATTTTAGTGAACATAACAAATAAATGACATGGAGGAATAACAAATACAACAGTTTAATATCTAGATTAGATCTCATGCTAATATAAAAAAAAAAAAAACTGTATGGTTTGACTACTTAACTTTTTGAAAAAAAGTAATTTCATTTGCTCCCACTAATGGATTGATACGCACGTGGTAATAAATCCATCATTATTGACTTAATGAGATACTTTGGAAATTACATGAATATTGTTTTATTTTTTAATATGGAGCGCACTTTTTTTTGACATTATTAATTTGCACTATTTTTATGCATATATATATATATATATATATATATATATATATATATATATATATATATATATATATATATATATATATATATATATATACTATGTTCAAAACACGATTAATATAACATTGTAGTTTGTACTCCGTATCTAAAACTTTAGTATATTGGTGTTTACTACGAATACAAAGTCTCCACTTTTTTTTGACATTTTTTTTTTTAATATGGGGTTCAGTTTTATTTTTTTGATATTGCTTGATTTTATTAATATGGAGTCCACTTTTTTTACAGTGAGTTTGGAGATGGTGGGTTCCATTTTTTTTTATTGCTTGATGTTGTTTAGTATGAGGTCCACCCTTTATGGGGTGCACTTTTTTTTTTTTTGGACATTATTAGTTTATACTGTTTTTATGCATATAATATATATACATATACTATGTTCAAAACACGATTAATATAACATTGTAGTTTGTGTTCCGTATCTAAAACTTTATTATATTAGTGTTTGCTACGAATACAAAGCCAACATTTTTTTTAATATGGGGTTCATTTTTTTTTTTTTTTATATATATTGCTTGATTTTGTCAATATGGGATACTATGTTCAAAACACGATTAATATAATATTGTAGTTTGTGCTCCGTATTTAAAACTTTATTATATTAGTGTTTGCTACGAATACGCACGTGACAATGAATCCATCATTATTGACTTAATGAGATACTTTAGAAATTACATGAATATTGTTTGATTTTTCAATACGGGGTGCACTTTTTTTTTACATTATTAATTTGCACTATTTTTTTAATATTAGTTGTTATTTAATATATATGGGGCCCACGATTATTTTTTTATTAAATTGAAACGGATTTATTATAAATATGGAGCCCAATTTTTTTTTAATATTAATTGTTATTTTAATATATATAGGACCCATAATGTTTTTTTTATTTGGGAAGGACGACGAGAAAGCATGGGTTTAATTTAACCCAAGCTTTCTATATAGTAGTAATTACAGGCCTTCTCTAGACTTAGCCGCTGTAGCTTGGGCCAAACCCACGAAAGCAGAATAGGTACTTGGAATTTGTCGTACATTCAATCAAAGATACCATCCCAAAAACTGGAATACTATGGCTCATATGTATACCTCGAGCTAGTCTTTTCAACTTTTTCACGATGTGAAAATAAGATGGGAAAAAGACATACAATGGCTAACAGGCCAAAGTAATCTTACATTTGGATCTAATACGGTGAGCTGGCCGGCCGGTCTAAACTATTCTCAAGCGCTGGCTGGCTCAACAGCCCAAATGCCTTTAACAAAAAAAAAAGACTTTCAGTGGAGACTATAGTCGCCACTAAAGTCAGCTGCAAAAAAAAAAAAAAAAAAAAAAAAAAAGGAAAGCTCAACTTTTTTTTTTATTAGTGGCAATTAAAAAGTCTCCACTAAAGGTTAAAATTCATATTGAGCCTTCAACAAATATTTCAAAACATATATAATATGTGTATACTTATACAGTGATTGAACTTTCAAAAAATATTTCAAAACATGTATAATATGTGTATATTTATATGTTGATTGAGCCTTCAAGAAATATTTCAAAACGTGTATAATAATACTTATGATACATTTTCTATACATATACAGTAAGGATACATATTCTATACAACAATGATACACTTTATATACTAAGGCCTCATTTGTTTGCACTTAATGAAGGTCTGAATCTGAATGGTTCAGACTTTAGACTATTAAGTGCATTTGTTTACATTAAGATCTAAGCACTTATTTGGTCTGAATAGGTCTTAATCATGAAGATCTTAAATAAAGTCTTAATATTATTAAGAGGTATTTTGTATAGATAATTTTTATCACTGACTCCATCTTCCCCCATCCCCTCACTCCCACCACCCACCCCCTACTTAACCCCCCAACCACCCACCTACCCATGCCCACCACTACCTACCCCACAACCCACCCTCCACTACCCACCACCCACACCCCAGCCTTCCCCCCACTTACCACCAATATCACCCCAACCTCCACCCCCACTCCATAAACCCACCCATCACCACCACCCCACCTACCTTACCCCCAACCACCCCCTCACCACCACCCACCCACCACTACCGTACCCCATCCCACCTACCAACCCCTCCACTCCCCCCCCCCCCCCCCTTTTTCCAAAAAAAAAATAAAAAAATCAACCACCATTATTATAAGCATCTCCATCATTACTAGCAAACATAAATGTTTCATATTTTTATCAAATAATATTCTTATTTTATTAAATTTATATTTATTTTATAATTTTTAGTTCCGATTTTATTTGAATTGTATATTTATTGTGTTTAAATAAATACATTATGCACATTCAGATGCTGAGAAAACAAACAGTCTAAATCATTCAGTGTTCAGATCTAAAAACAATATCTTAATCATTCAGATATGTATTCAGATTCAAACGTCTTAATCTTAATGAAAACAAATGAGGCCTAAGACCTAGCCCATTAAATGTATTTTTTTTTTTTTAATTTTAAAACCTCTTAATAGATGTGAATGTGTCTGATTCGCTCAGATGTGGGGGAAGAGTCTGAACAGCATTCAGACTTTAAAAATCTGCCTTCTCTTTTCTCGCACATCGCTTCTTTCAGGAAAAGAATTTCACGTTTTCTTCAATACTTATCTTCAAATCTTCTTCCACCCATCTCTTGATTTTCAACAATTGACTTCTGCGATACTTCTCCAGTAATCTTTTTCTTTAGATACAGTTTGGTCGTTTTTCTTTAAACTTCATTCCAGTAATCTTTTACATTGAGAAATATTATGAGATTTTAATAGCAGCTAAAGGTTCAGAGTTTTCCTTTTCAAAAGATGAAGCCCTTATTTTAAAAAAAAAAATCTATTGAATCTGTGAGACATCGAAATCCTAATTGAGGCCTAAAAGATGATGAAATTGATGAATGAGCAGTTTGACCGGTAAGAGGATGCAAAGAAGGGACACTAGAACGACACAATCTAATGGGGGATGTGAAAGTGACATGACCCCTTTCATTGAAGGAGAAGAAATAGAATGAGTTGTAACCATCTTCTGTTGCAATTTCTTAAATAAAAATTGTGATTACATGCTATAACAACAATTTGTTTTTATTGATATACAAGTAATTTTATACTATGTTTTTTATGACATAACTATATGATCGTTCAAATTATGATTTTCTGTATATTTCATTGATATGATATTTAATTACTATTTTATTTCCATTTTATATTTATTATGTTTAAATATATATAAACTATGCACATTCAGATACAAGGAAAAATCAAACAGTCTTAATCATTCAGTGTTCAGATCTAGATGCAATATCTTAATATTCAGATTCAGACATCTTAATATTAATGAAAACAAATGGCCCGGCCCCTAAAGTAACCATCATCGAAAACTTAACAAACTAAAATATATCAACTACAAACTAATAAAATTAGTAAGTATACATTTATTAAACATAAACTATAAGTTAATTATACATTTATTAAACATAAATTATACGTTAATTATACATTTATTATACACATATTATACAGTAATGATACAGTTTCTATACGTATGATACATTTTCTATACATATATAGTAGTGATACATATTCTATACAACAATGTTAAGGTTTCTATACATATATGTATGACATATTTTTTATACGTATGATACACTTTCTATACAACTTATATACATATGCTGGAATTATATACACTTTCTATACAAGAATGATACAGTTTATATACACTTTCTATACAAGAATGATACAGTTTATATACACTTTCTATACAAGAATGATACAGTTTATATACACATGCTGGAATTATATATACACTTTCTATACAAGAATGATATAGTTTATATATTGTATATGTATGATACATTATCTAGACGTATGATATATATAAGAATGATATGGTTTATACATAAATTATACAACAATGATACATATTCTATACTTGTGTATGGAATATGTATATTATGTGAATCATGAGTAAATAATCAATATATAACTAATGTATAATATATGTATGATTAGTGAGTATACGTTGATGATACATTTATTATACACAAATTACACAACAATGATACAAACCTATGATACATTTTCTATAGATATACGGTAGGGATACATATTCTATTTTTTATACGTATGATACATTTTCGATACATTTTCTATCATAGTTGATCTTTAGTGGCTTTTACGAAAAAAGAAATAAAATGATCTTTAGTGGCGACTTTAGGTCGCGCTGGCTACACTTTGAGTTTGGAGAAACACGGGCCATCCGGTGGGAATAGTTTGTTCCGGATGGCCCTTTATGCTCTTTTCCCAAATAAGAAATCATACGGAATTACCAAGTGAGCTGACAAATAAACAATCAAGAAAATACATAACAAAGATACAATAAATGCCAACCACTAATATATAGTTGCATAAATGTCAAATTTAACTCCTGGCCAACCACCGCATTTACCTTTTTATTTATATATACTAGTATCTACGAATGTGCTTCGCACGTTAATACCGTGTTAATTATTAGCAAGTGCATTGAACCACAAGACGATTTGTAAGTATCAGAATTATAGGTTACTAAAGTAATTTGTATATTAACCAACAAATCCATTATTGGAAGTTTGGGTCTTTAAAATTATTATGCATTATAGCGTCTCAATCCTACTGATTTCAACCCTAAATGCAGTTGATGCACCAAATACAAATTATAAATAGTTCATCATATGGTGTACTTCAATTTTGCAACTTGAATATTATAACAGAATTGAGAAATTAAAAGAAAACCTAATTGACAAACAAAATATTATTTGAGAATATCAAGAAAGAAAGAGAAGGAACAAATATATTAAGTACTCATGAATGCAAAAAGAATTAAACCAAACTAAAGTCACATGTACCGCATAAAATTATTTTGAGAGTTACGTTATACAAAAAAGAAGATGGTAACAAAAATATTTACTGACTTTTAAACCCTTTAAAAGTTAAAATTATTTCTTCAAAAGTCTATTCCATGTAAGATAAAATTATAAAGTCAGGCCTAGTTTTGTGAATTTTCATAGATTTCTAGATTTAATAAAGACATCAAGTTCGATCGATCTTATATCCTTCGGAAATTAAATTATCTCTTTTAAGATAATTTCATGTAGAATAAAATGGCAAAGCTAGATCTTTTCTAGTTCTAAATTATTATTTTTCCTGTGTTTATCTGATTTTTACACACGTATCTATTTTACATAATCAAGCCTTGGTATTTTTCCATATATTTACACTTTAGTGAAGGATGATCATATCTTTTTACCATCTGGTTAATTTTATTCTATTTTTGGTTAAAAGGAAATATGTATTATACATAATAAAATAAGTCATCATGTTGTTAGGAAATCAGATATTTTGTTACAATATCTTTGGAATGTGACTACTTTTACATATCGCTATAACAAGTTATGGCAAAAAGCAATTTCATATGAACAATAGAACCCTAGACTTCTAACTGTTATCAGTCCCATCCCTGCACCCCTCTGTCTTTCGCAGACCTCGAGCCTCAAAATTTTTAGTCATTTTGGGGGTAAGTTCATTTGTCTCTTCAAGAAAAAATTTATTGTGTAAGCGTTCTTTTCTTACTATATCTCCCCGACGTGATGAATTAATTCCACTATTTTTTTTATAAAAGGAAATAAAATTCTTTTTCGTTGATTGTATAAGGTAAAAAAAATGTAGGGTACTCCGAGTGAAAAACTCGTAGTAGTAGAATTTCGAGTCCTAACTATTAGTTCATCCAAAAAAAAGATATTACATTTTTAATTGATTTCAAATTCCCAAAATTAGTTCTATGATGATTACTACAACATTTTACGAAATATAATATATTTTCAAAGATTTAAAAATATCAAAAGCTTAATACATTGTTGAAGCATTCGTACACGTGGCCAATGGTCTTGCTCAAGGAATGAAAATATTGAATAATATTATTTACCCCAAATTTGGATAATCAATTAAATTTGTGAGTAGGTATAGGATATGTGGTTAAGCCTCAATCTATTTGGTGGAAAAAGATATGTATGGATATGATATGAAGAGAGTAATAATGATCAGAGATTCGCTATAGATCTATGTATCTATTAATATATGAGTATTACTTATATATTGAACAAATCTAAGAGATGAACACAATGAATCCGGACCAAAATTCGATATTGAGAGAGAGATTTGTATATATTTTCTAGTACAAAATGTTCTTGATATGAGGAAGCCAACCCCTCAAAAGTGGGGCAATGACCCCTATTTATAGTATTGCCCCATGGGCTTCACACAACAAGTGTTTCTAAAAATAAAGAAAAACTCTGAAATAGATTAGGTTGGTCGTACAGTCTGACACCCGTACGATTGGCAGTTAAACATGGCAGGACGGTATCGACGCGTGGCAATCGCGTAACGGATCTCCCGGACCAACGGCCACGATCAAACGGACCAACGGCCACAACCAACTCGGCTATGGAGAAGCCGGGCCAAATGATGCCCTTCCTTTGCCTCGGTTCAAGCACTCCTCCGGTTCAGAAAGAAAGCCTTCGTGCACATGCTTATCCTTTTCTTCCCTCGGTCTCCGGTCTTACCGATTCAACATATATCCGATTTTTACCGTATACAAATATGATATTAGAGGAAATATAATACATTTTCGAAGAATTAAAAATATCAAACACGTTGAATTGGTATGGCTGCTTTAAAACTTCGACACTAATTCTAAAACAGCTAAAAGGTTGCAAGTTTGACAAAAATTAGAAGTTCACGAATTCACATTAGTAGATATTAGAATTATATCCAATATGAAATTATTTTAATTAAGACATTATTTACTTTTTACGGGTATAAAAGTCGTTCATTATTTAAAGAATATTTTGGTCAACCAACATTTATATTCATGCTTTTATAATAATGTAGATATAACTAGTGAAAAGGCCCGCGCTTCGCGCAGTTATAAAATATATTTCTCCTATAATTATGTTTTTTTTAATTATGAAAAATATACTAAAAGGAATACTGTAGATAATTAGTAAATAAAGATATACACATTAATGTCCACATTTAATTTAATACATTTATTTCTACCGAGAAAAGAAAACTTTACAATATAAATGTGAACTAACATCCTAATAAGCATAAAATGATATACTGAAAAGAAAAGGAAAAAAGGACATAAGAACATAGCACATGGTCGTTAGCCCCATACCCCTTCCCTTAACCAACCTTAATTTTCTATAAATCAAAATATTATAACAATGAATACATATCTAATATTGTAAATTCATATCATCATATAGAGTGATATAAAAACTTAATTTCAAACTTTTAAATAGTAATTCAATAGAACATTATTTTTTTTTTTCATTAACCTAGGGTTTGAATATATTGTTATTAGATAATTTTCACAAGCATTTTCAGAGTGAATAATGTCTATTTGAAGGAAAAATTATAATTAATCACTTAGTAAAAAATTGAAGACTTTCTTGACTTGCAAGATGTTTGGACCACTCCTTGTCTGTTTCAACATTATCCGGTGATAATACAGTCAAACTTCTCTATAATGGCAGCGTTTGTCCAAAAATTTTATGGCTGTTATAGTGAGGTGCTGTTATATACGTATACTAACATTTGATGTTTAGATATCATTTAGCTGTTATAAACAAAAGTACACAAACAATTATTTTTATGTCATAAATGAAAAAACTATACTTGTTTATTTTAAAATCTCAATTGATTTTCATATCTCATTAATTAAAATTGAAAAAACTAATAAATTACTAATAAATCCATAACTAGTTGTAAGATACCGATAAAGATTTAAAATCTAAGGAACATATGAATTTAAAATTGATTGAGAATTAAATATTTCAAGTTTGACGTAAGAATTATATAATTGTTGGCTGTGTTGTAAATTTCAGTGTCTTAGTGATAGATATCGCTTTGAATTCACAAAGAATTTTGTCCAAACTTTCAGGGAATTCAATAGCTTTCCCTTGAAGGTTATCAAAGAGCTTAACAATTGCCTCTTCTATCTCACCCCAGACTCTTCATCAACACTTTTGTTGTATCTTTCTGCATCCGCTGTCTCTTGTTCTTCCACTCCAATCACTTATACAATAATCTCTTCATCAGTGTAAATTTCAAGGACTGGAAGTGTTGCATTGTAAATTTCAAGGACTGGAAGTGTTGCGTCAAACTCCATATAAGTGGTACCATGCATTGCTAAATTGGTGTTATGATATGGGATTTGGGCTATAAGTGATGACACACCATCAACATCCTCCACAAGTTCTAAATTTTCACTACTCACTTTGGGGTTGTCATATGTAGTTAGAATTCCGGTATTTCTCCAACAATGGAGCATGGTAGAGGTCTTAACATCATTCCATGCTTCTACAAGATTGTTAATTGCTCATCGTAAGTTGAAGTTGTTGTTATTTATTATGCGCATGACATTAATGATGATTACCATAAATATTTTAATATTTCTTTTTATACATAATATATTTCTTACAGAATATTATTAGACATTATTTAAGTATGATTGTCATAGAGAGGTAATTTTATAAAGAGTGTATCGCTATAAAAAAATATCACTACTGTTATAGGTAGAATGCTGTTATAGAGAAGTAAAATATAACATGAAATCGGTTCCGGAGAAAATCAGGCCGTTATAATGAAATGTTGTTATAACGAATAACAATTATAGAGAGGTTTGACTTTATCTCTTTATCTTTAATTGTCTCTAGGTCGTCCCCAAATTTCTTGAAATGATTGAGCCATTTTGATAGTAATATTTCTCCACGTTTCATTTACCTTCTTCTATTACTCGCAGTAAATATCGTACTAATAAACTATTAAACGCACATAAAACATGCATAAAAACATAAAATGCATAAAATCTAAGTCCAAAGGCAACAATTAGGAAAAAAATGATAGCAATGAAATTTAACAAATTTAGCGAGTAAAAACAGAACATTATAATTTAATAATAAATAAAGAATCCACCTTGCAGCAGGAAGCTTCAAATATTACCAACCTCTGTTTTCCATCGCTAATCTTAGCGCATAATTTGATATTGATAAACGATAAGAAATGGTCAGAAACTGCACTGTGTGAAGAATTAGTTCAAAACGAAAGTTAATTTTTGAATAATTATGTTGTACAAAGAGGAAAAAACTCGAAGAAGAATCTAGTGTTGAAAAGAATTAGTCACACAACATAATGTTCACCTCATAACCTCATATATTAAAGTTTTAAGTCTTTCAACTTTCAAGATATCTCTCTTTTCCATTCACCATTAAGCAAACGAATGGAATGACCATTCATTACATTCGTCATTCCCAGAAATGTTTCTGGTTTATATATGTTTAAGTAATGGCAACTTCTCAAATTTAATTTGTACGCTACAAAAATAAAAAATGGTTGGTTAACGTATCAGACTGGCTATTAAAGTTGTTATTGGTTATTGGAATGGAGCTATAATGTATAAATTAGTGAGTAACGGTAGAGTAATTTATTTTGCTAAAGTCTATTCAAATTCTACATTGAAATCACAAAGCATTACCGAATAAGAGTTGTTTTTGGGAAAGGAATATGACTCTTTGTTGTCCTTATTTACACCACATTTAAATTTTTAATTTATCAGAAAAATAAATAGTTTATGTATTCCTTTATTCAGCACTCTTAACGTAGATGTAAACTATTAAGAGGCTTTAATGAGGGACTTTTGAGCTCTTCATCAGAGAGTTAAGCAAATGATATTTTAGTTTGTTAACATATTATATTTTACATAATTAAGGGAGTTAAGACTTTTGAGTTTTTTTAACATAGCACATAAATGAGAAAGTAATAGAGAAAAAGCAAAATAAGAAAAAAGATAAATAGAATTCTTAGCCAAAGAGAGGTGCACATTATCTTTTTATTGCCTAGCTTTATATTATATATAAATTAGGATTAAAGAATTGTGATCTCGACTCAAAAAAGAAGAAAGTATTCACGATTC
Organism: Lycium barbarum; assembly: GCF_019175385.1. Classification (NCBI taxonomy): domain Eukaryota; kingdom Viridiplantae; phylum Streptophyta; class Magnoliopsida; order Solanales; family Solanaceae; genus Lycium; species Lycium barbarum. The sequence continues at coordinate 133,295,272 of NC_083339.1, forward strand.
CTAAAATTTACCCAATTTACTAAAGTAACTTGTGGTACTTAGATTTAATTTTTGAAAATTAAATTTAAAAACATCCAAAAGCAATTTTCCATGAGAGATCTGTTGCTGGATTAGTTATTTTTGTTACAGATACTGTGGAGATTATTTTGTATTAATTTTTCTTAATTACCTACCGTTAATTTAGATTGTTATTGGTCAAAAGTCTCAAAGAACATTTTTGATTGACCCTAAAGTCCTAACTTTTGGGTTCTAAGAAAAGAGAAGGCTCTTTATAAGAAGCTAACGTGATGGACTGGGCGCCGCTTCCCTTCTTTTCACTCCAAACATAATCATGTTCAAGGACAATTTCCAAAAAATGGTTAGTACTTTCAGTGAATAATCTATAACAGAAAATGAATAAATATGCAAAATTTGTAAGTACAAACTAACTAAGGGCAAAACTGCTTTTCCATCTGATTATTTTAAGAGGTAATCAGTTAGCCAGTGGTGTCTACTTTTCTATTTAACTAGTAAACTTATCCGCACTTTGCGCGGTTATAAGAAACCTGAACTATTGAAATGAACTAAATACATACACAGAAATTCGCCAATTAAGAAATTTAGTAAATTAAAATGAGATGCCAACACTTCTTAATTAGTTCTAGAGATTCAAAAGCAGAATGAAAATATTGCGTAAAACATATTTTTCATTTTTCATAAAAATGGTACTTTCTCTATTTCAATTTATGTGAAGGGATTTGGAGTAGGAAATTCAAAACACCCAATTTTTGGCATGAATTCGGGAATAACTAATAAAAAATTTAAAATAAATTTACACATTTGAAACTATACAAAAAAATATATGAGTTAATTTAGTCAATGATTCGCAATCTTTTTTAAAAATTGCAAACAAATTGGATTATATATAATAGACATGGACCAGAATAGAACCTGTATAATTAAAGGAAATTAGGAAGATTAATCATCCAAGTGGTTCAGTGTCTTCAGCAGAAATCCAAAGTGGTCAATGGCCATATCTCATTATCTTGTCCTTTCATGTGAATGATTTCCATCGACAAACGTAACATTTGCTTTAGTATTTATAGTACCAAAAGAATTAGCAGCATATTATGAAATGAAAACTAACGTATATTTGATAATTAGAGTATTTAAGTGAATTTATTGTATTAATTAATTGGATTTTATTACAAAATACAAACAAACTTAATTTAGCAGTAGGGGGATGCTATGTGGGCTTGGTTCAGATTTTATTGGGATGCTACGTGGGCTGGTTCTGATATAATGGGTTTTATTGCATTTGATTTCTACATTTAGTTAGGCTGTTGTTGATAATATACATTAATTAGTAGCAAAAATTAACCTAAAAAATGCAAAAAAAAAAAAGAAGATAATAATAAAAAAATAAAAAAAATAAAATAGAGAAAATGCCCAAAAAAAGGAGGAAAAAAGGTAAATGCCAATGGAGGCCATAGAGAAGTGCCACGTAAGATTGCCTATTGCTAGCTTTATATTATATATTGATTAGTAAGTAGTAATATTAATACAATGCACGTTATATTGTGGCAAAATTCTTGTTCACTTCTTAGGATCCAAGTTATCCTACTTGACCAAATGAGAAGAGGAGAGAATATATATAAATGTGAAATTGTGATTGTGTTCATAAACTTAGTGCACTTTTTATGTTTGGCTTAATTATATTGGGTAATATTGTTGAAGAGTATACGTAGTCCACAGTGGTGGTAAAGATCCATACGTAGTCCACATCGGTGGTAAAGATCCATTTTTTTAGATGGTATCAGAGCAGGACCCATTCCACTCTATGTTGGGCCTTCATGGGAAGTTATTCACGCTCTGGATGTCCAGCCATGGGCGTGAGGTGGAGTGTTGAAGAGTCCTGCACCAATGTTTAATGGAATGGGTGGTCTCCTTATGACCTTATATGGTCTTGGACAATCCTCCCCTCATGAGCTAACTTTTGGGGTTGAGTTAGGCGCAAGATCCGTTTCTTTACAAATATATACCGTTAAGAATATAATTAATTAAGTAAATAAAAATGTGATCTTAAGATTTTAGCTAGATGAGATAGTCGCACGCTTTAATATACTGTCAAGAGGGTCCTAAGTTGGAGTCTCTATCACTCATTATCAAAAATAATTTTCACGTATATGGTGCCTCAAAGGGAATCAGGCCCACACCTAAGTTGATGTGGTGGGAATAATATGTAATAGTAATAAAAGCTCAAACAGTTCGACAAGTACTACTATCGTTTGATTTTTAATTTTCTTCTTAAATGAACAAATGAATAAATACTACTACTAAATTTGCATTCAAGTTGCACACTGTGGTTAGCAAAGAGAATCTACATATTAAATCAAATATCAAATATCCTGGCACGATTAGTACTTCAACTTCCTCAATCGTCAACTGGAAAAACAGGTATTTGTCGAAACAAACACCTCAACTTGCTTCTAATTACTTTGTTAATATAATAATAATCAGGGTTTTCTGAATAATCTAAAACAAATTGCATGACTGTATATATTATTTATTTGTGTCATTGCGAGTGTGTTGGATTAAGGAATCGTCCCTGGGTTAAGGTTGTAAAAGAAGAAAGTGTTTCCACGTATGAGGCATGCAGAAAACAATTAGTCCAGAGGGTTTTTGTTTAAACATTGAAAAATTCTATTTAAATACGAGATTAGGGAAATCCAATCTCAATGGAGAATTATCAATGAGTCAAGCATAAAATAACCAACAAGTTGGGATTATGAAAATTGCAACTTCCTAATTATATAGTAATTTTTATCATGGTTAAGGTATACTTACTGACTAATTAATCATTGATATAACATGCCATACTACGGTGTCGTAAGATAATTATATACTAGTACCAAGTTTCTGGACTAATGCCCAGTTCCAAGTCCCGTTATAAGTAAGGCTAAGCTCCCTAAAGTTCATCTTAGTTGTTCTATGCCATTTTTGTACCAATGATTTCTCTTGTGAAAATGCTATGGGAAAATCTTATTAGCATATCTAATGCTTTTAAAGGGAGTTGATATATATGTTGCGGGAGATTTTAATGAAGTTCTAAAGGGTAGGGATAAGTTTGGCAGCAATAGTATTAACCTCAACAGAACAAAACACTTTTGGAACTGTTTAAACCAATGCACGCTAGTTGATCTAGGATTTAAGGGGCCGGGAGTAAATTTACGTGGACTAGAAAGCACTATAGGAGGAGACAAGACTTAATTCTTGAGATGTTAGATAAATGTTTTGCAAACAAAGATAAATGTTTTGCAAACAACTCTTGGATGGACCTCTACCCATGCATGTTATTGTTACTCATCTACCACACACACTTGAACTACTACCCTATTTTAGTATACCTGGTCATAAATAAATAAATCATAAGATAAAACCCTTCAGGTTTGAATCTATGTCACTATGTGGTGTGGTCACCCTACCTTCTCAATTTTTTGTCCTCCAGATAATTTGTTCATAATCACCAAATTTTTTCAATCATGGCTCAAGCATGGAACAAGGAAGTCTTCTAGTATTTTCCATTAAAAAGAAGAAAGAGAGGCTCCTACCAGAATATAACAATTATCCATATATCCTCTAGTTATGATCAATATAATATTCATATTTATAAATATGATGCTATTCTTATAAGTGAAGAGGAGTTCTAAAGAATCAAATATCGGATTAATTACAGTAAAGGAGATGTCAACACTGAATTCTTCCATACCTCTACACTTAATATGTAGAGGAAAAAAAGGAATACATAACATCTTAGCTTTAAATAGAGTTTTTAACCGAAGTAAGCCATTATTTAAGCCAATTCACCAAAATAATACGTTTTTTTTTTTAAATTACAAAACTAGAATAAATATATTCCTGAGTAACGTATTAGGTATTATTTTATTAAAAAAACCAACGGGCAAAAAAGCTAGGGGGTTAACAGCGTTAAAAGATAATACGCTACCATGGGTAACGTATTATGACTAATACGTAATCCGACACAGAGTTAGTAATTTCCCCCCTTTTAAAGCGATGTCGCATACCTTTTACTCTAGCCCATATGTATTATATACAGTTAAAAACAACAATACCACGGTAAACACTTATCACAATTGACGTTAACCCTAAAAACCCCCGTTCTCAACCCACACCTGAAACAATATCACGGTAAACACAAAAATTCACTACTGATTTTCATGAAATTCCACAAATCATAGCTGAGAAACTTTCAAAGCCATGTATTATTTGCGATTGTGCTGTCAAAAATCATTGGAAAAGCTTGGGACGGAGTATTTTTTTCTTTGATTGGGGTATGTTTTTCTTCACACATAGGAATAGAAATAGCTGTTTTCTCTTCTTCTTTGTTTCTTGGATGATGGAGGAATATTTGGGGATAATTTGACTTGAACCAAAACCCTGGGCAAATCAATAGTCACAAAGGAATTTTTTGTCAATATACCAAATACTTATTCTTTGTATGGGTTTGCTTCCTTGAATCGTCATTTTCATATATTCATGTGCATCTGTCTTATTTTCTCGACCAATTTTACTTGGTTCTGTGAAATAACGATAAACTTCGCTTAAGTGTTTTTAAGGATCATCATTCTATCATCAATTAGGCTTGCATCATTAAGATAATGTTAGTAGGGACAAAGAAGAAAATTAGCAGATGTGCCAATTTGTTCGTCGACACATCTCAGCTCACTTGGAAAAAAGTAGTATTTGTTTTCAAATTGAAAATTGCATACACAGTTGGAATTGTTTTTGAATAATTTTAAGTGATTTGGAGTGAATTGTGAAAAAAGCTTTTGGGAGTTCTTCGAATACTAGAAATTATAACAATTTTATGTCCACACAATCTTTTTTACTAATTGTTGTCTTAAGTCACTCATAAAGAGATTGAGATCTGATTGTCGAGGCCTTTTTGAACATTACATTTTTGGATTATTCCTATGAATTTCCCATAGTTATATGTCGTATTTCAATTTTTTTTCCTACTTTGCTTCCGCCCGTAGTATTCCAACACTAAAATTGGGATCTCCCTAACTCTGTTGTTATTAACACCTGATTAAATAATCGAAGTGCCTGCAGGAAGACTCTTGAATATTGTACAACAATTAGAATCCCAAATTTGATTCTTCATGATAACATGCTTTTGGAGTCATTTTAGACGACACTTTCTTGAATGGTTGGTAGAAACAGATAATGGAAAATATAACCAAGCAATTAGCAATATGGGATGGATAAATGTATTTGGGTAGAATTTGCATCTACGTTGCAATTACAATTATATTGTCCAGTTTATGGAGTATCTTGCATCTATTTTATAGATAACTGCTTCATAAGTTTGTATTGATAAGGTAATTTTCCGTCGCTATTATTTGGGATTTATTTATTTATTATTCTGAAAATATTCATCTGTGTATAGGTACTTTCTTTATGGCTAGTAATAATGCATACCAATTGGATCCCGGTCCACTTGACCCGTCTGTATTAACTGAACAGCTCACCCATAGGTCACGAGATATATGGGATGGCAAAGACAATATGGTTCTGAATACGAGGAGGTGTGATGGAAAGTTTTGGGACCTCGTGAAGAAACATCCCATCAAGCCACAAGTTTTAGAAGTGATTAGACTATCTGGATTGTACGGTGTTTATAGATCTCAGTGGTCTATTGTTGACCATAGTTTGATTACTTCATTAGTAGAGAGATGGCGTCCCGAAACTCATACGTTCCACTTTAGGACGGGTGTGGCCACGATCACCTTTCAGGATGTAGAGGTGTTGTATGGTTTACCCTTGAATGGTAATCCAGTACATGGGATTGAGCAGACAAGGGACAAAGTGCATTGGCAAAGTATTTGTGCAAGATTATTAGGTTTTACTCCAATTCCTGGAGACATCAAACATAGTTGCCTCAAGGTATATGCGCTTAATACACATATGCAACGTCAGCTAAAGTTGCCGGACATGGAAACACATGATATAGTCAATCAGATAGCTAGATGTTGTATGTTTTGGTTGATTGCTGGTACTTTGATGGCAGATACCTCTGGTAGATCTAACCTCATATACCCCTGTGGGTATATTCCAATCATAAACAAAGTGCCTTTTTGAACTTTCATAGTTCTTTTCCCACTTCATTTTGAACTTTCATGTCCATAGTTCATTTTGATCCAGAAGTTGTTGCGCTTTTTGAGACCTACGAGTATACAGTTCAACAGTTTGCCCCAATGACAGTTTAACCATAGCAGTGACAGGTAAGCCTCGTGCTTTTTTCAAAACTCCATTGAACGACTCTGAAATATTTGTTGTCAACACTCCCCACCTTTTTCCATCATCATGGCTAACTGTCCATTTGTCTAGGGGAATTTCCATGAACTATTGATATGCTTCAATATTTTCTTCCTTAATTTCCCACATCAAGGCTTCAAACTTCCTTATTTTATGGGCTGTAGCAGCCCTCCACATCAGTTTACTGAGGTCTTTGTTTGGAAATTGAGATTGAAAGATGCCCTAGGCAAAATCGATCGAAGGCCCGAGGTTCCTGATATCGCCGCAACTCCGACAAACTAGCCAAAATTCCTTTTGCTCTGTCAGAGATCACACGTATATCTTCTCTATCCTTTATCACATGTGCGCTCAGATTCCTAAAAAACCATTTCCATGCCTCTTTCGACTCCCTGTCAATAATAGCAAATGCTAGAGGAAGAATGTTATCATTTCCGTCAATTTCAAAAGCAATTAATAATTTGATGTCATATTTTCCATACATATAAGTTCCATCTGCTGAAATAACCGGGCGACGCGTTTGGAATCCATCAATGCACGGCTTGAAAGCCCAAAATACAAACTTGAAAGTTTTTACCTCTAGTGAACTCGTAGACTTTACGTGTTTCCATTCCACAACTGTTCCATGATTAAAGTGCTGAAAAGCTGCAAAATATTTGGGAAGCTCACTAAATGATTTTTTAAAGTCACTATACACCAATTCAAATGTGCATTGACGCCCAAGCCACGCTTTCCTGTATGTGACTTGATAACCAAATTTCTCGTGAACCTGAGTCCTGACATCTACTACTAACAACTTGGGATTTTCTCGAATTTTGTTTAGAAACAAGGATGCAATCAAATTGGTATCTAGGTTGGCATGACCTGTCGTAAGCCCTTCAGTCTCACACCTATGATTATTAACATACTTTCCTATCTTCCAAAGGTTATATCCAACCTTTCGGCCTCGAAGAAACCATAGACAACCTAATAAATTATAAAACCTGCATCTCACAACCCATAGACTTTTGTTTGACGTTACCACTTCGAACTCTTTATTTTTGTGCAAACTCCAAATCGTCACAGCCCGTTTCAACTCTGCTTTGCTGCTAAAATATATTTTTTTTCAAGTCTTTTTTGGCATCCTCAGACCAAACTGAACAACATCCCATCTCAGATTCTCGTGTAGAGATAAAAATATCTTCCTCTTTCTCCAATGTCGTAAAGTAGGGTATATCATGACATGGAGTTTCGAACACACCATGACCAAATTGATTATGAGGATTTACTGTTGACACCCAATTTTGTCCCTCCTTTATTTAATTTTATTCACTCGGACGTCTAAATTTATTGACGAGCTAGATACTTTATTTTCACTGCTATTTATATTCGCTACTTTTATTTTAACATTACAAGTATTAATTTATCACAAATTTTAAATGTTCATCGTCATTTCACTTTCGGGTTTGGGATCGTTAAATTAATTACAAGACAACACTTTGTAAATCCTTACTTTCTATATACTAATTACTATTTATCTTCACATAATAAATATTGTACTAGTTACTAAATTAGAAGCCCGGAAATAATTAAAATAGCGGAGGAAGGACCAATATTTTTAGCAAATTAATGGCTTAAAATACAAATACAATATTATTTCCTACCCAAAACAAACAACTCACATTTCTATACCCAACCCACATTTTCAACCCATATTTAAATTAATGGGCCAGCCCAAACGGACCAGCCCAATTCTATTTTTTACTCGACCCGGGTCCGGCCCAAATCTTAAATCCCTAATCTCTCTTTCTTTTTCTCCCTCAGCTCATCTCTCTCTCTTTCTCTTCCTCTTTCAGCCGCAACTCACTCCCTCTCTACCCTCTTCCCTTCCCTTCCCTTCTCTCCCACGCTCCTCACCCGCTCCTCCCCACTCAAACACCGACGACCCCACTCCTCCACTTCAGCCGCCTCCTTCCTTTCTACCCTACCTCTCTTTCTTTTTCCCTTTTTTTTCATCGCCGCCGCTCCCCACTCCCGACCCTACCTTACGCTCCTCCACTCACGGACGAACCCACTCCTCACGCTCCTCTCTTTCCCTTTCATCATCACCACCGCTCCTCTCTATGAATCAAAACCCTATAAATAATCCTAGTTGAATCAGGGAGAGAGGAGGGTGGAAGGGCTGAAAACGAAAACCTCACAAAACACAAGTTTAATCAACAAAGACAGCGAACAATTACTCTATTTTCCTTCATTTTCTGTTTAGAACTTTAGTTTCTTTAATCGATTTCGAGTTCGTCGCGTTCGAGTGTAGATTCGAGACCTCGTCGATCCCCACTTCACTGTACCACAAAAGGTAATTTTTTTTTTCTCGTCTTAGTTTATTTTTATTCTAATAATTTAGTTTGTTTATGAGTTTTTCTGTGATTTGAGTTAGTAGTAATTTCGTTAATTTAGACAGTTTTGTGTGTTAATGTAATTGAAAAGTTTCTGCTGGTAATTAAGTAGTGTTATGCATGTTTCAATTTCTGATCAACCATACCAAGATGCTGGTAGTTGGTTTATTATATTGATATTGATTAATTGAAAATCTTTGTTAGTCGACAATGTGGTAGCTGTTTGTTTAAATTGATGTGATTCATGCCAGTCGACCAGTTTAATATTCATGGCAGTTGTCTGAAATGATAGGATCATTGTCGAATAGTTAGTTTGAGGTTTTGGTTAGTTTACCATATCACTACAGTAAGGTCTAAGTACTGTGTCTGGGATGTTTAAGTTTGTTTCATTGAGGTGATGTTATATTAGTTGGAACGAAGCTATCTTTTTTTTAGAAATAATATTTATAGGTGTTCGGTTTCAGTCTAGTCTTGAAAGGTGATCATTATGTATTTATTCTATTCATGCTAAAGTAATACCCTTGCTTGATATGCGTAGCATTGCTTTGAATGATATGATCTTCTAAAAAATGAGTTTTGGTAAGAATGGTTCTAAGTTATACCTAGAATATGGAGTCTGTGGACATTATCCAAATGTTTGATGATGGTTAGATAACTGGCATTTGTTTAGTAGCATCAAAGTAACTCTGTATCGAATGATATTGTGTCTGTTTGTCAAACATCAGTCAGTTTTAACTCGCGTATGTTGTTGCCTGTTATGGCTTCATAAAAAAAAAATCTGTGAAACAAGGTCATCTGCAAGGATATGCTTGTGTTTAGTTATTGGTAAGGTTGTTGTGATGTGGATTAAAGTTTAGGATGTCATTTGGTGATGTTGATGACTGCATGTTTGACTCAGAGATTGCTGTCTATCATTGACTCATATAACTTATTATGCTTAAATGATTTGTTACTCATCTCAGTCTAACAACTAAGAAAATAAGAAAGATAAGGTTATGCTTTGTGTTATCTCAACTGGTGGGCATATGTGTAATTTCTCATGACTTATTGGCTTCCTCTATATGCCACTGCCTATACTATTCCCTATCATGATTTACTGGCCCTTCTGGTGCGAATGTATATTAATTCCCTATTTCCCTCATTCCTTTTGGTTCTGTTTGAATATAGTGCTTAATACTTTAACTTGCTTCAGTTCTGTTTGCTGCTTCACATCTCCAATCAATTTCTCGACTCTATGTTTCTGTTTTGCTAGAACTCAACATGGTTTAGTTGATTTGTAAGTGTCGTGGATCTACTTTGTTTTGGATGTATGAAATACGATATAACGAACTATTCCCTTTTGAACTGAGTTTCTGCCACAATTTAGGTTAAATTTCAGTTTGTTCTGAGCTAAGTCATTATTGAATATTGAGGTTGAAAACACTGCTTTTAGATTAATTTGATTGCCGAAAATTTCCAACAAATGTTTACTATACTTGGCTGGATCGATTCTTCGTTTGATACCTATTTTTGAGCAGAGATTGTTGATTGGTGGTTGCTTTATTGTTTTTTTTTCTCGTTATATATTGTGCTGCCTTTTATTCCCTCTTCCTTCTTTCGTTTAAGTTCGGCTGCTGCCTCCTTATTTCTGTGTTTGAAGTGCATGTATCATAAATACTCAATGTACTAATCGCTTTCCTTTTCATTTTCTTCTTTGCATGAACTGGGAATTTCGAATCCCAAACATCTTCGAGTCGCTTCGGCAACCTCGCTGCCACATTCATAAGGCAACGTCGTTTACTGCTGCTGTTTTCTTGCGAGAATTGCAGTGTCTCTTAGGCAGGCAATTGACTTGTCTGAGGCCTAAGCCTACTGTTCGCTACAAGCTGCCACAACGTCCTTTTTTTTTCCATGTTTGAGCTGCACAGGAAACATAGAAACTCGGCTAAATGTTCTATCAATTTGTTTCGTTGTGTTGATTTATCTACCTCTATTTGCTTGTGTGGTGAACAATAAAGCTAACGATAGGATTTATTTAGTTGTGTTAAATTTCATCTATAACTAAGGGAGCTTAAGTTTAATGGGATATAAATAAGAAGATGCAAAAGTGTCGAAATGGGTAGGCGCTGCCAGTTTTCCCTTTTAAAAAAAAAAAACGAAAGAAGAAGAGTTTATTAAGGAGATAAAAGAAATTCGAAGTTAAGTCCAACCTCGGCTAGGATATATTGAAAGGCCTCAACTTGTGGTTACTCAATTGTGAGAAATTAGAAAGATTTTCATACATAAGGAAATTTTGTCAGCAAAGAGGAAAATATCATAAGACATTTTAATCCTTGCTTCTCGTTTTAAAAAAAAAAAAAAAATGCTAATTCCCATTCCTCTTAGTTTAACTATCTTATAGGTTAATGCCTAATTTTTACAATTTATACTTAGCCTAACTAATCATATAAGTCCGGTCGGTTAACCATTGTTAATGGGTCTTAAAGGGTGCCTAATACCTTCCCTTTAGATTAATTGAACCCTTACCTAGAATCTTAAGTTTCGCAGACCTTAAACAGAGTTAACTTTAAACATAACTTTAATAAACTTTAGGTGTCCTAATTCACCATAAATAATTAGGTGGCGACTCCTTAACACAAACCAAAACAGGAATCTCCAATATGTCGTACTTCTAATTTAACTTTAATCCCGGGGTTAAAAAGGGGGTGTGACATTTACACCAATATTATTTTGAAGTAAATCTCCAATATCACCGATATCTTCATCAGGTTGACTTTCTATTTCACTCTCTTCATCATCTCCTGAAGGATCGTCATCCTCTGAACTTTCAGAGCTAATTTCAGCATTTGCATCATTATACAAATCAACGCTGGCCTCAGCTTCTCTGTGGAGAAAAGGAAGGAATCATATTAATAAATTGTAGTAAGATTGTAGGATATATAAGAAAGTTTGTTCTTTTAGCAGAAAATTTATACGAGTACTAACAAATTTAAAAGTTAAAAAATGCAACAATTTTGAGGTTTCTAATAAACTTGTTCTAGCACTAAATAATAGTGCAACAATTAAAAATATGTAAAGTGCATCAATTGGTAGTACAAATATCTTCTTGGAAGTACATATAATTTGACTAATTATTTTGTTGAAGATATATAAACCCAAGCTATCGGAAAAATATAATTTGTTGCTTTACCTGGCCTCATATTCTCTGTGGCTACTGCTAATATGTCTTTGACTACTTGAGCCTTCATCAAATGATCGATGGCCATGCCTGCTAGGACCTGCACCAAATGATTGACGGAAACCATGTGTTGCACTATATTATGACACATCGGTGTGAGATTGATTATAGAAATTTGGATTGTTGTGCATCGGCAATTGCTGGAATGATGGTTGAATAATCGATTTTGCAAAATAAGGCTGACTGGCCATAGCAAATCCGTAATTTTGAGCCAACAAACTCATGTGATAACCATGTTGGCCACTCATTTGAAATACATTATTTTGATTTGTTGACTTGGTCTTTACATAAATCTCCAAAATATTTATATCGATCTTATCCACAAATTTTTGAGGTATGGCGAAAAATTGTAGCAAGGACTGGTCATTCTCAATTTTAAATTCAATGAACCTTGTATTGTTACCTTGAAATGAGCACGGATATTTTCCAGAAATATCGATTTGCATATTTTGACTATCTGTCCCCATTTTCTCATGCAATAGTTCAACCAATTCAGCATAGTTCGTTGAAATAGACATGCTAACAATCATTTTGGCACCTTCAATATACCTGAATCCATTCATTTCAGTAATTATTTCGCCACCCCAATACAAAGCAACCATCACATTATGTTCAAAATTGGCCATCTTTACCCCTACACATGAAAATAAGACACTTATTATCATTAATATAATAGAAAAATAAATTAAAACTATAGTCTTATTTTAACATATTACAACATATTTGACTTAATTAACTCATACCTGTTGAATTTTTGAATTTTGTTCCAACAATAGGCCACACAAGTAGAAGCTTTGCTGAAAATTGTTGGAATGTGTTTGAACATTCGTTTCATACATTATATTTTATAATGATCTGTGGTTTTGTTCGAAAAGTATGAGGAAGAGGGACTTTAGCATTTTTTTTGTTGTGTGTCACGTTTTACAGGTGAAACGTACCTATAGATAACGTTTTATAATCAAATCAGTCAGAAGGATTCCCAATTTGCAGGATTCTCTGCAAGATTCGATTGCGCGTGCCTAGTTTAAGAAGAAACGCTACTATCAGTTACGTTATGCTTACGTCGTAACTGCAGATTACGACTTTAGGATCAATCAATGTCAGATTTCATATTGTACCTGGAATTTCTAAATTCGTGACTGTCAGTAACGTATTATCCATAATACGTGACTGACAGTAACGGATTATATTTTAACGCCGTTAACCTGTGACTTTTTTGTCCGTTGAAATTTTTGAATAAAATAATACCTAATACGTTACTCAGGAATACGTTTATGCTAGTTTTGTTAACTTTCAAAAAAACGTAATATTTTGAAGAAATGACTTAAATAATAGCTTAATTCGGTCAAAAATCCTTTTAAATAAGGAGGTAGGAAATTGGGTGCATATATATAAATAAATGCTACTATTAAGTTCTTCTTCTGGCTTCTATCTCATGAAAGGATTCCTACAAGTCAATAGCTTCATTCTATAGAATTCAACGATAACCCGAAATGCACACTTTGTAACAATATATGCTGACGAAACCATCCCTCACATCTTTTTTTAACTACATAAATGCTCTGGATTTCTTACAGAAAATTTTCGCTAAGTGTACTAATGACATGCAAATTTGATATTCCATTCAACCTTACCAACAGACTTACAACTTAGGTAAGACAAAAGATCAAAATTTTGACAACAACATCTCAAATGGGAAAGCCTGTTGCCTTTTTGTATTGGCACATATGGCTACCCAACAACAACTACGTGTTTCACAGTGTAAAGAAATTGATCATGGGCCTAACTCAACCTCAAAAGCTAGCTTATGAGGGGAGGATTGCCCAAGTCCATATAAGGAGACCACCCATCTCATTAACCACCGATGAGGGACTTTTTTTCATTCTTTAACACCCCACCTCATGCCCAGGGCTGGACATCTGGAGCGTGGACAATTTAATTTGGGGGCCTAACATCGGGCGAGATGGGTCCTGCTCTGATACCATGTAAAGAAATGGATCATGGGCCTAACTCAACCTCAAAAGCTAGCTTATGAGGGGAGGATTGCCCAAGTCCATATAAGGAGACCACCCATCTCATTAACCACCGATAAGGGACTTTTTTTCATTCTTCAATACACAGTAACAATGATCCAATTTCTGTCAGCAATACCAATACAGAGGCAATGGAATCCCACCACGTAATTGGAAGAGAGCAAGCTGAACACCAAAAAAATTACCATTTCTGCAAATGGGATCCACTAGATAGGGGTGTTTTTAAGCTAAATATAAACGGTTCTTCGTCACGAACCCTATAGTGTTAGGTGTTTGCCCGATTTTCTTATCATAATTGGATTTTCCTTTTCCTAAAAGGAAAATATAAATTATCTATATTTGGCTAATTCTTTTTCTTGGAGGAAAAGTTTTTTTACTCTATAAATTGAGACTCCTTCCTTCTCACTTGGTAGCATCCATAATGTAGTCCTATCGGCTTTAAGAGCTTTGTTTAGTGGGAAATTTGTGAGATACAAGTGTTACCCTGACACTTGTGTAAGCCTGCCTCTTTTTCTGATTGAATTTTGTGAGATTATTTCTCTCAATATTTTGTATTCTCTTTTATATAGTGGATTGCTCATTTTCGCCTATGAATGTAGGTCGATTGATTGAACCACGTTAATTACATTATTGTGTCTCTTTTGGTATATTTCTGTTTTGTTGTCTGAGTTATCGTCTTTCAAGGTTTGCTTTGTTAGCTTCCGCATGACACCTATTATTTTGATGCTAGCATATAGTAGGAGGACTACGAGGTGTCATTAATTATATAAATAACAATGTAAATAATTACGGAGACTGAATTATTGAATTCATGAAAGGGATACCTCATTCTACAATAATCTAACTGAGCCTCTAACAATTATGATGGATTCAAAATTGCTACTATGAGAAAGAGAAACAATCGTGTTCCACTGAAAATCTCAAATACAGATTTCATGGAAGTAATAGAAATGATTAAGCATGAACACATTCCTCACAATACTATTATTTCGAAATGTAGGTCATTGATGTAGTGATTGGAGAATTCAGTCATCAGACATGGCTATCGGGACCAAAATGGGGTGTCAGACCTCCGCGTCAAACAAGAAGCTAAGAAAAACTTTCTGATAGACTAATTAAGATTTTTGATAGTTCCTCCATGTTTCCAAATGATGCATATACAGATATTTTAGGAACTATATTTAAAAGTCAAAATTTGATTGGGACCAGTTACTGCACTACCAAAGAACTTACAAATAAGTAAATTATCATTTTATCAGGTTACTATTAATGGTTATTGATTATTATACAAATTCATTTGAATTATCTTATAAGCAATTTGATTATGTAAATACTTTTCATGCAATCAAGTACATAGATCTTAAACTCTATCAAATTTTATCTTTTCTGATACATGAACAGAAGAAAAGATCCTGAATTGAAGCTATAAGACTGAACTACTCTTTCATCTTTTTACTTGAAGAGCCTCTCTTTCCTTACACAAACTTACGCAGTCTAGTAAAGTATTCTTTTTTGTTAGTATAGACCAATTTGTTTCAAATGATTAAACTCATAAAATATCCATTCACACACTGTACACCTGGTACGATACCATTGGACAATGAGAGTACTGATAGATTTAACGAGAACATTTGGTCGGTGCTGACACGAGTTTAATAATAAATATAACATTAGGGCTAAAAGTTTATGTATAATAACGCTCGTATCTCAAGATATAACATAAAATACTTTCTTCACAGACTAAGAACGTCAAATTAATATCTATGCTCTTGAAACATTAATATTTGCGGTCCGGAGAATTGATTTATGTTATACAGTATACGATGGTATAAAGATCTTCTTAAAAGGTTTCTACTTAATTCTGATTGTGATTGCAGATTAGTTACCATTTTTACTAAGTCATTATTAATGCTTATCTAATTATTTACCTCTGATATTTTATAAGCAGACATATGTCATTGCATAAATATTTATTTTCTCTGCCTGTGCACATCATCATATATAGTACTCCTTTTATGGATTAAGTACAATCAGATAGAAAAGCATATGCTAAGATCACATTGTATCTTTCTTGGGGTTTTAACTATTTAAAAAGAAAAAAACTAATCAAATTTATTTCTCCTCCTCCTTCCCTTCTAGCTCTTCCTCTTTCTACTGAGCTCTACTATTAAAATTATCTAAAAAGAATTTTAATTAAAAAAGGAAAAGAAGGAAAGAGAGCAGACCAGCCCGCTGGATTTGAAAGAAAATAAAGAAATAAAGACTCGCCTGGCATTGAGCTGTCTATTGGATCAAAATCATGTGCTCCCAAAATGTCGCTGACCCTTCTTATTTTTTGCACTTATTCCTCTGTTTATTTTACTACTCGGTTTTTAGTTAAGAAATTAAGAAACTTCGTTGTTCTTCTTGTCCTTCTCTCGCTCTACTTTATTTTTTCCCTTTCATAATATTATCCCTACACATGAAATAGAACCCCTTAGAAGCTTATAAATTTTAATTAAATATTAAGAAGACAAATATCTTTTATTGTAGTGAGCTTTGGATTGTTAAAGAGAAGAGTTTAAGTTCGGTCTATATATTGATTGATAACCTAATATAGATAATAAGTTGAGAAAATGGAGGAATGGAGCATAATACACTGCTTTAGAGAAGGGAACAAAGTAGCTGATGGATTAGCTAATTGGGGACTACGATGCAACAACACAACTTGGATATCTCAGTTCCATCTACTGCCAAAAAAAGCAAGAGGTGCACTCAAAATGGACAAAATGAACTTCCCTTCCTTTAGGACCAAAATTATTAGAAACTCCTCTCTGAATAGGAGCATTATAGAACTTATACTTTTGATGTCCCTTGAAGCTTGATTTTGATAGAAAATCAACTCATTTTTTGAAAGTTGATTAGAAATCCTACTTTTGCTATAATTGGAGTCTGTTCCAATTAAGTAGGTACAGGGAGTGTTCACTCCTTGGCTGTGTATAATATCCTTTTGATTAATGAAATGCATCCACTCTTGAAGATGGATGAATTAAACAAAAAAAAAATTGTTTTAACAAGTTAAATTATATTGTTAGTGCAAGAAAATTGTTATACTAATTGTCCTTGCATATAACTTAAGTTCTGAAAAGAAAGGTAGAGTATATAGTAAGGTGTTGCCAGTTTTTTTTCCATAACGTACAAGAATTAAGTTTAATTGTCATGAAAAGTCCAGCCAAGTTACTATTTCTAGTAAAACCTAACGTTAAATAGGTTATTACCGTAAATAAATTAAGAAGGATGATTTCTTACAAATCTGGAGTTTGAAATATGAAAACTAACTTAAGAAGGGATGTTTTTTTAAATTGGTTTCATTCAATACCTGTTGAACTACAAAAATGTTTAGAAGTCACGTCAAAGCTCTTTGAAAATCATAGGTAATTATTTCCTTCTATCCCAATAATTATTTGGGCATCAATATTCAACCGTCCAGATAGTATGACCAAATCTATCTTAAAATACCTGAACAATAGTGATGGCAAAGACAGATAAATTATTTTTCTGTCAATGGAATCTGAATTCCATCAACCATTGGATGCTTTGCAAGCATGTGTGACTGTAAATCATGTCAAGTACGTACTCTCTTAAAAAACTATAAAAGTAAATTTTAGTTGAAAAAGTACATATTGTAATTAAAAGATGAGAAGAAAAGAATCAAGATTATAGAGATTGCAAGTACTAAACAGACAGACCACGTTAATGTGCTAACATAGACTCCACGTCAATTTAATTAAAATAACATAAAATTAATTACTTCGATCTTATGTATGTATTGCACAGTACTCAATCAAAATATAATCCAGGTAGGCAAGTTATAATGAAGACGATAAAAATGTGTACTTTAGCCACGAAAACGATTCCTTTGGTCTTCTTCGGATCAGCTAAATTAAAGGAAGCATTCATGATAAGCCACAGAAGTTAATTTATGTCTTTAGCAACCATTGAAGCTTTCTTAATTAGGAGGAAAAGGTGAAGCTTTAATTTCCTTTTAGAGTACCATTCTTATGTGACATTATGAGATAGATCAGCCACAGAAAATTTAACACATTTACAAAGCGTTAAGAACAAAAGCTTAGAAATGTAGGAAGAAATGATACTCCCTCCAGATAAAAAAGAGCGTCCACTTAACCATTTGCATACTTCTTAAGAAAATACTAACTCCTAGATAAAAATAGGTAATTTGACTAAACTATCGCTCGTTAAATAGATATTGAGATTTGATCACATAACACTTAATATGGGCAAATTTGGAAAGATAAGGTTAATTCTTTCTTAATTTGATAAGTGAACACTCTTTTTGACCGAAGAAAAAAAGGCTAACTACCTAGCAGAACTCGGAAATTGCAGCAAATCAGTTACTGGGACAAAAAGAGTAAAGAGCTTAGTATAACTGAAAGCTAAATTGATCTGTTAAAGTACATATTAATATACTGAGGCCCAAGATCGTATATGGATTCATCTCCACTCGTCATGAATGACCTCATATATCTATGCTAAACCTAATAATATGAAGTTTGAGTTCAAGTTAAATGTACTAATCAGGTATAAAAAATATTTATAAATATAAGATTTTATTAATAACAATTGATCATTGGTAAACTAGCATAAACGGTAAGTAACATGTAAAATTGCACTGATAATGTAAATATTTATTTATATTGTCAAATTACTCTCTCTCTCTCTATATATATATAGAGTTCAAGTAAATTCATATATGAAAAAGGATTAAATTGGTTTGATTTGCTTTGCGTTTGAGGAAAATACATCTCTCTGCATGGGATGCTAAATATCCATGAACGGTCAACTTGCCCGCCCCTTGTTCTCCAATCTTTAATTAAAAACTCATTTTAAGGAAAGATTTCATTTGCTGATATCTTGAATACTTTTAACTTCTCCGTTTTTTTTCTTTCTTTTCTGGATTAGTGCATAGATGCAATAAAATAACATGGTCAGGCGCGTTGCCGACACAAGCTCACACACTGAATTGAACAGTAGAGCTAGTCCCCCCCCCCCCCCCTAAACATCCCTACCCTAATGGGTGGGTAGGTAGGAGATGTACTTCGTTGTAAAGCGCTCTTGAGATCTAGTGTCATTAATTTGCAACTTAAGAGTTAAGACCGGAAAATAAGTCCAGTGGGGCAGGCACAGATTTTAATTTTATGGGCTGTGGCTTTTAGAATGAGAATTTATGTGTTAATAATTAGATTCTAAATTTAGTATTTTTACATAATTAATGATTTTCTTACATACATATATATATAAAAGCTACTGAGTTCGACTGAACTTATAGCATAGCTTCTAAGCTCTGATCCTGAAAATAACATAGAAAGACGGAGTTAGGGGAGCAACGTAGGTTCATCCGAACTTCATTCGTCTGAAAATTAAATCACACACTATATATAAGATTAAATAATTTTTTATCTATATACAATAAATGTTGATTTTCTTAGCTTCTTTGTATGGTTACTCTTTATATTTTGAATCTCATCAATGAAAGAGTTAAAGTTACACATACTAGCTGGTGTAAAAAGATTGTTTTACATTATCAGGTGTCACCTAAATGATATCTATATAGATAAAATATTTTGAAGTGAAATCTGTAATCTTGAAAATAGAGCAAGAACTGCTATAAAAGGTAAATTTTATTTTAATAGTATAATTGTTTTTGTACTAATAATGTTTATGTATAATTAAACTTTTAGTGAAAATTCTGGCTTCACCGCTAAGAATGAGATATTGCTCTCCAAAAACTTATGCTGCTACTTCTCACTCTCCTAAATACCCTATTTAAAGACAACGTAAGCCCACTTCTTTCTCCCATGCAATTATTTTCTCCACTACTTGTTATGCACTAGTCTTCTCTTTCTTTAATTCCTCTTTTATCTTCTTCAAATCATCAGTTAATTTTTTCACTCGATCTCCATAACTTGTTTCTCCCTTCTCCAGATTGCACACTCAACAAGAGTACTCAAACTCAAATCAAACATATATATTAAAAAAATGTCTAGCAGAAGGTCATCACGCTCAAGACATTCAGGAGGTTCTTCAAGGACTATATCTGAGGACCAGATTAATGATCTTGTTTCCAAGTTGCAAGACCTTCTTCCTGACCTTCCTAATAGGTCCTCTGACAAGGTACATTTTAACTTTTTTTCTTTTATAATGGTGTCTATATGTATAAAGAAGGAAGATGAATTAACCTAGTACATGCTGATCTTTAAGATCGCCTATACTAATCCTCGTACATCAGAAAGAAATTATAAAGTCCCAGTGGTCCCAACGACCTTTCCTAGGTTTGAAGGACTTTAGATTTTAACCAAATACTATATGGATTCCTTTTGTCCCTTGATTCGTTGAACTCACTAAGCTTGCAGGTTGACTCTAAATACATAATATTACATGTACAGTACAATTTGTTTAATAAAAATATACAATAGT
Organism: Lycium barbarum; assembly: GCF_019175385.1. Taxonomy (NCBI): domain Eukaryota; kingdom Viridiplantae; phylum Streptophyta; class Magnoliopsida; order Solanales; family Solanaceae; genus Lycium; species Lycium barbarum. The sequence goes on from NC_083339.1 coordinate 133,315,686, forward strand.
TTATGAATTACTTAATTATTTTTTCATAATGGGTGCAGGTTTCAGCAACAAGAGTGCTGCAAGACACATGCAACTACATAAGAGGGTTGCACAGAGAAGTTGATGATCTTAGTGAGCGCTTGTCTGAACTCTTAGCCAATTCTGACTCCGCCCAAGCTGCACTTATTAGAAGCTTGCTTATGCAATAGAAACAGACCGTCCTTTTTTCTGCTTCCTTCATAGGTTTTTTTTTTTTTTTTTTTTTTTTTGGCATTTTCAAATTTTGCTTCTAGGGTTTTCCTTCTATTACGCTCTCTCCTAATTAATTTTGTTGACTACTAGGAATTCCTTATCAAGTTTCTGATGAGGTCTTTGTTCAGTGAAACTTGTGTGCAATAAAAAGGAGAGCATTTTGATTCTCATCGTCTCTAATATTCAAATGACGTTGTTTTAGGTTTTGGGTCTTATGGGTAATTGAATGTGTTGTGATTTGTATAAATATACACATTTATACGGGGAATTGAAATTCGGCAGCCGGAATTCATATTACCAGTTAGCTGTACTTTTCGTTATATATATATATATATATAATACATCAATCATGGTAGAACAATGGTCACGAAAGATTATTTTGTCTGTGTCTTTTTGGGCGTTGTACTGAGGGACTTTGTCTGAATTTTGTCTGAGAGCTGGAGAAATATAGTAGTTTGGACCCAATACTCCCCTAGCATAGTCTAATGCTTCAGTGAAATTATTAAATCCTTTAAAAAGAGGTTTTCTTATATCTTTTATAGAGTCTAAAACTTCTATCCAGGTTTGAAAAATTCCATTAGTTTTACCGTGAACTACAACATAAAATTTAAATTTTTTGTCTAAATTTCGGTCTGTAAAATATTGACAGAGTGCATTTATAGTGGCTACAAAATGACTAGCGTCTTTTCTATTATGCGAAATTCATAAATTATCCACTAAACATCCTTGTTGTCTGTATATTACGTATTCTGGTAATACTTTAAAAGTCTAATTTGATGGCTGGTAAGCTACTAAGTTATTGGCTCCAAATTGTATTCTTTCCATAGTATTTCTTTCTAATAAAGATGTAGGTCTAAAATGAAGGTTACGTCTGTATGTGTCTTGGGTTGAGGCTATGCCTTTCCCCTTGTTTGCTGTCTGAGAACTGGAAGGTCTCATGCTGTCCAAATAAAAAATTTAGTTAGCATTAATATTTAATCTACTTAATTGGTCTGCTAAATTATTATCTTTTCCTTTTATATGTTCAAATTTTAAATTGTAAATTGAAATGGTATCTAAAAAATTTAGCCATCGTCTTCTACTGCTAATTTTATCACTTATCTTTTGATAGAATTTAACTATAGCTTCGCAGTCTGTTCTAACTAGTATTTCTGGTTTATTTAGAATATATAGTCTAAAACTATTTAATCCATATATTACAGCTAAAATTTCCGCATCTATACTACTCATATTTCATTTTTCTTTATACTTACCACATTGATAAGCACATATCTTTTCTTCATTTTTATTACTATATTTATTAGGTTTTGCTTTTAGTACTGCTCCCCATCCTTCAAAACTACCGTCTGTCTCTATAATTAAATAGTCTGTTTCTAAAGGCATATTTAAATCGGGAATGTTTTTTATTTTTTCTTTTATTTTTTGTACTAATTTAATGTCTTTAGTATTAAAGTGTTTTTGACCATTTGATCCAGTCTTTGAATATAATGGTCCTGCTATTTTTCCTAGATCTTTTATAAAATTTCTAGCATAATTGACTATTCCTAAAAAAATTTGTAATTCTTTAACATTGTTTAACTTGTCTGGCATTTCTAAAGCTTTTTTGGCTATATGAGGTTGTAATTTTATTTTACCCTCTCCTAGTACTACTCCTAAAAAGTTTATATAATTTTTACATAATTCCATTTTCTTCTTACTAATTATTATTCCATTTTCTACAAATAGTCTAAATACCGTTTGTAGGTGTCCTAAATATTCTTTAATATCTCTACTAAACACTAATATATCATCTACATATACTAATACAAACCTTTTGTATTCTCCAAATATACTATCCATTTTTCTTTGAAAAATTGGCGGAGCTGTCTTTAATCCAAATGACATTACTAACCATTCGAAATGTCCTTCAGGACAGGTGAATGCAGTCCACTCTATACTTTCTTCATGCATTCGTACCTGCCAATATCCTGATTTACAATCAAATTTGCTAAATATTTTCTTTCCTTGTATTCTATTTATTAATTCTGTTTTGTCTGGTAACTTATATCCATCTGTTCTAGTATTATCATTAAGTCTTTTATGGTTTATTACCATTCTAGCTTTTCCCCTTACTATCTCGCTATGATTTCTTACCATAAATGCTGCAGATCTATGTTTAGAAGTAGATCTCCGTATTACTCCTAAGTCCAATAGTTCTTTTATTTGTACTTTAAAATCTTCTACATCTTGATTTGTCGCTTCAATAGAAGTTGTTTTAATTATATAATCTGGATTTATTATATCTAATTTACATACAATCCTATTGTTTTTCCAATGTTTTAATGGTTTTTCTCCTATAATTTCTATTTCATCTAGTATTTTTATTATATTATCTAGGTCTTTTTGATTCTTTATTATTCCTATTCTTTCTATTCCTGTTTTGAAATTATATAACTCTGTCTCTATGTCTATTAAAGTATAATTTTTTTCTAACGAATCCTCTTCTCCTAGAATTTCTTCTTCTTCTAGAGTTAAATTTTTCATTTCTGGTTTGTCTTTACAACATGTATTATTTTCTTGACATTCTTTACAACAACTATCTTTTTTCTTTTGCAGGTCTGCGGTAGGGATCTTTTTATGACGGATCCTTGTTTCAGTCTTAAGAACTTGTACTGGTGTATGAGTAATATTTTTTAAGAAAATTACTCCATCTCTTGTAATCATACAGCTGCCATTATTATGTAACATAAAGTCCAGTCCTATGACAAAAGTTTATATTAAGGTCTCTTACCCATATCTTATCCATTTTATAGCTTGGTTTGTAAAATTCTGAGCATGTATTTATAAAGCTAATGTAGGCTTTATGAACATAATGTCTATATATGTTATGTGTTCCATCCATTTGCATGGCTGCAACTGGTTTTTCTAGAATTTTTATTAAATTAGGTGGAACTATTCTTTTATTTATTATGCACTTTGTGTACCCTGAATCTACTAATGCTAATGTTTCTATCTCATAATCATCTATTTTAATTCTCGCAAGTATTTTTATTGTTCCTAATTTTTTATCTTCATTACATACTAATGCTTCGTGATCTTCTATACTCATTAGTTCTGCTTGAGAATCCTCTGGTATTATTCTTAATGGTTTCATTATTGGTTGTATATTTGATAATCTTATTTCTTCGTCTTCACTATCTACTTCTTTTTGTTTTCCTTTTTCTAGGTTACATAATCTAGTTTCTAATTCATTTATTCTTGTTTCTAATGTTATTATCCTTAGATTAATAGTAGGGTCTTCAATTTTCTTATGAGTTGTCTCTTTATTTATTTTTGTTTTAAATTATTTTTCTATACACATTGTACATCCTTCTATATAACAATTTTTGCATTTAGCTCTTTTGTCTCTACTAGGATACCATTTACAAAAGAAACATGCATTACTATCTAATCCTTTATTTCGTTCGACCTCATGGTTACAGTCTTCTGCTATATTTGGTAAATTATCCATTGCTTCTAAGTCTAGATTTTCTAATCCTATTTCATTAATTAATTCGTCTGCTTCTGAGTCTGATGAGTCTGTTTTGATTTTTTCTTCAGTGTCTACACTTACTATAGAGTATATACTTTCTGTATCTGACATATATTCGTCTACATTTATTAACGTTTCTTGAAAATCTTCAATTAGCTGAGAATTTCTTGTCTTATTATTTATTCTTTTTGGACATGTATTTGCTAAGTGTTCTACACTTCCACAAGTGAAGCATTCTAATTTATTTTTATAATTTCTTTCTGTTCGATATTTTCTTACGTGCCTATTTCTGTCTAAATAAGGGTTTCTAGCTACTGATTTTCTAAGATAATATTTCTTTCTATTATATTGAGGATAATTTCTATTATACTGCGTTCTGTATTTTTTATGCTTTTTCTTTTTATAATTGTCTTTATCATAACTTTGTGTAGTGTAAACTACGCTTTTACAAAAGTTCATTTCATTTTGTTTTAACTGTTTTTGTATCTGTATATGGGTACATTTTTCTTGTAGTATATCCATTATATGTTGTATTCTATGTCCTATAGACCATTTTAAATTGGGATTCTGTACTACTCCGTCTCTCTTATTCCATCTATCTTCTATTTCTCTTCCTAAGGCTCCTGGTAGTTTATTAAATAACTTTTTACCTAATTCTTGATCAAATGCATTTCCACTAATAGTACAGTAGTAAAAATAATCATTTAAAAATTTCTTAATATGAAACCAACTACTTATGCTTAGTTGTTCTAATTTTATTACTGCATTTCTTTGTAGTACTAATAATCCACTATTTGGGTCTTCCCCTGTAATCAAAGTATGTATTTTATTAGTAAAATTATATGGGTTTGCTCCCATGGATACTAAGTGTTGAAATTCCATCGGAAAATTTTCTTTATAAGCTTCCCATAAAGCTTTGGCTGATTCTCCTAAAAAAGTTTCTAAATATTTATACATTGTTTCTGCGTCTGTTTCACTATATGTTTTTATATAGTCTGCTACTACTATTCTTTCCAAAGATCTATTACTGAGTTCCATCTTTGCGGATCATGTGCTGCTATATTTAATATTTTACCTTTATTACCTCCTTCTTGAAGAATAATGGGTTCTTCTATGGGCATTCTTTTCCCTGATGGTTTGACATTGTCTAAGGGTTCTCCCGCTGTTCTAAAAACTCTTCTTCTAGGTACATTTCCTGTACTAGTATCTACAATATATTGTTCTCCCGTTGTTCTTTGAAATGGACTAGAACTGCACTAGATTTCATTAATTCTTTTTGACTTATTATAGAGTCTATTTCTAGTTCGTCATCACTATTTTGCATATCTTCTAATATTTTATCAAAATCGTCTGATTTCTTTTGGTATATCTGTTCTACTCTATATCCCCAATTATCAGTTCGGGCTTCACATAATTTAAAGTGTCGTATGGCTTCTTCTATTGTTAATGCTCCTAACTTACATCCTTTACATCCTTTACATCAGAAGAGGAATGTGGATAATGATCTGCTTAATGTGATACCAAGAATCATCACTGAAAATGACAATGAGATGCTTAATACTTTACCAGAGGAAGAGGAAATTCAAAAAGCTATCTTTAGCATGAGCCCCACTAGTTCAGCAGGACAAGATGGATACACAGGAAGGTTTTACCAAAAATGCTGGCAAATCATCAAAAGGGAAGTTATTGAATTTGTCCAAGAATTTTTCAAAGGCAGTCCCATCTCAAGATATTTTACTCATACTTGTTTAGCTCTAATCCCTAAAGTGAATCCCCCTACTACTTTTTCAGAAGTAAGACCTATTAGTCTTAGTAATTTTTTCCATTAAAATTATTACTAAGATTCTTTCTATAAGGGTTAATAGGTTACTCCCAAAACTTATTTCAGAAAATCAAAGTGGTTTTGTCAAAGGTAGGATGATTACTGACAATGTTTTCAAGGAATTTCTAATCCTAATAAAGGGGGTAATGTAGTAATCAAATTAGACATGGCTAAAGCCTATGATAGATTATCTTGGGATTTCCTGATTGTTGTTCTACATAAGTTTGGTTTCTAAGAATCTTTTACAAAACTAATTGAAGTTCTGCTTGCAGGTGTATGGTACTCTATCATCATTAATGGGACCAGAACAGGATTTTTCAATTCAGAGCAGGGCTTGAAACAAGGGGACCCTCTTTCCCCTGCTTTATTCATCATTGCTTCTGAAGTTTTTTCTAGAACTCTTAATAGCCTTAACGCTGTAGATGAGTTCATTCCTTTCTCTATGAATCATAAAGGGCCTTGTATAAACCACCTTGCCTATGCTGATGATGTTATCATTTTCAGCAGTGGTAATTCTAAATCTATTAAGCTAATCATGAAAATTATTAGAAGGTATGAAAAGAGCTCTGGCCAATTAGTTAACAAGAAGAAAAGTTTTTTCCTCACCTCTCCTAATCCCTCCACCTATAGAATTAACAGAATTAGGTCTATTACAGGCTTCATGGATAAACCTTTTCCCTTCACCTATCTTGGGTGTCCTCTATATATTGGTAGAAAGAAAATTTGTTACTTTGATGATATGATTTCTAAAATTGTTAATAGGTTGAGAGGATGGCAAGGTAAGTTATTATCTCATGGTGGGAGAATGATTCTTATTAAGCATGTTTTGCAAGCTATTCCTACTCACATACTAGCTGCTATGAGTCCTCCTAAAGGTACTATAAAACTAATGGAAAAATATTTTAACAGGTTCTTTTGGGGATCCTCAAGTGAAAAAACCAAACATCATTGGGTATCATGGGACAACATGAGCTACCCCACTGATGAAGGAGGAGTAGGATCAAGAAGAATGCAGGATGTTTGTAAAACACTGGCTATGAAAAGATGGTGGAACTTCAGAACTGGTGACTCTTTATGGGCCAATTTTCTGAAGGCAAAATATTGTATAAGGGGCCATGTGGTATAAAAAAAAAATGGAGATCTGGTCAATCCCATGATTGGCAAAAATTGATGCAAATCAAACTAGAAGCTGAAAATAATATTCACTGGGAAATTCATAAAGGAGATATTAGCTTCTGGTGGGATAACTGGACAGGACTAGGTCCATTGTCCAGTTATTTTGAAAACATTACCAATTCTGGAAAATTAAAAGTGGGTGCATTTATTTCTAATGGAAGATGGGACATTCATAAATTGAATGGATTACTTCCTGAAGACTTAGTGCACCACATTATTTCTATAAAGATTGGTAGTAGAGAAGTTAATGATATCCCTCTATGGAACATTACTAATGATGGTAATTTTACTAACAGATCAGCATGGGAAAGCAGTAGAAAAAGAAGGGAGAAGGACAACATCATGAAGAAATGCTGGAACAAAGTAATTCCTTTTAAAGTATTCTTCATTTCATTGAGGGTTATCAAAGGAAAATTGCCATTAGAAGAGGCTATGGTCAGATTCAGAATTCAGAGAGGTGAAGAAGATGCTAAATGTTGCTGTTGCACAAGCTCTAAAACAGAGACAATCCAGTATGTATTCTTGGAAAGTGATGCTGCAACCAAGATCTGGAGGATATTTGGGGGTGCACTAGGTATCATCAACCAAAGGATCTCCATCAAAAGTTTTCTAAGTGACTGGTGGAGCACCAAGACCAAGAATCAAATTCATAAATTAGTGGTACAAATTACTCCTTGTTTTGTCTTATGGGAAATATGGAAGAGCAGGTGTGCCTGTAAATATGGTGATCAAACGAATTTTTTGTATAGTAGGATGATTCACCAAATCTTGTGGAACATAAGAGCTGCTATAAGATTGGTGTACCCTAACTGTGACTTGGGAATGCCTTGGCCTAGGCTTTGTGAAACCTTAGAGAGGATGAAGCCATTTCAAAAATGGAAAAGGATCTGCTGGGAAAAACCTCATCAAGGACAAATAAAAATGAATACTGATGGGAGCTATATTAAAGAGACTGGAGAAGCAGGAATTGGAGGAATTGCTAGAGATGATCAAGGCAGTTTCATCATGGCCTTCTCCTTAAACATCAGATGAAAAAGTAATAATGAAGCAGAAGCTCAGGCAGCCAAACATGGAGCAATATGGTGTAAACAGAATGGATACACTAATTTCACATTGGAGCTGGACTCTCTTATTATCAAAGAGATGATTGAGAAACAACAGAGAAACAATCAGAAACTCAGGAGTATCATTCAAGACATTTCTCAAATCCTAGGCCAAGCAAATGCTAAGGTTACACATTGTTATAGGGAAGCAAATCAGGTAGCAGACGTATTAGCCAAAAATGCTTCTGTTAAAGGTGAATCTTCCATGTTTTGTAACTACCAGAACTTACCAAGAGAGGCAAAAGGTCCTTTTCAATTAGACAAGAGCCAACTGCCTAGTCTTAGGATAAGATATGATAAGGCTAATTTTTTTGTTAGTTAAAGTGTTTATAGAAGGAGAATTGTTGGAATGATTCAACAACATACTCCAACAGGATTCTATAATCCCTCTTTTGTAATGGAGGTTAGGCCTCAAGTCCCCCTCCTTATGTTTTTGCCATGAAGAAATAAAAGCACACCCAAGCTTCAATGGGTGATTATATTTAAAAAAAAAATATTTACATCTAAAAAGCATATTTTTGTTTTCTTTTTGAAGTCTTTTTGCTTCTTCTATAGCTATGTCTACCGCAAACTCGTCTTGTATTAATTCTATATTCATAAAAGTTGTTTCTGTAGTTTCATTTTCATCTAAAGTACTTTCTTCTTCTATGTCTTTTTGTGGAGTATAATTATAATTAGTAAAACGTACAGATATCTCTCCCTTAGAATTAGTGTACATTAGGTGAGATTCCGGCTGTAAAATCTTTTTTCTATTAAAATCTTCTAGATTCCATTCCATCCCTGCATATTCTTCAGGATTTATTTTTATAGGCTTTATTAGTCTTATTCCTCTATTTCCCATTACTTCTACTACATCTTCTACCTTAATTTTAAATTTTGTATTACTGTTATTAGTCATTTTTCCTAGAAATCCTACGCATATTAATAAATTATTACCGTCACACATCTCTTCATATCCCTTGGTCTGTATTCCTATTTTTATGTGCTTTCCAAATTCTTCTAAATTCATTATAAAATCTGGGTTAATATAAAATATTCCTCCATTATTTGTCATGTCTACTTCCGTAAGTCCTATTATTGATTTTTTCATGTCTGACCATCTATCGTCATAAATTACTATTAAAACTTTTGTTTCTAAGTTCTTTCTAGTTAGTCCTTTTAATCCTACTACTATTAATCCCATATGCATTAAACTTCTTCCAGTATTTTTTATTTGTCTTACAGCTACTGGGTCTATTAAATTTATGGTAGTAATTTTAGTTCCTATGGCTGATATTTGTTCTTCTCTATAATGTCTATATAATTGAGCTGTACTTGAAAACTGTCCTATGTTGTATAAAGTTTTTGGATTTAATAGTTTTAACTGGTTCTGTTGGAAAATTTGTATATCTTTGTCTACGTCTATTACTTCACTTAGTTGTTGATTGTTTTCTTCTGGTGTTCTTCTACTTAAAATTCTTGATAGGAAATTATTACCTATTCTATTATCTGAAAAATTTACTCTTTGTCTTTCTTGCCTTTCTGATCCTCCTTCGTTTCTTGGTCTAGTTGAAAGAAGGTCAATTTTTGTGGTTTTCTAAATACTTTAACTTTTTCTTTTTGAGGTGTTATTTCTACCTTTTTTAGCTGGTCTATTAATTCTTCAACTTCTTTATTTTTAAACGTTTCTTTATTTTTCTCGCTCCGTTGTTCACTTAACCACCGAATGCGTTCATCTAATAATTCTAACCTTGATACTATTATTTCTATTTTCTTTATTATTTCTAATATTAATGAAATTATTGTAATATTTTGTTGTATTATTATTTGGTCCGATTTAGCGTTAGGTATATAATCTTTATAGTCTGCTGGTAAAGGTATAGACTTTTCTATTAATTTCGAGGCTTCTTCTTGAGCTAATGTTGGTCTACTCATGAAAGAGTGATTTCTTTTAGTTCTGCAACTGTCTTTTTTAATTCTCTAATGTCACTAGTTAAAACTTCTACTTGTTGCGTTATTTTAGAGACTATGTGGGTTGTTCTTAATTCTATTTCTTTTGTTTTTTCTGTAATAATTTTAACTAACTTTTCTATTTCTGTTTTTGTAGGTAATCTTTCTAGATTAAATTTATTAACTAGAATCTGAATTTTCTTTTCTAATTCTAATTCTTGTGTTTTTAAGTAATCTAGGTTTTGTTCTAACTTTTCAAAGGTTTTCTTTTGCTTAGTCTGAGATGCAGCTACCACTTCTAATATTCTAGTGATATCTTTATTATTTTCTTGTATTTTTTCACTGAAATTTATGACTAAATCTACTAATGTATTCAACTGTTTGTCTTCACTATGTAATATATGATCTCCGTTACTAAAATTACACTTTATAATACTATGGTCTGTTAATGCTCTATATTTCTTTTCTGGGTATATTCTTAAGTCTAAGTGTTCTAGATTTTTTAAGGTATCTATTTTTCTAGGCTTATTTATTATCCTAACGGAATTGTTATTTTACAAGCTTTCTTATGGTGCTCTTTAATAGTTGTAAGTCTTGCTATATCTTCTCTTAGACTGTGTAATTCCCACGTTATAGCAGAAATTGTCTCTTCGTTAATCTGACTTTGTAAGTGTCTATTTTGTATTAGTGATGATAATGTTTCCGAATTTATTATTTCTAAATATGCACTTAAGGCTTTTTCTACTTGTTGATATTCTCGTCTTTTCTTTATATCTCTATATAAATACCAATGATTAATATGTATTTGTCTAACAAAGGGTAGTGTTCTCATACAATTAATATGGTCTAAATCGCTTTTGGTTCTTTGAGGTTTTTCTAGATTTTATATATCCTAGTAATTTATATTCTAATCCTGATATTATATCTATTAATTCTTGTAGTCTTAACTGATTTTCTTTGGTACTACTTAATTTAGTATATTCCAGATATAATTTTTCTAACTGTTGTTTTACAGCTAAATAATTGTGTTGCATTACCTTAAAGGGATAAATTTTTACTTGTTGCTTTAAATGGCTAACTTATATATTGAGTAAAACTAGATTGTATTTTTGTCTAAAATATAGGTTTAAGATATAGGTTAGGTCCAAAAGTCTTCTTGCTCTGATACCAAAGTGATAGGGGGGTTATGTTATATTTTTTCAATAAAAATCAGGATAGAAATATTATGTGGTTTTTTAATATTTTAAAAGATCCTAGTCCGGAATTATCTCCAAGACAAGGGATGTCACCGGTCCATAATTCAGATTTTGAAGGAGATGATATTAATTTTCAAGACAGTGCATTTCAAGACTCGCAAGATCCAAATGATGTGGACTCAGGCATGAGCTTTGATTCAATTGCTCTACACAATTTAGACACTTAGATTAGTTAATGGAGAAAATAATAGAGCCTAATTGAAAGACAAGGATCGAAGACATTAGCCAGCAAAAAGACAAAATAAAAAAGGTGAGGTAGAGAAAAAGTCATGAAAGGTAGATGAAAGAAAAAGACTTGAAAGAGACAATGACTTGGTTCAGTGAAAGATGAAGAAAGAAAGACAAAGCATTAAAAGAGGAGACAAGGACATTTCTCAGAAAGAACTTTCGTATCAAGACTTTGTAGAAGATAAAAGAAGACAATGACACTTCAGAAAAAGAAGACTAGACTTTATTAAAATAGCTTTAATAAAGTGGTAGTTTTATTAAGAAATGGGACAGCTCAGCAAACGGACAAAATTATAAAGTATCTTTTGAAAAGTTTCACGTGACGATGGGGCCCCAAGAGCACCCGGCTGAACTCAAAAAAGATTCTTCACAAATTTGAAGTTCACAGTTGAAGTCCGCCAGACTCATATAAATAGCAGTGTTTGTAGAAGAGCAGAGCATAGATCATCATCGAGAAAAAGTTAGCAAGAAAGAAAAACCTTCTGACGCCTCTCTCAACCAACTTTTCCATATTCCTCTTCCCTTTCACAAATGCCCCAACTCCTTTTCCCAGTAAAATCCTTTGTAATATAACTTCCCTGTAAAATAGTTTTAAGCTTTCTAGTAATTTTCTCTTAGTGTGAAGTAGTTTTCGGGTTTCCCGAAAGGGAAACCTCTCTCCATCTTCCAGTCATGTAAGTTTTATCTATATTTCTGTACTAATCTCCCTACTATGTAAATTATTTTATGTTCAATTAAAATATTATGTTGATAATGTTTGAATAATTACTTACCTGTTGTTATGAATCTATTACTCTTAGTATATGGTTATTCTCTTAATTTCTTGATATACTCGATGGATTAACCTGTAAATTCCTAGGTATTTGAAAGGCCGTTTTAATGTCCAAATGATAAAGGACGATGTTGGCCGTGGTAACCGGGGTGTGGTTAAAGAAGACGGATATTAAGAACCAAGATTAAGAGAAAGAGATGAACAGTGTAATAAGATTCATAACTAAACAGTTTTATTAAAAAAAAAAAAACGAAAATTACAAAAATTGGGAGAATAGGCAAAAAATAAGAAATACACCTACATGATAAGAGGAATCAAGGGGTGAGGGAGTACCGAGTAGGATCTTTTAAAATATTAAAAAATCACATAATATTTCTATCCTAATTTTTATTGAAAAAATATAACATAACCCCCCTATCACTTTATATATATATATATATATATATATATATAGTGTCATTTTGATCCGTGCTAAGCCCAGGTCCAAACCGACATTAAAAATTTAATTTGTGGATATTTTTTAAATTTTTTCTACTCTTGCTTCTTTATTTTTGTAACATTAATCTGATACGTTAAAAAGACTTAAAATTTCGAAGTACAAAAACGTATATGAAAGTTAGAAAATATTTTTCTTAGTTGTATTATATTCTTTAAAAAAAAATCAAACAATAGAAAACTCTTCTAATTTATATTTTACTTAAATCTTTTGAACCGATGATATATCCAAATTGAGCTTTTCATATGTTATATTAATTTTTGATTCTTCGAATTGAACCCATATTGGCTAACTTATTTTTTACCAAAGAGAGTACAGTATTAGATAAGTTTTATGTTACAAGTGTGCGCATGTAAAATTTGATTAATTATTATTGTACTTCGAAGTTCATTTTTCGATTAAAACGAAAGGACTATAATTTACATTTTAAAAGTATTTAACATTATGTATATGTATTTATTACTTTAAATTTAAAACATAATTTTACCTTAAGTGAAATATTTGTTAATTACTTATTTTGCCAGGATGTACGACACAAAATTACAGGAGAAAATAAAACAACTTTACATCTAACCTGATGAATAAAAATTAAAAATAGCAAATGATAATTAGTCAACAACATCAACAAATACTAAATAGTATTATAAGAATGATATTTTAATTCAGTTATTAAGCATACTTTAAGATAGAATTTGAATGACAGGATAATTCTTTACGTGTCTATAATAAATTATTAAGGAAAAATATATTTTAAAACAAGTTTAATAATATTTCCTCAAAAGACTCAAATATATATGAGTACGCTTTGTGGGGCCACTATAATCTTTTCCATGACATCATTATTTTTAGTGGCATAAAAAAAAAGTTCCTAAAATTCTCAAAATTTACCAAAATGTTTGAGAATTCACAAAGTCATAAGAACTTCAATTAGTGATAAAAGATAAAATAAATCCAGGTGGAGTGGTCTCAAAAAAAAAAAAAAATGAATGAGAGCAAAAAATGAAAATATGAAAGGAAAAATCAATAAAAGAAGTCACATGTAAGCATCTTATTAGTGTTGTGAGGATGTGAGGATTACAAAAACTTACTATCCTCACTTATATATGGCAGTAATATTCTAGTTATAAAATTTAGTATAGGCATTCTTGCTGTGTAATAATAATTCATTAGTTTGCATACCACTCATGAGCTTGACCATAAAAGTAATTAAATTTATCTTTCACTGGACGAAAAATTAACTGAAAGCTGAAATGGAGAATGAAACTTCCTGAGGGCAAATGATACGCTCGTAAAAGAATACTACAGTAACTGAGAACAGAGCTTAGACTAGAGTCCATGCGAAATTAAGTACCCCCAGACTCGAAGCTTTATGTGAATAATAAAACTGAGGCTGCTCAGATGGTAACAAACAATAACGATAACAATAACAACATACTCAATATAATCTCATAAATTGGGATATCTGAATAGAGTGTAAGACTTTACCCCTCCATTGGGTGGTAGAGAGGCGCACTATCTCCGGAAGGAAAAAGAAAAATGACTCAGCCGCAGATACGTCCCTTACAACTTCAAATTAACCACTTCATTAGCACCCTTGCACTATTATAATATTATTAATTCTAAACAAATAGCATTGATTTTGGTAAATTTTTAAAAATATACAACTTTTTACGCCACGTAGCCCAATATACAATATCATACCATATTTAAAATACTATACAACATTATACCAGGAAGGAAAGCGTTATATATAATGTATCAAATTTGTATAAAGTGTATAATTGTGTATAAAAGGTGTTTATACACAATATGAAAATCAGGTGTTTAGACACAAAATATTAACTACATTGCTTAAATATTTTAAAAAATAAAAATAAAACGTAATTTTTCCATTTTTTTTTTGTGAGCCACCTTACTAATGGAAAATAGGTGACATTTTATACGAATCCCTTTTGTTAATATGACAGTTAAAAATATTTTTTGAAAATATTGATCAAACACAAATTTCTAACAAAAACACTTGTCAAATGATTTATTAGTCAAATACAAACTTATGCTCTTAAAAAGTATTTTTTGAAAGCAGGTTAATGAAAACTTTTCTCAAGATAAGCTGATTTTAGACAGTATCATTTGCAGAAATTTGAAATAAAATTTTTATTTCATGGGGATATTTCTTTTCTTTTAATTTAAGAAAATATCTATTCTTAAAATTCACTTCTTGTATTCATCAGTTTCACTTTATTTTTTTAGTTTCAAAAACTTTTAGGGGTAATTTAGTTTTTCTAGTCCACTTTCCATTATTGATGGTGTTAAGTAACTATAGATTTTAGGGGTATTAATTGCTCGGTTTCAGATTATGAGGAGTCTATCCGTGATCAAGTCATTTATAGGGGATTTAATGCAATTTACCCTAAAATAAATCCAAGGACAAAAAAAGGAGATAATTTCAATAAAATATAATCCAGCGTAAAATATTACATCTACGTAGCCATATTTTTAATTTATATCTGCATAATCAACTCTTTTTTTTTTGTTTACAACAGTCTTTATACACACAACATATAACATTATACACTTACCGTAGACAACGTATCAACCTTATATAAAAATATATAATAATGTATAAAAGGGCCATCTCAGGTAATATTAGAAATTTGGGCCATTTCAGATAAATATTTTCTCTAAATAGACGTGTAGTGTTATTTTTCCCCAAAAAAAAAAAAAAAAAGAACTCTTCCTCAGGTCACGTGCGATTCACGTGAAGTAGAGGAAATAGGAAAAAGCGCACACACGACGTCGTATCTTCCCCGTTTATCAGCGATCAAACCGGCATTGGAGTGTCAGCGAGAGAAAGGGTTTAATGGGCGATTAAATAACAAAAATTTCAAATTCGTTTGATTTTGATTAAGTGTTAGTGATCTATTCCAATTTAGGAGGAGGAGGAAGATGGTGCTGGTATTAGCATTGGGGGATCTTCATATTCCACATAGGGCAGCTGATCTTCCAGCAAAGTTTAAGTCTATGCTTGTTCCTGGAAAGATCCAACATGTCATCTGTACTGGTAATCTCTGTATTAAAGTGAGTCCTTTTCTTCACTTTGTATTAATCAATACTAGTATTACTTGATCATTAAAGCTAATTGGTATAAATCATTTTTTTTTTGATGAAGTAAGATTTCATTTTTTTTTTTTTGATGAAGTAAGATGTTTCATTAGAAAAGCATCAAGTAGATGCATAATTACGGGGGCGTAATTACAGATTGGCAAAAATACAAAAAAGAATTGCAGGCCCCTATACATTGATTCCTTCTAAAGTTAGAGTACTAATAAAATCTAAAAACTATTCAGTATTAGATACTGGGGACAACATTGTCCAGCAAAAAAAGATTAACTAAGCATTTGGCTTTAAGAGCTTGAATAGGAGTTCTTGTCAAAAAAAGAGCTTGAATAGGAGTTGAGGTATCATCAAAACATCTCTTGTTCCTCTCAGTCCAAACACACCAAAAATTTTCAGCAGGAATCATATTCCAGACCTTTCTGATGGTCTTATCAACTATCCATAAACTCCAAGACATGTGGCATCACCTAGCTTAACTGAAAAATGCATAGGAACATGTTCCAAAGGTCATAAGCTAATGGGCAATGCAGAAAGAGGTGGTTAACAGTCTCCTGAGTGCTCTTGCAGAAATAACATATGTTGTCCAATTGTAAGCATATTCTATTCAGATTATCCAGAGTAAGACATGCATTCTTTAGTATAACCCAGCTGAAACATTTAATCTTCATAGGCAGTTTAGTCTTCCATACTAGCTTCCATGGCTATATATCAGGCAATTGATTATGAGAACATAGTTGCATATAGCATTCTTTCACTGTGAATGTGCTTTGTTTCCCCATCTCAACTTGTCTGGTGCTCTTTCATCAATGTTGTGAGCTTCCACCTTTGCTAACATTTCCATCAAACTCCCAAGTTCCCAATCCTGTACAAACCTTCTGAAATGCACATCCCAACTGTTGTTGATCCTGTTTTGAGCAGTTGAGGAGTCCTTATCTCTGGCAATGTTGAAGAGGCTGGGGTATTCCTCCATGAGAGATGTATTGTTGAGCCATCTATCCTTCCAAAACTTAATATGAACACCATCACCAGGTTTGAAGTGCATTCCATGAGAAAACTCAGAACCCAGCTTACTGATATACTGCCATGGTCCAACTCCATAACGTAAAAGTACAGCATTGGAGCTCCAGTTGTCCTTTTTACCATGTTTAGCTATGGTCACCTTCTTCCAGAGACTTCCATCATCTGAGCCAAACCTCCAAAGCCATTTTATGAGTAAGGAATTGTTATGAATTGCCAGATCATTGACTCCTAGGCCTCCATTGTACTTTGGGAGCTATACTTTGTCCCATTTTACCAAATGAAATTTCTGAGTGTTCCTATTCCCTTCCCATAGAAAATTTCTCCTGATCTTGTCCAGCTTATCTAGCACCTTCTTGGGAATGGGGAATAAGGACATGAGGTAGGCTGGTATACTATCAAGAACACTACTGATAAGTGAGTCTTCCACCCAGAAGTTGTTTGATTTATTTTCCAGCGAATTATTCAGATTGAGTAATAAATGGTCTTCTAAATAACAGAAAGTTTTGAAGTTGTGAAAAACCGAAAGGGAATGGTGGGTGGGTTAATAGCTAGAGATGGATGTGTCTTGAGAACTCTCATGGAAGAAAGCATATAAGATTGTTGTGAATGGCTTTAGATACTGAAGCAAGCAGTGCAGAAAACATAATGTGATGTCACGTCTCGCCTAAGGCAATGAATTCAGATTTCATGTCCATAGGAAATGAAAGAATTCATGGTAGTAACTATCAAAAAACTTGAAGAATTCATGGTGGATAGTCCCTATGTCGCCCGGGTTCTCCAAATATCCTACCACATCCGTGTTGGATCCTCCAAAATGCACTACTTTGGAACGATCCGACAAGCATCCATCAACATTTTTGAAAAGCCGGAGCAACATAGGATAAGCCAATATTTCCCACTTATATGCTACCAACTATATCAGATGTAGAAAGATCAGATGTCTTATTACCTATTCATGATTATTATTTGGTTATTTGCCTTTATAAGTTACCTACTGATGTGCCTATCATTTGTATGTAAAATCATTTGTTCCAAAAATTTGTTTAAGTGAGGTGCTATTTGTAGATAGTTGTTTAAACTCACTTTTTCAATGCCACTGTTCAAAATTATAATGTTCATCCTTAATTTGCTTAAGAATTGACATAGAGTTTTGCCGACTATATTTATTTTAAGTGTTTCCTTTTTCAAGACAAAACTCATGGATTAGTCCTCCTTTATTTATTCAAAAGTCGTTTCTGTAAAGATTTAAAAGACAGTAGCTGGGATAGTTTTTCCTACGATCCACATCTTGAAGCCTTGGTGTCTCCACCGAAGTGCTGGTTAAGCGAGGCGAAGCGCACAATCTGCGGCGTGCCTAGCTTCATTGTTTAAGCATGCTTGAAACCACGCCTTTGACAACACTGTTCTATCCTGTGCACCTGGGGAGAAAATTTGGAGATGCTAATAGTCAGTTCTGTGTTATGAGATGAGGTTATGATTGTTTACACTTTCTTGGAATCTGAAATAAAAAGTTTGACAATCAGTGTAATGCTATATTTGGAGTAATTAGTCATTTGACGGACATTTTTCGGTAAACCATGTCAATTATAGAATGAAGACCTTGCTCCTTGGTTTATTTAGAAAATTCACCTGCATTTACTCCATCAGTGCTGTCTTATCTGTAGGCTACTTCCACAAGTTTGCTCTAATTACACATTGTGCTTCTAAGTTGTTCTGATCAACTTCTAGGAATAACCATCCCTACAATTTGTGTGATATATTTTCCTCAACAAATTCATTTTGTTTTTTCACTCCCAATTACATACTTCATTTGGTGTGGACATTTATGATATCTTTTAGCATCCAAGTTTTATGTAGGTTCTTTATGAAAATGTATTGACTACCTCATGCAAATTATATGTGCAGGAGGTTCATGATTACTTAAAGACTCTTTGTCCTGACTTGCATATTACTAGAGGCGAGTATGACGAGGACTCACGTTACCCTGAGACCAAGACACTAACAATCGGTCAATTTAAGCTTGGATTATGCCATGGCCACCAGGTCTGATTCACTATTTTATTTTGCTACTCTTGCTGTCCTGCTTTAAGCGGATGTGGTAAAATATTTGGGGTATTCAGGTGATTTGAATTCTTGTTAGGGCTAAATCTAACATCTAAGCACTCTTTGCTTAGTTATATGCATGTAGCAGATAAATATGTATCAACATGCACTCTGCCCTATCTTTGTGCATATTTATGCTTGTCTCGGCTGCAGCTTCTTATATCTGCCTCGTTCTATGTATAAGTGCTCACACTAAATTTACCTATTCATCTTGCTTATGAACTTTTGTTAGTATGTTATTGTAAAGAGAGTTAAGATACTTGCAATGACATTCTTGCTTAGCATGGGATTGAAGTTCTGTTGCCTTCAGAGAAAAAAAATGTTTTGTTGCATTTGCGTGATTTCGATGCATTTACTTATACTGCCGAAAAAGCCCTGCTGTATTTATTTTTGGTCTTTCCTCAAGGGGTAGTACCATGTCGGTCCAATATTTCTGCAACTAAATAAAAAGAATATTAGGGCCAAAATTTGAACTCTATTTTGGTCTCTGTACTCAACTTCCCCACTTGTTTAACCCACTATCTCCTGCTTTTGTTTGTCTTAAAATCTTTTGCATACAATTTTTTTAGAATATTCGCTCGCTTCGAAATTTTCAGCACTCTAAACTGAAGTAATTATTTGAGAAATATGCTTACTCAAGCATGCAGCTCTTTCTCTTATTAATAATGGTGTCTTCCACTTGTTTTCTTGTCGACCAGGTTATTCCATGGGGTGACTTGGACTCATTAGCCATGCTTCAAAGGCAATTAGATGTAGACATACTTGTGACTGGCCACACCCATCAGTTCACAGCATACAAACATGAAGCTGGGGTTGTTATAAATCCAGGATCTGCTACTGGTGCCTACAGTAGCATCACATATGATGTCAACCCGAGCTTTGTTCTCATGGACATCGACGCCCTGCGTGTTGTGGTCTATGTTTATGAACTCATTGATGGAGAAGTCAAAGTTGACAAAATTGATTTCAAGAAGACAACAACACAAAATGCTAATTGAATAGCAGAACTTGTAACTCAGCTGATTTTACTGGAATCCTAAAGAGTCGGAAGACATTATATACCTTTGTTTGCTTGTTTTCACCGCTTTTTTTGCTGTCTTTGTTCTTTATTTCCAGTTGCTTCTGATTATTCAGGTTTATGTCCAGTTACTTGAGTTGGTATGCATTTAAAAATTCAGTTGTTTAATTGGAAAAAGTCTTAAAAGTGTTTGTTTTTCTTCTCTATAGCTGGTGCAAACTCTCCCGTGTAAATTCCCCTGAGCCCTTTTGGATTTTGCTAGCTCCCTGGAACTATAGCTAGTGTGTAATGGAGCCACATCTTTTGTAATTCTGCATGCTTTTGCTATTATACTTTGCATTTTCTTGATGCCATCAATGAAATTTATTCAGTCGTACTTCATAAAAAAAGTCTTCTCGAAAAAGAAAAAAAAAAAAAAGTTGTTTAAAGCCTTCACGGTTTATTGATCTCCTAAATTCCCTTATTTTATATTTATCTGTTCGCAAGTTGATAAGACTGATTGTGGCTTTCGCAACTATAGGAAAGTAGAAACCTACAACTTGCATAAATGTGATGAGGCACCATTTTGGTTAAGGTTATTTGCTTTATGAAGAGCTTCATATACATCTACGTGTATGCTGAATATGAATCTCGATTTAGAGATTAAATTGTGAATTTTATTAACGAGATCCTTTAAAAGCAAGATTTATGTACTTCATAGAGAATGAATGTTTTCATGACTTGGTAATTTGCTTACAAGAATTCAAAATGGCATATCATTAACATCGACAGCAATCCAACAAAAGCAAGGCATTAAGTACATCCAGTTGAAAACTAGAAATAATCAGTGACGTATGAGATCAAAATGATAACTAAGAGCTACTACCTTTTATTATTAAAATCAGCATAAAAATAAGTTACTCCGATATAAATGCAAGTAATACTTAACAAGAAAGGTCTACTCAACTGTACTATGACCAAGAAAAATCTAAAAGTTTCTATGAGGCAGTGAACCTATAAACCATAAAGTGCTTATAAGTTTCCCCTGGATTCACAATCTGAGAAGGAAAATTGGGATGATTAACAGAATCTGGGAATCCTTGTGTCTCCAAACAAAGTGCAGCATATTTTGAGTAAACAAATCCGCCTTTTCCCTTTGCATTTTCCAACATATTACTTGTGTAAAACTGCACACCAGGTTTATTAGTCCACAATTCCATCTTTCTACCCGATTTGCTATCGTGAACAATTGCCGCCCTATGCAAATGCTTGCCCCCAGTATTATCCAACACATAGTTGATATCATATCCACCTGGGATTTCATTGAACTTGCTCCCTATCGTCCGTGGCTCGAGGAAATCATAGGCTGTTCCTTTAACAGGAGTAATTTTTCCTGTGGGGATGAGCTTATCATCAACAGGAGTAATCTTGGACCCGAAAATCTGAATAGTATGGGAGAAAATATTGCCGCTGGTGGCTCCACCAAGATTCCAGTATGTGTGTGAGGCTAAATTCACTGGTGTGGCTTTGTTTAGTGGCTTCGCTTGCATGTCTAAGGCAAACCTGTTTGTCCCAATGAACATGTATGTCACCTTGACAGATAGGTCACCAGGAAATCCTGTTTCACAACATTTGAATATCAAAATTTGTCTAGCTAGAAAATAAATAGTCAGTAGCAAAGAGGATGATTTGAATAATAGATGTCTTTCACATCCAGCTATAACAATGAGAATCTTTTACTTTTTAAATGGCAGATAAAACAACATCAGCAGTTGCTAGGGACATCAGTTATATCTTTATCTACCGCACAATCTATTAATTTAATTTCTTCTCATCTGGCCTATCACGTACTAGGGCCAATCTACGACACGTTAGTAATGGTCTTTTGGATTTCATCTCTTGCAAAAATTGCAAGTGGTTGGCCGTTCTATCGAATCCATCACTTGAAGTCATACCCTTCAAGTATGTGTGAGTCTTTTACCAATTGAAAGTAATGCCGGTCAAAATTTGGCAAGTCAGTTATAGTGATGTTACTGTGAAAATATGCTTAGACGTGAAATTTTTGAAATAGACCGTGATACTTTGAAATTTAATGGTATTTTTGTAATGCCTTGTCGTTCGTTAAATGAAATAAAAAGGAGGACAATTAAATATGTATACCTTGTTCACCATCAAAGCTATTGTAGGTAAGAGTAAGATGACTATCTTCCTGAAAAGATTCCATAGTCCAAATTACATTATTGAATCCTCTGCTACCCCCTGAATTAGAACGATTTTCAACATGTTAATCAAATGTTAAAAGTTATTAAAATTGAAAGCTTTAACAACAAAAAAAGATGAAAAATTATAAATACCATGGAGTGTGTTTCCATGATCATTAGCAGGTAATTTGTATTCCACACCATTCAACTCAAATTTTGCTCCTCCAATCCGATTAGCTACGCGCCCAATCAGGCCACCAAAATATGTAGTATCATTCTATACATACATTAACAACTTATAATTAGGAACCCAAGACACAAAAATTCCATATCTTTTACAAAATATGAGGAGAAATAAACAGATGAATTATCCTCATTATGAAGATGACCTATAACCCATGTTCTTTTTGGGAAGTTACACATTTAGCCACTTGGCAAAAAATTTCTCCAGCCACTAGCCAGTATATTATATTATACACTAATTATACATGTGATATACGCATGTGATATGTCAGCTACTCTTTCATTAACAACTATTCAAGTTAATTTACAAAAAGGGCAATAGCAGATCCATAGAGTACTATACGGTTTCACGCGAATGCATTAACTTTTTTCCAAATCCTATATATTTAGTTCAGTAAATATTTATAAAAATTTGATTGCGAACCCTGTAAATTAATTCATTGTCGTTGTACAAACCCATAAAAACTTCAAATCCTGAATCCGTCTTTGGAAAAGAGAATCAGAGAAACTAACCTTGTAGTCATCAATGGAATGGTAACCAAGAACAACATCATCCATTTTTCCTTAAAAAGGAGTGAAAATGTTAAGAGTGTTAGAAGAAGCAATTAAAGATATGAAATTGACAGTAGATAAAAATGTAATTAGAGATTAAGAAACAAAGAAGAGAGAAAGAAGCTAAACCATGTTTATCAGGGAGTATAACAGAAAGAACTGTTGCACCATAATTTGTGATCTTCACAGAAAAATCACCCTTCTTCAATTCATACACTTTTATTTCTTCATTTGCTCTACATGAATTTCCAATAAAAAGAATGACAAAAGCAAAACAATAATAAAGAGACGTTTTGGCCATTGTTGAAAGAGGATAAATCGTTGGTAACTTACTATATAGCTGGGAGTTTATAAATAAGTGAGGTTTTGGATCATGCTAAATGAAAAATATGGTATATACTAAAAAAATTAAGATTAGGTAATTCAGATAAGAGATGTTGATAAGGAATGATTTGGAATAGTGGATAAAGACAAATATTCAAAACTGAGAAAGTAAAGACGTATTAGAACTTTAGATCAAGTATGATGCCATATTCTCGAGATTCGCCATCAATAAATGTATTTGTTAGCTAAAAATAGCCGAAAATATGTACAGTTTTTCTATCTTGCTCTTTTCTTTTAAGTGAAAGTAAAATCCACATATCGTAATGTCCAACAATATATAGTCGGGTATGAAAAAAAAAAAATGCTTCCAATTCCCAATTTATGTAGCATTATTTAATTTACATGAAGTTAAAAAAAATATATGATAAAAAATAAGTCTTATATATACACATATAAATAAACCTATAATTATTTCATTAAAGAAAAAATGAAAATTTTAAAATTAGATTTTTCTAAATATAAAAAAGTGATCTTTTATTAAGACAAACTTAAAAAGATTCTACATAAATTGGAACGGAAGAAGTACTCTCTAATAAATCAACATCGCAATTCTAATTTTACTAAGAATTAACAAATTCTCCACTAATTATCTACGGTTCTACTACTCAATCCTATAATTATTCATTCATCTAGTTTCTTTTCAGATATCGGAGATTTGAAATGAACATTTACAGAAAGATAAGATTGCCAAACCATAAAATGAGTCACGGTTTGTTCAACTGCCGGGAAATGGAAATAGTCGATAAACAGCTCTTTTCTAGTATAGTGTTCAATTTATTGAAAGGAGACTTGTGATTGATTCCAAACACGAGCTTCGACTTCTTTGCACTATGCAATTTGATTTTTTCCTCTTTTAATTTTTTTTTCAAAATGTGGGAGAGAAGTCAATATGCATTTTTTTGAGTGGATTGCCCTTCTTTTGGGGTGGTCTTTAATTTTTGCCCCTCAAACTGGCGGTCTCTAATATTTGTCCTTCGCTTAACATCCAAGGATCCTGGATTCGAATCCAAGCTCAATAGAAAAAATAAAATTCGCAAGCCATAAGTTGAAATTCGCACCAACTTATGCATTAAGGCAAACTTTTACTCAAAATTAAGCCTTAAGGCAGAGGGTTTGCAAAATTCTAGCAATTTTTTTTTTCTTTTTTTGTCTTAGGGTAGAGTTTGAAACCCAACTTACGCCTTAAGACATATGCCTTGTGAATCCCAACTTATGCCTAGAGTTTTTTTTTTTTATTTTTAACTAAGCGGGGATTCAAACCTGGAACCAAGAGACTTGTAGCGAAGGACAAAAATTAAAGACCACTAATTTGAGAGACAAAATTAAAGACCACCCCAGCGAAGGACAATCTCCTGCAAATCGCCCGTCGATATGAGAATGGATAAGTGAAGGCTAGTGCATGCAACTAGAATATTATACTTGCAAGATACAAAATAGTAGTAGTTTCACTAATTAGTTATCACACTATTTTTTTCATTGTGTTATTTCATTATTTTGATTTAAAGCAACTTCATATACTTTTTTGTGTGTTTCAAATTTCAATCAAATGATGTCCACCTGGCTGAAAATCAAACAATGTACGTGATTTACTATTCCATACTTCAAAGTTCAAATGGTCCTTTCATCTTTTCAATATTGTTTCTCACCTTATTATCTCATACAAGAGGAACAATAGAGTTTTCACTTGTCTGTCACATGAACTAAAACTTCAATTTAATGATCGGTTGTAAAAGTACTCAATCATCACTTAAACAAATCTCAGTTGTCCATAAGAGTTCTCTTATTTCTCTATAAAAAAATTGAAATGAAAATTGATCAAAAGATAACTGCATTTGAAGCGTCAAATTGAAGTAGCCGTTCATTCATATGATGGGAATGGAAAATAATTGTTAGAATTTACAGTTGCTAGGAGAAAAATAGGCTATCTGGTGAAATAGTTGAGGTGCGCTCAAATTGACCAGACACCACCGCCGTACAAAATTAAAAAAAATAAGGACATTACACTTGTTTAAGGTACATATTAAGTATTACACATATTAGTTCCATCATGATTCCTGTGTTTCACTCAATTCTCCTCTTACACATAAGTATGTTTATTTATTTCCCATAAGTAATTCTCTAGAGTACTACACAAGTATCTTATGTTACTTCAACCGTTCAAATAAATATGTGCTTTCACATAAAAAACATATGAACTACCAATAAGTCAATAACACATAGGTGATCGGTCTAGCTTCAAGACTTTTTGGCTCATACTAATATTGCTTTCAATGTACTGATGCTTTTAATTTTCAAAACTCGCCCACATGCTTTGCAGTCAACACCATTCTTTGTTCTCAAACTTGCATTTCTCCTTTTTCACTTCTCTAAGACTTTGCTTTATTTCCAATTCGAACGAAAAGTCAACTTTTAGCTTAGTTGCTTCAAATTACTATGTTGAAGTTCGAACAACTCTATAAACTAACGAGGATTAATAGAACACTAAAAAAGAACATAAGGGAAAATGAAAAAATAGAAAAAGAAAAGATAAAGACGAAGATAATTATGATATTAGAGTTGCAATTTAATAGTTTCAACTTGGCTAATATTGAGAATCTAGTTGGTTGGTTACCTGAACTTTCATCTTATTAAAAAAAAATATTTCAACTTACCTTTCTCTACAATTCATAGGTACCCCAACCCAAAATGAAGAAAGAAACAATTTTTTTCAGTAGAAGGAACTGAGCTATTTTGTAGTAACAAAGTTTTCAAAATGGGCTAGCATGGTCCCCTACTGTCGATATCTAAACTGAATGGACTAGTATTGAAGTAATTTCACAGTTATAGTATTAATTATTGTACATCTTTTTGTGAAATATTTCTCGGATGTAAACATTATACATATTTAACATCTATACTTCCTAAATTTGACAAGATTCATAGGCAGTATTCCAGCAATATTTTACCCATTGATGCTACTGTTGTGTAGTTTATTGGACTTCTTTCTTGATTTTCAAACTCTCATCAAAAATACTTTCTGCTGAGTCCACAAGAAACGTATCCATAACAGTCATTTAAATGAGAAAAAAAAACATATAAGCATATGAGACAATTTTGAGTCGTAATATGAAACAAATGTTGGGAAGGGAACTGTATTATATATCACAAATAATATTTACAGTATCCTCCAATGTACCAAAAACAATTTTTAGATATCGGAGATTTGAAATGAACATTTACAGAAAAATATGATTACCAAGCCAAAAATTGAGTCACGGTTTGTTCAAAGGAGACTTATGATTAATTCCGAGCACGAGCTATGACTATTTTGCGCTATGCAATCAATTTGATTCAATCCCCCCTCCCTCCCCCCCCCCCTCCCTCCCCCCCCCCCCCCCCCCCCCCCCCCCGAATTGTACTTGTAAGATACAACAAAATAGTAAAATATTTATTAACTACTTAATCCCACAATTTTTTTTTTCATTATGCAATTTCATTACTCCACTTGAATTCAACTCAACTTCATATACTTTATTTGTTTCAAATATCAATGTAATGATGTCCAAATGGCTAAAACTAAAACCTTGTACTTTAACTATTAATACGTGATAGATTTATCGATATCTATAGAATAGTTGAGATGCGCGCAAGTTGATCCGGACAAAAGCACCACATTAATCCTTAATATATTATTATATATCCTAATCTGTTTCTTTATTTATTTCCCATATATCTTTCAGACGACACAAGTATATTGTGTTACTTCAATAATCGTTCAGATAAGTATGCTGCCTTCACATAGAAAACATATGAACTACCAATAAAGTCCATATTGTGATAGTCTAGCACCGAGACTTTTTGGCTTATACAGATGCTTTCAATGTAATACTTTCAAAATTTCAAGACTTTGCTTTCAATTGCCAATTCGGACGAAAAGCCAACTTTTAGTTTGGTTGGTTGATCAGATTAAAGTTGAACAACTCTATAATACGAGGATAGATAAAACATTAAAAAGAACTTAAAGGAAAATGAAGAAAAAAAAGAGATAGAAGAAGAATTTTTTTTCCTGATATTGGAGTTGCAATTTAAGTAGTAGATACAACTTGAGAAAGGGAATTTACTCTTTAATCCAATTTTATGTGAATGCAGGTTCCTGATGAGCCAGATTGGACATCCTATGCTTAGCCACATGTACACAGAGCAGAACAAGTAATCCACCTGGCAGTTCCTTCTTTGTTTTTTGTTGAAGTTTTTGTATAAGACAAATTAAAAACTACTTTTAATAGTTCACATAACTCGATCCGGTGCCTTAACTCATTTAGTCCAGACCCTATATTTCGTTATGATGCATAATGTCTTCTATAATTAAATTTTTATGATCACAAAAGAAATTAAGCATCATTTTAGGCGCTAGTTCTAGTTCACTAGGGTCTCTTCTCGTTTACCTTTCCCCACAATTCATAGGAACCCCAACCCAAAGAAGAAAAAAGAACATTTTTTTCCAGTAGAAGGAACTGAGCTATATTGTAGTACTAACAATTTTTCAAAATGGGCTAGCCTGGTCCCCAGCTGTCCATACCTAGGTTGAATAGTAGTATTGAAGTACGGTTTAATCTC
Source organism: Lycium barbarum (assembly GCF_019175385.1). Lineage (NCBI taxonomy): Eukaryota > Viridiplantae > Streptophyta > Magnoliopsida > Solanales > Solanaceae > Lycium > Lycium barbarum. The sequence continues at coordinate 133,343,423 of NC_083339.1, forward strand.
ACAGCGATATCAATTAATTTGAAGAAATATTTCTAATTCATCACTATTACATTAAAACTGAAAGGATCAACAGAAATAAATACAGCTAACATTGCCCTCTTTTCTAGGCTGTTTAAACTTTAGTAACGTTCTATTCGCGTCATATATATCATTTAACATCTTGATGCACAATCGCAATGCAATCACAAAGTAACAAGGAATTAACAGATCTAGGAGGTTTAACTCGAAGAACTGCAGTTGCAAACTCAGGGAATTTAATCCGGAAGGAAGCTAATTGAGAGAAATGTGTAAAGAGAGAGAAGATATTTTGTATTTTCATGAATGAATCAAGTGTACACTTTGCATGGTATATATGAATCAGTTGAATGAGCTGATCTCCAACTAATTGAATTACAACTGAATCTAACTGCATGAGACAGCTATAACTAACTAATGAAACTTGTAACTAACTTTTGGAACTGACTAACTACTTTCGGAAAAGCTAACTAAATAAATGTTTGGGCCATGTCATCGATACACCAGCTGCATTCTTGCATCACATCTGTACTTCCTGATTTGACAAGATTCATAGGCAGTATTCCAGTAATATTTTACTCATTGATGCTGCCTGTGCAGTTTATTGGACTTCTTTCTTGATTTTCAAACTCTCACCAAGAATACTTTCTGCCGAGTCCACTAGAAAGGTATCCATAACAGTAGTCATTTAAATGAGAAAAAATGAGTATAAGATATTTGAGACAATTTTGAGTCGTTCACACGTCTGTATGATATATCACAAATAATAATTACAGTATTCTCCAATGTACCAAAAATAAAATATCTACATGAAATAAATGTAGTAACACAAACGTATGACAGAGTGATTCAACCAAAATCTTCACGAAATGAAAAACTTATGCCCCAATAAAATGTAGAGAATGGTGCTAATATGGGTGTCAGGAGAGAACATTGAAAGCCTGAGCAGTGCGAGCAACCTTGATAAACACATCCTCCAAAGTTGTATCAGCCAGACCCCAAGCATAGACTGTGAATCTACTCTTTGCTTTCTCAACAGCTTGAAATACATCTGCAATTCTAACCTCTTGCTTTGGCAACTCAAACTTCTGCGTCCCTGATATATGGTATATCCTGTTGGCATTTGGAGACAGGCGTTGCACCATGTGCTCCACTTCCTCCTCGTTATCTGATGATGTTGTCATCGTAAACACATAAGACCCTCCGAATCTCGCCTTCAACTGTCATCCAACAGGGGAATACATGGTCAGAACAGTTGCAAAATAAATGGAATCAGATGGAGAGGTCAAAAAGAATATAAACTGACTCAGCACTTGCAATCATTATATTTTAAAGCTAAACTTCTTAGCCTACCAAGTCTCCACTTCCCTTCATTCTTACTTATGTAAACGTTATTTTTCCTATCAGAAGAATACCCGATCCACAATCTCATAACAGTGAGGTAAGCACAATAAATATACAGGATTTCCAAAATTTCTTCAAGGCTTAAAATTACCTCTTTGGGATTTCCTATACACTGCAAGTTGCCATCGACAAATATTCCTAGTCGATCACATAGATGCTCCGCTTCTTCCATTGAATGAGCTGAAATTGTTATGAGTAGTCATATTAATGATCTCATTAACCAGTGGTAAGGAAGGAACAAGGAAAGAATTCAGGTGTGCAGAGTCCAAGATTAGTTGGGCTAGGACATCTGCATTAATGTGGAATGACAAGAAACTGGGCTACAACTCATAATATCCCATTATCAGTACTTTTAAGATTACTGTATATGTTGTTTATAGAACACGCGTAATTGGAGAAACCCTAATTACAGCTGATTATTACTTCCCTAACTTTTTTCCGGTGAAAGGGGGCAACAAAGAAGCAAGAGAAGCAACGTAAATTACTTGTGAGAATAATCGCTCTATCTTGCTTTGCACGTTTGACAACCTTCCACAAGTTATTTCGTGACGCTGGATCCAGTCCAGTACTGGGCTCATCCATGTAGACAACCTGGAAAATTTCAGAAACCACAAAAGAATATCAATACACATCTCTGACTGTCTTTCCACGAGGATGGATGGTAGGACTAACATACCTTGGGATCTCCAATCAGTGAGATAGCAACACTTAGCCTCCTCTTCATTCCTCCACTGTATTTCCCAGATTGCTTGTCAGCAACACCTCCATGAAACAAGTTGACACTCTTAAGAGATTCTTCAACTGCCTGTAGGCAGAAAAGTATAAGTAACCCCTCAAAAAAAAAAAAAAAAAATCTGCTTTGGATGAGAAGTCAAGTTTATCAACATTTTGTCTTTCAGTAAACGATACCAATTGCTTGTGTTATTGCTATATCAGTAAACGATACCCTGGCATTGAGGAATAAAATCAATTTATTCAGTTATGCTAATTGCCTGTAACTTAGCTGAATCAACGTTTCTTCTCTAACTGGTTTTGGATGATAAGTTTCGATTTACAAGTGCTCCTCATAAGCCCAAGTAAAAGTTAAGACATGAGCCATTAACTTACTTGTGTCAAGACTGCCCCTTTAAGATTTTTAAGCCTTCCGTAGAAAAGTAGGTGCTCCCTTCCTGTTAACTTTTCCCAAAGTAAGCTGAAACAAAATTTCCAAATGAAAAAAATTACAATTAGCATAAGGACACTGATGTTTGCAGGAAGGAGGAGGGATCACATTTCAACTTGACTAGAGGAAATAGATCCTTACTCATGCTGAGGACATACACCCATGTTGGTGTATATCATATCCATGTCCGTTCGTATATCCATACCCTGAGCATATGCAGTACCAGAGCTTGGTTTTATGAGCCCAATCATCTGTTAGCAGAAAATTGTCACTAAGGGGTGTAGAGTTTTCAGTTTTAGCAATCTATGTAAATGAAGAAAGAATCAATAGACATTACATCTGACTACAACATGAAGGGAACTAAGAATGTGTTTTTGAAGTTATGCGAACATAAAGGTCACATCCTTGAGTGACAAAAACTTGAGATATACAAAGATACATCTAACAAAAACAGACAACAGGACTGACCATGTTAATAAAAGTAGTTTTGCCAGCACCATTGGGACCAAGCATCCCGAAACATTCCCCTTGAGGCAAAGCAAGTGACAATCCCCTCACTGCAAATTTCTCAGGGTTTCCATCTTTCCCCGGATAAACCTTCTTCAAATTGTCACAAATGATGGCATGACTTGTACTTGATTCGAGCAACTGTTCAACTCTCTCTCTCTGTTGAAAGGAGGTTCTGTATGGTTAGTTCTGTAGATAGGAACAGATGTACAGGGAAAAAAAAATGAACTGGGAAAAATGTTTTTCAGGAGAAACGTTAAGTGTTTACCTCCTGAGCAACATCAGGTTTCTCCATTTGTACGAAAACTTTAGACCCCTGCCTTCCTGAACTAAGTTTCCTGACAGGAGGATGTGAAGGCTTCTTTCGGGAGTTCCACAAGAAAAAAAGGGGATCTTTCCCTGATGATGCAAGCTGATCAATGTAATAAGCAAGAACGAGAAACACCAACCATTGCACTATCATAATTATTAGGATCTCCTTCATCCCATTTTTTCCATCACTCAAATCTTTCCATCTCATACCATCTGTTCCCATATAATTACCATTGAAAGCATATTGGGAAAACTCGTATAATCCACGAAAAAGAGAAAATCCAGGATAAAGCTCCATAACTATAATCCAGCCTCCTACAATATCATGAGAGCATTTACCAGAAGTAGCATACAAAGTGAAAAACAAAACCAAACAAAAAAATTAAACAACTCAAACAAAATATCAGGAGAAGTAAAGGCAAAAGAATCAGACCACTATCTCAATTCTAACATTATTTTTGGCACAGAGGAGAAGAAGTTGGTTTTCTTCACCTAATGAAAGTCTATAGCTCTCCCGTGATCCTTGGTAAAGGAAGGAAATATTAGAAGGAACATAGCAATTTGTTCCCTATTTTCATTCAAAGCCTGCAGACATTAAAAAAACATGGAACGGTCGCTAACCCCTGAATTGTTCTATCCCCTCATTTCCTTTTACATATCTATAATCCAGCGCCCTAGGGTATGGTAAAACTACACTTTGAAGGCAGCAAATTAGTAAACCAACATTGCAGTAGTAAATCCAACAGGAAAATGTAAAAAGACCAGTGTTGTATATGTTTTATTTTGGAGTACTATAGTAGAGTCCTACCAAACTTGAAATAGTACCCTCTCATCCTATTACTTAATTTTAATAACGTAAAGCCACTTATATTGAATACGGTCAGGAGAAAGAACTATCTTTTAGTCATGATACAGAGGTAGAGAAAGATGATGAGCTGAAGCTCTCTAACCATTTAACTTTCCTTCTTTTGACTTTTGCATGCATCATGCATATGAATCCTTCTTCTCTCCTGATCCTTTACCACCTTTCACCCTACCTTCTCAAACATCCCCTAAAAAATTATATGGCCCCCTCCCGTCCACCCTTTCTTAGACGGTATTCTCCTTCCATTAAACGATATTTAGTAGTATTTGACTATTTTCTGAGTGCTCTAGGTAAGCAGATAAAAGAGAAAACCGTAATATTAATTTTCATTGTAGAAATTGAATGATGCAATCCCCTCAAACGGTCCCTAATGAACTGCAGCACAGTACAAATGTATTGCTCCAATAAATTATCATCAATCTGGAGCGTGACTCGGTGGTGCAACTATGAGAATCATGACTTATAGTTCCAGCTAGATGACAGTTAGCAAGAAATCCTTAAATTTCCTGAACTTACTGGGAAATGACTCATCCTGGAGAAAGAACTGGAAAAGGAATGATGCCAAGAGTCCGTTTGCAAACACCATCATATAGCCGATGACTGTTAAAAGGTCAAGCAAGAAGAATTAGTCATATCATGTTTGTTGTTGAAAGTTAATATGAAGAATTGGTTCATCCTTCTAATAAATGTTCTATTTCATATGCAATCCTCGCGACATTAGCAGCAAGTTCTGTTGCAGATTCAAACCTGTGGCTGTCTTAACATTTGAGAAAAATGCAGCAACTAGAAAAGCAAGGGACACTTGCAAGTTTACGTAGATGAAGTAAAACACGAACTGGATGCTGTAATCATTAAGCAAAAAGAACTTCAAGCCTGCAAAAAGGTTAAAAGAGAAAGAATGAAATATGTATCAGGCAACTCCAGTTAACAACAAGGCTCCACTGAGTAGCTGTAAAATTACCTACTAATGAGCCGAAAATCACAAAACATAACATGTATAGAGCAGATATGACCAAAAAATAAGCATAAGAAATCATCCAATAGGGAACATCCGCAAGTCCATGCATTTTCATCATGATTCGTAGTTTCTGCTGCTTCTCATAAACTAGAGCTATCAAAACAACCTGCACACAATTAATCATGCAATAAATATGACGAGCATAAGGAATTAATATAATCATATAATAAATAAAAAGATAACATCTGCATAAAGGCTGATAGTATATGCAATTTCTGTGTCACAAATTAATAAGATAAACTTAACCAGGCACGATGGTAAAGAAAATAAACATTGGAGGAGTTTCAGAAATACTGATCATCAAAAGGTGCAGTAACACTCAGAAAAACCTCACGATTGACAAAGTGCCGAGTTAAAGAAGCATGACACTATGAAAAGAAGTTTAATCGCATGTTTACTATGATGAATTCTTGTAAGTATTTCTTGCAATAACTGAATTAACAGTTTAGAAGTCTTAAAGAAGTAATATTTCTTAGCTCTCCCATCAAATAAATCAGTCTTTATTCTCGTACACGAACCAAAAAATAAACCATGTTCAGCTAAAAAGAAATAAAAGAGAGAACTAAAACTCATACTGTGTGACTAAATAAGGTGAACTTTCACTCCTCATGCCTCCAACACATAAAATGAGGTAAATACTAAACAAGGCAGTTGATGAATGCAGGAAAGTTGTCTAGGAAATGGATAGCTGACAAGTTGGCATCAATGATAGCATTAAAAGAAAATGGATTTGTCTGCATGGAGATGGTAACAAGTTCCATTACAATAGAAGAGGACATATTTACTTACCGGAAAAAGTTGTGAAACCACCCATGTAAAGAATAGTGGTCCCAGTAGAGAAGCAAAGTCCAGCCTGAGTTTTGTTTCTGGTTTGGGCATTTCTTTGACAAACTCAAACAACATTCTTGCTGAAGGTCCAAGCAAAAACTGAAGGTAGGCATTTGATGCCTGTACAAAACATTTAGCAAAATTTAACACATCAATTACATGAATAGGTTCAAATAACTACAATTAATCTTTCATACATAATCAACACATACTCATTCCTTTCATTCAAGAAGAATGCATTGTGAAGCAAATCAGTCTGATGACTTTTGAATTGCTAGTGCGATAATGAATAGACAACTTGATATTTCTTAGTAATGGTCAATGTTGATACAATATGGTTCTTGGTAATTAACTGGACAATCAACAACATGACAAACTCACAATTACATTTTTTAGTGCAAAAGAACTTATTATATCCAGTTCCACTACGAAGCACAAATATGATCAGAATTACCACTTCCAGTTCTTTCAAGAACAGCTGCTTCTTGTCATAAAAAAGTACTAATCTTCTCTAAACTTACTAAGAGAGTAAGGATATTAGACAATCTATAGTATAGTCTAATAAACAATCAAAATTATAAGTGTGGTCCATCCAGCTAGTACCAGTATCTAGACAAGGCAATCATAAAGTATTAAATTAAACAAGTCACTTTCCAACTTTAAAAGCATACCAGTAAATCTTATTTATATATATCTATGTGTGCATATAAATATGTGAGTTCATAAAATGATTTACACAGAATGATGTCTGAAGACCTACATAAATTTACTTGAAAGATTATGGGCATCATAAAGCAGGGAAAAGCGGAACAACAAAGTTAAAGCTAAATGCACCGAGTACTCCAGGTACTCATCACATGCCTTTCCATGCCTACTCAAGTAAATGGAACTAATTCTCAGGAATCTCTTAATATCTATTACGGATTTCCTTCACAGTGATAAAATCAACAATACAAATTTTACAAGGGTCAAGGACAATTTGCATACAGAAGAACATGGCAGAAGGAAGTGGAAGGTTTACCAAATTCACTGAACGAGGAACCCTTGTCAATGCCATAGGTTGATTGCCTGTGTCATTCTTATAGGTAGAGTTATACCAAATACTCACATCGAAACTATCTCTATTTGAATTACGGAAATCATATGCTGCAAAAAGGAGGTAATACATAGTTAAGATGATACTGAATATCATTGTTATGCAAAAAGACATTTATGCAAAGGGCACCAGGAAACCTGCTATTATCTCGTTTATCTTTCCCTCTGGATTCCCCTTCCTGTAACCTTTATAAAGCTCATTGTTGATCTCATCAGAACTATTGCGCCACAAGTGTAAACCTTTGACACAACTTATCTCTGCAGCAGACAATTAACAAAGCTATAAACCATATAACCCAATATGGAAAAGACATGAGCTTTCTTGTGCGCGAGGATCTAACTTTTTTTGACATTACTCAACTACTTGTGTATATAGCAGCTTTAATCTTAGACTGAATGTCAGCGCATGTGCTTATCTTCCTATCAAAGCTAAAATGTCTTCCGTAATAGAAACTTTTCCTACTGGATCACACGATAGCCATGACATTCAGACAAAAATTCTCTAACTAAAGCTTAAATTAACCCTAAATCAGTTATGCACCAAAATTGGTCAACTTTTTCAACCTAAGCATTATGCATTCTTCCTCAATTTAGACATGCAATATCCAACAGAAAAAAAGTTAAGGCCAGTCAAAAAGCAGTAATGAGCATAAGTTGACTACCTTGCTGAACAGCTAAAGAACCAAATTTCAATGGAAGAGAAAATGTGGAGTTGGGAGAACACTGGGATTGAACGTTATAGACTGGCAGGCTGGAGAAGAAAGCTGCCTCAAGATAATTCATATACTCAGGTGGTGATTCGGAACCCTGAAAATACGAAGGTTGATTCATCATCACACAGAGAGTAAATTTTGAACCTATGCACAGTGAATCTCAAGGGAATGAGAAAAGTAAAATACGCTAAATGGAGAGAGGCTCACCAAGACATTATAGGCTAAGCTATATAAAATATCAGAGGAATTTAGAGCTGATCCACTGCTGAACAAATTTCTACCCACACCTATTAAGTTCCACATTATTGTACATACATATCAGAGAAAATACTCAGTTCACTTATGATATAATACTAGGATCACAGAAAAACAATACATACTTCGTCCAAAAGTCTGATTAGTTCCAGTCAGAAGTATAGTAGCTGGACAAGAACCCGATATTCTGCACGAATCATCGGGCAAGTCCCCAAATGAAGTAAAATCAGTTCGTACAGCACGATACTTTGGTGCAGGTATCTGTAACAAGGGAGGCCATTCGGGTGGGCTAGGAATAGGACAGCTGGCTGCTTGGTCCAAATCTGAGTATTCAATACCACACACTTCTTCACATTTTCCATCACCATTTTGGTCAACACATTGGCAGCCACATCTGTTTGATGGTTTATCTAACTCTTTGTTGACCAAATTTTGAATGAGAACTAGCAATACACAAAGTACTAAAGGGACCAAGATGAGCCGAATATTTGACTTTACATCTCGTTTCTGCAACACAAAAGTAAATATCATATTTTCACCATTTCAGACTTCAATTCGGTAAGCAAACATCACATTTCTAATTTTTTTCTTCAGACTTAATTCGAAAATTATTGTTCTAACAAAGAAGAATATCATGGACAGAAAGAAAAATAACTTCCAAAAACAATATAACTAAATCTAGAACTTGAGTTGCCAAAGACAGGTAAACGCAATTTATCAATAATTTAAGACAACATCAAATACTCCCTCCGTTCACTTTTACTTCTCGATAGTCAGACTAATATGAGAAGACTTATAACGGTTTTTCGTACCGTTTTGAACATCTAAATCTTAATTCTTAGATAATGTAATTCAATTCAGCTCTGATTAGTCAAATTGACTCTCGAGAAGCCAACGTGACAAGTAAAAGACAAAGAAATGAACCTGAAAAGTCATATTCTTTCTGAGCAAAGCATTGGCTTGTGTAGAGAAACTTGCTGGACCATGCACTGTATCCGCCATGGTTGCTACTCTTTTTTTATGTGCAGTTTTCTTTTGTTTTTTAACCACTATTTGAACTTAGTGAAAAAGAGTTAGTTGAGAATTCGGAATTCAGAATGAACATGCTTTTCTCTCAATTCAAGGAATCTCCTTTATATAGATAGCACTTGGCTGTCCTCTGTTTTTCGATACAAAATAAGTGGGTTGACGAAATTGCCCTTTTGTGTCGTTTTCATTCTGCTGCCTAAATGACTAAACTGCCCTTCACATCACGCGGTCTATTTCATTCTGGTTCTTTTGGTATACGACTCAGCTTATTTAATCTTTAATTTAATACAAGGGCAACTAAATGCTGGAACAGTTAATAATTTTAAGAATTTGCAAATATTCACAATCAAATGAATATATAGTACACATTTCAATTAATTAAATGTTCAAGGTGTTTAGTCAAATGCCATACAACCTAAAATCAAAATTTACTAATCACTAAAGGATCAAAAATAAGTTTATTTAGTGTTTGGTTTTCACTCAATATCCGATATCCACTTTAGAACCTGATTAAATCATATTCTTACCAGCAATAATTTCTTCTCTTGTTCTTGTTCGAATGATCATTCTTGTTATTTCCATCACATAAGAAGTAACGACTAATGAAATTGGGATTAAATTGTGAAGTAATAAAAAGTGATAATATTGATCCACAGGAAATAGAGATTTTCATGTTTGGACCTCGGGAACATAAAAAGTTACAGTTCAAAATATCAAATATTGAGTGACTTAAATATTAGGAGTGAGTAATTGCTAGTGACTTTAGCCTTTTAAGTTGAACATATAACCACCACTAATAAGTTCTGTTTATCGTTCATCAAATTTAAATACATGAGATTCACTTATATATTTTAAGGTCAAGTCCTTAGTGGTTAAGTTTTGTTCAAGTAAACACATGAAATTTCTCCATATTGTACTACAAATTTGTGTTATGAATATTCCGTATTGATATTAAACGCTAGGTTATTTTATATTGTTTGGGAGAAGACAGAATTCTGTCTTTTATTTCAGGCAGAGAGCATTTTGTTTCCAGATTGAAGTTTATAATTTCATACGAATTTTGTAAAAATGAAAAAAACGCGCACCCAATATAAACGGACTAACAATTGGGATATTCAAGGGGCAGAGGAATAAGTAAATGCATATATCCATTAAATGCGGATTTCAACAGTATTAGAAAGTGACTATGCTTCTTCCATTGCTGCCAAACAATTTTCAGCATTTTCGTGATATAATAAAGTTCAATTAATTCTTTGACCGAGTAATTTATTCTTTTCTATTTTTAGTGCCAAAAGCCTTTGAATCCGATACAGAAGTCATATGTCTCAATTAAAAAACGAAAAAAGATCTGCTTGAAGTCGCATCGAATTAATAATTTAACAAAATCGTATAGTCAAAGTCAAACTATTAAAGTAAGTTATAATTAACTGTTCACATTCGAAGGCGAATTCAAGAAGTGCACAAATACATTCGCCGCATCATCTGTTTTTTAATACTATGAGGGTGAGATATGTTTAATAATTTCTTCTTCGCCGTAGTTTCATTTTTTCTTGAATGAGACGAAAGCATGAAAATTCATGAAACTTTAATGTAGGTAAAATAAATAAACCAGACATATTTGTTTATTTTTTGGATCACAGCTTAAAACCGCTGACTTCAGCTTCTTTTAGTTTTTTTTTTCCACCTCTGGTGTCCGGTACCTACAGAGAGCCCGACTATTTCGAATTTGCGCCGCATAGGGTTCATTCGGGGAAAGCACTCCATATCAAGAAATTTTTTCAAATCGAGGGAGCGAACCCGAAATCTCTAATTAAGAAGGGAGCATCCCCATCCACTACACGTCTGCACCACATTCTTTGGTGGTCAGCTTTTTCAACGGAACAAACGCACCAAATTCATCATTTGTTGAACTTTATTTCACATTAAAATAACTGAATGATATTCCTGCCCCCCCCCCCCCCCCCCCACCCACCAAAACCCCAACCCACTGCCCAAAACCAAAACCCCCTACACCTTCGTAATGTTTGAGTAAATTATATATGAACTTCGGATAATATTTTTGATTTACTTATCACATATCATATATAAATAAGAAAATCATTTATCTTTTGGAAAATATCTCCTAAACATATACATTTTCCTTAGAAATACCTTTTACTTCATACCAAACACACTCATAGTTGCTTCTTTCCTTCTTGTTAATTAAACTTGTCTACATTTATGCAATATACTTCAATTCGTTCACTTCTGTGACCAGGAAACTTCCTTCAAGCGTCAAAAGTCTTTGAATCAGATTTCTTTCTTTAAACAAAAAAAGGCATCGGAGACAGAGAGATCAAGAACTCGTTATTTTACTCGAAATCACAGTGTATCATGTTGGAATTTGGACTTAGTTAATTGATTTATAGCCTAAAAATGACAGTGGCTCGACCAAGTTGTAAATGAAATATAAGGTAACCTAATTTGATTATATGTGGGATAAATAAAGATCATACTTTAATTATGTGTAGGATAATTATTAAGGCCATTAATTGTAGCATGTAAATGTAATGTTAGCACTCTATAGTCTCGGTAAATAGAGATCAATCCCTTGGGTCCACCCAACATGGGTTGGTGAGATGAATAGAATCTCTCCACCCTTAATAAACTGTCTCAAGTTCGAGCATTAGGAATTAAAAATTATATTAGGAAGAGCTTCCTTTAAAATGGGTCTTACACGGCATTAATCCGAATTAGTTTGGGTCCAATATGAATACCCTCCACTGAATATAAAATAAAAAACAAAATAACCCCTTAGCCCTTCCCTAGTTATCAGAAGAATTAACACTTGGAGTATTTTGTTTCCTTGCGGACATGGTAAAGGGTAGGGGTGGGCACAGTTTGGGCCAATCCGAAATCCGAACTTTTTAAATATTTGGTTTGGATATCTGGATTATGGATTGGACTTCGGATTTTATTTTTAAAATTTATGAATTTCGGATTGGATATGGATCTAGTACTATGGATTTTTGGAAGGGAATTTTACATAAATGACTAACATTTAGGGGTTTTAAATTGGGCATAGCTATATTTTAGCTATTTACATTTCGTAGCTACAGTGCGCGCTGCAGTAGTTTGCTACAGTTGATTGTATTCGGAAATCTAATTGTATTCAAAATTCGGTTGAGTCAGATTTTGCTATATTCAATTCAGATTTTGCTGTATTCAAATTAGATGTATTCAACTAAAACATCAAAAACACAAAAATTTGCACTAAAAAAATCAACAAATACACTAAAAAAATTGAATACAACAAATAAATTTCACTCTATTCATTTGTATACATTTCAAAATTCACTGTATTCATTTGTATACAAGAAATAAAATTAACGAATACACTCAAAACTGAATACAAGAAATAAAATTTCGGTCAGATTTTGTTGTTCCCGTCCAGATCTGGCCGTTGTCACCGTCGTCGTCATCAACACCGGATTGTATTCAAAAAGTAGAAAGTCATTTCCGGCCAGATCTGACTTCGTCGTGAGGGAGAAGAGAGAGAGACGGTGAACAACAACAACCACCACAGCCAACAACAACAACAACATCGTCAAAATGAATACAAAGTCTCCTAATCATCTCCGCCACAACAACAACAACAGCCATCGCCGGAGCTTACTTCTCCGGCGAACCACAACAACACGAACCACGACCACAGCAGTGACCGGAGCTTACTTCTCCGTCTGGCTTTCGCATGAAGCAGTGGTGACGATGAGGGAGCAGTGACCAGAGCTCGTTCGCCGGAGCTCCGGCGGGGACATTGAGAGCAGAAGGGAGGGAGAAGGAGGGAGGAGAGAGAAAAATGTGGATACAGGGGTTAATTTTTTATTTTAACTTATTTTGTATGTTTTAGTTATGGAGTGTAATTGATATACACCTTTTAGCTATGAGGTGTAAATAAATTAAAGTATAGCTACTAGATAAAAATAAGGTCTAATGTTAGCTACACCATGTAGATTTCCCTTTTTGGATATCCGAAAATCCAAAATTTTAATACTTTTTATCTAGACCTACCTATATCATATGTACTAATAAGTCTAGTTTCTAAAGGTCTAATAGATTAATACCTAAGGCCCTACCCATTAAAATACTAAATCCAATATACAATTCTCTACTAAATCAAATATAATATAGGGTTTTCTTACTTCTCGAGTCTCGAAAGTCTCACATCAGTGTCACCCAAGGCAATGTTCTTTGTTATTTTTTCAGATGACTACTTAGATTTTATTTTGTCCATTTTCACTTTTCCATAATGCTTTTATTTAGTATGAATTTATTATGTTGGACATGACTTGGATTTGTTAATCCTAACTTGAACTGGAAGGCTTTTTTTACTGAGCAATAAAGATTAAGATTTACCTCTGTGGAATAAACACATGAATTTCGTTCCTAATAAGTTTGCCTTAAGTCTCAAGAGTCAAATCCGAAAATCCGAAATATCCAAACCGAATAATCCAAAACCAAACTTAAAATATCCAATCCAATCCGAACTTATCTGGATTGTAATTTCTTCAATCCGAAAACCGAATATCCAAACCGAAAATTTCATATCCAATCCGATGGCCCGAACGCCCACCCTAGTAAAGGGATAATTGACGACCCATTTGCATGGAGAGAACGTGGTAACTAACGGATTTCTAATGTTGCATTTATTTAATTCTCACTCAAAATTATGTTTATGGTTTCTGTCTTGATTTCTCCTATGCTTTAAGTTAAATTTCTTACACATCAAGGCGCATTAACTCACAAAAATCTTCAATTTAAAGTCTCATGATTAACATAGTCACAATTAACTCCTCTCAAGACGGATTCAAGAGAAGTGACAGCTGACATTACTTTTCCATATCATTTGATGTTTAAAAATCTTGATTATAATGTCCATTCTTTTCATTTTAGACGTTAGTTCTGATATATTAGTTACTGTTGATGAGTTAACTTAGAGAAAGAAAGTTACTTTTTCCAAAAAACGGAAAAGGGCCAAAAATATCCCTAACCTATGGGAAATGACTTAAAAATACCTTTCATCCACCTATTGATCTAAAAATACCTCTAACATATTCATTTGATTCAAGAATACCCCTCAAACAAAAATGCCCTAAACTTGATTATTATTTTCAATTTAAGAAAAGCCACATGACTTATTATGATTGGCAACATATATTATTTCAATTTAAGAAGTAAAGCCACCATCTTTTAAACCCAAACCCGCTGACCCAACCCATTTCTTTTAACCCACTTTCCTGTTATACTTTTCTTCCAATCAGTTTAGAGCCCGTTTGGCTTAGCTTAAAAGTGTTTGGCTGGCCAGCTTATAAGCCATTTTGTGCTTAAAATAAGCTCAAAAAAAATAATTGGACCCGTTTGAATGGGCTTAAAAAAAGCAGCTTATAAGCTCAATTTTTTTTATTTTTTTTTACTTATAAATTATTTTCAGCTTATAAGCTGCTTTTTTTAAGCCCATCCAAACAGGCTCTAATAGCCTCATATACATAAATAATCTTATAAATTAACTAAAATGAAAGAAAGGAAGAAAACTAGTCATTAACACTAATGGTTGATGAAGGAATGCATCCCTCTCGCAACACGCCACACTCCATAACAATAAACTATTTTTTGTTTTTATAACTGTACGAAGATTTGCTCATACTGTTGCCAGAACAATAAACTAATCAAAGAGAATAACAGTGAGTGGAAATTTCAATAGCAAAAACTGTTGTCTCACCAAAACGTAACTTTTAATAGCTGAAATTTATGGGGGGAAATTACTGAATGTTCACCCCTTAATTGGAAAAGAAATGTGGAAGAGACTGAAAATACAGAAATAAATAAACCAAATACATGCTTGAAATTTTCACCTATATAACTTAGCAAGAAATCCATTTGAGGACAGCGGCTTCTAATTAGTGAAATTTACCTACGATGAAAGTGGGTGGGTAAAAGAAACGGATCGGGTCAACGGGTTTGAGTTTAAAAGTCGGTGGGTTTACTTCTTAAATTAAAATAACATATGTGGCCAATCATAACAAGCCATGTGGCATTTTTTAAACTAAAAAATTCATCAAGTTTAGGGTGTTAGTTTGAGGGGTATTCTTAAGCCAAATGAATATGTTAGGGGTATTTTTAGATCAATAGGTGAATGCAGGGTATTTTTGAGCCCTTTCCCATAAATTAGGGGTATTTTTGGCCCCTTTCCGTCTAGAAAATAAAGTCACTCTTTTTACAAAAAAAGAAAGTCTAAAAAGAAAAGTCACTCTATAAGATGTGTCTGTTACGAAAAGTCTCTTTGAACAGATGTGTCTATTGCGAACAGATTCCTAAAGTATTATAAATATATGGTATTGTTTCAAAATAGATGTAAGATTATAGATTTTCTCTTCTTCTCTCTATTTCTTTCACTATAAATCACAACATTCTGTTCTTGTGAGAAATTCGAATTAATTGTTGGTATTCGAATTTGGTTGGCTTTGTAAAATCCTGTAGGAATTTTGCCACCATTCCTACAGCAACAAAGTGAGAGGCTTAAATTCCATAAAGACAGAGATTACTCTATTAAAGTCGAATTATTTCTTCCAATTTCTGAAACCTATATTTTTCTAGCAGGTTCTTTTTCTTAAATGAGAAAATAAACCTTAATGTATTTACGTCAAATAAACGAAACTGTCTGTGGAAGAAATAGGTTTGTGTTGTACATTATACTTTGACAGGCACATGCAAACACGTAATACGAGCAAACATATGGTTGTGGGTGATATGCAAACGATTATGATGTAATTATAAGTTATATCAAATGTTTCCTTGTCCTTAACTTTTAGAAAGAAAATTGATTATTTTTCTTTCAAGGTTAGTTTAGATTCACTACTCGAAACATGCAGCCAACTATATATATAAGAAGCCCCAGGCTGGCAAAAGCTTCCGTTTTTTAAAAGGCATGAAAATCCAAACAACTACTGCAGCTTGAATAATAGATACTTCATTAGATACACGTATTAACAATTTCATGGAAATCTCAAGCGTATCTTCGATACTTAATTAAATTTTGTGTCCACTCAAATAACTTCTCATAAATTAGGACGGAGGCAGTAATAATTTTTAAAATAGTGGCTAATATCGAAAGCATGCGTTAAAAGTGGCTATTTACCCGCTTCATCCCGATATTGTCCGTTTGGACCAAGCAGACACATTTTCCCCAAAATAACTCACAACATTAAAAATAGTCAACACCTTATAAATAGTTTTTTTTTATATTCTACTTTTCAAGCGGGACTTTATTCATACACACGACAAAGCAACAACAAATACATTTACTTTACGGTTAGAAAATGTACGTAGTCTAAAATCATCAGTTGATTTTATTCATTTTTCTGCTTAATTAACAGAACATGCATGCTTATAAGGTCGGTTGCAATCCACGTTGTATACGGTAAAAACCGGATGCGAGGCAAACCGGTGGAGCGAGGGGGCCGACTGATCTGCCTTCTTCGTCATTGGAACGACCAAGCCCGGTGACCCGAGCATTCGCGGCTGTTGGTCCGAGTAGCCTTTGGTCCGTGTGCCGTTGGTCCGAGTAGCCGTTGGTCTGTGTGGCCGTTGGTCCGAGTAGCCGTTGGTCCGTGTGGCTGTTGGTCCGAGTAGCCGTTGGTCCGGGTGGCCGTTGCACGCGGGTCAAGCGCCAGTAACGTCCTGTCCTGGTCAACTACCCACCATGCGTGTGTCAGACGGCGCCGTCAGTCTAATCCCACCAAATCTGTGCAGAGTTGTCCTTATTGCTATTATTTTATTAGCTCACATCATATGAGACCCATGGAGGTCACACTATAAATAGAGCACACCCCCTCCTTTGTAAAGGCTGGCTCCCTGGGATCAACAACATTTTTGTACTAGAAGATATATATAAATCTCTCTCTCAATATTAGATTTTGGTCCGGAATCATTGTGTTCATCTCTATTACTTGTTCAAACAAATAATACTTATATGTTAGTAGATGTATAAATCCACAGTGGTCCTCTAAGCATCATCGTTTTCTTCACATCGTAACCATACGAATCTTGTATCCATCAAATATATCGAGATTCAAACACATATCCTATACCCGCGTACAAATTCAATTGATTTACCAAATTCGGGGTAAACAGTTTGGCGCCCACCGTGGGGTTAGGATAATAGTGGTCTTTGATCTTGATCTCTATCTTACCCATCAAAATCGGAAACATCTGCTGTCCGTCTCGGAAGAAACGGACCAAATGGCTAACAGTGGGCAATCTGGTCATGTCAACAACAACGAGATCGTGGCTGAAAATGAAGGCAGCGGGCCGCGAGGATTGCCAAACCCCACTGACCCTTTAAATACTAACAATTCGATTACTTTGTCCGGGACACAAGTCCGGAAAGAACCGGATACCCCGAATGATAATATTGACTTGCGTTTAATTTTTGAATTGTTGCAGGAACAGAGAGCGGCGATTGCTGAACAGGGAATCGCGATAGCCCGGTTGCAAAACGGAGGAGATGAAGCGACCCCGGGGAAGACGAAGGGTGTTGTCGAAATCGGAAGAAACGAGCCACGGATGGTCGAGAGTAACGGTTCTGGAGCCGGTTCCTCCACCGAGGTTCTAAAGATGCTCGAAACTTTGGCAAAACGGGTAGACTCGACCGAAAAGAGGGTCGAGACGTATAACTCTCGGGTGGATCAAATACCGGGGGCTCCACCTTTGCTAAAAGGGCCAAACTCGAAAAGGTACATTCAAAGGCCTTTTCCTTCGAGTGCGGCCCCGAAATTGATCCCGAAGAGGTTCAAAATGCCGGATATCCAAAAATATGACGGCACAACGGACCCTTGCGAACACGTGACCTCATACACCTGTGCTATAAAAGGCAATGATATGGAAGAGGATGAAATCGAATCCGTGTTGCTGAAAAAATTCGGGGAAACTCTGGCAAAAGGAGCATTGACTTGGTACGATCATCTGCCCGAGCATTCAATCACTTCTTTCGAAACGCTCGCCGATGCCTTCATAAAAGCACACGCCGGAGCCAAAAAGGTGCAGGCTCGGAAGGCGGATATTTTCCGAATTGCCCAAAGAAACGATGAGTTACTGCGTGAATTTGTCAGCCGGTTCCAAAGGGAACGAATGGAGCTTCCCCCGGTTCCGGAGGAATGGGCTGCACAAGCTTTCACAAAAGGGCTCAATGTTCGGAGCTCGACGGCTTCGTTCAAATTAAAGGCAAGCTTGGTGGAATACGAGGCTGTGACATGAGCAGATGTCCATAACCGGTACGAGTCGAAGATTCGGGTGGAGGATGACCAACTCGAGCTTCCCCCGGGGCCCGTAAATATGAACAAAAGTCTGGAGATACCAAGGAAGAATTACGAACCGGAGGCCAGATCGTCGAGGGAGAGGTACCGGCCATATTCTCATCCGGAGAAACCAAGCTTCAGGACGGACTAAGGTATGGACTCCTCGTGTTTTTCTATTGACCTCTTTCTTTTTTTGCAGGAAGTCAAGTACCGGATAAAGTTAGAATTTAGGTCTGAAAACACGTGTTGCACTCTTTTCCTTAGTACGGTTTTGTCCCAAAATGGGTTTTCCGACTAGGTTTTTAATGAGGCAACAAGTACAACGTGTTACTCAACAAAGATAAGGGACCAGCACCCGGAAACTCGAGGTCACACCCTCCGAAGTGGGGGCTTGATAGCACTCACCCGACCTCGCAGCTCGGATAAATACTAGGGGACTTATACCCACATCGAGGTTTACCCCGGTTAGTGGAAAACGGAGGGGCTCAACAAGTCAAGACCGGACCAAACGATCATAACGAATCGTGTCCCATTCAACATTTGCTACGGCAAAACTAAGGCCCGACCACCGGCCACAGCCTCCGATGTAAGGACCAAACGATCATAACGAATCGTGTCCCATTCAACATTTGCTACGGCAAAACTAAGGCCCGGCCACCGGCCACCGGCCATAGCCTCCGATGTAAGGACCAAACGATCATAACGAATCGTGTCCCATTCAACATTTGCTACGGCAAAACTAAGGCCCGGCCACCGGCCACCGGCCACAGCCTCCGATGTAAGGACCAAACGATCATAATGAATCGTGTCCCATTCAACATTTGCTACGGCAAAACTACGGCCCGGCCACCGGCAATAGCCTCCGATGTAAGGACCAAACGATCATAATGAATCGTGTCCCATTTTTCATTTACTACAACAAGGCAGAGGGAATTAAAATTCTCATATGTACAAACATTTTGCAAACACAAAGTCATCAAAGGCTGGTATAACAAAATCTTGGGTGTCTTTCTGTTAAAAGGACTTCGCCCCGATGGTAACCGCCGTATTCCGGCACTGCCCCACTCACATACTCTATATCGAGGGTTGTGCCAGAAATTCGACAAAGGCGACAAGGTCACAATGACCCAAGCCAAAGCTCGGAAAATTCTCCCAAAACGGGGATTGTTACATCAAAAACTTTGCCAAGGTTAAAACAAATACCGACCCTGAAGAAAAAGCCTATCGTAATTCGGAGACATCTGAACTTATGAAGCATCGGATAAGTCCCACGGGCACGGTGAATTAACGACTATGAGTCGACCTGTCCTAAAACGGACCAACGATCATGACCAAAATAATGGCAAACATTCAAAACGAAGAAATAAGAAGGTAACGACGAGCTGACAGGGCCACCGGTTTCAGAAGTTATCCACTCCCCGTTACTCCGATAGATCGGAGATCCGGGAAGTGTGGGGCTATCTGTATACGGTAAAAACCGGATGCGAGGCAAACCGGTGGAGCGAGGGGGCCGACTGATCTTCCTTCTTCGTCATTGGAACGACCAAGCCCGGTGACCCGAGCATTCGCGGCTGTTGGTCCGAGTAGCCGTTGGTCCGTGTGCCGTTGGTCCGAATAGCCGTTGGTCCGTGTGGCCGTTGGTCCAAGTAGCCGTTGGTCCGGGTGGCCGTTGCACGCGGGTCAAGCGCCAGTAACGTCCTGTCCTGGTCAACTTGTAACACCTCGTGCATTCGGGTTAAAATTTGTCTTATAAGATGGGGGGGGGGGGGGGGGGTATAATGAACCCAATTTTAGTAGTGTATAAATGGTGTTTGAAACCCAATCAAGACATGAGAAGAGTCTTTGGGTAAAACAAAGTTGAAAACCACTCTACGGGGCATGTTCGCAAGTGAGTTTATAGATGGTCTTACGTCCAACGACCATAACCCCATTATTAATTTGGAATTTGGGAAAACTTCCTTGATGAAAGTTGTAGCCCTTTGAAATAGCTTTCCAACGGTATATTATGGGCCTCAAACGGACATCTGTGCAAAGAGTTATGCCCATTATACGATAGACTGTCCGAGCAGAAGAATTTTGACGGACCATTTGACGGTCCGTAAAACATTTTGACGGTCCGTAAAATATTTATACGGTCCGTCAAATGGTCACAGAGAATGATATTTTGAGGGTCAGTTTTACGGTTCAATTTTACGGTCCGTAAAACAATTATACGGTCCGTAAAATTGACTCAAGCTAGCGTAAAATGGTCACAGAAAACCATATTTTGCTGGGCAATTTTACGGTTCAATTATACGGTCCGTAAAACAACTATACGGTCCGTAAAATTGACTCAGACCACCGTAAAATGAGCACAGAATGTCCAAATCACTGGAATGGTTTTACGGTAAGTTATACGGACCGTAAAACCATTATACGGGACGTAAAACCCACCGTAAAATGAGCACAGAATGTCCAAATCACTGAAATGGTTTTACGGTGAGTTATACGGTCCGTAAAACCATTATACGGAACGTAAAAATGGGCGTAGAATTGCCCGATGGGTCAGATTTTAAGATGTTAATAAGAGACCCAAACCCATTTTTTTTCATTCCCATTTCTCCTACACGACTCAAGGGTTCTCTAGAGCCATCCAAACACTTCATATGCAAGAATCCAAGTGAAACAAAAGATCCACTTCATCAATCCACCAAAACTAAGTGTGAGAAACACATCAAATCCATTCAAGTCAAGAAATTCTATAGAAGGTGGAACTAGGGTTTTGTTCAAGTGAAGTATTTCAACTCAAGGCTTATTCCTACAATAACCAAGGTAAGTTTTATGATATTTCATGATGATTAAAGTGTTGATAAGTTCTTGGGAGAATAGTAAATGGGTTTGATAAAGAGAATTATATGAACTATGCTAGGGTTTTTGGATTGTTGACTTGGGATTGTTGTATTCATATGGGTGATGAAGAATGATGTCAATTACATCTAATTGAGATTGTAGAATCAGCTAGAAGTAATAGAATGGGGATTGGGGGAAGAAAACACCATTAATGAGGGTTATAGAGCTTCATGCCCACTAAGTGTTTGATAAAATGCTTAGATGAACAAAACATGGATATTGTTGCTAATATAGAATCCCTATGGCTTGTATTGCTATAGATTGAAGTTGAAGGGATTGAAGGACATTGTGATACGCTCAAAAGCGGGAAGTTAAGGTATGTAGAACTTCCATCCACATGTGGGAATCTCTACGTTCTTCCCCATGATCCGTTTTCATAAAATCTATGAAGTTCAAATCCTAGGGCATTAAACCCAACATATTGGTAGCCCGTAATTATGTATGTATGTACATGAATTTTGTATCTATGTTCGTCATTGTATTCCTAATCTTCCATTACGGATATTAGGAATCCTAGCTAAATCCATGAATCATGAATTCTTCCTCATGTGTTCTCATTATGTTTATATGAAACTTTATGATTTCATCCAGCAAGTTACAAGCATGTTTTCAAGACAAGTATATATATATGATTTCGAACTATTGTTATTACTCATGAACGAAAAACATGTTTTGCAAGACTATGACAAGTTATCTTATGAAACTATACAAGCAAGTTATGGTTCATGAAAACCATGTACAAGCAAGTTATGATTCATGAAAACCATGTACAAGCAAGTTATGATTCATGAACACTATGTACAAGCAAGTTATGATTCATGATATACCATGGGCAGCAAGTGCCACTATTTTTCATGTTCATGTTTTGGGAGTTGCATTAATTACCGAGGAGGGCTTCAGATAGCCTGAAACTACGTAGCCACCGTAGGATGAGGATCGCTCCACCCATGTTCCGGACGATCTCTCATAATGATTGGATCCTTTCATATTTTAGCAAATCTCATGTTCCCTGGCAAGGACTGAGTGTTCTGCTGGCGGGACGCAAGCACCAGACCATGGATCGGTTATAAGTTATTGCTCTCCCTACTTATCATGTTTTTACTAATGTTATATATATACATATGTACTCATGCTCATGTTCATGTCCAAGTTTTTCAGTTTCAGCTCTTATCATGTTATTCCATGTCCCATGTTGTTTCTTTCGGTTGCTTTACATACCGGTACATTCAATGTGTTGACGTCCCATTTTATTGCCCGGGGGCCTGCATTTCACGATGCAGGTACTGATATACAGGACGACACATCTGCCCAGTAGGACAACATTCGTATCAGCTTATTGGTGAGCCCCATCTCATTCGGGGTTTAGTCAATTTTTGTTTTATGATTAATTATGCATCTAAAGGTATGCTGGGGGCCTTGTCCCAGTAAGTATGTTTTTCAGTCAGACTCATGATAGAGGTTTCATAGACTAGACAAGTCAGTTATGTCATGTCAGAAATTTGGAGTCGTATAGCCATTTTGGCTCACTCATGTTTAAACAAGTATTTTATTAAGTATTATGACTTACCATGTTTTATAAGGGCTCATCATGCATTCACGTTATATTCCGCTTATGTTATGTATCATGATGATTCAGCAAGCCATGTGGTTCGCTCGGTCACATGCAGTCAGGCACCGAGTGCCGTGTTACGTCCAGGCCATGGTTCGGGGCGTGACACAACTACCCACCATGCGTGTGTCAGACGGCGTCGTCAGTCTAATCCCACCAAATCCGTGCAAAGTTGTCCTTATTGCTATTATTTTATTAGCTCACATCATATGAGACCCATGGAGGTCACACTATAAATAGAGCACATCCCCCTCCTTTGTAAAGGCTGGCTCCCTGGGATCAACAACATTCTTGTACTAGAAGATATATACAAATCTCTCTCTCAATATTAGATTTTGGTCCGGAATCATTGTGTTCATCTCTATTACTTGTTCAAACAAATAATACTTATATGTTAGTAGATGTATAAATCCACAGTGGTCCTCTAAGCATCATCGTTTTCTTCACATCTTAACCATACGAATCTTGTATCCATCAAATATATCGAGATTCAAACACATATCCTATACCCGCGTACAAATTCAATTGATTTACCAAATTCGGGGTAAACACACGTAACATGAAATTCTCAATGAACTCTCCTACAAATAGCTATATGGTGTAGAGGGATATAGCATATGTGTAAAACCCCAATTAAGTGTCCTCCAACGACATAAAAAGCAATATAATACTTATGACTTTTTCTATGCGAACAAAATATAATCGGTAAAAAGCCAAAATTATTTCTGGATTATGCGTAATAGCATAATTTTGTCCCTCGTTAATAATTGTGTTCAACCATGCCCTTGCTGTTACACAATTAGTACATTTGTTGTAGTTGAGAAATGATTTATTTTACCCTTTTTACTAATGAAGCCATTATAAAATTAAAAATAAACATGGAAAAGATATCCAAATCTTCCCTTCTGGTTTTCGAAATGTTTAATTAGTTTCACCCTTAGTATAATAATCTGGCCAATATTGCTATTTTACACTAAGAGCTCCATTTTGAACCTTAACTTGTGCATATTAAAATCACAAAATAATACTTAGCAGTTAATTGAACATTCTCTTAATTATTTACTACATATTGTAATAAGTAGATATAACACCAAAATAGAAGGAAGATAGAAAACGTTAATGATACGAAGACAAAATTAAAGTTACAAAACAATTGCTTGCAATAACAATAAAGGTCCATGCATACGAAAACTTTGAGAGGAGGCCATACTAGCCTCTACAATTATGTATAACCACAAAAATACTCTTGAGTAACCAAATCACTTCACAAGTACAAGCAATTGGAAGAGCATTGACTTTAAGAAAGCACGCAAAGCACTACTCATAGGCAAAGGCGAACCTCAACTTCATAGATATATAGAGGAGTTTGGCACTTAAATGGCACTTTTTTTAAGCAAAAAAATTGAAAGGGGTTGTTAACTACACGATAAATCAAAAGGGGTTTATTGTGTAGTGCTCCACGATTTGCATATTTATTTAACAGCATCCGTCAAAAAAAAAAAACTTTTGCAAATTGTAGAGCTCTCCACGTTTTGCAACATTAATTTTTTTTTTAAAATATTGGCAAATCGTGGTGCTCTCCACGTTTTGCAAATCACATATAATTGTTTTTAAAAATTAATGTTGCAAAACGTGGAGGGCTCCACGATTTCCATTTTTTTTTTGTTTTGGCAAATCGTGGAGCTGTCTCCCTTTTGCAAACCCCCCACACACATATATATTTTGTTTTGGAAAATCTAAAGCTCTCATGATTTGCGAAGTAGGGGTGTATATGGACCGGATTGGTTCGGATTTTTTAAACATCAAATCAAACTAATTGCGTCGGGTTTTTAAATTTATACACCAAATCAAACCAATAAAATTCGGATTTTTCAACCTCGGGTTTTTCGGATTTTTTTCCGGAATACTATTGATACAAAACATATAACTTTTACTTCAAATATTTCTTTAGTCCTAATAAGATATATACAACTATACATTTAAGGTGTTTCATAAGAAAATAACACAAAATGTGAGAAGAGTGATGACATTATATTAAAATGTTCAACAATAGATAATAAAATCGGTTAAAACAAATATTGCTAATTAATAAGCCATAAAAATGATCATAATCTAAAAATACTAAATAATGCTAAAATAAATATGGGTAATAAGTATTAATTACATGACAAGAAAAAAAACTTAAAGTTATGTCTTTTCACTCTCTAAACCAATTATGCAAAACTAAAGAATATATATCCTACATTATTATCATTCCTAGTGGTAAATTGAATTTCTTTTGTTAGTATTAGTGTTGAGTTGGTTTTGGTTTGGACTTTATATGAGTTACTAATATCCATAGGATATAAAACCCACTGGGTGCAAACAATTTCTGAGGGCCATCGGACTGGGGTAAAACCTTGAATTACCCGTGGTGCACTTGCGGGAAACTCCTTGCCGAGGGCCTGTGCACCCCCGGGATTAGTCGGGGCTCAAAGAGACCCGGACACCCGGTGCTTAATCAAAAAAATATCCATAGGATATAAAACTTATTGACATTCAAAATTTTAAGTTCAAGATTGAATAATATGATAATAGATAAAAAAAACTACGAAAAAAATTTAAGAAATATTTATAAATTACATTACAAATAGATATTTTTATGTATAAAATATTTTAAAAATTGAATACATGTAATGTCGGGTTGGTTTGGTTCGGTTTGACTTTTTTTAGCTAAAACCAAACCAAACCACCAATTATGGTCAGTTTTTTTTTTCAATACCAAACCAAGTTAAACCAAACCACTAGTCGAATTTTTTCTCAATTTAACTCGATTTATCAGTTTGATGCGTTTTGTCGGTTTACTTTGTACACTCAGCATAACCATGACCGGAATGTATTCCCTTCACGAGAAGTCTTAAAGGTGTTTCTGGCATAGTTTTTAGATAAAATAGAACAAAACTTACCTGTCCAAGAAAACTGAAGAGTTTAAAAAATAATTAAAAAAAAAAAAGTGAAGTCACTCACTTAGCATGATCGTAAAAGACACTAGTTTTCTGTTGCTACTGTTATTGGATTTTTAGTTTTCGAACATTAAACGTTTTGCAACTTTAATTTTTTTTTAAAAAAATTATATGTGGTTTGCAAAACGTGGAGAGCACCACGATTTGCCAAATTCTTTATTTAAATTAATGTTGCAAAACGTGGAGGGCTCTACGATTTGCAAAAGATTTTTTTTTACGGATGCTCAAACGAATCCGTTAAATGAATATGCAAATCGTGGAGCACTGCACGATAAATTCCTTTTGGTTTATCGTGTAGTTGACAATCCCTTTCGGTTTTTTGGTTTAAAAAAAGTGTCATTTAAGCGCCGGCCCCATATATAGAGTATATCAGTTTGATTAAGTTTTTTCAATTTTCGAAGAGATTATTTCATGAAATTTATACCATAAATAAGGATGTGAATTATCTCTGTCTCAAATTATTGGTCATGCTTTCTGAAAAATAGTTGTCTTAAATTATTTGTCATTTTAGAAGTTCAAGACAAAATTCATTATTCTTTTTCCATTTACTCTTAGTAATAATTGTTCTTGAAGACTACAAACACCTCAATCATGGGGAGATGACACATAAATAAAGTACGTATCAAATAAAGAGAGATTATATCTTAGAAAATAAATAAGGGTGAAATGGTCAATGTCACACCCCATTTTAACCCCGGAGTTAAATTAGAAGTACGACATATTGGGGATTCCTGTTTTTGTTGTTTTTAAGGAGTCGCCACCTAATTATTTATGGTGAATTAGGACACCTAAAGTTTATTAAAGTTATGTTTAAAGTCAACTCTGTTTAAGGTCTGCGAAACTTAAGATTCTAGGTAAGGGTTCAATTAGTCTAAAGGGAAGGTATTAGGCACCCTTTAAGACCCATTAACAATGGTTGACCGACCGGACTTATAATTAATTAGGCTAAGTGTAAATACAGTATTGTATGAAAAGAAAGTAGTTTTGTAAGTATGACTAAAGTTATAGATAGATATATAAGAATGTTATTTAAAATAAAACTTATAGAAAAATAATAATTTGTATAAAAGAGTACTTTTAATGCTATGTTTTGAAATACGATTTATAAATGTTGTTAAGATTTTTTAACGAAAGTGTAATAGTGTTGTTTAAAATAATACTTGTAGAAAACATAATAGTTTGCGTAAAAGGAAGGCTCTAAAGGTTAAATGAGATTTAAAGATATTGCTAAGACCTTAAATGAAAAAAATAATAATATTATTCAAAAATAAGATTTGTAGAAAATAAGATAGTTTACGTATGACTAATAGCCTTTTAAAGGATAATTTATCAAATGTGATCTTTAGATAAAAATGATGTTATATGAATATGGTGGTGTAGAAATGCCTAGACTTATGTTCTTAAATATGATGAAAAGTCCATAAGTTTCTTTCTATTTTTTTCACTCTTTATTTAACCAATTTCGACTAAAAATATGTATAATTGAATAAATCTTGAAGATGTTTATAAAATATAATTGGATTCCTATTTAACGACGTTTTGAAATTCATGAGATAGTAAGAATGGAAGATGATTCATTTAACTCAAAAATATATAGTCATATTATTTGAAAATCAATTACTTGAATAGACGTTATAGATACTATAAATAGTTTAGAAAATACGAGGGAATGTAATTTTGTGGATTTAACTACCCATTACTAAACTAGAACCCTCAACATCACTAAGGTTTATCTAAATTAACAAACAAAAATGTTAGTCATATAATACATATCAAATGCACACAAAAAATAAAAATAGAGGAATAAGTATGATGTAAATGGGCTCAGCCCAGTTTAGACTGCTGTAATCTGCTCACGCTATTGGGCTTTGGCCCAAAATTCGTTTCTTTCTTTTCTGTATATATGCTGCCATATATTCTGCCATTTGGGTCTCGGCCCAGAATTTTATTTTTTGACGCGGGTGGGCTGACTCGAGAGGAGGATTTTGTTGGGCTTTTAATTTAATAACTGGTACAATATATACTATGTAAAGACAATTAATAATTAATATGTAGAAAAATAAAGATTTTGCAAAGTGTTGTTTTGTAATTAATTTAACGATTCCAAACCCCCAAAAAAAATAATGAAATGATGACGAATCATTAAAAAAATTGTGGTAAAGTAATACTCGTAATGTTAAAAATAAAGGTAGCGAAAATAATAGTAGTGAAAATAAAGTATTTAGCTCGTCAATAAATTTAGACGCCCGAGTGAATAAAATTAAATAAAGGAGGGACAAAATTGGGTGTCAACAGTCAAAACTTCTCCGAATTAATAATTTTCGTAAGAGGCGTGTAAGAAAGAAACACAACATATAATTTGAGACGGAGGGAGTATATGATTGGAGATGGATCCGAATTTGAATTTTATGGGTTCTAAATTCTATGATAGTGATATTAGGTGTTAGTAAATTGTGTTTTACATTTTTTTTTAACATGTTTAGTGAATTTCTTAATATAAAAACACAATTTAAACTAAAATTACTCCGTCGAAGTTTATATCGGCTTCTAGCTCCACCCCTCTATATGATCTTGAGCAAGCAATCCTCACTCATGAAATAATTTTTGAAAGGCTGAATTAGGCCTCTTATTAAAAGGCGACATTCTTTTTTCTTTTCTTGCATATAACATCAACTAAGTTTTTCATTACTCCCCCAAAACGGAAACTTTGGTTAAAGAACGTCGTATAGAGAGGGAGAAACAAAGAGAGAAGGCATGCAAGTGCAAATGCAGAGGGGATACCCTTTGGTAAAACAGCAGTACAAAGCATTACTAAAGAAGAACTATTTAGTAGCATGGCGAAACAAGACGGCCACATTCCTTCAACTTTTTTCATCCCTCTTTTTCATCTTCCTTCTTTTCTGTATCCAAAAAGCTAAAGAAGCCAGCTACTACTCTTCTTCCTCTACGTACAAGAACGTGCAGGACCCAGAACTACTGGTGTCGCTGCCAATCCCGCCTTGTGAGGACAAGAACTTCATCCATCTCCCCTGCTATGACTTTGTTTGGAGTGGTTCTCAGAGTCCAAGAATTAGGCAGATTGTGAGCGGAATGATGGCCAACAATCCTGGCAGACCCATCCCTTCCTCTAAGGTACATACTCAATAGTCCCTAGGCTAGAAGCTCATAATAATACAACAACATATATACCCAATGTAATCCCACAAGGTGAGGTCTGGAGAAGGTTGGATGTACCAGAATTTTGCGGGGTAGAGAGGCTAGAAAAAAGCTCGTAATAATCATCTAAAGTGAAGTTATTTCCGTTATCTCAGCTTAAGTTTCCAATAGTAAAGTTTGTTTGCAAGCAATAAACTCACTTTTCCCCTATTCATATAATTACCGCTTCCGCTTGCAGTAAATGTTGTTGACCTCCATGTATTAAGTCTCCTGCGCCTCGCACCTTGTTATAAGAGACGGATTCAGAATTTAAATTTTATAGATTCTAAATGAGTAAATTTTAGCATAGTGACGTGTTAGTAATCGAGTTTTGAATTAAATTTTTATACATATTTAATGAAGTTTTTAAAACAAAATAGGGCTTATACTAAAGCTATTACCCGCACCAATGGCGGAGGCACATTTATTAACGCACCTTTACTGAAAATTACAATGTATAACTAAGTAATATTTTTTATGCATCAGTATATATATTATATATTTACTCGCCTTCATGGGTTTACTCCTTTATATTTTGACACTTCATATAAAAATTAGGACGCCTCCACTGCCGCACATGGACCTCTAGCTTCACCCCTCGTTGTTACTAGCTTATTTTTGCTATAATATGGTTGGAAACTTCATGCCTTTTTATGTTTAGGAGGAAACGGTTAGTCCATTAATCAACATTTTAACCGTAGCTTTAGCTCTTTTCACGCTCATTAAGGAAAATAAAAAATACGAGGTATATTTCACTAAGTTATCCCTATTTATTAGATGTTTTTTGAGAATTAAGCAATATTAAAAATAACTGCTTCTTTAGTGTTAAGGATATATATATAGATGGTAACAATTGCTAATTTTAGTTTTGAATTCCTAAAGTGACAATTATTTTGGAACAATTTTCGTAAGCTAAAGCTACAGTTAAAATGAGACGGCGGGATTATGTCTCAACAGTGACCCAGTTAAAATTCGATAAAATGTTGTTGTCCTCTCCATGTATTAGGTCACCCGCAACATGTCCTGTTTACCAGCACGCTATGGTTCCATTAGTTTGGTGCATTCTTTAGCTTAATATTTCAAATCGAAGTCTTTGTTGGAACATTGACACTAAAAAAGAGTTAGAATTAGCTATGAACTTCATCGCTAATAGCTAATACTAATTTTTATTGAAAATTTGTCATTAATCTGTTGCTAAATAGAATTAATGATGAATTTTGATGTTTAGCTACAAAATTTATATGTAGCTAATTCCTATTTTTTTTTAGTAGCGTATGAATAATCATAATATGCCTTGTTTTCCACAGGTTCTGTCATTTGAAACACAAGATGAAGTGGACGAATGGTTTTTCAAGAACCCTATGCGTTGTCCTGGAGCCCTCCACTTTGCTGAAAGGAATGCTAGCATAATCAGTTATGGTATACAGACCAACTCCACTTCCGTTGCAAAACGAGGTATCTATGAAGATCCAACTTTTAAGTTCCAAATCCCACTTCAACTGGCTGCTGAACGTGAAATTGCAAGATCTCTCATTGGAGGTAACATTTCTACTGCCTATGATCCCGTAAATGGACGAATAATTTTGCTAACTTTTAAAAATGTATCCTCCGCCGTGATATCTAGGCTATTTTCATTCATAACATGTTGGTTATGTACATATTCAGATCCAAATTTCAGTTGGGTTGTCAGTTTCAAAGAATTTGCACATCCTGCTTTAGAATTTCGCTCTGCCTTGGGTTCACTTGGGCGTACCTTTTTTCTGGCTGTTACTATGTTTGGCTTTGTCTTCCAAATCAATGCTTTGATCACTGAAAAGGAACTCAAACTCCGACAGGTTTGCATTTTTTGAAGAGATAATACCACTCTTCCAATTCATGGAATTGGTTTCATTTTCTGAATATCGCATTTGTCTTACAGGCAATGACTATGATGGGGCTCTACGATACTGCCTATTGGTTGTCATGGTTAACTTGGGAGGGATTCATGACAATTCTTTCTACTCTTCTCACAATTCTCTTCGGGATGATGTTTCAGTTTAATTTTTTCTTGAACAACAGCTTTGCTGTCGTGTTTCTTCTATTTTTCCTCTTCCAACTTAATATGGTGCGCTTCTATTCACCAGATACAAATCTGCATTCGTTGCAGCTTCTAATGATGCAATAGAAACTACTTTCATATTATGTCCACTGAGATAAAATTTCTGCCCCTGTTGCCAGATTGGTTTTGCGTTCATGATGTCTGCTTTTATTAGCAAGTCATCTTCGTCAACAATTATTGGTTTCTTAATCTTCGTTGCCGGTTACATGACTCAGGCTAGTGCTTATCTTCAACTGATTACCATCCATCAATGACCCATCAGGATAACGCATGTGTTTCTCATCTTTAATTTTTTTCCAGCTTGTAACAGCATCTGGATTTCCCTACAGTGAGGAATATTCCAAGACTGATAGGATCCTTTGGTCATTGTTTCCGCCAAATCTTCTTGCTCAAGGCCTTCATTTACTTTCTAATGCAACTGCCATTCCTGAAGATCCTGGTGTCAGCTGGAGTGGGAGGACAAAGTGTGCTTTTAATGATGCAGACTGTGTACTAACTATGGTAAGAACGAGGATAAAATTCATAATAGTCAGATAACTATGACTTTTTTCCACCAATGTCATGTAATTATGTTTTTTCTGTTAGACAATTGACATTTCTGTTCCAGCTTATTGTTTTTACTTAGTTTAAGTTTACTGTTTTCTTATTTTTAAGCAAAGACTTGGTCAGATGTAGTTGCTTAATTTTCTGAAGTTAGTGGCCCTTTATGTATGTTAGTGGGCACATTTTCCTATCCAGTTCTCAACCCACTTTGTAAGTGGCTACTAGATAGGAAGTTAGTTAGTTTTTTTTCTTCTTTAAATTTTGAAGTTTCCATGTTTAATGAAATGCTGGAATTTTAATCCTTTCATACTGTTTTTACTCTTCAATTCAATTTAAGAGCTTTTATGTTCTAACAGTGGTATCAGAGACATAGTTGATCTTATAGGACCAAAAAGTTTTCATCTACAACACAAATGGCATCTAGCAGCCTACCTTTAAATCCACCTTTCACTTTCACCGGTGAAAATTATCAAATTTGGTCTGTGAAGATGCAAGCTTTTTTGGAAGCCTATGACCTCTGGGAAACTGTAACAGAGGACAAACCAATACCTGTTCTACCAGCAAATCCTACCTTGGCTCAGATCAAATCCAACAGTGAAGAGAAGGCAAAGAAATCTAAGGCCAAGTCGCTTATGCAAAATTCTGTGACAGATTCAGTGTTCTATAGAATCATGGCTTGTAATACAACAAAGTAGGCTTGGGATAGATTAAAAGAAGAATATCAAAGCAGTGATAGAACACGTCAAATGCAAGTGTTGAACCTGAAAAGAGAGTTTGAGTCTCTGAATATGCAGGAGGATGAAACAATCAGTAAGTATGCTGATCGAATCTCCTTAATTGTTAATAACATTAGACTTCTTGGTGAAGAATTTACGGACAAGCGGATTGTAGAGAAAGTTCTTGTAACTCTTCCTGAGAGGTTTGAATCTAAGATTTCCTCTCTTGAAGAATCCAAAGACCTAAGCAAACTCTCATTAGGTGAACTAATGAGTGCTCTTCAAGCACAAGAGCAAAGAAGGATTATGAGACGGGAAAAGTTCACTGAAGGAGCTTTTTCTGTGCTAAAGCAATATGCTGGTAGAGGAAAGCAGCAACTCAGTCAAAAGAATAAGGGCAAGCATGACGGTGGAAACAATATTGGAGATTTAAAGCATAAGTTTCCTCTGTGCAAACATTGTAAAAAAACAACACATCTGGAAAAATATTGCTAGTAGAGAGCCGATGCTATATGCGGCAACTGTAAACAGATGGGGCACATATCTAAGGTTTGCAAATCTAAAAAAAAGGCCTCTAGAGCTTTATAAGCACAACTAGCAGAAGATGTTGATGCACATGAGGAGCAACTCTTTGCAGTTTCAAACTTTTCAACAAATGAGTCCTCTGATGCGTGGCTTCTCGATAGTGGTTGCACTCATCACGTTTGCAATGATGCTGAAATGTTAAAGTTCCTTGATGATAGTTACAAATCCAAAGTAAAGGTGGGAAATGGTGAGGCCGTAAAAGTTAAAGGCAGAGGTACAGTAACTATTTCAACAATCTCAGGTATCAAAACTATTCCTGATGTTTTGTACGCACCTGATATGAGTCGAAATCTGTTGAGCGTTGGACAAATGCTTGAAAAAAATTACTCACTGCATTTTAAGAATCTCAAATGTGTTTTTTCTGATCCTTGTGGAGTAGAATTGTTTTATGTTAAGATGAGCAACAGAATGTTTTCTGTTGATTGGGAGAAAAGTACCGAGTAGGCTTATACCAGCACTTCACGGACATAACTGACCTATGGCACAAAAGGTTTGGTCACGTCAATCAAAGAAGCATCGCAGAGATGAAAAAGAAGGAGTTAGTGGAAAACATGCCTGAAACTTTTTCTAATACTCAAGTTTGTGAAACTTGTCAACAGGGAAAGCAAACAAAATTGCCATTTCAAGCAAATCAAGTACGGAGAGCTAACCAGAAACTTCAGCTCATTATACAGACGTGTGTGGCCCAATGAAAACAGAGTCCATGAGTGGTAACAAATATGTTCTTCTCTTTATTGATGACTGCTCCCG
Organism: Lycium barbarum; assembly: GCF_019175385.1. Taxonomy (NCBI): domain Eukaryota; kingdom Viridiplantae; phylum Streptophyta; class Magnoliopsida; order Solanales; family Solanaceae; genus Lycium; species Lycium barbarum. Next base: position 133,377,345 of record NC_083339.1, read on the forward strand.
GATGTGTTGGGTTTATTTCATTAAACTGAAGAGTAAAGTCTTTAATATTTTTAAACAATTTAAAGCTTTAGTGGAAAATCACTGTGATCTTAATATTAAAGCTTAAAGGTCTGACAATGGAGGAGAATATATCTCTGCTCAGTTTGTAGAGTTTTGTAATAGCACAGGTATAGAACACCAACTAACATTACCATACACGCCACAACAAAATGGCGTGTCTGAAAGGAAGAACAGGACTGTAATGGAGATGGCCAGGTGTCTTTTGTTTTAAAAAAAATCCCAAATCAATATTGGGCCGAGGCAGTCAATACCTCGATCTATTTGCTGAACAGATTGCCTACGAAGGCCTTGCAGGACATGACTCCATATGAAGCTTGGTGTGGCAACAAACCATCAGTACACCATCTCAAAATCTTTGGGTGTATATGCTATTACCAAGTTCCAAAACCTAAGAGGAGTAAACTAGACAACAAAGATCAGAAGGGCATATTTATGGGCTATGGTTCATCATCCAAAGGCTATAGGATTTTTTGTTTGAAAATAGAAAAAATAATTCTCAGCAGAGAACTGAAGTTTAATGAAGTAACTGTTTGGGATTGGAAAAATAAAAAAAACTCTAATTCTGATTTACTTTCAAAAGAGCAACCTCAACTTGAGGAAGATGAACTAGTGGATGACGTAGCAGTGCGGGGCACCAGAACCTTAAAAGATATCTATCAGTGGTGTAACTTGGTTATCTCTGAACCAACAAGCTACGCTGAAGCACAAGACTCTCTGGCATAAAGGAGAGCTATGCAAGCTGAACTGGACATGATCGAGAAGAATGGAACATGGCAGCTCGTTGATAGGCCTAGAAATCGCAAGGTGATAGGTGTAAAATGGATTTTCAAGATAAAACTCAATCCTGATGGCTCAATTTGCAAACATAAAGCTAGGTTGGTGGTGAAGGAATATGCACAACAATATGGTGTGAATTACCAGGAAACATTATCTCCAGTTGCAAGGTATGACATAATCAAGCTTCTTTTCGCATTTGCATCTCATAATTCCTGGCAGATTCATCAGCTTGATGTCAAATCAGCTTTTTTGAATGGGTTGCTTGCTGAAGAGATCTATGTCACTTCCCGGAAAAGAAGATCAAGTCTATCTCCTAAAGAAGGCCTTGTACGGCCTAAAGCAAGCCCCAAGGGCATGGTACGAAAGGATGGACAACCATCTCACCCAACTGGGTTTCAATAGAAGTCAAAGTGAAGCTACTTTGTATGTGAAAGTCACTGGTGGTGAGTCCTAAGTTATTTCAATTTATGTTGATGACATGCTTGTGACAGGAAGCAAAATTGAACTAATCCAAAGGTTCAAGGATGAAATGGAGAAAGTCTTTGAAATGACTGATCTTGGAGTCATGAAGTACTTCCTTGGCATGGAAGTGTTGCAATCCAGTGATGGAATTTTTATATGCCATCAGAAATATGTTTCGGATATTCTAAACAGGTTTAAGATGCAAGACTGCAAACCAGTGAGTACTCCAATTTCTACTGGTGTGAAGCTTGGCAAGGATGAGGATTCTGAAAAAGTGGATGATAGTATGTATAGAAGCTTAATTGGCAGCCTTCTATATCTAACTGCAAGTCGACCTGACATTCTATTTGTTGTAAGTTTGCTCTCGAGGTTCATGCATTCACCTAGAGACACACACTTCACAACCGCTAAAAGAGTGTTAAGGTATATTAAAGGAACCAGCACGTTTGGCATTTTTTTTCCAACATCTGCAGAAGAGATGATGATTCTGATTGGTTACTCTGATAGTGATTGGGGTGGCTGCATTGATGATTCAAGAAGCACTTCTGGATTTTTATTTTCTTTGGGCACAAGTTTCTTTAGTTGGAGCTCCAGGAAGTAAGAAACTACAACTCAATCAACCGCAGAAGCTGAGTACATTGCTGTTGCATCTGTTGTGAACCAAGCTATCTGGCTAAGGAAGATATTGAAGGACTTGGGCCATGAACAAACAGAAGCTACCAGGATCATGTGTGACAACATTTCAGCAGTCTCAGTCTAAAAAAATCCAGTCTTTCATGGTCGAACTAAGCACATCAAGATCAAGTTTCATTTTATTCGAGAAGTCCAACAATCTAATGAAGTGTTGCTTGTTCACTGCTCATCTGAGAACCAGTTAGCGGATATTTTCACCATGCCACTGCCAAGGAAAGGTTTGAAGATCTGAGGCGAAGAATTGGTGTTTGTCACAAAAATGCCAAGGAGGAGTGTTAGACAATTGGCATTTCTATTCCAGCTTATTGTTTTTACTTAGTTTAAGTTTACTGCTTTCCTATTTTTAAGCAAAGACTTGGTCAGATGTAGTTGCTTAATTTTCTGAAGTTAGTGGCCCTTTATATCTGTTAGTGGGCACATTTTCCTATCCAGTTCTCAACCCACTTTGTAAGTGGTTGCTAGATAGGAAGTTAGTTAGTTTTTTTCTTCTTTAAATTCTGAAATTTCCATGTTTAATGAAATGCTGGAATTTTAATCCTTTCATACTGCTTTTACTCTTCAATTCAATTTAAGAGCTTTTATGTTCTAACATTCTCACAGAAAAATCACTAAACTCTCACCATATTGACACAAAGGTCACAATCGCTCAAAATCCAACCTTCCAATAAGTGATAACTTTTTTGTTAGTACAATATTGCTTTCAGTGCATACTGTCAGCTTGCATCTTATATAGACTCATTATTTGCTGTTTTTGCTAACAGAATGAGATTTACATATGGCTCGTGTCAACATTTTTTCTGTGGTTTGTTCTTGCTATTTACTTGGACAACATAATTCCGAATATTTCTGGTGTGAGAAAATCAATGCTATACTTCTTGAATCCTAGCTACTGGACGGGTAAAGGTGGAAATACGGTGAAAGGTAAACCAAAATTTCATTACTTTCTTCATGCCGATCATACTGGACAAACCTTAAGGCTGCTTGTTTTGTGTTTAGAGGGTGATATCTGTAGCTGCACATGTTCAGTGCCTTCCCTGGATAGTATTATACCAGATGATGAAGATGTTCTTGAAGAAGAAAACATTGTTAAACAGCAAGCTACGCAAGATCAAGTTGATTCTGATGTTGCTGTTCAAGTACGTGGCCTTGTAAAGATATATCCAGGAACAACAAAGGCATGCTGCTGCATTTGCAAAAAGAGATCTCCTTATCTTGCCCTCAAGGTGTTTTATCTATTGGTCTATGAGAATATAATAGTACTTTCAATATGCAAACGTATGTCAGTCAGTAGAGAAGAAAAATATTGGTTTCGTATTCAGATAGGCAATAGGAGTAAAGCATTGACACTTATCTTAAAATTTGGTTTTTGATTTCTTGTGCAACTTCTTCCAATTCCCTGTCAATTACCTCAAGTCTGCATTCCTAACTTCTTTTACATGTCGTGTAAGAGTAGCATATACAAATGAGAAGTTTCACATTCAAAAAAAGACCAGAGAAGAAACAACTAGCATTTTTCTCTAATATTCATCTGGAGATTCTAAATCTTCACTTTAACTGCATCTGCATTTCATTCTTTCGAGTCAATGTTACTGCAGAGCATATGGGTGAACCTTGTAAAGGATCAGCTATTTTGTCTTCTTGGGCCGAATGGAGCAGGGAAAACTACTGCTATTAATTGCTTAACTGGGATTACACCTGTTACTGCAGGAGATGGTAATATGTTTTTCACAAACTTACTCACATTCTATGTTAATTGCAAATTGCCTATGTGTAACATGAAGTTACTTTTAACAGCACTAATATATGGTCAGTCCATAAGTAGCTCTGCAAGCATGTCAAACATTCGAAGGATGATAGGGGTTTGTCCCCAGGTGATAATAAGTTTCTATTTTCAATTTTTTCCATGGAACTAACTGAGACTACACTAGCAACATTGTAATTACACAAAAGAAATTCATTCATTTTGGTCATTTTATAGTTTGATATTCTTTGGGATGCATTGTCCGGTCAAGAGCATCTGCATCTTTTTGCCAGCATTAAAGGTCTACCCCCTTCTTTAGTAAAAGAGGTGAGAGCACATAAACCTAATATATGTCTAGTCTATTATACATATCTAAAGATTTGACGAATCAAACTCAGTCACCTACTAAAAATAGAGCTGATTATAAATCATGCTTAAACAATTCTTTGATCAAATGACAGGTTGTAGAGAAGTCACTAGCCGAGGTAAAACTCACAGATGCAGCCAGAATGAGATCTGGTAGTTACAGTGGAGGAATGAAACGACGCCTCAGTGTCTCTATAGCCCTTATTGGTGAACCAAAATTGGTCATTTTGGATGAACCAGTAGGTTTATTTTTTGTTAAAAAAAAAAAAAAAAAAGTTTTTCCTTGATGTTTTATACTAAAAACTATTTTATGTTGATGTCCTCCATAGACTTCTGGCATGGATCCAATAACTAGAAGACATGTCTGGGACATAATTGAGGGTGCCAAAAAAGGGCGTGCGATCATTCTGACCACTCATTCAATGGAAGAAGCTGACATCTTAAGTGACCGCATTGGTATCATGGCAAAGGGTAGGCTTCGTTGCATTGGAACTTCAATAAGATTGAAATCAAAATTTGGAACCGGTTTCATTGCTGATGTAAGCTTCTCTGGTGGGACAAATGGGACTCCTGAAAGAGAACATACTTTGAGTACATCTCAACCTGAAGCTGTGAAACAGTTTTTTAAAAGTGTATGTCAAAGATTGCTTTTCTTTTTTCTTTGCCGTAGCTACTAACGGAAGTGTTTTTGATTTACAAACTATGTCCACAGCGTCTGGACGTGGTGCCTAAAGAGGAAAACAAGTCCTTCCTAACCTTTGTTATTCCCCATGACAAGGAGAAGCTGTTGACGGTAATATCTTAGTTTAACATCATTTCTTTTAACATCATTTCTAGTCTTGTGGAATTATAAGCACGTGACTTTTGGACTTCTAGCTCATTTGGTGATCATTGGCTTTTACCCTCAATATTCAGGACTTCTTTGCTGAGCTACAAGATAGAGAGAAGGAATTTGACATATCAGATATCCAGCTCGGGCTTACAACTCTTGAAGAAGTTTTTCTGAACATTGCTAAACAAGCAGAACTGGAAGATGTGGCTGAAGGAAGATTTGTGACTCTTAGTTTGAATACAGGGCTCTCACTTCAAGTAAGTTGATTACCATATTCTTGGTTTCATAATATTTCATGATTAATAAGTAAAGTTCATTCAATTCAGATACCTATAGGAGCGAGATTTGTGAAAATCCCAGGAACAGAAACTGCTGAGAATCCAATTGGCACTATGGTAGAAGTGTATTGGGAACAAGATGAATCTGGTACACTCTGCATTTCAGGTCACTCGCAAAACATGCCAATACCAGCTCATGTTCAACTAAGAGATCCTTCAATAGCCACTTCTAGTAGAAACTTCTTACGAAGACGGGAAGAAATTCATGGAACTGTGATTGATCCTGCACAGATTATAGGTGCAAGTTCATAATAAAGATAGAACTTCAGGTCACAGTAAGTAATAAAAGGTTTTACAGAACTATATTTGTGTATAGAAACATAAAAAAGTGACTTTTGTGCGATGACACAAAGTTGAATAACCATATGTGAAATTTACCCTAACTTTTATGATAATTGAGGAATCTCTGAGGGTCATACTATCATGCCCCAAAATGGGTTGAGACGTGGCAGACATCTGATGCCTACCAAGTTACACTGAGGGAACCAACGTAGTGCAGTAACTATGTGTTTCGTGTCCACGTACCACGATCCAATTAATTAGTGACAATATCATCAATCAGGATTATATATATATATACACTTTTAAAATCGTTTGCCTGTAAAATAAAACAATCTTTTAGCAAATAATTCCTTATGGTTATGCGCTCGTTTCATTAACTAACAATGTTGACCTAAATCATCGAATGCAGACAGAAGGGAGCAGATGCCTTTCTCTTTCAGAACTTTGCCATGTGGTCTAATAATTTTACACATTTTCTGCTTAACAGAACATGCATGCTTATAAATTAAGTTCCGCTTGCAACCCACGTAATATGAAATACTCAATGATCTCTCCTACCAAATACCAATTGGCAGAGATGGATACGTGCAAAATCAAATGTGGATTCATAATTTTGAGTTTATGAGTTTTAAATTTTATTTGAAAATACAGTTTATTGGGTTCTGAATAAATTATTTATACATATTAATTAAGTGAGTTTCTTAACACAAATACAAAATTTTGGCTAAAGCTACTGCCAAACTCGTAACTAATACTCTAGCTCCCCTCTGTACAAATTAAAATCCCAATTTAAGTGCCCTGCACGAAATCAAAAGCAATATAATACGAGTATTGACCATGTTTTCGTCTATGTGAACAAAAAATAACTAATGATCACAAAATCCTAAGATCAAAAGTAGAGTTTCAGATAAATTTCATATAGACGTGATTTGATGGTTGGCTTATAAGGGATATGGAGGATCTTAGCTTATTGTGTTAAACAATGTGATGTTCCCTCCAACTAGGAAATAAGAAATGGATAGCTAGTTCGTCCGAAATTCAGAAAGTATAGATATTTTAATCAAGCTTTTGGTGGATGGTCATAAATCATTCATCCCCCTTGTTGAATGTGCAAAACTTTAGTTTAACAATGACCAAATTACAAGTTCAAGACCATTGTCCCCGCTTGCTCAATGATCTTGAACTTCTGACCCAGCTTGCTCAATAACCAAATCTTGCTAATTAATTTATATGTTTTTTTAGTATATTTCTTTCTGTTATGTTGTTTATTGTCATTCAAGTCCATCATTTTTAGTTTTCGGATGACACATGATTATTTCAAACCTAACAAAAATCCCTAGACCCTGAGGATCCTAGGGTCCTTACGGAATGGATCTTCTCCAACTGCCTACTTTTAGAATTAGGCAAAGGAAGACAACTACTATAACTAATTGTATATGATGGTGTACTTTTGTGTAATTAATTTTTCGGAAAAGGGTCAAAATTACCCCTGAACTTTGAAAAATAGTTCATTCATACCCTTCGTTATACTTTAGGGCCAATTATACCCTTACAGTTATACTATGGGGTCAATTATACCCTTATGACTAACGGCTGCCACGTGGCATCATCCCAACCCTTTAAAATTATTTTACCCTCAAATAATTTTTTACCCACTAAAATAACTCAACCCGACCCGATTTTTTTTTTCGAGCAAAAATAATACGGATACTTTTTCCAGGAAAAAAAATAAAAATAATTTCATATTATTTTTGCTGGAAAAAAATTTGTTGAGTTATTTTAGTAGGTAAAAAATTATTTGAGGGTAAAATAATTTTGAAGGGTTGGGCTGATGCCACGTGGTAGCCGTTAGTCATAAGGGTATAATTGACCCCATAGTATAATTGTAAGGGTATAATTGGCCCTAAAGTATAACGAAGGGTATAAATAAACTATTTTTCAAAGTTCAAGGGTAATTTTGACCCTTTTCCGTTAATTTTTTGATGTAGTACAAGGAGAGTGGCATACCTAGCTCCGTTATTGCTTGGACAATATGTATGGACCAAATGTATTTAGGGAAGCTGATGGTACTTGTAATAGGTATTCCTAACTTAAAATAATTGGAGAGGTTAGGCACTATATAGATCCCCTGGTCCATATATTCATTTTTTGGATTTTAATATACAGGTACGGAGTCTGCCTTATCCACCCCACCCCCCGCGCTCCCCACACACACCCCATCCCACCCACCCACGCCAACCAGTACACCACCACAATTTTGACTCGATATTGGAGGCTCGATTTTGGTGAAAATGATTTAACTTTAGCTTTCCGGAAGAAGATAGTTTCTCGCTTCGAGCAGTATGAGAATCGTTAGTAAAGCCCGTTGCAGTAAAAAAAATAAAAAATTACCGCGATTTGCAATCGATTTTGCACATTTCTCCTCAGAAAACGGTTGTTCAGTCAATAATTGAAAGCGTTAATCTTAAACAAGAAAAAAAACTTATAACTAAGCGAATATAGGCGGTGCCTTGGAAATCAAAAAATTGAAATACACGTTTCGTTGTGGCGAGATATGGGTTACTTATCATAATCCCTAATTTCACGGGATTGGGGAGTCATTAGATGGACATGTGAAGTGGTACAAGTGTACAACTACAATTAAAAAGTCAAAAGATGGCGTAAAATTTTTAGAAGTGTTGATATGAGATACTCCCTCCATCTCAAAATAGTTGCCATCCTTAGTAAAAATATTTGTCTCAAAATATTTATTATTTTATTTACCCAAAACAAAATTAAATATTTTTTTTTTCCATTTAACTCTTGTATTAATTATACTAGTGAAGTCATCCGCGCTTTGCGTGGTCATTTAAGTAAAATTAAAATATAATTAAAAAAATTATTAGTTTTTTTTTTTTCAAAAACATTAACCTTTACTCATCAATCATTTTTTTTCCAATTGCAACACTACTATTATTCTAATTTAATTTTCATGGTTGATAATAAATGGGAAAAGAAAAGTCAATGTCAAATAAATGACTCTTTAATTTTGACTTTCCCATCTTATGTATATCACCAGAATCATATGTATCAATGTCAGTGATGTAGCAAGTACGCGCAAGTTTAATCCTACCATCTTAATTATTTTCTTAAGATTTCTAATAAATTTAAAAAATTATTTAGTAAGTATAGGAATTTAATTAAGAAAAAGCAATAACAAAACAAAAAGATTCTTCTTTGATCATATTCTCAATTCTCATTAGCTTCTTGACATTTTTGTAATCTCCTTTTTTTTTTTTTTGGTTAGTTTCTTGATCCACTCTATTTTTTTCTTATTTTTTCCCTATCATTTTTCATTTGAAAAATCTTTTTATGTAGCCGAAGCCGAGCCGAGCGAGCGACGACGACGGCGCGTGGGGTCCTTTCCCCCTCAACCCTTTTAGCAACTAGAGAAGGTGTAATATAATATGTACACCTCTCTTTTTCTCTCTTTTTCCTATGTGGGACAGATGCTTTAACCAAAGCACAAGGAACCTTTTACATTTCCCAAAGCAAAAGGGACCTTTTGTCACGACCCAACCCCGTAGGCCGTGACTAGTGCCCGATCTGGGCACCCGAACCCATCTATCAAATATTATCTCAAATTCTATCAACCCATCCTAGTATATGGCGGAAGCCGACAAGGCTTTATTTCAAATTTAGGTAATTTCCAGAAAAATTTCGGCAGAGTTTCCTTTATTTTACGGACTATCCAATATACCCTGCACCCAGAAAATACCAACAAAAGCCACACAGGGCTAACCAAGCAATATATAAACATATGCGGACCGGCCGCCTCGGCGTATGGGATCGCCCAAACGACATGCACATACATCCATACAGAAAGACCCTAACCCACAAACATGTCCACAGACCTCTAAACAGACCGACAGAATCATATGACGGGACAGGGCCCCCGCCGTACCCATGAACGAATATATACAAATGCACTAATAAAAATATATATACCAAAAGTATAAGCTCCGGAAAGAGAGGAGCACTCCGAATAGCAGAAAGGGTGTCCTAAACAGGTGGATCACCAGGCTGTGCGTCTGTACCTGCGGGCATGAAACGCAGCCCCCGGAGAAGGGGGTCAGTACGAAATATGTACTGAGTATGCAAAACAGAAGGTACAGAAATAAATCTGAATAATAATCGAATCAGATATATAGAAAATAATACATATCAAAATGTTTATTTCCAAAGTATAAATTATGCATAGGGCACTGGAAAATGTGGTCGCCCGCCTGTCGATGGCGCCACAACACAGCATAACACCAGAAAGTTTCAAATCTCCGAATCCCCGTCACACATCACAACACAGCATAACGCCAAACACAGCATAACACCAAACATAAGTGGAACCCGGCCCTCGAGCGAGGAGCACGGTGAACCATAAACACAGCATAACACCGGAATGTATCAAAAAGCGCACGACAACAGAACCGGCCCGGGAACCGGCGAACGATATCATAGTAGGCACGAGCGGAGTAGTGAGGAATCATATGCATAAAATCATTATTATAAATCCGAAGGATAAGTAAAATAGTCATATTCGAAATCGGAGTAATAATTATCACTTTTTGATTCAAAGTTGTCGAATTTACATAAAGGGCGTCGTGGGACCCACGGACGAGTATAGACCCGAACTGAGCCCGCCTATTAAAAACATACCCATTATACATCAAGCAAACTCCTATAAAAATTATTGGAGCGATCCGAGCCTCTATGCGAAAAATATGGCATTCAGAGATTACAAAATTTCTTAAAGTGAACATTTTCTATGCGAATTTCGGAAAGCGATTACTTCAAATACATCATGGTTCATATTTCATAAAAACATACATAAGAGTGTCAAAGAATATATATATGGATCATAACATGCTCGGATCTCGAATTTGGAATTCCCTTAAAGCTCTAATCTAGCCTATGTGAAACTAAGGCATGCCAAAAGAAGGAAGGTTGCTTTACATACCTCTTACGCACTTCCAAAATAGCCAATCTAAAGTAAATTTCCAATCTACGCCTCGGGCTCCCCAAGGTCTACAAATACGCCAACGAATACCAAACATTAGTTAAGGACACTTGAGCCATTCTTTCCAACTAATCATTAAATTCTACAGAAAATTCGGCAGCACTTCCCCTATAAATAGGCCATCCCGAGAATTTATCTCGCTCAAAATCAACAACAACCACAATAACCAACCTAGCAACATCAATAATCAATTCGAAAGGCAAAACAACATTAATAGCTCTCTTTTACATCTTTCAACAACTTTCCAAATATTCGTTTCAACGGCTTACTTTCAAGCCACAATATCGTTCGTACATTCGATTATTAACCCAAATCCATACTAACAACATTAGAGGACTTCTAAACCATTCACATAATTTTTTTCCAACAATCCAAAAATTTTCCCAAAGCTGGCCGAAACCAATCCCCTAAACTGTGAGCAGCCCTCTCGTTGCTTTCCTTATTTTTAAGTCATGTTTTGTATCACAATCCACAATATAACGATATGATTTTCATAAAATATACAATTTACGTCAAACGCACAACTAGCCTCAAAACAGCCCCCTACACGGCTTCAACACAACTACGACAACTTCATGATTTTTTTTTATCCATTTATCCACACCACAACACATTCAATTTACTCCCAATACATGTACAAGAAGATTAAGCATGATTCCATCTAAACCTATCACTCACGGCTCACTTCAACTTCAACAACAACAATCCAATACCGACATGCAAAAAAAATTATATACATTCAATTCATCATCTATACATGTTCATAATGTATCCAAACTCATTATAAATGTAAAAGAAATAACCAATTCTTACCTTGAATACTTGGCTCCAATTTGTGTCTTAAATTCTTATACTTATTCTTGCTTCTCCACCTCCCTCTCCTTGTCTTCTCCTTAGAATTTTATTAAATCACAAAACTGATTTTTTTTTTCTCCACTCTAGCCGTGACCTCCTTCTCTTTCAACTCTTCTTTTTCTTGGTTTGTTTAGTTCTTGAAAGCTGATTTTTCAACAAGTGGAGTTGGAAAGTGTCATTTGCACTATGCCTTATTTTATATATTATTCCCCATATTGCTACACGTATTCCCTCTTTTGAGGACTCACTTTTGCACCTTGTTTCTTTAATTTTCAGATTTGATTCCCCCCCCCCCCTTTTTTTTTTTTTTTATTCGGGTGGGGCCCACATGGCCCCTTAGGCTTAATTAATTAATGAAGTGATTAAATTTTAATCCCACTTAATAATCTAATCATAGTTAATTTACCCCTAATCTCCAATAATATCTTTATACCAATAAAATTTATAAACAATTTATGTTTTAATTAAAATTAAAAAAAAAATTAAAGATTTCTATTTCGTGTCCGAAAATAATTCCGCCTTTAACTTGATTCGACTTGCTTGCGAATAATTTGACGTATAAATATACGGGGTATAACATTCTCCCCCCCTTTAGAACATTCGTCCTCGAATGTTACATTAGTCTTATAGGGTCTCACAACATTCCGGGTTAGTTTCCTTTTGAGTAGCATATATCGATTTCTTACCAATCAATGTAACGAATTTAGAAATTCAAATCACCTGTAAACACACCTGGTGGCGCCTCCTGGTCCTGTCGGCTGGCCAACGCATATATGCGGTTCGAAGGACTGCTAGAACCTGAAGCACCGCCACGGCCTCGACCGCGACCCGCCTGTACCGGCATACCTCGTCCCGCAGGGCGCATGGCTGAGGGAGTAGAAGATGAACCCGCGGCTGATCCCGTCGGCTGAACTGTACTACCAGAACCACTTGCCATTGGACAATCACGCATCATATGGCCCTGACGGCCGCAAGAAAAACAGGCTCCCGTAGCTCGGTAGCACTCTCCTGGATGAGATCTCCCACAATACGAACACCGAGGCATAGGTGGCCTCGCCTGGCTGGAACCTCGGCTCACCTGTGAACCTGGAACCCTGGAGCTCTGGCCTGCTCCTAAGTATCTGGCACTATCAAATCCCTCTCCGGTAGACTGCGGGGGCGCACTCTGCCCTGGCTGAGAAGACTGTCTAACATACTGTTGAGGCTGCCCGCCTTGAGGCTCCCCAGAATACCCAGCGGACCTGGCCCTCTTGGGCGGCCTCCTGTCTCGATCTCTACCAGCATAATCGGCTCTATGTCGGTCCTCCATACCCAGAGCATAAGCCTGTAGTCGGGCAATATCCATGTCTGTCTGCAATGCCACCGCCATACAGCCATCAATCAAGTAGCGGTCTAACCCCATCACGTATCTGTGCATCCGATCGGCCATATCTGCTACTATGGCAGGTGCGTACCGGGCCAGAGAATCAAACTCCATATTATACTCACGAACACTCCGACCCCTCTGCTGCAGATGTAAAAATCGGTCAACCCGCGCCCGCCGTAACTCTGGGGGCAAAAAGTGGCGGGTAAAAGCAGCCACGAACTCGTCCCAAGTAGCTGGGGAAGCACCCTCACCCCTAGATAGCTCCCAGGACTCATACCAGTGAGCAGCGACATCCCGTAGTCTATGCGAAGCCAACTCAACAGACTCAGTCTCTGAAGCCCTGACCAAATCTAGTGAGCGCCGCATCCCCCGAATAAAGTCATGGGGGTCCTCATCGGGCTTAGACCCGTAAAACTCTGGAGGGCCACATAATAGAAACTCTCGAACCCTCAGGCTGTCACGCCTATCGTCATCATCATCATCTCTCCGCCCGCGTCTGCGAGCCTGTCCCGCTACCAGAGTGGTCAATAACTGCACAGCCTCTCTCAGTGTCCTGTCCTCCGCCCCTGGCTGAGGAGCTGGAGGCGCGGGAGCTGAAGCCCCTGGAGCTAATGGAGAAGCTGCTCCAGACTCCTCTGACGATGAAGACGTAGCAGAGTCGGCTGGCCGGGACGTAATATCACGCATCATCTGAGCAAGGGTCCGAGTACCCTTCTGAGCCCGGCTGGTCTCTCCTACTACGCCCTTTTTCTTCTGGGCGGCCGTCGCCTTTTTCGGAGGCATCACTGAAAGAAAAACAACAACAGATCAAAACAGAATCATCCTAATACCACAGTTCTATCGCACGATCTAAGATCAGAAGAAAAGACAACATCCTAAATGTCCTGTAGCCTCCTGTTTATAGATGTGGTGCACAACACACCGATAAACAAGACTCTACTAGACACGATCTGTGGACACTCCGAGGACAAACCGCTCTGATACCACTTCTGTCACGACCCAACCCCGTAGGCCGTGACTAGTGCCCGATCTGGGCACCCGAACCCATCTATCAAATATTATCTCAAATTCTATCAACCCATCCTAGTATATGGCGGAAGCCGACAAGGCTTTATTTCAAATTTAGGTAATTTCCAGAAAAATTTCGGCAGAGTTTCCTTTATTTTACGGACTATCCAATATACCCTGCACCCAGAAAATACCAACAAAAGCCACACAGGGCTAACCAAGCAATATATAAACATATGCGGACCGGCCGCCTCGGCGTATGGGATCGCCCAAACGACATGTACATACATCCATACAGAAAGACCCTAACCCACAAACATGTCCACAGACCTCTAAACAGACCGACAGAATCATATGACGGGACAGGGCCCCCGCCGTACCCATGAACGAATATATACAAATGCACTAATAAAAATATATATACCAAAAGTATAAGCTCCGGAAAGAGAGGAGCACTCCGAATAGCAGAAAGGGTGTCCTAAACAGGTGGATCACCAGGCTGTGCGTCTGTACCTGCGGGCATGAAACGCAGCCCCCGGAGAAGGGGGTCAGTACGAAATATGTACTGAGTATGCAAAACAGAAGGTACAGAAATAAATCTGAATAATAATCGAATCAGATATATAGAAAATAATACATATCAAAATGTTTATTTCCAAAGTATAAATTATGCATAGGGCACTGGAAAATGTGGTCGCCCGCCTGTCGATGGCGCCACAACACAGCATAACACCAGAAAGTTTCAAATCTCCGAATCCCCGTCACACATCACAACACAGCATAACGCCAAACACAGCATAACGCCAAACATAAGTGGAACCCGGCCCTCGAGCGAGGAGCACGGTGAACCATAAACACAGCATAACACCGGAATGTATCAAAAAGCGCACGACAACAGAACCGGCCCGGGAACCGGCGAACGATATCATAGTAGGCACGAGCGGAGTAGTGAGGAATCATATGCATAAAATCATTATTATAAATCCGAAGGATAAGTAAAATAGTCATATTCGAAATCGGAGTAATAATTATCACTTTTTGATTCAAAGTTGTCGAATTTACATAAAGGGCGTCGTGGGACCCACGGACGAGTATAGACCCGAACTGAGCCCGCCTATTAAAAACATACCCATTATACATCAAGCAAACTCCTATAAAAATTATTGGAGCGATCCGAGCCTCTATGCGAAAAATATGGCATTCAGAGATTACAAAATTTCTTAAAGTGAACATTTTCTATGCGAATTTCGGAAAGCGATTACTTCAAATACATCATGGTTCATATTTCATAAAAACATACATAAGAGTGTCAAAGAATATATATATGGATCATAACATGCTCGGATCTCGAATTTGGAATTCCCTTAAAGCTCTAATCTAGCCTATGTGAAACTAAGGCATGCCAAAAGAAGGAAGGTTGCTTTACATACCTCTTACGCACTTCCAAAATAGCCAATCTAAAGTAAATTTCCAATCTACGCCTCGGGCTCCCCAAGGTCTACAAATACGCCAACGAATACCAAACATTAGTTAAGGACACTTGAGCCATTCTTTCCAACTAATCATTAAATTCTACAGAAAATTCGGCAGCACTTCCCCTATAAATAGGCCATCCCGAGAATTTATCTCGCTCAAAATCAACAACAACCACAATAACCAACCTAGCAACATCAATAATCAATTCGAAAGGCAAAACAACATTAATAGCTCTCTTTTACATCTTTCAACAACTTTCCAAATATTCGTTTCAACGGCTTACTTTCAAGCCACAATATCGTTCGTACATTCGATTATTAACCCAAATCCATACTAACAACATTAGAGGACTTCTAAACCATTCACATAATTTTTTTCCAACAATCCAAAAATTTTCCCAAAGCTGGCCGAAACCAATCCCCTAAACTGTGAGCAGCCCTCTCGTTGCTTTCCTTATTTTTAAGTCATGTTTTGTATCACAATCCACAATATAACGATATGATTTTCATAAAATATACAATTTACGTCAAACGCACAACTAGCCTCAAAACAGCCCCCTACACGGCTTCAACACAACTACGACAACTTCATGATTTTTTTTTATCCATTTATCCACACCACAACACATTCAATTTACTCCCAATACATGTACAAGAAGATTAAGCATGATTCCATCTAAACCTATCACTCACGGCTCACTTCAACTTCAACAACAACAATCCAATACCGACATGCAAAAAAAATTATATACATTCAATTCATCATCTATACATGTTCATAATGTATCCAAACTCATTATAAATGTAAAAGAAATAACCAATTCTTACCTTGAATACTTGGCTCCAATTTGTGTCTTAAATTCTTATACTTATTCTTGCTTCTCCACCTCCCTCTCCTTGTCTTCTCCTTAGAATTTTATTAAATCACAAAACTGATTTTTTTTTTCTCCACTCTAGCCGTGACCTCCTTCTCTTTCAACTCTTCTTTTTCTTGGTTTGTTTAGTTCTTGAAAGCTGATTTTTCAACAAGTGGAGTTGGAAAGTGTCATTTGCACTATGCCTTATTTTATATATTATTCCCCATATTGCTACACGTATTCCCTCTTTTGAGGACTCACTTTTGCACCTTGTTTCTTTAATTTTCAGATTTGATTCCCCCCTTTTTTTTTCTTTTTTTTTTATTCGGGTGGGGCCCACATGGCCCCTTAGGCTTAATTAATTAATGAAGTGATTAAATTTTAATCCCACTTAATAATCTAATCATAGTTAATTTACCCCTAATCTCCAATAATATCTTTATACCAATAAAATTTATAAACAATTTATGTTTTAATTAAAATTAAAAAAAAAAATTAAAGATTTCTATTTCGTGTCCGAAAATAATTCCGCCTTTAACTTGATTCGACTTGCTTGCGAATAATTTGACGTATAAATATACGGGGTATAACACCTTTTATATTCCCTTCACTTTTCATCCCATCATTTCCCATTCACCAATATCAAAAAACCCAACAAAAAGAAAATAAAGGATAACCAACATGGCTCAAGATACCTATATTTGGATAAAAATTGGTGTGATTTAAGGTGTCATAAACTTATACGTTAAATAATTGGGGGTTAGAGTTATGGATATTATTAATGGAGTAATTAAGAGTAGAATTAACCCAAAAAAAAAAATTAAGAGTAGAATTAAGAGGTATGAGTTGTGGAGATGATTTTTATATAAAAAATAATTGAAAGAAATGAGAGAAAAAGTCAAAAAAAAGAGAAAAAAGATAAATATTTTTCTTGGCTATAGAGAGCTGCCACATCACCTTGTTTATACCTAGCTTTATATTATATATAGATATAGATTAATGGGCTGATTTTGTGAGTACACATACCAACATTTAAGAGATTTCATCATTAATGTAGTAAATATTTATTGAGGAGAGAGAACATGATGGTTAAGAGGGTAAATAGTCAAGATGTCACCCTTATAAATGTTTTCTTAATGGGTGTGTAAATGAAAAATGCGACAAATATTTTGATACGTATGAAGTATAAATTATTCTTTAGAAGCAGTGTTATCGGGGAAATTTAATGTTTTCACAGTTGACTCTTCTTTTCGAAAAGTCTTAGGCAGTTTTTCTTAATTCCCACTCAAATTGCAACTAAAAGTTAGGAGTATATATTTAAAATAATACTCTCTTCATTTCATAATAAGTGACTCTTTTAGCTCATGCACACACTTTAAGAAATTGCTTACTCCTAGAAAATTATGAGTATTTTTACTAACTCACCCCTAATTAATGCTCAGAAAAAGAAAAGTTATTTAATGATTTTTTATTATAAATAAGGATAAGTTTGGAAGAATAGGATTAATTTCTTCTTGAATTCTTAAAGCGTCACTTATTTTGAAACAAAATAAAAAACCTAAAAGGTTACTTAATATGGAACTGAAGGAGTACTAAGAATTACTATGAATTATCTACTTTATATTCCCCTCTCTATATTTATATAGCTGCTCAAAGTAATAGCATATATAGTCCTTCCCAGTTTCCTCGTATAAGATCGAGTACAAATCCTTAACTTTAATTTGTTTGCAATTCATTCTAACAACACAAAGTTGTAATGGATTGGGAGGCAGAGTCTTACCCAGAGTACCAAGATTTGATTTATATTCTCTTCTTTGCTCTCTTCTTTCCCATCCTTCGATTGATACTCGACAGATTAGTGTTCGAGGTAAATATATCTATCGTACAAAAATCATCTGGCATGAAAACAAAAATTCTTTTTTTAAAAATAAAAATAAAAATAATAATTAATGTAACCGTGCCCTGATGCAAGGCATTGGCTAAGCGCATGATTTGTGGAAAGGACGCGAAGGTGATCAAAGGCATAAAGAGGAAGAAGATCAACAAGTTCAAGGAGTCGGCATGGAAATTTACATATTTCCTATCTGCAGAAATATTTGCACTTTGTATTACTTATAACGAGCCTTGGTTCACAAATACTCGACATTATTGGGCAGGACCTAGAGATCAGGTTTGGCCTGATCTCAAAATCAAGTAAGCCAGCTAGGTTCTTGTACATGCACATTATACACAACTAGTTCATAAGTAGATGGTGATAGTCCAGGTTGGAAATATCGAGGTGTGTTTTAATACATGCCTAACTCAAGGGGCGCTTTAATACATAGACGGTGATAGTTCTGATAGGAAAAAGGAACTGCTGATAGTTGGATTGTGAAACTCGCGAAAAAGTGATCACATGTATGTTTTTTACAATTAACTCTATACATATTATCCTCACGGGATCATATGTATATGGCAGATTAAAGCTGAAAGGATGGCACATGTATGCTGGAGGGTTCTACTTATACTCCATATTTGCATTGCTCTACTGGGAAACAAGACGCTCTGACTTTGCTGCCCACATGATTCATCACATAACATCACTATCACTCTTTCTCTTGTCTTATATTTTCAGGTAACTACGCTAATTAAATGGATTGATTCTTATCCATGCTATTTAATTATAATTAGAAGAAAGATGTTAATTAGAATAGGGATGCAAGTGATGAGTTGGTTTAATTTTGAAAATGGAATTGCAGGATAGCACGTGGTGGATCAGTGGTGGGAATAATTCATGACGGAAGTGATGTACTAATGGAATTTGCAAAGATGTCAACATACAGTGGATTTCATACTATTGCTGATATTTCCTTCGGTTTTTTCGCATTGTCTTGGCTATTACTTCGTCTAATCTACTTTCCTTTCTGGGTTATCCGGAGCACATGGTGAGTGAGTTTACCATCAACACCGTTAATTACTTGTTATCAGGTCTGATTTTCCCATCAAACTAATTTTAATTTACCATGATCTAGTGAATTAATGAAGTGGAAATATGCATCAATTAATTAGAATTAAGTGATAGAAGTGTATGTGTAAACACATATCATGCATTTTGTTCTTTTGGTGTAACAATCGGTGTGACAAAAATTTTTACTCTTAATAAACTCTCATTGTTCCACTTTATTTGATACTATTTTGAAACCAAATGACTTTTGTTTGACCAGAAAGTGAAATAGAGGTAGTACTATATTAATTACTCCACATTCATATACGTAGTACTCCTGCTGTTTCAATTTATGTGGCATTTTTCGCTTCTCGAAAGTTAATTTGACTAGTCTTTGAAGTTGAATTAAATTAGATCAACTCAATATTTGAGAATTAAGATTTAGATATTCAAAAACTAAACGATAAGTACTATAAATTGCAATCTCTCATGTCAATATGATGAAAAAATATATTTTAAAATATTCATCAAAATTCACGTAGTTTGAATCTCGAGAAGTAAAAAGTGTCACATAAATTTGAATAGAAGGAAATTAGGAAAGAAAATGATATTAGTCCAAAAGTTAGGTGATAATTAAGCAGCTTAATTATCTCTGTGGCTTAATATATATCAGCATTTTTTCCTTTTGTTTTAAATAAATAAATCAAAGATTAAATCTTTATTTCTTGTGCAGCTACGAAGTTCTTTTCATAGTGGATAAGGAGAAACACCACAATATAAATGGAATCATACTTTACATTGTGGTAAATTCAATGCTGATATGCTTGCTGGTTTTACATATCTTTTGGTGGACACTCATTTGCCGGATGATTATAAACAAACTAAAAAAAGGCCACGTTGATGACGTCCGATCTGGTAATTAAAGAACCGCACCTGCTTCATTATTACTTTTTCTTCTGTATATGTGATGTACTTTAATTGAGTATGAAGTTTAAGAAAAACATTAAATTTGTGATTTAAATAAACTATAAATATTTGTGTGGTTATAAATCATTTCGATCATTAAAGTTAAATGATAAGGTCAAGTTAAATTATTTTTCTAAAACAGACTAAGCAAAAAGGTACACTACATAAATTAGTACAAGAGGGATTATCCTTTATATACTTCCAGCATGCATCACAAATCACAACTTGTGATCTTAAGTGCAATTTTTATTTCAATGATTTGCAGATTCTGAATCCGATGAGGATGAACACAAACAGAGCTGATCGGTCAGTAGCTAAGATCCAAACTAATTTTTAGCATTTCTAGCTTGTAGAGGCAGCGCACTAACTGATGTTGATGAACACTTAAAACACTGGCTGTTTGCATTGCTATTTCTTATCGTTTCATAATTTATATTTTTAACTATGTCGTATTCGTATAGCATTATATTACTCCTCTACTGTATTGTTGAAACAATGTTTCCATATGTTGTGGGGTATTGTTTATTGCATTTGTTGTTGTTCAATAAGAGGAGGAGTGTCATTATTGTTCTTGTTTGGTTTGACTCTAACATTGTACATTGCAATAACTTCTGAGTTTACTAAAATGTCCTTAATTATTGTAAATACAAATTTATTAACAATTCAGAATAAAAAAGGGATGATTGTAGATGAGATAGTAAAGTGGCTAGATCATACGTTATTTCTCTTTTCCATTTTACGCTTACTATTGATAATTTATGTATGTTACATACATATAGGGGAATTATGGCCCTATTCTGTACTTCGGGTCCAATCATGTGTATTTGCCTGCTAGAAAACAAGTTTCATGGTTCGACTTGTGTCCACATTACGAGCTCTTTGGATGACTATCAATTTAGTTCGAGCGTTTTAACTTTTTCACCCCTAAACAGCTAAATTCCTGCATATTCTTTCAGCAACTCAGCCAAAATTAGTTGAGTTACGTAATTTTCAGAGACAATTATGCAGAATTTTTTTTTCCGGGATATAAATTTATGAATGTCGAACAACGAATTATGCAGCCAAATTCACTTGAACAAAGCAATTGAAAGCAATACCTACGTCATTAAGCTGGAAAACGCTTTGGAACAATGTTTTGTGTTGGAAAATTTGGAGAGCAATACAACTAAGAAACAATCACTCAAATGATTTCGGGCAATTCGCAGGAATGCCCTTATTTTGGGGTGGTCTTCAATTTTTGGCCCTCAAATTGGTGGTCTTCAATTTTTGTCTTTCGCCTAATACCATGAGGTTTGGGGTTCGAACCCGGCTCAATAAAAAAAAATCGCAAGGCAGAGTTTTATAGCAAAGTTAGGCCTATTCGGGCCAAAGTTAGGCCTTAGGCAGAATTTTGAATGCAAAACTCTACCTGCAGGCAGAATTTTAAACTTTGCCTACAGGGAGAGTTTTCCATTCAATATTCTGTCTGCATGTAGAGTTTTGCATTCAAAATTCTGCCTGAGGTAGAGTTTTGCAAAACTCTACCTCGCGAATCCAAACCTCTGCCTTGCGAAATTCCTATTTTTATTTTACTGAGCTGGGGTTCGAACCCAGAACCTTGAGGTATTAGGCGAAGGGCAAAAATTAATGACCAGTGCTTTTGAAGGGCAATCCGCACAAAAAAATGAATGGTTTCTGCACTGTCCACAAGCAACGTATCTATATGAGTAGCCGCTTAAATATATAGACAGACATATGAAACAAATTTGGGTCGCCTATACTTTCTATATGAAACATATATTCGGAAGCGAATTGTTTTATAATAAATAAATACAATATTTACAGCGTGATTCAGACAAAATTTTCATAAAATGAAAAACATGAGCCGCAATAAAATGTAGTATAGATTGGTTCTGATAAGGATGTCAAGAAAGAACATTGAAAGCATGAGCAGAGCGAGCAACCTTGATAAATACATCCTCCAAAGTTGTATCAGCCAGACCCCAAGCATAAACAATGAATCTACCCTTTGCTTTCTCAACAGCTTGAAATACATCTGCAATTCTAACTTCTTGCTTTGGCAACTCAAACTTCTGTGTTCCTGATATATGGTATATCTTGTTGGCATTTGGGCATAGGCGTCGCACCATGTGTTCCACTTCCTCCTCGTTATCTGATGATGTTGTCATCGTAAACACATAAGACCCTCCATATCTTGCCTTCAACTGTTGGAAATACATGGTTAGAACATTTTGACACTTAAAAAGAAGCAGATGGTACGACACTTATGACCACAAAATATACAGGATTTCTTAAAAACTTGAGATTACCTCTTTAGGATTTCCTATGCACTGAAAGGTGCCATCAACGAATATTCCCAGTCGATCACAAAGATGCTCCGCTTCTTCCATGGAATGGGCTGAAATTGTTATCCTCATGAGTAGAGCCATATTAATGATCTCATTAACCAATGGAAAGAAAAGAACAAGGAGAGCATTCTGGTGTGCAAAGTCCAACATATGGTGGACTGGGGGTGAAATTCACATATGAATTAACGTGGAATGACAACAAACTGTTGTACAATGCATATATCCCATTATCATTTATCAGTACTTTAAAGATTACTTTATAATGTTGTTTAAAGAACATGCGAATTTGGAGAAACCCTTCATACAGCTCGTTAGTACTGCCCTGAGTGCACATACTTTATTCATGTCAAAGGGGAAACAAAGAAACAAGAGAAGGTTAAATTACTAGTGAGAATAATTGCTCTGTCTTGCTTTGCACGCTTGACGACATTCCACAAGCTATTTCGTGAAGATGGATCCAGACCTGTGCTGGGCTCATCCATGTAGACAACCTGAAGTTTCATCAACAACAAAAGAACATCAATAAACATCTCTGATTGTCTTCCCACGAGGATGGATGGTAGGACTACCATACCTTGGGATCTCCAATCAGTGAAATAGCAACACTTAG
Organism: Lycium barbarum; assembly: GCF_019175385.1. Lineage (NCBI taxonomy): Eukaryota > Viridiplantae > Streptophyta > Magnoliopsida > Solanales > Solanaceae > Lycium > Lycium barbarum. Next base: position 133,400,357 of record NC_083339.1, read on the forward strand.
CCTCCTCTTCATTCCACCACTGTATTTCCCAGCTCGCTTGTCAGCAATGCCTCCATGAAACAAGTTAACACTCTTAAGAGATTCTTCAACTGCCTGCAGGCAGAAAATTATAAGTAACCAAACATATATTTATGCTTCAGATGAGGAGTCAAGTCTATCAAGATTTCATCTTTCAAGTTGCTTTGACAATTCATTGCCCGTGAAGAATCAACCAAATGCTTGTGCTATTAATTGAAAAATATCAGTAAGGATATACTGGAGTTGAGGAATACAATTGATTTAATCAGTTATGCTAATTGGCTGTAGGCTGTAGCTTAGGCTGAATGAAGATTTCTGGTGTAACAGATTTTGGATGATAAGTTCAATTTTACAAGCACTCATAAGTCATAAGCCAGGGTAGAAGTGTGAGCCATTAACCTACTTGTGTCAAGTCTGCTCCTTTAAGATTTTTAAGCCTTCCATAGAAAAGTAGGTGTTCCCTTCCTGTTAATGTTTCCCAAAGCAAGCTGAAATGAATTCCCAAATGACAAAGACAATTAGTAGTAGGACAAAGATATTTGCATAAAGGGGGAGGCATCAAATGTCAACTTGACTTTAGAGGAAATCAGTTCTTACTCATGCTGCGGACACACACCCATGTTGGTGTATATCATATCCATGTCTGTTCGTATATCCATACCATGAGCATATGCAGTACCGGAGCTTGGTTTAATGAGCCCAATCATCTGTTAATAGAAAATTATCACTCAAGGGTGTAGAGTTATCGTTTTTAGCAATCTAAATACGAAAAAAAAAAAAGAATCAGTATGCAGCACATCTGACTACAAAATAAAGGCCACTCGGAATATCTTTTTTGAAGTTGTGAAAGCACTAAAATCACATCCTTGAGTGACTAAAACTTAGGATTTTCAAAGATATATCTAGCACAAAACAGACAACCAGGACTGACCATGTTAATAAAAGTAGTTTTGCCAGCACCATTGGGACCAAGCATACCAAAACATTCCCCTTGAGGCAAAGCAAGTGACAATCCTCTCACTGCAATTTTTTCAGGGTTTCCATCTTTCCCAGGATAAACCTTTTTCAAATTGTCACATATGATGGCGTGATTTGTACTTGACTCAAGCAACTGTTCAACTCTCTCCCTCTGTTGAAAGGAGGTTCAGTATGGTTACTTTTGTAGATAGGACAAATATACTGGGAAAATGTTTTTCACAAGAAACGTTAAATTTACCTCCTGAGCAACATCAAGTTTCTCCATTTGTACGAAAACTTTAGACCCCTGCCTTCCTGAACCGAGTTTCCTGATGGAATGTGAAGGCTTCTTTCTGGAATTCCACAAGAAAACTAGGGGATCTTTCCCTGATGATGCAATCTGATCAATGTAATAAGCAAGAACGAGAAGCATCAGCCACTGCACCAACATAATTATTAGGACCTCCTTCATCCCATTTTTGTCATCACTCAAATCTTTCCATCTCATACCATCTGTTCCCAGATAATTACCCTTGAAAGCATATTGGGAAAACTCATAAAATCCACGGAAAAGAGAAAAGCCAGGATATAGCTCCATAACTATAATCCAGCCTCCTACAATGTCATGACAGAGTTTACCAGAAGATTAGTATACAAAAGTGAAGCAAAATCCCAAAAAAAAAAAAAAAAAAAAAAACTTGAACTACTCAAACAAAATATCAGGAGAAATAAAGGCAAACAAAACAGACTAGTATCTCACTTCTAACATTATTTTGGCACAGAAGGGAAGGAAAGGAGAAGAAAATGATTTTCTTCACCTAATGAAAAATATAGCTTCTATGCTCCATGATAAAGAGAGGGAAAGTTAGAAGGTTAACAGTAATTTGTTCCCAATTTCATTCAAAGCCTGGAGATTCTAAAAGGCATTAACATGGAAGGGTCGCTAACCCCTGAATTGTTCCATTCTGTCATTTGCTTCTCCCTCTCTCCTACCACATATCTATAATCCTGCCTCCAAGGGTATGGTATAACTACAATCTGAAGACGGCATATTAGAAAATCGAACATTGCAGCAGTAAATTCAATAGAAAATTGAAAAAAGACCACGGTTGTATAAATTTAATTTGGAAGTACCACAGTAGAGTCCTACCAAACCTGATTTAGTACCTCCTCACCCACTACTTAGATTATTATGCGTGAAGCCACTTATATGAATTCGGTCAAGAAAAAGCACGATTTAATTAGTCAGGATACAGTGGTAGAGAATGATGATGGGCTGAAGCCCTCTAAAGCCCTCTAACCATTTAATTTTCCTTCTTTTGACTTTTGCATATATCATACATATTAATCCGTTCTTCTGTCGTGACCCTTTCCTGTTCTTTCACTCTACCTTCTCGGGCATCCCTTGACCAGTCTTTTGGCCCCTCCTGTCCACCCTGCTACAGAAAAACTACTGGACAAGTGGTAATAAGGTAAGGACAAGAACAGTAGGCTTGACAGTAGCATTAGGATGACGGGTTCTCGTAGTTGAAGTCTAATGGTTTGGGGGGCATCGATTGCCTGAATTCTATGGCTTCCCTTTCCCTTCAACCAGCCACTCTTTTAGTTCCCAAATTATATATAATCCAGAATCTGTTCAGGTGGGTTTCCGCTACGAATGGAATAGTGTTCGTGTCCAAAGGTGAACAAAGCCCTAGCTTCCCTTAAACAAAATTTAGCATTTTCTAAGAGCTCTAATAATCAGATAAAAGAGACAACCATGCCATTAATATTCACTTTAGCAATTAAATGATGCAATCCTCAAAAGGCCCAAATGAACTGCAGGTCAGTACAAATGTACTGATTTAATTAAACAGAGCTGTCACAATTTGGAGATGACTAGGTGGTGCAACTATGAAAATCATAATTTATAGTTCTAGCTAGATGATCAAAGAGTTAGCGAGACAGCCTTAATATTCCGGAACTTACTGGAAAATGATTCATCCTGGAGAAAGAACTGGAAAAGGAATTCTGACAAGAGTCCATTCGCAAACACCATTATATAGCCGATGACTGTTACAATGCCAAGTAAGAAGAATCATTCATATCATGTTAGATGCTGAAAGTTAATACAACAAAATTGGTTCATCCTTCTCATAAACATTCTCTTTCATATGCGCAATCCTTGCAACATTAAACTACTTTTATTGCAGATGTCAAACCTGTGGCTGCCTTGACATTAGAGAAAAACACAGCAACTAGAAAAGCAAGGGACGCTTGCAAGTTTACGTAGATGAAGTAAAACACAAACTGGATGATGTAATCATTAAGCAAAAAGAACTTCAAGCCTGCAAAAGGGGAAAAGGGGGAAACAAAGGAAATTTCTATCAGACAACTCCAGTTAACAAATAGGGCTCAACTGAATCGTTATAGCATTACCTACTAATGAGCCGAAAATCACAAAACATAACATGTATATAGAAGATATGAGCAGAAAATAAGCATAAGAAATCATCCAATAGGGACCATCCCCAAGTCCATGCATTTTCATCATGATTCTCAGGTTTTGCTGCTTTTCATAAACTAGAGCTATCAAAACAACCTGCACACAATTAATCATGCAATAAGCATGACGAGCATAAAATATTAAAAAGAATGATATGATAATAAAAAGATAATCTGTATAAAGGCTAATAAGTGCATTCAATTATGCTGTTAAAAATTATTAAGATAAACTTAACCAGGCATGATAGTGTTTCTAAAGAAAATAACCAGTGAGGAGTTTCAGTGATACTGAACATTAAAAGCTGCAGTACATTCTGACAAACCTCATGATTGACAAAGTGCTAAGCTAAAGAAGCCTGACACTATGAGAAGAAGTTAAAGCCCCAACATGTTCACCATGCTGAATTCCTATTTCTTGGAGTAGTTAAAATAACAGTTTAAGGCCTCAAAAACCTTTCCCTCCGTTTCATTTTCTGTGTCTTGCTTTGAATGAGCACGGAAATTAAGAATGCGAGGAAGACTTTTGATTTTTGTGATCTTAAACTAAAGGTGTGCGTAATATACCAAAAATATCCTTTGAATCTTGTGGTCTTAAACATGCCATGTCATTCCTACACGAGAGCGTAATTAAGGGTAAAATGCGAATGTTGGAAATTAAACTTACTAATTATAGAAAAAGGCATTCTTTTGAGATAAACTAAAATTGAAAGTAAGACACATAAGTTGAAACGGAGGGCGCAAAATTTCTTAGCTCTGCTATCGAATAAATCAGATATTTGTTTGGTTACATGAACCAAGAAATAAGCCATGTTCAGCCAAACAAAAAAAAAAAAAAAAAAAAAAAAAGAGAAGACTTAAAACTCATACAGTGTGACGGAATAAGGAGTTAACTTTCACTCATCATGAGTCCAACGCATAAAAGGAGATAAATACTAAACGGATGAATGCCAAGAAAGTTGTCTAGGAACTGGATTGCTGACAAGTTGGCATCGGTGGATAGCAATAACAGAAACCAGATTTGCCTGACATGATTGAGAAGGTCAATTGAAAAAGTCCCATCACGATAGAACAGAAACAGAACATACTTACTTACAGGAAAAAGTTGTGAAACCACCCATGTAAAGAATAGTGGTCCCAGGAGAGAACCAAAGTCCAGAGTGAGTTCTGTTTCTGGTTTGGGCATTTCTTTGACAAACTCAAACAGCATTCTTGCAGAAGGTCCGAGCAGAAACTGGATGTAGGCATTTGATGCCTGCACATAGCATTCAGCAAAATTCAACACTTGAGTTACTTAAATAGGTTCATTACAACTATAACTAGTCTTTCACAAATAATCCACACATATTGTAGATGTAGATATTCATTCCATTCAGTCAAGAAGAAGTGCAACATGAAGAAAATCATATGACCTTTAAATTGCTAGCGGGATAAGGAACCGACAACTTGATATTTCTTAGTAATGGTCAATTTGCTACAATGTGGTTCTTGCCAATTAACTAGACAATTTGACAAGATAACGAGCTCGCAGTAACATATGTCAATGCAAATGAAGTTATTTCATCCAGTTCCACCAAGAAACACAAATCAGGGTTATCACTTCAGGCGCCTTCAGGGTTCAACAACAGCTGCTGCTTGTCATAATCAAGTATAACTCTTCTCTAAACTTACTAATTAGACAATATAGAGTATGGTCCAATTAGCAAATCAAAAGTAAGATGCTCAACTGGATTATGGTCCCATCCAGCTAGTACCAATAACTAGACAAGGCAGTCATGGAATATAAAATTAAGAGAGTCTCTTTCTGACTTTAAAAGCATACATCAAATGTTGTTTATTTATCTGTGTGTGCCTGTGTAGATATGAAATGCATTTAATTATTTATACAGACTCATGTGTTAAGACATATATAATTTGAGAGATTATGGGCATCATAAAGCAGAGAAAGGCAACAACAATGTGAAACTAATTTTTGAGAATCTCATAATACTATTAAGGATTCCCTTTACTTTGCTGTGGTTAAGATAATATAAAACATACAGGGTCAAGGGTAATTTGCCTACAGAAGAGCATGGGAGTAGGAATTGGAAGGTTTACCAAATTCACTGAACGAGGAACCCTTGTCAATTCCATAGGTAGATTGCTTTTGCCATTCTTATAAGAAGAGTTATACCAAATACTCACATTGAAACCAATTCCATTTGAGTTAAGGAAATCATATGCTGCAAAAAAGGAGACCAATATATAGTTAACGTGATACTGAAATAGCATGGTTATACTAAAGGACATTCATGCAGAGAGCACCAAAAAACCTGTTATTATCTCGTTTATCTTTCCCTCTGGATTCCCATTCCTGTAACCTTTATACAGCTCATCATTGATCTCATAAGAACTATTACGCCACAAGTGTAAAGCTTTTACACAACTTATCTCTGCAGCAGAAATTAACAAAGCTATAAATGGCATAAACCCAATATGGAAAAGCATAAGCTTGTTTACATGGAAGGGTCTAACTTTCTTTGACAATACTTGAATACTTATATATATAGAAGCTTAAATCCTAGACAGAATGACAGCATGTGCTTGTCTTCCCATTGTTTACAGATGTGTCAACGTAAAAACCTAGGAATCCAATCAGGTAGTTTGAGAAGTATGTCCGGTGATACTACAACGTTAAAGCTAAAAACATCTTCCGTAATAGGAACTAATCCTACTTGGGTCACACCATAATCATGAAATGTAGACTCAACTTCTACAGAAACTCTATGTCACTTATGCACCGAAAGAGATCTACTTTTTCAGCCTAAGCCTTGTGCCTTTTTTCCTGAATTACGCATGCAATATCTAAACATCAAAAAGGTTAAGGTTAGTCAGAAAGCAGTGATGAACATAAATCGACTACCTTGTTGAAGAGCTACAGAACCAAATTCTAATGGAAAAGAAAATGTGAAGTTAGGAGAACACTGCGACCGAACGTTGTAGACTGTCGTGTTAGAGAAGAAAGCTGCCTCAAGAAAATTCATATACTTAGGCTGTGACTCGGAACCCTGAAAATTTGAAAGGTGATTCATCATCAAACAAAGAGTAAATTTTGAACTACTGTATATCTCAAGGAAAAAAGCAAAATAGAATAAGCTGAATGCAGAGAGGCTCACCAAGATATTATAGACTAAGCTATCGAAAATGTCAGAGGAACTTAGAGTTGATACACTGCTGAACAAATTTCTACCCATACCTATCAAGTTCCATAGTAATTGGACATACATTAGAAACAGTATCAGAGAAAATACTAGGTTCACTTCTACTAAACTAGGATCACAGAAAAACAATTCATACTTTCTCCAAAAGTCTGATTAGTTCCAGTCAGAAGTATAGTAGCTGGACAAGAACACGATCTTTTGCAAGAATCATCGGGCAAGTCCCCGTATGAAATAAAATCAGTTTGTACAGCACGATACGTTGATTCTGGTATCTGTAAAAAGGGTGGCCATTCCAGTGGTCTAGGAATTGAACAGCTGATGGCTTGGCTTAAATCTGAGTATTCGATACCGCATACTTTTTCACATTTTCCATCACCATTTTTGTCAACACATTTGCAGCCGCATTTGTTCCATGGTTTATCCAACTCTTTATTGACCCAATTTTGAATGAGAACTAGCAATACACAAAGTATTATAGGGACCGAGATGAGGCGAATATTTGACTTGGCATCTCGTTTCTGCAACAGAATAAGAAAGAATCACGAAAATAAATAACATGGAAAAATTACAGCCCAGTGCCTTTGGGTGATCTAGTTTACAAAATTTGACCAAATGTATAGGTTAGGTATACTTATACGTATAATATACATACCTATACATACATATATACATGATACATACATATATATATATATATATATATATATATATATATATATATATATATATATAAAATCAGTGTGTAGGTTTTATATATTTCAGCCATATTGGTAAATAAGTTTGGCCGAACTGTACATATTGGTAAGTTTCCCGATAAACATACTATTTCAGACTAGAATCATGAAATGATACAGAAACAATATGTAAATATCACATACATTTTTACAATATCATGGACAGAAGTGAAACCAACAAAATAACATCAATGTACCAACAAAATAAAATTTAAAAAAAAAAAAAAAAAAAATCAAACAACAGGCCAAAGAGGTAACTAAAGCTTCAAGTTGCATTGCAAAATAACTCAAATTAACCATATTTTGAGAGAGCGTTAAAAATACAGAAACAAACCTGAAAAGTAAAATTCTTTCTGAGCAATGCATTGGCTTGAGTCCAGAAGCTCGCTGGACCACGCACTAAATTCGCCATGGTCGTATTCAAATCTTTTTTGAATGCAAGTGTTTTGTTTTCTTGTTTTTAAACTTGTTTGAAGTTAATGAAAGGAAGTTCGTTGAGATATTTCCATTTTGACAACTCAGAAACGAACACAAGTTCACTCAGTGAACTGAATCTCCCTTTTATGTGCAGTTGAGTGTCGTCTTCATTTTCTATTCAACTTAGTGTCTTTTTCATTTCTGGGTTAAGAGCCTGTTTGGATTGACATCTTTTAGGTGCTTTTAAGCGCTTTTATAGTGTTTGGGTAAGATAAAAAAGTATTTTTAGGCACTTACTTTTAAGCTAAAACAACAAAAAAGAGCCAAAAGTGTTAAGTTAGAATTGTTAACTAATGGCTTTTGATTTATAAGTTAAAAGTCATAAGCCCATCGAAACAGGGAAAGGAGGCTGCCCTTCATGACTAAACTGCCCTTTACATCACGGTTCTAATCTCTCGTTCTTGTTCAAAATGATCTCATTATCTTGATATTTTCATCACCTAACTAGTAACGACTAATGAAAATGAGGAGGCTTATAAAGCGATGATTAATGAATATTGAGCGTAACTCAATTTCAAAAGTTAGCTCGAGGGGCGAGAATTATATAACAATATAAAAGGAGACCAATTTTTCTTCCCACAACCAATGTGGAACTTCAACATTCACTTGCATGTCAGGATTGTAGACAATATGATGTGAGGGGTCAACATCGGTTAAATTAAGAATTAGGATGAATATGCTTCTGATATTATGATAAGAAATAGACATTTAACATGATAACTGCAAAAACTAACTCAAGAAGTGAGAACTGGACAAGACCATAGAGAACCAATTTTCCCCACAAAATTGAGATTATCACGTTTGATCTTAGACAAATTAAATGTTGGAGGCGACTTAAATAGAATTATGATTTACGTTAAATTTTAAGATGCAACAAGCTAGATATGTCATTCACATTTTCCTACTCGTGATATGTTTGGGAAGTCAGCAAATTATGCGTAAGACTCGAATTAAGAGCACGTGAAGTATGAATTGCGTATGGGTAAAATAGTTAAATAACAGTAAAATAAGCAAAACTAGAAAAATCTATTATATTGTGAATGTTATGATCTTCCATAATTATCTCTTGCTCACGCAATTTTCATCCATAACACCTATTCACATGTTCATCTAATTTTCCACATTATACTACAAACTTGTGTATATGAATATCCACACTATAGAAAGGTTACTTCAGATTATTTGGAAAAAGAAACAGAACTTTAGATTTTATTGCAGTAGTGCATTTTGTTTCCAGTGTTCAAAATCGAAGTTTATGATATTTATAGAATGTAGTCGTTTGCTAAACTAAGTTAGTTGCATATTATTTCTTGTTTTAGAGAAACAAAAAACATTTATTTGCGTGAGAAAAATGCATGAAGGCGCGTATTTTCCAGGTGAATCTTTTTTTTTTTTTTTTTTTGCCCCTGGTTTTCTGTTACTCCAATTGACTCTCATGCTACTGAATCCTGATTGGTAAAATTTACCCGCAACGTATTTGTATAAAATTTATACTAATTTATCATAACTTAGTAATAATTCTTTATGTTAAATCAGGAACTTTACTAAATGTGTTCAAGATTAAATATAAACTTTTTTTTTCAAAAAAATTCATACTATTCTAATCAGTGGAGTGCTATTAAAAAATGTTTAAGAAAGAAATAAATAGCAGTTTAGACAAATACTAGCTTTATGATTAAAGTTAAGGACGCTGCCTCATTTGTTTTTATTAACATTAAGATGTGTGAGTATGATTACATATTTAAATATTAAGATTAATTAGATGTTTGAATCTAAATACACAACTGGATATTGTGATATTATATTAAGATCTAAATACGATACTTAAAACTATGACCATCTGAATGCATGAAATTTGTTATATTCAAAATTTTTAATAAATATAAGATTCAATTAAGATACTAAATTAATCTATTACAACATTAAGAAAATAATTCTAAAAAATTACATGGTGGTTGATGGTGGTGATGACTAGCGGTGGTGGTTGGGTGCTGATTGGGCATGATGTTGGTTGATGATGGTGGTTGTGGTTAATAGCTAGTGGTGATGGTGGCTGGCAGTAGTAGTTAACATTTGAGTTTTTATTGTGGTAGTTGATAGTGGTGATAATTGTAGTGGATGATAGTGATAACTAATAGTGGCGGTGAATGATGACGGCAGTTCGTCATGTATGGTAATTGTCGGTAACGATTGGTGGTCGCTGGTGATGACTGTAAATGGTGACAGTGTGGTGATTGATGGCAATGATGGTTAATTGGGGGGTGATGATAGTTGATGGTGGAAGATGCCAACAATAGTTGATGTTGGTGAGCGACGGTAGTGAAAGTGGATGTACTAGTAAACAGAATTTTGTAGAATTCTAGACACCCATCTTAATGATATTAAGACTTCATTATAATTCAGATCTATTAAAACTCATTATTGGTTGCGGTGTCAAAAAACAAGTGCACTTATTAATGGTTAAATTTGAATAATTAAGATTGAGACCTAAAACATAAACAGATTTAATGAGATTTGAATAATTAAAATTAAGATGTTCATTAAGTGTAATTAATTAAGACCTTAAGTTATTAAAATGTTTAAATTAAGGGGTGCGGTTGGACTAGAACAAGTAAAATTAAATAACGCGTACCTAAAATATACTATAGAATAGATCTGTCCAATGATTGGGATATTCAAGGGAATCAGAGGAATAAGTAAGTACAAATAGCCATCAAATGCGGATCTCAACAGTATTTGAAAGTGTTTAATTACTTCCTCCCTTGATGCTAAACTTGTCCGGAGAAATAATTAATTTTGTTTATTATAATTAGTCCTTGGCTTCTATGACCAGACAACTTATTCGTTTTAACTTTTTAAGGGGCAAAAGCCTTTGAATCAGCAAAAAGTCAAAATTAACTCATACATACGCAAATTCAGTAGAAGTGACAAAACACATTTGCCCCTATCTTTTGTTGTTTAATCTAAGGTCGAGTAATTCATCCTCGCCGTACGTAGTTTATTTTCTTAACTGAGAAGAAAACATGAAAGTTCATGGAACCTAATGTATGTGTAAATCACAACAAGAATCTATGTGGAAGAAATATGTTTGGGTTATATACATTTGACTTTTACTGGCAGAGGCAAACATATAATACGCGGAGTTTGATTTCTCATAAGGCCACTCAACTATAGTAATTGTAACACAAAAGTGACTTAACTTTATTTTGTAACTATAAAGTCACTCGACTTTCATCTTTGTAACACAAAAGTCATTCAACTCATGTTAGTCAACTTTTGCTAACATGACATTTTTAAAAAAAAGTTAAATCCTTATTTAATATAAATCCACCCATTTTTACCATTTAGTAATCCGCCCACTAAACCGACCCGCTATCCAAATTTTTATAACAAAACACTAAGGACTAAAATTTTACTAAAAATAGTAATTTTTTATTGGTAATGTGGTTGGATTCTCCTCCCTACTTATGCCTTAAAAATTTGCCTTAAGTTCATCTAGTTAGTATGACACTACTGCCAAGTTATTTGCAAGTAATAACAGTTCTTAAAGGAAATTTATACATTCTATTGACAAAATATTATGCAAATCAACTGAGCCTAGTTGTACCTTTGTTCTTCTTTTCATCTATGATGTATTCAGAATACGATTCTCTTGACCAAGCAGCTTGAATTTTACAAAAAATACCATAAGAAGTTGATATTAATTGCGGGGAAAGTAAATGCCACATCGATAATCAACATTTTAATTCACTTAGTTAATGCAGGAGCCAGGAAGTAGTAATTTTGTTCAAAATTACTATATTAATCATCTGCTCTACAAAATTAAAACTACTGATTATAGATCTTAATAATTTGAACCCCCTTGGTGAAAATCCTGTCCCTGCTACTGAATATAGATCTTAATAATTTATTTAAAAATGATTGCAACGTAAAGTCAAATGCACTTACTTAATAATTAAAATCAGATCTAAAAAACAATATACTGATATCTGATTAATTAAGAATTTCAATTAAATGTAAATAAATAAGACCTTACAGTTATAAAAATGTTAAATTTAAAGGGTACGGTTGGACCGGAGAGATCTAGTACAATAGTAGTAATAACTAAATAAAGCATACCTAAAAGATATATATATATATATATAATATAAAGCTAAGCATAGATAAGATGATGTGACACCTCTCTTAGGCTTTCATTAATATTTATCTTTTTTGTCAATTTTTTGACCTTTTTCTCTTATATTTTCCTTAAAATCTTTGCTGAAAATTAAGAAATTCTCTATCAATAAGTCCATAAATGTCCACATTCTGTTCAATTAAAAAGAAAAGGCATTATTAACCACCAAGAATTAATTCAAAACCGTTTTGTGAGCTTGTAACGTTTCTACCACTTCTTCCACGATTTAATTCATCATAATAACATCACTGATTACTCTTTACTTTTCCCGTTCCTTTACCCTGTAGTTGCTCCAGTATTTATTTGGAATTGATTCAACGAACAGATCAGAGAACGTGACAAATCTTTTTGAAAGAATTAGAAGAACTGGAGAGGAGCAACACAAAACATGCTTATATGTGAATTTCTATCTGCTCATCAATGGTATCTGGCTAGCAGTACATCTTAACCTGTAGGAAGGTTTAGTTTTGGATTCTCAAATTGTAGTGTTTCAGTAAGCTCTAACTTTTCATTTTTTGTGGCGTGATTAGTGATCCAATTATATCCAACAATAATCTAAGCATGAAGGCAACCAAGCCATATATACTCAGACCTCTCTATAACGACATCCGCGTATAACAACATCTCTCTATAACAGCTAAGATTTTTCGGAACCGATCTTTTATGTTATATTTTACTTCTCTATAACAGCATTTTACTTATAACGGCAACGGCCAACTTTATGACAGTACACTCTTTGTAAAATTACCTCCCATATAACAGCTATCTGCTTTTTTGGGTAATATAGTAGTTAATTATCTTTATAAAAAATAGAATATATATATGGTTACCAATAATAAGTGTATAGATTTTGATCAAATAGTTAATTTGATACTTTAATATGCTATATTTATGACAAAATATTGCATATGAATACATATTTGTAATCTAAGAATATCATTGTCTTCTATAACTTTATTTAATATACATATGAATATCATTGTTTTATTACAATAAATAAAAGAGCTTCATGGAAAAATATTTAATTTGATATTTTAATATACTATATTTCTATAGATTTAAAATGTCTGTCTTAGAGCTTAAAACTTTATATATTCAGTTATGATTCTATTGAAATTTTATTAACTTTCTTAAATGTTAAGTTAGTGAAGTATTCATATCTTTGAGATTTAAATTTTAAATAATTTGTTATTTTTTACAACATTAAAAATAAAAAGCATAGGTTTTATGCCTCTTTTTTGCCTATAACAGCCACATATTATTTTAATGGTAAATGCTGTTATAGGTGTATAACAGCAACTCTTCATAACAGTCAAAAAAATTTGGACCAGACGATGCTGTTATAGAGGGGTTTGACTGTACATCTTGGTGTGGCGAAGCTGGGAGCCACCTTTGTATATGCTCCTCTATTTATTTATTTAGCGATTTCTATCTTAACTTTGTATATCCATGTTTAAACTCTGTATTAATCAGATTTTTAATTGAAAAATAATTTTATAACTGAATTTACAATTATATTGTCGAATAGCGACTTTTATATTACTTGAAATTTGAGAAATATTATGAGGTCCCTAAGAGATAGAAAATACTATGGACTACTTTCGTCTTTCTATTTCTTTGTACTTTAGGTGTAACTTAGAGCCAAACAAGGTTTCAAGAACCAGACTCTGTTGATTTTATTTTATGCCATAACTTTTGTTTGTTGTCTTTGGACTTTGGGTTACTAAATTGAGGATACACTTGTATGTGATTAGTTATGTATTAGTATATTTATGTATAGAATAATATGATTCCGGTCTTAAGAAATTGATGCATGCGATATCTTTTTTAGGTTGTATATCGTGTAATTTTTTTTTATTTCCTTTTTTATTGCTACTTTTTGCATTTTATTAATTTCAAGAGCCCCAAAAGTTTTTAAATCTAAGTGCTTGACTTTCCATGTCCTACTATAATTGTAGTATTTATTAAATGTTAAAATATTAATTTTCAGGGCATTAAACTTTTTCATATCCTAATATCTAATGTGAATTTATGGTACCTAACAAAAGGAGTTAATTAGATCTTTTTCTAGGACCTCAGGTGTCATGAAGATGAATAAAAGTGGTTTTGTCATATAATATATATGAATTTGTTCAATCCCAATTAAACAATTTGCAAGCAACATGTGCATGCAAAAAAGAAAAATAGAAACATGAAGAGATGCATGTGTTCTTCGTAAAGTGAGGGCTACTCTAAGTGGAGAAAAACAATGACCTACATGTAAAGATCTTTTTATGAATTTATAATTTCAAATTTTCAATTTGATATCGTCAATTGATTTTGTTCCTTCTTTTATTTATCGATACAAAATCTTAGGTTTTCGGTAACTCTTGGTTTCAGAATGAGAATGCTTGAATTTTGTATGTTGAGAAAAATAAAAAATAAAAACTTGTATGTTTTGATTTTTAATGAAATTTTAAAGATATATTTCGATTTTACAAAATTCAAATTTTAGTTATTTTTAAAATTCAAGAATCAAAATTAGTTTTTTTCTCATATTTAATGAGATATTTGGTGACCGCGCAAAGCGCGTATAAGTCTACTAGTGATTGGGATATTCAAGGGAATCAAAGGAATAAGTAAGTACAAATAGCTAGGGCTGGGCATAAAACACCGAAAATCGAATTAGCGAACCGAACCGAGGGTTTCGGTATTCGGTATTCGGTATTTCGGTTTTCGATTCGGTTTTCGGTAATAAAATTAAAAAAGTTCGGTATTCGGTTTCGGTATTCGGTAATTGTAAGTTCGATAATTCGGTATTTCCCGAATACCGAAATAGACATATTCCAAAAGAAGCAAAAAATGCAGGTCACTTTCTCTCAGAACTTGCTACTCCATATGTACTTACTCACTTCTCAGGCTGTGACAACATTGAGTATTTGGGTGAAGGACACTCATGCTTCTATTATTCCCATACTGTTAGCTGATTTTATAAATTAACTTTTCATTTTAAAGACATTAAAGTATTTAATTTGCTTTTTTTATTTTCTTCCCAACATTAGATCTCATCTCTTCAGCATCATTTTTTCAACTTGTACTGTTACCAGAAATATATATTAAAAAATGGCTAAGATTTATATACCTTTGGAGCTTTGATTCTCCTTCAGTATCCTTCATAAGTGACGATTGAGATTCAATTGAACATGCATGGCATGGGTGAATGGCAGAAATTTGTAAGCTTCACGTCTAATGATGGATGGAGATATTAATTGAGAGGTGACTGTTGATCATAATAGGAATTAGGAGCATTTATGAACTCGACTTAATATGGTATTACCGAATACCGTACCGAACCGAAGTTTGATTTACCGATTACCGAACCGAAGTTCGAAAGTTCGGTATTTGATATCTACTTTCAATTACCGAATTACCGAACCCGAACTTTAAAAATACCGAACCGAATACCGAACGCCCACCCCTACAAATAGCCATCAAATGCGGATCTCAACAGTATTAGAAGGTATATAATAATTGCTTCTTTCCTTGCTGCTAAACTTGTTCGGTGATATGTATACTACTCCTCAGTCACAAATTATTTATCGTGATTATAAAAAATAGTTATCATAAATTATTTATCGCTTTAGAAGTTTGTGACACAATTAATTTTTTTTCCATTTTACTCCTGGTAAACTTTTGTCATTTGTAGATGACACATAAAAGGAATAAACATTTAACGGAGAGAGAATATAACTTAGATATAAATAAGGGTAGAGTAATCAAATACCCTTTCTAATTTATATTTCTTAAGGGGCGTGTAAAACAAAAAAATGATAAATAATTTGACAAAAAACCGATAAATAATTTAAGACGGAAGAATATAATTAATGCGAATGTCAATACTCGTATTAGAAGGTGTATAATAATTGCTTCTTTCCTTACTGCTAAACTTGTTCGGTGATAGTGTGTATACTATAATTGGTGTATAATAATTGCTTCTTTCCTTACTGCTAAACTTGTTCGGTGATAGTGTGTATACTATAATTGATAGTATGTGTACTATAATTAGTCCATCGCTTCTATGACCAGACAACTTATTCGTTTTAAGGGGCAAAAACCTTTGAATCAGAAAAAAGAATTATTTGTTCTCAAAAAGAGAGAAGTCATTATTTCACTAGAAATCAAAGTGCATCAGCATGTATTAAATTTATGAAAATCTTCGATTCAAAGTCTAACGATTAAAATAAGTCAGAATTAACTCATATAAACGCAAATTCAGTAGAAGTGACACAGCACATTTGCCCCTATCTTTTGTTTTTAATCTAAGGTTGAGAAATTCAACGTCGCCGTAGTTTTATATTTTTATTTTCTTAACTGAGAAGAAAACATGAAAGTTCATGGAACCTTAATATATGTATAAAATTAAATTAACAAGAATCTCTGTGGAAGAAATATGTCTGGGTTATATACATTTGACTTTTACCGGCGCAGACATATAATACGAGCAAACATAAGACTTTGGGTATAAGGGATTTTAATGTAATCAAAAGTTATATCCGATCATATTGTATTATCATCATTAAGTTAAAAAGAAAAAGGATTTAATCTTTTTCTGGGTGGTCATTATCACACCCCTATCAGGAATATGACGGGCTCCAACCCGTAGGCCGGGAACCACCTGACTTATCCGTTACTTTGAACATTATAAACCATAACTCAAAGAACACCTGCACGCAGAAAAGACCCAACATAAAAATATCCGATCATTCAGCACATATGTTCATATGCGGACCAACAAGGTCGCCACAACATAACGTATATCATAAAGCCGGCAAGGCTAACAGTAAAGTATCAAGAGCTCAAAATAAGGCCGACAAGGCCACCAAAATATTATACAACAATATGAACCGGTGGGGCTATAAAACATCTAACTGTACACACACGTCTACGAGCCTCTACATAGAATACAATGATTATAAGGACAATACCAAATAGACTGCAGCTCCGAAGTAAGTGGAGTGCTCGTGAGAATCCGCTGATAGAACACCTACGGGTCTGATCCATCTCCCTGCCTACCTGCGGGCATGAACGCAGCGTCCACAAGAAGAGACGTCAGTACGAATAATGTACTGAGTATGTAAGGCATGAATAACAACATAATATAGATATGGAAGGTAACATGGAATAACAGAGATAACCTGTACATCTGGATGCCTCATAAGGCGGATGTCATGCATGCTTAGCCTTTTAAAAAACATTTCTATACATATACATAGTACCATGCCCGACCATTAAGGCTCGGTGTCATATATATAGTATCATGCCCGGCCATTAAGGCTCGGTGTCATATATATAGTATCATGCCCGGCCATTAAGGCTCGGTGTCATATATATAGTATCATGCCCGACCATTAAGGCTCGGTGTTATCATCATTAGCCTGCGTCCGGGGCAATATCATAACATGCCCACTGCAGTGGTGTGCACATCTACGTGCCATGCCCGGCCGACTATAGCGCGGCGCGGTGTGAGAAAATACATACATATATATAAAGCATGCATGAGAGCCCAATCAAAAGCCACAACTATATCGGAGTGACGTAAGGTCGGTAGCCTCCGATTATATTATGGAATAATCATCATCACTCTATCTCACCTTGAAGGAACAATTTTTATAAGGTAAGATCAACAACAATGAATAAAATCGAGAAAATCATGAAATAAGCTCAATAATCTCATAATAGCATTAAAATCATAGGCTTTGGAATTTCTAGAATTAAGATCATAATCATCTTGTTCATCATAGAAAACATCTCATCTTAAGTATCATAAGAAGTTTTTAAGAATCATGAACTTCTAACTTTTGGAGGTAAGAGAATTATGGAAACATATATGAAATCATAAAATAGGAATCATGCCTTTTGAGCAAAATCATAAGATGAGATCAACATCAACAAACATAATCAAAATCTTGAAACCAACTCAGTAATCTCATAATGACACTAAAATCATAACTTTGGAATCTCCAGAAATGTAGAAAACATTCGTCTTTAGCATAAGGATTTTGAGAATCATGAACTGCTAGTATTTTCGGAAATAAGGTATTATGGAAGGCGTGTATGCGTTCATAGGAAAAGAATCATGCCTTTAAAAGAAAGAGGAATTGCCTTAACATATCTGTTCAACCTCCAGTTATCCACACTTATTCGTCCGAATTCGTGAGTCTACATTTAAGAGGATTCACACTATCATTAGACTCATCATAGTATAGTTATACTAGACTTTCAAGTCAAACTACTCTATATTCTGCCGAAAATCGGGCAGCATCTCCCCTGTTTATATGCCTAGCCCGAAATTCCAATTCAGCAACCAACAACATCAACAACAATACCAATAGTAATAACATCATTTCCAACACCAACATATGCCATAAAACTGCCTACACGCTATTTTCCAACTTCTATAACTAACCAACTTACTATACAATTATTTAACGACTTTATCTCCGTAAATAGCCTTAAATAATACCAAAAGAGAAAGATTCATACCTTTTTTTCTTGTTAAGACAGCAATATCCTCAATATCCACGCTAAAATCCGCCGCAAAACAATCCTAGAATCACAACCATGCGTCACCCGGACCTAAACCACTACTCCGCTACTTGAAAATTGCTCACTTTTTTAATACCCTCACTCTCCCTTCTAATTTCTGGAAATTTATCTAGTGAAAAAAGCGGTTATTACCCCTTTACTGTAGCAAGTCGGTACTGTAGTAGTACTGTAGCACGCGTTTCTGCTTTGTCAGCCGAACATGTAATGTCCATAATTCTCTACTCCGATGTCCTATAAACGAGCGGTTTGTTGAGTTGGAAACTAGACTCGACGAACTTCATTTTAGGCTTTTGAAACACCTTAAAACTCCTAATATACCTGGAGATATATCCCTCCAAAGTTGACCCAAAATTCTATCCTTAATTCTGCCAACTTTTCCAAATTTTCGACAAACTTATTTTCTTTGATTTGCTTGGTCCTGGAATCTTCCAAAACTCCCCCTACATGATATTTATCATTTATTATACTTGATAATGGTCATGTTCTTGTGTTTTCAAGATTTGTGTTTTCAAGATTGTCCTTCCCAGTTATGACTTACGAGATCGTAATTCGTCCTTTACTTCGTTGTTACGTACTTCCCATGGCTTGTACCTTCCAAAACTTCACTGGACGTCTCCAATACTCCATTATTACGGTGAAGTACGTGGCATGCTCATGCTCTGAAAGTGCAGGGTGTAACAATCATAGAAGGATCACAGAGGTTATATACATTAGACCTTTAAGAGCACAGCTGCACAGGCGAACTATAACACTAGGAAAACATATGGTTTTAAGTATAGTTGGTATTTTTAACCTTTTGCTGGTAATGAAAAGTTAATATTTTTGTGATTCTCTTCTGTCATCTACCTCTTTATGATCTTATGTGAAAGATAAAAGCTCATATAGAAAAACTAAAGTTATTTGAGCACTTTATGTATAAACATCTTCCTTATGAGATTAACTGAGTTTTCTCCATACTTATTGAGTTAGAAATTTGGCAACCGCATGTGTGTCACCACTATTGGCTTGAACATGGTCTCGTACGTTAACCACCCCTCTCAATTTCCAACAGCTTGGCCTATAAAAATAATTATCTTTGCGAGTTATCTACTATTGAAAGAAAACCTCTCAATGTTTTTCCCTATTCTATTTTTTATGCGCAATTGTTTTTCCTGCAATCTCCAAACTTTCAGCCCCGAGTACACGTGTTTGAGAGTGTTTGAAACCTTAGGGAGCGACTGGTCTCAACTTTACACCCTATTCGGCCCAAATCCCTTTCGAAACAATGACTCGCCGCCATAAAATTAGTATTTTATTCAATAACTAATAACTTTTCTTCTCTTTTTGTTCATTGTTATTTGTTAATATGCAATACTTTTCCTACAAGTATAAATGATTTTAATGTAATCATAAGGTATTTCGAATTATATTTTCATTATTAAATTGTTCTAATTACTTCTTCTGTTGCTGCTAAACAATTTTCAGCATTTTCGAGATATAATATAGTACTTAGTTCAATTAGTTCTTTGACCAGAAAATTCATTCATTTTCTATTTTTAGCGTTAAAAGCCTTTGAATCAGAATAAAAAGGTCATTTGTCTCCAAAAAAAAATAATATCAATAACTCATAATATATTCTGCTTGAAGTCACATCGAATTGAAGTCACCATGAATCATTCACCTAAGTATTATTCAAAGTCTAACGATTAAAGTAAACCATAATGTAACTCATCTGAACACAGATTCATGAAAGTGACAAAAACATGTGTTCCAAAATCCGTTGTCTAATACGAACTTGAATAATGTTACTTATTCCTTTTCATGATCTTCGGCGTGGTTTCATTTTCTTAACTGAGAAGAAAGCATGAATGTTCACGAAACATTAACGTACACATATAAATTCAAATAAACAAGACTGTCTGTGAAAGAAATTGGTTTGTGGTATATATTAGACTTTGACTAGCACAAACTATAACCAATTATATTTTCTCAATTCAGAAGACTAATATGAGTATATTGATGGAAGATATAACTAATGCCTGAATATGTGACTATGGGGTGGGGATTGTGGGATATTTGTAAAACCCCAAAGTGCCCCCCACGACAAAAAAGCAAAATGACCATGTTGCCCGTCCGTGCGAACCAAAATGGAGCAAGTTAGTATTATCACAAAATCTGAGGATCAATGAGTAGATCACAATGTATTTCATAACAACGCGATTTGTCGGTTGACGTATGTCCAATTAGTAGAAAATAAGAAATTGCTAGCTCTTCCAAATATACACAATAATTATCTCGTCTAATTTCAAATAAGTTGGGATCGCTAATATAAATTATGATCATGTTTCTCCAATTAGGTTGTCCAACAATACAAAAGAATGCTGTAATCAAGTCGATCTCTTATGAGCGACACATAGTAATAGTATTAGATTATTATGTTTGTTAATTCCTGAAGTCCATTGAATCATGACAAAATTTTCTTACATAACAAGGCTAAAATCTTCATTCGTTCGTTTCATTTGACAATATTCGAATGATAACGAATATTAAATTGTTACTATAATTTATATATTTTACTAGTATATAAAAATATTAAAATAACAGTTGAAAAGTTAATTTAATTCAAAGCTCATTACGTTAGAGTTTAAAATGTGAACTACAAATAAATGAAGTTAAATTCTTAAAAATTGTAGTAATAGTATTATAAATAGAATAAAGTTAAGACATTTCGAAAACAAGAGCGTAGTATATATAAGGTGAAAGCGGGCTTACAGATGAGAGATTCTATAGAACTGAAAAAGACAAATTTTAAGATCATTATACCGTGACAGCTATAGGCTATAAATCTAGGAATCATCTTTGTAGAAATTTTCTAGTATAAACAGCCAAAACTTATTATTGAAATTTTATCCGGAAACAAGGAAAGTTCTCATCCAATTTTGACTTTGCAACCTTATGTTCTACTATAGAATTAAATCTTACTCGCATTAGATTTTTATATCGACCCAATGAATTCATCAGCAGAGACGTATCTAGCATTATAGGTGAGAACCCTAAACTTTCGACGCGAAACATAAATTTATGTGTAAAAAATTATTAAAATTATAATAAATAATAGATATGAACCAATAACTTTAAAATATGATGGGTACAATGCTAAGAATCTTAATCTTAATATTGAACTCATAAAATTTAAATCTTGAATCTGCCTCTGAATAGACGATACATGCAATGATATAAATGAATTACAATTTACAGTGTGTTTAATTTACCTGTAATTCTCCTTTATCATGTAAAAGTTATTTCAAAATTTTAGTTGGTTTCTTTGATGTTAATAGCAAGGAGAGGGAAAGTACATAGCCTCAAGAGTCGAGAGTAACCAGTGAAGAAGTATCATTCCCGGAAAATTATATTGTGTACATAGATTAAATATTATTTTTGTACGTATATATTAACACATGTAGCAAAATTCTTGATTTCACCGATGGACACATGTATGACTATCACTAATTCGCACTCCCTCCATCTTAAAATACTTGTCATATTTTGCACTGCAGAGTCAAATTGCATGAATTTTAATTGATATGTTAAGATGTATTTTTTTTACCAAATAAATATGAAAAAATTTGGAACTTATAATATTCTTTATATTTTTTTGAATATCTAATTTTAATTTTAATATACAGAACTAATATTAATCTAATTTAGGTTGAAAAATTAGTCAAATTTCTAGAGAAGCGGGAGGTGCCAATTATTTTGGAACAAAGATAGTACTCCCTCTATCCCAAAAAGATTGTCTTTTTTTCCTTTTTAGTTTGTCCCAAAAAAATTGTCCTCTTTCTATATTTAGAAATAATTTAACTTTATGAGATGATTTACAGCCACACACATATTTAGACTTGTTTTGGATCACATATTTCAAAAGTCTTTCTTTATTTTTTAAATTTTGTGTCAAGTTAAAAGAAGACAATCTTTTTAGAACGAAGGGAGTAGTAAATTAGTTGTTCAGCATCAAGCTTCAGTAGCATGTAGAGTCAATTGGAGTAACAAAAAGCAAAGGGCCAAAAATTAAAAAACAGATTTACCTGGAAAAGACGCGCCTTCATTTATCTATAAAGTGCATCAACTAACTTCCTCACTTCCCAAAAAACTGAAACTTTGGTTAAAGAATATTTAGAGAGAGAGAGAGAGAGAGAAGCCATTTAGGCATGGAATTGCAGAGGGGATTCCCTTTACTAAAACAACAATACAAAGCATTACTAAAGAAGAACTATTTAGTAGCATGGCGAAACAAGACGGCCACATTCCTTCAACTTTTCGCATCCCTCTTCTTTATCTTCCTTTTATTTATAATCCAGAGAGCTATTGAAGCCCGTTTCTCTTCTTCCTCATCGTACAAGAATGTGCGGGACCCACAACCTTTGGTGTCACCGCCAATCCCGCCTTGTGAGGATAAGAACTTCATTAATTTTCCATGTTATGATTTTGTTTGGAGTGGTTCTCAGAGTCCCAAAATTGGACAGATTGTTAGAGGAATTATGGCTAATAATCCTGGCAGGTCTATTCCTTCCTCCAAGGTACTATATATTCCTAGTTGACTTTGTCTCATGGGTTTTTTGAAATATCTGACTATACACACTGAGATATGTTCTCATCAATGGTTATAATTTCGGGATGATTGAGGTTTCTCTTTTTTTTGTTATTATTGTATGAATCTATAGGAGTAGTTATTTACTAAGGTTGTAGCTAGAGAATTTTCTACTTAAATTGAATTGAATTGGAATTTATTGGACTTTTCAACAGATACAAATGTTTTATTAACTTGGAGTTGGATAAATTAGGTTGTTAGAGCTGTTGAACTTATTGAAAAGCACTTAACTCACTGTAATGGAGAAATTACCTTTTCAAATACTAAAAACAGATTTTTTTTTCTTTTTTGGTTTGTGTAAATAAATAATGGAATTACCGCTTAAAAGTGTGAATCACGAAATAAACCCGATGAGAACTTTACGATGATCTTGCTTGGTTGTTCCTTTATATCTACTTTAATTGAAAATCCTTCTGAGGGAAAAATTTCTGTTAATGATCAGCCAAAATGTAGTTATTTTTGTGAATTAATTTAAAAGTTTCCAATAATATGAGATAGTACAACTTGCTTGCAAGCAATAAACTCATTTTCCCCTATTCGTGTTATTTCAGATAATAAATTTACAGATTACTGCTTGCCCTAAATGTTGTTGTGCTCTCCATGTAATAATTCTAGTGTAGCTGTTTACTGGCTTGTTTCTACAATAATATGCTTGGAAACTTAATGCCTTTTTATGTTTAGGAGGAAATGGCTAGTCTCTTATGTCTCGAGGGGACTCTTAGAGTCCTTGTTGTCAGGGGCTTATGTAGGCTCTGACATATGGGTTTGGCAGAACCCAACAGCTTTGACGCAAACACCTATAAATTTGTTAAGAAGTTCATTAAATATGTACAAAAATTAAATTTATTACAAGCACTTGAGGTCAGTTGTCCTAGAATACAAAACCCATATAGTTCAAATCATGGATCCGCCTCCGCTTGATGTAACGGGATGTATGGGTAACCTTTTATTCAAGAGAGACCCACTTTTTCACATACAGCGCAGCAGTTAGTAACGCCATCCCTAAATGAACCGACCTGTGTGAAAATGTGAAAGTGGCTTGAGTGGTGTGGTTTCTTCTGGCACACCATGGAGACATGGAGATAACTTGTTATCTACAGGTGTTTTGTTCAAGTTAATTTATCATGGCGGAGGAGTTGGGATTGACTAAATATATGAAGTAAGGAGACACGGTGTCGTACGTCCTCAATACCTATATGAGAACATGGACCTTTCCATTTCCTTAGACAAAATATGATGCGCATGAATAATATTAGTAATGTGCTTTTACAGTGTGAGAGTATGTAAAGGGAACTCCCCTTGAAAAGAGTGGACATACCCACTCTTTTACATATTCTTAACAAAAGGACTTATTTTAAATAAAGGAATACGAGGGAATTCCTTTGCTTTACAAGCTGATAAGATTACAAAAAATAGAGGTGAAACTTCCTTATCAAAATCTAAAGTTGGTTGCTTTATCTGGCCTAAGTCAAAGTTAATCATCCGTATCTTGTCCGACTTGAATGGCCTCTAACTTCTCTCGGTAGTTCTTCTTTCTAGAAAAACATGGTTGATTCTAGTAATGCAGTCACTATTTTGCCAAATCATCCTCTTCACAATTTGCCTCCCTAAAACAAAGAACAATCTTTATGTTTTCTAGCCCAAGAATCTATCCAGTGTTCACTATTAGCTTTCTCTATCATCATGGAGGTGATTTGACTCCTTCAACATATTAACAGCATAAAATCTAGTTTTAGAATTGCATCGGTAAATCCTGAATTGATGCACCATTTTTAACTCCATTAAAAGATAGATTGCAGTCCTTTTAGTGTGCCCATCTCCTGTTTGCCACTTTTTTTCATGCATTGGTTCCTTTAATTTGGTGCATTCTTCAGTTTAATACTTCAAATTGAAGTCATTGTTAGAACATTGACCTATCATACCATGCCTTCTTTTCCACAGGTTTTGTCATTTAGAACACGGGATGAAGTGGATGAATGGCTTTTGAAGAACCCTATGCGTTGTCCTGGAGCTCTGCACTTTGTTGAAAGGAATGCTAGCATAATCAGTTATGGTATACAGACAAATTCCACTCCAGTTGTCAAACGAGGAATCTTTGAAGATCCAACTTTTAAGTTCCAAATCCCACTTCAACTGGCAGCTGAACGTGAAATTGCAAGATCTGTTATTGGAGGTATATAAGTGTGACGTTTACTACTAGCTTTGATCCGGTAAATGGATTATGATGGTTTAAATCAAGTTCTCCTTTTCCTAAGCTCACCTTTGTCCTACGGTATGTAAATGTTCAGATCCAAATTTCAGTTGGGTTGTCAGTCTCAAAGAATTTGCACATCCTGCTTTTGAAGTTTTCTCTGCCTTGGGTGCCGTTGGACCTACCTTTTTCTTGGCTGTTGCTATGTTTGGCTTTGTCTTCCAAATTAATGTTTTGGTCATTGAAAAGGAACTTAAACTTCGGCAGGTACCACCTCTCTAGCATTTTTCGAAGATATAATTACTTTCTTCTACTTCATGGAAGATGTTTCAATCTCTAATGTCACGTTCTTCTTACAGACAATGACTATGATGGGTCTCTATGATACTGCTTATTGGTTGTCATGGTTCACATGGGAGGGATTCATCACACTTCTCTCTTCTCTTCTCATAGTTCTGTTCGGGATGATGTTTCAATTTGATTTTTTCTTGAACAACAGCTTTGCCGTCGTGTTTCTTCTTTTTTTCCTCTTCCAACTTAATATGGTTTGCCTCCACCATTCAATTTAATACCTTTCACCAAATACAATCTGCATTCAGTCTCAACTTCTAACGAGGCATACTACTTTAATATTTTTGTCCACTGAGATAGAATTTTTCCTCCTGTTGCCAGATTAGTTTTGCATTTATGCTGTCTGCTTTTATTAACAAATCATCTTCAACAACAACTGTGGGCTTCTTCACCTTTATTGTCGGTTTCATGACTCAGGCAAGTGCTTATCTTCAAATTGGTTACTATCCATTGCTGACTCATGGGGATGACATATTTCTCATCTTTCATTTTTTTTCAGCTTGTAACAGCATTTGGATTTCCCTATAGCAAGAAATATTCCAAGAGCTATAGGATCATTTGGTCATTGTTCCCACCAGATCTTCTTGCTCAAGGTCTTCAGTTACTTTCTGGTGCAACTGCCACTCGTGAAGATCCTGGTGTCAGCTGGAGTGGGAGGACAAAATGTGCTTTTAATGATACAGAGTGTGTACTAACTATGGTAAGACTCCTACAGCAACACTAGGCTTTTCTCTTTTAGTTTCCAGTTTTCTTCATTTTGGGGAGGAGCTTCAGCATTTTAAGAGTAAGTGTCACACCCCATTTTTTAACCCCGGAGGGTTAAATTAGAAGTATGACGTATTGGAGATTCCTAAATATGCTTTTGTTTGTGTTAAGGAGTCGCCACCTAATTATTTATGGTGAATTAGGACACCTAAAGTTTATTAAAGTTATTTTCTAAAGTTAGCTCTGTTTAAGGTCTGCGAAACTTAAGATTCTAGGTAAGGGTTCAATTAGTCTAAAGGGAAGGTATTAGGCACCCTTTAAGACCCATTAACAATGGTTAACCGACCGGACTTATGATTAGTTAGGCTAAGTGTAAATATATTATTATAGGAAAGGAAATAGCTTTGCAAAGTTGTAGATAACCATGTGAGAATGCTATTTAAAATAGAACTTGTATAAAAAATAATAATTTGTATAAAAGAATATTTCTAATGTTATTTTTTGTAAACACGGCTTATAAATGTCGTCAAGGTTTTAAAACGAAAGTGTAATAGTGTTGTTTAAAATAATACTTATAGAAAATGTAATAATTTGCGTAAAAGAAGATTCTAAATGTTAAATGAGACTCAAAATATTGCTAAGACCTTAAATGAAAATATAGTAATGTTATTCGAAAAATAAGATTTTGTAGAAAATAGGATAATTTGCCTATGAATAATAGCCTTTTAAAAGATGAATTGTCAAATGTTATCTTTAGATAAAAATGATGTTATATGAATATGGTGGTATAGAAATGCCTAGACTTATGTTCTTAAATATGATAAAAAGTCCATAAGTTTCTTTCTATTTTTTATCACTCTTTATTTAACCAATTTCGGTATAATTGGATAAATCTTGAAAATGTTTATAAAATATAATTGGATTCCTATTTAACGACGTTTTGAAATTCATGAAATAGTAAGAATGAAAGATGATTTATTTAACTCAAAAATATATAGTCATATTATTTGAAAATCAATTACTCGAATAAATGTTATAGATACTATAAATAGTTTAGAAAATAGAAGTGAATGTAATTTGTGGATTTAACTACCCATTACTAAACTACAACCCTTAATATACTAGAATTTATCTAAGTTAATAAAATAAGATAAGATGTTAGTCATACAAAGCAAATAAAAATACACAACAAAAAATAAAATAGAAGGAAAGAGGAGCAAATGGACCAGTCCATTTTTTAAGGACTATTGCTGCAATCTGTTTGCTATTGGGCTGACTCAAGAAGAGGATTTTATTGGACTTTGGCCCAACACCGAATGTGGAAGATGTGAATGACGGAGTAAATGTGCATTCCAAGCCTGTGCGGGATGACGTCGAGTCTCAAAGTAAGACTCTTCGACTCCGGGTACATGCAAAGAAAAGATAAAGATTAGCGACAAGGGAATTTACCCGAGGATGTTCATGGTTTTAAATTCACGCATAACATGAATGAACACACAGTTACTGATCTATTTTCAGTTAATTCACGTAACACAAAAATGGTACATCTATCTCATACTGAGTATATCTATTTCTTATATACTTATGAGTGTACAGAAATACGTATACCCTGTATATCATCGGGCAGTCTTTAGAGAACATCAAACAGTAAAGGAGCAGAAATAACCCAACTGAATCATGCTAAGAGGGAATTGACACCTGGAAACCACGCATAAATGGCACCACAAACAAGGCATACAAGACAAGAATACGCAGCATACTGGTACATACCTAGATCAGCTCATATCAATGGTTTTTACTAATCACACTTAGATAGCACGCAAAGCTAACAGGATCCATATTGTATATAGAGGTAGGCATAAATGGCCATACCATTGATCTTTTGTTTATTATCAAAACACACCAAATACATAAAATTAACAGTAGGCCTTACGGATTTGATCTTATACTCGTAAGTCTTTCACGGGACAATTTGGGAGGCAGAAGATGGTGATTCAATACTCCATGATATGATTATCAAGTATAACGATCTGTTAGCCGCTTAATAATTTGAAAATAACAGGGGACTACTTCAGTTAACTTAGTGACAGCTTCCCAAACAAACAAGAAAAGGAAGGAGACTTTTAACAAATGCAGCGGAAGTCATTTTATGTATACAGGACATTGTGAAAATTCAAGGTAACCGAGAATATATCTAAAGAGGCAGCAACTGGGAGACGCTAAGCAGAATAACATAACCGACAAAACAACATCACACTTTAGTATTCCTCAGTCCAGATAGCTACTACGTCTTCATATATACATGCTGGATCCTTTAACAATTAGGCGGATATGTTGTACTCATCTACCAATGAGCAGGCATGCCAAGAATATAACACTTTGAACCATCAACTAATTATGGCAGAAAACAGGTTTCAAACATAGTAGCAGGTGGTACAACTCAACAGCAGCATGCTTTTAAAGAGTGACGATATTTGACCTCAAAACTAGCCTAAAACTTTAGTTTAAAATGCCGCAACCAACAACTAAACATAGCAGCCAAAAGTGCAACAAAGCAGAAACAAATAAGGATTGGATTAGCACAGCCAGGAAAAAAAAGATGCAGAGATGGCTTAAAGCAAGAAGAGATGGGATGTGATTTAAGGAAATCAGGTTTCAGAGCTGAGGATAGTATAATGCAAGAAATGCAAGGTCAGCATTTTGGTTCAATGATAAACATTCATTCACAACTGTAATGAAGGCGTCAATGGACATGATTCCTAGGCAGATCTTAGGCTAAGGTGACATTTAGACATGGGAATGCAAAAGCAAGTAGGAGGAGGCACAGCAGCACATTTAAATAAATTACAGAATTTAAGCATACAGAATTA
Source organism: Lycium barbarum (assembly GCF_019175385.1). Taxonomy (NCBI): domain Eukaryota; kingdom Viridiplantae; phylum Streptophyta; class Magnoliopsida; order Solanales; family Solanaceae; genus Lycium; species Lycium barbarum. The sequence continues at coordinate 133,429,730 of NC_083339.1, forward strand.
GATCAGTTTAAACACACACATCTTATTAAAACCATCGTAGACATATGTTTAGAAATTTCAGATTAGCTTGTTAACCAGAGGGGAAAAACTGAGAAAAAGAAACTGAATTATTCTATGACCAAGAGTGGTACATTAAACAGGGGCTGTTCATACAGGTCCAAGGGGGCAATCATATAGTATGTCTATCATATTTTAGCAAATAAGAAATCTTGAGCACTTTGCCAGTTTTAGCAGGTCATTTATACATATCTAAAGATACTACGATTATGCTCCTAATGCTTTTAATCTTTTTTTTTTTAAAACATAACCTATGACTCGTATTACTGCCAGCAGTCGATCACATAGCATAGAGCGGCTGAATGCAACTAATCTAGTCTAAATTATACATGGGTTTAACAACAAACCAATTATGCTTAAACAAACATGAACACCTACCAAATGCTTAGAAATAAAGGAACACCTCAGAGGAGAGGGGAGAGGTACAACATGATACAAATAAAACATCTATAGTTCTAAGTATTAGGCTGAAGGTCTTGACCAAATATGCCACAAAATTGCAGGTGATTCATCATACGGATTTAAACACAAAAAATAGATCAATTAGAATGACATCTTCAAACTGGACTGGACTAAGTAATGTCCTCCACATTATTGAAATTTAAACTAGTCATGTTTTCATAATTACGAGTCAATAAAGAACCATGATTCAGCTAACGGAACCAACATAGCATTCCCAAGCTACTCCAATATCAAACAAAACCCATAGACTATACCAATAACATGTTAAATCATACTAACTTTATTTAAACAAGTTATAGATGTCTGAAACCAATTAAAACTGAGCATAAACAAGTGTCAATGAACTCCCGAGGATTATGCTAACCCACAACAGACTTGAGCAATTAAAATATCTAATACGAGCCCAGGTTAATCCATGCAATCGTCAATCACCCATAACCTGAAACAGACTTATTACAGCTAATTGTAGACTAATCTAAACAAACACAACCAAATACCAATCATATGAACATAAAAACACCAAATTAAAGGCGTTACGCTAAAAGGAAGAAAGTTTTACCTTCTTCGGGTACAGTGAACTGGGTGTCGATGGTCTCGAATCTACTCTCTCGTATGAGCAACTTCGAAACTAGAGTTGGGTGAGTCGAACCCCTTTGGTCACGGTCAAAGTTCGCCGAAAAAAAGGGAAAATCAAGTTTTAAGGTTGATTGTGTCCCTTAAAACATTGAATAATTTTCTCAAAAAAACATTCAAAAAAAATACTTAAAATCCCCCCGTTTCGGCTGGATTTCAAGAAAATATTTTTAAACACGGTTGATGAAAACTGTCCGTTTCTCTCAAATTTGAGGTGGTTAAAACTTGTTCTTTGTAGGGAGATTTTTATAGATTCCAGATCTTTTCTTCGTTCCCCCCCCTAACTCTGTTCTCGATTCCCCTTTTTATGGAAAGAAATGGGGGAGCGTAGTGGAGCGGAGGAAGAGTAGCGGTGAGTGGAGAGTGGGGTAGCGGCGGTGATGATAAAAAGGAGAAAAGAAAGAGAGGTAGGGTAGAGGAGGAGCGTGGAGTGGGGTAGCGGTGTAGGGTAGGCGGCGGTGTTGGAGTCGTCGGCGAGGTGGGGAAGAGAGAAGCGGGAAGGAGAGAGGAAGGAAGGGGTGCGGCGGTGTGAAATGAGGGATGAAGGGTAGGGTTTCCCTCTTTTTGCTGAAAAAATGAATTGGACCCGGTCCATTTGTGGACCGGGTCAAATTTTAGACTGGGTATTTAAAAGAATGGACTGGTAAACTAAATATGGATTGATCTAAAAATTGAGATAAAAAATATGGTCTAGTCCAAAAATATTAGGAATTAATCGGACTTTGATTTGGGGTCCGGTAAGTCAAAATACGGACTGAGTGCAAGAAATAATTTGGCTTCTAAATTTGAATAAGAGACACATTTTGATTAACGATGTACTAAGGGTGCCAGAATATCACCTAATACGGAAATATGTAATTATAAAAAGACCCGGGTAAAAATTATATGATGTCGCAAATGACCGTGCAATAATATTTAATAACAAACGCTATCATTTAAATGTGCGAAATAAATGCGATGTGTGTGCAGAAGTTGGTAGAAATGTCGAGAAATGCAAGTTTCAATAATACTAAATAATAGTAGCAAATAAATAGCGGTAGTAATACTGCTAAATAACAATGATAATGGTAATAATGATAATGTTGATGATAATGATGATAAAATAATAATAGATATAATAATAATGGTAAATAACAAACATTGATATTTTAAAAAATGATAATAATTAATAATAATAATAATAATAAAGATGATAGTAATTAATAAATAAAAAATAATAACGATAAATAACAATTACTGATAATAACAAAAAATGATAATGAATTAATAACAATAACAATAATAGGGGTAATAATAAAATAATAATGATAATAATAATAAGAAATAATAATAATGATAATAATAATAATAATAAATAACAATTATTGATAAAATAATGATAATAATTAATAATAAAAAATAACGATGATAATGATGATTAATAATTGATAACAAATAACGCTGATAATAATGATTAGTAATTAATAATAATAATGATAAATGATAATGATAATGGAAATAACAAGAAATAATAATTAATGACAACTAATAAATAAAAAAAAATGATAATTTAAGAATAATAATAATAATAATAATAACAATAATAATGATAATAATAAACTGCAGAAGAATAAATAAAACGTGGGTGTTAATAAAAGACTAATAATTATAGTAAAACTTAAATGCATATTTTAATTTCTCGAAATACCAGAAGTATAAATAGGTATTTCGGAGGAGATGCGGGACAAAATTGGGTGTCAACAGATGCCCCTCTTCGACCGGAGGTGATGTAAGAATCTTCGGGCGAAGAAGTTGACGTAGTAGCCAATTTTGTTTGGACCGACGAGTATGAGTTTGTAAGAAAGTATGATTCAGGAAAATTGATGGAAAATGTTATGAGGGCCGAAGGAATTATGGAAAATTATGGCCGAATCTCAGTTTCGAGCTGCCTACATATCTCGGGTTGCACGAGAATCAGGCCATGTGTAGTTCGAAAGTTTTTGTGGATTCACAATCTTGCAGGGGGTTGTAGACAAGTGACGAGACGTTCAAGAATGGAACACGTGTTTATAGCCTCCTAATTATAAATGTGATGCACAACACACCCATAAGTAGGAATCTACTAGACACGATGCGTATTCTTCAAAGATGCCCCAGTGTTGAGTTATGGAGACACTGGGGTGTAGAAAGGAATATGAGATTGTAGAAAGTGTTGATTGAAATACAGTTTTGGTGGGGAATATGAAAGAGAAATTGACCTATGTATCACGTGTTTGTGGACATAGGCGGAATTGAGTTCGAGAGTAGATTCGTGACCTTTGCTTGTGAGTTTGGTAATCCTCTTCAGCAAATTTGCCCCAGTTCACTGCGTAAGATAAAGTTCCACGTTGTGTCGCGCCTCTGCAGGTTGTACTTTCTGCCAAAACTGAAATTCATGTCAAAATTAGTAATAAAGTTGAAATTATAAAGAGTGTAAAATGATAGTAAATATGAGTGTGGGAATGAAAATGAAGCCGTGTGCCAATGTTGTCTCTGGTTGTCTTCAGGGACTTGAATGAATGCGTGATGTGTATGCTGAGGATGCAATAATATCTCTAGTTGCAGTTCAAGATGATAGTGATAAGGCCTCCGGCTGTCTTCCGGGACTCGATGATAAATGATATCTGCGAAATTTAAGGTAAAGTCGTTAAAATAGGTAAAGTCGTTAAAAATAGGTAAAGTAGATGATGAAATAAAGCGATAAAGTATAGAGTAAAGTAAGTGTGTAGCCGTTTGGCTTATGTGAGTGAGGTCGTATAGCCATGTGATGTCTCCGGTTGTCTTCGGGGACTTGATGATGCGTCTCCGGTTGTCTTCGGGGACTTGATGCTATGTCTCCGGTTGTCTTCGGGGACTTGATGATATGTCTCCGGTTGTCTTCGGGGACTTGATGCTATGCCTCCGGTTGTCTTCGGGGACTGGATGCTATGTCTCCGGTTGTCTTCGGGGACTGGATGCTATGTCTCCGGTTGTCTTCGGGGACTTGATGCTATGTCTCCGGTTGTCTTCGGGGACTTGATGTTGTGTCTCCGATTGTCTTCGGGGACTTGATGCTGTGTCTCCGGTTGTCTTCGGGGACTTGATGCTATGTCTCCTGTAAAATTCAAGATAAATATGTGAATTCTTATTTTAGGGTAGAATGGCCCAATATGTCCTATTTTAGGGTGGACGAACCCAAGTATCCTATTTTAGGGTGGAAGAACCCGATATCCTATTTTAGGGTGGAAGAACCCAATATGTCCTATTTTAGGGTGGACGAACCCAATGTATCCTATTTTAGGGTGGAAGAACCCGATATCCTATTTTAGGGTGGAAGAACCCGATATGTCCTATTTTAGGGTGGACGAACCCAAGTATGTCTCCGGTTGTTTTCGAGGACATGATGCATATGCTGGTGTGAGGCATTTAAAGAAATGATATCCTATTAAAGGCGGACGAGCCTAAAATGTCTTATTAAAGGCGGACGATCCTAAAGTTGTCCTATTAAAGGCGGACGAGCCTAAAGTGTCCTATTAAAGGCGGACGATCCTAAAGTGTCCTATTAAAGGCGAACGAGCCTAAAGTGTCCTATTAAAGGCGGACGAGCCTAAAGTGTTGTGCGTTTGTGAACAATGATATTGTCCCTTTGCGGGGCATTTGAAAATCAGTAGTGCATATGTAATGCGATGCTTTTTGAAAAAAATGATGTCCTATTAAAGGCGGACGAGCCTAAAATTTATAGTTATGCTCGGGGTGTGATATTGATGCCTCCAGCGGTCTTGGGAGATGCCTTCAGCTGTCTTTGGAAACTTAACAATGATTCCTGCAAAGTTCAGAGTAAAATGGTTAAAGCTGGTAAAGTATATGATAAAATAATTGATAAAGTATGGAGTAAAGTGGTGGAATAGCCGTCTGGCTCATGATGTCGATGGTATCGTGACAGGCCAAATTCAGGACACGTAATCCTGATTTAATTCGCCTTCAATCTCGTCAACCTACAAAAACAGGTGTATAAAGTTATAAAATTATTTTGATAAAAATAAATTAAAAGATAAGGTTGGAAGTAAAGCCGTATGGCTTTTTGAGGCGAGGCCACAATGGCCCTGATTGATAGACTTGACTGTTGATCTTGCGGTCCTTTAATTCCTGCATTCAAAGAAAAATTCTTAGTTTGGGAGGGGGGAAGTTGATTCGTGTTGACTCGAAGTTCGACGTTGTTGGCGCTCCATTCGTCTTGTTTGTTTGGATCTTGTGATTTCCGTTCAAGCCTCGGTAGGTGAACAGTAGTGAAACAATTGCAAGAAAGTATTTGATTTGAAAGGTAGGTATGTAGGTATATGTATAAGGAGATGTGACTATATGTATATAAGTTGTGAAATATATATATATATATATATATATATATATATATATATATATATATATATATATATATATATATATATGTAAATGCATGTATCTAAGGAAAGATATATATGTATGTAATGAAATATATATGTATAAATATATGTGTGTAAGATATAAGATATTTCTGCCAACTTCAGATTGTGATACTTCCAAAATAATCGATCTATAATACTTCCTGTCTGGTAGCCTTAATCTTGTCAATGTCCCCGTTCTTTCGTTTATATTTTTTTTTTTTTTCAAAAAAAATATGCCCCAGTTTTGGTTTTGAAGGGTGTACTAAATTTATGTTGTGGTGTGACCGAACCTTATATAGGTTGCCTACGTATCCGCCAAGGAATCAGGTCAGAACGTAGTTCGTAAAATACATAAAGTGGTTTGAGTTTTCTAATAAAGGGACCGAACCCGATGTGGATTGCCTACGTATCCTGCTAAGCGGATCAGGTCAGCGTAGTTCTATTATATCTATGGTAAAGGGTTTGTTGGATTTTTATCTAGGTGTGACGGGTCTGTATGTTGATAGTCTTCGTGTAAGGTTTTTTTTTTTTTTTGAATTTTCTGTTATAGCGCAACCGAACCCTATGTGGGCTGCCTACGTATCTCACCATGAGAATCAGGTCAGCGTAGTTCGTACGCATTAAAATGGCAAAATTCTAACCTAGTATGACCGAGTCCCTATGTGGGCTGCCTACGTATCCACCGAGGAATCAGGTCAAGCGTAGTTCGCACTGGTTGTTAAAGGAAAGGTTGCAAGCTAGGTTGTTTTACCTAATGTCGTCCTTTGATCTCTTCTTGGATTGCTAGCTTTCAGGCTTATGTCATCACCTATCGACTATTTCAATTCTTTTGAGCGGAATCTTGTCTTGTCCCCTAGTTTCTTTGTTACTCTCTCGGGATGTATGTTGTTTATTTATTCATTTCATGTCACAATCGTAGAGTTGGCAGATTTGATAATTATAGTAGAAAATAACAGATGATTAAGGAAAATTAGAAATGCATTCATAGTTTTCACGATTAAGTTTCAAAAAGATGAAGCAAAGCAAACAAAAGTTTTGAGCATGATTCAAGCCTTTAAAAATAAAAGTTCACTACATGTTCAGTCTGCCAAGACTCCTGGAGAATCAGGGACGGAGTACAAGTCCAGTTCTTCAGAGTCTCTCCTGGTTCTGCACCCTGGATGGTTGGTGTCTCAGTAGTTTTAGCAGCAATCTTCACTGGCACTTGTTTTCGGATCATCCCCACAGGCGCAACGAACGTTGATGACATGCCTCTCTCCATCTTTCCCAATTGGCGCAACGACCTCCTTCCGATTCTTAACCTTTCGATGATTATCATGTTCACGTTGGCGTTTTCGTGAGTAGGCAAATGGATGGGGATCCATATCGGGTCGAGCTCCAGTGAGCTGGATCGCTCCTTCCTTAATCAAGGTTTCGATTTTGTTTTTGAGGCCATAGCAATCCTTAGTGGCATGCCCAGGAACTCCAGAATGATATGCACAATGCTTGGAACTATCAAACCATTTTGGAATAGGATTGAGAATTTTCCCTTCAATAGGTTGTACCATGCCTGCTGCTTTCAGTCTTTCAAATAGTTGAGCCAAAGGTTCAGCAAACCGAGTATAATTACGGGTGTTTTTTATGACAGGATTTGGACGGACTTTATGTGTGGTATGTGGTCGATTTTGGTAAGTGGGAGCTTGGACAAGTGGGTTTTGATAGTGAGGTGCTCGAGGTTGGCAATAGTTTGCTTGGGTGTTGTAGACAGGGTAATGGAATAGTGGAACTTGGTAGGGTTTGGCGTAGTGGTAAGGATAGAAAGGCTGTTGTGGATGGTCAGAGTATGTAATGGCTTGTTTTAGAGGAGTAATTGTAGGTGGTGGGTTAGTGTTGATGGGTAAAGGAATGTAAGGAGTTTGACCTAGTGATTGGTTTGGTGAGTTGGGTGGTGGATCAGGAGTAGCATGGGTAGTGTAGGTTGGAGGTAAGTTGTTGTGGGTAGGTACAGTGTTTTGCGGAGGAAAATGTTCAGGGGCTGGAGATTCAAGTGATGGAAAACGAGGCGGGTTTGGTGCGACATTCCTAGGTTCAGGAGGCGGACTTTGGAGTGTGACAGATGAGTTGGTCATGTTTCTAACCCGATTCAGTTCTCTGCGTAGATCCTCAATCTCTTGAGTTAGGCGGGCGATATGTTCATCTCGTTGGATAGTAGTGCTATGTTCAGAAGTCTCAGGGGGATCATTAGAAACCATGATGTTTTCCGGACCAGTTGAGATAGGTGCGGCTGGATCAGACGTAATATTTGCCTTTCCTTGAACAACCCAGCTGCGTTGAGGTAACGATGATGTCTTTGACCTTGTGATGTAAGGATGGTCGGCCATTGAGTGTCAACACGAATCAACTCTCTTTTTTTTGGGAATAAGATAAAAGAAACATATAGTATAAACGATGTTAGTCTCACGAACATATCTAGGTAAAGTCATGATCACGTAAAGTCAAGTAAGGCATGTAGCAAATAATTTATCAAGTAGAGTCAACTAGTTGTCAAACAAATGTAAACGATCACATAATAACGCGTCCTAATATGCATGTGACCTCTTTGTGCCAGAGGTGGGCCTAACGTTGTTTGAAGGGTAAAGTGTGCCATAATATGTCATCCCGTTGCTTTGATTAATTAAACAGATTCTATTTTCTCAAAAGTAAAAAATAATGTAATATTTATTACATGTCAAATGAATACAACATAAAGTGTTTCCTAATCTAAATAAAGTAAATAGAATTTCTATGCCTAACTTCTAGCTCCATTTGTGATGCCCTTGATCTTCGTCATTTGTTGTACTCCGATGCAAATGCATACCTGTCATAGAAATGTTAGTCATTCCCTCCTTTCCTAAAGTTTAATTAATTAGAGCGAATAGTCAATATTTAGGCACAGTTATCCTTCAAACATGCATATAAAGTATGATTGGTATCACTCGGGGTCATGAACCCACTTTGACGTTTTGGGTAAAGTCATCTAATGGATTTAATGCACCAAGGGTATTAAACCTCCTAGGTCATGAAATGTATGCTCTTAATAAAGGGTGTTGGTTTAGCTCTATCTTAGGCTGACTAAGAGTTGGCTTCCTATGACACAAGGTTCTCCCAAGCGGACAACTTGGGAGTGGAAAGTCTGTGGCCGTCGACTGCACCGCCGATCGACTAAATCCACAAGATCAATCCAACTAAAGGGGTAATTTAGTAGTGCACGGGCGCGAACCGCGAAGCCGTTTTAAGTGTGTGAATATGTGTGAGTTTTCCAGAAGTGGAGGAAACATGAACGGAATGACAGTTTATCAAAGCAGTAACACATAAACAGTTTATATCAGACAAACAGTTTATATCAAACAAACAATTAATAGCATGTAAAAACAGTTAACAAGTAATAAAAATAAACACACAACCTATTTAAACTAAGTCCGTTATGGTTAGAACCTAGGTATGTAATCCCCAGCAGAGTCGCCAAGCTGTCACACCCCATTTTTTAACCCCGGAGGGTTAAATTAGAAGTATGACGTATTGGAGATTCCTAAATATGCTTTTGTTTGTGTTAAGGAGTCGCCACCTAATTATTTATGGTGAATTAGGACACCTAAAGTTTATTAAAGTTATTTTCTAAAGTTAGCTCTGTTTAAGGTCTGCGAAACTTAAGATTCTAGGTAAGGGTTCAATTAGTCTAAAGGGAAGGTATTAGGCACCCTTTAAGACCCATTAACAATGGTTAACCGACCGGACTTATGATTAGTTAGGCTAAGTGTAAATATATTATTATAGGAAAGGAAATAGCTTTGCAAAGTTGTAGATAACCATGTGAGAATGCTATTTAAAATAGAACTTGTATAAAAAATAATAATTTGTATAAAAGAATATTTCTAATGTTATTTTTTGTAAACACGGCTTATAAATGTCGTCAAGGTTTTAAAACGAAAGTGTAATAGTGTTGTTTAAAATAATACTTATAGAAAATGTAATAATTTGCGTAAAAGAAGATTCTAAATGTTAAATGAGACTCAAAATATTGCTAAGACCTTAAATGAAAATATAGTAATGTTATTCGAAAAATAAGATTTTGTAGAAAATAGGATAATTTGCCTATGAATAATAGCCTTTTAAAAGATGAATTGTCAAATGTTATCTTTAGATAAAAATGATGTTATATGAATATGGTGGTATAGAAATGCCTAGACTTATGTTCTTAAATATGATAAAAAGTCCATAAGTTTCTTTCTATTTTTTATCACTCTTTATTTAACCAATTTCGGTATAATTGGATAAATCTTGAAAATGTTTATAAAATATAATTGGATTCCTATTTAACGACGTTTTGAAATTCATGAAATAGTAAGAATGAAAGATGATTTATTTAACTCAAAAATATATAGTCATATTATTTGAAAATCAATTACTCGAATAAATGTTATAGATACTATAAATAGTTTAGAAAATAGAAGTGAATGTAATTTGTGGATTTAACTACCCATTACTAAACTACAACCCTTAATATACTAGAATTTATCTAAGTTAATAAAATAAGATAAGATGTTAGTCATACAAAGCAAATAAAAATACACAACAAAAAATAAAATAGAAGGAAAGAGGAGCAAATGGACCAGTCCATTTTTTAAGGACTATTGCTGCAATCTGTTTGCTATTGGGCTGACTCAAGAAGAGGATTTTATTGGACTTTGGCCCAACACCGAATGTGGAAGATGTGAATGACGGAGTAAATGTGCATTCCAAGCCTGTGCGGGATGACGTCGAGTCTCAAAGTAAGACTCTTCGACTCCGGGTACATGCAAAGAAAAGATAAAGATTAGCGACAAGGGAATTTACCCGAGGATGTTCATGGTTTTAAATTCACGCATAACATGAATGAACACACAGTTACTGATCTATTTTCAGTTAATTCACGTAACACAAAAATGGTACATCTATCTCATACTGAGTATATCTATTTCTTATATACTTATGAGTGTACAGAAATACGTATACCCTGTATATCATCGGGCAGTCTTTAGAGAACATCAAACAGTAAAGGAGCAGAAATAACCCAACTGAATCATGCTAAGAGGGAATTGACACCTGGAAACCACGCATAAATGGCACCACAAACAAGGCATACAAGACAAGAATACGCAGCATACTGGTACATACCTAGATCAGCTCATATCAATGGTTTTTACTAATCACACTTAGATAGCACGCAAAGCTAACAGGATCCATATTGTATATAGAGGTAGGCATAAATGGCCATACCATTGATCTTTTGTTTATTATCAAAACACACCAAATACATAAAATTAACAGTAGGCCTTACGGATTTGATCTTATACTCGTAAGTCTTTCACGGGACAATTTGGGAGGCAGAAGATGGTGATTCAATACTCCATGATATGATTATCAAGTATAACGATCTGTTAGCCGCTTAATAATTTGAAAATAACAGGGGACTACTTCAGTTAACTTAGTGACAGCTTCCCAAACAAACAAGAAAAGGAAGGAGACTTTTAACAAATGCAGCGGAAGTCATTTTATGTATACAGGACATTGTGAAAATTCAAGGTAACCGAGAATATATCTAAAGAGGCAGCAACTGGGAGACGCTAAGCAGAATAACATAACCGACAAAACAACATCACACTTTAGTATTCCTCAGTCCAGATAGCTACTACGTCTTCATATATACATGCTGGATCCTTTAACAATTAGGCGGATATGTTGTACTCATCTACCAATGAGCAGGCATGCCAAGAATATAACACTTTGAACCATCAACTAATTATGGCAGAAAACAGGTTTCAAACATAGTAGCAGGTGGTACAACTCAACAGCAGCATGCTTTTAAAGAGTGACGATATTTGACCTCAAAACTAGCCTAAAACTTTAGTTTAAAATGCCGCAACCAACAACTAAACATAGCAGCCAAAAGTGCAACAAAGCAGAAACAAATAAGGATTGGATTAGCACAGCCAGGAAAAAAAAGATGCAGAGATGGCTTAAAGCAAGAAGAGATGGGATGTGATTTAAGGAAATCAGGTTTCAGAGCTGAGGATAGTATAATGCAAGAAATGCAAGGTCAGCATTTTGGTTCAATGATAAACATTCATTCACAACTGTAATGAAGGCGTCAATGGACATGATTCCTAGGCAGATCTTAGGCTAAGGTGACATTTAGACATGGGAATGCAAAAGCAAGTAGGAGGAGGCACAGCAGCACATTTAAATAAATTACAGAATTTAAGCATACAGAATTAGATCAGTTTAAACACACACATCTTATTAAAACCATCGTAGACATATGTTTAGAAATTTCAGATTAGCTTGTTAACCAGAGGGGAAAAACTGAGAAAAAGAAACTGAATTATTCTATGACCAAGAGTGGTACATTAAACAGGGGCTGTTCATACAGGTCCAAGGGGGCAATCATATAGTATGTCTATCATATTTTAGCAAATAAGAAATCTTGAGCACTTTGCCAGTTTTAGCAGGTCATTTATACATATCTAAAGATACTACGATTATGCTCCTAATGCTTTTAATCTTTTTTTTTTTAAAACATAACCTATGACTCGTATTACTGCCAGCAGTCGATCACATAGCATAGAGCGGCTGAATGCAACTAATCTAGTCTAAATTATACATGGGTTTAACAACAAACCAATTATGCTTAAACAAACATGAACACCTACCAAATGCTTAGAAATAAAGGAACACCTCAGAGGAGAGGGGAGAGGTACAACATGATACAAATAAAACATCTATAGTTCTAAGTATTAGGCTGAAGGTCTTGACCAAATATGCCACAAAATTGCAGGTGATTCATCATACGGATTTAAACACAAAAAATAGATCAATTAGAATGACATCTTCAAACTGGACTGGACTAAGTAATGTCCTCCACATTATTGAAATTTAAACTAGTCATGTTTTCATAATTACGAGTCAATAAAGAACCATGATTCAGCTAACGGAACCAACATAGCATTCCCAAGCTACTCCAATATCAAACAAAACCCATAGACTATACCAATAACATGTTAAATCATACTAACTTTATTTAAACAAGTTATAGATGTCTGAAACCAATTAAAACTGAGCATAAACAAGTGTCAATGAACTCCCGAGGATTATGCTAACCCACAACAGACTTGAGCAATTAAAATATCTAATACGAGCCCAGGTTAATCCATGCAATCGTCAATCACCCATAACCTGAAACAGACTTATTACAGCTAATTGTAGACTAATCTAAACAAACACAACCAAATACCAATCATATGAACATAAAAACACCAAATTAAAGGCGTTACGCTAAAAGGAAGAAAGTTTTACCTTCTTCGGGTACAGTGAACTGGGTGTCGATGGTCTCGAATCTACTCTCTCGTATGAGCAACTTCGAAACTAGAGTTGGGTGAGTCGAACCCCTTTGGTCACGGTCAAAGTTCGCCGAAAAAAAGGGAAAATCAAGTTTTAAGGTTGATTGTGTCCCTTAAAACATTGAATAATTTTCTCAAAAAAACATTCAAAAAAAATACTTAAAATCCCCCCGTTTCGGCTGGATTTCAAGAAAATATTTTTAAACACGGTTGATGAAAACTGTCCGTTTCTCTCAAATTTGAGGTGGTTAAAACTTGTTCTTTGTAGGGAGATTTTTATAGATTCCAGATCTTTTCTTCGTTCCCCCCCCTAACTCTGTTCTCGATTCCCCTTTTTATGGAAAGAAATGGGGGAGCGTAGTGGAGCGGAGGAAGAGTAGCGGTGAGTGGAGAGTGGGGTAGCGGCGGTGATGATAAAAAGGAGAAAAGAAAGAGAGGTAGGGTAGAGGAGGAGCGTGGAGTGGGGTAGCGGTGTAGGGTAGGCGGCGGTGTTGGAGTCGTCGGCGAGGTGGGGAAGAGAGAAGCGGGAAGGAGAGAGGAAGGAAGGGGTGCGGCGGTGTGAAATGAGGGATGAAGGGTAGGGTTTCCCTCTTTTTGCTGAAAAAATGAATTGGACCCGGTCCATTTGTGGACCGGGTCAAATTTTAGACTGGGTATTTAAAAGAATGGACTGGTAAACTAAATATGGATTGATCTAAAAATTGAGATAAAAAATATGGTCTAGTCCAAAAATATTAGGAATTAATCGGACTTTGATTTGGGGTCCGGTAAGTCAAAATACGGACTGAGTGCAAGAAATAATTTGGCTTCTAAATTTGAATAAGAGACACATTTTGATTAACGATGTACTAAGGGTGCCAGAATATCACCTAATACGGAAATATGTAATTATAAAAAGACCCGGGTAAAAATTATATGATGTCGCAAATGACCGTGCAATAATATTTAATAACAAACGCTATCATTTAAATGTGCGAAATAAATGCGATGTGTGTGCAGAAGTTGGTAGAAATGTCGAGAAATGCAAGTTTCAATAATACTAAATAATAGTAGCAAATAAATAGCGGTAGTAATACTGCTAAATAACAATGATAATGGTAATAATGATAATGTTGATGATAATGATGATAAAATAATAATAGATATAATAATAATGGTAAATAACAAACATTGATATTTTAAAAAATGATAATAATTAATAATAATAATAATAATAAAGATGATAGTAATTAATAAATAAAAAATAATAACGATAAATAACAATTACTGATAATAACAAAAAATGATAATGAATTAATAACAATAACAATAATAGGGGTAATAATAAAATAATAATGATAATAATAATAAGAAATAATAATAATGATAATAATAATAATAATAAATAACAATTATTGATAAAATAATGATAATAATTAATAATAAAAAATAACGATGATAATGATGATTAATAATTGATAACAAATAACGCTGATAATAATGATTAGTAATTAATAATAATAATGATAAATGATAATGATAATGGAAATAACAAGAAATAATAATTAATGACAACTAATAAATAAAAAAAAATGATAATTTAAGAATAATAATAATAATAATAATAATAACAATAATAATGATAATAATAAACTGCAGAAGAATAAATAAAACGTGGGTGTTAATAAAAGACTAATAATTATAGTAAAACTTAAATGCATATTTTAATTTCTCGAAATACCAAAATTGGGTGTCAACAGTAAGGACTTTCTTTGTTCCTGCATGATTTCAGTAGCTACTTCTTGTTCACTTCTCATCACTGTTACAGCTCCGTGAGTTTGAATGAGAGTGGAGTGAATGAGTTATGGAGGGAGGGAGGAAAGACTCTGGGTCTTTGTTAATGTTTAGTTTTTGGAATTGCAGAGAGGAATAATATTCTGCAGAAACTCTGCCTCCATTCGTTCTTATATCTTAAAAGCATACACACACATATCTTCATAAGCTTTAAAAGGTTTGGTCAAAGACCTTACCTATCCAACCACTATTGTACTAATTTTTATTACATGAAACAAGGAACACATCTCCTTTCCAATGCAATATTGCTTTCAGTCTCATACAGTCAACTTGCATCTCACATAGACCCATTATCTGTTGTTTTTCTGGACAGAATGACATTTACATATGGCTTGTGTCAACATTCTTTCTGTGGTTTGTTCTTGCAATTTACTTGGATAACACTGTTCCGAATATTTCTGGTGTGAGAAAATCAATGTTCTATTTCTTGAATCCTGGCTACTGGACAGGCAAAGGGGGAAATAAGGTGAAAGGTAACCAAAATTTCATTAGTACCTTAATATCGATCATACTGTGACAAAACTTTAAGGCTGTTCATTTTGTGTTCAGAGGGTAGTATTTGTAGCTGCACAGGTTCAGTGCCACCCTTGGATAGTATTATACCAGATGATGAAGATGTTCTTGAAGAAGAAAACATTGTTAAACGGCTAGCTATGCAAGGTGAAGTTGACTCTAATGTTGCAGTTCAACTACAGGGCCTTGTAAAGATATTTCCTGGAACAACAAATGTGGGCTGTTGTAAATGCCAAAGGAAATCTCCTTATCATGCCCTTAAGGTATTTTATCTATTTATGAGAAGCTAACATTAGCTGTTTTCTCTGTGCAAACCTAATTCAGCAGTAGAGAAAAGAAAATACAGTTTATGCGTTCGGATAGGAGTCAAGCATGGAATCTAGTTTGACACTTGTCTCAAAAATTGTTTTTGTTATTTCTTTTCCAACTTCTTCTGATTTCCCTGGCAATTTAATCAAGTCAACATTTGTGTTTGTACACGTTTTACATGTGTAATAATAGCATAATGGGAAATGAGAAATCCACATTTCAAAAGCTAAAAAAGTTAGGAGAAACTAGCATCGGTATTTAGTAATCCTCCAGAGATCCTACACCTTTACCCTGACAGGATCTGCATCTCATTCTTTGGAGTCAATATTGCAGGGATTATGGGTGAATCTTCCAAAGGATCAGCTATTTTGTCTTCTTGGGCCAAATGGAGCTGGAAAAACTACTGCTATTAATTGTTTGACTGGGATTACACCTGTTACTGCAGGAGATGGTAATATGGTTTTCACAAACTCACATTCTATTCTCATTGCAAATTACTTATGTGTAGCACAAACTTTTTCTTTTAACAGCACTAGTATATGGTCAGTCCATAAGAAGCTCTGCGGGCATGTCAAACATTCGAGCGATGATAGGAGTTTGTCCCCAGGTGACTACTTTTTTTTTTATCTTTATATGTTTCTATTTTCAAACCTTTCATGGAACTGACTAAGACTCTGCACCAGCAATATTGTGTTTGCGTAAAGGAAATTCATTCATTTTTGTCATTTTATAGTTTGACATTCTTTGGGATGCATTGTCCGGTCAAGAACACCTGCATCTTTTTGCCAGCATTAAAGGTCTACCCCCTGCTTTAATAAAAGAGGTGAGAGCATGTAAACCTAATCTATGTCTAAATTATTATGCCTATCTAACGATTCGATGGTAGGGTGATTATAAATCCTGCTTAACCAATTCTTTTATCAAATGGCAGGTTGTAGAGAAGTCACTAGCCGAGGTAAAACTCGCAGACTCAGCCAGAATAAGAGCTGGTAGTTACAGTGGAGGAATGAAACGACGACTGAGTGTCGCTATAGCTCTTATTGGTGAACCAAAATTGGTCATTTTGGATGAACCGGTAGGTTTTGGCAAATAAAGTTTTCTCCTGAGTTTATCAGAATTATGCTAAAAATAAATTTATCATGACATTCTCTTCTCTAAAACATGAAAACCCTTCATAGACTACTGGTATGGATCCAATAACTAGAAGACATGTCTGGGACATAATTGAGAATGCGAAAAAAGGGCGTGCCATTATCCTGACCACTCATTCAATGGAAGAAGCTGACATCTTAAGTGACCGCATCGGTATCATGGCAAAGGGTAGACTTCGTTGCATTGGAACTTCAATAAGATTGAAATCAAGGTTTGGAACTGGTTTTATTGCTAATGTAAGCTTTTCTGGTGGGACAAATGGGACTCCTGAAAGAGAAGATACTTTAAGTACATCTCAACATGAAGCTGTTAAACAGTTCTTTAAAAGTGTATGTCAAAGATGCCTTTTGCTTTTCTCCTTCCTTTTCTGAAACTATTGAAGGAACTGGTTCTAATTTGCAAACTATGTCCACAGCGTCTGGATGTGGTGCCTAAAGAGGAAAACAAGTCCTTCCTAACCTTTATTATTCCCCATGACAAGGAGAAGCTGTTGACGGTAATATCTTTAAAGCAACTATGAGATTAGATTAGTTTAACATCACTTCTAGTCTTGCTACTTTATTGTGGAATTATAAGCACACGAGTTTTGGACTGTTACTCATTTGGTGAATGGTGATCATTGGCTTTTACCCTCGATCAGAACTTCTTTGCTGAGCTTCAAGATAGAGAGAAGGAATTTGGCATAACAGATATCCAGCTCGGCCTTACCACTCTTGAAGAAGTTTTTCTGAACATTGCTAGACAGGCAGAATTAGAAGATGTGGCTGTAGGAACCTCTGCGACTCTTACTTTGAATACAGGGGTCTCACTTCAAGTAAGTTGATTATCATATTCTTGGTTTCAAAATTCTATGATGAAATTGCACAGGAAAACTCTAATCCCTGTGAAATAAGTAACACTATTTTATTTGTCGGTATGAGTTCAGATACCTATAGGAGCAAGATTTGTGAAAGTCCCAGGAACGGAATCTGCTGAGAATCCAATTGGTAGTATGGTAGAAGTGTATTGGGAACAAGATGATTCTGGTACACTCTGCATTTCGGGTCACTCGCAAGACATGCCAATACCAGCTCATGTTCAACTAAGAGATCCTCCAACAGCCACTTCTGGAAGAGGTTTTTTACGAAGACGGAAAAAAATTCATGGAATTGTGATTGACCCTGCGCAGATCATGGGTGCAAGTTCATAATAAAGATAGAACTTAATAGTCACAGTAAAAAGGTTTTACAGAACTATTTTTGTGTATAGGTGAATTGCTGTAAATGTGATTGATACCTTGGATATCTGTTTGTCACCAGAACATTTTTTTTTTCCAGGCAGGTTCTTTGTATGTTATAGCCTCGTTTTCGGTTAACATTAATTTATCTGTATATTACAAAATCATACCAGTATCATGGCCGTAACATTTACCGTCTTTTTTATAATGAAACATTTCTATTTTCAAAATTTTGATAAATAATCAATGCCTATATCATTTTCTCTTCTCAATGAAATCTGAAAATAGTTGGTATTCAATTAGAAATAAAAACAATTCTAGTAAACAGTGGCGGAGCCAGAAATTTTGGTAAGGTTGTTCAAATGTTGACGAGTATATAATTTTTTTCCGATTAATGAGTACAACGAAATTTTTTTAACACCATCACTGCACACCCGCCTAAAAATTTATGGTCCATTTGATTTCGCAAGTTATTCTTGCTAAATTTCATTGCTAGAAAACTCTTACGGTGATTACAGTATCAAATGACAGCAACAACAAACAACAACATACCCAGTGTACGTAATCCCACAAGTGGAGAACAACAAGGAGCATTCCGAGAATGTTACAAAGCGAAAGATAACGACTAATTAATTTTCTTTGGAAAAAAAAAAGAAAAAAAAAAAGAGAATAAAGTTGAATAATTAAAAGGTTCACAGGAGCAATTTAAAAATAAAAAAAAATAAGTGGTAGCTAACTTGCTATTAGATCTCGTTGTCTTCTTTTTAACAATATGTCTTCTTCTTTTCTAGGAAATAAGAAGGAATGAAGAAAGACTAAAGAAGCTTCAACAAATGAGTTCAACGTAACTCCAAACCAACATAGGAATAAACCAAATGCAAATCATAACTCAAATACAAATAAGTTTAGTCGGAACATGGAAGAAAATAAGTGCAAATACAAATCAACCAAGTAGCTTCAGACATTGTTTGTATGTTTTCTTTTAAAGAAAGAAGATGACCAGCGTTTGACGCAAGCTTTAAACCGTGACTTTTAGGTAAAATTGAACACCCTTTACCTCTAAGCTATCTATCTCAATTATTTTAAGGGTGTTCAAAATTTAATTTATATCCAGTTAACTATAATATCTAATTCATATACTAATATCATTTTCTAGCCAAGGGTGTGCAGGTGACCACCCTTGGCCATGAGTGGCTCCGCCACTGCTAGTAAAGCAAACCCAACGAAGAAAAAAAAAAAAGAGGGTGACCCAAAGCAAAGTAGCAAACAATAGACCAAATTGGAAGGGTTGCTCTTAGTTGTTCTGGTTTTGTTATTCTTCTGATTAATTTTCTCCTCTTTGAGTGGTTACTTTTAAATTGGCGCAACAGATAAAAGACACACTTAAAATGATCAGTGAATATTTATTGAGGCAATTAACTACCACCGACACATGTGTTTCCGGGGAAAAAAAAAACAGCTACATGGTATATGGTCAGAGACAATCAAAAAGTTAAATTTGATGAATTTATAATTCAAGGTTGAAAATATTATGTCCAGATTTGTCTTGGTCCTATCATTAAAAGTTAAGGGTAAAAAAATACAAAAAGAGAGAAAATGTGACCTAACACCCCGAGTAAAGAGGAAACATTTGGATCTAATTTAATGAAGATTTGAAATGCTAATGTTACTTTACATTACTAGTATTCGTACCCGCGCGATGCACGGTCGGTATCAAATGAAATTAATCATAAAAAATTATTATCTTATTTGTTTGACATATTTATAATTATTTAATTTGTGAAATATTAAAAATGATTACTGATTAACATCATGAGTAATGTAAAACTTAAATAAAAATTTACTGAAAATTAGTTGATGCTGAAATAATATTAAATTATAGTTTTACTTATTTGAGCACATTGAATTATATTAATTTAATAAATATTTAATTATCATGTGATGATTAACCTTATATCATTACACAATCCTGATCATCATTTCTAACATATAAAAAATCATATCACTACAAAAGAAAAAGTTTATTTGGCATAACTATTATTTAAGGTATTTACTTCTAAATGTGGTTTGAAAAGAAAAGAATTTATGAATGTTGTGTTTTAAATTTACCCACATGATATTTTCTTTTTGTATTTTTTAATTTTTTTTAATTTGGTACTTGGATTCTTTTTATATTCAATATTTTAAATTTTAAATCTTCCGTTACGTAGTCTTATCTATAATTTTTTTTTATAATATAATTTCAAATATTCTTATTTTAACTTTTAATAAGTCTTATACTCTGGGAGGTTACCTTTTAAAAGTAAGACAAACATTTTGAGTTAAGAGTATGAGCAATAACCCATTCTAGCTCTTCTATTTTTCTTTATCACTAATATACCACTAAAATATTATTTCTAGTTATCTCAAATTTTGGATTTACTCATATTAGATCATATTGCCTTAAAATTTCAAAACTATTATTTTGTTACTCAATGAAAATTACCCCCAACCCCCAAATAACCAAATATGTATGTAAATATTTCATTGTTCACAACTCTTCAATTTCTTATATCTTTGCACATTCTTTCTCTCGTATTTAATTAGTTTTCTCCATTTAACATTTCTACCTATAGTCAAAATTATATCATATTTAAAACTGAAGTGTAACTTTGAATTCAACCAAAGTATAAATACAGAAGTTATTTTCTTATCTTATCATGAAATCTACTGATATTTTTAATTATTATTTTGTATTACATGCAATTGAGTTTTCTTATCTTAAATGGAAGAATATTTAAGAAACTATAAGGAAAGATACAACTTTCAAATTAGAAAAATAAGTATGTTGAAAAAGTTTTTCTTTCAAAAACAAAACAGCCATAAGGATGAAAAGAAATGGGTAGGTGTTCATGGGTCGGTTTTGGGTTAAAACCAAAACCAAACCAATATAATCGGTTTTTAAAATTATTAAAACCAAACCAAATCAAATATAATACATATCCATCAGCTTGGTTGAGGTCGGTTTGGGTCGGTTTTTCGTTTTTTAAGAATATTTACGATATTTCTCTCTTTCATGATATTTTTCTTACAATTAGGAGAGAATTTTCTATCCCTTTACCATCTATTATATAAGCCAAAACATAATTTTCTTCTGTCAAAATAAAACCAATTTCTTTTGCCTTAAAAAATGATATGGAATTTGATGCAAAAATAAAAGTAATTATATGAACAGAAGATCGAAAATAGAGAACATAGCTTAAGACTTTCTATAGCAGTTTATACAAAAGCAAAAACCGCGTAATTTTAATGATTTTACCCCTTGAAAATTTAAAATCGAAATGACACAAATACCCTTAGGTTGAAATTTAATCACCAAAAACAGGCATGTCGATCCAAGCATTATATTCAATTCACTCTTCTAATATTGTGTGTGTGTATATATATAGTCTCCCGGTGGTACTTACATGTAACACCCCGCATTTTGGGACTGAGTTTAAGCTCATATCATTAGAGTTCTAGTGGAAACATGGAAGGTTTGAACGTTTTGCGAAAATGGTTGATAGGCCTATTTCGGGCAGCGATAACTCCTTGATCGGTTTGGAATTTTGGAAGGTACTATCAATGAAGTTGTAGTATGTAGAAATACCTTTCTAACGATATAAGGATCAAGCCAATCAGAGATCGGAGCAAGGAGATATGATCGTCTCAATATGGCTAATAGTAAGGCACTTGAAATCCTATAGAATCGGCTAAGTTTTTGATACGTCTGCCTTCCAGTCTAATTTCATGAAAATCCGTTGGGAATTTGAGAAAACTTCCTTGATGAAAGTTTTATCCCTTTGAAATAGCTTTCCAACGGTATCTTACGGGGGTAAAACGGACATCTGTGCAAAGAGTTATGCCCCTTTTACTGAAGCCTGTTCGCTGGAAATTCTGCCAGCGTAACGGTGACGTTACGGGCCGTATTTCGTGTTACGGTCCGTAACAGTGGACCGTAACGTCCCGAAAATTTCCAGAACCTCACTGGAAATTTTCACCAAGGTACGGTACCAAGTTACGGTCCGTACCTCGTGTTACGGGACCGTAACAGTGACCGTATCTTGGTCCGTATATACGTTTCGGGTCACCTGACTTCGGGAGGCCATAACCCTATCATAACTTGGGAATTTGGGAAAACTCAAAGAACGAAAGTTGTAGATAATTGAAAAACCTATCCAACCATAGGTTGTGGGTTCACAGAAGACGTCGGGATAAGGAGATATGGACGTTTTAAGACAGCAAGGTCCCAACCCGTTTTCAAGTTGGGTCAAACCCATTTCCCCTTGGTATAAAGGGAAATATAACCCTAGAAGCCCATTTCTTTCTCCAAATTCAGATTTTAGAGAGAGGAAGTGAGAGAGAAGGGAAATTAGAGAGAGAAAGTAGAAAATCAACCAAGTTTAAGGCCCCGAATCCCAAAGCTCGTGAAGGAAAAAGTGTAGTACAAGTCATTGTCGTCATTTTAAGCCCAAGATCGGACTTGGGGGTGTTGATTTCGTGATTACTACTCTTGAAAGGTAATATTTCTACTCCCTAATCCTTTATGGTTTTGAATTGATGAATTCTTGGGAGAATAATAATTGGGTTGTTGAAGAGAATTATATGAACTATGCTAGGATTGTTGGATTGTTGATGTGGGATTGTTGGATTCATATGTGTGATGAAGAATGATGTTAATTACACCTAATTGAGATTGTAGATTTGGCTAGAAGTAAAAGAATGGGGATTTGGTGAAGAAAACACCATTAATGAGGGTCATAGAGCTTCATGCCCACTAAGTGTTTGATAAAATGCTTAGATGAACAAAACATGGATATTGTTGCTAATATAGAATCCCTATGACTTGTATTGCTATAGATTGAAGTTGAAGGGATTGAAGAACATTGTGATACGCACAAAAGCGGGAAGTTAAGGTATGTAGAACTTCCATCCACATGTGGGAATCTCTATGTTCTTCCCCATGATCCGTTTCGTGAAAATCTATGAAGTTCAAATCCTAGGGCATTAAATCCAACATATTGGTAGCCCGTAATTATGTATGTATGTACACGAATTTCGTATCTATGTTCGTTATTGTATTCCTAATCTTCCATTATTGATATTAGGAATCCTAGCTTAATCCATGAATCATGAATTCCTCCTCATGTGTTCTCATTATGTTCATATGAAACTTATGATTTTATCTAGCAAGTTACAAGCATGTTTTCAAGTCAAT
The DNA here is from genome assembly GCF_019175385.1 of Lycium barbarum. Lineage (NCBI taxonomy): Eukaryota > Viridiplantae > Streptophyta > Magnoliopsida > Solanales > Solanaceae > Lycium > Lycium barbarum. The sequence goes on from NC_083339.1 coordinate 133,452,953, forward strand.
TATATATATGATTTCGAAATATTCTTATTACTCATGAATCAAGAACATGTTTGCAAGATTTTGACAAGTTATCTTATGAAACTATTTTACAAGTTATTTCATGAAATCATGTTTACAAGTTATTTCGTGAAATCATGATTACAAGACAAGTACAAGTTAATTCACGAAACCATGTTACAAGTTATTTCGTGGAATCATGATTACAAGTTAATTCACGAAAATCAAGGGCTTCTTAGCCAATTATATTATGTTCATGTTTTTGGGAGTTGCACGAATTACCGAGAAGGCTCAGATAGCCTGAAACTATGTAGCCACCATAGGACAAGGATCGCTCCGCCCAGTTAGGACGATACCTTAATTTCACACTGAATGGTTCCATCAGGTACGTTATTACCTTATACCCTGGCAAGGTATAGGGGCTCTGCTGGTCCGGCGAGGTACCAGACTCCACGTATCCACGTGGTGATATCATGTGTCGGTTTATGAAATGCTCTCCCTACTTATCACGTTTTACTCATGTTATATATATATATATATGTACTCATGCTCATGTTCATGTCCAAGTTTTCAGTTTCAGTTCTTATCATGTTATTCCATGTCCCATGTTGTTTCTTCCGGTTGCTTTACATACCAGTACATTCAATGTGCTGACGTCCCCTTTTTATTGCCCGGGGGCCTGTATTTCACAATGCAGGTACGGATTTACAGGACGACGCTTCTGATCATTAGGATTTGCTCGTATCAGCTTATTGGTGAGCCCCATCTCATTCGGGGTTTAGTCAACTTTTACTTTATGATTAATTATGCATCTAAAGGTATGCTGGGGGCCTTGTCCCAGTAAGTATGTTTTCCAGTCAGACTCATGATAGAGGTTTCATAGATTAGACAAGTCAGTTATGCTACGTCAGACATTCGGAGTCGTATAGCCATTTTTGGCTCATTCGTGTTATTTCCGCACTCATGTTTAAACAAGTGTTTTTATTAAGTATTATGACTTACTACATTTTATAAAGGCTCATCATGCATTCACGTTATATTTCCGCTCATGTATGCCTCATGATAGTTCAGCAGGCCATGTGGTTCGCTCGGTCACATGCAGTCAGGCACCGAGTGTCGTGTTACGTCCAGGCCATGGTTCGGGGCGTGACATTACATCAAACATAGAAACATATGGAGCATGTATATATTAGAAGAATTCTTCTACTTTAATAAAAATGGAATCGAGAAGCAAAAAAAGTATCAAAAATAATATACATGAATGAATTCAAATTACCTCTAAAAACTCACACATCATACGTGCATCAATGGCCAGTAGAACTTACTATTAAGGATCACAATAACAACATGATCTTTATGTTTTCTTGAAAGACTAAGCAAGAAATGATACATAGAATAAATATTTGAGAGAGAATTTATGTAAAGAAAGAAATTAAATTACCTCTGCAAAGTACAAAGTGATATGTGGCTGTGGAAATAGCTGATAGAGCTTAATGTAAAAGCATAAATATAGCAAAGAATAAAACGTTTGAGTTCATGTAGAACTTTTCAATCGTGAGGTCTCAGTTCCTTCAGTTTTTAAACGAAAATTATTGATACCATGAATGATATACTTATCCTATTATCTCTCATTCAAAAAAGATTTCTATCTTTTATCTAGCTTGAAGCTCAACAAACATTTAAATGTAAATACTTATCCTATCTCTAATTAATTAAAAAAGAATGTAAATATTGATAGAGAAACAATTTAAAATACTACTGATCATCCGTTGACTTCAATCTTTTTAGATAAATGTCATTAGATTCAAAATATACGATATAGATAAAGATTGTTTATTATTTAAAAAACCTTTATATTGATTGCAAATTCAAATTTATTACATAGCCAATTAAATTTTGTCTTAAAATTGCCAAGTGGCTTATTTTTAGCTTGACACTTGACTTAATCACATTGCTTGTAACTTTCATTTTTTATATATATAGATATAGATTGATAGTGAAACGTAAATATTTACTTTGATGGAGAGTTATGGGAAAAGGCAGGTTAGGTCGTGGATTAAGTATTAGTCCTAACTTGTAATTCTAATAACAAGCCGCTAAGTCAGCATTAACAGTTAGCGTATTCAAAATTTGAAACCAATATGATAAGAGCGTGTTTATTGGGCCCATTAGACGGGCCCAGCCCGAAGAGCCGTTTCTACAGAAGTTTTCAGATTTTGATTTTAAAGCAGTTGTAACACATTTCCCGCCCATACGTCACTGCCAATTTCTTCATGAGTATATATAGGCAACCCTAACTTCACACAACTCATCATTTCCTTCATTGTTCTCTGGAAAAACCTGAAATTCACAATGGAAGTTTCTGGAAAAGATCAATCCTCTGTTTCTGGTTTTAATCTCCACTTTTTAGTTTCTCTGTGTTTGCTCGTGTCTCTGTGTGTATTTATTTAATTGACCGCTAGTGTTTTTTTTTTTTTTTGTATTTTTGCAGGAAGTGCTAAGAGATTATCGTCAGGGACGAAGCTTTTGCGATATCCACTGCGATCGGCTGGTAAACCTAAGGAGGAGAAGCCGCCTTTGATTGATTCTTCCAACACTTCGGTTCCTAGAAGGTATGTCTTTATTGCTGCTGTTACTTTGACTATTTTTTGGTGTGTATAATAAATTTAGTGTTAAAATTGCATGAGTATATGTTGTTTGAATGAAGAATTTCCTAATTCCTCTGGTTCTTTGCAAACCCAGAAATTGTAGTCCATTCGCCATAAAAGTCGTTTCATTTCAATTTTGGAAGAAGAAGAAATTGTTGAATTTGTATACATGATTTTCTGCTATGTCTACGAAGGTCAATCATATCCAGCAAAGAGATCATATTCTAGTGAAAATGCCTTTTCATGCCCACTGCAACACACAATATTATAAAATCATTAGGAGACATTCAATAGCATCTAAAAATTGTTTATTTGAACTGCATGATAATATTTGGTCTGGAATCAAGTAAACACTCTTATCAAATTTATTTAACAAAAATAGAGATGTTAACCTGTCGCCGACGTTAAGGTTTATAGCTTTCTGTTGTTCATTGTCATAATAAATGGTGTCTTGCAGTAAGAACAATCTAACTTAAGTAAAGTAGAAGAAGATGGTTATTTTTTTCCCCTTTGTAATAGAAATCAAAAAATTTACACTAATGACATGTATACAAGTACAGAGACTTTGAGGATGTGCACATTCATGTTATTTTTACTTTTTAAGTGTAGTGCATGTCTATGCTTTCTTAATGTTTTTTCATCTCATATTTTAGGGGAAAACCTGCCTCAAGTGTTAGTAAGAGTGTGAATGTCCTTGATCTATCTGGCAAGGAAAAATCTGCTGCTAAACCTCCAAGAAGGCTGTCTATTCAGTCTAAGCCAAGTGCAAGCCCTGCCTCAAGAGCAGTAGGCAATATCACTCCTATTTCTGAGGCTAGAGCAAGGAGATCCTCGATCAACCAGGGGAAAACTACTAATACACCGGTTTCAGCCGTTGCAAAGTCATCAAATGGAAAGGAAAGCAATCGTCTGTTCTCTTCAATCTATTGGCTATCCCAGATTAAGCTCTCTGAATCTGCTGCTAAGCATTCAATTTCTCTTGGTTTTTTCAAACTCGCTTTGGAAGCTGGCTGTGAGGTACGACATATCATAAGCTAATGAAAATAACATCCCTACTTTTTATTTTTTTAATTAAGAAGTTCACTGCTGTTATGAATTTTCCATTGTGATGTTGAAGAAAAGTTCAAAGACTGTCTGTAGTTAGTGAATTAAGCTATAGGAATCGACTACGTAACCTCTTACCCTTTTCTATGTCTTTTTAATTTTAGCCTCTTCAACGTTTGAGGGATGAGCTGAAATCCTATGTGCAACGTCATAACCTTGTCGATCTTGGGGAGCCAGTGAAACAATTGTTTGAAAGCTACAATATTTCTCAAGAGTTTGAGCAGTTGCAAGTATCTGAGACTTGTTCCCATGTGCCTGAAGATGGGACACCTTCATCTGATGATGAAGTGCATACCTCTTCATCTGTTGCTGGCACTGAGAAATCGGAACCTGAAGTCTTGAACAAAGAAGCTGTTGAAACTTGCCAAGTGGCAGAACCAACTAAGGAGACTTCATCAAAGAAGGAAATTGCATCTAAGAACCGTAGATCTGTAAATAAGAATGCTGCAACTCCGAAATCTACAACAGATGTTTCTGGTACCATGAAAAAGAAACTTGAAAATCCTAAGCAAGAACCAAATAAGAACAAGGGGAAAAGACAGGGAAAGAAATCTGCTCAAGTAGAAGGTAAAATATGCTTGTACCTTTCTTGGTCAAAAGTCTGGCGTTTATGTTAATGAGGTTTGTTAACTTTCTTTTTCATAGGTCCAGCTAATGCTGACACTGCAGAGAAAGTCCCTCCAGAAGACAAAGAGAATATGGTAAGAAGAGAAAATATGGTTGAACTTCCCTTTTGACATTGATTAATTCAATTGTTGAGTTTCAGAAACTTCATAAGCCTTATCTCATTGATTAATTCTCACTATCTGCTACTCGTGTAACTATGGTATTTCTTTGTCTTGTCTGATCAAATAATGACCTGAAGGCACCTTCCCCTCTTAGAACTTCCTCTTTATGGAAAATATGGCCTTTTGAGTTAGGACTAACTAATTACTTTCTTTATTGTAATATTAATCATATGCCTTATAATACCATAGTTAACTTTGCTATCACTTTTTGCAGGATGCTCCACAGTCAGAAGAGATCAATGTTACAGAAGTTTAAACAAATGTATGGAATCAAAGAATGTTGAACATACTTCTATTATGGTTTTTCATTTTGGTGTTCATAATCAGGAAGCTTTTCCTTGTATAGATAATAGAAGGGTCGAGTTGAAGTGTCACTCTGGGGTGTGCATTTGGTTTGTTTGGTTCTAGTTTGACCCAAGACTTTAGGGAATTATACATATGTTTATATTTTTTAATTGCATTTGGTTTTAAAAATATTATATTGGAAATGTGTTATTATGCTTATGTTCTTTGCAGTGAAATACTAGTGTTTGTCACGAGTTCGTGTGCTTTGTACTAGCCGTTTTTCATCCTCTAATGAGTGCAGTGATAATTGCAAGTATATTGCAGTAGCCATTTTTTTGATATATACTAGGTCAGCATAGAGATTGGCCAGTTTGTGTTGTGCATATATGAATTTGTTCTACCTATTAAAAGAACTCTGCGTAAGGTAAGACAATATTGAGTGATTTCCTCTATCCCTGGTCGTCATGTTGCGTAGTCATTGCTGGTAGTGCTTTTGTTATGCAGCATTCTTTGTCCATTTGAATGTCCTCTATCCTCTAGGATGTGATGGTTTGGCTGTAAGTACAATATGATTGTTCTGTGCTGCTTCAAATTTAAAGAGAACACTCCCTATCTTTAGTATAATCAGCGTCGTGGAAAAAATTTAGCAACAAGCTTTAAGATTGGAAACCCTCAATATATGTGACAACAATAATTTCACTTCATTTCCATAATGCGTCAGATATCATCTCAAATACGGTTTCTTGCCATTTTAACTCTTTTGCTCTTTCCTTTTGTTCCTAAATGACAATGTTTTATCCTCGTACAAATGATATGACATGCTAAATAATTAGTACAAGATTCTAAAAATACTTTTGGCAAGATTCTCAGTCACCTTTACAATGTCCAAAAGTCTATTATCACTCTTCTCACCAAATTTTGTTGCATGACTCAAGTTTAACACTGACTTGGAACCATGCGTTGATAATTCCACTGCTCTAGACCTATTTAGAACTACGTAAACCCAGCTTTAACTGTTTCATTGATAGATTTAGAGCATGTTTGGATGGGCTTAAAAAAAGCAGCTAATAAGCTGTAAACAGCTCTTATAAGCCAAAAAAAAAAAAAATTGAGGTAGGCCAACTTATTTTTTTTGGCTTATAAGCTGAAAACAGCTTATAAGTTATTTTTTTTAAGCTAAGCCAGACGGGCCAACTTATTTTTTGGACTTATTTTAAGCACAAAATGGCTTATAAGCTTAAGCCAAACAGGCTCTTAGTGACATCAATATCTGATCGGTAACAAAATAGATCTGCTAATTAAATACTAACTAAAATGAAGTGGATAGCAATTGACCTAACAGCCCATGAAAGTCATTGTTTCATTTCGTTTGAATATATGAACATGCATTGCTGGTCTACAATGTTTACAAGTTAAATCCAATCTTCAGAGGAAATGGAAGTATCTGAAAACCATCTCCGTTGGAACTAGCACATTTTAAGCAAATCCAATACCAGAATTCATAATCTACAGGAGCTTGGCAACCCAATGCAGAGAACAACAATTGAGGGGAGTAGTATCAAGCAATTATACTAGGACCAGAGCACGAAGGAGTTCCACTAAAATTAGAATTTCGGACAAAGGTATCTGGAAACATTACATAGATGAGCCTTAAAGCTCGTGATTGAGATTGTAATAATCTCTATTTCGAGATACCAGTCTGCCGTCCAGCTCTGCTCCACAATTTCTCTAACTCTCCTGTTGTACTCCCGCTTATTCTCACTGAACAACCGAGCAGCTTCCGAGTTTGCAGGAGAATTAGGGTTTGGGTCACACAGCAATGACTGCAAGAATAAGTTAAAGTTATTAAGCATTTATGCAAACAAGAAATCTGAAGTTCTCTTCTGAAGGTGTACGGTGCTCGTCTGCATGAAAGTCTCCAGTGGTAAAACCAACGACAACGAACAAATTATTACTTATACAAGCAAGAGGGACAAAAGAGGGTTGGAGTAAACCCAGTACATGTAAGACCAGTAACCTTCTATTATAACATCACCTTCTCGCACACACACACACACTGTGCCGTAACTGTACAGTCAATCAACCACCATAAACAATCCCAACCTCCATCCCCCACCCCAAAAAATAATTACAGAATATCTGTCTCATCATTTTCACAGAGAAGGATAAACTAGGAAACAGCAGCATTCAAGTAGATAAAGTTATGATACTGATAATAAATGAGATGAGTTTCTAATCTGATGCCCCCCTCCTCATGCTTTACCCTAAATAATCAACACAAGTGCTTGGACAGCACCTTCATCAGGAGGTGTATGTTGGTTCGTCTATGATGTAGAGATTACAGGAAATCCAAACATAATGAATTTCAACTAAAAGTAACACTATCAAGAAATTATACACACACACACAAAAAAAAAAAAAAAAAAAAAAAAAAAGTAAAAATATAAACCAGTCCTTTTTCCACAGGGTTGTCCTATTTTCGCTACTCAGGTCACCCAAAATGGCACATAATTTTCTTGGAGAAAATTTGAATGGTATATAATTCACAAGCTCACGACTCACTATTCCAACCAACTTTTTCTATATTCCATGCTAAAAGAACAAAAAACTTATCATCCTAAATGTTCTACAACAGAAACCAGATAAAATATTTCAAGTCTTCATTAAGCTTTGCTTGGAAACCGGGAAAAAAAAAAGAACAGAGAGGCAGATTTATTCAAATTCTTCTCTTACTCGGTTTGTGTAGAAAATGAGGAAAGCAAATATCAGAGGGAAATTAAAGTTGATGAGATAGATAGCTCAAACAGGTCTTCTTTTTTGCCTTCCTTGTATTTCCACCCAAACCAAGCAGAGGATAGAAAATGGCATGATCAGAATTTAATGTCAATGCTTCTAAGATGAGTCATCCAAACTCCACATGCCCATATCCCTTGAGCCATGCCACAATATAAGCTTCTTAGACTCGTGAGAATATTGCTTAATAGGCGTAACTTACTTCTCTATCTTGCTATATTCACCATCTCTATCTTTATTTTTCTACTTTTCCCTTTTCTCTTCCTATGTTCATCTTCTTTATCTCAATTTTCAGTATTCTTGTTTTAGTAGGCGTTTGACCATAGAAATTAAAAAAAAAAAAAACACACACTTTTCTTTGGAATTTTGAAGTTGGAGTTGTCTCTGTGTCACAACTTTTGCAGATAATATAAATGTACTTTTTAACAAGTTTTTGGTTGTGAAAAAAGTGAAAAATAAGATTTTGGTTGTTTTTCAAATTTCAAAAATATTGAATTTCCACGGCCGAACACTGATTTTTTGGAAAAAGTGAATAATTCTTTCTTCTACTAAAATCCATTTTTGATCTATCATAAAGCATCAACGATTCTAAATCAATTCAAGCTTTAATATTTTTTTTCTTTTTAGAAAATCCTTTCTGATTTGTGATGATAGATTAGCTCATCCGTCTTTGGTTTTTATGCAAAGACTAGAGCTTCCAAAATTGCTATTTGTTAATTTTATTCCTTTTTACCCTTTCCTATCCTTCCAACTTTTTATTCATTTTTAGTATGTTTTATATATTTTTATTTGAGTTAAGTTTAATTTTTCGAGATCTTAAACTATTTTATTATTCTAAAAAACCAGTTACATTGTCGTTCTTAACTATGGTATTATTATTATTTTCCATAAGATTTTATTTTTGCTTCCTATTACTCTTTCCGGATAAAAAAAGTGTCCACTTAGCCTTTTTTTTTTGTTAAAAAAATGTTCACTTATTAAATCAAAAAACAATTAACTTTATCTTTTCAGATTTGCTCCTAGTAAGTGTTATGTGATCAAATTCCAATGCCTATTTAATTAGGGGTATTTTAGTCAATTTACATATTTTTTCTTGGAGTGAATAGTTTCTTAAAGAGTGTGCAAATGGCTAAGTGGACTCTTTTTTTTATCCGGAGGGAGTAATTTATTGTGGATATCCACACATGTTTCACCCCATAGCCCAAAAAGCCTTCAACAAAATCCCTTGAAAGCACATATGTGGAAATTGTATCCACATCAGTGTTTTGAAAGGCAGTTTCAGGACTCGCCTCAGGGCGAAGCACTGGCAAAATGCCCCGGGGCTCACGTTCGGGGCTTAATCCTATGAGGCTTACGCCCTAAGTGTCCTACTGTACGCCCTAAATACGCTTAACGCTCGGGGCTCGCCTAACAGTTCTTAAACAAATTATATGTTAAATTTCTTAATTAAAATCGTTGACCCTCATAATTCTTTAACAAATAAATGATACTTAATAGTTTTTCATCTATATAAATAAGAAGATTGGGTGTAATTCAAGTAACAAATCTTAGTAATGCATATTTACTATTTGAGAACATCGTGAGGGTGAATATCACTTAATTTTTCTTTTTAAAAATACATAGTCAATTTGTACATTTCACTTGTCATTGATCTTTAGTTATCAAAATTATCATATTTTATTATTTTGCTATTTGAAAGTAATTTTAATTTTATTCAGGAAGGAGTTAAGTTTTAATTATAATATCAATAAAGTTTATAGATATAAAATAAAGAGTGTGATAGTAATATTTTTTTTAAGAAATTGTGATTTTTTCATTGTTTAAAAGTTAAGATGCTAGAGTTGATTTGTATTTCGTAATAGCTTTTATTTCATTATATTGTTTATACTTATAAAATTATGTTATATATAATTACAAGTTGTAAGCAGGGGTGACTAACAGGTGAGACTAGTAATGCTTTTGCTTTAGGCTCCAAAACTTTTGAGGCCCCAAAAAATTTTACCGATGAAATTTTTAGTATTGAAGATTATAAAAAGAAGTACAAAATATATATAACAAAAGAAAGAAAAAAACACTATCTACATTTTAAGAGCAATATTTTAAAACTTTGAACTAAACTACTCAAATCTTCATATTATTAAATAAAATTTTTACAATAACATCCTAAGTAATGTCTTTAAAACACATGGCTAACATCTTATTGACTTGAATTGATCCTCACTAATATAAATATTAATGTTACTATATGAAGTAAAAGACAAGAAGTATGAAAAATAAAAAGGCAACACTAAATTTTTTGTGTATGTGTTTATACTTAAGGCCTCATAGTTAAATTTAGCTTTAGGCCACTAATTTTTATGAAATACTAAAAATTAAATACTCATGGGGCTTACGCCCAGTACCTCGAGGCTTACGCCTCACCAAAGCAAATGTAAACGTCCCGCTTTACTCCCTCGCCTTTTTAAAACACTGATCCACATTTGTTTCAACCCACCCATTTGGCCCATTGATTTAGCCCATCCTTAAAAGCCTTCAACTTGAAAGCACATATGTGTAAATTGTATCCACATCGATTTCAACGGCCCATTTGGCCCATCCTATTTCAATTGGCCCATCCTATTTCAATCGGCCCATGTATTTAGCCCCTTCAAGTTTCTACAATGTCATTTCTACCCAACTTCATTTCCTTCTCTCTTTCCCATTAGGGTTTCTAGCCATGGCAACGGCCTGTATTCCATGTAATAAGTTGTTCAAAAAGAGTCAATGTAAAGGATGTGTACTGAATGATAGATTTAATTGTCCAAATATTAAAAATTTAGAACTTATTTTGGAAGTTATGGGGGCCCATTCTTTCAAACTTGCGATTTTGAGTATTGCAACTCGTGAAGATCAAAATCTCTTCATTGATGCTTGGCTTCGGGCATCAAAGAATAACAATCGTATGGAAGGTTATTTCTCAGATTTTAGAACGTATTTTAAGTCTGACTTACCTTATATTTTCAATATTATTTAAGGAAAAGGGCCAAATATACCCTTGAACTATTGGAAAAGGGTTAATATACCCCTTGTTATACTTTGGGGCCAGATATACCCCTACTGTTATACTTTGGGCACAAATGTACCCTTCATTTTAACGGAGGACACGTGTCATCATATTATTGGCCTATTTTAACTATTTTCAAATTAATTAAAAATTGAGGCAAGCTCCATCAATGATGCCGCCGTCGCCACCTTCCGCCGCCGTCACCGTCGCTGGAGCTAGTAAAAAATTTCACCACCACCCCGCCACCTTCCATCACGTCCTACTCTTCTTGCTACCGCCAAATCAATAACTCAACCCAAAACAATTCAATCTTGAACAAAACCCAGATTTTATCATGCTTATATTCTTTGCAGTGTAATATTAGTAGTATTTTTCACGAGTTAGTGTGCTTTGTACTTGCCGTTTTTCATTCTCTTACAAGCGCAGCTTTATACGAGTTTGTTCTACCTGTTAAAAGAACTCTGCATAAGAGTACCGACTCGGTTCATAAGACAATATTGAGTGATTTCCTCTCCCCCTGGTCGTTCTGCTAGTTTGATATGTTTGTCATCTCGTGTTAGTGTAGTCATTGTTGTTAGTGCTTTTGTTATGCAGCATTCTTTGTCCATTTCAACTATGTCCTCTACCCTCTAGGAAGTGATGGTTTGGCTATAAGTGCAATATGATTGGTCTGTGCTGCTTCAACTGTAAAGCGAATACTTCCCACCTTTAGTATGATCGACATCGTGGACTATACCAAAAATTTAGCAACAAGTTTTAAGATTAGAAAATCCTCAATATACCGCGACGACTAGGTTGAGCTGAAACTTGAAACTAAGTTGAGCTGAAACTTGAAACTATGTAACAACAATAATTTCACTTCATTTTCCATAATGCGTCAGATATCATCGACAATACTGTTTCCTGCCATTTTTAACTCTTAGTCGTTCCTTTGGTCCTTAAAATATGACATCTTTTATTCTTGTATAAATGATCTGATATTAGTACAAGATTCTAAAATACTTGGCATGTCTATTTTAACTTTTTATGACAAAAATACGATATTTATTTAGATTACACCAAACATAAAATCGACTTGGGACCATGTAAACCATGCTTTGATAATTCCGTTGCTAGACCTATTTAGTACTCTGTAGCCAACTGTTCCATTGATAGATTTAGTGACATCAATAGCTGATCAGTAACAAAAGAGATCTGCTAATTAAATACTAAATAAAATGAAGTGGATAGCAATTGATCCAACAGCTCATGAAAGTCATTGCTTCATTTCGTTTGAATATATGATCATACATTGCTGGTTTACAAGGCTTACAAGTTAAATCCAATCTTCAGAGGAAATGGAAGTATCTGAAAACCATCTTTTCTGGAAAAGCAACTAGCACATTCTAAGCAAACCCATTACCAGAATTCATAATCTACAGGAGCTTGACAACCCAATGTAGAGAACAACAATTGAGGGGAGTAGCAACAAGCGATTATACTAGGACCAGAGCACGAATGAGTTCCACTAAAATTAAAATTTCAGACAAAGGTATCTCCAAACATTACATAGATGAGCCTCAAAGCTAGTGATTGAGATTGCAATCTCTCTTTTGAGGTATTAGTCCGCCGTCCAGCTCTGCTCCACAATTTCTCTAACTCTCCGGTTGTACTCCCGCTTATTTTCACTGAACAACCGAGCAGCTTCCGAGTTTGCAGGAGAATTAGGGTTTGGATCACACAGCAATGACTGCAAGAATAAGAGAAAGTTATAACTCCTCTGCATGCAAGTCTCCAGTGGTAAAGAGCAATTACCACTGTATATCTCCCACGGTTGGAAACAAGCCCAGTAAATATAAAAAACCAGTTCCTTTCTATGATAACATCACCTTTTCACACACTGCAGTAACCATACATATCCAGCCAACCAGCTCCAACCCCCAATCCCCACCCCCACCCCCAAAAAGAAGTTTACAGAACATCTTTATCTTTATTTTCACAGAAAAGGATAATCTAGGAAATAACACAAGGAGATAGAGTTATGACAAAGATAATAAATAAGACGAGTATCTATGTGTCGAAAAAATAAATGAGATGAGTATCTAATCATGCCTTTCGTCACACTTGACACTAATGTGGACTTGTTATATGGTTATTGCTCAAATATACCTCCTTCATAATAACAAGTCCATGTCTGTTTGTTCATCTATAATCTAGAGATGATAGGAAATCCAAATATATGAATTTCAATTACAAGTAATACTATCAAGAAATTACACACACCCAAAAAAAAAAAAAAAACATAATTACAAATATAACACATACTCTTATTTCCACAAGCCAATCCTATTTTTGCTATTCAGGTCACCTAAAATGGCGCTTAATTTTCTTGGACGAAATTAGTTGGTTTATATGATTACAAGCTTAAGACTCGATTGGAATGAGAGTGCATAAGAATTTTCTAATTGTGTATGAGAGTGTTTCAGGCCAACAGATCAACAAGAACAAAAGCTGTGTAGCTGTCTCTCTAATCATGCCTTTCGTCACACTTGACACTAATGTGGACTTGTTATATGGTTATTGCTCAAATATACCTCCTTCATAATAACAAGTCCATGTCTGTTTGTTCATCTATAATCTAGAGATGATAGGAAATCCAAATATATGAATTTCAATTACAAGTAATACTATCAAGAAATTACACACACCCAAAAAAAAAAAAAACATAATTACAAATATAACACATACTCTTATTTCCACAAGCCAATCCTATTTTTGCTATTCAGGTCACCTAAAATGGCGCTTAATTTTCTTGGACGAAATTAGTTGGTTTATATGATTACAAGCTTAAGACTCGATTGGAATGAGAGTGCATAAGAATTTTCTAACTGTGTATGAGAGTGTTTCAGGCCAACAGATCAACAAGAACAAAAGCTGTGTAGCTGTCTCTCCAAAAGCCAATATAGAACTAATTCACAGGGTCAAACACCTTACAGGGATGAACAAAAAAGATTGGCCAATCAAGTATCTTGGCCGCCCCCCGTTTGTGGGAAGAATGAAGATAGTATTTTTCTCAGAAATGGTCCAGACTATCACAAAGAGGATCCACTCTTGGCATGCTAAATTCCTATCCACTGGGGGCAGGATTATTCTAATCAAACATGTTCTGTTGGCAATGCCAGTGCACATAGCAGCTATGAAGCCCCCTAAAGGCACTTTTGAGCAACTAGAGGGAGCTATCAACAGGTTTTTATGGAATGGATCTGAGGACATTAAAAAACATCACTGGTCAAAATGGGAAAGTATGTGTCTGCCATATGAAGAAGGGGGAGTAGGGTTCAGATGCTTGAGAGATGTAAGCAATGCTTTCATAGCAAAGCAATGGTGTAACCTAAGAATCAAAGAGCCTTTATGGAAGGACTACATGACTGCAAAATACTGTTCAAGAATCAACCCTGTGCTCAGAAAAGTAATTGGAGCACAATCACAAATATGGAGAGCCATGTGTAGGATAAAAGCACTACTAGAGGAGAATATCTTCTGGCAGATTGGGCAAGGACAGATAGCCTTTTGGTATGATAACTGGACTAGGGAGGATGCCTTGTATAAACTACTACCAGAAGACATAACTCCCAACAACATAAAACTGAATGAAGTGCATGAAGATGGAGTTTGGCATTGGAACAAAGCAGGGTACAGAGTCCCTTGGGCTGTAAAAATGGCAATTCAACACATCACCATCAACTTCACTCCTGGTAAAGATGATAAGGCAATCTAGGCTCTTAACCAAGCAGGCAAGTTTACCATAACATCTGCATGGAATATTCTCAGGAAAGAAGCAGAAGGTGATTGGCATGATAAGAGAATTTGGCACAAAATGTTACTAACAAGATCAACTTCCATCTTTGGAGAGTGATGAAAAACAGACTGTCCACAGATGACAACATTGGCAAACTACCTCAAGTTGTGTGCTGGGAAATATGGAGGGTTAGATGTAATCTCAGATTCAGTTTTATTGAATTCAACAGCGACCAATCAATGAAGGATATCACTACTCAGCTGATGCAAAATATTTACACTCAGTTTCCTCTCATCAGCAAGGAAATGGATTGGTATACTATCTGCAACAATATAAGCTACATCTACAACAAGAAGAGTATCAAAGTGGTGAAATGGTATCCACCTCCTACAGACCTCATCAAATTAAATACTGTGGAGGTGGAGGGATAATCAGAACTGCAAATGGCAAACTCATAGCTGCATACAGCATCAACTTGGGCAAAGGCACTAGTAACTGGGCTGAAGCCCAAGCTTTGAAATTTGGAGTTGAAAGGTGCTCAAGTAATGGATGGAACAATATTATGTTGGAAGCTGATTCTCTACTTCTGGTACAGGCCATCCAAGGAAAGATTTAGTCCCCATGGAATATTATCCAAATAGTAACTTGGATACAGAGATTGGTTGCCCAAAATCATTTGCAGATTAAACACTGCTCAAGGGAAGCCAATCAAGCTGCTGATAAGCTAGCTCAACTCAGCCACTCCATCAATGACACTGTGATCTACAGCAAGTATCAAGACCTTTCAAGACCAGTTAGAGGTATAGTCAACATTGATAGATGGGGCCTCCCTACAATCAGAACAAGGCCTCAAAACAGTCATTATTTCCAATTTGAGCCCCCTTGAATTTTCTTGACAGATCAGTAGCTTAGGTAGAATGCATTAGTTCAAATTGTAATATAGCTTCCAGTTACCACTAACTAAAAATAAGTGGTGAAGGGAAGCTATACTTAGGCAACATGCATCATCTAGTTCCTCTACATTAGGAAGCCCCCTCCCCTCACCCCTAGGATCATGCATCATATAGCTTACATAGACCACTGTATATAAACATGCATCAAAATGGAAATGCCCAGTTTCATATTTCATGGGGTAAGGTTTAAGTCCCCCCCTCATTGTAGTCTTTTTCACAATTAATAAAATACCACCCGGGTTCTGATTTTGGAACTGGGAGATTCCCCCCCCCCCCCCCCCAAAAAAAAAAAAAAAAACACCAACTTTTTCTATATATACCATTCTAAAAAACATATAAACTTATGATCCTAAATGTTCTAACAACAAAAACCAGCTAATACATTTAAAAGTCTTCCTTATGTTTTGCTTGAAAATTCTTCATACTCGGTTTGTGTAGAAAATAAGGAATGAAAATATCAGAGGGAAATTAAGGTTGATGAGATAGATAACTCAAACAGATCCGTTTTTCTCCTTTCCACCCAAACTAAGCAGCAACAACAACATACCCAGTGAAATCTCACAAAATGGGGTCTGGGGAGGGTAGAGTGTACGCAGACCTTACCCCTACCTTGGGAGGTAGAGAGGCTCCACCCAAACTAAGCAAAGGAAAGAAAATGATTTCCTATCACCTCTTCTTTCTTTTGTTTAATATAAATTTTATCATCTCCTATAATCCTTTCTTTTACTACCTTTCCCTAGATGCCATGCAAAGAATTAATAAGCTAGACCGTAAAATTCGGATAGGAGGCACTCATTTCACACCGGCAAAGTAAAAACTGTTTGATCTCCTTCCCCACCCGACAACCACCAGTTCAAAGTCTAATGTCAATGCTTTTAAGATGAGTCATTCAAGCTCCAAGCTAATGTCAATATCCTTTGAATCATGCCGGAATAGAAGGTCTGCCAGACTTGTGTGAATATTATCTAATGGGTGTAACTTGCACATCCTTAAACACCTAAAAAAAGGCCTAGCACCTTACTTTGGATGCGCTTGTCATGAAACATTCCTATCGTAGTCCTGAAACTTTGACTGTAGTAGTACCTCCTATCCATTCAGCTCTCCAAAAATGATCTTGTTGCAAATTATTAGCAACTTCTGCTTGTAGGTCAACAAATCAACCTACGATATCAGCATAGACGACCAACAAATTACGTACAAAAGTTGCATCCCTGTATGTAAATTTAAGGCCAGAAGCTGGAGTTCTCCGTGAACAAAAGGTGGCAGTAAGGTAGGATAAATATAGAATGATCCAAAGAGCTGCTCAACTTAGCAATGAATATTTGCTAGTATCACTACCAGATATGAGTACAGTATTTGTCTTTGTGATACATGTAACAAGCACTCCATCACCAAAGCAAGGTGTTATAGTCAACTGAATAGATTTATTAGCGGATTGCAAATAAACTAAGTATTGGTCAAAGACTGAGCATGAAATAGAAGTTCTTGAATTTGATGCTAAGTTGCATTAATGTGTTATACATGCCCTTCCATGTTTCCTCCACCCTTCACATTACTGTCTGTAGTAACAAATCTTTTGTTCAACATAATGACATCATCTCTACATGTTCTCTTTCAGTTTCTCTGGGAAAGGATTAAACTTCACCATTTCAACATCTATCCACTCACTTTAGTTATAATTCAATTTTCACCAGAACCTTCCCTTTTCTTCATCAAAGGAAGCGTCTGGCAATCCCTAACCTGGACTCATTACGATATGGGTTTATCCTTCCTAAAAATCACTTTGCAAAAGTTGTGATCCTATTATACTGGGGTTAACTGATTCCATAAAACCATAAATCTTGATTTATTTTTTGTTATTACTGCTTCTATTTGTTTCTACTTGTGGTACTCTCAAGATGCCTTGAATGAGATAACTTGATAAAAGATGATAATTTTTTGTTGAATGAACACTGGTATACCTTTTTTTTTTTTTAGAATGAAATGAACACTTAAGAGGGTTCAATATGATATAACTATCATTGAAGAAATCAAGGACTTGAATCTAACAAACAAATTCCATGACAAGAACTCCTATCTCACTCCTCAATCGAAACACCCAAGCGTAAATGCTGTCTAGGAACTAAGCAAATAGACTTGCCCACAGAACACACAACAATCGTTCTCTGGAGAAGAACATAGACGAGCTAAGCAGGCATTTGGATAATATTTGGTTGATGTTGAAAGAAAACAGGAAATTACACCCAATGATCTTGGAAGTGAGTGATCTCGAACTTTTGACCCCCGGTTTCCCCATGGACAAACCTTCAAGGTCAAAAGAAAAACTTGTTAAACTTGAATTTTTGCCCATGGGCAAGCGAGGTCAAAAGTTCAAGACCACTCACCTCCAAGGTCATTCTTGTAATCACCCCAAAAAAAGAGTAATTCTAGTTGAAGTTGAAAAAAAAAAAAAAAAGTAGTTATGTTTTGACATAAACGTCACTAGGGAAAAAAATTAAAGTTTTGTGAATGAAAACCATTATTCCACCTGGAAAGCTCCTCAAACAAGCTTTTTAACTTCAAATTCCCTATTTCACGTTGAAGTTGAAATTATGGTCCAAATTATAAAACAAACATCGATTTGCAAATAATATTTCAAGTTGAAAATGAAATAATATATGTCTGAAAAGGCAAACGTAGCTCTTTAGCCCCATTTTTTATAGTAACTATAATCAGCAGCTTTTCTCAAGAAATTTATCCAAATAATAAACACTAATGTTTATACTTGTGGGTGATTCGGAATTTATCTACTTTTGGAAAAGTAGACTTCCCCTCATATAAAATGAGTACCAAACATATAGAGATAATAGCTACGAAAGGATCAGTTAGGTCAGGTTAGTTGTGTTGTGACCAAAGAAAGTATTTTAAGAAGTTCCCTCTTCGCGAGAGCATTGATCTGAGAGAACTGTTAAATTTAAACAGAAATATTTATGATCATCCTCTAGATAAAATGCCTGATATTTGTCCTAGGCTAAGGGTCCTTTCTTTGGACAGCTTTACGATAATCCTACTTCCATTGTCCAGAATGTCAAAGAGAACCTTTCTAGACATTCTAGGAATCATAACTAATTTTATGGAGAAATGCTCGACACACCAAGTCCCTGCAAACAATTGGAATCACTTTTCGTGATTCCTCTATACTCACTTTCTCATGTAGAATTTACATGGAAAACATCCAAGCATGAAATGCAAATGCAGAAGCAGCATACAATTGAGTAATCCAGATATCACAAGGAAAAGCGAACCTTACTTATGATCGCTGTACAATTCACAACGGTAGCTACTGCTTACACCTTATCACAATTTAACTATTGTTACAAGGATCTTTTCACTGCATCTATAAGAGTTAAGCTCAAAGAAACAAACAATAAACTGCTCTTTTTTCTGAGCTATTCTTTGTTGTGGACTCCTAAATTCAGGCTGAGCTCCATACCTGGATGGATGTAAGTATAGCTGCAACATCATATATTGGACTCCACTGGTTTTGCAGGATATCCAAACATATACTTCCATCTGCATAAACTGGAAAAAAGAAAAAAAAAAATCCAGATTAGAATTCATTTTCCAATTCTCTAATGACTGGAAAACCAAAATTACACCTCCAACTTACTATTTGGATGAAACATGCGAGAAACAAATCGCACTGTTGGTGGCTTGTTGGGATAATCCTCACCGAATTGAAGCGACAATTTAAACGTACCTGAAGTACTCAAACGGTATTGTAACAGACCAAAGTAGCAAATTCATGTCAGGAAAGAAGATATCAACACATAATTCACTCCGGAAAAAGTGCATAATGTATGTTTTTTTCCTGTTGAAAAACTAAAAACACGCCAGAAGCAATAGCACAAAATCCAATTGCTTCAAATGTATAACACATTTCTTGGTCAGTCCAGACAAAATGTAACCGCTAGATAAGTCCACTTGAGGATATATTTGGTTCAACAATAGCAAAGTAAGGTGCCTTCATTTTTTTTTATTTTTTTTTTTGATGAAATAAGTGAAGTAAGGTGCCTTCATTACAAGATTAGGCAAGACAACATACACGTTTCTTAAAGCTAAGCAGATAGAGTAGCCCAACTGTGCTGCACACATAGCTACTTCACCAAAAATACATAGAGTTCGACCAAATGCAAAGAACCTATTGCAGAATCGCATAGAAGATAAGATTGCAGCACTTCTTCACTGACCAACTTGCTTTTGGCATTAAGCACGAATGATGGCAGATAATCAGGTGGAAAATCATAGAAATGACATGACCAGGAAAGTTCGGATTGGGAGATCAAAGACAAAATTCTTTCCATCAGAGCACTTGACAATATGATCATAAATAGTTTGTGCAAGAGGTACACCCTCCGCTGAATGATTTTAATAAAACTTACAACTGCACTTGTTACTTCTTTTCTTTTAGATTCTTATTTTTATTAATGGGTGTGGGGTGGACAGGGGCATAAGAATCCATAAATGACAAATCAGATGACAGAAAAAAAGAAAAAAAAAACTTATAAAATGGAAACATCAACTCTGCATATACAACCACACATAAAATTAGACCAAACCATTAGCAAGTTAACAGCATATGCCAAACTCCGGTGCTCTGATATACTTTTAGACCAGTATTTAGATGCAAGGAAAACTCACCTCCATCCCAAGGAGTATCATCAGGACTGCATTTCACAAAAAATAGTTTAGTTATGTCTGGAAAAACATGCCAAATAGATGCACCAACAAACAAGCAGTATAACCAAGTCCAAAGCACATATATTTAATTACAAGACTGACCCAAATATAACGGCGTTCCAAAGCATAATGTTATTGTCTTGAGGAGCACCACTAATACCAGCAGGAGGGTCCTGTTGTAACCTCTTGAAATCCCTCATCAGTCTCTTCCTTGCAGGTGTTGACATTTTAACTACCTACACATTACCATGACAGAATTAACAAAACAATCAAGCATCACTTTTTTCCTTTGTTGATAATTGAAGCATAGGAAGCTGAAATTACTGTGCTGAGGAGTTGGGCTTTTAGCTAAAATGGACTAATTATGACAGCATATTTTTTATTGTTCTAATCATGACAATATTCACTGAGAAACTAAAAGGTTTTTGTCTCTAATTGTCACAAAAAGAAAGCAGCCAAAAAGCTACTAATTCTTCATCTAAATTCATCCTTATCACTTTGTCATAATGAGAAAGGAAAGTGAAATTCAAATGGTTTTTACTCGGTAAACCATAGGCCTTTGCCTCCAACAATTAAGATCCACAGATAATTTAGCCAAAAAAATAATAAAGATATGATCCAAGAAATAATATAAGAAGAAATTGAATATATACAGTTAGTTACCTAACAGGGAAAAGACAATCGCCTAAGCTAGGGTTTGCTTCAGCGATTTTGCTCTCGACGAATCGAAGAATGAAGTCGGCAGTAGTATTATTGGTCCTACAGGGGAATATCACCTGTTTGCATTTGCGTCTCTCCACTTGACGACCTACCCAATGCAACTTGCTGTTAGTATTTGTCCTTATTGGATTCCAAAGAGCACACTTTAACTAACTATTATATATATATATTTGCATCACAATGCCTTATATGGTCCTCACACTTTTTAAATCACTCTTCTAAAATTGCTTACATCCAAAATATTGAAAGAAAAAAAAAATATAATATATATATCTCATTCTTCTGTGTTTGTTTGATTCTTTCTGCTAGCAAGTAAGTTAGTACAAATCTAGTATTATACGTTGCAGCCTTGCAGGTGCAAATTTTGTAATTTCATTATGTTAAATTGGGGAATCGAAAACGGTTTGATATTGCAAATTACATAAGTTATAGTTCAATCTTGGACATTTAGTATGGTGATGATATATTCAGGCCTAGCTAATACTACTATTTTTCAAACAGACGCCATATGTATGACTATTTTTCTTTTTCAACATTTTAATAGAAAATATCACCTTGCTGTATGAGATGCACAGAATTAGTATTTATTTTCATTTTATAAATAAAGATCAAGCTAGCTCGAAATTACAAATTGCCACAAAATTAGTTGATCAGAGCTAAATCTTATTGGAATCTGATTGAGATTTCTTCGTCTAATATATTTGTAATTTGTTAGTTTAATTGAAGAATATAGTAACTCCTTAATGTGTTATAGTTCCAATCAATTTGCCTCTTATATTATAGTTCCTTCGATCCATATTATATGGTGTTTTTAATTTTTATATTTAGTTCAAAATAAACGAGTTTACATAATCAAGAAAATAATTGTTGGTTTTCAAATTTACCTTATTTAGATAAGTGAATTTTTACATAACAAAACAATAATATAATATGAATTAGAGATATTGAATTTTTTAAACAGTTTACCCAAATTAAGTTGCCAAACACACTTTTTTTGGGGAACTCATTCAAAAGCCGAGTCCGGAATCAAAATACCCCCAAAAAATCCATTTTGAACCAAAATACCTCAACAAAAAAACAATGTTACTAAAGTACCTTTAGCGCAGTAATTTACTGCGCTATAGTGTCCGTCTTTTTTTTTCCGGCCCTTTTGATTAACTCTTCTTCCATTACACTTTTTAATGTACTTTGACGAGAAAAGGTCATAAATAGTCCCTTATCTATGGGAGTAGGTCTAAAATAGTCCCTTAACTATACATTTACCGGTTTTAGTCCTTCAACTATCCAAAAACTTATCAAATTTGATCTCCGTCTATTTTTTTGTACAAACAGCGTACAAACTCATAAACCTTCGTGAGATTAATCGTTAAACCATTCCTCAGACCTATACTGCTTCTTTTTCCTCAAGTTCATTCTTTAACCTCAACTTTTTTCCTCAAGTTCTCTTTCGTAACCGACGGAAAACCAACCCAGTCCGTCAGTTTTGTTAAAAAAAAAAAAAATTAAAAAAACCGACGGTTCGACGGTATCGTCGTTTTTTTTTTTTTTTTTGGAAAATTAAAGAATGAAGTGTAGGAACTTGAAATCGAACCCGGGTATGTTCCTTGGCATTAAAGGGCTTTACCACTAGACCACTAATATTTTTTATTCATATACTTACATTGATTTAATTTATACTGTTTTTTCACTCTAAAAACCGACGGAGTCAGTCTCTGTCGGTTTTATTATAAAAAAAATAAAAATAAAAAACCGACGGACTCCATCGGTTTATTTTAGAAAATAATATAAAAAATAATTATATTTTTTCACGCATTTTTGTGCAAAAAATAACCGACGCAGTCCGTCGGTTTTCTAAAAAAAAAAAAAATTATTGAAAAAACCGACGGAATCCGTCAGTTTTTTCCATCGGTTTTTTTTTCGCGGTTTTTTAGTAGTGTTTGAGAAGAATTGTTACAGAAATTTTGTGCCTGAGTTTGTCTTTTCGAATTTTAGAGACTCGAGAGCGACACTAGTGCCAGAATGCTCTTTTTTTTTTTTTTAAACAAGAGGAACTTGAGGAAAAAGAAGCAAAGAGAGAGAAATATAGGTCTGAGGAATGGTTTAACGATTAATCTCACGAAGGCTTATGAGTTTGTACGCTGTTTGTATGAAAAAATAGACGGAGACCAAATTTGATAAGTTTTTGAATAGTTAAAGGACTAAAACCGGTAAGTGTATAGTTAAGGGACCATTTTAGACCTACTCCCATAGATAAGGGACTATTTATGGCCTTTTCTCGTACTTTGACCATAGATTAATCATGCTTCGGGACCCCGAAACTTCAATATTTTATATAGAACCCTACTTATTTTTGTGCGATTAATAAGGTAGGATCAATACATCAAGGATACACAAAAGTTCGAATGGCCGTTTTAGTGGTTGAAAAGTGCTCGAACGCCATTTTCGTTTGAAGGCTCGGTGTCATTAGCTTGAAGTTCTTTACGAATACTTAAACTTGTTCATTAATAATTAATCAAAAGTTAGTCAAAATGGGTAAAAAAAAAAAAAAAAACTTAATTAAATTGCATCATTCATAACCTTGAGTAGATGAAAATACTTAAACTTGTTCATTAATAAGAAACCCAAACTTTTTAAAATACAATCATCAAAGTAAGAAAAAAACTTAAAAAACATTCATCAATTAATGTCCTTGAGTTGATCTTCCGCCACCACCGCGAGATGTGCCACCACCCCTAGATCTACCACCACGAAAGTTTCCTCCACCACGAGAGGTACTTCCACCGTGAGATGTAGTTTGACCGTCATGCCGCAAGGGACACTTGCGCTTATCATGGCCAACATAATTGCAAAATGAGAATTTTCGAGTGTATCTCCCCGGTGGAACATCCATCTCATTATGCATACGCGAGTATGCATTCTTTCTGAATTTACGGATAAATGCTTTATTTGCAACCATTGAAAATGGATCTGGTGGCCAATAACTCTCACTACCAAGTGGGGTAGAACCTTCCAGCATACGTTCTTGCATAATTTTCAACTGTATATTCCTCAGCCATGTATGGGGAAGCGTTCTTTCCCATTGCAATAAAACACTTGAAGGCATGAGAACATGGCATGTGATATGATTGTCACTTGCCGCATGTACATGTTCTTGGAATCTCACAAATTGTATGGAGGTTACCTCCTTTACCTTGGTGCACACTTGTTGTGAGTTCAAATATGCGTTCTGCAGAGTTGTACTCCATCCGGTCATATTTCTGAGCCTTATATTTGTGGTACTCGAACAGTTTTGACGGTTTTGGTATCCATCTTAGACCTGCTGTTGCATGTGCTTTGGCCTATTTTGATCTATTGACGAACCGCTCCACAACCTGCTTAAATGTCATTCTCACCATTGCGGTGACGGGTAGTCCCCGTGCAGATTTCAACTAGCCATTGAATGACTCAGAGCTGTTTATTGTCAACATACCCCATCGCCTACCTTCATCCTGGTGTAATGTCCATTTATCTTTATCAATTGCATTCAACCAGTGGAAGGCTTCCTCATTCGCCCGCCTAATAATGTCCATCTGCAAGTTAAACTTCTTCTCCTGATGCTCTGTTGCAGCCGCCCACATCCAATTGCAAAGTGCTGGGGTTCGATATGCCTTTTGGAAGTTTGCCTACAAATGCCTTAAACAATAACGATGGTAGGCAAAGGGTGGCTGCCACCCCTGCAAATTGAACATATTGTGCAATATGCCAGCATTTCTGTCTGATATCACACATATTCCCATGTGATCCTTAATAATGTGTTTCCTTAAGTAGTCCAAAAACATACCCCACGTACTAATGCTCTCATTAGCTACAATTGCAAAAGCTAGAGGGAATATAGCTCCCTTTGCATCCATTCCAACTGCTATTAGCAGCTTTATGTCATACTTCTCGTACACATGTGTTCCATCTATTGATATTACAGGCCGACAATGAGCAAAACCATCAATGCATGGTTTGAATGCCCAATACACAAAATCAAAAATATTACCGGGCACACCAGGCTTCGATTTGAGCTTCCATTCAACAACAGTACCATGATTGAAGTGTTATAGAGCCGCCATGTATCTCGGCAACTTCTTGAAAGAGCCCTCCAATTGCCGTAGACTATCTCATGTGCACGCCTACACCCAAGATACGCCTTCCTCCTAGTAACAGTTTTGCTATATACTTTCAAGACGGTTGTAATACAACCTTTAATAGGGAACCTGAAAAAGTTGAAATATCAGCATATAACAACGAGGAACATTATATTAACACCAAAAATAAAATAAACTTAGGCGAAGGGGATACCTTGGGTTTTTTCCAATGTTAGCAACTAATACACGCGCAATCAAATTAGTATCTAGATTGCAATGATCATCTGAGAGGTCACCCATATCACAAGTGTGCTTTGTATAGAACTTTGAAATAGTCCACATATTTTCAGCAGTTTTCTTACCACAGAGCATCCATTTGCAACCTTGATATTTTCGCTTGCAGACCAATCGCCAAAATTTTCGTGTGGAATCGTCAACTTTAAACTCCCTCGTCCCCTGGATGCAATAAATCTTAACAGCCCTTTGCAATGATTTTTTCGAGCTGAAAATCATATTTTTTTCAATATGAGCCTTTTCTTTTAAAAGATCCACTGGCTCTTTCCATAAACTTCGCCGAATATGATCATCATCCCTAGTAAAGACAAAGGCATCTGGGCGATCTTGAAGATGATCAAGATAGGGGATCTCATCGGAATGCCACTGAATCGGGGTCGACTCTTGCTGTTGAAATTGTCTTTGCGGCTGAACCGGAGTCGACTCTTGCTGTTCAAATGGTTGCTATGAATTCAGTTCCTCCTGGTGTGCCAGACTGTTCATCATGTCTTGCAACAATTCTACTTGATGTTGAGGATCAGTTCCAACCTCAATCTCATCGTCACTTTTCTCCGCATTAGGTATTTCATCACTATCGCTGGATGATGTCACTATATAATTCGGATAATCCGGACCATCCATAGCAGGCCTTTGCCTATAATTTGGTGCAACCACCACATTCTCCCTACATAAGAAATTAGAGTATTTTAACTACTACACATCAAATAACACTATAGCGTAGTTAAAAAAATAGACGTACCGATAGAATCAACTGCACCGAAACTTGAGGAAGGACCATCGCTTTGAGTTGTTGGATAGGCTGAGGATGTTCCAACCTGATTCATCCATCCCAACTGAGGAGACCATCCGATATGATCCATATCAGGTGTATAACCCCTAAATAATATAATCGACATCATTAGTAGCATTCAAGTGCCATTACACATAATAATAATGATAATAATAATAATAATAATAATAATAATAATAATAATAATAATAATAATAATAATAATAATAATAATAATAATATTGTAAAAAATGAATATTTACCACTGCCCATCAAACTGCTGACTTAAACTATCCAAAGACATTTGGCTAGTCAAAATGCTTTCATAAGTACTCATGTCAGGGTAATTGTGTTGATAAGTAGGTTCCGCTTGAGTGACTTCAGCTTGAATTATAGACGGGGCTTCCCGACGAGGTCTATTTCAGGCTTCCCGAGGAGCCCTAGCCATGAATTCAAGTCGATTAATGGGGACCTTCTCTATATACATTTCAAGGACGTTTAAAGTTATGCATTGCCTATAATCATAAGGCGTCTTCAAATAATCAGTCAAAGAACCATCGTCTTGAATGTACCACTGTCCATAACTAGTTACACCTTGCGGTGTAAATGATATTGGATATTTTCCAATTATATTTAGATCAAAATCACTTCTACTAACTTGTAGTCTATTATACAAGGCTTGGAGTAGTTTTGAGAATTTTAAGTCAAGTGGAAACTTAACATGGTATTTTGGGGGAGAATCATAGCGCAAATTATTTTCCTCAAATATAATTTGTCCGTCCCAGAATAAAGAAACTCTAATTTTTGGAACATCTGCCATATTTTGAATAATTTAGGAGGAATACAAAATGCAAAAACTGGATGAAACTTAGAATTTGGTTAAAAATTGGATGAAACTTAGAATTTTTTCCCTTATACGAACTCGGTATTAATAAGATTTGAAGTTTGAATATAGAACCAACGCATGCATGCAATTAGTGTGTCTTGCAGTGTTACGTCAAATCAAATTGAGTACGGAGTGTTGCATAACGCATGAATTAACCGTGTTATGTCAAGAATAACGCGATAAAATAATGCGTTATTCTGTCACAACGCAGTAAAATACTGTGCTATGACAGTATAACGCAGTAATTTACTGCATTATACGGTCATAACGCAGTATTTTACTGCCTATACCGCTGCAGTATATTGTCACCTCAACTGTCAAACAGAAAAACGTCATAATTCGAATCAAACTTTAAGTGCTATATAACATAATTTGACGAATAATTGTTACCAACCACACAAAATTGATTTACTATGTTATTTTTTGACCAATTTAGAGATATTAGTCGTGTTATATCGTTCACTCCAGCAAACATATTTGAAGCAATGGATAGGAACTGGGAGCTAGATGATGATGATTTTCATTACTCAAATAACCCTAACGACAGATACAATCAAGAATACAATAATAAAATGAGAGAGGAGTGAGATTTGCGTGTTAGGAAGGCTGCAGCACTGGAGCACAAGTTAGCGTCAGTAGGGCTGAAACGCCAAAAAAAAACGTGTTATGTGAATGCCGGAACTCCACAAGAGTTTAATTTTGCTCTTAATCGTTTTCGCGAAGAGAACAATCGGATACAAATAGGTTACCATAGGGTAGAGTATGGTATACATGGTAGAACAAGATTTAGATCCAAGTGGGATTCGGACTGTGAAATGTCCGATGAAGATTAATATTTTTCTTATAATAAGGTAAGCAGATAGGGTACTTGGGGGTTTGCAACTATATAAGTAGCCCTTTCTTTTGTTATTAGACTACACCATATTCAATGTCGAGTAGTAGAAACTCAGCTTGGTCTTTACTCCTTCCAAAAGAACCAAATAGCAGTGATGATGAGAGTTCAAATCATAGCAGTTTTTCGAGCGATACCAGTGATTTCAAACTAGATGAGCTAAATCCCCCACCTTCTTATAGAGCGTAATGATGATTTCTGCAGTGTGAAATATTCAGATCCGCGAGAATATTATTGCGGTTTACGCCGAGAATGGTCACGTCCGCTTGCCGAATCAGAACGTCTTGTTCGTGACTTAGAAAATCTCAACGCTCCAATCCCAACAAGGTAATCCTTAACCATGCCTCAAGTAGGTCCAGAAACTTGCGAGCTTGTCGTGCAAAGGATTAGAAAAGAAAACAACAAAATGCTGGCAAGACGATGTAGATTTTACATGCTAAAGTTGGCCGAAGAACAAGCATCATCAACCGGTAGAGAACTAACTGCTATTGAAAAAAGATGTGTCTTAAGAAACCGCCAATATTTTTCTGAGGACGATATTGAGGACTTGTACTCTGATGATGATTAAGAATGTTGTGATTTTAGTTTTAAGTTTAATTTATGATGATGCTGTTATTTTGAAAAATATGAACAAGTTTAACTATTTTCATCTACTCAAGGTTATGAATGATGCAATTTAATTAAGTTTTTTTTTTTTTTATGAATGCTGCCATTTTGACTAACTTTTGATTAACTATTAATGAACAAGTTTAAGTATTCGTAAAGAACTTCAAGCTAATGACATCGAGCCTTCAAACGAAAATGGCATTCGAGCACTTTTCAACCACTAAAACAACCATCCGAACTTTTGTGTATCCTTGATTTATTGATCCTACCTTATTAATCGCACAAAAATAAGTAGGGTTCTATATAAAATATTGAATTTTCGGGGTCCCGAAGCATGATTAATCTATGATCAAAGTACGCTAAAAAGTGTAATGGAAGAAGGGTTAACCAAAAGGGCTGGAAAAAAAAAACACGGTCACTATAGCACAGTAAATTACTGCGCTAAAGTAATTCGGTAACTTTTTTTTTTGTTAGGGTATTTTGGTTCAAAATGATTTTTTTTGGAGCATTTTGGTTCCGGACCCTTCAAAAGCCAGCCTCCTATTTTCACCAAACTGTCTATCTTGCTTTATAGTGTCAATGATTTTACCTACTTTATCTTTAAAATGTTTTTATCGTACACGCTTCCCTAAGTATTTTTTTACTCTAATCATATCGAAAGCCACAAGTTTGAGACAAGGAGAAAGAGACGTCCAGTTGATAAATCCAATCATCAAAATCATATTGGTATATAGGTATGTTATAGTTAATCAATCTACCAATCAGGCATCTAAATTTTACAATGTAAATGCTAAAATATTAGTGACCTGAGCAAAACAAAGTGTCAATTAATTTAATGAAACTAAAATATCTACACTTTGGACTTCGTACCTCCAAATCACTTTAAAAAAAAATACACCTGATTAATGTTACGGGCTGCCTTTGTTAATGTCGTACCAGTTTCTAACTTCAGCAAGCAAAAATCTAAATAGAAAGTAAAATGAATTATCAAAGTGTGTAGTCTTTGTGATCACCAGTGGAGGTGGATTTACTATTGGAGGCTGCAAATTGCAATGAAGTCGATTCACTCATAAACATTAGTTTTCAGGCTGTGCATTTGTCGAAGAAGAGCACATAATTGGATTATTTGAGGTTGATGGGAAGCTGCAAAGCACTGGAAATGGCTCAGCAACCTTCAAAATTTTGGCTAGATTTTTCTTCAATTTGATGATTTCCACCACGTGAGCCAATAATAGATGTAAGAGCAACAGCCCATGCAGATTGAAAATTCGGGTCGGATGTTATTGCTTTTGTTGCAGCTGCAATTGTGTCTCGTTGTAATAAAGTTTGTGTTGGTTTCGCGCTAATATTATTGGTTCTGGTTATAGGCTTGGTTATTTCCGTTACTCCAAGACATGGGTAGAAGAGGATTAGATTCAAAGGAACTGAAGTTGAGAATATTCGTGGAAGAATTAACATTACATCTCGGGGAATAATTACTACTCGTTCTGTGATAGAGGTCGGGCAATAAGGAGGTGGATGAGCTAGATGTTAAATCAAGAGTGGTTGTAGGGTACTGAGAGTGAGATGAAGAAGAAGAAATGGACGAATTTGGAAGGTAAAATGGCTTTGGTTTTGAGGTATCGGACATATAGTAGTTGATGTTGTCCACTCTGTGCTCGAATCAATAAACATTGTTGGTAAAACAATGTTGAAAATAGAAAATAATATCTCAACAAAATGAGCAAAGAAGGTGATGAAAATAGTGAACCAGAAACTGAAAACGATAAAAATATTCAGAAATAAATACCCAAGTCCACAGAATTCATTGTGTGTCCTTAAGGAATTTAATCCCCTCAAATACCCGAGGTTAAGGATTACTTCCTCCCAAGATAAAACGGATAAACCTATCAAAAATGTAGTGGTACCTCAAACGCCTTTGATTTCACACGAACTCAAAGATGGTAACGAGTCACACAAGACACTGACTCAGTTTTGTTTTGTAAGAAATATGCAGAATGGCAGAATTTCAAAAATTCCAATAGTTGAAAAATGAGGCATTGCCTCTATATTTATAGCCTGTGAAATACCTTTTCTGAACAGGGATGGTGTTTGTTCGGAAAGGCCATGCCTTTTTCCGTAAATAAGAAATATTTTTGTTAGGGAAAATATTCCGCGGAAAAAAAAAACTACTTTTTAGCGCGGAAAAAAAATTCCAGAAATGGAAAATGAATAAAATAAATTTGGTCTAAAAATGATTATCAATCAATAAGATCATTTGACCAAATTCAAATCCAAATCCGAGCCGAGCGACGACGCGAGGGGAGTCCCTCTTCTCAACTCTTTAAGAGCTAGAAGAAGTGCTTCTATATATAAGCACACAAATGTTACTTTCTACCACCAACGTGGGAGAAAGAGCATTAGAAAAGTTACTGCTCCAAATTTTAATTTTCCCTCTATTTCTCATTCACACCCACTTAGCTAGCTTATTCATTAACTAGCTTAAACACTCCCCCACATGAATGGGGAATGGCTATATGACGAAAAACATGCGTGCATGAAAAACTGTGTGATCCGTAAGTAAGGATTAATTGCATCTGGATAAGTAGGTTTCCCTTTGAACTTTCCGTAGTGAACATATGTCGGATATACTCGGTCAATCGGTAGATTTGATATCTTTGAACCGTCGAACTTTGGTGTATACCTAGACAACCACATGTCACACAATTAACCTTTTAACCGTCTTTGGTTCTCACTGTTGTGTTCGTTTCAGCCATGAACACCGCCTGGTTTCATGAGTGCATAGAGCATGGGCCTTTACCTAACATACTTCTTGAAGCGGCTTACACTTTACACCCATATAGGTGATTCCTAAACGTGTTATTCCATAGATACACTATCTGGTCATACCTGCCGAACTTAGAAACCATTAAAAAGCTTAAGCTTTATTAACTTGTTAAAAAGCCTTAATGCTTATCCTTGTTTTTGAACATTGTCTTCATCATGAGAATAGGTTGAGTTATTTGACAATGTTGAACCGTCATTCATAACTTTGTTTGATCTCTTTGAACCTAGCTCTTGGGATCTCCAGTCTACTAGGTAGATTTACCGCCATGATGACTTGTTCTAGGCCTTAAACACATTCCCCTAGATGATCTTTCAACTGCCTCTCTAGTTAGGCCTTTTGTAAGTGGATCCGACACGTTATCTCTTGACTTTACATAGTCAATTGTGATAACTCCACTAGAGAGTAGCTCTCGAACGATATTATGTCTCCGTCGTATGTGACGAGATTTACCGTTATACATAACGCTCCCTGCCCTTCCTATTGTTGCTTGGCTATCGCAATGTATGCATATAGGTGCCACGGGTTTGGGCCAGAAAGGAATATCTTCTAAGAAATTCCGGAGCCATTCAGCTTCTTCACTGGTTTTGTCTTAAGCTATGAACTCAGACTCCATTATAGAGCGAGCAATACATGTCTGTTTTGAGGACTTCTAAGACACCGCTCCTCCGCCAATCGTGAATACATATCCACTCGTGGATTTGGATTCTATTGATCCGGTGATCCAATTTGCATCACTGTATCCTTCAATAACTGCGGGATATTTATTGTAATGCAAGGAAAAGTTTTGGGTATGTTTTAAATATCCAAGAACTCGTTTCATTGCCATCCAATGCGTTTGATTGGGATTACTCGTGTACCGACTTAGCTCACTTATAGCACAAGTTATATCTGGTCGCGTACAGTTCATGATGTACATTAAACTACCCAATACCCTAGGATAGTCCAATTGACACTCACTTTCAACTTTGTTCTTTGCAAGAGCAAGGTTTGCATCAATTAGAGTTTTTGCAGTTTTGAAATCTAAATACTTGAACTTCTCAAGTAATCTTTCAAAGTAATGGGACTGAGACAAAGCTAGACCTTGAGGAGTCTTGTGGTTCTTAATTCCTAAAATTAAATCGGCAACTCCTAAGTCTTCCATATGAAATTTGCTAGCTAACATGCACTTAGTGGCATTTATGTCAGCAATGTCTTTACTCATTATCAACATGTCATTAACATACAAACAAACAATGATTATATGATTCAGAGTGTTCTTAATGTAAACATATTTATCACACTCATTAATCTTGAATCCATTGGCCAAAATTGTTTGATCAAATTTTGCATGCCATTTTTTGGGCGCTTGTTTTAGTCCGTACAGAGACTGAACAAGTCGACATACTTTCTTTTCTTTCCCGGGAATTTCAAACCCTTCGGGTGGTTCCATGTAGATTTCTTCATCTAAATCTCTATTTAAGAAAGCTGTCTTAATATTCCTTTGATGGATTTCAAGTCCATACACCGCGGCTAATGATATTAACACCTGAATAGATGTTATTCTTGTTACCGGCGAGTATGTGTCAAAATAATCAAGACCTTCTCGTTGTCTGAATTCTTTGACAACAAGTCTTGTCTTATATTTGTCAATAGTACCATCATCTTTCATCTTCCTTTTCAATATCCATTTGGACCCTAAAGGTTTATTCCCGGGTGAAAGATCAACCAACTTCCATGTATGGTTGTTTAATATGGATTCAATTTCGCTATTGACAGCGTCTTTCCAATATTGAGCTTTCGAAGAAGTCATAGCTTCTTTAAAATTTTGATGCTAATTTTCTAACAAAAATGTCAGAAAATCTGATCCAAAGGATGTAGACATCCTTTGACGTTTACTACGCCTTGGATTTACATTACGTAGTGTATTTTCCTTTGATTCTTCCCGAGGTCATTTAGATCCTTCGCCAGATGAATCATATTTACCTTTATACGGATAAATAGTTTCAAAAAATTCAGCATTATCTGATTCTATTATCGTATTGGTATGAATGTCGGGATTTTCTGATTTGTACACTAAAAATCAATATGTTTTACTAATTTGTTGCATATCCAATGAAAACATAGTCAACAGTTTTGGGTTATAATTTTAACTTGGGTTTAGGAACCTGAGCCTTTTCCAAACACCCACCACACTTTAAAGTACTTCAAGTTGGGTTTTCTTCTTTTCCGTACTTCATATGGAGTGGACTGTGTTTTGCTATGGGGTACTCGGTTGAGTATTCGGTTAGTTGTAAGTAAAGCTTCCCTCCACAAGTTTTGCGGTAATCCAGAACTTATCAATAAAGCATTCATCTTCTCCTTTAAAGTTCGATTCTTTCTTTCCACAATCTCATTGGATTGTGGCGTGTAGGGAGCAGTTGTTTGATGAATGATGCCATATTCCAAACACACTTCTTCGAAAGGAGATTCATATTCACCGCCCCTATTACTTCGTATCATTTTGATCTTCTTGTCGAGTTGTGTTTCAACGTCAGTTTTATATTGCTTGAATGCATCTATTGCTTCATCTTTACTATTAAGTAAGTAAACATGGCAATATCGCGTACAATCATCAATAAAAGTTATGAAATACTTCTTTCCACCGCAAGATGGTATTGACTTCATACCACAAGTATCCGTATGAATTAAGTCTAATGGATTATTAATCCTTTCAACGGAGTTGTAAGGATGCTTAGAATACTTAGACTCAACACAAATTTGATATTTTGATTTGTTGCATTCAAACTTAGGCAATACTTCCAGGTTGATCATTTTCCGCAAAGTTTTATAATTAACATGTCCCAAACGTTCATGCCATAAAGAATCTGACTCAAGCAAGTAAGACAAAACATCAACTTTATTACTATATTATTGATATAAATTACATTAAGTTTGAAAAGGCCCTCGGTAAGGTAGCCTTTTCCCACATACATATCGTTCTTACTTATAACAACTTTGTCGGATACATAAACATACTTCAAATCGTTCTTCACTAGAAGTCTAGTAGAAACTAAGTTCTTTCTTATTTCTGGAACATGAAGAACATTCTTCAAAGTCAATGTCTTTCCCGAAGTCATTTGAGAGTAATATCCCCAACGCCTTCAACCTTAGCTGTTGCGGAATTTCCCATAAAGATCGTTTCTTCGGGCCCTGCTGGAGCATATGAGATAAACATCTCTTTGTTGGAGCAGACATGGCATGTGGCGCCAGAATCAATCCATCAATCTGTTGGATTTCCAACCAAACTGCATTCGGAGAACATTGCACACAATTCCTCCTCTTCTTCATTCTTCTCAATTATGTTTGCTTGACTTTTCTTCTTCTGGTTCTTGGGGGCACGACAATCTACATATTAATGCCCATTCTTTCCACAATTGTAGCAGTCTCCTTTGAACTTTTCTCCTTTGAACTTTTTCTTCTTAGAATTGTTTATCGGCCCGGATGATTTTTTCCTCTTGCTGGACTTCGGTTGAGCAGTCTCAACAATATTTGCACTTGATATTGTTGAATTACTGCGAACCTTCCTCTCTGCAGCTCTGTTATCTTCCTCGATCTTTAGATGAATCACAAGATCTTCGAGCGTCATTTCCTTGCGTTTGTGTTTTAGGTAGTTTTTAAAATCTCTTTATGAAGGAGGCAATTTTACAATCATAGCAGCCACTTGAAACATCTCATTAATTATCATCCCTAAATATTAAACTTGTAAGTAACGGTATAGTTAATACTTGCAATAAACGTATTAACACGAATTATACCTTCAGCAACGAGATCATGGATAAGGACTTGAAGCTCTTGGACTTGAGTTTCGACTGTTGACACCTAATTTTGGCTCGACGTGCTTAAAATTAATGATTCGGGGAGCCCTGATCGTTAAAAGGGCACGAAGTACACTTTTTACACATTTTTTACAGTTTTGATGATTTATTGATAATTGTCCTCATTTTAGGAGTTTTATCAATTTATTGTCATTTTTCAAGAATCATTATTTTTGCACATGTGCAGTGAATACTACCATTTTTTGTGCAATTAATAATTGTTTCGTTATTTTATAGCTAACATTTTTGTATCTTATACATTACTATTTATATTTTATACTTACATTATTATTCATACATGTATTAGTTAACTATATTTTAGTACAGTCCATCAGTGTAGAGAAAATCAAAGCAATTAATTCTTAAACGCAGAGCAAGAATTCGATCAAGTCAAGGTCTTGTCACTTTTTTAAAAAGGTGACATTTGAAGTGATGGGTTAAGTTTTTCATTCATTGTTTAACAGATTTTTATACATTGGCTAAAAGGGCAAAATTCCCATTGGACAATAACCTAAAGATCAAATGTGGCATTAAGGGACAATGTGGTGTAGTCCTTTATTTTTTGGACAAAATAAGGGGTCATTTTGTATTATAAATAGAGGAGATGGGTCTTCATATTTTTTCACCACTTCACACTACCTCACATATATTTTTTCTTCTCTCTTCACTCTCCATATTTTTCTCTTCATAGGAAGACTAGCAAGGCTAGCATCTTCCTCTTCTCTTTATATTTTTCTCTCTTCTTTTTTCATACATTGTCTTTATATTTTTATATACATGGTCTTTATATTTATTATATGCATTGTCTTTATATTTTTTATATACATTACATACATTGTCTTTATATTTATTCATGCAATTGTTGTTACATTCATTCATACATTTGTCTTTATTCATACATTGTCTTTACATTTACTTATGCATTTGTCTTTACATTACTCATGCATTTGTCTCTACATTTATTCATGTATTGTCTTTACATTTATTTATACATACATTTATCTTTACATTTATTCTTGCATTTGTCTTTATATTTAGTCATGCATTTGTCTCTCCACTTATTCATGTATTATCTTTACATTTATTCATGAATTTTGTTTATATTTATTCATAGATTGTTTCTACATTTTCTTCATATATTTTCTCTACATTTTTCATACATCTTTTTTTTTCACTTTAACCCACATTTTTTCCTTTACATCATTTTACATCTCTATATCCTTTTATATAGTTTTATACCATACATTAAATACCTATAAATGTACATACATTACCTAACCACTAAGTGAAGAAGGAAGAAACTTTTCATTAAAGAGAATGCACTTTATTGTCTCTACATTATCATTATATTTTTCATACATTATCTTTATGTTTTTGTTATGTTGTCTCTACAATTTTTTTTATACATGAATAAATTTTCAAGCATTTTCTTTTACTTTTTATTGTACCATCAAACTACATGCCTATTTTATTTTTTCTCTACGCATTTTGCTCTTTACATTTTCTCTACGTATATTTTTCTTATATTCATATATTTCTTTTATATACATCATTTACATATACAGTTTCACATTACATACACTACATCCTAAGGTCAAATCAAGTTTCATCCTCACTTATGTCAAATCACATTTTTAAGACTTTATGTCAAATCACATTTTAAGACTTTATGTCAAATCACTTTTGAAAGACTTTATGTCAAATCACCTTTTTAGAATTTTATGTCACACCCTTTACTTCTTGACTTTTTAAATTATTTTAACCAAACATTTTTCTTTCATCTTGCAATTTAATACAAATACTACACTTTTGGCCGATGAAGAAATTTTCGTCTGATTTCCAAGGCCTCCCTTGTATAAAAGACGGGTTTTTATTTTAAGTTTATTTATTTTTATTTAATTCATTCGATAGTTATTTATTTTCTTACTAACATTTTTACGAAGTGTTTATACAGGTATCGGGAGATACATCTCTAAGATAATGCTCGGAAGGAATCCAAATCACTGTTTGTATTTACTTTCTGCGTTCTTTAAAGTTGTACATAACATAAACTCGTACTATAATGGAAATATTATATTTTGAAGTCCGGCGAAGATATTTATTTACTTGTCATCTAGCATGCTTAATTTAAAGCTTGTCGTTCGCTTTAGGCAAGACTTAGGTTGTCAATACTTTCATAAATAGATTAAATTGAATTGGTATAAATACTTTGTTAATTAATTCACACTTTTGGTGTTTAGGCAAAAATACTAGTTCATCCTTTATTTTATATTTTTTATACACTTTTCATACAACACATATTTTATATTGTTTCGTATACACTAATATATATTTTAGTTAAGTTAAATCCACATTTTTGACGCTAGGTAAATACTAGGCCATCCATTTACAAATCTTTCATTCTTTAAAGGCATTATATCTTTTTTCACTTATTTTTTACCAATTTTTTTTAATATCCTTTTATTCCTTATTCTTTTGATAGAATATTCATTGAATGAACACTCTTTTTAACTAAATGGTAGAAACAAGTCAAATCAACTTCACCTTTCTTAATAATTTTGTTATATAAACTCTTTACACCAATGAATATTCATAGATTATTTTTACATTCTTTATGCACTAATATACCTAGTTATGCAATCATTCAGACATTTTATGTTTGATATACACTTTTTTATACTTGAAATATGTTCTTTATATATTTAATATACATAGACACACATTCTTTATATACCTATTTTACATACTCTTATATTTTTTTATACATCTTCTATATTGTTGTATACATTATTTACACCAACTGATATACCTTTTGTGCCAATAGATATATACTCATTTTACTAACAAATACACTACTATCGAACGAGGTATATTTTCTTTACACTCCTTTGAACATTCCTATCGATATACATTCTTTATAAATACTTGATACTTGGTATAAATACATTTTTTATACACTGTATATACTTAGCATATAATCACCTAGTGTACCTTTTAATGAAATCACAACATTTTGAAAACAGGTAATAATAATGGTAAACAGATAAATAATCCCCCTCTAGTATTCAGTTAAACTAAGTTTAAGGACTGTCTTTCGGGCAGGCTCTGAGGGATGCTTAATACCTTTCCGTCAGGGTAAATAAAACCCTTATCTAGAATCTCATATGTTTCGTGGACTAAAAATGGAGTAGACACACAAATACATACATGTTTCCTATTTTTCCTTGAAAAATAAGGTGGCAACTCTAACCGTTTCAAAGCCAGTTAGAAGAACCGTAAAGCTGCAAACTATCTTGGACCCATTCAAAATAGGGCGTAACACCGACATATTTATTGTCCATCATTTTATAGTCCAAAAATTTTGTAACTACAAACTTTTTCAAACATGCGTCTTCAGTTTTATACTTCTTTTCAAGAGCATCCCATAACTCCTTTGAAGTCTTTGCAGTACTATAGACATTGTACAAATCATCCTTTAAACCACTAAGGATGTAGTTCTTGCACAAAAATCTGAATGCTTCCAAGCCTCGATAACCACAAAGCGCTCGTTGTCTGGTACTCCTTCTTCAGGAACTAGAGCATCTTCCCTTATGAACCTCTGCAAACTCAGGGTGGTCAAATAGAAAAATATTCTCTGTTGCCATCTTTTAAAATTAATTCCAGCAATTTTTTTGGGGTTTTCCCCTATCATTGGCTCTACTAGCAACATTGCTCGTAGAGCCAATGATAGGGCTTGTTGTTCCAGTACCAATAGCAGTTATATTTGCAGTTTGGTCTCCCATATCTGTTTGAAAAAACATAAACAGGATTAAAAAATCGGTGAAATTTTTATATCTTCAAACCTAATCACAAACTTATATATACTCGATGAAGTTTTTATATCTTCAAATCAAGTAAACAATTGAGTAGAAAGTTATGAAAACTTTAATCTCAATAGCAGAGTAGAAAATCCAAAGATTTTAGTCTCCAAATGAGTAGAAAATTATGAAAACTTTAATCTCAAATTGGAGTAGAAAATCTCAAGATTTTAGTCTCCAAACAAGTAACTTTTTTTTCTTGGAAAAGTACCTTTTATTTATGAAAAGAGTAACTTTTTTATTTCTGAAAAGAGTATTTTTATTTCTGGAAAAAGTACTTTTTTATTTCTTAGAAACAATGAGAATCAACGAAGATTTTGTTTGTTCAAACCAACACCATTTACTAACTTCGGCAAAGTTTTGATATTCTTTAAACTGAATTTACAAACTCGATAAAGTTTTTATATTCTTTAAATCGAGTAGTAACTTAGAAGTAGAAATGAAAATAGAAAATATACATATTAAATTCCTTAAGATTGTTGTCCACTCTGTGCTCAAACCAATAAACGTTGTTAGTAAAACAATGTTGAAAGCGGAAAATAATATCTCAATAAACTGAGAAAAGAAAGTGACAACAACAACAACAACAACAACAACATACCCAGTGAAATTCCACAATGTGAGGTCTGGGGAGGGTAAAGTGTACGCAGACCATACCCCTATCTCGGAAGACAGGGAGGCTGTTTTCGAAAGACCCTCGGCTCAAGAGAAATCACAACGAGAAAGGACAAAAGAAAGTGACGAAAATAGTAAACCGAAACTGAAAATGATAAAAATCTTCAGAAAATAAATATCCGAATCCACAGAATTCACTGTGTGTCCTTAAGAAATTTAATCCCCTCAAGTACCCGAGGTTAAGGATTACTTCCTCCCATGATAAAATGGATAAACCTGTCAAAGATGTAGCGGTACCTCAAACACAGAGGCGGATCCAGGATTTGTAGTTTCCGGGTGCCATGCGCCATTGAATCAATTTAGGCTTCGGGTCGGATAAGGATTATTCATTTTTCGGGCTTTGGTTCGGATTATTCGTCTTTTCCGATGAAACATTTGTTTATAGCAATATATAGAAGAGAAAAGCGTAAAAGTTCCACTAATATTACTAATATCATAAATATCCATCATTCATTTACAATTGTCCTCGACGAGGTTTCATCTTCTGAAAATGATCAATGATGACATCATTACTTACATTTGTAAATACATCACGCTCTATGTAACATACTAAACAATCATTCAAATATTGATCACCAATGCTATTCCGCACTTCATTTTTGATCTGCTTCATGGATGATAATGCTCTCTCCACAGTTGCGGTTGCAACAGGTAAGATCAGAGTTAACTTCACAAGTAAATAAACAAGTGAATAAGTATCCACAAGATTTGCCTCAACCAATGCTTTTGCCAAATCACGAATTCCTTGCAAGTTAGAGAACTTGGGATTACCACTTCGCATATGAAATATGAAAGTATCAAGTTGGTAACTCAAATCTCGAATTCGTACTTCATCAAACTCATCTGGATAACACTTTGCTAAAGTCATGATTCTACCTTTATCAAAATTAGCAAAAGAATTGATTGGATTCAAGCTAC
The DNA here is from genome assembly GCF_019175385.1 of Lycium barbarum. Classification (NCBI taxonomy): domain Eukaryota; kingdom Viridiplantae; phylum Streptophyta; class Magnoliopsida; order Solanales; family Solanaceae; genus Lycium; species Lycium barbarum. The sequence continues at coordinate 133,493,450 of NC_083339.1, forward strand.
CCATCCCAAGAAGCAAATCACTACTCGCTACATCAAAACGATCATTAAGCTCATGAAGTTGCACATCAATCACGACACAAAAGATTTCAATACGCAAGTGGTGTGAATAACAAACACCAGAAGACTTACGCTTTGACTTTCCAGGAAAATAAGACTCATCTAACTTAAGAATCAAAATATCATGTTCATCACAAAATGAGGAAACATCATCCAACAAAGGCTTCCATCCAGTTTCCCTCATATCTTGCAATCTTTCTTTTGCAATGTTAAGAAACTCTACCGCATTGATAATATCTTGATCCTTTTTTTGTAAAATCTTGCTCAACTCATTTGACATTACCAACACTTTCAACGTCAAGTGAAGCATAAAAACAAATTTGAATGTTTTAATCTCAATCAAAAGATATTTTGCTTGATTTCTATCACTTGAGGTGGAACCTTCATGTTTAATCACTTCAAGCACATGAACAATAGTTGAGAAAATAACAATAAAGTTATCTAATGTTTTGAAATGCGATCCCCAACGAGTATCACCTGGTCTTTGAAGTCCGCGCGTTTGATTTAGGCCTCGTCCAGTATGAAATTCACCTGATTCAAGTAACTGCTCCAACTTTTCAGCTTGATGATGACGAATTAAATCTCTACGCTTAAAAGATCCTCCAACAACATTCAACACATTAGTAACATGATCAAAGAAGTCTTCAACATCCCCATGTTTTTTAGCAATAGCTGCAAGTGTTAATTGCAATTGATGAGCAAAACAATGAATGTAATATGCCGATGGACTATCTTTCATAATCAAAGTTTTGAGACCATTTATCTCTCCTCTCATATTACTAGCTCCATCATAACCTTGTCCACGTATTTTAGATGGACTTAGTGAGTGATTGGAAAGCAAAGAGTAGATTTCTTTCTTTAATGAGCATGCCGATGTATCACTAACATGGACTAGACCGATAAATCGTTCTACCACCTCACCATTCTTATCAACATACCGCAACACCAGAGCCATTTGTTCTTTGTGTGAGATATCTTTGGACTCATCCACTAATATACCAAAGTAATCTCCATTCAAGTCTCTAATTATAGCTTTCACCGTTTCTTTTGCACAAGCATTGACAATGTCTTTTTGGATCATAGGACAAGTCAAAGTATCATTTTGTGGAGCATTTTCTAGTATCACTTTTCCCACATCCGGATGTTTGTCCCCGTGCCATCGTAAAAATCCTAGAAAGAAGCCTTGATTTGTTGAAGATTCACTTTCATCATGACCTCGAAAAGGCAACCCATGATGCAAAAGAAGTCTTGCCACATCAATTGAGGCTTCCAAACGCATTCTATAATCACTTTTTTCCTTCTCGGAATGCTTTTCAAGAACAACTTGAATTGATTGATGATGATTTGACAAATCTAGCATCTTCTTGAAACATTTATCATGGACGCTATTAACCTCACCAACATGCAAACGAAATCTTTCAAGAGCCCTATTCCAACTCCTAAAATCATTTTTCGTATAAAACTCAGCCGCACTTCCATGTACAAATTCATTTTTGAACAAATAACAACATAGGCAATATGCGGCATCTGTCTTCATGCTATACTCCAACCATTTAGAATGTGGACCTTTGTACCAATTTGAAACAAATTGACGACCTCTATTTCCTATTTGAGTTGAAGGAAATTTTTTAAGCAAAGGTTGACAAGGCCCTGTTTGAATATAATGTCTCCTCACTTCATCCCGAATTCGAGGGTTATATTCGGAAATGGGTACCCTTTCTCCTGGATCGGCTTCAAGCGATCCTAAATTGAGCTCATTTATAAGTTGAGAACTGTTGGCATCCGTACTAGAACTTGGTTGAGAACAATTGAATTTTGTGAGAAACTTATCCATCGCAATTCACAAAATCGGAGCACTTCCTACAAAATAAAATTTGTATTCAACTCACAGTTATGAAGCACAGAAGCTGTAAGTAAATTTTCTCTGTAAACATGAAGGAATCACTTAAGTGCTAGTTTTGTATTTCTATTTGCACAAAGTTTTAACAAGATATATATCAGATTCAACTCATTACAAAATCCAAAATGGATAAAAAGTACTTTATGAACCTAAAACTCAAAGAAAGCCTTGATAGTTGATATCATTGATTCAATGTCACATTCAAATAAATGCATATTAGTTTCCTTCAAGTCCACTTGCAGTCTTGCACACAAATCCCATTTTCACATTCTGCACCATAAATCTTCTTTTAATGTTTATTTCTTTCAAATTTCCAATAGACAAAAAACAAGTAAATAACTAAAAGAAACAAAGAAAGAGAGACAAACAGAGACATACAACAATGGAATTTGGAGAAGGTACTGCTGTACTGATTTTGGAGATGAAGGTTCTTGGCAATGGAATTGGAAGGTTGCCGTACTGATTTTGACTTTGGAAAGGGGGAACTCAAGAACTAGGTTTATGTTTCTTGATCTGATGAGAGAGAAGAACTTATGTTGTAAAGTTTATATATCTAAACAAAAAAATAGTACTAACTAATAAGAAATAAAAAAGCTAAAAAGTAGTAACTAAATTACTAATAATTGAAACTAAGTCAACACAAATTATTAAAAAGAAAAAGAAAGAGATTAGAATAGGAACGTGGCTGCTTGCTGATTAGAATAAGAGGATTTGTACCTCACGTGGCTGCTTGCTGATGCTGTCTATATTTAATTTTTTCTAAAAAAAAAATGTGTAGTTAGGTGGGTTCGATCCCGCGTATTGAAGGGCAGAAGTCTGGCCCATTCACCACTGGCACTACGGTATGCCTTTGTCATCAGGGTGCCACTTTAATATTTATCTATACATTATGTATATATACCTATATATATGTACAGTTTCGTCCGAAGCTTGCGGGTGGCGTGGCATCCCCACGCCACTGAGTAGATCCGCCCCTGCTCAAACACCTTTTACTTCACGCGAACTCAAAGATGGTAACGAATCACACAAGACACTGACTCGGTTTTGTTTTGTAAGAAATATGCAGAATGACAGAATTTCAAAAAAAATTGTTGTTGAAAAATGAGGCATTGCCTTTGTATTTATAGCCTGTGAAATACCTGTTCTGAACAAGTACGGTGTCTGTTCGGAAAGGCCATGCCTTTTTCAGAAAATAAGAAATATTTCTGTTAGGGAAAATATTTCGCGCAAAAAAAAAACTACTTTTTAGCGCGGAAAAATTTCCAGAAATGGAAAATGAGTAAAATAAATTTGGTCTAAAAAGATTATCAATCAATCAAATCATAAAGCCGAAGCTGAAGCCGAGCCAAGCAATGACTACGGCGCGAGGGGAGTCCCTCTTCTCAACTCTTTAAGAGCTAAAAGAAGTGTTTCTATATATAAGCACACAAATGTTACTTTCTACCACCAATGTGGGAGAAAGAGCACTTAGAAAAGTTACTGCTCCAAATTTCAATTTTCCCTTCATTTCTCATTCACACCCACTTAGCTAGCTTCAACAGTTGAGTGCATTGGTAGTATTAGTTGCCGGTTGATTGGGGCCTGATCCAGAGCTGGATGAACCGGACAATACCATGGAAGCGGCGACTGAAGTGGTGAAAGCCATTGATGTGGCAGAAAGAGGAAGTGGATGGTTATGTGTTCCCTCATATGTAGTGATCAAGACATGTCCTGAATGCATCTTTGAACCTACAAAGCAAGATTTTCTGAATCATGAGCTAATAAGAATAGAATACATGCAATTAATTATTGATACTCAAAGCGATCCTATCTTTTACAAACTATTTTTTTCTTTTATTTTTTTTTAATTCTGTGTGAGACACGCCACGTCATACTTGAGTGAGGCTTGCTATTGTTTGACACATGGAACATTGGACCCCACCATTAACCTCACTCTCTTCCTCCACGCCCCTTATCTTCTTCTCTACTTTCTGTACCCTTCTCTTGTAATAAATGATAAATTTAAGTTTTGCTTTCGCAGCTTCTTTGCAACTAATCTTTGTACCACAAAAAAAAAACATTTGAATCTATGAAAACTTTCAACCACATCTAAGAAACCCAAGACCTAGGAAAACCACCAAAGGACGAATCCTGAAGCAAGAAGGACACGCAGAATTTAACTTAGTTAGTTGTAATCAATGAGCAAGTGCCAAAATTATGAAATAGTCTAATTTGAAAATTATGCAGAGGAAAAAGATATATTTGAATTGTGAAATTGCTTTGACATGTTCACCTAGTCTAAACATTTGCTTTCAATGATAGAATTTTGACCCATCCTTCTAAAAATAATTTATCAAAGCACAATTACAGAGAGCTCGAACATAGACGAAAATGTTGTTTTTGATATATTTGGGATTTTACTGGCAGAAAAATTTGGCCAATTTATTTTATTTTCTTTTTACTTTCTCGATTTCTACTCTTCTTCTTGACCCTCCCTCCCCCTCGACCCCCCCAAAGAAGATTGTCAAATTAAAGCAAGGTTGAGAAATTAACAAAGATGAGTGATTAGTAAGCAAAAATTAATTTCGATTTCACCAAATTACTTCACATAAAGTAGACAAGAGGGTGAAGTGGGAAATATTTAAGAAAATGAGGAGATGGAGCATGATGTGAGGGAGCGAGTGATGGTGAATACGAGGGAGAGAAAGTGAGGTAAACAGTGAGGTCCAATGTTACAAGTGTCAAACAATAGCAAGCCTCAATCAAGTATGACGTGGAGAATAAAATTTCTCATTTTCAGTATTCTTGTTTTAGTAGGCGTTTGGCCATAAAATAAAAAAAAATTACTTTTTTTAGAATTTTGAAGTTGGAGCTGTGTTTGTGTCACAACTTTTGCAAATAATATAAATGTACTTTTTTAACAAGTTTTTTGTTGTGAAAAACAAGATTTTGGTTGTTTTTCAAATTTCAAATATATTGAATTTTCATGGCCAAACACTGATTTTTTTGGAAAAAGTGAATAATTCTTTCTTCTACTAAAATCCATTTTTGATCATTCATAAAGCATCTATGATACTAAATCAATACAAGCTTTAATATTTTTTTTCTTTTTGGAAAATCCTTTCTGATTTGTGATGATGGATTAGCTCATCCGTCTTTGGTTTTTATGCAAAGACTAGAGCTCTCTAGATCTGAGATCTACTAAATTAATTGATTTTTTTTTTTTTTCTTATGAAAAAATATATTTTCTTTATATTGTGTGATGTGAGAAAACAAAGATCTCGATTATTTTTCATGATAGTTGGTTATGTTCTTTTTCCTGAGTTCCAAAATTGCTATTTGTTAATTTTATTCCTTCTTACCCCTTCCTATCCTTCCAACTTTTTATTCCTATTTAGTATTTTTTTTTTATATTTTTATTTGAGTTAAGTTTAATCTTAAACTATTTTATTATTCTAAAAAACTAGTTACATTGTCGTTCTTAACTATGGTATTATTATTATTATTATTAGTAGTATTATTATTATTATTATTATTTTACATAAGATTTTATTTTTGCTTCCTATTAATTTATAATTGGGTCCCCTCACCGGCTGGAGATGTATCCACATCTGTGGAAATTGTGGATATCCACACCTGTTTCAATCCACCCATTTGGCCCATTTGGCCCGTTGAGTTAGCCCATACTTGAAAGCACATATGTGTAAATTATAGGGAAATCTAAATGACATAACTAACTCTAGTACATATTTATATTTAGTAACTATAGTTTAGATTAATTACATCCTACAGCCAAGAGTAATATGTTAAATACAATTAATAGCTACATATATATTTACAGTAGAATACTTTATTATTATTATTATTATTATTATTATTATTATTATTATTATTTATAAAAAAAATTATCTTACTGCTTCTGCTCTCAGCCGCCGGAGCTCCGGCGAACAAGCTCTGCCCACCAACCAATCGGTCATCTTCCCCAGCGAGCATCCTCCGGCGACCGAAGTGCACAAATACAGAAGTTGTCGTCTCTCACTCAGCCGTCGCCATCGCCGTCTCTCTCTCAACTGTCGTCGTCGTCGTCGTCGTCGTCTCTCTCTCTCTCTCTCTCTCTCTTCTCCCTGACTGATGGTGATGGCGACAATGGCTTACAACTCCGCCGCCCGTAGCATCGTGTCTCCTTCAGCCGGTAATTCCAGATCCCGTCATTTTTTGGTGCCGGATCTGGAAAATAGTGTTTCTTTATGAGTGTATTCATTACTTTTTTAGCATACAATTCAGTGTTTGGGTGTATTTTATTTCTTGTATTCAGTATTTGAGTGTATTAGTTAATTTTTAGTGCAAAATTGTGTTTGTGGTGTATTTTTATTTCTTGTATTTTGAAGGATATTTTTTTATATATAACCGATTTTAAATATAATAAAGTGAATACAATGTAAAAGTAGGTACAAATGAATACAGTTGAGTTGAATACATTTGACTTGAATACAACTTAGTTAAATATATCTAAATTGAATACATCGAAATCTGACTTGAATACATCAAAATCTGACTTGAATACAACGAAATCTGACTCAGCTGAATTTTGAATACAATCTACTGTAGTGTGTGAATACAATCTACTGTAGCTACGAAATGTAATTAGCTAACGTGTAGCTATGCCTAAAAAAAATAAAAAACCCCAAAATATAGTCATTTATGTAAGCTGCCCTAAATTGTATCCACATCGATTTCAATGGTCCATTTAACCCATCTTGTTTCAATCGGCCTATGTATTTAGCCCCTCCAAGTTTCTACCCTACGTCACTTCATTTCCTTCTCTCTTTCCATTAGGGTTTCTAGCCATGGCAGCGGTCTACTTTCCATATAATAAGTTGTTCAAAAAGAGTCAATGTAAAGGATGCGCATTGAATGATGGATTTAATTATTTAAATATTAAAGATTTAGAACTTATTTTGGAAGTTGTGGGGCCAACTTCTTTCAAACTTGCGATTTTGAGTATTGCAACTCGTGTAGATCAAAATCTCTTCATTGATGCTTGTCTTTAGGCATCAAATAATAACAATCGTATGAAAGGTTATTTCTTAGACTTTAGAAGGTATTTTAAGTCTAACTTACCTTATATTTTCAGTATTATTTATAATTTTTTGTTCATCAGTTTTTTTTTTTTTTTTTTTTTTTTGTGATTTTAGGGAAAATAAACAATTAATTAATAAATTAAATGGTGTTCCGACCACGACTACGATTGCTTCCCTGCTTGACGACCCATTTTTGGGTCAGTATGAGGTAATTGCTTAGTTAAGAAATTTGTTATGGTTAAAGTCAATTAGCTTTGTCTGTTTGACATTTTTGTTGGAATTCTAGGTTTATGTGGTGTAAATCTAATGTAGCTGATTTCATTGTGTGAACTGGAATCTGATTAATGATATTTGTACTTTGTTTTCTTCAATCAAAGATCTTGCCATTACATTTGCTCTCAATTATAAACTGAAACATTACTTATTCTTTGACTAGCAACCCCAATATTGCATGATTAATTCACTTTAGATTTTAGTTATCTTTGTCTTGTCAATTGCTTCAAGATCAACATAATAACATGGAAAAACTCTATTTCAGCCTGTCACCTACTTGGTAGAAGCAGACCTATTCTGTTTCATGGATACTTGTCTCCACTATGTCTGCAAATATGGTTTTAAACCAAGAGACTGGTCAAATGCAATTAATAATAATTGTTGCTCAACAGGATCAAAAGGTACCTGTCAAAAAGGTATGTTAAAATATTTGTGTCTGTTTTTTGTTTTAGTTATACTGTTTAGTATTTTATTTTCTTTGTTGTTTACAGACATTATCAAACATCTAAAGTTTCGGATCCCAAGACTTCAAAAATTGCACTGTTAACTGCCTTCGGCTTTCAAGCTGAAAAAATCTGCCGCGACCACTTTAAAGACTACTTTAAATTAGGCGACATCCTTCTCTTTCATGTACAACCATTTCTAACAGTTGATGAAGGAAAGATTACTCAAGTTATTAGGGTAATTGAATCCCGACCAGGTAATCTTGTGTTTTGGTTATGTTTTGATGTCCCCTGTTTTTTTACAACAAATGGCGCCTGATTCTGATTTTTAACAATTTTGCCACTTGGGATATCGTAAATTGTTAGTACATTTTCCTACCTTTTGAAAGTTACCTCTCAATTGCTGTTAGATTTTTTTTGACAGAAAAAGATCTTCAAGATTAGTGGTCTTATTGCGGATTTCACAGTCCCAGCCCCTGCGATATATTTTCTCCAATATCTACTTTTGTTGTTTTTCATTTATTTATTTATTTGCTTGAAAAGATATATTGCATATATGTTTCATGTTACGGGAAGGATATACTCTATTATTTACAAGAATTCCTAAGCAAAATTAGGGGCAGAATCAATAGCTACTATATGAACTAAGCAGTTTGTGATGATTCCCTTCCGCGAAGATGTGTGATAAGTGGTCTGGCGTATCCAAATGGTCCAGCAGTAACCTGCAATCTATTGTCATATGTGAGAAATTCGTGAATATTACTTGTTGCAAGTATAGATAATGTGTGTGTGAGTCGATGTTAATTTCGAGCGGAGTTAGATTAAGTGCTCCTGTGATTTCCAGTCCTTTGTTTTAGTCCTGGAATTTCAGCTCCTAGGCATGAAATATCATTATTTATAGTTTTCGAGAACCTTTAATCCTTTCCCCTCTATAGGCTCTTATGACATCTCGTATGCCACTTTGTCTAGTTTTAGCGTAAAGACACCATTTGTGTTAAGCCAGTCAAGTGGGTCGCGCCGCGCCGCGCCGTTGTTAAGGGGCCGGGTTGGGGAGGGAAAAGGGTGTTCGGCCCAGCCCCTATCCGAATACACCTTAGCCTAACCGGGCAGGGCATGGTTTTGTTAGTGGGCCGGGCCTTTTTTTAAAAATTAAAAGTTCTAATACAAAAATAGAGTTTTACATTTACTAATAATAATAAAATTTACATTTTACATCTAATGATAAAATTGTTAAACTAAAAAAAAGTTTAATCATTGTTAAATTAAAAAAGCTAGCCGTTGTAAATTTAAAAAACTAGTCGTTGCCAATTTTCTTTGAATCCCTAAATTTATGAATAAACTACACTTTAGTCATATTTTCAAACTGTAAATACCCCTCCATTCTTCTTCATTTTCACACAATTCATCCACAATTCTCTCTTTATCTAAATTTGCTATTCAACTAGTATGCATTACTACTTTCAACTTCCATGGATAATCCTCCACCTCCACCTTCTCGTCGAGTTCGAAGATCAACTTCAAGTGCGGTGTGGATGCATTTTGAGCGAGTAAATGAGGAACATGTTAAATGTCAACATTGTGGTGACATATATCTCCATAAGTTCGGAGCGCCGGATATTAGACTATTAGGGTGTGTGTGTGTTGGGGGGGGGGGGGGGGGTTACCGATGTGTTGCGTAGACACTTGTGAAAAGGCACGAAATTAAACTTTGAAGTTTATCTCTTCTTTAACTTTGTCCATCGGTGTTAGCCGTTTAATTTGTATGTTTTGAACTTTTGATTTGGAATATTTCGCCGTTCAAGTTTGTATGTTTTGAATTTGCAATGTTATCAATTTAAGTTTTAAGTTTTATTTTAAACTATTTATGTAGATGTTGATATGTCTATTTGACTGGACACGAAGTTTAAGAAGGAAGAGAAAACTTTCAAACTTGTGGTGTTAATTGAATCACATATATTTTGTGTGGCTATAAATCATTGCATAAAGGTAAATTGTTTTCAAATATAGAAAGGGATCATTCTTTTTAGCACGGACTAATAAAGAAATAGGTTCACGTAAATTGAAACGGAGGAAGTATTATATTTGATATAATCTACGTATCCACAGTATATATGACATGCTAATGGAGTTTTACTTTTATATAAAACTATCACAATCTAATATATACTATCTATGAAAATGTATCAAAGGTATATTTGTTGAGAAAACAAGATTGTCTAGCTTTAAAATACAATCGTGCTTATCCCAATAAACATTGTATACGAGTTCAGGAGTTCAATAGGAACAACACTTAATTGAAGTGTCAAAATGGAAAAAAGTGACAAGTTTAGGAGGCTGCATATGCATTAAGCCTTCTTTATATTTGCATCATATGCTTATGGTCCTCACCTTTTTAAATTACTTACTCCTATTAGATTAAAATTGCTTATCTACAAAAAATAGTGAAAATAGTTCTCATAGCTTCGCTATTTGTTTGATTCTTCTGGTAGCAAGTTAATTATTGCAAAATTAGTATACTACATTTTGTAGCTGCAGATTTTGTAATCTCTTTATGTTAAACTATGGAATTAAATACGATCTAATATTGCAAATTTAAACTATTTTTTTTTTTAATTTCTCACCCGGTGTTCGGCATTTGCAGCCCGATTATATTTGGATTTGCGCCGCATAGGCCCTATTCGGGGAAGCGCTCCCTGGACATTTTAATAAGGTAAGATTATACTCAATTTAACTAATACTTTTATTTAAACAAACACCCATATCGATATATGTATGACTTTTTTTTCAATAGACCATTCTCAATTTTCTTTTGAAGACAAACTTTTCATTGACATGGAAAAAAAAGTTAAGGGACTTCCATATACATTATTTAAGACACAAAGTTAAACGTAGTTAAGTAAACCATATCCAAGCTGACTTTATTTGTTCTAGTTCATATTACACTTTAAGACATTGAATGATAATATATTGTGATGCTTATTGGATAATTTTATTGTAGATGTTTCAATAATTGGTTCGGATTTCCCACTACTAAAAGCCATATTTGTTGGTTATTCAACAATGTGTGCCTACTGACAAATGAGACCAAAAATGACATCAAGACAGTATTTTACAGTAACTAAATGAATTTTGTTACCTAATACTCCAATTAAAAAACCAATTAATAGTAATATTTTTTGTAATGAACGAGAGAGGAGGCCACATGTGATTATTGTTCGTTTATCTGCTTAAATTAAAATAATCAAGAATGAATATATATATATATATATATATATATATATATATATATATATATATATAAAATTAACGTATATATGTATATAATCGTTTAAAATTCAGTGTATAATCCATGCATTTCGATTAGGAAAAAATAAATAGTAAATTTGGCTGGTCATTATACAAATATGCCTTAATTTATTCATCGTTTTAAAACTTCTGATTGAAATTTGAGATTATTTCGGTTGATATATTTCTAATTTGTTTGATTTTATTTTAAAAAAAAAGACTTCGGATTGGCAGTTACGATGCACCTGCAATTCCAACTATTATGTGTCTTGTGCCCAAAATATTATTGGATCCGGCTCCTCTCCATTTTCCCAAGTTCTTACTGGAATAGGTGACATGTGTTCTATTTTAATATCAATAGTCTAGATTAAATTAACTACCCCAAGGTCTTAACCATGATTAAAGTAATAAATATTTCGATATATTTCTCCCAAAATGTGGTAACCCACCAATTGAATTAGGATACACTAATTAATATTCTATTAATAACAAATTATCCTGCACCAATTAACCCTTCAAAAGTTTAATGTTTTATATTTACAATTTATTTTTGCCAACTCTCTTTTTTGTCATTGAACTTGGATATTTCAAGCTAATCAATTTTGAGAACATCTCTTATTTGTTTTGGTAGCAGAAAGCTACCTTTTGAATTTTTTGAACAATGATATACAACCTATATTAATTAAGAGTTTTTATTGCAGGTGATGTCAAAATAAGCATATTTAAAGCAAAAATCAAGAACATACTTTCGAATATGAAGTCAAATTTATAACAAATTAATAACTAATTTGTTCAATTTATAGAATAAGAGAAGTAAAATTGAATTGCTTAGCATGAAACTACCATTTTTCAATTATAAAAGAAAAACGAAAGCAGACAAGAATAAATAATGAATGATTGTGAAATGTTGTAATTTTTTGGAGCATATATGAAAATATTTGAAATTTCTTCAAACTAATAAGAGTAAATATATTCAATATTAATTAGCCAAATCATGGTTGGGATCTTGCTTAGTCAATTAAATTTTAGCCTTTAGTTTTAATATATGGAAAAGGCTCAAATATGTCATCGAACTATCGGAAATGACTCATTTATGTCACTCATCAATAGTCTGGCTTATTTATGCCATCGCTTGTTACCAAAATGACTCATCCATGCCATTTTTCATTAACGCCGGTTTTATAATATTAGATATGGCACATGGCCTCTAATTAGAAGTCTACGTCGTTTAATTAAACCAGCCCAATTTTAAATCCCAAATTATTAAAAAATCCAACCCATACATCCTATCCCCCCACAACCATAATCTAGTTGGAGGCCACGTGTCATATCTGGTATTGTAAAATTAGTGTTAATGAAAAATGGCATGGATGAGTCATTTTGGTAATGGGCGATGGCATAAATGAGCCAAACTATTGATGAATAGCATAAATGAGCCATTTCGGATAGTTCGATGGCATAAATGGGCCAAACTATTGATGAGTGACAAAAATGAGTCATTTCCAATAGTTCGATAGCATATTTGAGCCTTTTCCGTTTAATATATGTCATGTCTCACCTATCCAAATAAGAACTTGGAAAAAATGGTGGGAAGAGAAATGAAGAGGAGCTCTATCCAACACTATTTTATGTGAAAAGCCATTTAAAACCCAGCCTCCTATTTTCACCAAACGGTCTAAGCTTTGTAGTATCCTGGTGATTTTACTTTATTCTAAAAATATTTTTGTCGTAAACACTTCCATAAGTATACTTGAGTATCAAATCGAAAGCCCACTAGTTTGAGTAAAGAGAATAGAGAGATGTCTAGTTCTCATTTAATTTCTTCTTGTTGACAAATCCCAATAATTATCAAAGTCATATAGCCATAGGCAGAGTACTCAATCAATCTATCAACAGTGATAATTTTTATTTTATACACAAAATGTTGCAGTCACATATAAGTAACCTTGATGACAAACATGTAAATGCTAAGTAGTAACTTCAGCCAGCGAAGTGACATTTTAGTCTAATGAAACTAAAATATCTACATCTTGGACTTTGTACCTCCAAATCATAAAAATATTTTTAAAAAAAATCTACAAGTTTCTTGCTTCAGCAAGCATAAATCTAACTAAAGAAAAGTAAAAAAGCAAGTAAAATGAATCAGAGTGTGTAGTCTTTGTGATCAGGTTGTGTATTTGCCGAAAAAGTTGATTTATTCAGAAAACTCGAAGAGCACTTAATTGGACTTGTTGATGGTAAGCTGCATAGCACTGGAAATTGCTCAGTAACCTTCAAATTTTGGCTAGAGTTTTCATCAATATGATGATTTCCCCCACGTGAGCCAATGATAGATGTAAGAGCAACAGCCAATGCAGATTGAAACTTTGGGTCGGATGTTATTGCTTTTGTTGCAGCTGCAATTGTGTCTTGTGGTAATAAAGATTGTGTAGGCTTCACGCTAATATTGTTTTGTAGATAAGATTGGGAAAGAATTTCTTGTGACCATCTTGCAAAGCTGAGAGAACTAGCGTCTTGGTTCTTGTTATAGGCTTGGTTACCGTTACTCCAAGACATGGGAAGAAGAGGATTAGACTCGAAGGAACTGAAGTTGAGAATATTTGTGGAAGAATTATTATATTGCGGGGGATAATTACTACTAGTCATTCTTTGATGGTGGGGCAATAAGGAAGTGGATGAGCTTGAGGTTAAGTCAAGAGTGATTGTAGGAAACTGAGAGTGCGATGAGGAAGAAATGGACGAATTTGGAAGGTAAAATGGTTTGGGTTTTGAGGTATATGATTGATAGTAGTTGAGTGCATTAGTAGTGTTAGTTGCCGGTTGATTGGGGCCTGATCCAGAGCTAGATGAACCGGACAACAGCATGGAAGCAGCTGCTGAAGTGGTGAAAGCCATTGATGTGGCTGAAAGAGGAAGTGGATGGTTATGTGTTCCCTCATATGTAGTGATCAAAATTGACATGTCCTGAATGCATCTTTGAACCTGCAAAGCAAGATTTTCTGAATCGTGAGCTAAAAAGAATAGAATACATGCAATTAATTATTGATACTCAAAGCGATCCTATCTTTTACGAACTATTTTTTTCTTTTAAAAAGTGGTTTCCTAACAAGCACATCAACTATAACTCCAATTCTAATCATAGTTGTTGAGATTCAACGCGCGAGACAAGACAGTATATTACCTGCTTTCTTACAGGGCAGGATGGAGCTACCGTGCAACGATAGTAAGCACGAGGACATGGGTTTCCTTTTGCAATTTTTTGTCCATATTTTCTCCATTGGCATCCATCGTTCATCTGATGATGAGAAAGAAAGACAAATTCATTACTAACACAAAATGCATGGGTTGTTTATATTCTTCACTTAATTTAACCAGCACTACATTATTAACCTAATGAAATGAATTCTTCATAGATCCTTACCGTGGGGGTATCACATCTAACTCTGACCGAAACCTTCGCTCTTTTGGTAGGGTTTTGTTGTGCGACATCATCTTCTTCATTCCTCATTGTCTTGAGAATTTTGTGGGGTGGCCATGTTTCAGCTCCTTTTCCGTCCTTAACTTCTCCTAAGCTATTTTCTGGACTGAGATTTGAAGGTGAAGAATTCGCACGTGTATTCGCAGACGATTCGAACTTGCAATCCAATCCTAGGGTTAGGCCACTTTTATCATCTTCTATTGCCTTATCTTTGCTCAATATTTTGGACAACTCCTTTTTTGTGTCGCTTGAAGTCCTTCCTAGGCTAAGGGACACAAGTTCAGCTTCATCGCATCTATTATTAGTATTAGATCTTTCAGCATCTCTTTGAACAACTTCCTGGAATTGCATTTGAAGGTGCCGATAATCCTTCATAATTCGATCTAAGTGCGTCTTCAGCCTTTGATTTTCTTCCATTACCTCTTCCATATCGGCTTTGGCTGATTCGAGCTGATCGTCCTACAAATCAGACACACACCCAAAATTAAGAAATGAGAAATTTGATCAAAATATATGTATGATGAACAAGGATCAAAATGTTCTTTTTGTGATCATTAGTCTTACCCAAGAAACACCGGCCAGAAGAAGACAACAAGATGACGAAATAAACTTTTGAGAGTTATTGTCGTACATATTATTAGAAATAACTACTTCCTCTGTCCCAGAAAGATTGACACTTTTCGCTTTTCGAGAGTCAAACTTTTTAATTTTGATCGTGTGATTTAACATAGAATATTTTATTTTTTTCGAAATAAAATTATATATTTGAAAATTACGTAAAAGTCACCATAATTAATAATTTAAAATATTTAAAAGACGTATGAAAAAACTACGGTCAAAGAACAACTCATTTGACTCTCAAAAAGCGAAAGTGACAATTTTTTTGCTGACGGAGGGAGTACCATATAGATGACCAAAGTTGGTTATCCAAAAGTCAAGACAGGTCGGTTGTGATCAGGAGGGATGACTACGCCCTACTTCAGTTGCTTTGGTCAAAGGTTTTGAAATTAAAGACTGAAAATTAATGTTTGGCAACTCTGCCGGTTACGATGACTTTAATTAGCTAAAATGCCCAAAAGTTGACTTATCGTACATGTGATCTGGAGCCTCCAATTACCTTAGGCTTCACATTTTGATCATCAGCTCGATTCTTTCTTTGCTACGTTCTCATTGACTATCATGTATATGAATATGCCTTGACGGGGAAGACATCAACTCTTTTAAGTTTATATAGCAGTAAGTTTATATAGCAGTCTCAAGCTAATATATACTAATAATAGTTTATTTCATAATTAAATATTTGTAGTGAATCTGAGCAAAAGCTAGCTACTGGTTCCGTAAACTCATATATATTGTACTCTAGATCCGCTTTCCTTCCATATATTATATGAAGATTTTGCTGTAATAATCAATGTTAAAGAAATCTTGCTGGATACATATATATATATATATATATATATATATATATATAACATAATGACTTCATATATATCTACTCCTTTCTCTCCAGGTTATTTATAACCAACTACTATTATAAAATGTAACAGGTTATAGTAATTAAGATAGAAACAAACCATGCATAAATCAAATATCATGAACACATCTAACTCAAGAAAATGGACAAGATTGAGGGAGTTACATAATTATACCTCCTTGTCACTGGCGAGATCCTTTTGCTGAGAGGACTTGGAATTATCGTCCTCATGGGCTTTTCTTTCCTTGCCAACCTGAAGCATAGAAGATATCATCTCATGAGATCTAATACGAAGTAATAGGTGAATTAGGAAGCGTAGCTTTAATTTAAATTCCATCATATATATTTCGTGTTTGGATTATTTATATAATCATTTGATTATTTCCCAATTGGCGTCTAGTTATCAAGTGATATGACACTGCAGCTGTTTGGAGTTGTTTTCAATTCTCATGCAGAGTATAGATTTAAATTCTATAGATGTACTTCAAATTTTATCTTTATCTTTCGAGCTAGGATTTAATAGTTTCAACACAATTTTAGAACCATGCAGACATTTTCAGATGCAGAGTACTTCATTATCTTATCTTCTACATATTAACAAGTGCACGACTACTTCTGGATAAATATGTTCACTATCTCGTCGTTACATCATTGAAATTAATAAAATCCAGATCACAAATAGCATACATCTGGCAGAGTTGACGAATATATTTACCTTAAGAACATTACTATCTTCAACAAAGCCTTCGTCATCAGCTTTGATCTTCTCCTCTTTAACTACACCTCCACGAATATTTGGTTTTCTGAAAGCAGCCTCCATATGCATAGACCTTAATTATCTTCCTCTTTATCTCTTCTTCTGGCTCTATATATTTTTTCTGTGAATTCTACCTTTAGCTATATCTGAAAAGCAAGTTATGGTCTTTTTTATAAGGATGAGCCAACAATATTTGACTTGTCAAAATTAATTAAATTCAAATTCATTGGCTTACCAACACGACAAACAAAAATGTCAATGGCCCAGTAGTTGCACACAACTTAGGACTATACTGATCGATAATTACGTTTACTTTTTCTAATATAGAAAGCATTGAAAAAGAAAGTGCTTGATGAAGAAATCAACTTCAACGTTTAAGTCTTACATATAACATGTCAGAAAGAGGGTTTTGCTCCGCGAGGGTCGGGTCTCCACACCGTGTCTGGGCTAGCCAGTTGCAACAGCTAATTAATATTGCTGAAGCTTCCTACGTTAAGGGAGTCACATGACCACATTGCTTGCTGGTCAAACAGGTAATTTAGCCATTATAGGATTTGTCTTTCACAAGTTAAACGTAGTACCTTTGGGTCAATTGCCAGTAATGATGAGTCCACTTTTGGATCTTTCAACAGGCAAATCTAAAACATATATATTGTACCCGCTATTGTTTTGGTATAACAATGCTATTAAAAAGGAAAGCTTTCTCCATATGAAAAGTTTCTTTTTTTCTAAGGATTCAAATCCGAGACATCTAGTTAAAAGATACAGGGATTCTGCCCATCTCACATACTTTTTGGTGCGCGGTCATGACTCCACTAATTAATTAAGTTGCATTATAAGCTATGAGTAAAAAAGTGTGACGCCCATGATGGAGGGCGGCCTATGAGGACGGGTCAAAAGAGAAGGACTAACATCCTTCTAAGCTGGCAAGTTTTTTAAGAAGGGATTCACATAACACCTTAGGTGGATCCCAGTTAAAAATGAGGGAGGAAAAGGAAGAGCATTCATTATCAGGCGTAACACAAAATTCCTATGTAAACACGCTAATGTGGTCAATGATGGCGTACCCCAACCCCAAGAGACAAATCTACGAGGCCTATTGAGAGAAAATGAACAATAAACGTCATGAGCTTGGATTGTGACAAAAAGTTGACCTCAAGGGATATTTCTTTTTTAATAAGGGGTAGATATATCTAGGAAACGTAATCTAGGCGTAGCTAGTATCAAGAAAGACATGCAGTCACTCTTATATTATATTTTTGTTTTGTTATTTTAACTTTAATTTTATATAATTTTGTTTTTCACTACAAATAATTTAACAGAGTAGGATCAAATAAATCTGACATATATATAAAAGCTTTTAGAACTATCATATTAAGCCTCTTAAATTAACAAGGGACGAACATAATAATGTCCTTAAGCACTCCAGATGATATCCGTACTTCTTATTTTACTTTTACCATAGGAGAGAGATATGATGTAGGGCGTGAACTTAATTATGTATTCAAGTCTGACTAAGGTAATTTATTGACTTGCCTTAGAGACGTGCAGATTGACAATCCAACTTTATTACTCCTCGGATAAAAAAAAATGTTCACTTAACCTTTTTTTCTTGGTCCAAAAAAAAAATGTACACTTATTAAATCAAGAAACAATTAATCTTATCTTTCCAGATTTTCCCCTATTAAGTGTTATGTGATTAAATCCTAATGTCTATTTAACTAGGGGTAGTTTAGTCAATTTACATATATTTTTTCCTTGGAGTGAGTAGTTTCTTAAGGGGTGTGCAAATGACTAAGTGGACTTTTTTTTTTTTTCTTCATCCAGAGGGAGTAATATAATTCTGTTATTGCACACCCCATCGAGGGTACGGTGATGATCATTTTGTTAATAGCAAAGATATTATAATATGCACAAATTAGGAAACTTAATCAACTTGTAATTATCCAATAGTAATCATAATGGCAGGAATTAAAAAGTCTTGAGTTTCATATTTGGTCTTAATATATACCCTGTTTAATGTCCAGCTAAAGCATGGAAGCCATATTATTATTTCCTCTGTCCAATTTATGTGAGAGTATTTTAATTGCAAAGGGAATTAAAGAAAGAAAAAATATTTTTTAAACTTGTGGTCTAAAACTAAACATAATTTTTATTTGACTATAAATCATGTCATTAAAGGTAAAATAAAAAAGTTAAAGTTAAATTATTTTTAAATAAGGATATATGACTTTTTTTGGTAATGAACAAAAAAGAATATGACACATAAATTGGAAAAGATAGAGGGAGCTAGTAACATATATTGTAGTCTAGTATTTGAGCTATTTGTCTTAACTGCAAACGCCTTTTTTGTCAAATTTGGTTTTTCTTCGATTAGGTACATATTCCTTTTTGGGTAAAAAAAAAAGGACCGGAACATCACTAGATTAAACAGACTAAAATATGAATTGCCTTTTTATATATCAAGGACACGTTGAAGCAAAGAGGATTTGTTTCTTTTTCCTTCCATAATATTGAGGCTAGGTCCTTGGCCGACCTGCCTAATTTATCTATTCCCTTCTTTAAATTCAATTTGGATTTTATCTAAAATTGCAATCTGTTAATTGATAGTACCAAATACTACAACTTTTCCACTTTCCACGCATAACATTATCTTCCCCTACCCTCTATGTCTACTAATTAACAAAAAGAAAGGAAAAGTGGAAAAAAGTCTAGTTGTAGCCTTCTTTGACAGACATTTAGGTTACTATTGTTTACTCATAAAGTTTTTAAAGAGAGTTAACCTTGTCATGATACGAAATACATTCACAAATTTTGATCGTATGCAAAAGGTACATTGCAAATTTACCAAATCATACAATAACTATCTCAGCTCTACGATATCTTTGGTTTTAAATCATCCTAAAACAACGTACATGGTACTTTTATTATGGATCTACTCCCAAAATTTCTAATGTGTAATCTTAGCATTTTGTCAAATGTCACTGAGGCTTGTGAAGTTGTCAGTGAATGAAGTTTCAAAAGATAAATGAGGAAGAAGGACATGAGTACTCTGCTGTAGCTACCCATACTCCTGAGTCCTGTCAATTAATTAGTACTTAATTTATGTCTTTTTTAGTTAATGTACCACGTGAATATGTGCTTCATTTCAACGTCTTCGTCAAATTCAAACTGGGAGGAGTACCACTTGCTGATGGAAGAGGTGAACATATGGTCTTTGACCTGGCACTGTTAATTAGTTTTCCAGCTGCTTGATGACTTTTCTTGTTTTTGGACCATGAAAAATTTATTATAAATTTAGCAAACACAAGTCAGCAATAACCATCCCCCTCTAAAATGTTCAATCCTCAAATAGGTCTTGATGAAAAACATTTTTTTGTTTAATACTACTACTACTAAGGAGCCGTTTGGACATATATGGTTTGAAATCATGAGATGAAACCATGATTTGAAACCATATTTGGACATACAATTTGAATTTCTTAAGTTGTATTTTTTCTTATAGACATAAAAACCCCACAAGTTGTGAAAACTATCAAAATATTCTCAATTCTTATATAATCTTACCAAATGAGCAAGTCATAGTTCATAACAAAATTAATATGCTACTAGAAGGTCTTTCAAAAAAATACAACACCAATTGATCAAACTTTAGTTCAATTAAAAAGAAAATAACATGAATAGTAATGTAAATACTCTTTAATATAATCCTCCCACATGGTAGACATAAATAAAGGTTGGTAAATGGTTGGTGGGAGTAATTGTTAGAAATAGCTACCAATTTATGGGTCTTTTTTTACAAAATATAAACTTATGGGTCAAGTTTTATATTTTAAAATTTTTGAAACCATGAGATGAAATGCACGTGCAAACGCTGATTTCATCTCATGATTTCAAATCATAGTTTCAAATCGCATGTCCAAACGCCTACTAGATAATATACAGGGCAGGAGTCGTAGGTGACAAACCCCTGCCTCCACAAGGCCATTTAAAACTAAAAACTAAAAAAACTATTGTTTCCAGTACACTTCAATTTTCACCGAAAGGATGAATGTGTAAGTGTTGACTATTAGGTAAAAGCATGAAGCCAGCATTACATCATGGATCAAAAGTTAATTATATATATTGCATGGCCAAGAGTTACACATTTGTTTACAAATTTTAATTTATGATCGGTTTATCCGTATTCATTAGTTTTGGCTTAAACTTCTTATATATGTTAAAAAATTTACTAAATACATACAAGTAACAGACTTAAACACAGTAAATCGAATAGATTTGAGAAAATTTGAAACCTGGATGTATTAAAATTCTACGTTCGCATCTGGACGTAACATATACAATTTTTTGCCATATTAGTTTCCCTCCATTATACGTACTAAGTGTTGAGCAGGAATACCTACTCTATCACGTAAGTGTTGAGCAGGAATACCTACTCTATCACGTAAGTGTTGAGCATGAATACAAAACATTTTAGGTTGAGATCTATTTACAATCTGTACATATAAGAACTAGGGTCACTGTACGTACTTTCCTAAATTTTATGGGTCATATTACATGCATTTTGACTTCTATATATGTTTCCACACCTAATATATAGCCAGGTTAGAGGCACACATTGATAAAATGTACACTAGCATATGGATATTGTTTGAAGATGTGTGATCGAGTAGGTTGTGGTCTAGCGGACATGAGCGGATGTAGAGGGTAACTTACGAGGTTTATTCAATTTTAAGTAGCTTTGACTTGGACTATATGTACTAAAATTTTCACTAAGAAAAAAAAAATCAATTTGAATCTAATAAATTTAATAGATAGTGTTAAAATCTCGAATTCAAACTCATAAAATTAAATTTTGAATTTGCTTGTGATTGTGAGGAAAAGAGGGGGAAGAGTTGTTATGCCTAACATGTAAGCAAAGAGTTGTTATGCCTAACATGTAGGCAACAATTATTTGACGCAGTATTGATTAATTATCATAAGGTCTATGACGTTTCAATATTTTATTATTGTATTATTGGGATATAATTTTATAGGCGTTATATAAGTCGTTTCATCATGCAGATATTTTATCAGTTTCCTTTTCTTGTTTATTCGGAAACATGATCCAAGAACTAACCAATTTTTTAATATAATACAGTTTAAGACTTGGTTTCCAATCAGTCGTACAAGCAACTTAAAATAAGAGCGAAATGATAGAGAGACAAATCATCCTATTAATTGTATTGTGTCAGAGTGGAAGCCATGCATGTAATATATTATGAAGGACTTGAACCCGTTGTATTTTTACATCATTATGACTCTATGAGTATTAGTTCGAATCTTCTATTTATTACAATTTTAACAAACTTTTACTTATAAATATATATTTCACATCAAAAATACGGGTTCAGATGAATTCAGTGTCACAATGCTGCGTCCGCCTCTGCCTACAACTTTCTTATTATTATTTTTTTTTGGCTAAATTCTTAGCTATGTTAGCTAAGACGTGGTAAATATATAAATAGAAAAAGGTCAATGCTTTCGGTTAGCGTCTAATTAGTTTAGGCACTTGCTTAAATAACTGAGATTCATTTTCTAATCTTGCTCTGAAGTGTATTATCTTTATCTTTTGCTTTTCTTGTAACTGATCGTACGTCATCATTAAATAATAAGTACTGGAGTAGTATATGTTTTTGGTTTAGAATCGTCCTCTTTGGTCTAATAATAGCTAAGACATAAAGACAATCAATCAATTTTTCAGCAGACTGTACCTTATCCTGTTATCCAATGCCTACTATTGTTTTTCATTTCATTTCGTTTCTTAATATGCTTTGAGTTAGAAGTGGTCCAGAATTTGAAGTGTGTGGCAACTGAATTTTAATTATTTGTATTTATTAAGTTTTAAACTAATAAAATATATATTAAATTAATTTTTTAAGACAAATATAAGGTTTAGGCTAAAATTACTGAGTTCTCTTGAATTCATATGTCAACTCTATATCACCCTGCCTTGAGTTCCAACTCAACCCAATTAAAAAAGAATAATTTTTTGTCCAATCTTAACGTATGAAAATTGACTTTTACCAATTTATTATCCAATCATAAGTTCATAACGTATGGCATTTGACTTTTATCATTTATTTTCTTAATTTACTTTGTGCCTCTAATATATTTTTACAAATATCTTTTTCTGGGTTCACACTTCATACAAGAGATTGCTTGAATAGAAGACACTTGACAAAGGATAGGAAAAACGAAAAGAGCGGAATAGTAAACAATTACCAGCTGATTAGTTCATTTAGCCATCATTGAAATGCTAACACACACAAATGTCATCAGCTACATTTTTACGCAATAGGTGACGATTAGCCAAAATATCAATTATATAATTATACTTAGTGAAGTTGTCCGCGCTTCGCGCGGTCATAAAAAAATTACTCCCTCCATTTTGAAATGTTTGTCTGGTTTGGACTTGACACGAAGTTTAGAAAAGTAAAGGAGACTTTTGAATCTTGTATTTGTTAACTAAAAGATATGTCGAATGTACCAAAATATTTAAACATACCATGTGGAAAGTTGAAATCAAAAAATTACCAAAAAGAAAGAGCCTCTTTTTAAAACGGACTTAACCACTTTTGTTATTTTCTACTTTCGTTAGAAGTTATTTTTTTTTTTTAAATGTTTTCGTGGAAAAGAAATTCAACATATTTTGGCCAACTAAGCATGGCAAAAGTTTAAAGATATTTACCTTTGTGCCAAACTCACCAATAAAAATGACCAAGAACTTCTTGATTAAAAATAAATAAATTAATTCATGATGGTTTTTAAGGCTGTCCCAGTAGAATAGGTATTTTCTTAAATAAAAAAATATAAAAGAAAAGAAGGAAAAAAGGGGTTTCGAAAGATGTGGTGGAGTGGAAACAAAGGAAAGTGAGCACCTTAGATCTTGCACATGAATACAACTAATTGACAAATTATTTTTTTGCATAGGTCATACCTTTATTGAGTCGTGAGATAGAGTCAACGAATTCTCAAACTCCAAATTATTTATTCCTCATGCCAGCTAAAAACTAGCCAATCAAGATACAAGGTGATCAGAATGTCAATGAGCTTCATGTAGTAAAATATTTACAATTTGGACTTGAGTGGTGCCAGATCAAAATTATTTTATACCTTCAACATATATCTAAATAATAATAGTTAGACACGACTTTGCTTTGCGGTTGAATTTCACATTCATATAAAAATCGGCGTGACTATATCTAAGTTAAGAACAATTTTTCGTTGATCAAATCCAAACAGTTGACCACCAAGCAATATTAATATGCTCAAGCATACCTGCATTTTTTTCGTCGATTTATTCCCATTACATTTGTTTAGTCATTCCATTTATTTTTTATTTTTTTAAGGAAAAATAATCCAAAGACCTCTCTCGTGGACTCAAAATATTAAACTCATCTACCTTACTTTTGATTTTCTTGTGAAAGATAACAGTTTAACTAATAAAAAATTTATGATATTCCAAAACAGTTCTTTTGCGGCATTGATTATTTGTGCTAGTTTTTGCAACTCAAGCAAATTAAACTTTTAAAATAATGATGTTATATATCCTCACAAGTCATAATAGCTCTTCTTCTCCTCCTCCCTTTTTGGGACAGTGTTCTGAAGCTAACAAAAAATTGAAATTCAAAATTCAACAACTGAAACTGCAGAACATCGTCCTAAAGTTCAATCTTTCTAGCACAGACAACCACGTAAGCTTTATTGGAAGGGATATTCCTTGTGTTCAAAAACAGTGGTGAAATCCGGCAAATATACAAATAACAAAGCTTTTATATAACCAATTAATTGAAGTTCAAAGCTTCTTTGCGCATTGGAAATAGGAGCGAGATGAAGAGCAGAAGTACAAAAGTTTTTCCCCACTAATTTTTAGAGTCAATTCCTCAAATGGTTATTGAGGTTGTAGAAAAATCTAACTAAAGTAACTTTTGAATTTTTTTGGACAATAAGGCCGGTCATCAAACTATGCCCATATTTCCAAAAAAGTAAAACATTCCATTTTTAGACATAAGACCCCTTAACTTATTTTTAAATTGTATAACCCATTTGAATAGTTTTATTTTATTTTCAAAATGTGAAAAGTATTAATTCATTTTTTTTAATAATATTGCAAAGTTGTGTCTAAAGTAGAAAATAAAAGAATATAGTTGACTGATAGTAGAATTAAGCACGACGCTTAATTGTAGATTTTTTTAACTGATTGTAAATAATTTTTCCTGATCTATAAAATTTTCGACTATCAAAAAAAATATTTACTATTTTTATTTTCTTGGAGATGAACTTGTAATAGTTTTATTTTATTTAAGTACTACAAATAAGTGGGTTACAATTAATATAAATATTTATATTTTTAGACAGCATATGTACAACTAATTGTTAAAAATGTTTTCATTTTTACGAAGTAGTTATCCAACACGAATTTTTTTTTGATAAAATTTATCCAAATATTCTACATGCATCATGCATCTATATAACGTCTCATGTGTCTCAATTATATCCAAGCACTTTCATTCATGAAATGTTTAACTTCCTGCTTTGAGCAATAGAGAAAGATTAAAATATTTCAAAAGAAGTTGATATAACAAAGAAAATCTTATAGCATACTTAAAGTTTGAATTGCTATATTGTTTCATTCTAATAACTTGAAATAATACTTTGATTTTTTTTTATTATTATTATTATTATTATTATTATTATTATTATATATATATATATATATATATATATATATATATATATATATATAAACAAGAATTTCGGAGTACCGAAAAATTGTGCCTAGATAATGAATTTTGTAATTTAAAAATGGGTTAAGGGGATTATGTCCAAAAATGGATTGTTTTACTTTATTGGAAACAAGGGCATAGTTTGATGACCTTATTGTCCAAAAAAAATCAAAAATTATTTTAGTAGGACTTTTCTATAATTTCAATGATCATTCGAGGAATTGACTCCTAATTTTTACCGTCAATGTTCTTTTCTTAATTACATTTCAAACAATGGCTAAAGATTAAATAACGGCCAAAAAACTAACCAACCCACGCTGTTTCTATGGTTTATTCTGGGAAGGACCCAAAGTATCAAAGACGGCCCGTTTATACATACAATTTGTAGGCCTTGTAGTTGGAGCCTGGAGGTTATCTATAGGGGGGAAATTTGCACGATTGTCTTTATCCGGGGTGGTCTTTAATTTTTGTCCTTCGCCTAAAACCCTTGAGTTTCGGATTTGAACCCCAACTCAATCAAAAATTATAAAAAAAAAAAAATTGCAAGGCAGAGTTTGCCTTCAGGCATAAGACAAACTCTGCCTTGCGCTTTTTTTAATTATTTTTTTTTTGACTTAGCGAGGATTCGAACCCGGAACCTTAAGGTATTTTCGGCTACTTTTTTTAGCGAAGGACAAAAATTAAAGACCAACAATTGAAGGGACAAAAATTAAATACCAGTGCCTTTGAAGGGCCAATCCGCGCAAAAAATGATCTATATGTGGATGTCTAGTTATACAATTTTATACAATTTGTAGACCTAGTGGATTGTCTAGTTATCCATTTTCATTCGGGCCATTTGCACTTTTGTCCCTATGTTGTGCTGGTCTTTTTGCCCTTCTTTAATTTTGGTCCTTCAAAATCGAACTTATGTTTAGAGGGGTATAAGTTACGCATCATAATATTCAGAAGTTATGTCAGCGCCCTAAAGAACTTATGCTCCGCTAGACATAAATTTAATTTTGAAGGACAAAAGTTAAAGACTAATCCATTTGAAGGACAAACCGTGCAATAAGACGGGCCATATAATTTTCTGGTCGCGTCCACGACTCAAATTGGAAGAAATTGCACCGTTTGCTCTTTAAATGGCTGGTATTTAGTTTTGTCTTTCAAATGAGCTGTGATGTTTGGCCTAAAATGCATATATTTATTTATTGTTGTCTCACATTTTAATATTTTTAATCGTCTTTTGAGTATTAATTATATTACTTTGTGCTTAATATTATATTTTAACTGTGTAGGAATAAAGCTATGTGATGGAGCAAAATTGAATAAAATGTGAAAGAAAAATAAAGAAAAACAAAAGAGATGAGACAAGAGTGGGAAACATAATTATTACGTAATGATTAGTGCACAATTGAATTTTGAAGAAGTAGTACTGGCAGCCAGACACACGAAGACCAACAACTGGAGACAAAGAAATTGGACGCGAGGTGGAGTTTTACTGCATTACACAGTGCAAAGGAAAGGGTTTTTTGGAATTAAAAGTCTTCCCAATTTGTTTTGAACTCAGTTATTTTATATGAGTTTTTTCTTATACCTATAAATAGTTCATAAGACATATTTTTACATAACTTTAGATAACTTGAAACCCTTAGTTCAGAACTTTTGACCTAGAGAGAGCTTAGAGTCGTCGTGGAGGCCGTAGTTACAGGGTTTTACCTTCTCTTCTCTGTAATGCTCGTTTTTAAGTTTTTATTCGGATGATTTGTTAATTTTCCTCCGTGTCTATGTGGAGCTAAATTCTTTACTTCTAGGGTTTTAGCCCAAACATGAAAGTTAACGTTTGATTATCGTTATATATATATATATATATATATATATATATATATATATATATATATATATATATATATATTGATTTTCCATCTTCGGGTTATTTATTTATTCTTAATCTTAATTGTTTGATTATTTGTCGAAATAGTTAGACACTATCTGTGGCGTGTGAATTGAACTAGAGATGGGGAATTTGCATGAGTAATAAGAATAAATAAAACTTGTTCGATTAATCATTTCGATAGAAATATACCCTTTAACCTCGCTTGGTTGAATACGGAGATATAAATGCGTTCTTGTTACCTCTGGCGACCATATGAATATAGGCGTTATAGTAGCATCTATAGGCTTGTGAGCAACTCGGAAGATACTCATAAAGTTAACATCAACCCCTCAACTAGTAACCCATAGGTAGAACGATTTGAAGACTCCACTGGGTTATTAGTGGTCATAGCCCTAGATCTTTCTCTTCTCTGGTAAAAATCTATTCTTTCTTGGTTGAAGTTCAATATTTTATTTCTTTATTTTTAGTTAGTTTATAAATATAACTTTGGATTTTATTTCTTATTTAGATAATTAGCATTAGTTTAATTTAGTAAATAGTTAATCATAAGTCCCTGTGAGTACGATATCTGGACTTTAATCCTATATTACTTGTACGACCGCGCATACTTGCGTGTGCGTTTGGGAGCAGTCTTTAATTTGTGCCTATCCAAAATTGAACTAATGTCAAGAGGGACATAAGGGCGCAGGACATAACTTGTGGTATGAGATATTATGATGCGAAAATATAAACTTATTTCCAGCAAAAAAGTTAGTTTATTACGACGGATAAAAATTAAAGACCAACACAAAATAGGACCAAAAGTGCAAATGACCCTTCAAATTGTGTTGGCATTTTGAATGCTTAATAACAGGGGTGTCAATGTATCCTTAAAAATCGACTGGACCGACCGAATCGTACTGTACCGAATCGATTATTAGGTTTCTTTTGATAATACCGTAAATTTTTATATTAAGCTATAACAGTACCGAATAATCGGTAGGTTCTAAATTTTATAAAAATATCGAACCGTACCGATAAATGTATATATTAAAAATATATTTTTATATTAAATTTAAATATAATAAAGCACTAAATTTATTTCCTTGACCTTTGGAATATGAAATTATTACAAACCAACAAGTAACTAAAACCAAAAGTTCCTACTCCCAAACCTATTTTGCTACTGTGTTGAAACTAAATTCAAACTTCGAACATATTCTTAATCTTTTGACTTACAAAAGAGTAGTGAGATAATTTTA
The DNA here is from genome assembly GCF_019175385.1 of Lycium barbarum. Taxonomy (NCBI): domain Eukaryota; kingdom Viridiplantae; phylum Streptophyta; class Magnoliopsida; order Solanales; family Solanaceae; genus Lycium; species Lycium barbarum. The sequence goes on from NC_083339.1 coordinate 133,522,065, forward strand.
ACTTTCATAACATACCGATTACTAATTGCTAAAAGAGAGGAAGGTTTAGCTTTGACCATATTCTTAATCTTTTGATTTAAAAAGAGCAATGAGATAAATTTAACTTTCATAACATACCAATTACTAAACCGCTAAAAATGGAAAACAAGTATTATGATTTTTGCACAATGCATATCTTTTCACTAGTGTGATTTATATTTTTCTCGTCATGGCTTAATTTATTTTGTGTTGCTATAAAATAGTGGAATGGATTTCTATTATGAGCATCTTTCACATTCCCTTGATTCTTCAACTTTTAAAAGAAGATGTGCCTAGTGAGTTTTGTCAAAGTCCTATGCAAGTATGCATGTTATCGCGTTTTAACTTTTACCAGCGATTCTTACATAATGTCTTAAAAAAACCTAAAAGTAACGAAACCGTAGCAATACCGAAGAGAAACCGAGATGATCGGTACGGTTTAGAAAAGTTAAAATTTTGATTATACAAAATAGAGTAACTAAAAAATTAATACGGTATAAATTTTATAAAATAACCGACCGAATTGACACCCCTACTTAATAATGATGTTTTGACAAAGAGTGATTGCTCATGCACTTTCTTATCCAAACACAACAGTAGTATCCGATCAACTTAGGGGTCGTTTGGTAGATAGTCGAAATTATCCCGGGATTATAATCCGGGACTAATTTATTCCATCTATTGGGATTATTTTATACCATCTAAAAGATGGTATACAATAATCCCAGTATAAGTGGGATAAGAAGGTATAAGCTGGGATATCTCAGCACTAATTTTTGTACCATGTTTGGTACAAGGTATAAATTTATCCCAGGATAAATTTATACCTTCTACCATGTTCTACCAAATATGGTATAAAAATTAGTGCTGGGATATCCCCGCTTATACCTTCTACCAAACGACCCCTTAATGTACCTAACCTTAGTATTTTATTACATCTGTATGTGATTTGCATATAATCAATTCCTAATCATATTGTCTTTCTTAATTCGCTGCAAAGTTCTTGAAATAAAATTATATATGACGGTGGTCCCTCTGCCACACAGATGGATAATTCCTAGCATCTAATTGCGACCCACCCACTTCATGGTTCCGAGGCTTCTAAAAGGTGATGGGGAAAGGTCAAGTAAAGAAGGATCCCTTCAACAACCAAACAGACTTGACAAATATAGAGGAAGAATTGAGTTTAAATGCTCATGTGGCACCGCGAGAAACTGAACTGTGAACAGGCTAATTGTAGTAAGAAAAAGAAAAAAAAATAGACCAATTGTAGTAAGGAAAGAAAAAAATACAGACCAATTGTTGTGCATGGTATTTTGGCTATCTAAATTAGATAGAAGAGTTATATACATATATAAGGATCGGGTCTTTATATTTTAATCGTAGGGCCGTCATATGTTCCCCCTAACACCACGAACTGCTCATTTCTTTCTTCAAGCCATGCATATCTTGTTCCATCTTCCTTGAGTTCCAATTCTTTAACATCTGCAGTTCCATTCTCCTTGAGTTCCAATTCTTTAACATCTGCAGTTCCATTCACAAGTTATAAGTAACTAGCTAGAAGTATTACACAAGCAAAAGATTGTTGCTGAACAGATACGAGTTAGTTTCTCGTACCAGAAAAGGTGTCATAAGTGTAATCTTTATAGTGTGTACAATGACGGCCTTCAGCTTCGGAGTAAGGTGGTCCTAAAACATCCAGTAGGATACAAGGTGTTAGAGCCTTGAAGCAGTGCATATTGCCCCCTGAATCGGGAAATAGAACTGAAGCATTGCATGGTGCAGTGAAATCTGCGTCAACATGAACCTTTGCCAGCCTCATCCCAGATTCCTGCTGCCGACCAGCTGTATCGAAATTTTATAAGAAATGAAAATTTTAAAAATTGTGGTCTTGTACGTACCATAATATTTGCGGTGGATATAAGAATCTTAAAGTTTATGGTCTTAAACATGATATAGCAGTTTTTGCGGCTGTAAAAGCTTCTCCTTAAGGAAATATGGAAATGTATCATTCTTTTGGAACGGACTTATAAGAAAATAGTGTCAAATAAAGTTGAACGGAGGGATGTAAATGTGAAAATAGTGTCAAATAAAGTTGAACGGAGGGATGTAAATGTATCTTTCTGGTTGCGATTGAATCATATTTCCCACGCATACCAGTTATTTTTGTGATCGCCGATTTCTATATGGATTGAGAATGCCCAATTCACAAGTAGAATTTGTAGCGGATAGGACTTAAGCGTCCATCCTTCATGTATTCACCTTTTCCTTATTAATAGTCATTAATGTCAATGGCTTATAACATAAAAAAAATAGTAGTAACCGAAAGTGTAAAAGAATTTTATAGTATTAGGTCACCTACAAAATAATCGTAGGTAACAGAAAGAACCTAGATAGTATTATTAAGACAACTAACTTGCTATACATAAATAAATTTGTAGTATTATTGTTAGTGCAAAAATTATTTATAGACATTAGTGTATATAAGTTAAATCGATTCTCAATTAGTTTCAGCCATGCACTAAAATTCTTGTAAATTACTTGAGTATCATGTTTAAATAGATGCATAAATAAATATATACAAAATTAAATGATTTTCTTACATTGGTTAAATTGGTCGCGATTCTGCACCCAATCATATGACTTGGCATGCATGGTTCCAAGTAGGAGCTTGCTGAACACAGTCATGCCAGGATGATTATGAAGAGGAATTACCCCTGAAGGTGGCAAACAGAAGATCCCTATCTACAGTTGGGAAAAAAAAAGAGTTAAAAATTGATTAAATTTCCACAGCACCAACAAGCATTTTTTAATTAATTTAAAATATAGTACCGAAAATTTGTTGCATTCGTGGAGCTTAATGTAGGTGACAAGAGGAGCTTCCTTGGTTCCAGGACTTGTACTCGAAAATTCCAAACTTGGTGCTGTAAACTTGATATCTTTTGGTTCCAGACTATCTGAGTCAGTACAAAGTTATAATTAGGCATGTGTTAACAAGCTTGACCCATTAAGTCACATAGCGGAATGTGAAAGTTCTGAACTAGGGAGAGTAGTAGGTCAACAAATAGGGGGAATTAATAAAATGGCTTGTTAATTCCATACACTTGTAAATAAATCATTCACTTGACAAAGTGTCACATCGATCCCCACCCCCACCTTCCAAAAAAGAAATAAAAATACCAAGAGAATGGAAGAAAAGAGTTAACTATACAGTACATGGAAAGGTAAAGAGTTAACAATATAGTATATGGAAAGGTAAGTTGTGATGTAGCAGATTCAAAACGTAAACTTGAGATCTAAATGTTGAAATATATATTTAATTCTTTCCACACTTATTTCACCCAAATCTCTTTAGTGGAAAATTTCAATATATATAGTTAAAATTATTTATATGATATTAAATCCTCAATATTTTTTTGCATGTTTATATCGTTATATTTTAATGAAAATCCTGATTCAACCACTAGGAACACATACATACATACCTAGTACCGAGGTTAGTCGTTGGATGTCGGCAGGAGGAGGAACATAACCAGCCTTACCATTAGGAAATACTTGCTTGCAAGTGTCATACAACTTTTGAACCATATTCTCCCTTGATCTCTTTCCCATCTTTCTCTTTTCGGTTTCCTTTTTCGTTTTCTTCATCATCTTCTTAGATAAACGAGAATAAGATGATCCTGGCAGGCTTCTTTTACTTAGCAAAATCCTCCCAATATTCATGCAGGAAAATTAAATAACAAGTGCCTGCTGTTGATCCAAAGTTTATAAACTCAAAAAAACAATTTAATTGAACACAGCTAAGAGCGAATTCTGAACAAATTAAATTTGTGAATTAGTTGTTCTTGATTTGCTGCAAATCTTTGATGGGAAAATATGTTGTGGGGCTGGTGAAGATAGGTACGTAGCAGCCAGGTGGTGGGGAGTTGTTTGATAGCTGTAAAATGACGGGGATTTTATAATGGAATTACTATGTATGATTTATTTTTACGTTATATTACTGTTTTGGAAGTCAAAGATTACGAAAACCACGGGCCACGCAAAACCATTACTATGTGCTACCAGGACCAGATGTAGTGGATTTTTATCCATTTGGAATGGTCTTTCCCATTAAAACATTTGTACTAATCACCATTTGACAAGTTTCATTACTAATTTCCACGGCTTCGCACATCATAGTGACCTAACATGACATGATGAATTGCATACTTCTTTCGAGCAAGCTTCCACAATCAGTTCATTTTGAATTACGGAATATTTTTTATCAGAAGTGTATTGGATTTTAATTAAACCTATATTTCAGTTTGTCGGTTGAGTTGCTGGAACCTGTTTAGCAATTCTTATATTCTTTCTTAATTTTTTGGTCATGTTTTATAATCATTACACATGACTTTATGTCCAAAATGAGTTTTTCATGCCTAGAATTCAATTATGCTTTCGTCCACTTGAATGTTCGATATATAAATTCGTCAATTCAATATTTTTTTAAATTTCCACGTTAAAAAAGGAGGTCAAAGATACCAGAAACTCAAGTTGCTTAGCTTAGGCACCAATCATACAAGCCCTCAAATCAACTCCGACTAGACATATCATGTGTATGTTTAGCTTTAAACTAAAACTAGCTAGTGGTGTTCATGTAGAATTGGAGGTGAATGTCCAACCGAATTTGTATCAGATTATCAAAAGTTTGTCAATTGAACTCGATAAATAAGATGCTCTTCTTTTGGTTAGACAAATATATCTTCGTCGGTCGTTGAGTGAAGGAAGAGTTGTTAATTTTTATTTTTTTTTTTTTATAGTTTTTCACCCGAAAGAATAATTACTCATCTCACATTTATAGTTTCTACACGAAAGTATAATTATTTATCTAACATATCAACAGATCGAATTAGTAACCTCTTGTAATAGCTTACTTGCAACTTTTTATACTAATTTTCCCCCATGTCATGCTTAATTTATTCAAATGTCATGGAAGGATTAAAAAGTCCGTACCATTCTTAGATAAATATGTGAATGCCTCTATGTCTAGAATTGTCCTCTACAGCTCTAGTACAATTGGTCAGCATACTGTTAAAAAGGACTAATCCACCAAAAAAATAGAGATACTGAAAGGAAAATATTCAATTTCACCAAATACGGTTAAATACAAATCAGAAATCCCCCCCCCCCCCCCCCCCCAATTCTATTGGATGTCCCTGAAGGGGCATTATAAAGATCAGATTGAGCTGGATCAGGCTCAATTTTAAACTATATCTAGATAACTTTCATAGCAAAATTTTCCTTTGCAATTAGTGCTCTTCACGCAATCAACCAAATGATAAAGAGTGAAAAAGAAAAAGGAAATGCCCAATGAATCCGGGAGCGATTCTAAAGTAGCTGATGCGTGGATTTGGCCTTGAATCAAAAACCTTCTGTCAGTGCAAAAACTCTTCCTGCCAAAGGCGGAGGTATTGCAGAAATAGCCTCCTGAATTACCTGATACGGAAAGTAACTATTAGGAGAAGGTAATTAATCGATAAAACTTAGGAACACGAAATGGTTCCACTCTTTCCTAACACACTTTTAGGTTCCAAAACGCTGTACGAACAGCATTAATGTTTTGTAAAAACAAATGATACAAATAAACATACTAAGTGGTTGCTATTAATTGGTTTTTGAAAGAATGAAAAGACCAAAAAGGTGGATTACAACCATTATAGTAAAGACAGACATAAGAAATCAAACACAGTTGAGCTCCACTTCTACCATAAATACCTACTTTTCACAAACAAAAAACAAAAGAAAGTAAAATTTTGAGAGTATCCCACGATCAAGGAAATATTGCTGGACTTCTTAGGAAAGCTCAAACAAACTAGTTTCTAGAAGCTCTGCAAATCTATGGTACTTGGTTTAGAATTGGTGAGGGGCTTTGTGTGTGTGTGTGTGTGTGTGTGAGAGAGAGAGAGAGAGAGAGAGAGAGAAGCTTACATCCAACTGATAGCGGGCTGAAAAGTGGATTAGAAGGATTGCTTTGTTCTGAAATCTATCTGCCAAATCAACAATCTGGTAGGATGTCATCAAAGCATAAAAATTGTATATCAGACTCCTAAATATTTCTATAACACGTTCAGGATTATATTTTTCATTCTTCTAGTAAAATCTTGAGGTTAATAAAAAGGGAATATCAGGAAATGATGCAAAAAGCACCACCTCAGACAGATGAGTATGTCCATATTCTCTTGCGTTATCAGCTGTTGTTTTGTCCTCCACATAAGTGCTCTGCAGAAGAATTACAAAGAAGAACCTGAATGCTCTAGAACCAGTAATATTGACAAGGCAAATTGAACAAAAGATCTTCCCACTGATAGTTTTATTGTACCAGCTATGATGTTATCACGCGCGTAAGAGTGAGCACATGTAATGATACTACTCCGAACAAAGTAATTAGTAAAAGATTAATAGGTTAATTAGTTAATCCAATTGTGTCGTCATCATAAGGATAAGTGATACATACTAGTCAGAAACTTTATAACAACTCCAACTATGTCCTCCATAAGTTGATGAATTCATGCTGTTGATACGGTTGGATTATACAGAAAATGATTAGAAGACCTACTAAAAACTCAGGAAAGTGTCTAAGTTGAAGATGACAAGATATGAACTGTTAAAAATCACAAAGTCCTCAATGTCTTACATCATCCACCCTGGAGAGTTAGCTAAAATTTAAGAAAGATATTGGAGGCATTAGAAGTCCAGATAGTATAAAACTATAAATCAGATATGGACCAGAAGGAGAACCACATAAACCTCACCAAGAAAATAGTTTCTTTCAAGGGAGATAAAAATAGCTGCAATGAGTCACAGAAGTTGAGCGTCATGTTACAGACAAGGTACATTTTTTTGTTTGGCAGGTGTAAAAGACAGGGAATTCACCTCCATTATGAGGATTTTTGCCCTCAAAACATCAACATTTTCGGAATCCTTAATGAAGTCTGACATAGTATCTCCTGTAAATGCAATTTCAGGTGCTGTTGTAGTGTACGTGATCTGTCCACATCAAAGCTAATCTTTGTCATACATAAGATATGCAGGAAGTTTGTTGCAGATACATTCTTGTGCAAGGTTATATACCAAACAGGCTGCACAGGTGCACCTGGGTCTGAAAGGAATTGCTCAATGTAAAAGCATACAAACTGTTTAAGCCATATAAAGGTCAAAAAAGGATTAAATCCTCAAAATTCGTCCAGAAGTTTTTGAAAGAAATATGGTCAGCCCATTGCAGAGAGATTCTTATAATTTTTAGTTGGTACAGAAAAGAGAAAAGTAAGCAAAGAAGGAAGAAAGTAAGAGAATAGTGACTTATATAGTATAAAGATTCTTCGGCTGTTTTGCCCAGCAAAAGAACATTCCAACATCATGAAGCTTACCAGAACCAATAGATGTACAGAAAAGGTAAAAAGGTAAAGAGATTGTCCATTGTGATAGCGAGGCTGTCATTCACATTGTCAAGACCCGATAATTCACGAGCATGAAAAGCATATAGAGTTGACTATAATTTTGTCTGTGACTAGACCTTGGATGGGCTTATTTGACTTCACTATGTGCCTTCCTTGCTCCATCTTGCAGATAGATATATTTACAAAGGCCCTACCTGGTCCTCACAATCAGTCCATTTTGTTCAAGTTGGACCCCCCTCCAACTAGGGAGGTGGGGTGGGGTTGGATGCCTTTAATACTTGTACAATTAGTTTTAATCATTCTGCAATCTATAACGTAACTTAACTAGCTTAGGGGGTTGTAAAATGTATTGGGTTCTTGTACCGGGTTACTGGGTCACTTATTTGATCAGCACCATATAAAGTGCTCAGATATTCTAGAAGTGGTCCGAATAGTCAACTTCCCATTTTTCATTTACGTTCCCTCAAGCCTGTCATCTTCCCTCTACACGAAAATCTAGTTCCATATTTTTTAAAAGGAAAAGTTATGGATCAAACAACAAAATAATTAGCGTTGCCGCGACTACGAAACCTTAGTCCCATGAAATCTCACATTTTGATGGATGTTTATGTAAAGGGTTAGCAGACACAATAAAGTACTTTTGAAGCAATGACTGATCTAGGTTTTTGAGCAAATAATGAAAACAAGTGAACAACTTCTCCAACCACAAGAAGTTGCACATAAGGCCTAGTGCCAACTGAAGTGAGAGAAAACTTGGGAGAGCAAGGTTCAAATTCCAGTTGACGCAACGCTAGATGATTTCTCCCCATCTAACTAATCATTGGTGGCAGGGTTACCTGATACGTGTGCTACTGGAAGGTAGTAAGTAGGTGGAATAGTCGAGGTGTGCACAAGCGGACCAGACACGTCGTTATCAAGAAAATAAAAACAAAAACTTCTCAAACCACAAGAAGTTGAAATCCACCGAAAATGGCGTCCAAACTCCAAGAGACCTTGGGCTGGAGTTTAAACCAGCCTTGTGAAACTAATGCAATCAGATAAATTTCTATTCAACTATGATATCATGACAGACCTCCACACCTGATAACTTTAACTTCTTAATCTCATCTCCTAGAAGGCCAACATATTCTTGCTTAAGCTTCTGCTTCACTGAATATACTATATAACCCTGCAATATACCATAAAGACAAGGTGATTAAAACCTCAAATAGACACCAGTAATATATGTAGAGATCAAAATGCAAAGGCCATAACATTCTACTGTAGCAACTGCTTCCTCTCGTAGAAAGCACAAAGCCCATTTTGTGCTTCAAATCCACTTTATACCCCCAAAAAAGAAGCATGGGTAGGGAAAATAAGCAATAGAAGCTCATAGCATTAAGGAAAGTACTCAACCTGGCTAGGAATGACATGATAAGTCTTAAATGCTCTAACTTTAAGATCCTTCCTCAAGTAGAATTCTTCTCCTGAGTATGCACAAAGATGTATTCACTTAAATTGAGAAATAAGACCTAACTCCAACTTTGTAATAACTAACTAAATAGGAGAGCAATCAACAATACAAGTAGATTTTTACCCACGTCCAAACCAATCAAAGTATGGTTCAATTCTGAGTGATCCATAGATCGGTGAGCTTCAAAAAGCTTCTCGACACTTTCTTTGATAACTTTTGGTACAATAATAGTAGGAGGTTGCATTCTGTAAAGGGAACGAGTTGCAACATACATAGGTAGTCCTCCTATGTGGTCCATGTGGCCATGAGAGATGAAAAGGAATTGCTGGGAGATAGCACGCTGAGGGCACTTGCCAATATCAAAGGCTAAGTTAAGCGAGGGAACTATTATGCACGTCTCATGACCTGCAATTGATAACCCTTCTATTGAGTATCCTTCAATCTGCAAGCCCCTTTCCCTCTTCTGGCTACTGTTACCCCTCCGATTTGAATTGATCGATTCAGAATCTTTCATTGTTTTATTCTCCATTTTACGTAACACTGATGGACTTCAATTCTGGAAGAAACTAGAACAGAGGAATAGATAAGGAGCAGATAATAAATGAAGACTTTAGAAGCACACTATACACTTTGTTTTTCTTTTTAAAAGTAAAATGTAAATATCATCAATGAAAGCATTCGGTACCAAGCTAGTACTGGAATATTAGAGTACCAAATCCTTTATATCTATAAGGATTCCAGAAAATAAGAGTTAGCATCATCTCCTTAGGAAAGTCAGCATTGCCACACTTTTAGGACACTATACACTTGCTCCTAACAATTAATATGCGAGTATATACTACTAAGTAGTCTAACACACTCATCTTAAATCAAAGGTCCATTAGGGTAGATTAACTTGGATGTAAGATCAAATAAATACGATGAATAGAAGTAAAACCTGGATTTTTGGATAACTAGAATTATTTGGTAAATGACTTAACATTAAAACAATTAAAACAGATTTAAGATTAAAAAAATTGACATACCTTCAATATTATAGTATATTTATCTCATTTTTGCTGCTTCATGTTTCAGATAAACCAAGAATACAAGATTGTTGAGTTCGGATGGCAGAGACCAGAGAGGAGCAATGATATGGAGAGTTTGTTTGGGGGCTTGGATGGCTTACTCTTTCAATCTTGAGGAAAGAAAGAAGATACAGTGAAAGAGACGACCTAAGAGGCTAGAATTTTGCGCTGTAAAAGTTTTGCTCTGTAAAAGAAGTTTGGTGAAGAAGACGATACAGCTGGAGGCGTCGTGTAGGTGTAGGCTTGTAGCACCTAAATTAAAGTCTTAATTATATTAACCTACAAAAGTGACTCCTTTATTTTCCATATATGTTCTTTTATTTTTCATTATATGTTACTTATGAAACACTCCTAATTATGCTATTTATAAATGTTTCTTTCTCATACAGGGATAATTTGTAACTCATTATTACCATGTTAATTTTTTAATCACACAAAAGCGCAGACAAAATTACTGGTTGTACATATTAAAATTGGCCCCTTTGTACCACGGATTATTATTGGAACGTATAATTTAAATTATTAATTGTTGTAACTTATTCTCTCTCTGTTTCAATTTATGTGAATTTTTTTAAAATATAAGGATTAAACTTTATAATTTTGATCGTAAATTTTGACATAGATTCTAATAGATGAGGAAGAAAAGGGTTGTGGGTTTTTGACCCGTGGATTTGATCAAAATCACTAAAGTGGTCCCTTATGTTTGAGGTAGGTTTAACATAATTCTTTAAATCTATTTTTGGGCTGTTGTGGACCTTTACGTTTATAAAAATGAGTCTAATTGTAAAAAAGAAAATATCGAGAAAAAGCACACCAAACTAACATTGAAAAGCGCATTGAACCAAATGGATTTGGATCCCCTCCAGTTCTACCCTAGATGAGATAAAAATGGTGGATACTTAGATGCAGAATTTGGTGTTTTCTCATGGATTCCACAATTTTTGTCGTTGGGTTTTCTTCTTCTCTTGTTGTTCTTATAATTGTGATTGGGTTTTCTCTTGTTGCTTTATAATTGTAGTCTTCAGATGAAAATTGGATTTTCTTTTTCTGTTGTTGCTCTTTGAGATTCTTCCTCTTGCTAATGTACATGGGAAACTTCAGATTTAAATAATATATGAAATTTTAGTTTTCCAGATATGGTTTACAGTTCCAGGCGTGTTAAAACCAAAACCAAACAAAAAATTTAATCAAACCGAATAAAAAAATTGACATTTGATTTGGTTTGATTTGATTTAGTTTTAAATTTTAAAAATCGATAATATTTGGTTTGATTATGATTCTAATAATAAATAACCCAACCAAACCGATAAATTATATACATAAATTTTATAATTATTTATACGTATAATATTAGTTTTTCATAAATAATTATAAATATTTTATACCTTTTAATCATTAATTTAATTGTTGATCTACTTATTTCACATGATTGTTTAAGGCACATATTTTTTAGAATATGTAGAAGTCCATGTCTTTTTAACTCTTTAAGTGTTAAGTGTAAAACTACTAACAGAAGCTCACGTTAGAGTCTAATGTCTTTAATTTAAATTTTTAGTCTTTCTTTGTTAGCCATTTGATTTTAGGTTATTTCTTTTTTTCTTTTTCTTTTTTCCCGAATTATACTTTTTTTTTCTTGTCTATATGGATCCTAAACTTTTAATATTTTTCATATGAAAAGGATAGAGGTTATAGATGTGGAGGTTTCTATAGAAGATACCTCAGTAACATCAACATTTGCTGGACTCAAGCACATGATAATGTCCTAATACTTCTTTCGTGGGTCATCCTCCTAAAAAGCAATAAAGAACAACTCTTTGTAGTCGAGACCTAGCCTTAGGGATAATGATAGAAAAACATCTAAAGTTTGGGATCATTATACAATTTTTTTTTAATAAAATGGGAGAATTGAGGGCAAAATGCAAGTATTGCCCTAAAGTTTGGGATCATTACACAAAGTTTTTTTATTTCATATATTTTCATTTTAATTTTAGGTAGTCTTTATGTTTAAATAATATGTATGCTTGTAACAACAATTAAAAACTCTTATTCTCTACTTTATTTCCAGTTATGTGTATTAAGATGACAAAAATGGTGCAGCCACTAATAAATTAGTTTTTAGCTCTATATGTAATAGTTTAGTAACTTTGGATAACTTGAGTACTACACTGTCACTATTAGTGATAATCTTTCTATGATGTATGTTCCACCTTAAACTATAAATAAAAGACAAAAGTCATAGATAGCCCCCTAAACTTTGCCACATTTTTCTCTGGGGTACCTAAACCGAGGGTTATACCTATTGGGTACCTAAACCAATCCAAATTCGATCCCATTGGGTACCTTTTTCACAATAATCAGCAAAATTAAGAGAGTGTATTACACTCTTCATGACGTGGCAACTTTGTCAAATGAAAACGTGACACGTGGTGGTGAGGGTCCATCATAATAATTAAAAAATAAATTATACACCCCCTCCCCTAATTTTCATCTCCTTCGCCCCCCCCCCCCCCCAACTGGCCGCCGCTCCCCCACCACTGGCCGCCGCACCATCGCCCCCAACCGCCGTCTCCCCACCCCACCAATAATTTATTTCCCTTTTCTTCTCTTATTTAGGTCTATCAATGTCTTTACAAGACCCACCAACCTTTAATGAAAGGTGAGATAAAAAAAAAGAGTCATAGTAATGGTGAATCCCCATTTTTTTCGGTGAACAAGATGGTAATACTACTTTTCAAATCTGAAAAGGTAAAAAAAAAATGGTGGTAAGAAATAACATCCAATTTACAAATTAATTTTGTATAAATAATTAAAAGAAATGAAGTGTTATAATGAAGAAGAAGAGGAAAGAAAAAAGGAAGAAGAAGAAGAAGGGGATAATGTACAGTGGAGTGGAGAACAAGAAGAAGAGAAAACAAAAACGTACAGTGGAGAAGTGGAGAACAAGAAGAAGAGAAAAAAAAAAGGAAGAAGAAGAAGAACGTGCAGTGGAGAAGTGGAGAAGAAGAAAGGGGTAGGGATGGGGTGAGGTCAGGGGACAGACGGGTGGGGTGTAACACCCCTTACCTTTAATCTAAGCTTTGACCATGATCCCAGACTTAGAAAATCAGATAAAGAATGTGGAAATTGGAATTTCCCTGTTCAGTTGTAAGATGGGGGTTTACGCCCATGAACAGTGACCGTATTTCAGTACATGGACCGTAATTCAAGTCGTAAACTGGTACCAAGGATTTCTAAGCATTCTGGAATTTGACATTTGGAGGCTACATTGTTAAAAACGGACCGTATTTCAAAATATGACCCGTATTTCAAAACATATTTGGAATTTGGGAAAACTTCCTTGATGAAAGTTGTAGAGCTTTGAAATACCTTTCCAACGGTATATTATGGGGGTCAAACGGACATCTGTGCAAAGAGTTATGGACATTTTACTAAAGAGACGCAGTGCAGTCCGTATTTCAAAATACGGCCAGTATTTTGCTGGACGTAAAATGCAATTTTTCAGAACAGTATATATTCGTCTATATCAGTTCAAATCATTAATTTTCATTCCTTCAAATCCTAGAACGACCTCCTACCCTCTTCCATCATCAAGAAAACCAAGGTAAGCCTACTCTAATTATTCCAAGTCAATTCTAATACATATTCTTGTAATCTAAACAAGAAATCATCATTTCAAAACTAGGGTTTTCATGAAAACCCATTTCAAGGTTCAATAATTCAAGATTTTGGAAATCTTCTTCAAAGCTCAAGTCTTTAATTCAAGTTTTGGAGCGACTAAGGTATGTAGAGTTACTATTTACGTATGGGAACATCATTGTTCTTCCCCACGCCTCCTAATCCATAAAGTATGAAACTTTACAAAACTAGGGTTTCTATTCTATACTATGCTCATGATAACCCTAGGTCCATGTCTATGGCTATATTATGTTTGAATTGCTATTATTCTATCATTGTGTTCTTGATACTCATTATGACTATTGAGAATCTGTCTGTAATCCATGAAGACCCATATTTTGTATTCCATGGGTTCTTGCATGCATGTTCTTGACTAAGGATGATTATTTCATGAATATCCTATATGTCTACCAGTTTTCATGTAATTAAATCATATAATTACTTTCATGCCATGATACAAGAAATATACATGCTAAATACAAGTTATTTCATGAAACCATGTTTACAAGTTATTTCATGAAACCATGTTTACAAGTTATTTCGTGAAATCATGATTACAAGACAAGTACAAGTTAATTCACGAAAATCATGGGCTTCTTAGCCAACTATATTATGTTCATATTTTTTGGAGTTGCACGAATTACCAAGAAGGCTCAGATAGCCTGAAACTATGTAGCCACCATAGGACAAGGATCGCTCCGCCCAGTTAGGACGATACCTTAATTTTACACTGAATGGATCCATCAGGCACGTTACTACCTTATACCCTGGCAAGGTATGAGGGCTCTGCTGGTCCGGCGAGGTACCAGACTCCACGTACCCACGTGGTGATATCACATGTCGGTTTATGAAATGCTCTCCCTACTTATCATGTTTTACTTATGTTATATATGTATGTACCCATGCTCATGCTCATGCTCATGCTCATGTTCATGTCCAGGTTTTCAGTTTCAGTTCTTATCATGTTATTCCATGTCCCATGTTATTTCTTTCAGTTGCTTTACATACCAGTACATTCAATGTGCTGACGTCCCCTTTTATTGCTCGGAGGCCTGCATTTCACGATGCAGGTATTGATATACAGGACGACACATCTGCTCAGTAGGACAGCATTCGTATCAGCTTATTGGTGAGCCCCATCTCATTCGGGGTTTAGTCAACTTTTGTTTTGTGATTAGTTATGCAGCTAAGGTATGCTGGGGGCCTTGTTCTGGTAAGTATGTTTTCCAGTCAGACTCATGATAGAGGTTTCATGTTATATCCGGCATTTTTGCATATTCGGAAAAAAAAAAATCGAGATAACTTGACTTGTAATGAATGAGGCTATATTTGGACCTTACTTAGTATGAATGTGCCGGCTATGATAACATTGGTGTGGAAATACGAGAGAAGGCCAAGGGCAAGACTGGAATTTCGGAAATTAGTTTCGGGAATTTCAAAATGTGATCCATAAGTCATTGGGCTCAAAATAAATAATTAAATTAAGGCCCAAAAGAGAGGGGGTGGCCGGCCACATAGAGGCCAAGCCCACCAAATTAATATAATATTTTCCATGTGCCAATCAAGTATAAGGAAGTCACTATCCACTAGAGTCTTCAAGAAGCAAAGAAGAGAAATCAAGAAGTTTCAAGAGAAATAAAGACCACCCCATATTCGGCCATAGAGGGAGAAAAAGAAGACCAAGAAACTTGATTCAAAAAAATATTCCTTTCAAGCAAACTTGCTAATTCAAGGGTGCTAAGTAACGTGGAGTCGTTGTTTCGGACAATAGGTTGCTCGTTTTCTTTATCTACCAACTTTGGTCAAGTTAAGAAGTGAAGAAGAAAGATGAGTTTTAATTTTGTTTTATGTGTTATACATGGTTTGGATATGTTGTAGTATGCTAAAAAGGAAGAAATTCATGATAAAAATGATGTTGGGGTTGGGCCGTGTGTGTATATATGTTGTATACCTATGGTGAGTTGAATTTATGTTGTATTCTAGTTGTGAGTAGGGTGGAATTCATATTGAGAATGAAAGTTGAATGAATTTGGTTGAAGTTAGAAATATGTGAGTTGGCCGTGTAGTATGTGGAAGTTGGAATGAAAATGAATTAATATTGTTTAATAT
Source organism: Lycium barbarum (assembly GCF_019175385.1). Taxonomy (NCBI): domain Eukaryota; kingdom Viridiplantae; phylum Streptophyta; class Magnoliopsida; order Solanales; family Solanaceae; genus Lycium; species Lycium barbarum. The sequence goes on from NC_083339.1 coordinate 133,537,823, forward strand.
GTTAGTTGTGTTGTTGTGATCCTTGCAATGTAAATGAAGGCAAAATGGTTTAAGTTGGCATTAAAATGGAATGTAGAAGAATATGTCATCTTGGTATGATTTTATGGTATTATGGAAATGAGGTTGTTAAGGTGCAAATTGTGATGATTGTTGATGAAATTAGAAGATGGAAACATGTTATGAATTAGTATGTTAAAGATTAGAAGCTTTGGATGAATTATGGCTTTGGTGGAAAGTTTGTATATTTTGTATATCTAGTGAATATTTTGTGGAAATGATATGAAATGCTTCCGAATTGTGTTGTAGTGATCTTGATTAGTAATGAATACGAGAATGTCGATATTGATTTGAAAATATGAAGTTGGAATGAAGGTTACGACATTATGTTGGAAAGATGACTAGTTATGTTATATTGTGTTTTATATGATAATTGTTGATGTTGTTGGATTGTTGGGTTGCTGTTGTTGATATATTGGGCCGAGCGAAGTCTCGGGGACGCTATATGTATAGGGGAAATGCTGCCGAAATTTCGGTAAATAAACATGAATTCAAGTGAACTCTTAGAAGCTATAACTCACAATTGGTAAATATGACCATTTGTATATTTTGGGCGAAACGGGAATCGAATTTGAGTGAGCGTAAGGCGCAGCTAAGGTATGTAAAGCTACCCCTTTTCTTCTCTTGGCATGTCCTAGGTGTACTAGATTCGGATTTGAGCTTCGTAGGTTATTCTGCTCATAGAAAAGCGAGTCTGAATTTTGGTACTAATCATTCAGCACAATTGAATTATAGTCCTTAAGTTTTGTTGGAAAACTGTTCAGACATCCATAACCCGTACAGACGTGATCGGCTCGCTTTGAACCCTTCGTGGATGACTCCATAGAGTCCAATGTTTGTAATTTATATCCGCCACCTCGACTTGACCCGAGGTGGGCCCACTAGCTCCGAAACTTCCTTCGCTTGTCTCACTTGAGCTATTCTTGTATGATATAAAAGTAAGTATTCTGACATTCTTGATAAGCTACTTATCTTCTGTATTTTTCCTGATGTACGATTCTTGTGTGATGCATGATTCTGGCATGTGTGATTTATGTTTGGGAAGTAATAAAGTTGGCATTTATATTATTGTGCGCACTATGTGGTATTGACCGCTGGATTCTTGACCGCGGTGTGTGCGACATTGACCGCTGGATTCTTGACCGCGGTATGCCGCATTTGTGATGTTGACCGCTGGATGTTGACCGCTGGATTCTTGACCGCGGTGCGTGCGACATGGACCGCTGGATTCTTGACCGCGGCATGCCGCATTTGGGATGTTAACCGCTGGATACTTGGCCGCGGTATGTGTGATAGTGACCGCTGGACTTTTGACCGCGGTAATTGTGTGTTTGATTTTCTGTATGAGACTGAAATGTTTTTTTAAGAAAAAAAAAAAAGCAAAGCATTTTGGTATTTTGATTACCGTATTTGTTTTCGGAATCCCTCAGGTATGATTTGTATGTCGGACGCAACCCCTTGGTATCCTGGTTATTGTGCCCACGTTCTATACATTTTACTTCGGTTATGACCTCGTTTTCTGTACTTCATGCTTTGCATACTCAGTACATCTTTCGTACTGACCCCTTTTCTTCGGGGGCTGCGTTTCATGCCCGCAGGTACAGACTCACGTTTTGGTGACCCATTGGCGTAGGATTTCCACTCTGCAGTTCGGAGCGCTCTTTTTGTTCCGGAGCCGACGTTTTGGGTACATACTCTCTCGATGTATATGTTTATGTTTATTCAGGGTACGGCGGGGCCCTGTCCCGCCATCTGATTCTGTTGTTCCGTGTTAGAGGTCTGTAGACATAGACGTGGGTAACGTACAGTTTTGTTTGGACGCGTTGTGTGAATTGTGTTTGGGGCGGCCCATCCGCCGTGGCAGCCCTATCGGCCGCGTGTATGTATGCTTTGGTACGTTATGTATAGTATGATAGCCTTGCCGGCTTCTATGCAGTATTTATGGTTGTAGGTACCAGCGTGGAGCTACGTCTGATATTTATTTATGTACGAGTCGTCTGTATGCGGAATCTGGTAAATGAGCGCGTAGGGGTGCCCAGTTCGGGCACTAGTCACGGCCTACGGGGTTGGGTCGTGACATTTCATAAACTAGACAAGTTAGTTATGTTATGTCAGACATTCGGAGTCGTATAGCCATTTTGACTCATTCATGTTATTTCCGCACTCATGTTTAAATAAGTATTTTTATTAAGTATTATGACTTATTACGTTTTATAAAAGCTCATCATGCATTCACGTTATATTCCGCTCATGTTATGCCTCATGATGATTCAGCAAGTCATGTGGTTCGCTCGGTCACATGCAGTAAGGCACCGAGTGTCGTGTTTCGCTCAGGCCATGGTTCGGGGCGTGACATGGGGTGGGAGGCAAATGGGTTATTTATTTATTTATTTATCTATTAAATTTTATTTAAAAGAGGTAAAATTTTAACCCAAAAAAAAAATTAAGGAAAAAAGAGTTGTCCACTCGCCCAAGAAAAAGTGGACTCAATTGTTGTGCCATGTAGGCGCCACGTAGGCAAAAGGTACCCAATAGGATCGAATTTAGACTGGTTTAGGTACTCAATAGGTACAACCTTCGGTTTAGGTACCCCAGAGGAAAATGTGACAAAGTTTAGGGGGCTATCTATGACTTTTGCCTAAATAAAAATTATCGTTTGAACCAAAAAAAAAAAGACATGTCTTTTTCAACTTTTTGATGTTTTACTGATAAGTCTCATGGCTGCTAGTCACAAATCGAAAAATCCAACCAAACCGACAATAAAAATCGATGGTTATTATTTTATTTGGTTTGGTTATGATTTTAGACATTTAAAAATCAATTAAATTGATTTAGTTATGATTTTAATTAATAATCGATCCAAACCAAACTATGAACACCTTATTTTACACAAGTACCGTTGCATCCTTGCTCTGTCTTCTGGATTTGGGAAAGGTCTTTTGTTGGCAGCGAGGAAAGAGGAAGAGAGAGGTGAGAGAACTGTTGGGTAGCCATAGTTAATAATATCATTTAGTTAACAAAATGAATTTGGTCCATCAGATAGTAAATGGGACACGTGTATCTCATTTAGGGTAGAATCGGAGGAACTGGACAGATCCCCTACTGGAGGGGATCCAAATCCGAACCAAATGATCTCGAGTCACTTGAAAAGCCGATAATTTTTTAAAACGGAAAAGGGTCAAAATTATCCCTGAACTTTAAAAAATAGTTTATTTATATCCTTCGTTATACTTTAGGGTCAATTATACCCTTACAGTTATACTATGGGGTCAATTATACCCTTACAGTTATACTATGAGGTCAATTATACCCTTATGGCTAACGGCTGCCACGTGGCATCATCCCAACCCTTCAAAATTATTTTACCCTCAAATAATTTTTTTACCCACTAAAATAACTTAACCCGACCCGATTTTTTTTTCCATAAAAAATAATACGGATACTTTTTCCAGAAAAAAAAATAAAAATAATTTCGTATTATTTTTGGTGGAAAAAAAATTGTTGAGTTATTTTAGTGGGTAAAACATTATTTGAGGGTAAAATAATTTTGAAGGGTTGGGATGATGCCACGTGGCAACCGTTAGCCATAAGGGTATAATTGACCCCATAGTATAACTGTAAGGGTATAATTGACCCTAAAGTATAACGAAGGGTATAAATGAACTATTTTTCAAAGTTCAGGGTATAAATGAACTATTTTTCAAAGTTCAGGGTATAAATGAACTATTTTTCAAAGTTCAGGGGTAATTTTGACCCTTTTCCGTTTTTAAAATTTGGTGTTTGAGTTTTAAAAAATTGATTATATTTGGTTTAATTTTAAATCATAAAAAAATCGAATCAAACCGACAAAATACATATACATGCTTTATAAAACTATATATACCTCTAAGCTTGATCACCAAATGGTCCAAATACTCAAAATCGTGGAAATTTTGTTTCTTTGCTCGTTTTCCTAATTTCACACAATGTTCCTATTTGTGGTCTAATTAACTATGAAAATGTTGGTAGTATCTGTAATTCATATTTTTCCAGTTTGATTTTTGGTGAAGAAACTTAAAGTGCTATTTTGATTTTTTTTTATAACAACTAATTATATGTATTAATGTATGTACTATTTTAACACTGGTACTCTTAGTTTGGGTAAAAGGGGAAGAAATTAAAGGAGCAAGATACTACAAACAAATAAAAAAATTGACAACACGTACCAACTTTTAACGTATGCAAAAGTAACTAAAAGAAATGAGCTGCTGCTTATTCTTGGACTTTGAGTAATGAATTGGAGGAGAATCATATGATTAAGTCTCTTGTACTTCTACGGTATTTTATAGTATTAGTTATTTTTTCTAACATAATTTGATTTTCCTATTTATAATGTTCACAATTTCTATGATGATGATGATCAAGAAGAAATTGTACAAAACACATCAATTATATGATTAAGTAGTCCACTCCACTTTGACTCTCCAATGACCCATAGGACAAGGCTCAAATAAAATTCGAGGAGGCTGGCTAAATGCTAAGCCTTTTTGTCTCTTGAATGCAAATGCTGTTGAATTGTATGGAATCACAGACAAAAGAGTTCAGAAATTGATAGTTTCTCTCGTGGAATTTTTATTAACGCTAGTGCACTCTGTGAAAGGGATGGAAAAAGATAGTAATAGTATTAGTAATATCTTTTCTTCCACGCGTTGAAAGGAAATCCGTCGTCAAAAAATTTAGAGGGCGATATATTATCGGAGAAATTAAAACAGATAGACTAACTGTTGACCGTTAGAGTGAAAGTGGTTCTCCACTTTTCCCTCTCAACTTCTTAATTTACTTCCTCTGCTCTTGCCTCATAACTATTGAGGATATTAAACTGAACTCTGTCCATTTCTATAACAAATCATCCACCTTTTAGATTAAAGGAAGCGAAAACAAGAAAATTAGATAGAAATAATTAAGGGAAACACAATTTTTACGTGTGATTAACAAAAATGAGATTCACAAAGCATAATTTGTTTTTATTCTTTCTTGTGGTTGTTCTAGTTGTTAGCATTGAGGCACACATTGGGGAGTATGATGAGATATGGCGGAAGCGAGCCCAACAAGCAAAGAAAGCCGCTCGCCATGCCTATCATCCTAATCCTAAGATTGTAGCTAACCATCTTAACAACCAGGTTGACAAGTAAGTTCCCTCCCATTTCTTTATTTTAACTTTTTTCTCTGCCATAATATTTTCATAATTCATTCCGCGTTAAAAATCGTCTAGCTGAGTAACTCTTCATAAGACGATCTCTCATATGATTATTTTCGTGAATTTGGTGTAGAAGAAGTTCGTCTTGCCCCTAATCTAAGAGTTTTGGTTATGGCCAACCGAAAATAGGCCCTGTAAATGTCTTTTAAAAAAAAAAAAAAAAAATCAATCCACGAGACGGGGTGCCTAGGGCTAACGACCTACGTGGTTGCAAGCGGATTCAATTGAACCCGCTTCGTCAAAATATTTTACATTTTTGTATATGTGAATATCCGTAGAGAACCAAAAATATGATTAAGTAAATAAAAATTGAACCCTCTTGCCAAACCGAAGATTGTGGCGCAGTGGTTCAAGTGGATTCAATTTTAGTTGACGTCTGGCGTTCGAAACTCGATTCGATCATTTTTCTTAATTCTTTCTATACCTCTTTTGTATAACCTCCCTCTCTTTTAAGGGAAAGAAACCATCTACATTACTCATCTGTCTTTCAAACTGGAACCGGAAGGGGCATAGTTTCATAATTTTATTTCTTGGCTGACTTTTTGTCTTCCCTGTTTATATTTTTTTTTCCCCTTGAACATTTCCCTCCCTTTTTCATTAGCAATTATTCGTCCTGTCTCAATTTATGTGGTACACTTTCTTTTTTAGTCTATCAAAAAAATATCACATTTTTATAATTAGAAATAACTTAACTTTAATTCCCTTTTTACCCTTAATGAAATGATTTACAGCCACACAAATGTTTAAGGTTTGTTTTAGACCACAAATTTTAAAAGTCTTTCTTTATTTTTAAATTTTGTGTCAAGTCAAACGATGCCACATAAATTGAGACGGAAAGAGTATCTTTTATGAAGACAATCAGCATACACGAACCAGACTTTGTTGCGAAATTCAAAAGTATCTTCAAGTATATTAGTTGTTTATAGTTTAGTTTATTTTGGTTTATACTATAAGTCTATAATGTTTGTTTTATTGTATATCTAGAACTATTTTGAAGCAGCTATTTAATTTGAAAGGTCATTTTGGTTTATTTGTTTGTTTTGTTAAGTTTGTCTTCTGAAGTTTATCTTGGTTTATAACTCTTTTGATGTTCGTTTATATAACTCATTTGTTTACACAAGCGAGGAGGGTTATTTTGTTTGCCAAATTGTTGCGTATAATAGTTTATTAAAATAATACTTGTTCAAGTTTTAAAAAAAAATTATGACCTTTAGTAGATAAATTGTTAAAATAAATAGATTTTTGTTGAACTTTTATTAAGTCATTTGAAAAAGAAAAAAAATAGTTTCAAATGACGTTTGAAGCTACTACATGAACGTAAAAATAAGTTCGGTTGGCGCGTTTACTGCCGCCCTTACGAATGATCATCGTGGTGGTTTAGTCTTAATCTCAAACTGAACCCGCTTGTAATAAATTCTGGGTCCGCCACTGGGGCTAAGTTTTATTAATCAATAAAAGCAAACCTCATATCCTTGGTGGTAATGGACAAGCTCTTTTTAGAGTTATCAGTTGCATTCAATGTATCTCTCATTGTCACAGATGGATTTGCCTTACTTGAAGGCACAAATACTGATGATTGAGGACGTAACTTACTCCTAGGAGGAGAAGTAATATGCTACTCTTCCTCAACTGAATCTGCCCACCGAGGAGGGCTCGTTTCCCCTGGTTTTTCCTCCGAAACAATCAAATCATTTGTAAAATTAGCTTGCACAGAAGTATTATTTTTCTCCACACAATGCTCCAGTTGAAATTTTTCAGTAACGGACAATGGTTCAAAAACATTATGAGTTGGTAGAATTAAATTAGGATCGACGCACAACTGAACATTTCCCGTCAGACCCTTTCCCCGACTTGGAGAATTACTTTGACTAGCCGAGGAGCCAATACGACTTCCCCCTGAATTTTTGTGTGCAACCAATGTCCAATTTCTAGTTCCATTCTCATTTTCAACTTGCAAAACATGCTGCCCAGAATTTTCAGCAGCATTAACATCAACTGTAAATGTCTTATAATCGTCATTTTAGCTTATTTTCACTTTTGCGTACTTCGTGGTTGATAGGGTTACAAATGCTTTTAAGATTGAGTTAAGATCAATTGTAAAAAAAAAAAAAAAAAAAAAAAAAAAAGAGTTAAGATCAATATCCATTTTTATTATCATGGTATCTGGGTCTTGCCCATCCAATTTTGTTTAACCCGATATTAGGTCCTGATATTATCTTGTACACGCTCTAGTTGCCAGGCCTAGGCGTGGGGAAAGGGGGGGGAGGTGTTAGCAATCCACATCGGTAGGCGGGTTGGTAATTTATCTCTTTATACGATCTTGGGCAATCCTAACCTCTTGAGTTAGCTATTAGATTGAGTTAGACACAAGTTCCATTTCTTATCGCTCTTTTCACTTTTCTATTTGGAGCAGAGTAGGGAAATTAAGCGCGCAAGTTGAACGCGACATTTTTTTAATCCAATAAGAAAATTCCAGTTTTGCGAATAATAAATAAAAACTTAAATGATCAACATATATCATTCAAATAGGAAGCGTCCAGTATTATATATGATAAATTACGTACATAATTCTGAATTTACTAACTCTAAATTTTGAATCTGCTTCTGAATCTGAAGGGCTATACGAGGTAGCAATAGCAGAAGAAGGGACCTGCACAGGTACAGCGGTAAATGCATGGCTACTAATCCTATAGACCAATGCTGGAGGTGTGACCCAAACTGGGCTCGAAACCGAATGAAACTAACCGATTGTGTCCTTGGCTTTGGCCGCAAGACAACGGGTGGCAAAGGCGGAAAAATCTACGTAGTAAAGGACAATTCGGACAAAGACTTAGTTAATCCTAAGCCGGGCACATTGCGCCACGCTGTCATCCAGCCGGAGCCACTTTGGATTATATTTGCCAAGAACATGGTGATTAGGCTTAGCGAGGAACTTATTATGACCAGCAACAAGACGATTGACGCCCGAGGAAGGCAAGTTCATATTGCTCATGGTGGTGGACTTATGTTACAGTTCATACACAATGTGATTATTAGTAACCTTCACATTCATGATGTTAAGGCTGGTAGTGGTGGCTTAATTAGAGACTCCGTCAAGCATTATGGTTATCGATCGAAAAGTGATGGCGATGGTATTTCAATCTTTGGATCCACAAATGTTTGGGTCGACCACGTTTCCATGTCCAATTGTCAGGATGGTCTCATTGATGCTGTTGAGGCTTCTACTGCCATTACCATTTCCAATTGCCATTTCACTAAACATAATGAAGTAAATTATCTCCAAATTCCAAGTCTTAAATTCCCACTTGAGACAAAAAGTTTAATTTTTGTGCTTAAACTTTTGCAGGTTATGTTGTTTGGTGCAAGTGATAGCTCTTCAGGGGACTCTATTATGCAAATAACACTTGCTTTCAATCATTTTGGGCAAGGGTTGAGGCAGAGGATGCCCAGAGTGAGATGGGGATTTGTTCATGCTGTCAACAACGATTACACACATTGGCTAATGTATGCCATCGGAGGAAGCATGCATCCCACCATCCTTAGCCAGGGAAATCGTTTCATCGCTCCTCCTAATGCTAACGCCAAAGAGGTAAACACGAAAAACCATTAATTTTTCTCTCACCAACCCTCCAAAATAGCACATTGGAACCACGTCTAATAGAAGAGCGACCCCCCCCCCCCCCCGGCGCCCTCTCTCTCTCTCTCTCTCTCTCTCTCTTATGTGTAGGTGACGAAAAGGGATTATGCACCCGAAAGCGTGTGGAAGAATTGGGTGTGGAAATCACAAGGAGATCTTATGATGAACGGGGCGTTCTTTGTAGAATCCGGAAATCCAAAACATGCATTCTTGAAAGGTCCTGATATGATCAACTCCAAGCCAGGATCATTCGTGAGCAGCCTGACACGATTTTCAGGCTCTCTCAACTGCATTGAGGGGAAGCCTTGTTAAAGCATTTTCAGTCTCAGCAATAAATAAGGCATTTTCAATACAAATAGTACCTATAAAGTGTATAGAGTTATTGATCTGCTCCGTCTCCTCTTATTTACCTAGTTGGTAGTTGGACTGGGGAGAATGAGTGTGAGTATTGTACATTGGCTTTTGTAAGTTCTTCAGCAAATTTTGTTTTTTTCACGTATGTAGTAGTGAAAAAATCAAATAAATATGAAATTCCTAGTTGCATTGATGATTGCATCAGATAAAACAGTCAGACCATTGGCTTTCAAATGAATTAAAGATGCATTCAATTCAATTTCAATTCCGTACTTACTATAAATCTAAACAGATACCTCATGGAGCTCAACAAGGAAAAGGGTTAAGCGTAAAATAAATAATGAAACATTCTCCAAATACATAATATAAAATGAAAGCAATACGGATCAATCCAGGGTTCGAGTGACCCAAATTGGCGGACAAACACGACTGAAGGAAACAACGTTAGAGCATGAACACCAGATGACTTGGCATATATATATCTTTGCGCCATACATAGATTAGGATAGACAATACAGCATGAACACCAGATGACTTGGCAAATATATATCCTTGTGCGATGTTTATTATGAGGCAGCCAAAAACTGCTTCAACCCTCTCACCCTTCATCTCTTCTTATCGCTAACCAATTACAACTCAATTTCAATTCCGTACTTACTATAAATCTAAACAGATGCCTCACGGAGCTCAAATTAATTAAGATGCATTCAACTCAATTTCAATCCCATACTTATTATAAATCTAAACAGATACCTTATGGAGGTCAACAAGGAAAAGGGTTAAGCGTAAAATAAATTAAGAAACATTCTCCAAATACTTAATATAAAATGAAAGCAGTACGGATCAATACAGGGTTGGAGTGACCCAAATTGGTGGACAAAAACGGCTGAGGGAAACACCGTTGTAGTGAGGCTCGAAGCTGCCATTTGCTAAGTTAAAAACACCCATATCCAAGCCGCCACCTTCTACATAGTGGAGATATGATTCCCAATAATCATCCGTATAATAAATATGATTGGGCTTGACTCCAGGAAATTGAGAAGCTTGGACTGAGAGAGATGTATTAGCACCCAAAAAAAGAGCTCTGTCCCCTAATTCCTTGGTTTCATTCAATTTTTCAGCAGCTAAATCGACCTCGAAAACTCCAAAACTCGTTGTCCCATAAGTTTCTTCATCATCAAACATTGGTGTTAGCGGAATCCTGTCGCTGCCTCCTTTGATGGGCCTAAATTTTACTCCGTATCGCACAACTACAAATAATGATCCCATTGATTCTAGGATATAGCACTGGTCTCCCCCGTGATGCTCTGGTAACTCTGCTAATATTTGAGTGGGACTAGAATTGGTAACATCATAGACTAGCACGACGCCATTACAATCAACTGCATAAAATTTTCCAGTACAATAAATTATATCACGATGTATATGATAATAGTTTCTGTAGTTAATCCTGGTCCATCTCAAGTCTCCTGGCCTCCAAAAACTGACGAATTTCATATTTCCCTCAATGACCATGAGAACGTAGTCTGATGTATGAGAAGGACTGGCTGATAAAACGGCCTTGTGAAAAAAATTCCATGGTTCGCCTATCCGGTGGCGTTCATAATCCTCGGTGGTATTTGGATGGGGCAATTCGATTTGAACACCGGAGAAGGGATGTAGCAGACTGGCACTCTCATCTTGTCCGACTGTGATAAGCCATCCCATAGACTCCATACACCTTTTTCCGCTGGCTTTCGGAATCCTCTTCTTCAAAATCATGCCATTGTAGAGGCTGAAGAATTTTCGACATGAATTGCCATCATCCTTGTTATCCTCTTCCTCTGCTAACATTAGCCAAGGAATTCTAGGCAGGTCGCTGTTGAAATTGTCCTTGGTGGCGGCACATCGCCAAGATTTGCAGACAGCCGCGTAATTTAGATAGTCCTCAATCAGATTTATATGTGTACCTATTAGAACCAGCAGATCATACTGAAGCTCCGACCAATTCGACATCCTTGTGCTTAATTGCTTTATGATCTTGGTCTCAAGGGAATCTTCTCAAGTTGAGAGGTACAAGCCCTGGCCAACCGTATATATACTGTACTTGAGAGAGATCCCTGTTATGGTTGGATTCTGAGGACAGAAGCCAAACTTCATAGAGTACTAGGAATCCAATTTGCTGACAGGCTGACACCTTTCCTTATCCTATAACTCTTTCCCAAAATAAATTTTTGACTAATGCTCCTTCCTGTCTATTTTTTTTTTTAGAAGTTATCGTGATTATTAAAAACTAGGTAACTGAAAAAAAAAAAAAACTAGATAATTTGCCCGCGCCATGAATAACCTCATTAAGCTTACAAATGTCTTTTCTAATATCCGAATATTAAAATAACAAAAATGTAAATCCTAGTGAAAACTAAGAAATTAAGAATATTCTAACATAAATTAGACGATTTGACACTGTCACATATCTCAACAACTTTAATTTCTTTGATCAATTTCATATTCTACATATTTTCTGATTGAAACATTTGTTCCTTATTTTTTAACATTGAATGACCTTTCATGAATAATCAAGCATCCGTTTCTCTAACTAAAAGTAAAGAATATTCAATTCCATGGCATATGCACTCGTCATCAAGAGATTCATGGTGTGAAAGTTCCCTGTAATCATCACTATTAAGATCAATAGTTATTACTCCCTCGGTCCTAATTCAAGTATCTTAGTTTGATTGGATACAAAGTTTAAAAAATAAAAAGAGATTTTTAAATCTTGTGATTCTAAATTAAAGATGTGTTTAATGTATTAAAACGTTCTTTGAATCTTGTGGTTTTTAAACTTGTCATGTTTAAATTGTCAACTTACTAAATATAAAAAGAGACACTCAATAATTTGCCTTCCTTTGATAAAAAGCACTCTGATTAGGAGAAATCAAATTACTGATAACTGTTAACCAAAAAAATTAAATAAATTACTGATAACTTTCTTAAGTCTTTCTGCTAGTAGTTTGGATATGATTTTGGACACACTCCCCAGAAGGCTAATAGGTCTGAAGCCTTTAACCTCCACTGCTCCTTTCTTTTTAGGGATTAGAGCAATGAATGTGGAGTTCACGCTTTTGACAAAAGATCCCTTCTTGTAGAAAGCATCCACTGCTCTCAAAATATCCAGTTTAACAATACCCAACATTTCTGAAAGAAAGACAGGTTGAAACCATCAGGTCCAGGGGCCTTTTCACCTTTGGAAGATTTTATAACCTCTTCTAGTTCCTCCATAGTGAAAGGCCTTTCTATCCCTTCCTTTTCTTCATTTCACAGCCACTTAACACTATCATCCTCCCAGTTGGGCCTCCAATATTCAGATTCACTAAACAGATTTTTATTTAAGTCCAAGATATGGACTTCAATGATCTACTCGCCGTCCACTAAATCTTCTCCAATAACTAATTTATCAATGCTATTAAATCTTTTGTGAGCATTGGCCTGTTTATGAAATAATTTAGTGTTTTTTTCTCCTTGTTCAGTCCACAAGCATCTAGATTGCTGTATCCAAGAGATTTCTTCGGCCTTTGCCACATCTTCCGGTTCCTTCTTGACACTTTCTGCCTCAAATTCTGCTTGGTTTTCAGGAGAAATTCCTTCTGTTATGACCTAGCTCCTCCAATCTAGCCAATGCTTTATTTTTTCTTTCTTCCAACTTTCCATACACCTCCCTGTTCAACTTTTTTAGGTCTTCTTTCAGCAAAATCAGTTTTTTTGCAAGGATCACAGAAGGTTCCCCTACAACAGCATATGAATCCCACCAGTTCTTGATCAAGTCAATTAAGTCTTTATGTTCAAACCACATGTTCTCGAATCTGAAGTATCCTTTCCTTCTTCCCCAATCACCACATTCTAAAATAACTGTTAAGTGATATATATGTCCATATTCACATGTAGGAAAATAATGGACAGTAGAAAAAGGCAATGCATTTTCTGCGATTCTAAGGACTCAAGAGGAGACCAGGGACAAGGGTTATGATGCAGCATGTGCTTATGTCAAGTAGTGTTTGTCCATAAATTAAGAATATGAGGTAAAGGAAGGGAGAAGAACTAAGATAGGACCTTATTGTTTATTATAGAGAACGGTCTGCCATGTGAATTCCGCTACATTTTCACTATGCAGAAGAAAATGATTCCTTAATTTCACATATATGATACTACGTGAAACTAAACGAGGAAGAATCATAATTAAGATACTATACTAGTACAATGAGATTCTTAAAGAACAAAGGTTTTCCAGACAAGCAATGTTATATTGATTAATCTGCTAGCACCTCATAAAATTACTTATACACCATCCACTAAACACACAAGTTTTAAATATGAAATTAGAGAAGAAAAGCCATATTCTTTTTGTTTAGGAAGCTACCTTGAACTCGCAAACTCATAGTCTGCTAGTACTAGAGAAAGATGATAAATCCAACTTCAGCATCACAGGGGACTGCTAGTTCTTGGGCTTTCTTCAGTAATCTGCTTTTTTCTCTTCGAAAGCGCCACCTGCCTACTTGTCGACTTGTCAATTCTTCTTATCAGAAATTTTCCTCTCCCCATTCGCTCCTTCATCTTTTAACAGCTTTCACCTCTACTATATCAAAATTAATATGCTTAAAGTAGTACAAAGTCTCGACTATTTTAACATAAAATCAACATACCTCAATCAATTGGTTGCCGATCAGATCAATCCACCGAACTTCACTATCAACAGAGACCATTAAATATTGCTAGAACAAACAACGACTGCAGTCAGACACAAATCCCGCAGAATCACATCAGAGGTATGATAATGATTTATAATCTGAAAAGAACATCTGAAATGTAAATAGATTCTAGCATGCCATTAGCGCAAGCCAAGTAATTGGTCTATCAAGTCTTCTCTTCCTTGGACAAAATTTGTACAGTTCAAACTTTATTGATAAGTCTGAACAACTATTTGAACAAGTTTAATTGTCCGCAACTATATTCTGTTATTTTCCTCTACAGTATGACACTAACGCCTACAAAGAACAGTTCTAAGACTGGCATTATCGCAATCATGTATGCCGCATAATACTCGAGTAAGATGCCATACTGAACATGATACCAAACACCTTAGCAGGCACAGTGGAGTAATTCTTTGAAACATTTAGCTAATTAGACAAAACTACAGGAATAAGAATGGACCGAGTTCACAAGCTTTATACTTCTTTCTCTGTTCAATCAAATCAATCAGAAATCTTTGGACCACAACCACTCAGAATTTTTCTCCCCGATTTTATCCCTCAATCTGAAAAGAGTTTCGACAATATGAAATATACATTAAATATAAGTCTACACAGATAAGTTAACTTAAACAATAATCATAAAAAAAAATTAAAAAAAAAAAAAAAAACCGTTACATACAAGATAGGTAGATCGAGAAGAGCAAACAGATGTGGGAAATTTCATAGTTTGGTAAGATTGTTTAAGAATAGGCACCTAGAATAACCTCCCTGGTAATGTTGCACGTTAAACAGATGAACATTGAAGTGGGAAATTTCATAGTTTTCACAACTTATGAGATTTTTATGTTTATGAAAAAAAAAACATAAATTAAGAAAATTCAAATTACATGTCCAAACAAAATTTCAATTTCAAATCAACCTGATTCCAGATTACTGATTTGAAATGATGTCCAAGTGAGGCCTTAATATATTAACTTTAAGAAATATTATGTATGAGAACTAAATCGTATTTCATATGATTTTAAAAAAAATATATATATAAATAATTTTACGTCTGATATGTAAATTTATAGTCTTTGAGAATATATACGGGAAAAAATAAAAAAATAAAAAGTGTTTGAGAATATAGTGGGTCCATAAGCAAATATCACATACTCTTACGTACACTGTGTGTAATTATAAATAGCCAAAAGGAAACCGTCATTTTGTTATTTCGCATGCAAAAAAAAAAAAAAAAAAAAACGAAATCGACAGCTATCAAAGAAAAAAAATCCAAAGCCCTAATCGCAATCGCATGGCATGGAAGCAATCCCCATTAACAATGATCAACCCATTAATGATGAACAACCCCAACCCCTAACCATTAACAACGATCAACCCACTAATGATCGATGAACAACCCCAACCCCCAGTCGATAATCGTACTAGATGTTATCATTGTCACGAGGCCAGATTCTCCTCTAATGGAATCAAATAACACAATGATTCTAATCATCGCTAGTTTAAGGATAAGCATGGAGTCTTCAAATATACCTGCAACACAAGTGGAAATGTCTCTGCTAATAAGATCGACCTGGATTCACATAAGTCTGCCCTTCCCAGGCGTCACTGATCATAGGGTAAATAATTTATTTCTTAAGTTTTTAGTTTAATTTCTCGTTTTGTCGTGAAATTTGTTGTATACTTTCTCTGTTTTTTTTTTTTTTTTTTTTTTTTTTTTTTGTAAAATTTCTTGGTTTAATTTTGTACAGAGTCATTTTAATTTCGTTACCTATGGTTTCATAATGTATAATATCATATTGTATTGTACTATATTAATGAATATAATGTTTGGATAGAATGTATCGTTTGTTGTTGTTTAATAATATTTTTATTGTTTGGTTTGACTGTGTGATATTGTATGATAACAGGTAAGTTAAAACAAAAACTAGTTTATATATATATTAATAAAACTAGAGGTATAGGATAAAACTGAAACTTTAAAAAATAAGTAAGTGGAGGAGGTGGGGTTGGTGAGGGGTAGTGGTGGGGTGGGGGATGGTGGGGCCTTTTATTTTTCATACTTGCTGCCTTTTACTTCACATAGTAACATTAATATTTACAATGGTGATTATTAATTCAAGTTAATAAGATGCTAAGCCATGTATTTTAAATACATTACCTTAATTTTTGTTGTAAAACCTTTATTTAATAATATGAAGATTTGAGAAATCCCATTAACTCCTTTGTTAACCTCTCTACTACCCTATCAAACTCGTCTCCTATTGTCTAGTCAGGCCTCATCCTCATATTCATCAAATAACGTTGACACCAGGGGCGGATCTACATGTTGTCGAGGGTGTTCACCCGAACACCCTTGGCAAAAAATTACAGTGTATATATAAGATAAATTTTATGTGTTTATGTGCATATATTAACTTTTGAATATCCTGAATACAGTGGATTGCGAAGGCTGGCTTCCTGAAAACAAAGCCGAATTCTCTGCATAGAGTTCTTGTTGTATCTTCTTGCTAATCCTTCAAACGACATACCCTCAAGAAAAATAGGTGAGACAGAAATCTAAAATCATAACGATATTGATTTTAAAGTGGAGGATGTGTGCATGAATAAAATGCTACTTAATACTATAATATTTATAGGTTTGACACAAGCTACTTATACACTTATATTGCGTTATCAATGATCGAAGTAATGAGATTTAAGGCAAGGAACGTGGGTATAATAAAAATGAAAAATAAGTGCGTGATTACTCATCAAGAGTGGAGAAAAGTTGTTACAAAGGAACGTGCATATGTTAGTAACTACACGAAATAAATTAATATGGCTGTTACGGTAGGAACGTGCATATATTACTAACTTATACAAAATAAATTAATATGGCTTACAGATCTTAATGAAACTCAGTAATTAGGTGAATATTGTTAATTTTTTAATTAGAAAATAAGGGGAAAATAGGGGAAAAAGTAAAAAAAAAAAGGAGATAAAAGATAAGTATGATTGCTGGCCATAGAGAGGTGCCACATCACCTTATCTATGTCTAGCTTTATATTATATATAGATTACAAAATTAAATGAAATACTATATTTTATTTGCACATTATAGTGAGCATTTTGAAGCACTAACAATCGTTTTAAACATCTGAATTATGCTAAAGTTATGGAATACGATAAGCAAATAAGTATTACTGCATATGTACTTACGGTTTTCTGTCATACTTTTATCAAATTTATGTAACTTTGGATCCTATAAAGTATATTATTTTAGTCAATTTAAATAATTTGACTAATTCAAAAGAATATTTATTCATGTTTTTGAAAAATTCACAAAAGTTTGGGTTAAGTTGAGCGGATTGGGTTAGAACCCATCATTTGACCCATCTTAATTCAGCTCATCTTAGCCCAAGTAAACTTTGGGTGGGGTTGGGCTTTGACCCATCTATTGGTTCGCCATCTTAACCCGCCCAACTTCAGCCCAAATGACTCATTTGCCACCCCTAATAACAATATATCTTACGGGCAATACCTACGTCTTTTCCTTTCTTTACTTCCCTCCCCCCCTTAGATTGATTTTTCCATTCTTTCTAACTTTACCTCTTACTGATTTCTTAGGCTCTTGATGATTCAACAACAAGAAGGAAGGAAGATGGTCAGTCAATTCTCTTCTCTATATTTTCAGTTTTAACTATGTGAATATTTAGGCTAAATTCTTTTGGACTATAATGTCGATGTACAAAGGCTGAAAAACTTCGTGATATATGGATTAGTGTAACGCTGTAATGTTCCTGTAAGTTTATATCTTGAATATCTTTTCATTTAAGTATGAGAATAGTTAATATTTAGATATGTATTAAAGTTTTAACGTTTTCATCAGTAGTGTTGAAGTGGTTGCTCTTGAAATACAACTTGATCTCCATACTCCTGTACAATATTCAAAGTTTTTCTTTCTTATTTTGTGTGTTTCAATTTTTCCTCAATTTCTTAAAAACTCATACAAAATAGGGAGATAGGGCTTTTTGAAAGTATCATGAACAAGTGCCAGATTTTATTGCATGTACGTACTTAGGGTGTAAGGCAAGGCAAGTGTGAGTAAAAATCTTGGAATGGTGATGTTTGATTCATTAATTTGTGCATCATCATAGTACTCTAAGTAATATGTTTGTTCTATTCATATTCCTACCGGTAGCTTCAAGTTTTAAATATTGACGGCTGAAGTTTAGCATTTTAACCACTTAATTCAAAAAGATGTTTGATTTGTGAAGATTAATTTTCTTTATAGGTAATATGACTCCAAAATTCAAGTATGTTTTGATTCTTTTCATGACTGAAGAGCGGATAATAATAAATAATTTACCGACTTTCTTAAGTAATTTTTATAATTATAAAAAAAATTAATGACTTTAATTAAAATATAAAAATTAAGTCACCATCTATGTAATCGAATCTTTTATAAATAAGAATGTAGTAATTGTAAATGTCTGTCGGGGAAGATGTAGGGAAAGCCACACTTTTTTAGCCGCTCGCTTCTAAAGTTCACGACACATTAGAACCCAAATATTCATCAGTTTAAACTTTCCATGGCAGCTTAATAATTATTACTCTAATGAGATACGAAGGCGATTTTTATATCTTTTGTAGCTAGCTCACATCAAAACTTTAGCATTAGATTTGTGTGGCTCTACAACTATTTTTTTAAAAAATCATATGACACAGATTGTGGGAACAAGTGTACAAAGGGATTAAGAACTAAATTGCTCTTTAACGATACAAAGATAAGAAACAATTCAAAGAGCATAGGCAGTGACACTAATACATGGATCACCAATAAGCTTGCAATTTCTGTAATAAAAATGATTATAGAAGATAAACTGAGAGGAGAATCCTAATCGTAGATTAGTGCTGGTAAGATCCTTTATTTTCTAATTAACATCATATGTCCAATTAAGTATTATGGAGATGAACGTATCCGTAGCAACAAATGTTCAGCAAAAATGATGGTTGTAATTTGTTTCAAACATGGAATTACATAAAGTTGACTGTTATCTGATTAATCATACTCATTTCTAAGATTTTTTTAAGGCATATATCGTTAAAGTACATTAATGAAGAAATGACCATTCATATACAACTAATGAATTTGGTCTGCATTAAATTAATTACTTTTTGTAATTCCTTAGCTTCTCCATATTTTTTTAACATAACAAAGCGGGGTAGTAGAATTTGAAAGAATTAATAAAGCTTTTGAAGCAACACCTCATTGTATAATTCATCAAAGACATGGAGCATGTAACTGCCAATAAATGCTTTTGATGATATGGAAGCCAATACATGTTGGGCCTAGAATGACCCGACAACCCAGTTGGTAGAAGGCCCAAGTTGAGATGATCAGCTTTTGGTTATTTAAGTAGGGACTAGTTTGTACTATGTAGAAACTTAGGGTGCCATGTATACATGTATATATACTCCTGTACGTTTCTAGAACAAAGGACGAACTCATTTTTGCTTGAATAAAACGAAAATCATATATTTTAGCATATTTCTCTCTCTAGAGCTTTACCTTGTTCTTCAATGATTTTTCCGCACTTTCTCTTTGATTCACTTTGTTAATATGGTATCAGAGCAGGTTAATATGGTATCAGAGCAGGTTATCTGCTTCCTCATTTGATTCTCTTTCGAGCAATCTTATCCTCGTTGTATTCCATTGAGATTTTTTTTTTCAATTTTTTCGTTGAAATCTCAATCAATTTTGCCTAAACTTAACCACAATCTTAAGAATAGCTGGTTTTAGTTTGATTTTCTCGAGGTTTTGAGGCATTATCGAGGTTGAACAAGCATAGATCCAAGGTTTTGTTTACATCGAAGCTAGGGTTTGCGATTTGGTCTATCGCGAGTATTAGGGTTTGCTGATTGGAGTGTTCTTCGTCTAATAGATTACAAGTTGTGTTCTTCGTGTTCTTCTCCACTGGTTTACTGCAAAATCTGGTATACTGTTCCTTGTTACTATCCTACTGTTGTTTACTAGTGAAAAATCTGTGAATCGTTTTGTGAATAGTTGAATATGGGTACTAATGCACAAACTAGTTCTGCTACCACTAGTTTCATCCCGGACTCTTCGAGTCCCTTGTATTTGATGTCTTCTGATGTGCCTGGGATCTCGCTTGTCCCTGTGCCTTTCTCGGGAACCGAGTTTGGGGAATGGAGGAGAAATATGATAGTTTCTCTCTCCGCAAGAAACAAAATTGCTTTAATTGATGGGAGTTGCCCTCAACCGGCTGAAGATTCACCACAACTTAGACAATGGAGTAGGTGCAATCATTTGGTTATCTCCTGGATTACCAGTTCTTTTTCTCCTGAAATAGTTGAGAGTGTGCAATATGCAGTTACTGCAGAGAGTATGTGGTCTCAGTTGAACAAGACATATGGGACTGTTAATGGTACTAGGGTTTTTGAACTTAAGAAAGAAATTGCCTGCACTAGTCAAGGATGTTTGGATATAGCATCTTACTTTAATAGGTTGAAGAAACTCTGGGATGAATTGGGGTTCATGCGCTCTAAGAGTGCAACTAGGTGTACTTGTGATGCAAGGGATGCTTTAGTTCAGGAGGATGAAGAAAACAGTTCCTTATGGGTCTCAATGAGACATATTTGGGTGTGAGGGGAAATCTCCTCATGATGAATCCCCTTCCTTCTTTAGATACTACCTATAGCATTCTTCTACAAGATGAGAGGCATAGACAAGTCACATCTACCTCACAATTTGCTTCTGAATCAACATCTTTCAATGTCAACACTACTGCCCTCAATCCACCT
This sequence comes from Lycium barbarum, assembly GCF_019175385.1. Classification (NCBI taxonomy): domain Eukaryota; kingdom Viridiplantae; phylum Streptophyta; class Magnoliopsida; order Solanales; family Solanaceae; genus Lycium; species Lycium barbarum. The sequence continues at coordinate 133,558,638 of NC_083339.1, forward strand.
GGTAGATAGTTTACTCAAAGGGTCTACTTCACCTCAAATAATCCCAAACATTCTAATTTCAAGTCCACTCTCTTGTGTAAATACTGTAAGAAGCCAAGTCACACTATAGATAGGTGCTACAAACTTCATGCGTTCCCTCCTCACTTCAAATTCACCAAGGGAACCAAAATTGCTGCAAATGTAGAAGTGCAAACTGGCAATCCTCCTGATTAGGCCAGCTGCTCTGAGCAAGTTCCAGGTATGACAAAAGAACAATATGACCAGTTGATGCTAATGCTGCAGCAAACTGAGCTCTTAGATTCTAAGCCATGTCTAATGGCCTCTGCAAACTTTGCTGGTATTATATCTCTTCTTGGTAAAGGAAATAGTGGTTCTGATGTATGCATGATAGGTAGTGCATCTGATTGCATTTGGATTATTGACTCTGGGCCCACTCACCACATGACCTATAACAAAAATCTACTATTTGACATCAAACCATTAGTAATTCCTTATCTAGTTAATTTACCTAATGGCTATAAAGTCAAGGTTACATGCATTGGATCTCTTTACTTTCTTTCCTTTACTCTGCATAATGTGCTTTATCTTCCTTCTTTTCATTACAATTTAATCTCTGTTCACAAACTAGTATCTCAATTAGATTGTATTATTTTATTTACCAAGTTTTCCTGTCTTCTACAGGCCCCTTCAATGAAGAGGCCACTGGAAGTTGGTAAACTAGGTGATGGACTTTACAAGCTTCAACAATCAGCATCTATCTCCTCCATTTTCCCTATTCTATCTGCTACCACTGTAAATGCCATGTCTAGTAGTAGTTCTTCTGCTTTACCTGTTTCTATTAATTCTGATTGTTGCAACTCTGTTTCTCCATTACCTTCTGTCATAGAAAGAATGACCCGGCAGCCCAGTTGGTAGAAGGCCCAAGTTGAGATGATCAGCTTTTGGTTATTTAAGTAGGGACTAGTCTGTACTATGTAGAAACTTAGGGTGCCATGTATACATGTACATATACTCCTGTACATTTCTAGAACAAAGGACGAACTCATTTTTGCTTGAATAAAATGAAAATCAGATATTTTAGCATTTTCTCTCTCTAGAACTTTACCTTGTTCTTCAACGATTTTTCCGCACTTTCTCTTCGATTCACTTTGTTAATAATACAACAATTAAAGCTCCATAAGTATGGGAAGATGTAGAGTCCTCCCGTTTCCATTTCAGTGTAGTTGAATTATTATTTTATTCATTTAATAGAAGACTTTTTTTAAGAAGGGCAAAATGGTTGGTAATTCAGTTTTACAGCTTTTCACTTTTAGTATAATATATGATATGATATGATGATTATTATGTTGAGGATAACTTTTTTTAAGAAGGCAAAATGGTTTATAATTCAGCTTTACAGCTTTCCACTTTTAGTATAATACTATATGATCTATATGATATGATATGATGATTATTATGTTGAAGATAGCCTTGCAGGGGCACCAGTACTTAAGTTTACTGTTCATATTAATTTCATCTTGAAATTCCGTGAGGCTCAACAAAAAAAATACGCAAATATACTTATTTTAACAAAAGAACCTGAAATTATCTTCTGTTTGTGGAAAGATCTACTCACACATATAAGCTAAGAACAATGTATCAAAATGTCAATAGATTACTTGAAGAATGGCAACATATCACAACCTAGAATTCCATCTCTTTTTCACCATTTGAGTTGAAGTAAAGCACAGAATAAAAACATTGCCTTTCTCAAGAAGAAATATGGGCTTTGCCGTAACAGAGTCACAGGGTAAAAGCACAGAATAACAATTACATGATCTTGCAAGAAAAGCTACCTGAATATGATCATAATAAAATAAAGAATATAGCACATGAGGGTAAATTTTCTTGTTTGTGACAAATATATATACACACAACTTCATTGCAACAGAACTCATCAACTAACTGCTTCATCAATTATTATTACACAATAACATTGCAACAGAACTCATCAACTAACTGCTTCATCAATTATTATTACACAATAAATTCATCCAACAAGTCTAATCAATGGCACATTATGGGGATTACAGAGAAGGAGCTAATTGGACAAGCTCAGTCAAATCGATATATGAAGATATTGAACCTCCATCTGGCTGGATAGAGGATCAGGAAAACCATTATTTTGTTATTGATCTCCCTGGTATTCCTACTTCATTGTTTCCTAATTTTTGCTTTCGAAAATATCTGTTTTTTCTAGTATCATTTGGCTTGTGACTGACAATTTTTCGAGTCAGAGTAATTAGCATAAACTAGTTAATTTTTCCATGTTTCGCGCGGTTGTCGTAGAAAAATTAGTCTATGATTAAATAAATAATGTTATACATTTTATAATGAAATCAAATTTTGCTAACCAAATAGGTAACCTAAAAGAAAGAATTACTATTTGTAGTCATGGTACAAAGATACATATGCAGCCACACCAAAAATTAACAATTTTTTTTTCAACAATCAGAAATTGGATATCACATTTTTCTGTTCATCTATATATTTCTTTATGTTCATGTAAATATCCACATCTTCTTAATGAAAACAGACAAGTAATATGAACACAGATCAGCGAGTAAAGGAAGAAGCCTGGTCAGAGATCACTGGCATCAAATCTGTGTTTTTCGACCGTATATATATATATATATATATAGAAGAATTAATTCACGTTTTGCATTATTGCACATCTCTGTTTGTTGTAGGTATGGTGATTGTTGGAGACTTTTAGGATTTTCTTCTTCCATAAGAAATTAATACAAGGGTTGAAAACTTCATTAACTCCGCAGATACAATCTTTGAATACATAAAAGCAAACGTGGGGATTGGGGAAAAAGAAAGAAAAAGAAGCAGATTGAGACAGAAAGTTGGAGGAAAAAGATGATAAGAGGGGTAAAAGCATTAGCTACACACAGAGAAGGGAAAGAGGTGTTTTTGTTTTTACTACGAAGCGACGTAACTGTAAGGTTAAAATAGAATTGTAACTGAACTAAAAGAGATTTAATAGTTGTGTCTTTTGGATTTTTTATTTTATTTATTCACTTAAATAAGAGGTAAAAGCCAAAATTCTAAGAAAATAGATAAATGGGGTTTTTAGAGTGTCACGTCACCAGACCTATGTTCTGCAATTATATAGATATATAGATTATTCATTCAATCGTTACTAACTTACTATTATCTGTGGTGATTTAACTTTGCTTATCAATGGTGATGATGGCTTCTTTTTTTATCTTGCGCTTTTTAATTCATTAGAAGGATTCAAAAGGGACGAGGTGAAGCTCCAAGTTGATACATTTGGCAATATAACGGTAAGTGGAGAAAGGAAGGTCAGGGAATATAAGTTTATCCGCTTTCAGAAATCAACTAAAGCACCTGAAAAATCGAAACCTGAGGATACCAGCGCAAAGCTTGAAGACGGGATTCTATATGTGATCATCCCGAAGGAATTACCAGAAAACAATGAACGCGACGAGGCAGCAATTGCTAGCTCTTATCAGGAAGAGAATCAGCAAAAGAAAACGGAGGAAATAGAAAGTTCAGATGGTGATGAAACAGACCAAAAAGGAAATGACAAAGAGGGATTGAAAGGAAAAAGCGATGAAGAAGAATGTCATGATGCAACTATGGCGAAGAAGGGGCACGAGGGCGATCTATTTGCAGCAGGAAAACAGATTCTGATGAAGAACAAAACGATTGTAATTACAGCATTGCTAGCATTTTCTTTCGGGGTTTACGTTTCTCAAAAATTTCAATCAAGTAAAATTGATTAAGCTTTGTGACTAGGATTTCTCCCATCATCATCATGTGATCAATAATTCAATTATTCTGTTATCTGTACTGAACATATTCAACATGCAATAAACATCAATTTCAAAATACATCGGTTAACATCATTTAGTTTTGCAAAATGATTTTGAAAAATTGCATTTTGACAATATCAATTCAATTCTGACACCAGTAAAAAATGTAGTGCACTTTACAAAAGTTATAAGAAGTATTGGGATAACAACTTTAGAGGGCAAAGCAACAAATATCCAAGTCAATTGGAGGTAGCTAGGGACTCATTTGATTCTGATTGTAACAAGAGAAAGATGCACCAGAATAAGCATAAGTTCAAAGTTTCATTTTATCTTAAAGGGACCTGATTCCTCATAAAATCTATCCACCAATCCAGAGAAAAGGCAAAACACCGTGTATTTGGTTTACTTTATTCTTATTCCTTAGGAGAAAGCTGTTGGGTGAAAGATTTTTTTTTTTTTTCCAAATTGGTAGCTGAAAACAAAAAGAATAATACTCCATTTGTCTCAAAATATTTTTTTCGCATTTTTCATTTACACGCCCATTAAGAAAACATTTATAAGGGTAGTATTTTGATTATTTTATCCTTAACATATTTCATCATGTAATCTCTCCTCAATAAATGTTTACATCATCAATGATGAGAACCTCTTAATGTTGCTAATTAATACAAAGGTAAGATAGGAAAAAACTACTTAATTTTATCTTGGTTAAATAAAACGATAAATATTTTGAGAAAAGTTTTTAGTAAGGACGATAGATATTTTGAGACGGAGGGAATATATATTAAGTGTAGGATACTTTTAATGGTGTGATGCATTGTCTAGAAAAATCATGCTGGCTTGTCCAAATGAACAATATTACACCATGTTAAAATATCTTTGAACTTTTTTAGCCTAATATAAACTTCTTCGGCTTGTGTGCCAGAACAGTGGGTTGAAGAACCACAAAGCGCTAAGGGGACAGAATCCCCATTTTATATAGGTGAGCATAACATTACACCGTAATCCCCATAAGAATGTTCCTATTTTATTTTTGAGGAGACAATTTAAGAGCACTAATTCTGGAAGTTTTGTTGGTTACCTCCAGCATAGTGCAATCAGGGTAATTTTCTCAACGTTAGTCTAGCTAAAACCCATTTATTATAGGTATATAATTGTTAATACGAAGTGTATAGTGGAGACGTTAGTCGTAAAGTGGAATGGAATTCGATGCTTGAGGATATAATTAGTGGAATTCAAAATGAGCCTTTTTCAGTAGAAAGTAGGTTGTAGGACAACATATAGCAACGTACAGTATAATGTTCCTGTTAATAGGGGCTCATTGCTACGTCCCAATGTTTTAAAAGGCATTTACTGACCGAGTCTCGGTCAGTGGCGGAGGCAGGATTCATATTAAGAGGTGTCAAAAAATATAGAAATGTCGTGACCTAGGTTTGCAATTCCTTAACCGCTACGCTAAGCCTTCAACTTGTGTTAAGGGGTGTCAATACTAGCATACATACCTAAAAAATCAAAATTTCACCTATATATACAATATAATTTTCCGGCGAAGGGACACCCCTCAAGCCAAGGTGGCTCCGCCCCTGGTCCCAGTGTGAATCACACCAAAAATGCACTAAGACACATTGGCAACCCGCAAATATCGTGGAGCGTAAGGGCTTTAACTTAGACATAAGTTCTAACGTTTTGTGCATCATTTAGGGTGTAAACTGAGGTGAACTTTTTCAAATTTGAGCCGAAATTGCTTAATAAATTAATTTTAATACTTAAAAACTCAAAAGTTGACTCATAATAAATTCTTAAACTAAAAGAGCTCAAAGTACTTTCATGCTTCATTTTCTTCAAGTTTTTTTGCTCTCTTTAATAGATTCTTTTCAAGTTAGTTTTTAGTTTTAGAATTTCTTTTGGTATCGCCCTAACTTAGATATTATTCTGAAGATTTTTATCAAAAAAAATATAAATATCTATAATGAGTATTTGTGATTTGTTTTCGTGTTCTAGATTTTCAAACAATAACTTTATAATATTGTCTCTTTTATTTTTGAATTATTAGGAATAAGAATATTATTCTTACAACTCTAATTATATTGTCTCATAGTCGTGTTACATGTGTAATCCATCTTTTACGTCTGTCACCTTTTCAAATATAATGGTCATGAACACATTAGGATGTTTATATACCTATAAACATTTTCCTACAAAAATTTCTAATTTTCTATACTTTTAATGTAAATTCTTTAAGTTTATTTAATTTATAAAATATTAAAAACTAAATATATATGGGGCATACGCCTCGCTTTTCATAGCTTTCGCCTCATCTCGTATTAGATAAAACGTCTTGCGTTACTCATCCCTTTTAAAGCACTGATATGTCCTGTAGAGTTTAAAAGATAGTTTTAAATGAGAAACTAGTACACGTAAAATGAGCGTGTAATCTAATCTGAGTCAGATAATTGAGAATGTACACAATCTATATGACAGCTACATTTGTTGACAATAGGTGGTGACGAAAAAGGGGTCCAGAAGAGAGAAAAAGGGGATTCTTTTACACTTACCTTTGTTTCAAATTGGTTTGAGGTGCTTTTGACAAAAAGGAAAGGGCCCATTGTTGGACAGTGGAATCGTGCCCCAAACCAAGCATTGTCTTATTATTGTATCACTCACCGGATTAGTCATGGTCAAGCTTCCACACTAACATTGGGAGAAACCATGCCCTGGGTTAGCTCAATTGACAAATATTGATAAACTTGCGTTTTAGGTACATAGAATCGGAGCGCAAATTTGTAGTTTATGAATTTTGGATCATAACTTTTTGTTTACTAGATTTTGGATGCATTATTTAAACATGTCAAATGAAACTTTTGATTAATTATCAGTTTGAATCAAAACTATTAATTTCTGCTGATCCATATAGCTAAAGGGGTGGCTCCGCCCCTAACTTTTAGTGATTTTAGATTACAAGTTCGACATTTGCATCAAATATTTAAGCGGAAAAGGATAAGATGAGTCCATCATTTCGGAATTTCAAAGGCTGTTGGCTCAAAAGATTAGCTCTACATCGATTTTCTGTTTAAAAAAACATATTTGGAGAAACCATGAGAACCTAAGCTACCACTACAAAAGAATAGATGCTCTAAAGGTAACTCAAAAGTGAAATATCTAATGAGAATAATTTTACTTGTTACAGCGACATACTTTTGTAAGCAAAACGAGCTAAATTGCTGCTAAGCCCAACGCTTTTTGGTATATTGACAAAGAGCACTATGACAAACACTATATTGACAGTAGCAAGAAGACATTGCAGATATATGATACGACCCTAACTCATTTTCTTTTTCAGTTAATGTTAGATGACTTGTATAAAAATATTTGAAATGATGCTCATCTGATTGTGCCATCACTAAGCATCACTTTTTCTTTTAATCCATGACGTATAACTACCCATTTAAATACACAAATTATGCAAGTGTAAAGCGAGCACTCTATTTCACATGTTCTATAGATTCTATTTAGGATTATTAACGCTATCATATCAATCTCAAATAGGGCATGAAGATCTAACCACAATTTGTTAAAATAGTTAGCATTTCAATTATAAATGGAGGTTATCCCGTAAGTCAAAAGGGTAACTAATTTGAACTGTATTGTCAGGAATCTGATTTCTACCGTCCCATTAGTGATTTGTTATAAGAAAATATATATAATGGAGGATAACTTGAGAAAAACTCCATGTCTGCCTCACCTTAGCTCTCCACAAAGCATAAAGCTAAACTCAAATTTTTAATAACCTAAACTTAATTAGTTCAGTAGAATAAATTAATGCTCCTTACTTTATTTATTCAATATAAAAATATATAATTATTGGATGTCGACTAAAAAAATAAAAGAAATGTAGAATAATGGGAAGTTCCTCATTTCAAAAAACAGAAAACAAAAAAAAAAAACGTAGGATTAATTAAGAAGCAAAAAGGGGAGAAGGCATAAAAGCAGAAGAAATAATTAAATAAAAAATAAAGGAAACTTCAAGAGAGAGATTGGAATATAATCCTTTTGTGTGTATCTCTCAGCCGTGAAGATCGCATCCACTACACCATTTCCTGTCACAATCACACACCTCCATAAACATTCTCCAAAATTACCGCTTTACTACTCCTATCACACAAACACAAAAACACCAAATATTGAAAAATACCCAAAACAAACGGCAAATAACGGACAAAAAAGTAGCAGAAAAAACAAACAAACCTCTTCCATCTTCACACTTGCTACTTCACCGCCAGTAATGCCCATATCCACACTATGAAACCATGAATAATATGTCATCTGGGCCACCACCGGAGCAGCAACCCGACCCACCACCACCAAAACCACCACAAATAGTCCGTAAACTCGTAGTGGAAATTTTTGACGCTAGGAATCTACTACCAAAAGACGGGCAAGGCAGTTCTAGCCCATATGTTGTGGTGGATTTTGATGGTCAAAAGAAGCGTACCTCAACTGTGCACAGAAATCTTAACCCAGAATGGAATGAAGGTCTGGAATTCATTATTTCTGATCCAAGAACAATGGAATTTGAAGAGCTGGATATTGAGGTTTTTAATGATAAGAGGCTGAGCAATGGAAATGCAAGGAAGAATCATTTTTTAGGGAGAGTTAAGCTTTATGGGAGTCAGTTTGCTAGGAGAGGTGAAGAGGGTTTGATTTACTTTCCTTTAGAGAAAAAGAGTGTTTTTAGTTGGATTAGAGGCGAGCTTGGTTTGAAGATTTATTACTATGATGAAATGGTGCAAGAACAAGAAGAACCACCACCACCGCAACCGGAACAACAACAACAACAACAACAACAGCTGCAGCAGCAACAACCACCACAAGAAGAAGTGAAGAAAACCCCTGTTTATGTTGTAATGGAAGAGCCGCGTCATAGGATGCTCGAAGTTCCTATGATGATGCCTACCGAGGTTCCCATGGAAGGACACACACAGGAGCATTCTCCACCTATCGTTACAATTGAGGAATCTCCACCACCACAGATGAATATGCCACCGGAACAGCAGCAACAACAGTTTCTTCACAGGCATGAAGAGGGCCCACAAGTGATGATGAGTGGGCCACCACCTGATCAGTATCCAGCGCCAGAAGTGAAACGGATGCAAGCGGGTAGAGCTGGAGAAAGATTAAGAGTCATGAAACGACCAAACGGAGACTATTCGCCACGTGTAATCTCCGGTAAAGTCGGAGTTGAATCCGAAAAAATCTCTGCCTTCGACCTCGTTGAACCAATGCAATACCTCTTCGTTAGAATTGTTAAAGCTAGAGGTCTTGCACCAAGTGAATGCCCATTCATAAAGATCCGTACATCAACCCATTTCCTCCGGTCAAAACCCGGAATTATCCGACCCGGTGAAGCTTATTCCAATCCAGAGTGGCAACAGGTCTTTGCTTTAGGCTACAACAAACAAGAGACAACCAATTCAACACTTGAAATTTCAGTTTGGGATAGGGCTTCCGACCATTTCTTAGGTGGGGTCTGTCTCGACCTTTCCGATGTACCAGTGAGGGACCCACCTGATAGTCCTCTTGCTCCTCAATGGTATCAGCTTGAAGGTAGTGCTGATGACCAACACAAAGTTTCAGGTGACATTCAGCTTTCTGTTTGGATTGGAACTCAAGCAGATGATGCATTTCCTGAATCTTGCAGCTCAGACGCGCCGTACGTGGCCCACACGCGCCCAAAAGTGTATCAATCTCCTAAGTTATGGTATCTGAGGGTTACAGTGATTGAAGCTCAGGACCTTCACATTGCTCCCAATTTACCCCCGTTGACTGCACCGGAGGTAAGAGTCAAAGCTCGGCTGGCGTTTCAATCGGTGAGGACTCGACGAGGGTCCATGAAGCATCACAGTTCCGCGTTCCACTGGAATGAAGATTTGATATTCGTTGCCGGTGATCCACTTGAAGACAGCCTCTTTTTGCTTGTGGAAGACTGTACGACGAAGGAGCCAGTGCCTCTCGGGTACATAATAATTCCCGTGAGCTCGATTGAGCAACGACTCGATGAGCGACTTGTGCCAGCTAAGTGGTTCGGATTAGAAAGTGGGCCTGGTGGGGCTTACTGTGGAAGGCTACACTTGAGGATGTGCTTAGAAGGAGGATATCACGTGCTTGACGAAGCAGCGCACGTGTGTAGTGATTTCAGGCCCACGGCTAAGCAGCTATGGAAGCCTGCTGTTGGTATTTTGGAGCTGGGTATTCTTGGAGCTCGCGGGTTGTTACCTTTGAAATCCAAGGGTCCGGGAAAAGGATCCACAGATGCTTATTGTGTTGCAAAATATGGTAAGAAATGGGTCAGGACTCGGACTTTAACTGATACGTTTGACCCACGTTGGAACGAGCAGTACACGTGGCAAGTATACGATCCTTGTACAGTTCTTACAATTGGAGTATTCGACAATAGGCGTATGTTTGCTGATGGGTGTGATAATCAGCCTGATTTCCGTATAGGAAAAGTACGTATACGAGTCTCTACATTAGAGAATAACAAAGTGTACACAAATTCCTATCCGCTGCTAGTTCTGTCGCGGTCGGGGTTGAAGAAAATGGGTGAAATCGAAGTAGCAATTCGATTTGTTTGCCCATCACTGTTACCAGAAACATGTGCTGTTTATGGGCAGCCAGTGTTACCAAAGATGCATTATCTACGCCCACTCGGGGTGGCTCAACAAGAGGCATTGAGAGGGGCAGCTATCAAAATGGTTGCATCATGGTTAGCTCGATCCGAGCCACCTTTGGGACCAGAGGTAGTTCGCTACATGTTGGATGCGGATTCTCACACGTGGAGCATGAGGAAGAGTAAGGCTAATTGGTTCCGGATAGTAGCCGTGTTAGCTTGGGCTGTTGGGTTAGCAAAATGGTTGGATGACATTAGAAGGTGGAGAAATCCAGTAACAACCATACTAGTCCATGTTTTATACTTGGTGCTTGTTTGGTATCCAGATTTGATTGTCCCCACCGGGTTTTTGTACGTGTTTTTAATCGGTGTGTGGTATTACCGGTTCAGGCCTAAAATACCCGCAGGTATGGATACCCGAATATCCCAATCGGAAACAGTCGACCCGGATGAATTGGATGAGGAATTCGACACAATGCCAAGTTCAAAACCACCCGAAATAATTCGGATGCGTTATGACAGATTGAGGATATTGGCAGCAAGGGTCCAAACGGTTTTAGGTGATTTTGCAACACAAGGAGAAAGGGTCCAAGCATTGGTCAGCTGGAGGGACCCAAGGGCCACAAAATTGTTCATCATCCTGTGCTTAATTATAACAATAGTCCTATATGCAGTGCCACCAAAAATGGTAGCAGTGGCCCTTGGATTCTACTTCCTGCGACATCCTATGTTCAGGGACCCAATGCCACCTGCAACTTTGAATTTCTTTAGGAGACTTCCAAGTTTATCTGACCGCTTGATGTAGTACACAGTCACTAGTCACTACACTCTGCTGAGTAAATAAAACTTTAGTCAACAATTATTTTATGGGCCCCATCAATTGCGGAGTGTGTGAAAATCTCCTTTTTTCACAATGCTTGAAAAGGTGGGGGTTTTCATCACATACAACATTGGAAGAAGTGAAAAGTGTAGGGTGAAAGGGCAAGTGGCGATGATTGACTAACTGTTGGAATAAGAAAGAAAAAGGAGGAAACCATGGGGCGGGTAAGAAGACTCATGAGTGCGAGATTAAAGGGCTGAGATTTTTGAAAGGACAAGATTATTTTTGGCTGTAATTTTTGTCGTCAAAAGTATTGACATTGATTTCTATTCCACATATATAAAAATGAAAGATAATGATATCTTTCTTTTGTTGCATTGCAAGCTTTAGACTCAATTCTGTTTCAACTCTGACAAGCGTTTTATGACTCAAATTTTAGATCCATTTATGTGAGATATACACGCTTCTATTACAGACACAAATATTTAAGATAGTTATGTCTTACTGAATATAAAAGTATAAAAATGGACAGTTGATCAAAAACAAATAGTTGCACGTCTTTAGGTCAGGACCATTAGGTGCCATTCTGCATTAGTCAAGGCTACTTGATAGGGATAAATAAGTCTTAGAGCTGCTACACTCATTTTAGGTGACATTTGTTTTGAAAAACAGGTGAAAGAATCAGAAATTCTTCTAGTTACAAAAACTTGTAAAACTGATTTTTGGTCTAACATTGTTTAGTTGGAAAAAATAGAAATGGTGGGATCCTTTGAAAGTTGAAACAAAAAGGATTGTTCCAATAGGGGTCAGTTTGTCTTATTAATCTTTTAACCAATCAAAAATTAACTCTAAATTTGATTCCTATATTAGTAATGAGTCTAAAATGTGCTCCTTACTTATCTCTATTATCGAGGATCTAAAATTACGGCCTAAATTGTCATGCCTACAAGGTGCTCGGGATTAAATGTAGCATGCTTTGTTGGTTATATCATCAGTCAATTCTGAAAATGCCAACACCATTCAATATGCTACTTCTTTTATGTCCACCGCAGGGAAATAGGGCCATGGATGGAGCCTCTCAAATCTTAGTGTCCTATTTATTTTCAACACAAACTGACCATAGTTGAACAAATTCCATCAAGAATATCGAAACTATTTCAAGCCTGTTAATTCTTCCAGAAATGTTTAGCATCATCATCATCAAATAGCACTCTACTGGTAGATTAAACAAGCAAGGTAACAAATGCCAGAGACGGAAGGTACAGCAAAACATGACGCTGCAACCAAAACTGAAGATGAGGAAATTTATGAGAAGGAGAAAGAAGATAAGCATTCGGATGAAGATGGAAAAGACGATAAAGATGAGAAGGAAGGTAAGGATAAGAAGAAGAAGAAGAAAGACAAGGATGAAAAAAACGATGAAAAAGATAACAAGAAGAACAAGAAGAAGGATAAAAAAGAGAAGAATTCCAATGATAAGAAGGACATAGCAAAACTCAAGCTTAAAGTGGAGAAAATTGATGCTAAAATGCAGGATCTGGAAGAAAAGAGGGAGGTAATTCTCGAGCTGTTTAATGAAGCTGGCAAAATTGCAGCCAATGCAAGTGCTGCTCGCCTTCCATTCGATCCCTTATCGAGCCACTTGACGAAAAAAAAGAAAAAAGCCAAGTGATGTTTCTGTGTTTTTGTAATTTTGTATATCCGAGATTGGGATGAACTCAAGTAAATACTTACCAAATAGTGTCTGTAGAACCCTGCCTAAAGCAGAAAATTAAATTTTGTGCCTCATTTTTTTAACATAACAAGATTGTAAAGAGAAATAGACAATTAATGAAGAACTCATAGGAAAATACAGAATTTTTGGAAGGCAGAACTGTAAATCAATTTAAGCACATGAGAGCAGAAACTGCATATGTGAATTTTACCTCATGCCCATAATTGAATTACTTTCACATTTTTCGTTTTCAATGTTAAAGTGCATGACAGTTGACACTGATATTTCAAACACGATTTAAACAATGTTCATCTGTTTAACGTGCAACATTACCAGGGAGGTTATTCTAGGTGCCTATTTTTTATCTTTAATTTCTGCGGTGAACTACTTATGGAATATTCATCTATCTACAGTAACATAAATTCAGAGATGTATCAAAGCTAAGAGGATCAGTAAGTAAAAGAAATAAACTATATGCAGAGTTTATTATGGAAGTCACACCTGAACAAAAATTGTTTGAAGAAAATTTTAGATATTATTTTTGTCACGAAAAGCTCAATATTCATTCCTCTTGGTTACCATGAAGAGCAATTTATGTTGTCTGTTAATCTCTCTTGTACTATTATCCTAGGGGAAGCTTCCTAAGACGTGAAATCTCGATTCATAAGGAAGCTTCATATTTGTCTTGTTATTACCTTGCTTGCACATATCATATTCAAACATAATCTAATAAAGGAAGGATCAACTAACAGCTTAGGATCTCAATTTTGGGGCCAAGAAAAACACAATGAGCAAGCAGCCAGGCATTTATTCTGATATTGGCAAAAATGCAACAGGTACTTGCTGTCATATGTTTCTGCTGCTAATTCTTCATGCACATCCAAATATTTCCTAATGAACTTAAAAAAAAAAAAAAAAAGAATGCCCTTCCACTTTTGATATCTGTCGCAATTCAGTGCTGGAAATCTTTTAATTCGAATATTTATAAATTTTATAGAGGATCTAATATGTTACTTATTTACATCAGATCTTCTGTATGGAGATCATATCAGGCAATCGCCAATTCGCTGTCACTACAATTGGCTTGATTTTTTGAGCTTATACTTCAAGTGTCAAGGTATTTATTGTTATTTCTTCACTTCTTCCTTTTTCTCCTTATATTATTCTTTGTGAAAATTACTGTATGATCATTGTAGTTAGTGGCATTGTACCTGGGCTAAGTACACTTCTCAAGTTGCATATACGAGATCAGAGGCCTGGAAATGTAAGAATTTCTTTTCTTGCTTTGGCATTATGATTATAATTCTTTATCAGAAGTATATTTTTCCTATCTTATGCCTATACATGTATGTATTAACAGGTGGAAGTGCAGTACATGAATAATTATTTTGGAGTTGCAACAGGCATCACTTTGGCAAAAAGTCCCCTGTTAACTCTATCTGGTGTCACAGGAATTGGGTTTTTTAGCATTGGTTCAGAGATATCTTTCGATACAGCAACCAAAACACTGACCGAATATAATGCTGGTTTGAACGTCAATACTGACATTCTCACTGCTTCACTCACCCTGTAAATCTTCTCCAGCGTGATTTGAAGTTTCTTTTGAGTAACAAGTTGAACCCCATTTTAAGAGAAAATGACAAGAAATGTCCCTTATCTTTGATGAAGACTAGAAGTGTTAAACTTTTGACAAACTTAAAGGACCAAATTGTTAAGTGCCTACTGAAGGGACTATTTCGAATCTACCCTCAAACATGACGGACCAACTCTGTCATTTTCTCCCCATTTTGATATCATGATTGTTTTCATACTAGATAGCATTTTTCTCTTGCAAAGTTAAGGATGCTCAATGTTCTGATGCAAGTAAGAATTGCAGGAGCGATAAAGCTGATACTTTGAGAGCTCACTTTTACCGGCCAATTCGACCCTTAACAAGCACTGGGGTTGCAGCGGAGATAACGCATAGGTTCATCAGCAAACAGCCGACTCTAACACTAGGAGCTCAGCATTGTCTGTTTCCTTTCATGCTGATTAAAGCTCGAGTTACAAGTGATGGCAGTTTGGGTGCTCTTGTCCAAAACAATATTTTCTCAACAGTCTTTCTGACTATCGCAACAGAGTTGAATGTCATGGATGCCAGGAATACTGCGAAACTGGGGTTCTCACTCGCCCTTAACCTTAAGCGTACCAGAGGCGAACCTAGGATTTGAAGTTTCTGGCTACCCTTCACTTACCAGAGAACTCACAATTCATTTATGCTACTATGCTTGCAATTTTATTATAATTTTTTTCCTGAATTAGCCGGCCCGCACTTCCGCAACTAATAACGGGGTATGACCTCACTACTATATAGGATATGTTACCTTCTCTTCAATGAGTGCAGTGAAGGACTCTAGGCTCACCCGCCGGTTTAACTTATGGCATCATCGACTTGCTTTTCAATCAAAGCGATTTCATTACCATAAAGAAAAACCTCTCTTTAGGGATCAGCCCCGTCCTAGATGTAATAGTCAATCAGCAGGACGTTCAAAGAAGCTATGCACCTTCACTGAGTGTTAATGAAAGAAGGCCCTTTCATCTCAGCTACGGAAAGTTTTCTCAAAAAATTATTATTCAGAAAAATTACTCAATTATTGTAATTTCAAGTATAAATTTACTCAATTGATTAAAGTGATTACATTTTTAGTAGATTTCTCAATAGATATACAAGGCATGGAACAAATCCTAATTGGTTATGCCGAACCCGTACCATACTATGCATTCATCCTTGGTCACAACAAAGATAATAGTCTCTCTCAGAGACGTATTTATCCTCGAATATGTCCTATGACTATTTATGCAAGCTAAGTCCATATCCTAGAATTGTTCCGCACTTTTTATAAAGCTGCATATTTGCAGACAATCAACTTAAAGCATGAGAAAATGGTTGGAAATACAATAAAAACCATAAGAAGTTGCAGTACCTGCAAGAAATGAAAATTTGTCTATCTCAAAGGTGCTCCCACATCACCACTTGCTCCAAGAATCATCTGTTGCTTGTAATCAAGCAATAGACTAAAACAAATTGCAGACACCATGGAAGAAAAAAGAGATCTTATTTTGTTAAAATGAACAACATTATAGAAATGTAATGGGTGACGGATCTCTGAACTCTTTTCTGAGAGAAGCTCAACAACACTAATCCAAGCTTTGAAACAGCATTCAACAACAAAATTATTTACCATAGATAAAAGACACACGGGTGATGGAGGTTCTGATGGTACTGAATTTGAAGGATGAGCAACAAACATAAACATTCACGGTATAGAGACTGGTGGGATATTGATGCTTCTTCTGGAAATACTAGATTACCTGACGATTGAGGGGAAACTCGTCTCCTTTCACATTTATCAAACATATTACCCTGTATACCTTAAGACCTGTGTAACAAAGACCAAAGTCAAGGATAAATAGAAGAAGAGAACCTACAACATAGCACACTAATGGCGGTGTATTTCAATCAAAATGCCTGATAAGCAGTATACCTACTAATGTGAATCAAACCTCAGTATAAATATCCAGTACTACTCCATGTAAATATTGCATGGGATTCTTAGAGATGAATCTTCAAGTACCATAATATGGAATACTTAAAAAGACTTGGGAAACCAAAAGTATCCCAACAGAGCAGATAAAAATGGGTTACTTCTGTCCTACCTGTACGGGGACATGGTAGTCACAAAAATATGGGATGCTGTAGAACAATCTTATGGAACTTGAAAATTCTTTGAACAATTCTTCTGTAAATATTCAAAACCTTACCAAACTGATTATAAACATAGATAGTATTGGGATTAATCAATCTCTAACAAAGTCAAACTCACCACATATTTCCATGTAAAGAAAGAAAAGTCTAAAAATTGACAAAGCTTCCATTAACATTCATGAGCAATAAATATTTATTGCCCAACAGAAGCCTGAAGAAGTCCATCACGAATCTGCTGTGCCACATCTTTTACAGCACCAGGCCCGTGGGGGATGAAGACAGCAGATGATTTGCTGGAAGCCCCAATTTCTTTCATGGTGTCGAAGTATTGGGTTACAAGGACCATGTCCATAACATCCTTTGCTGTAGTTCCAGGCACGTTGACTGAAAATCCTAGCACACTATCTCTCAGACCATCCACAATTGCTTGACGTTGTCGTGCAATACCTAAGCCTGAGAGATACTTAGATTCGGCCTCCCCTTCAGCCCTCTTAATTTGCAAAATCTTCTCGGCCTCTGCCTTCTCATTAGCAGCCACCCTCAGCCGAGCAGCTGTAGAGTTGAGGATAGTTAGGACATCAAATAGTGAGGAAGACTGAATTAACCTGTTTGGCCAAGTTTTTATATCAACTTATTTCGAGAAGTGCTTTTCAAAAAAGTACTTTTGGCGAGAAGCAATTTATGTTTGGCTACTCAATTTGAAAAGCACTTTTATGCAGCGATTAGGAGCGTTTGGACATGGTTTGAAACCATGTTTGGACATGTAATTTGAATATCTTAAATTGTATTTTCTCTTATAGACATAAAAACCCACAAGTTGTGAAAACTATCAAAACATTCCCAATTCTTATACAATCTTACCAAATGAGCAAGTCATAGTTCATAACAAAGTTAATACGCTACTAGAAGGCCTTTCTAAAATATACAACATCAATTGATCAAACTTTAGTTCAATAAAAATGAAAATTTAACATGAATAGTAATATAACTACTCTTTAATATAATCCTCCTACATGGTAGACATAAATAAAAGTAGGTGAAAGTTAATGAGGTTAGTAAATGGTTGGTGGGAGTAATTGTTAAAAATATTTACCAACATATGGGTCTTTTTTTATAAGATATAAACTTATGGGTCAAGTTTTATATTTAAAATTTTTGAAACCATGGTTTGAAACCCCAAATCATGCCTTTTTGGATGATTCATGAGATAAAATGCATGTTCAAACGCTGGTTTCAAACCGCATGTCTAAACGCCTACTTAGTGTTTGGCCAAAACACACACACACACACAAAAAAAAAAAAAAAAAAGAGCACTTTTGGCCTTAAAAAGCTCTGGCCAAACAGGCTATAAGAGTATCAGAATTTTCATTCTGGCAAACTAAATTTCTCGAATTGCCACCCTCAAAGCCTTTGAGTCTTTGTCTGCACACCAAAATATTAAGCAGAATAAAAAGAGGCTGGTCTTCAAGGAGCTTGGAAGAAATAGATGAAATTACAATTTCTAAAACTGCAATGTGTTGCATCCAGGTTTAAGTATCTTTATCCACAAAAAGATCATTATACTGGTAAATTGAAAATCCTTCGATTGGAATATATATTCCTCTCTAGTAGAACAGTTGAGAAACAGTAAGCGTATAAGGAAGGCTTAATCAGAGTAAGGGATTTATTTATACCAGCATTGATCTCATTCATAGCTCTCTTCACATGCTCATCTGGTACGATATCAACTATAAGTGTCTGAACAATTTCATATCCATAAGCTGACATAGCCTGTAAAAGAGCAAGAAAGCACTTATATGATCAAATTAAGGATTGAGATCAATGATTCCAACGGAAAATCATCAAAAATTCACTTACTTTCTCAAGTTCCTCCTCAACAGACCTAGCAATTTCATTTTTTTGCTCGAAGACATCATCAAGATTGAGTTTCGGAACACTCGCTCTTATCACTGACGAAATAAAGAACATATGAGTCATAAAATCTGTCATGTCTTATTAAATGCAGGTAATAAATCATCAGATCTAAATAAAGTGAAAGTTTAGTTACTGACCATCAAAAACATATGCCTGAATTTGACCCTTAGTGTTACTTAGCTTGTAGAAAGCTTCATTTGCTTTGTCTGCCAGGGCACGGTACTGAATTGATGCGACAACGTTGACAAATACATTATCCTGAATATTATTGCAATCAATGTATTAGCATAACAAGTAAATTTGGACAAACTTACACCTACTAGTTTATGCTACAATTAAATGGTAATCTATGGTTAACTTAGATAAATTAGTGTTGAGAAAATGACAAAAATGGCCCCCATCTTCGTTAGTAGGTTCAAAATAGTCCCTGAAGTATCACCTGAGCAGTTTTGGTGATTTAAGTTTGTCAAACGTGAGCCATTTTGGTCATTTAAGATTGCCAAAAGTCAGCACTTTTGATCTCCATTAGATATTTACCAAACTCTTATTGTTAAATTTTACCAGAACTGCAGAAAAAATTTAACCAGAAACGCCATTAATTTCCGTGTAGATCACAGAAACCGCAACAACTACACCATACACAAAAAAATAGACAAAAATATCAGAAATTGCACCTCATAGAATAGACCAAAAATAATATAAACTGCAAAAGCTGTACTTCCAAGTGTGACCCGTCAAGTATTTTATATTCACAGTTCCGATTAAATTTAACAATTAAGTTTAGTAATATCTGATGGAGATCAAAAGTGCTCACTATTGGCAAAACTTAAAGGACCAAAACTGCTCAGATGATGATACTTAGGGTGTGTTCGGTATGGAGGAAAACATTTTTTGGAAAATGTTTTCTAATTTTCCCATGTTTGTTTGGTCAAAATTTTTGGAAAACACTTTCTTTAGGAAAACAAATTCCTCAAAAATGAGGAAAATGACTTCCCTAATAAAAGTAGGGAAAACAAGTCTATAAGTGCATTCTACCAACCACCCATCCCACCCCCCACCACTCCCACCACCCCACCCCCATGCCTACCCCACCCCACGCACCCCTGCTCTACCCCCCGGCAAAATAAAAATTAATTTTATTTTGAAAAAAAAGTTTTGAACTTTTTTTTTTTTTGGTCTTTTGCACCACCCCACCCCACCCCCACCAACAATCAAATCCCAGCCCTGCCCCACCCCCACCCACCCTTGCTCCCCAAAAAAAATTAATTTTGTTTTGGAAAAAAAGTTTTGAATTTTGTTTTCTTCTTTTTTGCACCACCCCACCCCTGCCCCGCCCCCCCCCCCCAAAATTAATTTTGTTTTGAAAAAATGTTTTGATTTTTTTTTTTTTGTTTTTTGCACCACCCCACCCAGCCTGCCCCACCCCCACGCCCCTCCCAAAAAAAAAAATTAATTTTGTTTTGACAAAAAAGTTTTGAATTTTTTTTTTCTTGTTTTTTTGCACCACCCCCGCCCCCAAAAAAAAAAATTTGCTTTGAAAAAAAAGTTTTGAATTTTTTTTTTTTTTGGGTTTTTTGCCCCACCCCCACCCCCCTTCCCGACGCCCCACCACCCCCTCCAAAAAGAATTGAGGTCGGGGGTGGGGTGGGTGGTTGTGGAGTTGGTGTGGTATGGGTTCACACGGTCGGGGGAGGGGGTGGAGATGTGAAGCTTGGGTGGGTTTTTTCCTGAAAATGTTTTCTACCAAACAAACAAACATGAGAAAATAAGTAAAAAATTTACTTATTTTTCGCTACCCAAACGAACATGAGAAAATAAGTAGAAATTCACTTATTTTTGAAGAACATATTTTACAGGAAAACATTTTCCTTTATACCGAACACACCCTTAAGGGACTATTTCTAACTTACTACCCAACATAAGGGACCATTTTTTCATTTGCTCTATTACTGTTTCAATGCTGCCTTTTTTATTTCAAACCAAACTAATTCAGAGATAAGAATAAACCTTAGTCTTGGTTTCACAGCGGACATCCAGTTGCTGCAACCTGAGTGAGAGATGACCAGCCAACTGGCTTCCAAGGAACCAAGGTACACAGTGGCAACCTGGCTCAAGCACATCCTGATACTTACCAAAACGCTCCTTAATCGCAACAGTGGATTGATCAACTTGAACACAGCAGAACAAATTGCCCATATTCTACAAGGACAGCATAAACAACAGATATTAAGAGTATATAATCCAGAAGATGTCCACAAATTGAACCACAAAACCTGCTCAAATAACATCCAAATAAATTGGATAAAGTATACTTGTCTTTGTAACACTAACCAGCAATTTAGGGGAAATTTCAGATTCCAGTAGACAACTTTAATCTTCCAGAAATTTGTCAAACACAAAATTAGACAAAAGAAACACGAACACCAGTTTACAGATTCCACTTGAATACCAAGGCAGGTCAATAGGGAGGGCTACCTTTTGAGAGAAAAAAAAAAAAGCTTTGAGAAGTTTACAGAAAGAAATTCTGATAAAGTCTTGATAAACCCAAAAAAAATATTAATCAAGAATCATGATTTAGAAAACACAGAAATATTAAAATAATCATTGATATCCAGGTAATTATGAAAGCCATAACCCACCAATTGAAATTGAAGTTACGGTTAGCTGTCAATACGCATGAAAAGTAGCTATTTCTACCTACTTTTTTAATAACAAAATAGTTTGTTTAATACTCCCTGTGTCTCAATTTATATGTATAGTTCGGATTTTGAGAGTCAAATTTCCAATTTTTGATACTATATTCGAATTTAGAAACTTTATGTTTTTTGAAATAAAATTACATAAAAAGTACAAAAAGTCACAATAATTAGTAACTTAATATATCTATAAAAGTATATGAAAAAATTACAGTAAAAAGAAAATCAAAATTCGCTACATAAACTGAGACGGAGGGAGCTTTTTAACCTACTAAACCTCATGAAACCTAGGGGCCGAGCCAAGTGGTTGGAAGCAGGTCTTTCGATAAAAAATTACTCTATATATATATATAATGTTAATATCATTTTTATGTATATATAATAGATATTGAATCCACTTAGCTTTTTGGAATGTTTACTTTTTTATATTTTGAACCCTCTTAGGAAAAATTTTGACTCCGCCGCAGAATTTCAAAACCCAAAACCGCCTTTCAGACGGAGAAGCACAAGTAAAAAATCGACGGCATTTTAGAAGTTGTACACCCCTTTTCATTCAATTATTTGGAGAACTAAACCAAGCTTTTATATTCTACTAGCAATCGAATCTTCAGGCAGTATCTCACAATGAAACACAAGAAGGGTAAAGAAAAGAACAAGGGGAACAAAACAGAGAAACATAAAAATTAGCAATTCAAGAAAACCATGGAAGTAAATGGACAGCGAAACTCAATCGGGTACACAACACGCATACAAATTAAAAAGATGTACTTTTATATATTCATGCAGCCCACTGACTAGGGAAAAAGGGGGAAGAGACTTACGATTTATATGAAGCAAAAAACCAAGACTTGAAGAATGATACGAATGCACAACTAAACGTGGTGCTTATATACTATAAGAAGAAGATCCCAACTAGGGCAGAAGCTGCGTGGAAATTGAGGTTTTTTCAAGGTAACAAGGGTTTTTGGATAAGCACTACTACTAGTAGTAATAAGGATTAAGCCATGAAATTATGGTATGCTGGCTCAAACGCAGCGGCGGAGCCAGTATTTGCGCGAGAGGGTTCAAAATATAAAAAAGTAAACATACAAGAAGCCTAAGGGGTGTCAACGTCTATTATATATACATAAAAATATAATTTTAATCTTGTAAAAATAGTGTTTTTTTTCCGCCGAGGGGTTCGGATGAACACCCTCGGCATAGTGTGGCTCCGCCACTGCTCAAACGTTTGAAATCGGGTGATTAGTTTTGGAGTCCGGAATCAAAATGACCCCAAAAAAAATCTTGTGAACCAAAATACCCCAACAAAAAAAAAAAGTTACAGAAGTACCTTTAGGGCAGTATTTTACTGCGCTAAAGCACTTAACCGTGACGGAGCCATTAAGTGCTTTAGCGTAGTATTTTACTGCGCTAAACAATATTTTCTCTCCCCTATAGGAGTCCACCATTTTTTCAAAACAGCCACTTATTACATTTTCACACATTTTTACGTAGTTTAGCCGTATATTAATCGTGTTTTGAGACTCCAAAACTTCAATATTTTATATAGAATCCTACTTATATTTGTACGATCAATAAGGTAGGCTCAATACTTCAAGGATACGCAAAAGTTTGGATTGTCGTTTAGTGGTTGAAAAGTGCTTGAAGTCCTTTTTTGTTTGAAGACTTGTAGTCATTAGCTTTACGTTATTTATCTTTTGGGGTTTCGTGTTTTTTTCAAATTAATGCTTAACTTTATTTCGAATGTGTCACGTTTTTTTTATTATCAATTTAGGATGTGAAACTATAAACAATAATAAAGATTAAGATAATATTTATAAATATAAATAGATATGCAAAAAATATATAATATTTATGATACACTGTACAACACTAATGTATATACACTATCGTGGATGGGTCCCACGTGTGATATGCCTGAGACTATCCTTAGACCTAAGGCTCATACCATCCCCACCGCCCTCGCCATCGTCTCCATCGCCCTTTTTCCTCTTAATAACCGGGCACTCCAAGTCAGGATCATCTCCTCTTCCCCTGGGCCGTGCGCCCTTGACTAGAATGTGTTTCTTCTTGGGATCTGGTCTCGCTAGCACGGGTAGAACCTCATGCTGACCTGGGTCTGGAAACTCGACCTCTTCCTCATCGGGAGTCGCCACCGCAGACGCCGAAGGATGAACCTGAAAAGTATATAATAATTAGTACCATTTCTTATTTATATTGAATACATTAACGTTTGTTGAATAATCACACTTGTGTATCAACGGGCGCCTGAGTAAGCTCCTGAGATGGGTCTGTAGGCTCCTGAAATGGGCCTGGTGCAGAATATGAGGTAGTCTCCTGGACGAGATGTTGTTCGAAGTCCAAATAAAGGTTATAAAAATTAAATAAATATTTACCTTATATTGAATGAAATTGTTTTTAAGTAAAAATCTTACCTGCGCCTCGGTAGTCTCATGAGAAGACACCTCTGCCTCGGCAGGCTGATGAGAAGGCTCTTGAATGGGTCGCTCCTGTGGACCCACCGGCGTCGAATCCTAAAATATGAAAAAAAACGAAATAATAAGTAACATACATATTTAAAATAAGTACTTTAAATAATAAAATATGTATTTTAAATATTGACCTTATATTGAATAAAACTAATTTAAAAAAAAAAAGCTTACATGTGGCTCGACAGTCACATGGGAAGACACCGTTGGCTCGGCAGGCCCATGAGAAAACGCCTAAGTGGGTGGCTCTGCTGGACCCGCTAGCGCCGAATCCTAAAATATAAAATATTACTAAATAATGAGTAACATATATATTTAAAATAAGTAATTTAAATGACCAAATAAGTATTTTAAATACTAACCGGGATTAAAAACTCATCGAAGTCAAGAATCCTGGCTCCCTCTAAATTCCTCACAGGCTGCTCATCAGCTAATGAAGCGCGTAACGCCGCTCAATCGTCGTTATCACGCTCCTCTATGTATGCATTCTGGCTCGGCTGTGATGAAGGCCCAGGTATCTCAGCAAGTAGGAGCGCCGGCGTAAACGTAGGTGAGTCCCTAGGTAAGCTGCCACCGGCCTGGAACGGCTGCGGATGGACTAGACCGGGAACGTCCTCTAGAATGGGATCGGCCTCATCTGCCTCATCTACCAGATGGTGTCCTTCACCACCAGGTCCTCTAGCAGCAGCATCGCGTCCTCTACCCGTACGGCATCCTCTGGCAGCACGGCCTCCTCCTCTGGGAGTACCCGGTCCTCCTCCTTGCGCTTGCTGATACTCATCCTCTGGAACAGGCTCCTCCATGCGCCTAATCTCTCCTGCCTGCCAGATACCATCCTCGGATATTCGTACCATCTCCGACGCAAGCCCCGCAAGCCCGGGGTAAGGCGTATGCTCTAACCCCAACATGCGTAATCGTTGTATGGCCACCAGCTGCATTTGTGTTCAACAGTAAAAAAAAGTTATTTTTTAAAACGTAACAATTAATGCAATTAAATAAATCTAAATACGATAAACTTACCAATGCCTCGTACTGCCCCGCGAGTGCTGAGTATCCTACATCCTTAGCGGGACGCAAAGCTGGGTTGCCGATCAATCGGCGTGTGATCTGATAATACCAGCGCATGTAATCCTCAATGGGAGTCAAATGGCCGACCACCGCTAAAGTTCCCAACCTGTTCTCCCAACGGTGGAGCTGGACAACCATGAAAGCTAGAAAATCATCATCAACGGCAGCCCGATCGTCCCGCTGGTAGTGTCGGAGCTCATGACGTACGTCAGGGGGTATACTCTGTGTATGCCCAAACTGTCGTAAGACACGCTCGGGCATGTGGTCCTCTACGATGTCCAGGTGTATCAATGGACACCGCGACCTCTAAACCCCCTGACCTGTCCTGCAAAAGGCCGGCAAACCATCTAATATAGCAGCGTATGACGTCCATATAAATAGCTGCATAACATATAAATACAAATCAGTGATCACTAAGTAGAAAAGACGTTAAATTAAATTAATAATGTAAAGTTAAATAATTTTACCGCATCGTTCGTCATGTGATCAAGCTGGTCCCGGAATGAAAGAATACTGTGGTGCGTATCCACATCCCGATCAAAACCCGTTGTCCACCTCCTTGCATAAGGCATGTCAATCTCGAGGTGATGCCTAGGTACGGGCTGAAAAGGCAGCATCCTCTCCCACGCCCATAACTGTAAGCGATATTAGAAAATACTATTTTTTAGTCGTCGTTTCAAGAGGTTTGTTTACATTAAAGAAACGCACAGTTAAAATATTACCTGGAGAAGAGCAAAAAATCCACACATATATCTGACAGCACCAATAAACACTCGGCATAGGCATCTGTAAAGATACGCCAAAACAGCACCGCCCCAGCTGTAGTCTCCCAAGCAGTCCTGATGCTCCAAGAAAACCAAATAACATAAACTGACAAAGGCACCCGATGAGTTCGGGAACAAGATGGCCCCTAATATAATAAGCAGGTACAAATGGGCATGACGATCAACATCGTCCTGCTGGGTGCCGTCCACAACCGGATCCAGACCCTTCAAATAAGTGCAGAGTGCACTAAGCTGAACCCGACTCTGTCCCGATATCTGGGTCGCAGCATTAGGCATGAAGTGGGTGAGCCTAGTCAACTCTGTCACCCATGTCCGACTAGGAGGAGGCTCGTAACGAGTGTATAATGGCTCTCCATCTACCCGCAATACAAAGAGGACCTCTACATCCTGAAGTGTAATCGTGGCCTCACCAGTGCGAAGATGGAAGGTATGTGTCTCCAGCCTCCACCGCTCAACCATGGCCGTAATGAGCGCTCAATCATGTTGTACCCGACCAACGGACACGCAACGATAGATACCGCCCCGAAACAATATCTCTAAGATGCGAGGGTGTGGGGGGCGCTCGCGTAAAAAAGTCCACGCTCTCTGCAGCCTACGAGGACGGAGCCTAGTCGATATCCCTATAGTACCAGCCCATAATAACTCTGACCTATGATTGTCTTGCAAAGACAATACTGATCTATCAGCGGGCCCCGGGTGAACAGCAGGCCCCGGGTGATCATCCGGCCCCGGATGATCATCGGGCCCAGAGGGAACATTTGGATCCATGAAAGAGCCCGGTCTGTACAAACTAAATTAGTCATTATTCTTGAAATGAAAGATAAATTATATTAACTAATTAATAATTTGTAGGGAATATGTGAATTATGTAGTATTATATCTTGTGAATAATTAACATGGGATAAACAATTTCACAAATAAATAAAATAACAATGGCATAATTAACATAATAGGAGATTACTATATTTTGGGGGTATGTAGTCTCTAGGTACGTGCGTTGCACGAATATTTCTTGTCGATTTTTATAATATTATTTATATTCTATTTTTTTTGGGTAAATTAGCGACTTTTATTTCTTCACCAAAAATGTAACATTATAGAGCCATAACTAACTCAACACAATTAGTTATCTAAATCAGCAACTAGCTACATTATGAGCAAACCACTAGAACATGTAACTATGAATTAAAGTTTGGATCCTTGGTGGGGCTCGGACACATCACACACATGATTTCTCTCTTTCCCGATCCCATGGACGAATTCCGTATAGGTCATTTTAAAAATTTGGGTTTGTTGAGTTTTCCCCTTTGCTCTCCCAACTACTTCTTTCACATGTTGCTCCCAGTTCATTCCAGTGAGGCTTTGTTGTTGAATCCATAGTAAGAGTCTTGTACTCACCAGTCTAGCATATGTACATTGCACAAATAAATGCTCATTTGTTTCAGCATGTCCAAGGCAGAGAGCACATTTAGCATCAACATCCATTCCCCATTTTATCAATCTATCCGAGGTCAATAATATTCCATGCCGATGCACCCATACTGTAAATCCTGCCTTTGGTCTAGCTGTATTTGAGAACACGAAACATTTCCAAGGCACAGTAGGTTCAGGGCCAAGGAACTGCAAGTAGATTTGTCTTATCAGGCTCTTCTTGTTATTATTTTCCAACTGCAATTGAAGCATTGCAGTTATAGTTCCCAGTATCCTTCTAATCATCCAGCATGCTTGAGTTGGTATAGCCATAGCACTCATGTGTTGTCTTTTGATGTAGTAGGCATGTACCCATTTAATCTAGAGCTTGTCCTACTTATGAGCAAGATCCCAACAGGTTTTAGTAATAGCAACTCTATTCCATAGCCCCAGATTTATCAAGCTTAAACCCCCAGTGCACTTTGGTGAACAGATTCTTTCCCATGCAACTAATGCCTTCTTTGATACGGTGTTAGTGCCTGACCATAAGTAGCTTCTACAGTATGCATTAATCAACTTTAACAACTTTGATGGGAGAATGAATAACTGTGCCCAGTAAGCCTGAATATTAAAGATAACCAATTGGATTAGTTGGGTTCTACCAGTATAAGACAGTTTCTTTGCAGTCCAAGAAGTGATCCTAGCAAGTATTTTATCAATGAGTGGCTGCCACTGGATCATGGTAAGCTTCTTTGTGGATAATGGGATTCCTAGATATTTGAAGGGCAATTTCCCCAAACCAAACCCAAGATGAGAGCTGATTCTGTCTAGATCATTTTGTGTCATACCTCCACAATAGACAAAGCTTTTGCCCAAATTTGCTTGAAGTCCAGATGCCTTCGAGAATTGTTTGAAACAATTATTCATGGTAGTGATGGAGTCTAGATCTCCTCTAGCAAATAATAACAAATCATCCGCAAAGCACAAATGTGTAATTCCAAGCTTAGAGCATCTTGGATGAAAGTGAAAATTCTTGTTATCTGCTAATCCGTTTAGGCTCCTACTCAAGTATTCCATTGCTATTGCAAAAAGGAAGGGGGAAATAGGGTCCCCCTGCCTTAGCCCCTTAGCAGCATTGAAAGGTATAGTAGTTTCCCCATTTACCAATATATAGTAGTTAACAGTTTTTACACATTCAAGTAGCCAAGCAATGAACTGTGCAGGGAAGCCTAGACTCTCCATGACTTGTTGTAGGTAAATCCATTCAACGGAGTCGTACGCTTTTTGTAAGTCTATTTTTATCATGCATCTCGCTGAGATATGTTTCCTTGTATATGCTTGAACCAGTTCATGTGCTATCAGAATATTGTCTCTAATTTTCCTTCCAGGAATAAATCCTGCTTGTGCTTCACATATTATGTATGCCATCACCTTTTGAAGTCTTGCAGCAATAACTTTTGCAATTAGTTTGTAGAGGATAATACAACAGGCTATTGGCCTGTATTCTTTGGCTGCAGTTGGGTTTGCAATTTTTGGCACCAAAGTAATAGTTTTACAGTTGACTGGTTTGTACATTTTCCCTTTAGTAAAGAAATCCTGAACAACTTCAATCACCTCTTGTTTGACTATAGGCCAAGTCTTTTTAAAGAAGGTAACAATATACCTATCTATGCCTGGAGCCTTGTCCACACCAATTGAGTTTAAACCTGCTATGATCTCCTCATCAGTTATAGGGGCAATAAATCAAGTCTCTGCTGATGAGTGAGGGTTGGACCCATTTGCATAATCCTGCTGTTGATTGCAGGGAGGGAGTGAGCGGAAGCTCCCATCAGCTTCTTGTAGAAATGGATGATCTCCTCTTTGATATCCTCTGATTCTGTGAGTTTAGTTCCATCAGATGTAGTAATATCCCTGATGTGTTTCTCGTGGCTTCTTTCTTTAACAACAGCAGTGAAGTACTTGGTGTTAGAATCTCCCAATTTCATCCATGTTGCCCTAGATTTTTACCTCATAATGCTCTCCTCCACCATAGACCATTTCTCTAGATCCTGTGGAGATTTCTTCTCTTGATCTATTAAATTGTTTGTCCATTGGTTGTTGAGTTGTTCTTGGATGGTCTGTAGTTCCTTTCTTGCTGCAGCTATTCTGTTTTTGGTATTCTTATACTGCTCTTTGTTCAGTTGCTTGAATAAAGGCTTTAGAGCTTTCAGCTTACCCCATATGTTTTCAGCTTGGAAAAAAAATATCTACTTATTATCTTGAATACAATAGTTATTTTGAATGTATAAATCTTTATTAGATAGTCTTTTCCAAAAATTATTTTCAGTCTCCAACCAAATATTGGAATAAAAATAATTATTTTCAACATAACTTTCGTCATATTAAATGTGCAGTAAATTTAATATGTGATAGTAAGGATACATATGTGATAGCAAAGACTTTTAAGTTAATTAGTTTTGAATTATGTGATGGCAAAAACTTTTAAGTTAATTAGTTTGGGAATCGAAATTCAGCAGTAATATTTGTTTAGAACTCTATTTTGAATATGTGATATATTTTTAGTTGACCAAATAGCCAATACAACTATGATAAAATTATACTAAAAGAGTATATTCGTCGACCACATATTTTCCTACAAACTTTACATTTTTATCGTTAACTTATGTATTTATGAAAAGAAGAACTTTAACTATTCTTTTTTAGATAATCTTTTTTTATTTAACATATATATTCATGCTTTTAAAATAATATAGATTAACAATTCATAATCATTTACAACATGTTTGGATGGTTGTTACCTATTGTATTATATTGTGTTGTTAGTTTAAATATAATGTTTGCTTTGATTGTTACTTTAATTTTATTGTATCGTATCGTTAAATCCATCGTTATGTAATGACGAAAGGTCCCATTTTATGTAACGACTGATTTAGTCCTATACAGTACAACACAATACGATACATTATGAAACAATACATAACAATCATCCAAACAAAGTGTTAACAAAATAATAATTCATTACCCATGAACTTCTTTCAATTCATAACCAATATTTAACAACTAATTAATTCATAATCAATATTTAACAAATAAGCAATTAACAAAATAATAATTCATTAACACTTAACAATTAACAATTCATAAATAATTAACAATTCATAAACAATTAACAAATTAACAACTCATAAACATATAACAACTTAACAATTCATAAACATTTAACAAATTTACAATTCATACACATTTAACAATTAATGAATTTGCCAAAAAAAAAAAAGGAACAGTGGCAAAAGCCACTGCCCAGCCGATCAAACCAAAAAAATAAATAAATGAAATTTGACTTTTTTTTTTGGAAATTAACGACGATTAAATGTTAAACATGCGTACAATATAATGTATATAACAAATTAATAACAAAAGTTCATAGTAGAAAACCTTAATCGAAGATTTTTTGTAGAGTTGTGTTAATCGAGTTGTACGCCTCTTTTTCCCACAATTCGAGCTTAGAATCTTACTCCTTGACTTGAATATACCGAGAATCTAAACTTTCCCGATGAAAATTAATAGAAAACGACGTATTTTGATGTGGGGACCACCTTGAAATCGCATCCAATGGCGTTTTTGAAATTTATTTTGGCCACTGGAGGGACCAGTGGTGGAACCCGATGGGTTTTTATGTTGGGTGATATAGCGCAGCATTTTACTGCGCTATAGGGGAGAGAAAATATTGTTTAAACATTGTTTAGCGCAGTAAAATACTGCGCTAAAGCACTTAACGGCTCTGTCACGGTTAAGTGCTTAAGCGCATTAAAATACTGCGCTAAAGGTACTTTGTAACCTTTTTTTTTTTGTTGGGGTCATTTTGGTTCCGGACTCTTAGTTTTGTACCTTTCTTACACTTTTGTCCTCTGTTTTTTTTTCCGTTTAATAGGCACAGGAAAATCTTTTTTCATGATACCCCTCTATACTTAACCAAGAATATCACATAAGTCGTCTGGTACAGACTAAATTGTCCCGGTATTATAGTTCTGGGATTATAATTTCTGAATTAATTTATCACGCCTTCCATGTGTGATAAAATAATACCTTCCATGTGTGACAAAATAATACCCATCTTGATGAGATAAGATGGGATATCCATGATTAAGTTGTGGATAAATTTTATATTTTATTTGGTTGAAAGCGGATAAATTTATACCAAGGTACAAAGTTTTTTCTCAAGCTTCGGAATATCCCATCTTTTCCCTGTACCAAACGGCCCCCTAAGTTATTGATAGGTACAAGAATACCTTGATACTAACTAATCAAATAATCTAAAAATAATTAGAATTGAGAAAAAAGGGTCAAAAAATACACATGAATTATTCGAAAAAGGATAATTTTACCCTAGGTTTTGTTTTGAAACAAAAATATCAAGTAGCTCGAAAATACCCTTCTCACAAGCCAAGTGTTCAAAAATCTCTCCCCATTAAAGGTTGTTCTGGAACAAGAAAAAAAAAGAATCATTTGTATTACCAATTTTTAGACCTCAAAAATATAAGTTAATTAATTATTGTTAAAAGATAAAAGATAGTCATACTGATTAACAAAACTTTAGTCATTTACTCTCATGTAATTTCACTCTTCATATAACTACTTGAAAAAAATGGTGGTTCCTAGTTCCTACTTCTTTAAAAACGAAACTACATCTTTAATCCAAGGCTTCCAATGATATACATGCAATATGAATCCATCATACCGTCCATTATATAATTATATATAAATTCCTTTTTTGGTTGGTGTAGTAATAAAGTGGATTACCTTTTCCTCCATTTTTCTCTTTAATAATCAGAGGAAATGTTATGTAGCACGTCATATATATGGTTCGGTCCTGATAAAGACTGATTTGTTTTAACTACAATGATCCAAAATAATAAAGTGGTCATCAAACTTACTACTCTATAGGTCTAGATATATATTAATGGGGAACTGATTGATGCATAAAATGGCATTGACTTTAGATGAGGACGAAGACTTCAACGGGTTTCCACAAGGTGGATGTGTCGTGTATGTCATCTTTAAAATTTTCCCATAAGATGGAAAAACATTTTATGTGTAAACAGAATCTACATATTAATTGTTTTGCCCATAATAATGAGTACGAAATTCTTCGTGAGCTTCACCACACACCCCACGTAATCGCTACGAATATTTTTATGAGCTAATTGATTTGTAGTTACCATATAGTTTAAGAATCTTCAAGGGCTTTTTCCACAATATTAGTACTAGCATTTATTGGTTTTGCTTGTCAATAGTGATTTTCGTGATTTGTACGAGATACGACCTGATTGGCTGATTCTAGTTAACGGACATTTGACCAAATTAATTTTTTCATTCATTTTACTAAGTTATATCACTTAGCTTTTTCTGGATCAAGTGTAAAGCACATATTTCCTTTTTGGTACATACCAAAAAAAAAAAAAAAAAAGAAATTAGAACTTTCACCTTGTTGGTGAGGGTTCAAATCCCCACGTTGTAATCCCCCTCCCTCCTCCCCCCCCCCCCCCCCTTCCCGCCCCATTTCCCCTTCCCCTACCCCCTATGTAATAAAATAATTAAAAAAAAAACATATTTCCCTTTTTCTCTTTTTGTTTATGTGTGATTATTATGACTTATGATATATAATTGTCCTAATTTAGGCACGAAAAGATGGGAATTTGTGACTCTTAACGGTAAATTGCTTAATTTGTAAATACTGTAGTTAAGTATTTTCCTAAAAAGACTAAATCTTCTTCCCCCGATTGATCAGTTAAGACAAGTGATTCACACGTTATAGGTTTATTGATCTAACTAAATAACATTATTGATAGGTGAATGCAACAACCTGTCCTAAACGTAAAGCAAACAGATTAGTATTTTATGTAACCAACTCAACAATTGCACAGCAAGTGAGAGTTGACACCGATATATAGGATATTTCGTTGTATTACAATCTTAGGATAACGTAAATATTAAATTAGAATATGTTTAATTAATGGTAACTGCTAAATGGAGAACACTGGCTTAGGATGTGACAATGTTAAATTTCTTCCAAATTCCATCATTATCGAATACCACAAAGTCATGGACGAAATCGAAAGCAACTAAGAAAACTATGTAGAATACCACAAAGTCATGGACGAAATCGAAAGCAACTAAGAAAACTATGTAGAAGTAAATGCCAAATGCATAGATTTGTCAGAAAGAAGAAAATAAAATAAGTGATCAAAGAATCCACCCTGGTGCTTTGTGTCAAAACTATTAAAAAACTAATGACAAGTGGAGATTAATTATTGAAGAAATTATCTGGTATGAATCATGAATGTGTTTAATAAAGTCATCTTATCATCCTAGTTGACTTGGCCGATTTTCGTTTTTTCTTTTTGTATTTTGTTTTTGTTCTAGTGCTAGCTAGTGACCAATTGATGATATTATGGTCAATCTGAATACTATGACCTGTTAATTATAAAAGCCCACCAATAGATTGCAATTTTGAATTGGACTACTCTGAAAAGCGAGTTCATTATTGAAACAATGTATATTTCTTGATAAATAAATTTACAGATACAATGATATATATAGTGTACATGTAGATGAAAAGATAAGATTAAAACTCTAAGTCTAGTTATCCTCTTAAGTACAATAATAATCCAAAATAATTTGAATAACAAAGTTATCAGTTATCACTCCCCCTTAAGCGATGCACGATCTGGAAGAATGCAGAGCTTGTTGCGCAAGAACAACAGTCGTGGTGAAGGAAGTGCCTTGGTCAATAAATCAACAAGTTGATCTTGACTAGGGACATATTGAACCCGGAGAACGCCTGTGGCAACTTTTTCACGAACAAAATGAATATCGATCTCAACATGCTTGGTACGATCGTGCTGAACAGGATTTTGTGCCAGATAAATACTGCTAATATTGTCACCAAAAATTGTAGAAGGTGAAGAAGGAGAAACATGAAGTTCCTGTAGAAGGGAGTGTAACCATGTTATTTCAGCAGTCGCATAAGCAACTGCTCTATATTCAGCTTCGGCACTTGATCGAGAAACAACATTTTGTTTCTTAGAAGACCAAGAAATAAGATCTGGGCCAAGAAAAATACAGTAGGCTGAAGTAGATCGACGAGTGGCAGGGCAACCAGCCCAATCCGCATCACTGTAACATTGTAAATTGTCAATAGAACCACTAGGAATAAATAAGCCATGATCCAGAGAACCTTGTAAATATCACAAAATTCTTTTGACGGCAGTATAATGAATGTCCAAGGGTGAATGCATAAATTGAGACACTTGATTAACAGTAAAGGCAATGTCCGGACGGGTGAAGGTTAAGTACTGAAGACCACCAACAAGGCTTCTATAAAGAGTCGGATCAGAAAAGGGAGGAGAATCTTCCAAATGAAGTAGCTGCTATACCCCATTTTAACCGGGTTAAAGTAGAGTACAACACATTGGTGATTCCTATTTTCTGTTTATTTTAAGGAGTCGCCACCTAATTATTTATGGTGAATTAGGACACCTAAAGTTTAAAGTTATGTTTAAAGTTAGCTCTGTTTAAGGTCTGCGAAACTTAAGATTCTAGGTAAGGATTCAATTAGTCTAAAGGGAAGGTATTAGGCATCCTTTAAGACCCATTAACAATGGTTAACCGACCGGACTTAAAATTTAATTAGGCTAAGTGTAAATGTGATGTTAAATGTTTAAGAAAATATCTTATAAGTATTCCTAAAGTTATTTAACGTAAAACTTGTAGAAAATAATAGTTGCATAAAGAGTTTAGTTCTAAAAGAAGCAGGATGTGTAATGTTTATATGTTTTGGAGAAAATGACTAACAAATTTAAAAGAGTTATTTAATAAAGTTTTATAGAAAGACTATTAGTTCAACGTATATTGTGCGAAGGTTGTTTTAAACAAATATGTATTTCAAGTGTTGGATAGGAACTGAAGTGAAAAAGTTACCCGTTGAAACTAATTTGCTTTTTATTTCTTGGTATAAGCTAACGTTAGTGTAAAATTTGTAACGTTTTAAACTTCTAAAATAGTAAGCATAAATTATGATTCCCTTAGCCAAAAGATGTAGTCATGCTATTTTGAAAATCAATTACTCAAATAAATGTTATAGATACTATAAATAGTTTTAAAAATAGAAGTGAATGTAATTTGTGGAATTAAACTACCCGTTACTAAACTAAAACCTTTAATGTTACTAAAGTTTATCTTAATTAACAAGCACAAATATTAGTCATACAATACATGTTAAATGCACACAGAAATAAAAAATAGAGGGATAATGTAAATGGGCTTGGCCCATTTGGATTGCTATGATCCGTTTGCAGCTGGGCTTCGGCCCAGTAACAGTTTTTATATGTGTTGCTGCTGCTGTCACGCCTTTTGGGCTTCGGCCCAGATTTGTATTTCTTTGTTTGGCTGCTACTATATGAGGCCGACTCGAGAGGAATTGTGTTGGGCTTTTGGCCCAACGTCAAAATGCGGGGAAGATGACGAGTCGCTTGGACTCGTATACGAGATGTCATGCATAAAAAAAAGGAAAAAGGATTAGGAAATGAGCAGTGAATAATGTTAAACATACTAATTATGAATTCAAAAAAAAAAAACAATTTCACAGATGGTATATTCTGTGTATATTTTAAATATACCTCACGTATGCAAAATTCGTCCAACACACACTTACTACGTATAAATAAAGCAACAACCAAACACAACTGCATCAAACCGTATAACATCTATTATGTATTAGACGTGTGCAAAGTTCAGACAAATGTAATGACTAATATATGCACAGTATTCAGAGTATACCTGGCATACCTGAAAGGTATACACTGATACGCGGCTCCTGTATACACTTGGTGTGTGCTAAGGCTCATATACTATGTATACTTCGAGGTATATCATACCACAAACAGAAAATCAGAGAGTGAATATGCGAAGGTAAGTCGACATGAGCATTTGGAGGATAAATGTAACCAAACAGA
This sequence comes from Lycium barbarum, assembly GCF_019175385.1. Lineage (NCBI taxonomy): Eukaryota > Viridiplantae > Streptophyta > Magnoliopsida > Solanales > Solanaceae > Lycium > Lycium barbarum. The sequence continues at coordinate 133,594,784 of NC_083339.1, forward strand.
TAGCAAGCATCAAGGGTTAGGTTCTGCTGATGAAATGAGTGGCCATTTATCAGGAATACAGGTGAGATTTCAAACCATTTTTTAATCAGTGTTTCGAAACAAAATATGCATGTAATGACAATTAAGTTCAAGAAGGGATTATTGCAGACTTTGAGCATTCAAAGATTTAGACATGACGTGCACAGAATTAACTGGATAGAACTGAAACCAAAACAAGGAGATTTAACATAAAGTATTTTTTTTTATCTTATTCAACTGAAGCTAATCGAAGCAAGAAAGAAGATTATCATAGATATAATACAATTAGACGCAGGCAGTCTCAAGTCACTGATGAAAACAGGATTATTATGATATAGGTGTAACTATGATAAAATCGAATACAGAGGGGGGAAAGCCAAGCATAGCCAAGCATGAAGTGTGCACAACTATTCCAGGATTTGCCATTCAAAACCACAGTATCCATACTGCCTGTATCTAATTGTAACCCATTTTAGTTGTGACACAACCAAAGGAATGATCAGGGGAGTAGAAGCAAACCAAAAGACAGGTCAAAAGGAGTGTTTCAGATGGACAGGGTTGCTGATGAGGTTACCAGAGAGATAGCATACATTCAAATAGCCCAAATAATCACACCATGAGCATGAGATGTAGATATATTGTTAACAGAAAATAAGAGCTTAGTAAATGAAGACCTGATATGGATTATGACATACAAGGTGATACACATAGAATGTAGGTAAAGTAAGATGTTTTAAAACAGTGCAAGGGTTGAATCAAAGCTAACTGCTAACAAACCAACATCCAAGTGTGAAACAATTCAAAGGATTTCAGGACTAATTTGTTAAGCATAGACAAACAGAGATGAAGAGGGGAATTACAGGATATCACACTGAGCATAAATCATTTTCAAATCTCATTCTTTCTAAACCAACAATTAATAACTACAGATTCGAGGAAAACTGAAACATGCTTGCTCATTCTTTAACTGGCAGCACTTATTGTAAAAGAAAGAAGGACTGAAAACCATACAAGGATTTTTAACTTCATTCTATGTAAGATACATGTAGCATATAGCATTTTCACAAGATCATTTGTAAATTTAGAAACCAAGAAACTGTTTTAATGGAACATGATGTATGCATATTTAACACTGATGGAGATGAGACATGGAATGATAGGTTCAAATTCTCAAAATTCGACATACAAGTAATGCTAGTAGGTATATAATGCAAGCAAGTTTGTCGTAAGCCTTAAATAACATGGTCATACGCTGCAGACATAAAAATCACACTTGGACACAACAGACAGGATTGAATTAATCTTTCTGATATTTAATACAATTTCAGAACTCGACTGATGCAAGCTAGTTCAAGAAACAAGCAACTACCATGATATGAGAGGACCAAGAAAGGTTGTTTGATCTAAAACTACTGAGACACCAACAGTTAGACAACGTCTACAAACACATATTTAAACAATACTCAAACTAAACAAATCTGCAAACACACTAATGCTTCACTAATCGATTTCATGAAAAACTAATAGGCTGACCAACTACTTAGACATATAGCAAACGACTAAATTAGACGGAATTAGGTAGATGTTGTTAGCATTTAGCAACTTCCAGGGGCTCCGAACTTACATATATTTCCAAAAGAACTCATTAAGACTAGCATTAACATCAGATAACCCACTTGATCCATGCAACAATCAACAACCAACAAACTTAACAATAATAATTAATCCTACAGCAGACCTATTAAGACCAATTGTAGACTAATCTAAACAAACACAACCAAGTATCGAACATGCGAACCTAAATACTAGATTAAAGACATCATGCTAAAGGAGGAAGGTTTACCTTTTTTGTGTGCAATGAACTGAGGCGTCGATGGCGTCGAATCTACTCTCTCGTTATGAATAGACCCGAAACTCGATCGAAAATTTGGTAGTTAAAGTCCTTTTGCCAAACAGCGACGAAAGTTAGTCGAATTAAAAGCCTTAATATTTCGACACTAAATTCATGTTTTAACACAATGTTTTCTGGTTTAGAAAGTTCAAGACCAGATTTGAAAAAAAAGAAGAGGAAAACTCAAGACTTTTTGTGAAAGATCATCCTCCTTTTTTATTTTTAAGAATCCGAGAATGAAGAATAGGGTTCCATTGAACTAAGTTTCGTATTGCTTTTTTGAATCGAGTGAAAAACCTAAAAATAAGGAACAAGGATTGGGTATCTTTTCCTTCGAAAACGTTCCGTCCCCTAATACGATTCAACTCGGATTCATTTATAGGGTTTTGATTGCGTTAAAGTGAAGAGAGGAGCGTGAGAGAGAGGTGAAGTGGGGTGACAGACGCGTGGGGGGGACAAGTCATGGTGGAGGACAGTGGAGAACGTGAGGGAGAGGAAGAGGAAAGAGAGGAGCCATGTGAGGGGCGGCGGAGATGAGGGAGAAAGAGAGAAAGGGATAGAGGGGAAGGGTGAATGGATTTAGGGTTGAAAAAATGAGGGAATTGGGTTGGGCCAGTCGGGTCTTGGTATTGGGCTGGCAGATTGGTTGTGAATATTGGGCTAAATTATTTTGGGTAGGGGAATAATGTGGGCTGGTCCGTTCGTTGGTCCGAAAATGAGTTCTTCTTTCTTTGTTTCAATTATTTGTGGGCTTCTAATTTGACAACTAGTACAATATTTATTATGTGAAGATAAATAGTAATTAGTGTATAGAAAGTAAGGATTTAACAAAGTAAAAATTAATTTAACGAGTACAAATCCCAAGATGAGACGATGACGAACCCTTTAAAATTTGTGATAAAGTAATATTCATAATGTTGAAAATAAATGTAGCGAAAATAATTGTAGTGAAAATAAAATATTTAGCTCGTCAGTAAATTTAGAAGCCCGAGTAAATAAAATTAAGTAAAGGCGGGACAAAATTGGGTGTCAACAGTAGGGACTTAGGAGAAAGAGGAGTAGAAACTGGTTTGGAAGACAACAAATTTGCACGAGTGAGAAGGTCTTTTACGTACTTGGACTGACAGAGAAAATAACCCCAATTGTGAGCAACTATAGAAACATCAAGAAAATAATTAACAGTTCCTAAGCCATTCATTGAAAATTCAGATTTAAGAGTCTGAATTAGAGACTCGAGTAAAGAATTAGAAGAGGCAGTGAGGAGAATATTATCAACATAGAGAAGAAGAATAGCAATGTCTGAATTATGTTTGTAAATGAAAAGAGGAGGACCAAACATACTATTTTGAAATCCATTACTTAGAATAAAGGAAGTGAACCGATGAAACCATGCTCTAGGAGCTTGCTTTAAGCCATAAAGAGCTTTGTTCAACCGACAAACATGATGAGGAAATTGTGGATGAACAAAGCCAGTAGGCTGCTTCATATATACCAGTTCGTTAAGATTGCCATGTAAAAAGGCGTTCTTAACATCTAATTGATGAACATGCCATTTCTTAGATGCAGCAAGGGCAAGAATAGTGCGAATAGTGACTGGTTTCACCACAGGACTAAATGTTTGATCATAGTCCAGTCCTTGTTGTTGTTTGTAGCCTTAGGCTACAAGACGAGCTTTAAAACGCTCTAGAGAACCATCAGATTTTTGTTTAATGCGGTATACCCAACGACAGCCAATAATATTGGCGTGAGAAGGAGGTGGTACTAAGTCCCATGTGCGATTAGCCATGAGAGCATTGTATTCATCGGCCATAGCACGCCTCCAATGAGGACACTTAGAAGCTTGAGTATAAGATGAAGGTTCAAGTGGAATTGTAGAGGAATGAGAAAGCAGAGAAGGAAGGAGTCGAGGCTTAAGAGATCCTGTTTGCTTACGGGTAATCATGTGATGTGTTTTAGAATCAGAAGATAAGTTTGGAATTTTAGTTTGAGAAATAGGAGAGGAATGTGAGATATGAGTGTTAGGAGGTAAAGAATTGTTCTGGCTAACATTTAGAGAGGAGTCACGTTGCTACATGAATTGATGAGATGTAGTTGGTTTAGGAAGGGGTTGTCCAGGTGGCAATGTATTTTGGTTGCAAGGGGAAATCTGATGATTATTTTGAAATTGTACAGGAGATTGAGATAAGGCTTGAGGTGGAGAAGAATTAGGAGGTAAATTAGGAGCCAACTGTTGCATAAATTATGGTGTGTGATCAGATATAATAGGAGAATTTTCAGCATTAACGAGAGATGATAATTGTGCAGGTCTTTGAAAATTCCTATCCTGAAAATTAGGAGAAACAGTTGAAGATAAAAGAGGATAAATATTAATTGAAGAGGGAAGTTTAAAAAGGGTAGAAGAGCTAGATTCTGATGAAGTTGATGGAAGAAGATAAGGATAAGGAAAGAAATCCTCGTTGAACCTAACATGTATACAATGTTTGGAACGAGGACTCAATTTGTGAGAGGAATATTCACGTAAATTGGGATAACATGAACAACAAAAAACACGTAAGTGATAGTAGGTAGGAACCTTAGCAAAAAGAGCTTCAAACGATGTCTTAAATGAAGTTTAGATGACGGGAGAATATTTAAAAGATGGACAGTAGTGTGTAGCGCTTCAACCCAAAATTGAGAGGGAAAAGAGGCTTGAAATAATAACGAACGAACCATATTTAAAATAGTGCGATGCATTCGTTCAGCTTTCCCATTTTGTTGGTGAGTGTGAGGACAAGAAATGTGAAGCAAAACGCTATTATCATTAAGAAATGAACGAAAAGCCTGAAGCTTAACAAACTTGGCAGCCCCGTCACATTGAAAAGCTTTTAATTTTGTAGAAAATTGGGTCAATATATATGCATAAAATTGCTTGAACGTAGACAAAGTATCAGATTTACGCTTTAGAGGAAATACCCAAGAAAACTTTGTGAAATCATCATGGAATAGAATATAATACCGAAAACTAGTAAAAGAAGGAATAGGAGAAGTCCAAATATCACTATGAATTAATTCAAATGGAGATGAAGAAACAAAGTGAGAAGCCATAAATGGCAACTTTTGGTGCTTGCCAAGTTGACAAGCATTACATAAATTGTTCAAACTTTTGAATGAAGAACAAGGTAACTTATTGACCCTAACTAAACTAGCTAAAACAGCAGAGCTTGATGTCCTAGACGATGATGCCAAAGGTTTGGAGAGACACCAGCAGCAGCAAGAGTGGAGTAAGTTGAAGCAGAATCACCAAGACGAGAAGAAATTGCATAAAACAGTCCAAGACTATTGCAACGAAGTAGAAATCTCTTCGTCATGAGGTCCTTAACAGAAAAACCAAAAGGATCAAAATCCATTGAACAATTGTTATCCGTAAAAAATTTACGGACACTTAATAAATTAGTGGAAAGACGTGGAACAATTAAAATATCTCTAAGAGAAAAACGAGAATTAGAAGTAGAAAAAGTACCATGTCCGGTGTAGGAGATAGGGAGTTGAGTACCATTACCCACAACTACACGATCTGAGCCATTATATGGAGCAGTAGAGGATAAATTGGATGTGTTTGGAGTCATATGAGAAGAGGCTCTAGTATCGACGTACCAAGAGGCATCACTAGATGAGGGAAAAGAGTAATTTGAACTAATATCTGAGACAAAGGCCTTAGAATGTATAGATGGGCAGTCACGAGCAGTATGATTCGGTTGATAGCAAAGTTGGCAATATAGAGTAGCATTAGTAGGTTGAGGGGGAAAATAAGAAGCAGGATAGGAAATGGGGGGAGGACCTAGTATGGAAGGAAGACGAGGACGAGGAGTGAACTGTTGAGGCACGACATTAAAGGATTTGGTATTGCCTTGAGTCTGGCGACCACGACCACGCCCACCATTTGAATGGCGACCATCATTGTTTTGTCGACCACGTCCACGACCATAGGAGGAAGAAGATTGTTGCTTGGCCACAAAAGCAGTGGTAACATTATCTGTAGAAGAACTAGAGAAACTGCTCAATTGAGATTCATGGAGAAATAGAAGGGAACGTGCCTCAACAAAGGAAGGAAGATGAACACGAGTGGAGATAGAGGTGCTCACAGACATATATTCGGGGGGTAAGCCAGAGAGTATTTGGAGGACAAGGTTGGGTTCAGAGATAGGATTTCCAATGGAAGTTAAGGCATCAACTATGAACTTTAGACGATGGACATATTCATTAATGGAAAAACTACCTTTCTTAAGATTATGAAATTGGACTTTGAGTTGAAGTGTTCGAGAACTGACTTGATCACGGAATAAGCGCTCAATTTGAAGCCATGCATCTTTAGAAGTGAGAGCGATTTGGCTTGATTATCGCTTGAAGAATTTCTTGAGAAATAGTTGCCTGAATCCATGAAAGGACAATGGAGTCCAGTTGAACCCATTGCTGGAAGGAAGGGTTAGGGATGGAGGTACCATCATCACGCAAAATAGTAGACTCGGGACAAGGGAAACTTCCATCAATAAAGCCATAAACACCATGACCTTTGAAAACAGGTAGAAAAAGTTCTCTCCACAAAATATAGTTTGTATAATCAAGAATAGTAGGAACAAGATTTTTAATGTTAGGGACGGAAATAGCAGATGGAGAGGATGGAAGAAGGGAGGACATATCAGTCGTGGAGGCTAGTGAAGAATGAACTGATTGGGTAGAGGAACTGGAAGCCGTGAGGGCGGGTGAAGAATGAACTAATTGAGTAGAGGAAGTGGAAGACATGATTCAACTGTAGAGAGTAAACCTAGACTTCTGATACCATGAAACAATGTATATTTCTTGATAAATAAATTTACAGATACAATGATATATATAGTGTACATGTAGATGAAAAGATAAGATTAAAACTCTAAGTATAGTTATCCTCTTAAGTACAATAATAATCCAAAATAATTTGAATAACAAAGTTTTCAGTTATCAATTATGAGTTTAATGCGTTGCTTACTTTGTTGATCAGGGAAGAAAGCATAATTTTTTCTTTGTGCGCAAATCAGTAGAAACCAATAAACCATAAATACATAAATTGACTTTTTGATCCAAAGGCAAATCTGATGGGAAGACTTGCTGCACACCTCTTTGATTCAAATAAATGTGCCACCGTATTTTTTTTTTCTTCTCTTTTTTAAGGCAATAGATTATATACCTCTCTTGGATAAGTAAAAACAGACAACGTTTGGCTTTGATATTATAGCCAACAAAATACTACGTGGTGGCCAACCTACGCCATAAGTCCACTAGAAGGAAACAGCTTTCGTTACAAATTATAACACTGCAGAATCTTTGCATACCAACTTACTATCAAGTATCACCCAAAGGAAAGACTAAAGAGACCATATCAACTTCAACAAGCCTGACCATAAGGTACAAGAACTTTTGATGTTGTATGATTCACCTCCAAATTATTATGAGTCGATTGTTTAGTCCTTACATTTTTTTCTTTAATAAACTAAGATAGACAAAACTAAATTTGAAGCTTGTTGGTTCGAAATTTAGGCCTTTTGAATTATTGAGCTTTAAGTTCATAATTTGTACATATTAAATAAATTTCTCTAAATAAATACAAGGTTTAACCAAAACTGATGAGGGGACATGGAGTAATAGATCATATTGTTGTATAAAGAGAGTAGTAACTTGTAGTGAGATTAGCAGTAGATTAGCCGTGAAGGTGCTTACCTGCTTCGCTCCTATATTGGGCTAGGTGAAGGAGATAACAAAAGGAACTTATCGAAAAAATTTACAATATTTTGATGAGCATGGAGCTAGGGCAACACTTGTATGATCCATGATAATCCTACACTCTTTTTTTTAGTGTATTTTTGTTCTGCGTATAGTTGTTAGGACCTCTTTAAATGATCTATTATTGAGTTGTTTCAAAGGATTAAATGGGCCAATTGTTAATGAAATTGCTTTTCGAATCCTTGTAAAATACGATATTACAAATGTCAAGAAAAGAATTTTCCTCGAATGAGCGGGAAAAAGCTAAGAGAAATTCTCTCTTTTGGCCACCGTTTATTACCTACCTGTGATTGACTCCAACTTATAACCATCTGAACGTCGTAGTGTTAATATTCGTGCTTCAAGGCACCAAATTAAAATGAGACCGAGGATTGGAGAAATTAGAAAAAGTATACCGTGCAAATAAGGCGGAATCGAACTCCTTAGCGTATATATAAACCCCTTCTCATAAGGGAAGATTCTAAAGTAATGGCAAAGAAAATAAAAAAATTGTCATTCTATAACTAATTAGTACTACTACATTAACATTATGAACAATTGCTGAAACCACTATTGATAAACAATGCTATATGATGAATTCAGGTGTAAATCAGTTGTAGTGGAAACTTGAAGTTGACCTCGCAATTTATGCCCCTGATTCTCAAAGGCGGGTGTGAGGAATGTTTTGACCCCTAACGAGTCCTCGTGCATTACTAGTATATGATCTAGCCTTATCTTTGGAACTTGAGGAGCGGATGTAGACATCCTCCATTAATATACCCATGCAGGGAACTGACGCACTGCAATCCAGCTTCACGGCATACTCACCTTTGGAGGTTCCAACTATCTGTCTAAAAATAATATCACTAACCTTTACTGCTGAATCCTGCAACAACAAATGAACTAAAAGTCTAAGAACTCGATTTCACCAGAAGTTTAATAATGCAAATAGGAAGTCACTTACATGTTCAGTACACTGTTCATGATCACAATAGAACTGATCAATAATAATAGGGTTATAAGAATCTTGTGACAATATTCTCTCAAAAATGATATTCCTAGCTTGCCCTTGGCCTCCCTGATTAAACAAAACAAAAAAATTATCAAATAATAAAGCATACATGTATTTAGGCTGCTCAAGCTTTTGATTATTAACTTCTTTTAGATTATCTAATGCGAAACTTGATCTGATTATCATGAAAAGTATTTTAAATTAATACAATAACACTTACCTGCCACGTCTTTATACGAGCACCATTTGTAGATTTTATGAACACGACGTCACTGACAACAATATTTTCTACATTGTCATTAGATCCATGCTTGCCTAGACTTCCAATACTGCATCCAGATCCAGCTCACATTCAACTACCATTCCATCTTCTAACACAGAAAATTCAAGAGGAAAAAAGTGAGGAGATAAAACTAACCTTATACCATGCCCTGGACCACATATTATGTTGCTGATTTTCAGATTGGAGCATCCATCAACGATTGAGATGCAATCATCCCCTGCATTTTCAAGGAAATTTAGCGCAGTCTTTACAAAACCAAAATTACTGAGAAGAGTTAATTTATCCTTAAAGTTGATAGATATGTCCAAAATTACTGAGAAGAGTTAATTTATCCTTAAAGTTGATAGATATGTCCAAAATTACCAGTTCCAATTCGGCAATTATTAATGGAAACATCTCTGCTGTCTGAAACATGAATACCATCAGTATTAGGACTTTTTGCCGGGGCATCTATGGTTATGTTTGAGACTCTTGCAGATTCCGAGCTCTCAATATTAACATGCACCCGAGGATTGTCCTTAAAGCTCAGCCCGCTTAGACTAATGTTTTTGGAATGTGAAATTTCGAAAGCCTACAAAAGAATCCCGTTATTAAATGCCAAATATATGCTGTCATAAGTCCTTATTACAAAAAAAATAAAAAATAAATAAATCATGTTTATGAAAGGTTTCCAGAGCATCTAAAACTTACAGTTGGTTTCATGCGGTCCTGAAAATATATAGAGGTAATAAAAGCTGTTAGAAACCTAGAATGAAGCTTCAAACCAATGTAAAACACTAGTAACCTTAAAATCGTTTTCATCAACCTAACAAAAAACAAAACTACTCAATTGACTTACATTAACACCCCACCATTTGTGTCCGTGACCACTAATTATTCCACTCCCACGTACTGTAAGGCCGTTAACATGTTTAAAAGAAATCCATTTATCACAACGATTGGACGGACACCTCCATTCCGAGGGTTCACTTGGTGCTACTATATTTCCATTTATCTGCAAAATCAATAGATTAAGGTGGGAGGTCCCTAGACTCAAAACATTAATACTTGGGATAATACAACCTGATGAATAAGAATTGCTAGTTAACTAATTAACCAAATACCTCGATAGTGACACTTGGGGATGCACAAGGTCCGCTCAATTTCAATTGACGAAGCAAGAACGTATTGCCAGAAGGAACGTACATTGTCGGAGAAGAAGAAGATGTGCATGTTGCTTCCCATGTTCTGTTGAAAGCCTATAAGAAATTGCAGGAAAAAGAAAAAAACTGGTCAGTACATTGATTAAAACTTTTTTACCACCTAATATATAACACTAATGTAATTCATCTATTCATGGATTGTTAATTACACTGGTTGAGTCGGTCGAGCCATTTCCAACTGCACCATAATCAAGAACATTAAACGCTGGAGAATCAGGTCTTGAAAAAATTGGCGAAGGCAGAAGCAGAGCAAGAAAGAATGAGATTATGATCTTCATCTTATGGAAATTCAGAAAATTAAGGAGAGCTTGTAGTGTGATCATAGATAAGTACTAGCCAGTAACCTAAGTTTACACTGATAATGCATGCAATTCTAGGACTTATCTAATTCCTAAGTGTTATTATCGTAGTAAAACTAGTCCATGTCGCACTTTTAATTCAAACGTGGCACACACTAGGAAGCAATTGAAAAAACAAGTCCAGGAGTTTTAATTGAATTATTGAACTACAATAGAAGTGTACTAAAACTAGTCCATATCGTACTTTAATTCAAAAGTGACACAAACTAGGAAGCAATTGATAATCTAAGTCCAGGATTTAATTGAACTGCTGTAGAAGTGTTCTAAAACTAGTTCATGTCGTACTTTAATTCAAACGTGACACAAACTAGGAAGCAATTAAAAATCTAAGTCCAGGATTTAATTGAAGTGTAGCGTACCACGTGAGGAAAAAATGACCAAAATGGAGGGTATATTTGGAAATTTAATAATTTGCAAGGCCACACCACGTAAAGTTGTCTAGTCCAGATAGGATAAGCTGCTTTTTGATTGGTCGAATAATTAGGAACCATAGATTTCTATGGAGATGAATGAGTTAGGAGTGTTTGAATGTAATGAAAATTCATGTGAAAAAAGAGTTTTAGAGAAAAGCTAAAACTCTTCAATGGCGGCTACAACAACGGCTTATCTGAAAAATTTGGAGTATGGCTTTAGTTCCAAGCCCAGATTTCGCCGCTTATTCCCCTCCAATAGCGCCCCGCGAATCTTGGCCATGGCTCCTAAAAAGAAGGTATGCAATATATTCCCCATATTTTGTCGCTAAGATAAGCTGGTTACATCTGTTTATTGAAAACCTTATTTATCTGAAACAATCAAATTTAATTGACACAAAAGCCCGTTTGGATGGACTTATTTTAAGTATTTTTAAACAGCTTTTAATCATTTTGTAGTGTTTGAATAAAGTAGAAAAGTTCTTTTAATCACTTATTTTGAAATTAAGATAACCAAAATAAATCAAAAGTCAAAAGCTATAATTTATAACTTACGCTTAAAAGCCACTTAAAATAAGTGCATCAAACGGGCTCTAGTGATTGTAAAATAAGTAAACTTTATTCCATGACATAATTTCGTTGCAAGCAATATCATTGTACATCAATCAATAAGGCACTTATTTTTACCACCTTTCTCTTCAATTTAGGGCCCGTTTGGACATAGTGATTTGAAGTTGATTTTTTTTTTTTTGGACATGCATTTGTATTTTTTATGTTGTATTTTTTTTGTCATGAACATGAAAGCCCACAGTTTTTGAAAGCTATCAAAAGTTCTCAGCTCTTATACTATCTTACCAAATGAGTAAATCATAATTCATAAGTAAAGTATCGGAATATCCTAAGGTGCTACATTAATAAATTACATATCTCCACATTTCTTAATTTGTAAAGATCACTGGTTTAAAAAAATCAAGTAGTAACTAGCTATCGCTTAATATAATCCTTCCACATTGTATGGACAATATCTTCACATCAAGCATGGTTTTTTTTAACAAAAATATAAAATGACAGGTCTTTTTCTTACCAAATACTCCCTTTGTTAATTTATGTGAACCCATTACTATTTGCGGAGTCTACGAGGTAATTCTTCACCACGTTTTCCTTACATTTTTCCAAATTATTTGAATTATAAATTATCATGACTTATAGTACTTTTTATGTGGTTTCTAAATATATAAATTTTATTTTTACAAACTTGAAAAATTTATGTCAAAATCATAAAGTTTGACCTTTGTACTTCGAAAAGGTTCACATAAATTGAAACGGAGAGATTATAAATTTATGGGTCAAGTTTTATATTTTAAAAAGTTTGAAATCACAATTTGGAATTTCAATTCTTATTTTTTGAAGAATTTGAGATTTAAAATCTATAATTAAAGTTGAAGTTGAAGTTTTGTGCAGATTTTATAAACAAACGTTGATTTGAAATTAAATTATGAAGTTAGCTCTCAAATCCCATGGCCAAACGCCTACTTATTCTCCCTAGGATTCTTCATAATTTAACTATTTTAATTGCACATTTATCTTTGTCAACTGCAAATCGAAAAAACAGTAGAAGACAGAGGCAGAGCTGTCTTTAGCTTTAAAAATAAATTTGTGCTGAAATTAAACTTTTGCTCCAAATTTGAATTTTGGTAATGATGGTTATTCTTTTGAGCACTTAATAGACTTCCTCAGTTGAAGGAATGTTCTGTAATCTTTCGCCGTGCAGTGATTAATGGAATAGTTTAAGTTAAATTCTATCTTCACTTATCAAAAAACAAAAGAATGTCAATCTGTGGCAACAATCATTCTTTATTTAGACGATGACCAACTATGCTTCACACTCACATAAGCTGAGTTACGTAGTACTGTAATAAGAAGAATTACTAGTGCAGGTGAACAAGTTTGATGATAAATGGAAAAAGGAATGGTTCGGGGCAGGACTGTTCTACGAGGGCAGCGAACAAGTGGAAGTAGACGTATTCAAAAAACTGGAAAAACGAAAAGTTTTAAGCACTGTGGAGAAAGCTGGACTTCTATCAAAAGCCGAAGAGCTAGGATTAACGTTGTCGTCCATAGAGAGGTCAGGTGTATTCTCAAAGGCGGAAGAACTAGGGCTGCTAAGTTTGCTGGAGAAGGCTGCGAGTTTCTCACCTGCTGCGTTGGCGTCCGCGTCGCTTCCAGTTCTAGTGGCGGCTATTTTAGCAATCGTGTTGATACCCGATGATTCCGTGGGTCTTGTGGCGGTTCAGGCAGTGTTGGCTGGAGCATTCGGGTTGACCGCAGTCGGGTTGTTTGTCGGGTCAGTGGTTTTGGATGGGTTGCAGGAGGCTGATTGACTACCGTGAAAAATATCAAATAAAGGGGATATTTTTGTAGTGAAATTCATATGATCAATCTCAATTTATTTGGATTAAAGTGTAATTATAGTTGTTGTACTTTTTATTTTAGTTGTTATATGCCTTAGTTGACAACTTGACATTAGATTTGTCTTGAAACTCAACAATTCTAAGGTTATGCACCTGAATTCATTTTATGTAGTTATTGTATGTCAAGTAGTATAATCAAATACTTTTTTCCTCCATAACTCTGTAGCAAGTTAAAACAAATTTCTGAACTCACAAAGAAATTGTTTTTGCTATTTTATGAACATAAGAGAGGCTTTGAGGGGAGGGAAAGTGGAAAATCCACTACATAGAAAAGGATGAGTGAAATAACTTACGGAAAAACTCTTTCAACATGTTTACCATGAATCTTACCAGGTGATTAATGTGCTTGCCAGGGAACGATGAAATTAAAATGGCTCATGAAAATAGTCTTTTACCTTTACAGATTTGTGTTGAATCTATGGAGGTTACTAACATGCTTCAAAATGATGATCAGTCTTATTCAAATTTTCTTAATGACTGCAAGCAGCTGCGGCAAATGATCGGAAGCCCAAAAATTCAGTATTCCAGTTCACATTACATTTGAAGTTAAGGATTTCACTTTTGATATAATGGATGGTGCTAGGATGCAGTATAGTAGTATATGTGTTTGGACAGTTCCTCTTATGTTTGTCTCATCAGCTTTGGGGAGCAGACAATAGGAACTTTTTTTAATCGGATAGTTAGGACTTAGGAGTAGCTCTAATCTCACTCTTTGAACAGTCACCTCTCTTAGCACATTCTTTTGTTATGATCCTATGGCTACAGTAGCTACTGTTAGTGGTACCTCTTCCTATACTGATGCATAATCTATATATAAAATTCCCTTTCCAACCGAAAAAATAAGAGTAGATGATTTTGGGGACATTATGTTTTATCTAGTTTCTCATGCTTTTGTTTCTTCATGTTTCTGTACTTTTATCTCATTGGATTTATGTATCCAAGGAAGATCCGACTATGCATTAGACTTTAGCAATAATCATATTATCCATGTTACCAAAAGAAAACTAATAACTTGTTTGGTTAAGCTTATTTTTTTCCAAAAGTACTTATTTTTTAAAAAGTGAGGTGTTTGGCCACGTTTTTTTGGAGAAAATAAGTGTTTTTGGAGAGTAGCAGAAGCAGTTTTTTAAAAGCTTAAAAAAATAATTTTGCCCAAAAGCACTTTTAAGAAAAATGCACTTAGAAGCACTTTTTAGAAGCTTGGTCAAACACTAATTGCTATGCAAAAGTGCTTTTAAGATTAATTGGCCAAACAAAAAATATTTTGAAAAAAAACACTTTTCACCCTAAGCACATGTTAGAAGCTGCATCTATAAGAAGAGAACATCCAAAGTTCACGCACAAGTCACCAAAATAAATAAAAAGGAGTTAACGCACAAGTCAGTGAATACGAGGGAAAAAAGCAAACACAGAAAGCAAAGCTGGAGATGCGGGGTATCGATCTCCGTACCTCTCGCATGCTAAGCTAGCGCTCTACCATCTGAGCTACATCCCCTGCTTGTGTGGTTCGCCCGTATCCAATTATACATAGGAATATACATGGCGCAGCGTTTCATGAATTTGACTTCAATTCTGATGAACTAACGATGCGTTATAGCATTTGGTGCAAATTTTAGCGTTTCGAATTGCTAGTTCCGTGCGTATGTAAAATGGGTCTGTAATTCTCATCTTCAAAGTTCTCCGAAGTCCGAACATGAGGACTGGGTTCTATATTCAGCATCCATTCACGCCTCAATAGTAGTACGACGCAAGGTGAACCAACCAATAGCGGTCTATGGGAAACAACCACTCTACCTTCGCAAGGTAAGGGTAAGTTTGCATACACACCACCCTCTTCAAACTACACATGTGGGATTACACTGGGTATGTCGTTGTTCTCTTAACCATTTACTGCTTTTTCATAAGGCTAATCCCAAAAATTTACCGGGCTTTCCTGTCAATTGTACAAATAGCCTCTCGTTCTAGTTCTCAATTCTCTGATCCACTGCCAAGATTTTGTAAGTTCTCGGTGTTGTTCTTAGCATTAGTAGCTTAATCGAATGCATGATATTTGGATGCTTTTACATTGCCAAGTCTCTATCAAATGACTTTTACATCAGTAGCTGACTAATTAGAGGCTATTATATATGATATGATAACTATCCTGTGTGTGACGAAAATTACATGTGCTAGATATTACGGAGCAAATAGAAAATAGTGTAATAACATTTTCGATTAGTAATACATAGTCACTGGCATTTAGAAAGCTACCAAAACACCTGAGGGAGTGCTCCATCTTTTAGCTATAAACTTAAAATATGACAATTTGGATAGATGGCAAATAATGTCTTTAGCATTTGAAAATCACATATATGAGCAACTACAATTAGGCTTCTGATGGTGTTATATCATCTTGGGCTCTCTTGTCATCAGGCTTTGTTGACCTGTACTTGTAGCGAGTGGCCCATAGGAGATAGTGTAAGAAATTTAGTCCACTTAATATGCACATTAGCCAATAGAACCTTTCGAGGTGATAATGATTCAAATTACTACCGTAGAGCCATGGTTTTCGCTGAAACCTACCAGTTATACGGTTTACTATTGATACGATCACTGAGCTGAGGTAATAACCCATGGCTAGTGATGCCCAAGAGAGTGCTGTTGCCAATGACCTCATGCTTAAGGGGGCCTCTGTAAAGAAGAATTCCATCAAGCCAGCTAAGCTGAAGAGATCAGCTGATCCCAAGAACAGATATTGCAATGCCACCCAAAGAAATGTGATAGGCAGTGGTTCAGTCGAATTCATTAATCCAGATTGTTCAGCCACTCTTTTCCGCTTCATCTCCACCAAAGCTGCAACAGCCATGGCTACAATTGATAGGAATAGCCCGGTTCCGATTCGTTGTAGATGAGTAATGCCCATTTCACTCTTTGTCACTGCCCTGGCGAAGGGGATTATAATATGGTTATATACTGGTGCCAGTATCATGGTGAATATGACTGGAAATACTGGAAGAGAAGCTGGTGGGACTTTTAGAGCACCAATATATGTGTTCATGGTGGCTGCTTGTTGTACAGAAAATGTGGAAAGCTGAGCCAGGCAACAGTTCAGCATAATGGTTGACATAAATATTGGCACGACCTGGACGACTACTTTCACATCTTGTACTTGTTTGGCTGTGCAGTGCAGTGATGGGTAGGCTGCGTTTTTCGCTGTTGCTCTACCAATGAACTTGAGGTCCTTCATTTCAGTTTGAATTTCTGCCGTTCGTTCTCCATGTACTTCTTCCCCCTCACTAATCTCAGTTGTGTTTTGGGGAGTTTCCCTCGTGTCTAACACATTACCAATAGAATTCTTAGGAAAGAGAGAGTTGGAAAATGCTTCCACAAGAACCTGTTCAAACATTTCAATGTGAATTACTCTTACCTTATTTTAGCATGCATGTACAGGATGCCTACTAATAGAACCATACCTTGAAAATGGTTGTAATTGGGCTTCCTGTGGGAACTTTGATCCTGTAAGTCCTAGATCCGAGGAGGAAAATGGCAATTGAGCTTAATATTGCTACGGTTGAGATACCAAAGCCCCATTGCCAGCCTTTATTATCTTCTACCCACACTACGAATGTCACTGCAATCAATGCTCCACAAGCAAGGCAGAAGATGTAATAATTGAAAAAGGTAGATCTGTGCCTCCTTCCTTGTGGTGAATTCTCGTCGAATTGCTCTGCTCCATGTGAAGGAAGTGAACCCTTTATCCCTCCAACACCCAAGGCCACCAGGTAGAGGCCAGAAAACAACATTGCTTTGTGGCCACCACCTACCTCTTTGCATGGGGTGTTTCTGTTCACTGATGCACAGATGGGTGGCCTCAGGGAAGGTATGCAAGCTTGCAATGTCAGCATCAATAGTCCCTGTTCCAGTATTTTCGATTAGTAACAGTGCATGCGACATACCATCCTACTAAATGTCTCATGCTATAATCTTCTGATCAGTTATTTTTCACCTGAAAGGAGAAAAGCTATGTGTCACATTTTCTTTGGCAGGCTAACTAAGTGCTAAAGAAGCAGAGTATTCATCATCATGTTAGGAAGCTTAGGCACTTCCTTTTGATTAACTTAAAGTTGTTTCTGAAAAATTAGTAAGTCCATGCACAAAGTCCATCTTTTTCTGGGACAGGAAAAAAGCCATGGACGGTTCTGCATAAAAGCCTTGATCACTTGAGAATTTTACCTGGTGAAGTCGGATGAAGGGACTGTTGTCGGGTGGTCAATACCTGTCTTCAGGTACTTTTTTGATACTGTATTTGCTATACTGAGCTTTCCATTATTTCTCCATGAAAGCTAAAGTAACATTTTACTATCGGTATGTCCTTTTTCATTAAAGTTAACCTGAAAATGAGCTATACTAATTTCTGTGCCATCGGTCATCAATGTGGTGATTGCGCCGGGGACCATTTTTGCATTCCTGATCTCTAATTGGACAGAAAATTCAGCATGTGGAATTTGGTGTACAGCATTCGTTGTTTTATAGTAAATAATTTATGTTTCTACTATGCAGCTGACCCCACAAGGTATTAAATGGTCTGAATAGAAATATATGTTATATTGGGTAGCCTACCCAATATAACCGGTTTGGTTTAACCGGTTAAAACGGAACCCGAACCGGTAGAACCGGTTAACCATTTAAAAATTTACCGGTCCGGTTCTGATATTTTTGAAATCGGAACCGTTAAATCGGTAAAACCGGTGAAATTAAAAAAAAAAAAAAATAGCCGTTGGGCCGCCTGTGCGTTAATGGACCGTTGGCAACGGTCCATTTGCAAAAATGGCCGTTGCCAAACGGTCATTTTATTAATTTTTGGCCCCCAAATATTTTTAGCCGATTCAATGTCTACTATTATGAGATTTTTTAACATTCATAGAAAAACACTTTGTATTGCTTTAGATAATGCTTCTAATAATACAAAGGCGATAGGTCTTATAAAAAGAGAACTAAACCCTCCGCTAAGAAATATTTTTCATGTAAGATGTAGTTGTAATATTTTAAATTTAATTGTTAAAGATGGTCTTGTGCATTTTGATGATTTTGTTCAAAAAGTTAGAGATGCTGTTGCGTTTCTTTTTTGTAATGCTAATAGGGGAAGAATTAGAGATTTTAAGAATGCTTGTGTGGAAAATAACCTTAGACCTAGAAAAATTCAAGTAGAAATTGAGACTAGGTGGAACTACACTTACATTATGCTACAACAAGCATATGAGTATATGATTCTCATACAACAAGTTCACAACAAATATAATATTAATAGTGAGGATTGGTTAACTTTTAGGCATTGGAAGATGTTAAAAAATGTGTTGAACTCTTAGAAATTTTTTATAATGCAACTCTTGCTTTTTCTAAACAATTCTATCCCACGGTAACCGAAATTTTAGCCTACTTAGCGGAAATAGCTAGAGTTTTACAAGAGTATAAATATAAACCCGATTATCAAGTGGCTATTTTTGAAATGATAATCAAATTTAAGAAGTATTTTTTCCCATCCCAACTTTATTTATATTGGGTTCCCTTTTAAATCCTTGTTTAAAAGTGTCTTATACTAAAAATTTGGTTAGTCAAATTTATACATTTTTAGAAATTGAAGAGGGAGTTCAACCATCTTTAGCTGAAGCCGAACTCGCTATTGATGATGAGTTTAGAAAAGTTTTTACTCATTATTCTAATTTGGAAAAACGTGCTACACCCGTTGCTCCACGCCCTACTACTTCTCATAGTAGCAAAAAGGGCTTGTCGGGTTTAAAAGTTTTACATTCACAGCCAACTTCTTCTTCTACTGCAAACTTTGATGAATATAACTTTTATTTGATGCAGCCAAATGTGGATATCAAGGAACTGGATGAGTTGGACGTCTTAGCATGGTGGAAGAAGTACAAGGCAAGTTATCCGATACTTTCAAGAATGACTCGAGATATCCTTACGGTTCAAGTATCAATCGTGGCTTCGGAGAGCGCGTTTAGCCAAGGAAGACAGCAAATTAGAGACCATAGACATTCATTATCCGGCTTTAGCTTGCAAGTACTAGTGTGCATTCGCGATTGGATTAGATCGGAGCGACGCAACCAAAACTTAGTAGCGAAGGAAGGCGAAGAGGAAGAAATTGAAGATTTGATAGCTAGTGGACCGGACCAAATGGAAGACTTTGAAGATATTTCCATGACCAAATATGATGTGGGGGAAATTACGAAATGGTTCAAAATTGGTGATTTTATTATTCTACTATTTTTGTACAACTCATGTATTATTTGCAAGTTAAAAAAAATACAACTTGCAAATAAATGTTATCCAAGAATGAATAAAATATATGGCTCATTGAACTTTATTCTATTTACTTGTGTTCATATTTTTACTTTTATTAAGTTAGGAATATACCTAAAATATACTAAGAATATACTTATAATATACATCTACTTAAATTAAAAATTAGAAAGTTATATACTTGAAAAATAACTAAAATATATATATATATATATATATATATATATATATATATATATATATATTAAGTTATACATATATATAAGTATATATAGTATACTTAAACATATATAAGTATATATAGTATATATATTAAATTATATATATAGTATATATATTAAGTTATACATATATATGTATATAAAAAGCACTATTCTGTATTGCTGACTTGCTGTTAGCCTGTTAGTCAGTAAATATTTAAACTTTAATTATAAACTTGTATAACATATGTAAACATACCTACAATATTCTAATAAATACTATAATATATATATATAATACAAAAAAAAAAAAGGTTTTAACCACTTTGAACCGGACCGGTTCCGGTTTGGGATTTCAAACCGGTAAACCGGAACCGATTAAGCGGTTCCGGTTTTTTAACCGGAAACGGGCCGGTTCCCTAACCGGTTACCGGTCCGGTTCCGGTTAAACCGGTTGCCACCTTAAAGTTATGAAGTTAGTTTTATGCTTGCTAGTATTTAGTGTATGTTTGCTAATATTCTTAGGCCTTACCGTACTCAGGATAACTATTTGAGTTTGGCATCATTGTTTCTTCCACAGAAGACCTCCGAGATCCTTATAACAATATCTTATGGACTGTGCATTACTATCTTCAAAAAAAAAAAAAAAAAAAAAAAAAAAAAAAAAATCTTATGGACTACTTGGACATTCCGTTGGATTCTGTTTTATCAAATGCGGACCCAAAGAGCTGACTGTTTTCTCATAGTGCTGTAATGGTTAATGATGCACACCTGCAAATGATATTCTATTCGTTTGGTCCTATTTCCTGTGATTGTTATTAAGGTCGAGATTGGCAGTTTACTCTTCTACTTATGTCTTTTGATATAGCAGACTGTACAAAGCTGGGAAAAAGTTGAAGTCAACGAGGTTAAACTAATGTTATCTGGTTAATACTTGTTATCGAACAAAAGATAATGTCAAAGAGATAGATATCTTACCATAAATTCGATTGTTGCACTTATGATAAAGATGTAATAGGTGGAGAAGAAATCAGATGAGAACCCGCCAAGTAGAGCAAGGAGGAAACAAGTTCCCATAAAGTTTGTAACTATGTTGGCTGAAGCAGCTGGAGAAAAACTCATGAATTTTGATAGATAAAGGACTAGATTGCTCGCATTTGCCAGGTATGCTAAGTTCTCCAAAATTTCCACCACTACGTCCACAGTGGGAAAAAAATCAGATTGATGGTTGTTACAAGCTATATTTGACTATTAATAACTAAGTTTAGAAAGATTACAGTTACTAATTCATGAATTTCAACTGTAGCATTCATGAAGAGAGATGGTTTACAGACCCAATACAAAGGAGGCAGCAACAACTCCACCATGACATCCTTTAATGGCTGACCTGTTTCTCCAGTCCACATAGCCTTCCCACTTAGTGAAGCCCTGCTCATGATCCTGCAGTCATAGTGCACGTAAATCAAGAAAATAATTGCTGGAGGGAATATAAAAAAGAGGATATGAGAGCTGGAATGTGCACCATCTCTCTCTCTCTCTCTCTCTCTGCGTGTATGTAATGTTTCGGAAATCTTGATGCAGAAGTCCCAAATTGAAAGTTGTCCAGTTTAACAAGGAAGCTATGCCAATGTCACCTTTAAATACTGAAGGACGAGGGTGTTCAAATTGTGTGGAAAAATCTGGAATCTCTGATTGTGACACTGCACGAAGGGGTCATTTGGTTGCTAGTTAGGAAGTGAATTATTTATATATTAAAACCAGCGTAACAAGTACAATGTTTGGTAGCACTTTATTTGCTATGTATATATTTCAGCTCACCAAGTATGGTGTTTGGTTAGCAGCTTACAATCCCGTATAATGTACAAGTTATGAGTCAATTTATATATTATTTTATGCAGGGTAAAAGATGGGATAACTAAGACATGAATTAATAGCACATGAATAACTAAACCCTGCATAATTAATCCATATGTTACTATTACCTGCATAATTCTAACTAGCAACCAAACGACCCCCAAGTGATATTGTTTTCGTAACGCTGTGGTAAAACCTCATATCTTTGTGTGTACATGCTTCTTGGTGCATAATTGTGGGGGGAGAAAAAACAAATAAATGGTTAGTGCTTGCTCATTACTATTTTCAGAATGGTCTCCGAGTATTGGTCACATAGTTGATGTGGAATAATATACTGTCTATTGATCTTAGTTTCTTGGTTCATTTTAGTTCTTTTACTGTAGATGTTTTTTTTTCCCCTCTCTGTATGTGTGTGTCTGTTATATTTCTTCCTTCTATCACAAATTGCTATATGTAGCATGTAATGCAACTGAGGGTGGAAGAAATCCAATAAATGGGAATCATCTGATGAGATAGATCTCATCTTCAAGCCCGTCGGCAAGGGATTAAAACTCATGATGGCCTGTATACTCCTTTAGTTTTAACTTCAACTTCATCTCACCCACCATCTATTTTCTCAATCAAGACTTAGTTACCTCTTCCCCTCCCTCTGCTTTTTTCTTCCTCAAATAGAGTCCACTCCCTGATACATGTTAACTTACCTTGAATGACAGGGCGCTCTGTTTGAAGTATAAGCTTCAAATGCCATTCTGTAACCTTATTTCTTTTTCGTGTCTGTGTGAGTGCAAAAATTACTGGGGATCCCGAGGAACGTGAAAGGGAGAGGAAATGGAAGTGTTTCAGCTGGAATGTGATGAACTGACAACTATGTTCAACTTCTCCTTATGCTTATATGCTGTATTACTATAGTTTGACATTCCTATAATGGAATAGTCATTTAACTTTTTTATAATATGTTTTATTAGATCTTTTTTACATTTCGTGAAATAAGCTATTGGAACTGCTTTATCTTTGTCTTGATGCTCTTCCGTAAAATGTTGTTCATTATAGTCACTGTCTATATAGATCAGTCAGTTTTCTACTTCACGTGATTGTTGTCCTTGGCTGTGTCTTAGAAGGGTTTTCAATTCTCTATGTCACGTCCCGAACTATAGCTTGTGCGTAACACGGCCCCCGGTGCCTTGCTACATGTGACCGAGCGAATCACATGGCCTGCTGAATCAACATAGTGTTAGGTATTTTGTAATATTTGGAGGTCTTAAATTAAACAGACACATTTGTTTATGAAAAGGCATGACTATTCTGAAAAATCATCTCTCAAATCTATAAATATAAGGACACTCCAAAAGTAGCATCTAAAAAAAATCTGTAAGTATATTTTGGCTTTGTTGTATCCTGAGGAGAATTGTTTGTGTTTCCCCAAAATCTGAATACGAGCGATAACTCTTTAAGATTGAAAGAAAAAATTAACAGAAATAACTTAACTATGTTGCATGAACTTTATTTGCAAGTTGTGCGTGCTATATATGAATTCTTTTATTTTGATGGATAATATTCATACTTGAAAGTAGTTAAAATAACTTAAAATATTTAAAGCGTGGGGGTGTTTGTCGTACGATTGATAGCCAATAGTATTTCAAGAAGTTTAAGATATAAAATTGTTTCTTCAATTCCACAAAATATATCTTTGATATGGTAGTTAGTGAATTACAACTTCACAATTTTGGTGATGATTAGTTGATTGAACTACCAATTTGACAGTTAGGTTGTGGGTCTTCCTATAAATGTTGTGTTCTTTCATGAAATAGTGTCACTTAAAAGGTTGTGACTTCTCATAAAAAGATGTGTCTGTTAGAGAGTATATAGAGATATGATGTTCATGAACATAGGCCTTTTTGGTCTATAAATTTAAGAATCATTTGATCAAATGATAAGAAAAGAAAATCCACTTTAAGATGGATTTGTACCTTGAATGGAGGCGTTATTTTGGGCGTGAATCCAAACTTTTATTCCACAATATATGGAATATTAAGCATACATATGCTAGAAGAGAAAAGAAATGATTGAGAAATGTATATGTTATTAAGAGTTGTGGCCACAACTGGTGCAATCATTCTCTTATTTATTTTTATGTAATGAAGCTACGTTAAGAGTAGCCAACGAAACTACGTTAAGAGTAGCCAATAATTGGATATGCAATGAAAAGTTTAGGCATATATGTCCGTGGCATGCCTATGTAAAAGATTTCTTTTCAGTCTGTCATAAAAATGATTTGTGTTACGTTGATCTTGCAAGATTTATTAAGAAGAAATGCAGTACAAATAAATTGTCAAGGAATAGGGCTAAAATCCTTAAATTATAACATAAGTGATGGGAACCCAACTTTGAGTTAGTGTACACTCTAACAATACAAGTTCAATGGGTAATAATAAGTCACTTGTGTTGCTAAAGCACGAATCTCCTCGTTTAAAGCCTTGATTCCGATGTACTAGGTATTGTTATAGGAGGAGTTAAGGAGTTGTTAAATGCCTGAAATAACAGGGGCATAGTGACAAAATCTATAATGCAAACTATTACGAGAAAAGGGTGAACTAATCTTAATGAAATTAGTAAATGTCTGCACTAACAGGGACATAGTAGCTAATTTCACCAATATGAATATCGAAGTGGTGCCGCTTCACGCAAGACTTAGAGGATTGGTTTTGTAAGTATTCATGGAATCAGGATAAGCACATAGCCATAAATGTGCTAAAGCAAACACTGGGTTTTCTAAGCTACTAAATAATATTATGTGTGTGATACTTTCTGTTTTGACACATGGAGTTGTGGTTCAAATCTTTAATGATACCAATAACTTCATCAAAACTTTAAAGTATTTACACTAATGGAAAGTTTAAATCTATTATAAGATACTCTCCGTTATGCATAATATCATGAGAAATATTACAAAGTAGTGGGGATTGTTAGATATTTTGTACTATTTGGAGGTCTTAAATTGAACAGACACATCTGTTCATGAAAAGGTATGACTATTCTGAAAATTCATCTCTCAAATTTACAAATATAAGGACACTCCAGAAGTAACATATAGAAACATCTACAAGTATATTTTGACTTTGTTGTATCCTGAAGAGAATCGTTTGTGTTTCCCCAAAATCTGAATATGAGCGATAACACTTTAAGGGCAGTCGAATCTTCACGCCTCAAAGACGTTCTTTGTTTTATTTTATGTTAATTTTTTCTTTCACATGGGGCATGTACTGATGCAGAATATAATATAACATGCATGGTGAGAATGAAGCATAGGTTAAGTAATCATAACTCTGAAACTAAATGATAAATGTTGAGCTAATACTAGCTATACGACTCTGAATATCTGACGTGACATAATTACACTAGTCTATTCTATGAAACCTCTGACATGAGTCTGACTGCTTAACTGTTTACCGGGACAAAGCCCCCGACATACCTTTACTGCATAACTGACAATAAAGAAATAAAGATAAAAGCCCGAATGAGATGGAGCTCACCAATAGCTGGTACGTGCAAAGTCCTAACGAGCCGATCCATCGTCCTGTAAATCTGAATTGTGAAATGCAGGCCCCTAGGCAAATAAAAGGGGACGTAAGTACATTCGAATTGTACTGCTATGTAAAGCAATTGAATGAAATAAGCATGGCACATGAAACAACAGAACTGAAACTGAAACTGTATTTGTAAGCTGAACATGAACATGAAATATCATCTGACATGAATATGTATAACATGAATAAGATATTTTAAGTCTGTAAAGATATTTGTGGGAGAGCATTAGTATAATCGACATATAACCATCACGTAAGCACGTGGTGTCTTATCTCTGCCCGATCAGCTAAGCCATCCTGTACCTTACCAGGGTACAAGACATGAACATGACATAAATGGATCCAATAACCCGCAATGGGTAAACATGAAAGAATCGTCCTAACTAGGCGGAGTGATCCTTATCCTATGCTGGCATACGTAGTTTCAGGTATTAAACCTTCTCGGTAATCTGTGCAACTCCCAAAACATGAACATGAATATAATTGGCTTAGTATCCAGGAATTATATAAACATGATTGTAAACATGATTCGTGATGGTATTGTAACATGAAGATAAATATAAAGTATAACTTGTATGAAAACATGAAAGCATATAGAAGTTCATGAAAATAGACATAAAAGTTCATATTTTGCATTTAAGAACCCACGGAATGCAAAGTATGGGTTTTCATGGATTACAGACATATTCTCAATAACCAAAACGGAATATTAAGAACACAATAACGAACTATTAAAGCAAACATGGAATCATGGTACATGTACTTAGGGTTATCATGAACATGAGTAGAACCCTGGTTTTGGTGAACTTTCTTATAATCATGGAAGAACGTGGCGTGGGGAAGAACAATAATGTTCTCACATGTAGATAGAAACCCTACATACCTTAATCGCTCCAAAACTTGTAAAAAGGTATGAACTTGAAAAATGAAATCCAAAAGCCTTAGTCTTGAATCCTTGAGGTGGGTTTTAGGTCAGGAACAATGGATTCTTATTTAGAAATCATGGATACATGTTAGAATTCACTTGAAAGGCTTGGAATAGGCTTACCTTAGTGTATCTTGATGGTAGGAGGAGAAGAACTTCGTACTAGGGCTTGAAAATATGAAAAGTGAGATTAAAAACTAAACCCATGTATTTATACTTTTGCTCAAGCGGGAAGAAGTACGGACACAATGTACGGCCCGTACATAATTGTACGTCCCGTACATTATGGGCGTACCTCAGATGTCAATTTCTAGAAGCTACGATTTTTAGTTTGTGAGGTATGTGATGAAAAGTATAGCCCGTACATTAAAGTACGGCCCGTATAAATTGTAAGCCTTAAAAGTACGGCCCGTATAACTTGCCGTACCTGGAATTGTGAAATTCCAATGACTTCTGATTTTTCCATGTGAGGTACGTTCAAGAAGTACGTCCCGTACATAAATGTACGGCCCGTACAATTTGACGGAGATGTACTTTTACCGTTCTGAAGCAAATTTTCTAATCCCAACACTTCCGTCTTGGTTATCAAGTCTCGAATCATGAACGTGCGAGGTGTTACAGTGTAGTTGCTTCTTTTTGGTACTTCAGTTATACCGTTAATTTCAGCTTATCATCTAGTGGAAGTCATGTCTGCAAGTTTCCCATGTGGACCCGCATTATTTATGGGAAGCATACTCGAAACTTCTGCAAATTGAGTGGCTGGAAGTCCTTAAGGTCACAGCCATTTAGCATTTGTTTCCTTCTAATGTCCTGTCGAACTCTCTAGTGTAAGCAAGCAATTTCAGGTAGATGGGCAGAAAATTAAGAAAACGTACCAGTATTAGCTTGTCCAGAGAAAAAATAATAGTAGTATATGTTTTCTAGTTTTACTCATGCGAGCGGTATCAAGTTGAAGCGACTAGCCTTTTCAATTATGTAGAGGCAGAGAAAAAGTATTAGACGTACTTTTATCGTTCTGAGGCAAATTTTCTAATCCCAACGCTTCCGTCTTAGTTTCTAAGTTTCGAATCATGAACGTAACTTAGTTAAAAGGTATGAGGTGTTACACTCTAGTTGCTTCTTTTTGGTACTTGAGTTATACTGCTAATTTCAGCTTATCATCTAGTGGAAGTCATGTCTGCAATTTTCCCATGTGGACCCGCATTATTTATGGGAAGCATACTCCAAATTTTGTCCAAATTGAGTGGCTGGAAATCCTTAAGGTCATAGCCATTTAGCATTTGTTTCATTCTAATGTCCTGTTGAACTCTGTTGTGTAAGCAAGCAATTTCAGGTAGATGGACAGAAAATTAAGAAAACGTAACAGTATTAGCTTGTCCAGAGAAAAAATAATACTAGTATATGTTTTCTAGTTTTACTCATGCGAGTGGTATCAAGTTGAAGCAACTAGCCTTTTCAATTACGTAGAAGCAGAGATATTGTAATTTTATGGTTCCCTTAAAAATTATACATGTATGCTTTAATCAATCATGAGATTATTGTAAAATTTCCCCAAAGTTTCCAGGAAATGAAAATTTTGAAATTCTTGCGTCAGTGACATTATATAGTCCTCACACCAAATTAACCTTCTCCAGATCTTGTGCCATATGATTTCAGATATCACTACAAAAAAAGGGGTAATTTGAGGAGGTTGAAAATTGCAATTCACGGAAGTTTTAGCCTCCACTAGTTGCTAAAAGAGGCTAAAACCTCCGCGAATTGCAACTTTCAATCTCCACAAATCACCAACTTTTTTTGTAGTGTAAAAAATTTCGGAACAAAGATATGATGTTCCATTTCTCATTCTGGGGTTTATGTTTTAGCAGCTTTATTTGTGTATCTCGTAGGAGTCAATAGGCCAAGATACGATAAATTATCTGAACTTTGCTGATCCTACAGTTTCTAAGTTTTCAAGGATATTTCTTTAATATTCTTGGACATTAGAATAAAATCCATCATCGTTTGCATATATGTTGCAAGTAATGATGAAATACCAAGACACATCCTGACTCCTTTTGAATTTTTTTCCTGATTTCTCGAATCATTTATTCTTATCCAATTAATTCCAGGATGGTTCTTTTTATTTCTTAGATCAAGGAGGGAATAGGGCAGGAAACAGTGCCAGGTATGCCCGAGACAGTGGAAGTTCCAGGAATCTGAAGATACGTACTTTGTCAGATCATTCTAATGAGGTCTTTCTTTCTTGCTATATTTAATTATGTTACAAAGCAGTTATTAGAAGTGTATAAACCTTGCTTAAGTTCCAGTTTTAGTTTTTCTATTGCAGTGACTCTGTCTCACAAACTTGAGCAGTAACCTGTAAACAGCCTCCTAAAATGCACGCAAATAGCATCTTTATATGCAGGTATGTTTGTAACTCTGTATCAGACCTGTAAGAACTTTTTAACTTCAGTACATCTGACTGTTTTTTGCATTACCATAACAGACGTTTGATAGTAACAGGTAATGATTTGATGGAGGTGGTGTTATTTTTTGGCCATCAAACTGAAGTGTGCGTGGACTGCAAATTTTACAAGGCATTATTATTCATATATGGTCTATTGAGACATCTAGAAGAGTTAGAATTTGGGAAATTACTGTTAAGTTCCGTAGAGTATTTCCCTTTTTGTTTTTTGGGATTCCTCATTTATTACTTGGTTTTATTTGTTCATCTTCTGCTTTCTGGTAATAATCTCCTATAAACATGTGCGCAAGTTCATCGTTGTCTGAACTCTTCAATACTTTATGCCTATGCTCATCCACTATCCCTTTAGTTTGGTTGACTGATGTTCAACATCCTTCTTATGCTCAACTAAAGTAGTTGGAAAGCCCTTCATTGTTGACAATGCATCTTTTAAGTGTCTGGAATCTGGATTCTTATCCACCATAGTCCCAGGTTACGGTAAACTAATCATGCAACTAACCTTAGGCCAATAAAATAATTAGAATAATTAGTATGTTTGATGGCTAATGCTATTCCAATTGGGACCTTACCCGAGCATGTTCTGCTCAATTCTGAAAGCTCTCGTTGTGGCAGTGAGATCTTAGTCAAGAAATTGGTGTATTTGGTCTAAAATTTCCTCGTTCCTTTCTATGGTTCATAGACTTTTGACTCTGTTCCTGTTGCATATTTTTCTTTGTTTAAACTTCAGGTTATTGCATGGCTTAGCTTTTTTTTTTTTTTTGATTCCTTGATTGTTTACTTCATTATCTTGGGAAATTTCAAGACAAAAAGCCAGTAGCCACATAGTTTTTTACACTAGTGTCTTGTGCCTATCATTTTTGCCTTGGTGTTCCTGTATTTGTCCTCTGGAGAAAGCGGGGGAATTGGAGTGGGATGTGAAGTGAATAAAAGTGTACTATTTTATGACAGATATGGGAAGTGTTAGGTATGAAAAGGATATAAAGAGGAAAAGGCTTACCTGATTTGGTTGCTTGGTCCAGCACATGTGCCATTTTCCTTCTGAAAGAGGGAACTGTAGTGGTTCTATCCTGAATTTAAGTCGCCCATTTGAATACCCTTATCTGGAACTGGAAGATGCCAGATACATTTTCTAAATAAAATTAAATCAGTTTATAGCCCTACACTATATGGGGTCCAGCCCCATACCCATGAATTAAGTGAAATGTTTATTTCCTTTGACAAAGTTTGTGAATGTGATCTGCAGCAATTTCCTTTTGCAGATACAATCTTTGAATTGGCACATGCCAATTAATGCTAAGAAAAAAAAAATTGCACACTCCATCCCTATAAATAGGGAGCTCTCTTTCAGTTTAAAGACACAACCAAAAATCTCAGACAATACATCTGAGTGAGAGCAAAGTGAGGTATACCATAGACTGTGTAAGAAAATAGTCTGTGAAGAAAAATACAGTGTGAGTGATATTGTAGTGAGGTGGGAAAATCAAAAGAGTGTTATTTCTTTTGAGGGTGTAGTGGTCTTAGGAGTATTTGTACTCGTTACTACACAATGTAAAATTCCTTGCTATAATGATATCAGTTGCTCCTCTTGGCCGTGGTTTTTCGCTTATTCAGAAGGGTTTCCACGTAAAATTCCGGTGTCATTATTGCTTCATTTTATTCTTGCTGACTTAACCATAACTTAGTGTTTCACGTTTATCACTAAATACCGTGAATATTATTTTTGCGGGTCTATTTTATTCCTAACACACTAGAATCTAAAATATTAGGAGCTTGGTGTAAATGTCAGCAAATGATTCATTTACTAACAAAGTGTCCAGAAAAATTAGTTCCAAAACACTCTGATAAAAGGTTTCGACTTTCAAGGAACTATCTGTTGCAATTGATATGCCTAGCATGAACAAGTTTGATGCCGTTAGCTCAATTGTGATAGTTATTTTCCTTGCCCGAGAGGCGCAGCAAGGTCACTATTATTTTGTTATAGACCTAGGCGTCTATTATTAACATGCGAATGAGGTAGACTCTAGACAAGCTATAAATCAACCTGTTTATCTTACCCTTGTCGTATGACTATTTGCTGAGCTTTCTGTAAGCTCCATTGTCCTTGTAATCACTTTTGGTTTAACTCAAGTAGCAGTTAAAAAGGAAGCTTATTTCTTGGAAAACAGACGAGGGCATAATTTTTATTGAGTCTAACTTCCTAAAGCTTTCTTAATCTAATTCATCATTTTAGAAAGTAAACGTTAACATTTGGATTTTGGAAGTGTTGAGTCTTAACCTTCTTGAAAGTTTTTTAGGTATAGAAATGATTAGGAAACAGTCCCATTCTGAAGACATGAAAGTACTACGGGGAGGTTAAATGTTACATCGAAAGTATAAGTTCTCATTTAGCTGCCTGTTTTACTCTATTGTCGAGGGTTGTGTTGGGATAAATATGATTCCTCCACGCTTAATTGGAGATTTCGATTTCGAGCTTTGAGTATGAAAAAATCTTAGTGTGGAGTGTTTCTCCTTTCAATGGGTGTTCCACGATGCAAATTCAAACAATGCAGGTACCATATACGGGTTAGGAAACAAAGAAAAGACTGTTTTACTTTCCTCTGAATGTTGGTAGGAATGTGTTCAAATCAGGCATTTTCGTTGGATGAACTTACAGTTTATTGAAGTTGAAAAGACACCATTTTAGGAATCTAGGTGGTAGGTATCTTACTAAAAATATCTCCGACACGCATTTGATAGTTCAAGTTCCTTTTGACCTTTATGAGACGCAACGTGCTAATTTATTCGACCGACAGTGGTACCAACAAATTTTGAGGGTCTCAACCACAAACTAACTGATTTTTGGATTGTCTTAGTAGTCCTTCAGCCACAAAATATTTGTCGTCCTTACTAAAAATACTTGTCTCAAAATACTTGTTATTTTTAGGAATGACAACGGAGCGGTCCGGGTTTGAACGGGCAGGTTTGGGCTTGTGCGGTTGTGTGGCGGGGCGGGGTGGCTTCATTTTTAAAAAAGAGATTCTTTGCGGGTTGCGGGTACGGTGCGGTTTCTTTTGGGAGCAGCCGACTAATTAGACGATTTAGCATTTCACCATGTTATGATCTTCTTCATTCATATTTCATTTTAAAATTATATTTTTGCACAGTAGCGGTGGAGATGGGGACTGGTCCATTTAACATTTTTTCTGTGATCCTTGCCAGTTGCCAGATCACACTCCAAAATTAATCTCTAATACCTCGTTCCTTTTTCTTATTTTTTTACTTGTAAATTATACCATGGAACATAATGATATGCTATAGAGCTGAATTAAGATGTACTCAATGGTCATAATTAAAACTCAAATTAGCAATAATACGTGAATAATCTTTAATTGTTCTTAATGTAGTTGTTCATATCCATGATGTCGATTTCTGTCGACAATATCAGACCTTTGTATCAAAATATAGTGAAAAAATGAACTTAGCATTTGTTAAAGTTAATTGTAATTCAAATGATTAAAGAAAAGTTGTGTTCTTATGACAATTTTAAATGAAAATACAACTAATAAAGTGAAGGATAAAAATACTCTTCAGCGGGCGGGGCGGGTCGATGTGGGTATGGTGCGGGGTCGGTAGATGCTAGTGGAAATGTTATGCAGGTGCGGGGCGGGGGTGTAAATTGTGTGGGTTAAAAGAAAACCCGGACCGCCCTATTGCCACCCCAGGTCATTTTATTTCCCCAAGATAAAGTTAGTTTTTCTCATTTGACCCTTGTATTAATTACATCAATGAGCTGATTTTGTGAATTCACATACCAATATTTAAGAGGTTTCATCATCAGTGGAATGAATATTTATTGAGGAGAGAGAACATGATGAAATATATTAAGAGGATAAAATAGTCAAAATGCTTTGCTAATGGAGGTGTAAATGAAAAATGCGACAAATATTTTGAGACGGAGGGATTAACGTTGAGTAGTATTCACTAACTTGAGTGTTCTTCATCTTCCTCTAGTTTGTTATAGGGGTGTACAAAGCAAACTGACAAATCGCACCAAACTGATAATCCGAACCAAACCGAGAAAAAAACCTGACTAGTGGTTTGGTTTTAAAAAGAAAAACCCGAACACTATTGGTTTGGTTTGGTTTTAACTAAAAAAAATCAAACCGAATTAAACCAACCCGACATTACATTTATAAAATTTCAAACATATTTTATACATAAAAATATTTATTGATAAATGTTTCTTTAACTTTTTCATAGTTTTTTGTCTTTTAACATATTATTTCAAGCTTGGAATTAGAATTTTGAATAGTCCAATAAATTTTATAGCCCAATGATATTAGTAACTCAAATAAAACTCAACAAAAATCAAATCAATACTAATGCTAACAAAAGAAATTTATATCTAAAACTGGAATGACAATACTTTTGATATTTATTCTTTAGTTTTATATTAGTTTAGAAAGTGAAAATACATAACTTAATTTTATTTTTTTCTTTAATATCTAGTCATGTAATTAATATTTATTAGCCGTACTTATTTTAGCATGACTTAGTACTTTTAGATTATGATCATTTTCTACATGCCTGATAAATTAGTTGTATTTATTGTAGCATGACTTAGTACTTTTAGATTATGATCATTTTATTTTATGCAATTTCATTAATTTTTTTCATTAAATATTTTAGTACAATGTCATCTCTCATCACGTTTTGTGTTATTTTCTTAATAAATATCTTAATTAGATAGTCATATCTTAGTAGGACTAAAGAAATATTTGAAGTACAAGTTATATGTGTTGTATGAAGACTTTACCGGAAAAAACCCGAAAAATCCGAGCAACCCCAAAAAAACCGAGAAAATCCCGGGTTGAAAAACCCAACTTTTGTTGGTTTGGTTTGATTTATAGATTTAAAAACTCGATGTAACTGGTTTAGTTTGGCCTTTAAAAAATCCGAACTAATCCGGTCCATGTACCCTAATTTGGTATACGGATCAATCCTAAAAGGTCTCTGGAAAATTTAGATTGGCCTTTTAATTAAACAAGTGAGCCGCACAAAACGTATGAAGCAAATATACTAGGCTGTCTTATTTGCATATTTGCTGACTTTGTCATGCTTGCACGTCATTTCTTAACTACACTAGCTTTGCATAATACTGGAAAACAATTTATCACACTTTATCTTATCTCAATCGTAAACTATTGTTGATTCAATATTTTTTGGTCAAATTAGGTATATTGAATCTTAAGTTTTTAAAACTCCAAAATGGATATTGAACTGTGAAGTTTTTAATCAAAATGGTCCTTGAAGTATGTCACTTGAATTCACTTGGTACCTCCAAAATTTAGCGTGGCAAAAGTGTTGGCATGGCAAGTAACGTGTGATAATCTGGCACTAAAAGTTCGAAATCATTGTAATTTCAGATCAATTTATACATAGTTTAGTTATTATAATATGACAAAAAATACTTTTATGACTTACGGTTATTGTTGATGAATTTAATTACTTTAATGTAACAAATGATAAATTTTTGACTTTATTGTTATTGGATAAAATCATAATGTGAAATTAACCCTTAGTAAGACATTCGGGATGCAGAGTAGGGTATGAGCACACACTTGGTTACGTGATCATTGTGAAAGGAAAAACAAAGCTCATATAATTGAAAGCACCAGCTGAAATATCTAATTCTAAAAGGGAGACGGCAAATAATCGAAATTAGGCAAAAGTTGTGCTTAGAGCTTAATACAAATATCAAAAATCGCACGTCCTCGCATTGTCGATCAAGTTCTTTTGGGCCTTCTTTAACATATTTTTGGTTCTTAACTTTTAATTAAAAGTTATATAAGTGTTCCGGAAATTATTTGATGATCTCATCAACGTCTTAAAGGGCCACTAAAGATCGGAAATTGTGTTGATCCCTTTTTTATTCCCTTTAGCTTCTCTTTCAAGTTTCCAATTCCATCACTGAAAATAAGAGAAAGGAATTAAAGTAATTTGTCGCAATTTTCACGTATCCATATCAATTTAATTTCTATAATTAGTCAAATTTGCTTTTAATAAGGTGAATAAATAAGGTTGATAAACTAGGATGGAAGGCACACATGAGTGATGGAAGAAAATCTTGCGTGTGCAATGGTCAATATGAAGATTCACGGTGGGCACCCATATGAGGAACATTTTCATATTTGGACGTGTTAATGAAGAAAGTCTTGTTTTGCTATTTTGCTATAAAGATAAAGTGAGCAAGAAAAAAAGATGAAGAAGAAGAGTCTTTTAACAGGCCTGGTTTCTCTATTTTTGGTTCTCTTGGACAAATTTTGGATTGGGCTTGTTGAAAGTGTCCAAACCATACATCCACTCCATCGTAAATCACGTTGCCCGTTGAAAACTAATATGGCAACAGTCTTACAGGGCCAGACACGTGTACAAATAGTCTATTTTTTTTAAACTTTTGTGTATAATACATATACATAGTTCAAAAGTGAAAGTGCCTTGGAAAAGCTCATGTTTTTAGGCAACTCGAAACTTATCATGGAAAAAATTCTCAACCAGGACCTCTGCAATCCAACACCCACCCGCCAATAAAATATTTTGTGTGTGCACAGTATTATGAGATTAAGCTGTGTTTTGGAAAAATAAAAGCAAAAGAAGAATCCATGTTATAAACATTTGATTAAAAAGACTGAACTTCCTTAGCTTCTTGTTAGTACTAATAATTAGCGGAAGATCAAGAACTTCAGCGACAAGTAAACTCTAGAGTTTGATACAACCACATCCACACGATAGGTAATTAAAAAAAATGAAAAGCAAACTATTTTTTTTCAATCCAAACACCAAAAAAGATTCCATCTCTCTCTCTCTTCTTATGGTTTGCTGAACTGCTCCTCTCGTGAAACAATATATATTAAAGAAGAAAGGATTTGTAAAGAGGATTTATAATGAATTTATTATCTCTTTGAGATGCGTAAATATTAATTCACTAGTGTCATTTAAGGGAAAACTTTTGGAGCTCAAACCCATGCATATGTAATGTCAAAATTAATTTTTATGTACATATAATAAATGTTGAATCTTACGCTTTTTCATACATTATTTCTTATTATTTTGTATCACTTTTGAAAATGTCGGATCCACCCCAATATATATATAGGACATAGGCTCGATGATGTGACACTCTCCTAAGTCAGGATTCATATTTATCTTTTTTCCCAATTTTTTGCCTTTTTTCCCTATTATTCTATTCCGTCTTATTTTTAAACTCAAAAGTTGCATCCCTTAATTCGGTTATAAACTCAAGAGTTACGTCCCTTAATTCATTCCTTCGGTTAAAAAGTCACAACTCACGTCTTAATTACTAGATACCATTCTTTCTATTATTCTATGCAGATTACGCCTCCTCTATCCTTCTTCTTTGCTTTCGTTTTGAAAGAAAATTTTACCATGCTAGATTCCTTCTCCAAACTTCCTTCATCACCCTCAATCAATCCCTTCGATCAAATATTTCCACTTAACAACACTTTAGAAAAAATATTCCCTATCCTCTGAGAAAATCATCTCCTGTCAGGAATTCGTGGATTAACATCCTTCATCAAAATGCATGGCCAGCAGCCTAGCACATGACTTAAGTCGTTTTTCGAATTTGAAGTATATATGATGTCCATGTAAGGTTTTGTCAAGATATAAGAATGCATGCCCTAAAGATCCTAAGCAAAACCAGGGAAAATTTTATTTCTTTCTCTTACATTGTTGTGTGAACAATATGCTTAGGCATCGAGCATGTATTGTTGACATAGTTTGGTCTCTTTGTTTGCTACACTAAATTAGAAGATGAGGGGTTTTTAGATTTATACATTTCCTTTTTACTAAGAGTTAGATGCTCTTTTCTAATCCGTATTTTATTTTTATCTGTTGCACATGATGAAAATGCTTGACTCTCAAGTAAGACTCGCCCATACCCGAGCATGTCGCCATGACAACATCTTAGGCTACATTCAATAAAACAAAAAACAAAAAAAACGCCTTGGTCGCCTATGGCAACTTTTCTTTTCGTACCATTTGTTCTATGTCGGTTTGGACCTATGTTTAAACATGAGATTGATAATTAGGTCTTCACTTAATCACTTAGAATGACTGCTCTATTTTTTTTAGTAAAGAAGTATCATCATGTAGTTATGTGTCAATTAAGGACTTTAAAAAATATAATAGATCCAACCATTTAAACAAACAATATTCGTTGGAGACTCAAAGAACTATTTTCTCTTATAATATCAAAGTAAGTGCACAATTTGAATTTCTTTTCTTAAGATGCAACTCTGAAATCGCAACTTGGCAGATTCTTTTTAATTATAAGAAGAAGAAAATGAGTTGCTACGAGTTTAGGCCTCGGCCATTTTCTCCCTTAGTCTAATTTTCTTTCGTTTGTCAAATAGAGTACTTCTGTAGTTGATAATTGTATAATGTGTTTATGTTTTCTCCTCATAGATACATTCTCTTAATTTGTATGTTATTATAATTCAATCATATCTTTCTTCTTTTTGATGTGTCGCTGTTTGTAAATAAAAATGTTAAAATTGGAGAATTTATCTTTCACTATTTCCTCTTGATCATGTTTATCACATCTTCATGTCCTTATTATGCTTTGATCTAAAGATCTATGAAGTAAGTAGTATTTTTGTTTTATTTTCTCTATAATCGAGCAAATAAACATGATGGTGTATTACGAGTTGTCACGATTTACAGTCTAATAATAATATCATAACTTTTAACTTCTTGAATAAAACATCTTTGTTCCATACTAATTATGTGAAAGAAAGAAAATTTCTTGAAATGTTACTGTAGTTAGAAAAAGAAAAAGAATTTGAAAGTGTTTGGTTAGACAATTTTTTACTCCATATTAAATATTTATGTGAAGGGAAGAAATTATCTTGTAATGTTATTCTTGTGGAAAATAATGAGCAGCAAGAAGAAACAATCTTCCCTTATTATGGGCATACATAATTGATTTTGTCTTTCTCCTTTTTCAAATTATTTGCTTCTAGGCTTTGGTACATGGATCTCTCTTCCACTTTTTTTTTTTAACGTTTCTTAATTAAAAAAGTCTTAAGTAATAAAATCAGTCATTTTCATTTGATTTCAGCAATATCATAATTGATTTTAAAATATGCAAATATAAAGAAAATATTATCTCTTCTATGTCAACTAATTAATAAAAAAGATTTTAAACATCATTGTATCTTTTCGCGCGGATAACTTTACTAGTTTTCCTATAATCTTCTCGTGTCTCATGTGTGTGTATATATACATATGTATGCATGCATATTAAATATAACCTAAAGTAAAGGTGCAAAAATAGATCATTCAGATCCCATACATTACTCTTTCACTTTCAAGTTTCACCTATCCCCAGGCTCCTCAAAACAAGAAAAGGAAATGAATAAAAAACTTTTTCGATCCTATCTTCATAATGTAACCTTAAAAGAAGATTGTAAAGTGTATCAGATACTAAATTCCAGCATCATTCGATCTGTTCTCTTTTATGTTCCGCCATATCTTTTATCTTCCTTTATATATATGTCTATGTCTTAATTCTGCTCCTTTCTCATTCAAGAAAATTCTTTTTATTCTCTATATTAGTCTCTGTTGCTATATAGTTAGCCACTTCTACATTTGCCTCAAGTGATTAGATGAAACACATCGATCTCCAACAGGAATTTCTAAGTTTAATCAGCACTATGAGACTGTGTAAACATGTGCTGCGATTCTTTCGTAATGGTCCACAAATGTCACGGAAAAAGACATTTGAACAAAGCAACTTTAACCAAAAGTATTTAAGTAGTGATCATCAAACAGTAGTGGCACAATTCAAAAAAGGTATACTATATTTTTATATTGCCTCTTTTAACTCACTTCGTTCCAGAGAATTAACATTGGTTCTTCACTTACCCTCGTCTGGTTTAAAGCTATTTTTTCTTTTTATTTTTTCATTTAAAAAAAAAACATTTTGACACGTAATATTGTTAGAGATCTAACTCTTGGTTATATTTGAATGCATTGAATAATAGGCAAAACAGATCGTTTAAAATAACTTTTTATGAAAGTTAGTCACAGTCGACGAGAAAGCAATATTTACAAGAGTTTCGTTGTCTAAGCGTGACTAAACTAATGAAAACAGATGAACAAAGTCTTCTTCTTTTTTCTTTTTTCTTTTTTGTATTAGAAAAAGTTTTTAAGTCGAAAAGTAAAACACATTAAAGTTAACCTAACCAAAAATCTCGGATCTCACTAGCTCAACGAAACCGCTAAAGATGGAAAAAAACTCAAAGTGGAAAGTGAGAAAATCCCATTACATGCATCCAAGTTTCGAAATGAAAGACCCATAAAACCCTTTATATGCCGAACAAATGTCATATACTTTAGGCTAGGGGCGTTCATGGTTTGGTTAAAAACCGATTCAAACCGTAAACCGAATCAAACCGATTAAATAAATCGATATTTTCTTGGGTTGAGTTTGGTTTGGTTTTAATTTAAAAAAAAAACTGATAATATTTGGTTTGGTTCTGGTTTTACTAAAAGCAAACCGAAAAAAAAAAAACCGAACCGACAAATTTTATACATAATTTTTATAATTATATATATACAATATATTAATTTTTATAAATACTTTTAAATAATTTGTATACTTTTTAAGCATAATTTTATTTATCTCTAATAGGCTAATGAACTTTATACCTTAAGCCCATTAAAAAAGAAATCCATAAATTCAAACTCTTTTATTCCAAGAAACTACTATGAGAATTACCTAGATTTATTTTTTGTATTTCTTATAAACTTTATTCACTTAATTAAAACTTATAAATCCTAAGATATTTTCTCCATAATTCAAGAAAACTATAGTTACCACAATAAAAGGGTAATAACGAATTATAAGTTGGAAAAAGATAAAAACAATCTCTCCTAATTGTAGGAAAAAAACACGAAAGAGAGAAACACCGTTAGTTTTCTTAAAAACCAAAAAACTGAATCAAACCGATGGATGTGTGTTATATTTGGTTTGGTTTTAATAATTTCAACAACCGATTAGATTGGTTTGGTTTTGATTTTAACCCAAAACCGACCCAAACTGACTCATGAACACCGCTACTTTAGGCTAATATATGACACGTCTAATAAGGCACACAGCAAGAAAACAACAAGAGCACGTCTTCCCAAACAAAGCAGCCTTCAGCATGAGCTGCACTACAATGCCTCAACTCTGGGAACAAGAAGAAACTGAGCGCCCCGGCGAATAAAGAAAACCTAGAACAAAAATGGAAGCCTCCACATGGCCAAAGAAGCATCAGTTTTTAATCTCATTACGACTTAGTCGTTCAGAAGAGCAATTAATTCGATCAGAATAGTGGAATGGAGGCAGTAAAAGAATTGTTTACTCCTTTTGGAGTGGTACCGATCAAGTCAGGCGCATTTCTCTCAACCACGGGATAGATTGGAAAGGAAAATTGCCCATTGATCTCTCTCATTGATTCGGGAAAACTGTGCAGAAATAGCTAGAACAGAACGCGGGAAGTATGGAAAAACATCTCATAATATATTTAACCAGAAAATAGATTATGCTCCTGCGAAAGTATCTACTCGTTATAGAATCTTAGGTGTCAAAGCGTGGATTTCATATACTAAAACAAAAGGGGTGTGCAGTTCATCTAAACATTCATCTATAACAAGAACAATAGATCCAAACATTCTGGAATTAGAAACTAGAAAAAGAAAAAAAAAATCAGGTCTCTTGTTTCAAGTTTTTTTCCTTAATCAACCATAGGCGATGACAGTTCTAGCAGCTAATAGGAAAGGAGAGAAAAACAAAGCAATGTCAAGAGCTCCGTCAATCCGTTGTTCATCGATAGACGAAGCTCTCTCTTTATCATCCCGTGTCAGATGCAACATTCTTTTTCTTTCTCGCGAACCACGCGACAACTCATCAAATCCTATTCAGTCTGATTAGATATGTCACTTAAACAAAGTGATTCCGCCCTCTGTCTCTTTTCTTTTTCGGATTTCGAGGATGTGATAGCCATCCAAAAACTTAGGTTTAAAATACGAAATTCAATACCTATTTTGAATGCTCTAGCTATGTTGTTCCACAAAAAAATGACAAACCAAAAAGGACAAAGGAAAAGGAATCGAATCTCACTCATTTGCAGGTAAGATTTACTTAGCCTGCTCGGGGTTCACCGTCGCCAAGAATGGCATAGTCGCAAAGCTTCGTCGTGCCATACACCCTTTCAGTAGCTATCCACACAAGCATATGATGTTTAAGTATGAATAAAGGCCAAGAACTCCAAAATCCAAGTACCAAGATCGGATATAGCTGGTTTTCCGCGAAATCTATTTCAGACCACCTTCACAACGTGCAGAACCAACCTACATACCCAACAAAGGAAAGTCTTGTACTCTACGAATCATCACGCACTAACTCAAACTAGTTCTTGCACGAAATGTGCTGCTAACATAAGAGCACTCCTACTAAGAAATGGAGGAGTAAATTTCTTTATGTTCAACGACCTCACCTGCCCTCTGCTACACATCTCTTTCGTTTGCCCTAGACCCATCCACCAAATGGAACCCTGCCCTTTTTTTTTTAGTTAGAGCGAGTATGAAGTCAAAGAGGAGGAAGAACCATTATGGGACCCTTTGTCTACATCGTCGAAGAGATGGTCATGGGACCCCATTTCCCACAGTATACATAAGAATTTTCTTATTCCTATACGGTTTCAATATTTCCCATATGCAATCCTTTCACCTCTGAAAGTGTCCTTCCTTCTCAATGCCCGGGAATCTGTCCAATGCATTCTTTTCGATCTTGTACCCTATGTGGGCTTGCAAAGCATTAGCTAGACAAGCGTTACATTGAACACCAACCCAATCTCGACCAAAAAAGGAAAAGCAAGTTCTAGCTTATACTGAAGAGCTGTAGCTTTGCTTTCTGAAAGAGTAATTTTCTCGTTATTAGAGAAAAGTAGAAGCCTCAGAAGGAAGCAATAAAATAAAAAGGAATTTAAAACAAGTTACATGCTCGTGATCCACAACAACTAATAGGGCCAACATTTTAGAACTTTTTGTGGATTTATTCTAGTCTGCCAGAAGACCAAGCGCTCCATGAACAATGAGCGCTTCTTGCTCCGCCCGAAGCACGGAAGAAGAACGAAACTTTACGACAACTTTTTTGTAGACGTTCACTTGCATCACATCATTTTCAACTAGAACTCAGAAATATCAATATGTTTAGGGATCATTAAGTTACGGCCCTTAGCCTATTCCTTTCTGCCTTTTGAACGAATCTAGAACCTCAATTAGCAGATTTATTAGAAACTTTTCTTGGAAGACTCAGTTGGCCAAGTTCTCCTGCCTAGTGTAGATAAAGAACTCTTTTTCACCCCATAGCATCTTCACGTGGTATTTATTAGGATTAGGACTGAGAAAAATGACCGCTTATTTCAAAAAACCCAGACCAGACCATAACTTTTATCGTCAATAGATAGAGCCACTCGATAAAGGAAATCAGCTTTAGAAAAAAATCATTCCTTTGTATGGAGGGAGGATTTTGTAGCGCAACATCATAGTTGGGATGTTCCTCCTTCTTTTAAAAGAAGTCTAGAGGACGAAAGAAGAAGCTCGTACATCGGATAAAGCCTACTTCTTGCATTTTTCAACAAGCTACTAATTTGAATGGACTTCTACGATCATCGACCATAGAAATAGAAATGAAGTGTTAATCCTTACCAACTTGATCTTGTTGCTCCTGGCAACAAACATGCATGAACCATTTCACGAAGTATGTGTCCGGATAGTCCAAAGTCTCGATAGTTAGCCTTCCGGTCAAAAGAGTAGAATTCCAGCTTGTAAAAAAGGAGTCCATAAAAGTGTGACTGATTTGTTCTTTTACCATGTCAATCACGCTCTCATTTAGTCAATCTTGAGAGTCCGAGTATGAGAAGTGTCTTAATCTAGACACTCTCCAAGAAAGGAACTCGCCCTTTGACACCAAGGGATAAGAGTTGATTACTGGCAATGACTTGGTAAAGAGAATCTATGAGAGAAGGTTCTCGAACCGGTTAGGACCAAATAGAACACGTACGGAACCAAGAAGACTATAGGTTAAAAAAGAGGGCATTCAAGAAACGCTCAACTGTGGCACAATTAGTTCAAATTCTTTCAGAAGCGAATGCTTTGGAATATTCTATTCTTGTAGCAGCCATCACTTTCCTAGGGCACAGAAGATGAAGTGGTTTCATCCGATCAACGAGATAATTCGATTTCTAGTTAGCTAACTGAGAATCCAATAGAGAAAATCGCTTTTCTAATGATTTCTCGATAGAACGATTTTTTGTGAGCATCGGTGCTGGAAAAGATTGGACTATTCCCTACCGAGACAATATAAACTCTTCAACGGATCCTCCTTTTTTCAACTAGTAAATCATGTCAATGCCAACTGAATCAATATTATTAGCTGTGAATTCGAACTTTCTGGGATTTTCTGTTTCTTCGGATGATATGTTGAGTCAATCATTTACTTCATTGGTTCCAACAATGACAACTGCGGTTTCTGCTATTGGGTTATCTATTTTCGTTATTACCTTCCAAAATATTTTCATTTGGACGTGCTAATATTTTTTCGTACTTTAATGACATTCTTAAATTTAGAAGTGACAAAATTAGATTTCATCCGTCAAAAAAGGAAAAAGAAAAGATCATTAGTCCGTCAGGCGTATTAAGTTAGTCCATCCGCTATGAAAACGCTGTTATCTCCAAATTTAAGAACGTGAACTCATGTATATTCCGCTGACCAAGTTCCCTTTTTTATCTTATTTTATAATTTCTATCAGCCCAGTAACGATAGCTACTCAAACAGAAGTCAACTCTTCTATCCTCTCAACATGCCAGATGTCATCAAGTTACTGCCTGACGTTTTCTAGTTTCTATCACCTTTATTTAATTTCATCATAGTTTCACGATTATATTTCTTATGATTAAGTCAAAAGATTCGTTCCTCTCAAATACCAAAAAAGAAAAAAGAAAAAAAGGTCTGAAGAATGGTTAGTGTACACGTAGGAATACTAATGAG
This sequence comes from Lycium barbarum, assembly GCF_019175385.1. NCBI lineage: Eukaryota > Viridiplantae > Streptophyta > Magnoliopsida > Solanales > Solanaceae > Lycium > Lycium barbarum. Next base: position 133,638,620 of record NC_083339.1, read on the forward strand.
TTCACGGCACCAAACAAATTCATTGAAAGGGGAGAAGAAAAAGAAACACCAACACATAAACAATTAGATTGCTCAAGTCAAAGGATTAGTTCTAGCCAAAATAGTACTTGTTCAGAGAGAGGATAAAGCTACGACACACTCCAACTATTATTGGTTTTTTAGTTTCATATCTAAACTATAGAGAAAACTACCTAAACTATTACTATCTAGTTTGCAAAATGCACCTCAAATTATTCTTAAATAGCATGTGATCTACGCTCTCCATTTTATATAAAAATGTTGTCAAATGTTGTCTACGTGGATAAATAATGTCACAAAGGCACCTACATGGAAATTAAAAAAAAAACTATTAGTTTCAAAAAACAAACTGAAAAATAATATTTTTTGTAAAAAAAAATATCAAATATTATAGAAAATAAAAAAATAGTTTAAAAAATGGAAAAGTTATTTTTTTTTAAATAAGAAAACTGGTTATTTAGTTTTCACATTTTTTTTTACAAAAAAATCAACTTTTCCATTTTTTTTAAATCATTTCTTTTTTCTGATTTTCTAAATTTTTTTACAATTTTTTTTTGCTGATTTTTTTTAAAAAAATCCAGATTTGTTTTTTAAAAAAATGCTGATTTTTTTTTTAAAAAAATAATGCAGTTTTTTTTAAAAAAATATACTGTTTTGTTTATAAAAAAATATTATTTTTTAATTTTCATGTAGGTGCCATCATAGCATTACTTATGCCACGTGGACAAATATTTTGAGAAAATTTCAACTTCACTTGCCTTTTGGAGAGTGAGTTCACACATTTAGTTCAGGTGTGTTTTGCAAACTAGAAATTGATAGTTTATGTAGTTTTCTCAACCTTATGATAGTCTAGATATGAAACTAAAAAAAAATGATAGTTAGGGTGTGTTTTTTACCCTTATCTCATCTATATATAATATAAAGCTAGGTATAAACAAGGTGATGTGACTCCTCTTTATAGGCCAAAAAAAGTATTTATCTTTTTTTTAGTTTTTTTAGTTTTTAATTCATAATCTACTAAATGGCTTTTAAAAGACTCACTCATGTATCAACCCGCGTAAATCTTCCTTAAATGTGTCTTGTTTTTCTTTCTTAATTATTGCACACTACTCAGTTAATCCGTTTCATGTTAAATTCTTCTTTCATATTAATTAAATTTTTAAAGCTCTTAAATAACCTATAAGTGGATGGTTCATTTCCCTTTCTCCATTACATTCTTTATATAATATCTCAAATTTTCATTTTGTGCAGTAACCTACCTTGAAAAACGAAGAGGTTACATTTTCTATAGAAATGTGTATTCAACTACTTTCACTGTCTCATGATTTATCCATGCAGAGAATAACAAAAGTGAAGGCAACATTTTAATTTTGGAGAAAATAAAATATTCTACACTGTTCTTCGGGTATCAAATTCCGTTCCTTTTAATATGTCCTTTTTTTTACGAGTGAATCATCCTTCATTTTTAATTTGTATATTTATATATATTTGTTATGAACTTGCATTGATAACCCTTTAACATGCAGTTGAAGTATTTTGGAGATAGGAGACTTACAGATCTGGTAAAATAGTACTCTGAATTCATTAGCTACCTAATTTATCAGTGGACTGTGTAGATAAGTGAGAAGAAAATTACTGATGATGAATCCAAGAAAGAACAAGAGGGTAATTTGTTTATGGAGTTTCACCACTTTTGATTTATTTTCAATTAGTTTCATTTCGTTTTTCTTGTGTTTGGGAAGAAAAAATGATAATTTTCTCAAAATACTTTTCTTTCTATTGAGTTTTCGTGAGTTTCAACTAATCTGTTAGACTTTATTATTCGTGAACAAAATGGACATCGCAAAATATCTTTTTTAGTGGGCTTCTTTTTTTTTTTTTTTTTTTTTAAATTTTTCCCACCCCATTTAGGAGGATTTATAGTGTTTCCACACTTCCCCTCCAGTGTGACTCGAACCCAGGACCTACCGATCGTGGGTGGAGGTGCTTAACCACTGAGCCATCCCTCACTTGTGGGTTTCAGTTATTTGTTTCAAGTTTTTTTTTTTTTTTTTTTAACTTAATGAAATGGAAATTGAGTTTCGATAGCTTATGAAGAGTTCATTTGGTGTTTTAAGAAGTAATTATTGATTGCTTATACATTTTACTTCAAGAACTGGATTTCATTACTTTTTTCCCTCAATTTTACTACTCGATCTTTCATTTATAGCCTTTATGGAGTAGAAGAATTTGAGAGGGGGTTTATTAAGAATATAGAAAGAGAGAAAAGAAGAACAATAAAAAGAAAAGAAAAACTGAGAATGGAAGACGAATAAGAGAAAGACACCACGACTTGCGATGTCATGTTTCCCATTTTTCTTCATATCTATAGGTTTTATATTTTTATTTTATATTTTCTGTTGTTTGAATAGAATTAAAAAAATGTAATGAACAAATTTTTTACTTGTAATGGTCTACCACTTTTAACATATTTATTATATGTACTTATTATGTATAGTAAGTACTATGTTAGACGTTGCTAATATTATAATGACATTTTTCACGTGTATTTCATGATGTGAAATATTGGAAGTTAATTGAACCAAATCAAAACTAATAATAGAATTGATTCTTAAAATTTACGAAAGGGTCGCCTATTGCCATTGAGCTTCAGAAGCAAAGAGGCAAAATAATAAAGTTCATATCCTGGCCTTTGATGAAGATGTACTGTTAATACATATTTGGCTGGATATGTAATACTATAAGAAATTAATTGCAGTTATGTAATCTATTAGTGATAGTGAAAGAATATTCAAAACAACATAATTTAAGAAGTTAATTTGAATTTTGATGTACAGCGCATCGTACCAAATTTTTGAAAACAATGGAATTATAATTTTATATATAAGTAAAACTTTTACTATAAGATGTGTATGTTACACTCTAAACTATACCCCAAACTTCCAAATCCACAAATGACAAGTGGGTGAGTGACAGGTGGTGGTCCCAGGTTTGCTAAGATGCTAAAGTTACAACGCAACAGTATCACCAACATGCCATTTTCCTATGACGTAGTATAGCATCGTAACGTGTCAGTACAGTGAGTAACAGTCAGTCTATGTAATTTGACCTTTCAAATTTTGTAAAAAATTCCAAGAGCTGGGGGCCTTTAAAAAAAAAAAAAGAAAAAAAAAAAGCAATTACTAATTTACTAGTAAATGGAAAATGATCTAGGCAAAGTTCACACCAAACACATCACCCCGCCGACTGATTGGGACATTGCTTTCATCTGAACCTTTTTCTGTTTCTTAAATTTACCAATTTCTCCCCAAAGGACACCAACAGCTTTTACCATAATTCTGACAAATGAAGAGAAAACAATCCCCCCCCCCCCAACCCAATCCCCCTCAACAATGGCCCCAAGTAGGAAGAAATATTTTAGAAAATTCGAAAAAATAAACTTCGACAAAGCTGATTTGTAAACAATACATTCGTTTCGTGACGCGAGACGCCAACTTAAAATTTAAAATTATGTTAAATTATACTCGACAGGTAAAGCATAAAGACTAAAGATATAAAAAAGGGTGTTAACATTCTATATCAGATTCATGATTTAGATTCGACGAGTTTAACAATTAATATTAGCAATTTAAAAAGTATGATTCAAATTTTAATAGTTGTTGAGTTTTTATGGTTTTTACCACATATATTTATTGCTACGTGTTACCAAAAAAATTGGGTTCAATTAAACCCCTGGAAACAAAACTCTATTTGACTGTGATTTATAAGAAAATATGTGTTTAATTTTACTCTCCTTATTTTTTTTAGAGATGGTTATAACCATTTCCTAAGTTGTGCTCGCGCCCATGATTGGTAAACTTATTTGTGAACGAATTTTGGAATACTCATGCGCATTCTGCAGTCTACACTACATAGTTTTGGATCAAATTGAATTATGGTGTTAGAATAATGAGTTTATTACAATGATTATATTATGAAAAAAGTGTTTTCTGAATTGAAGAAAAGGAACTATCACGATGAGATGTCTGAGTTCTCAGTTAGTTATCTTACATAAGCTTTATGGTTAAAAAGATTCATCAGTCATATTGTTTGGCTCGAAAACTAAGTACAATCAACTACTAAATAAGTACTTAATAATTAATTTCGATATGGAGAAATAGTTTTCAATGCAACCCAAACAAGCCTAATTCACTACTGACATCCTAAAAATAAAAGACCCACTAAACTTATTAAATTCATATGTGAAATTAAAAATCACAAAGTACAAAGGAAATAGATCAGGTTTTTCTCCTCATAAGCCTACTCACCTACTTAGTGAACGTGAAGATAAAAGGTTTTTCTTTTTCAATCTTTTTCTCTTCTCTCCACTTTCTTCCAATTAAAATAAAGTTAATTTCATTTTTCCTCTCTTTCTCATTTCCTTCCACTTAACATGATTGCGTAACAACCAGATAAAAAGAAAACGATTGTTTGAAGGGGTATCATGGTAAATAACAATAATGTGCCCACTAAAATATATTATGAGCCCGTTTGGATTGGCTTATAAGTTGCTTATAAGCTATTTTCAGTTTTTTTGAGTGTTTAACTGGCTAGCTTAAAGTCATTTTGTGCTTAAAATAAGCTCAAAAAAATAATTGGGCCCATTTGACTTAGCTTATCTAAAGCAGCTTATAAGCTGAAAACAGTTTATAAGCAAAAAAAAAAAAAGTTAGACTACCCCAATTTATTTTTTTTAGCTTATAAACTGCAAACAGCTTATAGGCATAAGCCCATCCAAACAGGCTCTACGAAGAATCTTGTTTTAGTGGTGGTGTTCTTCGGCTTTACTCAAGTTATAGGTAAAATATATTTAATTTGTGGGTAGTGTTCGTACAAAATTCAAGTAATTACTCTCAAGTATTGCAGTCTCTGATTTTATCACTTTTTTTTTTTTAATTTGTCTCATTAAAAATAGTAGTAGCATCTTTTATACTTAAAAAGTAAATTATTTTAAATATTTTATTTTATCTTAATATGATTGATTTTTAGTCACACAAAATTATACGTCGTGTCAAATAATAAGTTTTAAAAGTCTTTTTTAATTTCGAAATTTCATGTTCAGTCAAATACTATCACACGAATTGTGGAGAAGTATAAATTAAAGTAAAATCCCTTATTTAATTATTTATGATTAAGGATAAATATTTGTATAGATATATGATACTCCAGTGTATTACCCCTTTGTGTCACTTTATGTGAGACAATTCAAAGTACGAGTATCAAACTATCTAATTTTTTTTGTGTAAATTTAAATATAGAATCTTCCTGTGTTACATAACAAAATATTATAAAACACAAAAGATTACATGAAAAGTTATCACCTTTTTTTTTCAACTCTCTAAATTAGTAATTGCACCACATAAAATGTAGTGACGTGGAGTAAATTCACTTCAGTGGGATGACCTACAAGTTAAATTATGTTGTTATAAGCCTCCAGGGAGGAGCTTTAAGTAGTCCTCTTTCCAAGAGAAACTAATCAAACTATTTTTCACTTAATACACTCTTCACATCTAAAAATCACCTCTCTAGTCTCTTCTTCACATCTCTTCTCTGCTTAATCACCCTCCCCTTCCTCTGTTTTTCTTCCAAAAACAGAGACTGGTCACTTGTTCATATCTCTCTCTTGGCCATCCTTGGATTCAATTGTAAACAAGGGTGATGATGTTTATGGTGATTGGTAGCAGGTGCTCTCACACTTCCCACATCACTGAAATCATAATCACCAGCTTCTTCCGCCATAAGCTGTAGATCTCAACTCTTTCCACATAGTTTAAGGGGTATTTATCAGGAAACCCTGATTCTTGATTACTTAAGGGAACGTGCGACTATGGCTGTTTCTTGAAAAGATCTTAGCTTTATAATACTAATAAACTTTATAGAATTCGAAGCTATGATGGCTCCAGGTATGCTCTACGGTGGGGCTTCTAATTATTTCGATGGTATTTTCAATCAGAAACAGAGGGTGATGTCTTCTTCTACTTCTACTGCAAAAGAGCATACTGCTTCTCTTTTTGCCCCTGCCTCTTCTTCTTCGTTCTTGGGTACATATATTTCCTTCATTCTCAAGTAGCGTTGGCTTTTTTTTCTTCTCCTATATTTGAATATTAGATAATAATAATAATAATAATAATAATAATAATAATAATAATAATAATAATAATAATAATAATAGGTCACTATACCAGTGCACGATCACATATTGCCAATTCACTCTAACTACCACGCAATTTGTTAAAGTAACAAAATTATGTTCTTTTTGGTAATTTTACTTTGGGGATTGATCATAAGCTTGTAAGTGTTTCTGTGTGCTTGGTGAGTGCTGTGGTTATATGTTGAAGGTTCAATCTTCCGGGCTAGTAATCTGACAAATAAGTTTATTAGTGAATCCAATTCTTGCAGAATTAATTTTTAGAAGTAGTCTCTTTGGATTCTCTTTCATGTATGTAATGAATTTCTGTATTTGGTTTATGTTGATATGTATGAATCTTGATTCTTCAATTGAATTTGCGATAATTCCCCTGCAATAAATAGAATTGAATCACTCTGTCGGAATAACAATCATTTTTGGGGGTTGATCATGTGTGGGCCATTTGGTTGACTAGCTCTAGGATTGGATTCGGTAAGATAGGTGTAAAACATATCAAGTGATGAAATTGAATTTGTATAGCAAATTGTAATAGAAAGAAAGATAGACTAGTAATTTGATTTAAATTGAACTGAATTTTGTCAAATTTGACACCTTGGTAGTAATTATTCTGTGGGTATTTTATCTCACAGGATCCAGTTCTATGGTCAGTTTCGGCGGTGTTAATGGAGGGAAGAGGTCGTTCTTTGACTCGTTCGATCAGGAAGACAATGAAGCTGATGAATTGGGGGAGTATTTTCATCAAGCAGAGAAGAAAAGGCGACTTACAGAAAACCAAGTCCAGTTTCTTGAGAAGAGTTTTGATGAAGAGAACAAACTGGAACCTGAAAGGAAAGTCCAACTTGCTAAAGAACTTGGTCTCCAGCCTCGCCAAATTGCTATTTGGTTTCAGAATCGTCGCGCACGATGGAAGACTAAACAGCTCGAGAAAGATTACGAGGAACTGCGGAATAAATATGACACTCTCAAATCAGATTACAGTAATCTTCTCGAGGAAAAGGAAAATCTTACAGCTGAAGTAAGGAATTTTACATTTTATATGACAAACTTTATTTTTATTGAATATAATTTCCTTTTGTTGAGCTTGTGGACTATGCTTATGTGATGGTTCAATCGTTATTCAGGTTTTCCAGCTCACTGATAAGCTGCTTGTCAAAGACAAAGAAAATGGGCAATTGGCTTTATGCGATTTCCAGAAACGCTCTGATGCATCCCCAAATGAAACCAACGTTGATCCAGTTTCGAGGGTAGAAATGTCCAATGTGCCCGCTCAGGTTCTTAAGCCTCAGCAGCAGCACCAGCAGGAAGATTTAAGCTCCACTAAGAGCGACGTCTTCGACTCAGAGAGCCCACATTACACTGGTGGGATCCACTCCTCTGTCATAGACCAGGGCGATTCTGCTTATGTGTTTGAAACGGAGCAGTCAGAATTATCTCAGGATGATGATGAAAACTTCAGCAAGACTATGCTTTCTACTGCCAACCTGCTAGGCAAAGCCGAGGATGATAATTATCCGGTGACATCCTCAAATTTGAGCTACTTCGGATTTCCAAGTGAAGACCAAGGTTTTGGTTTCTGGACTTATTAAGTTCATGGTTGTATTTAGTAGTAATGCGGAATACTATTTTATGTGTCATATATTTGGAGACATTGTATAGCAGCATATTTCTGTAATAAATAAATCCAATGTATGTGTCCAGCACCCAAATGAGGTGATGGGTTCTGGTCACAAAACAGTTGGGAACTATGGCTATTGCGCTTTGTAAACCTGTTGTGTAGCTAGCTGGTGCTTTATGCTGTGAAATCTGACTTTTGTTTGTCAACTAGGAGATCATGTATTTCTGAAATTCCGCTATTGGAGTCTCTACTCAACAAAAGGTGTGAAAAACATTTAATTATATCATGACCCATTCCCTATGTTTTTTTTTTCTTGACGCTTTTCGCGCCGGGGGTTCGTTAGTCACCCGATGCGCGCGCGCCGGGACCATTCCCTATGGTTAAAGGTATATATATGTGCCTTTGCGAAAATGTTCAACTTTGCCTTCCATTAGAGGTTTGACTCATCCATGACCTCACCGATACTTTGCCTCAAAATTGCCCTTCGTGACTGACAGACCAATATTATATTGAATAGGTCTAGATTGTCCCTTGTGGTTTATGAAAGATTTAACTTTGCCCTCTAGTGAAATGAATAATTACACAAAAAATTTACTCATTTCACGGGACGTTCCTCTTTCGCTTTAACCGCGTCACCACCAGTCATGTCATCATCAATAACAGTATCCAATTCCACTGTCTGTCGACCAATTCTTACTTCACAACTTACTACTACATATGTTTCCACCATCTCTAATCAGTTGTTAGCGATCTCGCCCCTATCTTCTTCACAGTGGCGGACCCAGAATTTTGAGTTCGGGGGTGCTTGATAATAATAGAGAAGTAAAATTATCACTTCATGGATGCTCTATTAACTATTTATATCTGTTTCCTTTATATTTTCAATACAGCTATACACTCCGTGACTGAGTTCAATGGGTGCTGGAGCACCCAAAATTTGCTAGTGGGTCCGCCCCTCTTCTTCAATAAGCTCATATCTGAAATTCATTCTCCATTCACCATCCCTTTGTAGAGAAATATAGCAGAAGAAAAGGTAAATCAGAGAGACCTTCTGCTAGCCCAAGATCGTTAATTAAGATCGAAAGATTCAACTAAATAAGAGGAAGCTATAGAAAGGAGAATTTTGAAATGGAAGAAGACTCTCTTGAATTGGCTTGAATGATTTTCAATGGGTTGATTAGAAATGTACAAGATCATCCCTATTTATAGTTAGTTACCTATGGATGATTCTAGATACTCTTCTAGATACATTTACAAGAAAATTCTAGCAACCTTTATCTTCTAGTAATACTCTAGAACATCTAGATATTTCTATAAGATAATTATCTAAGATGATACACTAGACCATTCTAGATATTCTTCTAAATATCAATGATATTTATTCTTCCAAAAAATTAACTTCAATTTTTCACTCGCCCTTAAAGTAATTTTTTTGGAAGCTATCCTGAACTTGTCGTGGAAGAACTCAGACGAAGCTTGTGAGTGTGCCATGGTGAAGATCTCAACAATATTTTCTCAACACTTCTTCCTTCTTCAAATGATGATGATTTTCCGCTAATAATTGGGCCACTAAAGAAACATGAATACATCTTGATAAAATTTTCATCTCTGTTACGGTCAGACTTGACAATATTTCTTTTTGGCCTTTGCGAACCACGTGAACCATCTTCATGTTGAGTTTCACATTCTTGAGTTTCCAGACTCCCCCTTTCTCTTAGGTCCTTGACAATTGTGTTATTTGGAGAAGCACCTGAGTCGGTGACGATCTAACCATTAATTTCATGCGAAGACTCAACACCACCGTAGGATCCACCACCAGATTCCTTTTTCAGCTCCTTAATGAACTGTTTGTCAGCTTCAGAGCATCCGAGAACCATATTATCTGTCTCTCCATATGAAATTGGGCCTTCAAGGTCAACCTCTTCATTTATTTGACAGTCAGCTTCTCCATCTGCTTCCAGTATTTGATCTGAGCTAGTGATTGACTCTAATATGGCAGATGATTGATCAAAGACTTCAACTTCCACTACAACTCCCTCAATGCTTTCTCTAGAATGGTCACCATTGTCATATATAGTTTCAGAAACTTTATGCTCAGGATCTACTTCAACATCCTCCATGTCCAGACTTTTATTACTAATTTTAGGATCTGCTTCGTTGATTTCCTCGATAGTAGCTACCACGTCACTAGTCTGAACATCTTTGGAATCTGCTTGCTTTTTGTTGATGACACCAATGCCTTCCTTCTCCACATAATGGACCGTATTATCTCTTGAATCCATGATCCAGTCTCTTTCGAAATTGAAGGAAGCCAGGGCATCTACTACTCGAGACTCAGCTATGAAGCACCTTCCTCAGTCCTCTTCTTCTTCAGCAGCTTTCTCAACTTGAGCCATGTTGCTCTCTTTTGTTTGGCAATATCTTTTTATGTGTCCTATTTTACCACACCTGTAACATTTGAGAGTCTTCTTATAGTTATTAGTAGACTCTCTCTCCTTTTCTAGCGAGCTGGAAACACTTTGAGATCGAGAGTGTGGCGTATCTCTGAATGTTTTTCCTTTGAAGTTCCTCTTGTCGGCTACAAGAGCATTCCCTTCCCCTTCTTTAAAACATACACTAGCCATCTGTTTGGCTAGTAGCTCCTGTGATGACAACAAATTCTCAAACTCCTCTAAGGATGGTTGTTGAGCCCATCCTTGAATTGATGTAACAAAAGGAATATATTCTGACTTCAAACCACGAATGATAGTTCTTCTCATTCGTGCTTCAGAGATAGCCTCATCCGGATTTAATAAAGAGATCTCTGAATATAAGTTCTTAATCCTCAAAAAGTACTCGGCAATAGAAAGATTATCTTGAGTGGTGTTCGCCAATTCATTCTCCAATATTTGTAGTCGGACTTCATCTTTCTTGTTGAACAAACGATCAAGGGTCCTCCAAATTTCATGAGCTGATTTGCACCTTATAATATGATCAAACAAGTTGTGTGAGATGGACCTCTTTAGGATGAACTCCGCCTTCGCATTAATCTGCTTCCACTTTTTGTATGCACTGTTATTTTCTGGTCCGTCAGTAGGAGGACTTGTGTAACTACCATTAACAACATTCCACAAATCCTCTCCCACAAGGCATGACTCCATACATGTCTTTTATACCTTGTAATTGGACTGATGCAACAACTCCATCCCCAGTCCATTAACATGGCCGCTTAAATCCATTTAGAGAAACCAGTTGAATCTACCTCTAACCCGATCTTGAAATAAAATCCAGAAGCCAACTACGGCTATGACTCTGATACCATGTAGAGAAATATAGCAAAAGAAAAGGTAAATCAGAGAGACCTTCTGCTAGCCCAAGATCGTTAACTAAGATCGGAAGATTCAACTAAAGAAGAGGAAGCCATAGAAAGGAGAATTTTGAAATGGAAGAAGACTCTCTTGAATTGGCTTGAATGAGTTTCAATGGGTTGATTAGAAATGTACAAGATCATCCCTATTTATAGTTAGTTATCTACGGATGATTCTAGATACTCTTTTAGATACATCTACAAGAAAATTCTAGCAACCTTTATCTTCTAGTAATACTCTAGAACATCTAGATATTTCTATAAGATAATTATCTAAGATGCTACACTAGACCATTCTAGATATTCTTCTAAATATCTATGATATTTATTCTTCCAAAAAATTAACTTTAATTTTTCACACCCTTCACCTGTTCACCACAAATCACATTCCATAAACATGCAACAGAAGATGATGGCTCTGTAATACTAAGAATCTATTTTGGTTCCTCATTACGTTGTCCACGCTTACTCAATTCCTTTTTAAATTTAAGTGCCTGTTCACGGAAACTGTTGGGATCGAAATAATTAGGGCATCATGCGGAAGTTAATAATTGCAAATCTTGAGCGACGATAAATCATACGACAAAAAATATATACTAAAAAGACATAATATTATAATATGATTTGGTCAAGTGACATATTAAAAAACTAATATAAAAATCTCCCCCCCCCCCCCCCCCCCCCCCGCCACCCCAAACAAAATTCTCTTAAGGATTACATTATGGATGAGATTGTGTATTATTATTTTTTTGTGAGAGACGGATCTTCAATTTACAGAAGTCCAAAATTTTTCCTCCAAGAAAGAATTATTTAAATATGGAAGAGATCTTTCCTACCAAGAAAATATTTTTCATGAAAACCTTTTTAAAATAAAACATAATTATGATGAAATCCAAATAACGTAGGAAATTCTGGGCAAATACTAACAGAAACAAGAGTTTGATAAGACATAAGCTAAAACGAAGATGCTACATGATAGATCATAGATGGAATAAGTGCGATGAAACAAGAAGCAACAGCAGTTGGGTGGACATTACTCGTAACAAAAGGACTAATCAACGGCGAACAAACTTGTCAAACAGTAAATGTAGGGTCCTCAATGTCTTAATTCGTGAAATCCCAAACGATCATTATCTTTTGGTTCTTAGCACATTAATATACCCTTCTTTTACCTTAGTCCTTATATATTCAGCAAAGTTGACTTATTCTCTTTGGACAGACATTCGAAATAAGGGTAACTAATGCAAACAGACGTTTTGAGGGGCCAAGAATCGCTATACCTGGTCCAAAAGACATATAAACTATTTCACCAACAAACAATACAAGGGAAGAATTTTTAATGCGAGATCTAAAAACATAACTTGCCGAGGCACAAGTACGCTATGTTTCGGTTTAGTTGTGTAATAAACTAGTATTTCTCATTAATCGTAGACCTATTCGTACTAACAAGAACAAAAAATATTAGACTTGTTTGGCAGAATTTGAAGAAAAAATTGATGACGTTTGCCATAATAATAAATGGAACTCTAAATTATTACAAGCAACTTTTTAAAAAATGCTAAGCTGCCCAAATATGACAAATGCTACTAAGTCATTAAGGAGAATTAAATTACTCCGTAGATTTTGATATTTCGAAAGTACGTCGTTTCTACTTAATTATGTGTTTCATCAGTAGATTATCACCACAGTTAAACCACGTCAACTGATCGTCACTTGTGAATTAAATAAGTTTGTGGCTAATAAGCACTTTGCCGTAGGTGTCGTTGAGCAAAAGGGGGAAGCTTTTATAATGATCACATTTCTATTTTGCTTCCCCGAGGCAGGAACTCATATTAAACACAACAACACCACCCAAAAAAAAAAAAAAATCCTTTACTTTTGAACGTTGAAAAAGCTTTTTTAAGGCTCCTTTCTAACTAGCATACTTTACTAGAAAAGTTTTTAAAATAATAAGGTTTTCTCAGTTTTCGCAAAAAGTTAAGTAGAAAATATCAATTTCCCCGCGGCAGGAACTCATATTAAACACAACAACACCAACAAAAAAATCCTTTAATTTTGAACGTTGAAAAAGCTTTTAAGGTTCCTTTTTAACTAGCATACTTTACTAGAAAAGTTTTCAAAATAATAAGGTTTTCTCAGTTTTCGCAAAAAGTTAAGTAGAAAATATCAATTTGGACTTTGCGAATAATTGTTCGTTTGATGTAGTCTTTGCCAAAAAAAAAAAATGCATGAACTGTTCAAATTAACTTATACAAATCCTATAAATACTTAAAAACTACGTTTTCACAAATACAGAAACAAACACCACCTAATTATCCGAATCACGCTTTTTTCCAAGGAAATCTTTTTGTAAACCTTTCTCCAAAATAAATTAGTCAAAAGTACTCTTAAAGATTAATATCTCCAAATGCCTTTCTATTTTGCACGCTAGAACATAAGGAAAAAAATATAAGGTTGCTGCGCGTAAGAACAAGGCATCAATCTCGTTGTCATCAGGGGCGGAGCTACAGGGTGCAAGGGGTGGCACCCGAACCCCCTTCGTCGGAAAATTACACTAAATATATATGGTGAATTTTTTTATTCATGTACAAATATAATTTTTGCATCCCCTTAATAAATGGAGATTCTGGATCAGTGGATGAGGCGCTTGTGATTGAGCCTGCGGTCGCAGGTTCGATTCTCGGCAATGACACTTTTTTAACATTTTTCATCCAGTCCCTTTGAAAAAAAAAAAAATTAACAAAAACGACATCGTTTGCTGGACTCTTTTTTTTTTTTTAAAGCAACCACTAAGGAAACTTAGTGGAGGGATATTATTAAAATATAACAGTCAACAAAAGTAAAAACCAAGACAAAAGCAAAAGAATAGCTGGAACAAATCCAGCCCAAATGAAGTTCAGCAAAAACAACTAGAAACGTGAGCCATTGGGGATAAAAGAATCCCTAATTTCAAAAGTGTTAACATTGTTCTTCACTTCTTTGTCAACTCAATTGTGCTGCTGCCTTCGCCCATGGCTTCCAATTTCAAGGTTTTTTTTTTTTTTTTTTTTTTTTTTTACCATACTCAAAATCACAACAAACCCATTATTGTTTCTTGTTAGTTGTTAATCAACTCATTTTGTGAAATGGATAGCTGACCCATTTTCCATCCATGAACCCCAAGCCTTGATTGTTTTAATTCTTAAGTGTTGTTTGTTTCCAAAATTGGTCTTCTAGATATTTATTTTTAGCTAATAAAAGAATCAAAGTGTAGATTTTTATTTAGTAATCAATTCCCTTTTATGTGTGCTGGAATCTGGATTGTGGATTTGTGGTTAAGTTGTTTTCTTGCTTATTGAGACATTTGGTAGAGTTTATCTAAATATAGGATCATCTGTAGCCTAAGCAAATATTTTTCCTCAAAACTTTGAACAAGTGAACCACTAGGAACATAGTTCTTCCAGTTTTCCTGTGGTAAAAGATGTAGAAAAAGATGTGTTTAATAGGATCTCTAATGATGTTATTATAAAAACATTTCAAGGAATGAAACCTCGTCATGTACAGTTGTAGTAATATACTTGCACTTACAATAGAGAATTGTGTTTGTTTTGATTTCTTCGCGTGCTTATTTTTTAATTTTCTTGAACCCCCTTGTCAAATGTTCTGGTTCCGCCCCTGGTTGTCATAGCCAAGAGGGGTAATTGAGATGGATAGATTTCTTTATGTTAACTAAAAATATTTTATTCGAGTTCTGAAAGTAAAAATACCTAATAGAAAACATTTCCTTTTAATAGTCTTTATTTGATGTGGATTTAAATTAGTTTGGCCAGTGGTTGTTAGGATTTTTCCCAATTTTTTTTTATCATATTTGGATTTTATCTTGTTTCTTAAAAGAAGGACAAAGAGTTTATCATAATTGGTTTTACTTTATTCAAAAACATTATTTTAATATTTCATATTTAGGTAACCTCTTTCTTGGAGAAAATGTTTGGACCTCTATAAATTGAAGAATCTCTCTCATACAATACGGTAACACAGTAGCATCCACAATATAGTAATTAAAGAGTCTTGTTTAAGGGGATATTTTCTCTTAATATTTTTTATGCTTTTTAGTAATTTTCTCATATGTAGGCCAATTGGCCGAACCATATTAAATTTATTATGCACTTTTTAACATAGACTCTTTTGTTTCTGATTTATTGTTCAAGATTTGCAATTGTAAGCTTCCGCATGACGTCATGATTAGTTCGATTCCAACAAGTGGTATCAGAGCTAATGGTTTAGCGATGGTTCAACGGGTTGAAGACAGGTTCAAGGCGGTCAGTTGAAATCAAGTTGCAAACAATTTTACGATAATGAAGATTTTGTATGGAGTACTACATGTGGAGATAACTTTCAACCATATTTTTTATATTCTTGCTGCTGCATCTTTAAAAATAAAAACAAAATATTTTTTAACCCATAATATTTTTTACATATTTTTAACCATGATAAACAACGGTGATGAAGATCACGTGAAGAAGATGAATCGAGTTTTGTCAAGAAAATCCAGGCCAAAAGAGGAGAGACGCAGAGGTAAATCTAGGATTTCTGAACATGTATGCACCACTAAAAAAAATCTGTTAAGTAAGAATTGATCTCTAGTCCTACAAGTATATAACTCAATCTTCAACTAAGTGCATCATTTAAGTCTCTTGTATCATGAGTTTCAGCAGATAATATTATATTAATTTTAGACAATATATGCATAAAATACCTAATTTTACGAAAAGATTATGAACTCTATTGTCTCAAATTTAATATGTAAATTCGCCCACGGTTACACGACATGAGATGGTTTATACTTTATACGAAAAAAAAAAAAAACCGAAGGACGTCATTGTCAAGATGGTCGTAAGTTAAACCGTGCTTAGCACTAAACCACTACATCAATCAACTATCATGACAACCCCACCAGGCAAAGAAAATCCAATACACACTTGGATGGGTGCATTCTAATTTGTATTTATGCCTTTTATGTGGCAATTGTCATTGATCTATAGTATCCGCCCTAAGATTATGCTTATAGATGTATGGTCCAAAAGCACACTGGCCCCACACTCGACTTTCGTCTCTTTACTTTTTGATGGTGAAATTTCCATTTAAAAATATCTGATGTGAACATCTAATTTTAATTTGCTAACTTCTCCTTATTAAACTCCCACTTAGAAATTAGAATTGCTTTGAACGTTAATTTTAGGGACTTTTCAAACTGCCCCACTATTATACTCCGAATTGATGCGCTGGAATACCAAGTATTAAAGTATTTTTGTAACACAAGACCTCGGTATTTTTAAAATTATAAATTCGACCGAATGCTTCTCTTTTGTAACATAAAAAATTGCATGCTATAAGTTTTATTGTGTGTGTGAGCATAAATATTACTATATGACAAGAGAGGTAGCTCAGATGGTAATCACTCTCCACCTCCAACCCGAAGGTTGTGAATTTGAGTAACCAAATGAGCAAAAAGAGGAGCTCTTGGGAGAAGGGGTAAAAAATAGTAAAAAACATTTTATTGAAATGAAAAGAAAATCACGATTAGTCGTTAAACAGAATTTTCAATTTTATTATAAGTAGGCGTTTGGCCATGCGATATGAAGTCATGATTTCATATCATGATTTCAATCAGAGTTTTCTTATGAAATTTGCACAAAATTTCAACTTCAACTTCATATCATGATTTTAAATCTCAAATCATCTAAAAAGGCATGATTTGGATTTCAAATCATGATTTCAATTATTTTAAATGTAAAACTTGACCCATAAATTTATATTTTGTAAAAAAAGACTCATAAGTTGGTAGATGTATTTACCGACCATATTTATCGACCATTTATATTAAATATTAAGAGATAGCAAGTTGATAGTATATTTATAATAAATTTACTCTTACCAACTGCATTTACTTATACAACTCATGTTCAATTTTTTTTTTTTATTGAACTAAAGTTCAATCACTTAATGTTGTATATTTTAGAAAGGTCTTCTAGTAACGTATTAATTTTGTTATGAACAATGATTTGCTCATTTAGTAAGATTGTATAAGAATTGAGAAAATTTTGATAATTTTCACAACTTATGACGATTTTATGTTTATAAGAAAAAATATTAAGAAATTTAAATTTCATGTCCAAATAAAACTTCAAACTTTAAATTATCATAATCTCAAATAATTTCCAAATGACTCATTAAGTGATGGCTCCTGATTCCCATGCATTCAAAACAGTCGTCCAAAAAGGCAGAAAGCAAATCTAATTTTTTATTTTGTTGTTCTTCTTTTTAGACTTTTTGTTTAGCTACAACCCATCCATGGCCCCCTCTCAGGTGAGATCATCCTTAAAGGGCGTATCAATCATTGCTTTAAAAGTTAACTACTAACTTTCGAAGCAACGTGTAATAAGAGATTTGCCATCCTTTCAAATTTGGTCCAAAGGTATAATTTTTCTTTTAAAAAAAATCAAGAAGGTAAAAAGTTTTTCTTTCTAGGAAATAATTCTAACAAATTTATAAAAGCTCTTTCGATGATTCTTTACTTTTTCCTACGAGTAGACAAATAATCATCTCAAGTAATGTCATTAAGTAATTTTCTTAATAAGTTTGCCAAAACCTTAAAAATTATTTATTATAGACCGGATGGAGTAGATCTTGTACTCAAGATCTAGCTGAAAATTAAAAATATTTGATACTTATTAACAATAATATCATTTAGGAAAAATACATAAAGTCACCTCTGAATTAGTTCCTGATTTCGAAAAATCATTTAAAACCTTCGAGGGATCTTATTAGCGTTTAAGTGTCTTTTTCAAAATCAAAAACTAATTTAGGGGTGACTTTAATTATGTACGTTTCGTTAAATTTAAAAACACAGATATTCTCAATATGATGATACCCTGATCTAAGCCTGTTAAACAGTTGAACCGTAACCGGTTTTGGACCCGGTTGGCTAACCGACCGGTTATCGGGTTTCGAACTGGCAAACAGTGCCGATTATCGGTCGGTTTGGCTCTAACCGGACCGGAACCTGTAGCCTTTGTATAAACCGGTAACCGGTTAGCCCAAAACGTATTTTTTTTATTTTTTTGCTTAATTACGTATTTTACACATAAATTAACACTATAATTTATATATATATATAAGTTTTATATATATCCAGGTTATAAGTATTAAGAAATTCAAGATTGTATATTTTTAACTTAAGTATATTTATATATATATATATATATATATAAATTTCATGATTGTTTTTTCTAAGTATATAACTTTCTATTTTATAACTTAAGTATATGTATATTATAAGCATGTTCTAAGTATATTGTAGGTATATATGTTTAAGTTATATGTATTACTTAAATTTTATATTTACTAATAACTCATGAGTATTATAAAATTCAAGATTGTATATATATATAGTTATAACTTTCAATTTTTTAATTTAAGTAGATGTATATTATAAGTATATTCTAAGTATATTGTAGGTATTTTCTTAACTTAATATAAGTAAGAATATGAACACAAGTAAATAGAAGAAAGCTCAATGAGCCATAATTTTTATTCATTAATTAAAAACATTTATTTGCAAGTTGTAATTTTTTTTAACTTGCAAATAATACATGAGTTGTACAAGAACAAAATTACATTGTAAGCACCATTTCGCTGAGTTCTTCTATATTATATTCATCCATTGGGATATCTTCCATGTCTTCAAATTGGTCCCCTTCACTTGCTATTAAAAATTCAATCTCTTCCTCTTCGCCTTGCCTCGCCTCTAGCCTTTGGTTGCGCCGCTCCGATCGAATCCAATCGTGAATGCAAATTAGTATTTGCAAGCTAAATCCGGACAAAGAGTATCTATGATCTCCAATTTGTTGTCTTCCTTGGCTAAATGCACTTTCCGAGGCCACAGTTGATATTTGAACATTAAGTATATCCCGAGCCATTCTTGAAAATACCGGATAATTCGCCTTGTATTTCTTCCACAATCCTAAGACGTCCACTTCGGGCATGGTCATTTCCACCAATGGCTGCGTCAAATAAAAGTTAAGTTCATCAAAGTTTACAGTAGTTTGAGTAGTAGAAGAAGACATTCTCCGAAAAACACCTAAACTCGATATGCCTTTTCCTTTATTTTGAGAAGTAGAAGTACTAGGTGGTGGAGGTTTGGGAGTAAACTTTCTTCCAACTTAGAATAATATTCAAAAACTTTTCTAAGCTCAATATCTATGGCTCTCTGGGCCTCAAATTGTGATGGTTCCTCGGTGGTAATTTCTAAATATTCATAAATTTGTTTAACCAATTGAGAGGTATAAGAAATTTTAAGACAAGGATTTAATATAGAACCCAATATGAATAAACTTGGTATGGGAAAATAATACTTCTTAAATTTTTCCCTCATAGAATGAATAGCCGCTTGGTAACCCGGTTTTTCCTTACACCCAAATAAAACTCTAGCTATTTCGGCCAAGTATGCAAAATTTTGGTAACCGCGGGATAATATTGTCTAGAAAAAACAAGAGTAGCATTATAAAATTGTTCTAAAAGTTCTTTACATTCCAAAACATCTTCCCAATTGCTATCAAATAACCACTCTGAAACCACTTTATTGTGATTGTTGTGAGTATTTTATATGGCAATCCTATATTCATATGCTTGTTGCAACATAATGTAAGTGTAGTTCCACCTAGTATCAACTTCAACTTGAATTTTCCTAGGTCTAAGACCAAGACTCTCAAATTGATTTCTAAAATCTCTCATTTTAGCCTTACTTGAATTACAAAAAAGAAAAGCAACCGCATCTCTAACCTTTTGAATAGAATCATCAAATAAGGAAAGACCATCTTTAACAATCAAGTTTAAAATGTGACAACTACATCTTACATGAAAAAATCTGCTAGTGGAGGTTTTAATTCCCTTTTTATAAGGCCAACCGTTCTTGTGTTGTTAGTAGCAATATCTAAAGCAATACAAAGTGTTTTTTTTGTAAATGTTAGAAAATTTCATAATAGTTGTCATTCCATCAGCTAAAAATTTACCGTCATGAGGATCCTTACCTTCATCGTATAAATAAGCTATAATTCTGTTTTTGCATGACCCAATTATTATCTATCCAATGACATGTAATAGCAAAAAATTCTAACTTATAAAGACTAAGACCAATATCGGCGGTAAGGGAAACATTACAATTTAAAGAACTAAGTGCATGACGCAAATAAAATCTATATTTTTTTATATAAATCAATAATATCCGCTCCACAAGTACTTCTAGGAATACCCTCAAACATCAGATTATAACTATGTTGAATATAAGTAACAAAACCTTGCCCCGAAGGAAAGGAAAATGGTAACAATCATAAGCTACCATTTTAGCTATCTCTATACGGTCTTTCTTTTTATTGTAACCAAAAAATTTTCCGGTATGTGGGTCTATTGTTCATTGAGTACCCCTATGGAACCCGTTCCCTCTACCCAAATGTCCGGATGTGTATTCAATAAATGAGTCCTTAGTGAACCCGTTCCCCCAGACTTACTGTTCTTACACTTGAATTAAAATATTTTTTTACATATATTACATGTGACTATTTCTTTCTCCTTATCTCTAGTCATAAAATTCCAAACTTTAGAGGTTGGCGTACGAATTTTTGTCGCTTTTTGTTGTGTTTGTGCTTCTTGTGGTTGTTGTGCTTGTTGTGTATCACTATCTCTTATCGGATTTTCCGGTGATTGTGTTTCGTCATCGTCGTCATCATCAATAATTTCATTATAGGTTGGGCCAAATCGGTGTTCTAATGCTTCATGATCTAAAATTGGATTATTTTGAGTAATGTCAACTGGACTTATCATATACGCTTCCGTTTCCGGCACAAATGTTTCCTCCATAATTCTCCCCCCACCCACCCCGACTACCCCCCCCACCCCGACTACTACCGCCTTTTCTAACTCTCTTAGACATAATTAAATCGCAAGAAAATAAATTGCAAAAATTTAATTGCGAAAATTAAAAATAGAGTTGGAACGAAGGCATCAAATTGCCGAAATAAATTCCGCCAAAACAAATGATGAATTGAAGCGGCTAGACTTGCAAATCCATCAACACTTTATTTTTGTATAGTTGCAAAATATAAAATAGCTAATAATTGAGAATTTAAGAGAACTTGTAATTTTAAAGTAGCTAATAATTGAGAGAATTTGAGATTTGAGAAGAGAAAATTGGTATGGATGAAAATAAAATGGAGAGAGATTTATATAGGAGTGGGAAAGGGGTTAAAGTATTAAAAATAAAAGTTTGGAGGGTTAGGGGGGAGGGGGCCAAAAATGGGTTTTTAGTAGGGGTGCTTATCGGGCGGTTCGGTTGGATAATTGTGCTTAATGGTTCGGCTTATTGGATATCGATTTTTAAATATCTCAATCCGCTAACCAACCAATAAGATATCGGTTGGTTCGGTGTGGATTTAGCGGTTTGACTGTCGGTTAGCGGTCAGTTTATCGATTAATCAATAAAGTGTATGAGATTTTTTTTCATTCTATTGCATCAATACAAAATTATCAAAACACAAAAGGCTCAATATTGATAGTGTATAGGTTGCAAACTCACATTTGACCCTATTTGCTTCACATCGCAAGATTTAAATGGATGTATTACTCATGGTGGGTATTCTTGGGACACATGATTTTAAATTATTGGAAATACGAATTAAATTTTCACTAAAGTATCGTAATTAAATAAACTGTGCAGATTAAGTATGAGATTTTCATACTAAAGTGTGTCAATGTCCATAAGAAAACTTATTTCTTTCAAACAACCAGTAGTAATTCTATCTCGTTCTCATCTTCACCATAGAAAAGGGAAGAAACATCCAAGGAAGGTAAAAATGTTTTGAATGATTCTAATTGGTAACATGAGATAATAAGAAACAAACACCAGGTAGAAGCAATAAGGAAAATGAGAAACTGCTACCATATTGCGGGAAGAAAATGAGTTTTAGGCTCAAAGATTAGTATTTCTAATCTTTAGTACTTTATATACACTGAGATTTATTTATAATTTAATTATTCTTAACGGGTTAACGGCTAAACCGATAAGGAAAATGAGGAAACCGTCCCCCGCACCATTAAGCCGTTAACTATAAAATTCCAAACCATTCCCCATCCGTTAATCCAATTACCCGATACCAATAAACCAATAAACGTATTTTGCGATTGGATTGTCGGTTGCGGTTCGATTTTGAACAGCCCTAGTTTTTAGGCCGTTGCCAACGGCCAAAAATAAATTTGGACCGTTGGGCAATGGCCCAATAACAGTCAGATCCGCCCAAAATTAAAAAAAAAAAAAATTGAAATTTTACTAGTTAACCGGTTCATTTAAAAAAAAAACCGTAACTGGCCCGGTGTACCACGGTTTCGCAACCGCTAAACCGGTATACCGGAGCTAGTTCCGGTTACCAGTTAACCCGATTTAACTGGAACCGTTTAACGGGCTTACCCTGATCTTTATCGTGCTAGGGTCCTAGGCAGGACATGATTTTGCGTCGGACTGGAACAATATTGGCACAACTTAAATCTTACTTATGACAGTCTTCAGATTTGTGATTGTATAACAATATATAGCTTATGAAGTTATGATCACAAATTAGTGATATCTTATAATAATATTTAATAGCAAAAGAATATCATGGTTAGTTCCGTGACACAACCATTTCCAGATATCATATCTCATTCACAATTACAATTTCTGGGTTGAATGAGAATCATATCTTATTCACAAATTTAAATCGAAGTTATCCCCTTGACGTTGCACGGGTATTCACTTTTCGTCGAATCCGTGATTGCATTCTTGCAGAATTGGTGAATCCCCGTTTCACTTTTCACCATGCAAAAGAATTTTAATACAGCTCCCATGCCATTTCTGATCAGAATTTGACATTCTCTTTCAGGTAACATACAATCTCTTGCTGCAATGATTGGAAAATGAGAGAACTAATAAGCAGTCGGATTCAAGAAACAAAAATTGTACTCACCAAACTAGTTAACTGGTTTTACCCAACTCATCTTGAGACTAGCTAAATGGTGGAGAAGCAATAAGAACACAATACGTAAATACTTATCCACACCGGATGTTTACACCAAATCAATGTAACTCACCGTGGTTAAGTGATTTAATGAAGTGAATACATACATAAATTAATCATGATTAAGTGATAGTTGTATATATTCAAACACATGTCATGCATCCATTTGCTTGGTGTAAACACCTGGTGCGCAATGCTCGTGATGGTGCAAACTTTGAGATGCACGTTTCATACGAAGCTCACTTGTTAAAAAAATTCACTCTGCACATGTTGAACATCCTCAATTTGATTCTTTTGGCTTTTCGAGTTATACTATTAAAAGAAAGTAGACCTTGAATGATAACAATTACACCGTCATAAATACCTTGAAGAATTCGCTGGAGACACCTACCAAATATTATAATATCATATAATGGAAGGGAGATCAAGATTGGAAGGATGGAGACACCTTGGAGGGCATATTACATATTTAGGCCTACTTAAAGGGTATTTTTGGACATTTGATGTTTTATTTAGCCCTAGTTTACTCTATAGCTTATTTTGGGTAGATTATGTTGATGAATAATTGTGAGCTTATTGTTGCCTTTGAACTTTGCCCTAGGATTTGCAAGAGGTAACCTTCCTCTTGATGATTCTACTAATTTAGGTGCTTTTATTGAGTGTATTAGAGGTAATTAGAATTCTAATCCTAATTGTTGCTAATATTTCTTCAATATTTGTTTCTAGCTTTTATCTTTTCTTGCTTCCTATTTTCAAGTCCTTGCACTTTATAATTTAGTTGCTATCATTGAACTTAACTCAACACAGTAACTAGTTTATTATTAGTAAAGATGATTTAATACCATCCAAGGGGACAGCAATCGATTTTCTCAACCATAATGAGGCACTTAACACACCATGCGCAGAGTATTAGACATCCTGGGCGTGGATATAACACATAGGCCCAAACATTGAGTAAACCAAGAATATGGGAGATTGTAGTTTTCATACAATGTCAAGAAAAATGAAGCTTGAGTCAAACTCAAACCAAAAGCTAATTCATGAGGTGAAAATTTGTTAAATACAAATGCTTAAAATACTACTAGTTTATTCATTGTAGAAAGTTCAATTCAGCAGTTATAAAAGATGAAGGGAGGAAGTAAAACTTACAATTAAACAGAGAAGAATGCATCCGGCAGCTCCAGGGAACAGAGCATACCAGTAGTTGAGCTGATTTAACTTAGCTCCATCAATGAACAGTAGCGGTAAACTTGCAGCTATATATCACACATTACACAAATTTAGCACATCAACTTCGAATATGGAGTTACTCTATACATTAGCTTAAGATAAAAAATAGAGAAAATTGGTCAACTAATTTACCAGGAGGATGAACAGATCGAGTATAAATCATGAAAGCCATCGCAGCAGAAAGGGCTGTGCTTCGAGCTAGCCAACCTGGGCCCAATATTGTGAATGTTAAAACACCAATGGCTGCACAACCGATTTGTGCCATAAACATATTGTACTTCTGCACATTCAAATCAACAGAATTTGATGGTGAGTATATTTTACAGAATCAAACATTTGTTTAATTTTGATGGTACAACATGTTGATCCAAGTACAGCACTGCAGTAATTACAGCTACTATATGATCAGCTTTCCACTTTGTCTTAAAATCTCTTTCCTTCGTTTTCTTTTTTCTTATTGGAGACGACTTAGGTGTGTTTGGCACGAAGGAAAATGTTTGAGGGAAAATATTTTACTGAAAAATGTTTTATTGGAAAATAAGTAGCAGTAGTTTTCTTATTTATTTTATGGTGTTTGGCAAGTAAGGAAAACAATGTTCCAAAAACTATTGTATATAATCTAGACAAACATTAAGGAGGTGTGGACAGAGTGTGGGGTTGATGGCGATGGGGACTATGGGGGTGAGGAGGAGTGTTATCAAAAGCGAAAAGCGCAAAAAAGCTCTAAGGTCCTTTGTGGCTTTAAGCGCAAAGCGCAAAATAAAGCATGAGCTTTAATGAAAAAGGCGCAAATGGAGAAATAAATATAAATATGTAGTTGTAGTCCAAAATTAATAT
This sequence comes from Lycium barbarum, assembly GCF_019175385.1. Classification (NCBI taxonomy): domain Eukaryota; kingdom Viridiplantae; phylum Streptophyta; class Magnoliopsida; order Solanales; family Solanaceae; genus Lycium; species Lycium barbarum. Next base: position 133,663,936 of record NC_083339.1, read on the forward strand.
TCACAAGTATGAATAACAAATATATGGACAAAGTAATTGAAAAACATAATCATAAAGTGAAATATCAATTATTTAGTGCCTTATCTTCGGGATTGCGCCATTGGCAAGAGAAAGTATGCCTTATAGCCTTGATGACGACACTAAAGCACCCATAAAGCGAGGCAAAACGCTCAAAAAGTCTTATGCCTCGCTTCAAGGCTTAAGCACGCATTTGATAATACTGGTGGGGAGGGGGTGGGAATGGGGTGGAGTGTCTTGGATGGTGAGGAGGAGACAATCAATATGAAATGTCATTTGTTTTCCCTAGTTCTATTAGGACCCGTTTGACCATGAGAATTATTCACTTTTATCCGAAATAATTTTTTACTTTATTTAAAAATCAGTCTTTGGCGATGAAATTTCAAATCCAACTTCAAACTTGTAAAACAACTTATAACTTATTTTCAAACTCTATCTTCATAATTCCAATTAAAATGCTCTCCTCTCCTTTGCAAAAAGTATAACAAAACACAACTCCATCTTTATAAAAAAAAATAAAAAAAAATCATAAGTTGCAAATAAAGTGAAAAATATATCGAATCTAAAGCCAAACGCCTACTTAAAATGTCATTTTCCTCATATTTAAGAAATTTATTTTTCTAAAAAAAATATTTTTCCAAAATTTTAACTATGAAAAACCTCGTACAAAACACACCCTTAAACTGGATTCATTTGTTTAATTATAGACTTACTTATTGTTCTATCCATTTTGAACCCTAGGTCTCTAACTTGTTCTCTATCCATTTGGAAACCTAGTTCTTCAGCTCTCCCTTCTTCTGCTTCTTTATTATTGATAACCGTTGTAATTAGTCATTATTATGTACAGCTAGAATATTTCCTAGAATATTATGTATAGCTAGAATATCTCCTAGAATAAGATAAGTCTTTTGTATATATTGATGACAGAACATCATAATTAATCAAGGAATTGATTTTCTACATGGTATCAGACTAGGTTTTCTTTCTCCACAACAACCTAGCCGCCACCCTAACCTAGCCGGCCGCACCTCCTCTCTCCCTTTCGTTCCTCTTCTTCCTCACTTATTCTCCCTCCCTTCGTCTTCAAAGCCACCATGACTGACACAGGCGCAAAGTTTCACTCTGCCCTCTCCATAACCAATGTCAAATCTCACGTCCCTTTCACATTGGACATTGAAAATGGTCCATATCATTCATGGGTGGCGTTATTTAAGGTCCAAGCCCAGGTGCACAACCTAATGCATCACATTATCCCTCCTACAGTGGCCACGGCTAAGGCCAAGATTGATGCCTTACGGGCAGCTGATCCAGAACTCTATGATCGTCTTGATGCGGCAGTCCTACAGTGGATATATGGTACGATCTCTCCTGAATTACTTCAAGCCATATTGGTGAAGGATGACACCGCGGCGAAAGCCTGGCAGAGGTTGGAGGCCATTTTTCAAGATATCAAGGGTTCCAGGGCGACCCATCTCGAGGAAGAACTTGCTGCTGTCTCTCTCGAAAAATTTTCAAGTGCGGATGCGTATTGCAACCACGTGAAAACCTTGGCGGACAGGCTGGCTGATGTTGATACTCCGGTGGCAAATAGTCGCCTTGTCTTGCGGCTCATTGGTGGTCTTCCAGAGGCCTACTCTGGCACGGTGGATTTTGTCCAAAATCAAGACCCATTACCACCTTTTGAAAGCGTTCGATCCCGAATAAAACTGGCGGAACGGACTCTTAAAAACCGTCTCTCCAAAGAAGCCGGCGGGAATGCTGCTTTTATTGTCTCTACTGGCGGTGCCCAACCAGGTAACTTGGAACATGTTAACTCCAATTCTCAGAATAATTTTTCTTCAAGTTCCAATCATGGCAGAAATATTAACAACAAGAACAAGAAGAAAAATAATAATGGAAGGAACAATGGGCAAAACCGCAATAATGGCCGCGGTGGGGGTGGCCAGAACGATGGTCGCGGCACCAACCAGTGGCCGACTGGCGGTACTAGTCAGTGGCAGCCGCGTCACGTTCTGCTCCCGTACCCCTCATATGGGCAGTGGCCGTCACAGTGGGCTGCTCCACCATGCCCCTACCCGACTGCTCCTCGGCAACAGCCCCGACCGGCGATGCAACCCGGTATTCTCGGGCCCAGACCTCAACAGGCCTACGCGACCTCTGTAGCCCAGCCCCATATTGGCTACACTCCGACGGACATTGAGGCGGCAATGCATACATTTTCTATCGGTCCACTGGATGGAAATTGGTATATGGATACCGGTACAACTTCACATATGACCTCGGACCAAGGTACACTCTCATCTTATTTTAATTTGAGCAATAGTAATCATCGCATTGTTGTTGGTAATAGGCATGTAATTCCAATTCATGGTTTCGGGAACACTACTCTCTCACCTCCACACCCCCCCCCCTCTCACCTTAAATAATGTATTGCATGCACCCAAGCTCATTAAAAATCTTATCTCCGTCCGAATATTTGCAACTGATAACTGGGTTTCTGTTGAATTTGACCCGTTTGGTTTTTATGTGAAGGATTTCCAGACGGGGAACAAACTAATGAGATGTAACAGTAGCGGGGACCTCTATCCACTCTCCACTGTCATCCAGGCCTCACCTTCAAAATCTCCTTCCATCTTCACTGCTTTGTCTCCTGATTTATGGCATCGTCGCTTAGGACATCCGGGAGCCAATACTTTACGCTCTCTTCATAGCAAGCATTTTATTGAATGTATTAGGAACAAACAGTTTTCATGTTCATCTTGTACTTTGGGGAAACAAGTTAAATTACCCTTTTATGAATCGATGTCATTCACTGCTTTTCCATTTGATATAGTTCATAGTGATCTTTGGACATCGCCCGTAGCTAGCTCTAATGGGCATCGGTACTATGTACTATTTCTTGATGATTTTGGTAAATTTTTGTGGACTTTTCCTATCTCTAAGAAGTCTCAAGTTTACTCTCTTTTCACCTCATTCCATGCTCTTGTCAAAACTCAATTTGAAAGGCCCATTAAAAATTTACAATGTGACAATGGGAAAGAATTTGATAACGGGCCACTTCAATTATTTGCTCAAAAACATGGGATGCAATTCCACCTCTCTTGCCCTCACACATCTCCTCAAAATGGAAAAGCCGAACGTCACATCCGATCCATAAATAATGTAATTCGGACCCTGCTCACCCATGCCTCGATGCCCCCCTCTTTTGGCATCATGCACTTTCTATGGCCACATATCTTTTGAACATTCTCCCCATTAAAGTTCTCGGATCCTCTTCCCCTACTCAACTCCTCTACCAAAAAGATCCTAACTATTCCCATCTTCGGGTTTTTGGATGTCTATGTTTTCCTTTGTTTCCATCCACCACCAATCATAAGTTACAAGCACGGTCCACTCCTTGTGTCTTCCTTGGGTACCCTTCCGATCATAGGGGATATAAGTGTTATGACATGTCAACCCGGAAAATTTTCGTTGCTCGTCATGTGGTGTTTGATGAGCACACATTCCCATTCTCAAAACTTCATGCTCCTGCATCTCACACGTATGAATTTTTGGACCATAATGTTAATCCGTACATCACTCATCATAAGCAACGAAACTCTGGAAATACATCTCCCAACACTCTAAATCCCCTCCTACCTCAACCCGCGGCCACTCCTAGTCCCCAGCAGCAGCCCACACCGCCGCAGGACAGCCCTCCCGCTGCTCCTGCACCGCTGCCTTCTAGCCCGAATCCACCGCCTACGGCCCACTCCCCACAGCAGCCACACCCCATGACTACTCGGTCCCGTAATGGCATTTTCAAACCCAATTTGAAATATTCCTCCAACCTTAACACCGAGACCACTACCTCCATCTCTCCATTGCCCAAAAATCCCATAAGTGCTCTCCGTGACTTAAATTGGAAGAATGCCATGATGGATGAATTTAATGCTCTAATTGAAAATAAGACGTGGGAGTTAGTTCCTCGGCCTGCTAATGTTAATGTGATTCGGTCAATGTGGATTTTCCGTCATAAAAAGAAATCTAATGGTTCTTTTGAGAGGCATAAAGCCCGTCTTGTAGGTGATGGCAGGTCTCAACAGAAGGGTGTTAACTGTAAGGAGACCTTCAGTCCGGTGGACAAGCCGGCATCCATTCGCACTGTTCTGAGTATTGCATTATCTTATTCTTGGCCCATACACCAGCTCGATGTCAAGAATGCTTTTCTTCATGGCAATCTCTCTGACACTGTGTTTATGCATCAACCATTGGGGTTTCGGGACCCCAATTTTCCTGATCATGTCTGCTTATTGAAGAAGTCTCTCTACGGCCTGAAACAAGCCCCTCGGGCTTAGTACCAGCGGTTTGCCGATTTTGTCGCCACCATTGGCTTCTCACACAGTAAGTCTGATCACTCATTATTCATTTATCGCAGGGGTTCTGATATTGCATATATACTGCTTTATGTTGACGACATCATTCTTACGGCCTCTTCAGACGATCTCCGTAAGTCTATTATGGCACTCTTGAGTGCCGAGTTTGCCATGAAAGACCTTGGTCCACTGAGCTATTTCTTGGGTATTGTTGTTACTCGTAATGCAGATAGCTTATTTTTATCACAGAAGCAGTATGCCAAAGAAATCCTGGAACGGGCAGGTATGTCACACTGTAGCCCGTCTCCTACACCTGTTGACACGAAGCCAAAGCTAAGTGCCTCGAAAGATGCACCATTTGATGATCCGACTAAGTATCGTCAGCTTGTTGGGGCTTTGCAGTACCTTACATTCACTAGACCAGATATCTCTTATGCCGTCCAACATGTGTGTCTCCACATGCATGACCCTCGTAATGAACATATGGCTGCTCTTAAGCGTATTCTGCGGTCTATCGATTTTGGTTTGCATCTCTACAAGTCTACTGTCAACAAATTAGTCTCCTATACAGATGCAGATTGGGGTGGCTGCCCGGATACCAGACGCTCCACCTCTGGCTATTGTGTCTTTCTCGGTGACAACTTGATTTCTTGGTCCTCAAAACGTCAGCCTACACTCTCTCGTTCTAGTGCCGAGACCGAATACAGGGGAGTTGCTAATGTTATCTCCGAATCCTGCTGGATCAGGAATTTACTCCTTGAGCTACATTGACCGATCCAAAAGGCGACACTTGTTTATTGTGACAATGTGAGTGCGATATATTATCAGGTAACCCGGTACAACATCAGTGCACTAAACACATTGAAATGGACATACACTTTGTTCGCGAAAAAGTTGCCCGTGGCGAGGTTCGTGTCCTTCATGTTCCGTCCCGATATCAGATTGCAGACATTTTTACAAAAGGGCTTCCGCGCGTACTGTTTGATGACTTTCGGGACAGTCTAAGCGTTCGTCCACCTCCCGCTTCGACTGCGGGGGTGTGATAACCGTTGTAATTAGTCATTATTATGTACAGCTAGAATATTTCCTAGAATATTATGTATAGCTAGAATATCTCCTAGAATAAGGTAAGTCTTTTGTATATATTGATGACAAAACATCATAATTAATCAAGGAATTGATTTCTTACAATTATCAACACTCCCACAGGGGCTTATCTAGGTGGAGGGGTAGGCCGTAGGAGTTCACATGAACTCAAGCTCCTCCTCTTAGATCATGTATACCTATGTTACTATATTTTTATAAAATCACTTAAATAACATGTGTGATGACCAAGTTCAAAGTGTTCTATGGTGCAATAATTATTGGGTGCAGTTCCACAAGTGACATTAGCAGTTCGAATTTCATGTCTGTCTTGTTATTTTTATTTTTCTTTTCTAAAATTGAACTCGGGGATATTTTTTCCCTTTTTCGTTCTTTCTTTGTTTAATTTATTCTTACAAAATCCCTAAATCTATATTGGTATAGGATGGATGAAATGGAGGCTCGCCTCCGAAGTCTTGTATGGTAAGAAGGTATCACTAAAACTTAAAGGTAAGTTCTATATATAGAGCCTGTTTGGATGGGCTTAAAAAATGCAGCTTATAAGCTAAAAGCTTATAAGCTACTTTAGATAAGTTAAGCCAAACGGGCCCAATTATTTTTTTGGGCTTATTTTAAGCACAAAATGATTTTAAGCTGGCCAAACAAACACTAAAAAAAACTGAAAATAGCTTATAAGCAACTTATAAGCCAATCCAAACGGGCTCATAGAGTGGTGGTTAGGCCAACTTTGTTGTATGAGGCGGATTGGTCAGTTAATAACTCTCACGTTTAGAAGATGAGAGTTGCAGAAATGACGATCTTGCGGTGGCGCATACCAAGAGAAATGAGACTAGAAATGAAGATATCTAGAACAAGACGGGAGTGGAAATTGTAGTGGACAAGATGAGGAAGCGAGGCTGAAATGGTTCGGGCATATGAAGAGGAGATGCACAGATGCCTCGGTGAGGAGGTGTGGGAGGTTGACAGTGGTGGAGGAAGACTGAAGAAGTATTGGGGAGAGGTGATTAGATAGGATATGGAGCAACTTCAGCTTACCGGGGACATAACCTTAGATAGGAGTATATGATAATCACGGATTAGGGGTAGAAGGTTAGAAAGTAGTGAGCGTTGTCTCGCTACCCTGTGGGATAGGTTGGTGGTTAGATAGTATTAGCATTATTTTCGTGGTGTCTTGTTCTTAGATTTCTGTTACTACTTGTTGTCTCTTGTGCTTCGGTTATCGCATTATTTGCTCTAGATGTTATGTTACGCTTTCTCTATTATTTGTTATGCCTTGTTTACTTCTGTATTATCTTTGCCAAACTATCTAGTTTTGTGTTACTTGAGCCGAGGGTGTTTCGGAAACAAACTCTCTATGCCCACAAATTAGGGATAAGGTCTGCGTACACTCTACCCTCCTCAAATACCACCTGTGAAAATACACTGGATATGTTGTTGTTGTTTCCAAAATTCCCAAATTTGATAGATTGAAATTCCGATTCTACTTTTGTTGGTAAAATTTTACACAATTAAACCAAACATCTATTACACTACTAGCAGTGGATAATGTAATATATAGTCAACAAGCTCAACTGATCCTAACATTTTCGTGTTTCAACACGGAATACAATATACATGTAAAATCACTAAAATTATAAAAATAAACTAATAAAAACATGAATTATATATACTTATTTGAATTTTCGGCTCCACCACTATTAAGGTGTCTAAATAATTCAGACATGTTTAGGTGTCATTTTTTTTAAAACTGTTAGTAAATACTCCCTCTGTTTTAATTTATGTGAACCCATTTGACTGAGCACGAAGTTTAAGAAAGAAGAGAAGACTTTTGAACTTGTGGTGTTAAATGAGTCACATATATTTTGTGTGGCTATAACTCATTGCATAAAAGTAACTCGTTTACAAATATAGAAAGGGATCATTCTTTTTGGCATTGACTAATAAGAAAATAGATTCACATAAATTGAAACAGCGAGAGTACATATTGCAACCTTTTCCTTAATACGTTCAAAGTATAAAAATTCTATGTTGTTATACTTTTTGTACAATAACTTTTGTAATGTGTTAAATTTTTCTTTCTACTAATGCTCTCGTTTTCCCAATTATGATGAAAGGTATAGAACTTTTTATTCGGTTTTTTGAGACAAAAGTAACCATATCAATGATCTTCTAATTTTTCTCCAAAATTGATTAAAGTGACTCTTGAATCTTGAAAAGCACAATTAAGACTTTCAACTGATTAATACAAGTTAAACCCAACCAACAAGCCAATTGAATTACAAGTTCACTTGCAGACAAATTGAAAGAGAAGCAGAAGCTGCAGAGCAAAAAGATGGTTTTTTTTTTTTTTTTTTGGCATATGAGAACAGAGTTAAGTAATGTATACTTATAAGTAATCATTGTTAAACCGGCAAATGCACGCGCCACGTGAAAAGGCACAGAAGGATCCCAGATCGACTGAGCCAAAGCTTTTAAAGGGAAAATCCAATCAAAGCTTGGAAGACAAATTAAAAAAAATTAAAAGGTACATATTGGTAGCCAAATTAAGGACTTTGTATTGTTTAGCTATATTTTTAACACTTTCTTTTTTTGGAAGACGACAACAAGACGAAAAGCAGCACAGTTAGCATTCACAACTAGGAGCTATTTCTACGTTGCTCACTAATCCAAAAGTAGTTCATGTTCAAGTGGTTATTTCCGACAAGAGTTCTCATTTGTTTATTCAATTTTGATTCTTTTTCTCCTAGTCAAGTGTGGATGAAAATACAAATTGTTTCTTTTGTTTCAATTTCAAATGAAAAATTGATAACGAACTTAAAAAAGAAATGAGAACTTTGTGGTATCAATTATGTCATAACATTGTGTGTTTTATAAAACTTTTGAAAATTTGTCATCTTAAACATATCATAACATTTGTGTGGTTTTAAAAGCTTCTCATTAAGAAGTGAAATGAAAAGTGTAAAAATTAAATTATTTCAAATATACAATAGTCTTTTTGAAATAAACTAATAAGAAAATATTATGACATAAATACTTGGTGAAACTATAAACTAATAAGAAAATATTATGACATAAATACTTGGTGAAACTATAAACTAATAAGAAAATATTATGACATAAATACTTGGTGAAACTATGTTATAAGTAAACTACAGTTTACTAACGCAAGTTGTACAATTCATAACAAAACAACCCTAGGAGTAAGGCTACTCAAATAAGTCGTTACCAACAATGATTGAAGAGGTAAGTTTTTGTAAATTTAGTACTCCTACTACTTTTTTTTCGAACAACTTTTACACGTTGGTATTGGTTTTATTATTTCGGTTAATATAATTAATTTAATCTTTATTTCTTAAAGAAGAAAAAATAGTTTCAAAACTCACCATCAATTCAATTATTACTCCCTTCATTTCAAATTAGATATTTAGTTTGACTTAGTTGGAAACTGAAATAGTTTAGTGTTAATTATGGAGTATTACTTTTGGTTAAAAGTGTTAATTATGATTACAATGGCTTATAATGTTAGTTTTAGGTGTTGACTTTTATATAATAATGTAGAAAAAAAATACAGTATGCTGAGAAGAATACATGTGAGTACAGTGGACAATTTGTAAATTAAAGTTGCATGTGTTTGATGTGATGGAAGTGACTATTTTCTGATGCTAGATATGATTTTCAAGTACTACAATCAGAAAAGGAAACATGGCTTTGATCAAGGAAAAGATATTTTCTTTATAACTATCTCAATTTTTTTTATTTTTTGTGATAATTATATCCGAGTTAGTTCACCTGTATCTTGATAATTTCATCCTATACCTACTACCTCTATCATCAATATTATCGGATCTTGCCCATCAATACTTATAGATAATGGAGAAAACCAAATAGTATCCTTTGCCATTTGCCCCACTCCTAGTCTCCTACCCTCAGATACCTGACCTGCCATTCCCATCCTCATCCCCACCCCCACACACTGAAAAACAAAACAAAACAAAAAAAACACTATAGCACTACGCAGGATATACTTTCATTCAACCAAGAAATATAAAGAAAAAAAGAAAGCGTACCCTAGCACCGGGAGAAGAAGGGGTGGCAAAGAGGACAGCACAAACAGCACCTAGTGGAGCTATAGTCATAGATAACCCTTTGGGTGCCAATATTTGGTCTATCTTTCCTAGCATTGCCATTGCCGCAAATGCTCCTATTTAGTAAATGCATTCACATCAGTAAACATAGAATGCTACCATCAAGAAACAGTTGCAGTAGTAACTAGTTAGTAACTAGAATGAAATAATTTTCTTTAGTTTGCACCACATATCAAACTACTGTATTGCTACTTTTAACTTTAACCCCACCTGCAGAAGGCCAAAAAATGTCGCTTAGTGGAGGAGCTTTCGAGGTCTTTTCTGGCATCCAACCATCCCATACTGCACCTCCTGCTGATGCTTTTATGCCCGAAAAATCTCTCTTTCTTTTAATTACCCTCCTGTTTGTTAATAGTCTTCCATTCAAACCCAAAAAGGATCTACCCAGGCCTAAGACTCTGTTTTCCCCAGAACATTTTGAACAATTCAATGAAGAAAATGTGTACAAGGAAGATGATGACGTTGGTGGCAACAAAATACAATGATTAGGGAGATGACTAGCAAGGAGATGAAGCTGCGTACTCATTTTTGTACAACAAATTTGACAGATTTGTTTTTTCTTGTTCTAGACAAAGTATAGCAGTGACATATGAACAAACATCAACAAGGTAGAATAAGTAATCCTGGATTGTATGATTTTTTTTTCTTTTCGTGTGATGGTGGAGGGTTCAACTCAAAACAAAGATACCCCTCTCGGTGGAAGTTGAAATTGGGACGAGTGCCTCGGACGGGACAACTAGACTCTTCAATATATTGAAGGGGCACATAGACCCCCAGTGGGTTTAAGTAGCGGTGGGGTTTCCAGCTCAGCCAATTTTGTCCAATAGTGTTGATTTTTCCTCCTCGATGGTCCAATAGTGTTGTTTAAAAGTATTTGAGGGAGCAAAATGACCTTGGAGTTAGGAAAAAGATATAATATAATATGATAATGAGAGCTAGTTGAACAAAGTTATGCATCATTCATCTTCAATTCATGCATTATGCAAAGGGTTATGGCTGGCCATTCTCTAATCAGAAAAGCCACAAGTCTTATTCGCTCCAGCCTCCAGGAATATCCTTATTCTTGGTTGAATGTTTTACATTAATTTAATTTAATATGGGCAGATATACTAATCAAAGTGTCATTTCCCGACAACAGTTTGCCCAATTATATCTTACTTTAGGTGGTCGTTTGTAGGGCCGTTAAAGGTGCAGATTGACTTATATTCCACAGGTTAATTAGTGCAATTTAAATCAATAAAAGGGTTAATCATAATCTGCTCAATAGTTTCTAGTCAAAGTATGCGACTTTTAATTTGAGCTGGGCAATCAATCATAACTTAACTCTTCATTCTAATATTTGCAATATTTGACATGGTGTAATAAATTATTTTATTTACAAGATAAAATATAGAATATGAATAATGTATTAGTAATATTTGAGTAAGAGCATCGAAAAATAAAGAGAAAAAACATGTTTTAACCCCTGAACTTGGTACGAAAACTCAGTTTGGAAACTAAACTTAACTTATATTTATTTACCCCCCTTAACAACTTACGTTTTAATTATTTTCCCCCTCTAGTGGCCCAGACCAGTTGAGGGTTGGGTAGTGTTAGACACGTGCGAGCTAATTGGTCCACGTCATTATTTAATTCCTCAACTTATTTTTACCCGTCCCCACATAAAAAACCCGACCCAGCCCCAATTAACCCGACCCATCCCAAACAAAAGACCCAATGTCGGTTCCCAATCGACACTTTCCCCTTTTCACTCCTCAACCAAACCTTCACTCTACACAAACCGATCATTGCAAAGTTAAAAATTCAAAATATACATAAATCTTGTCGTTTCTGAGTGATATTGAAGATTCGTTAGCCACAAAGGTACACGATTCTTGTTGTTCTCGTTAGGGTTTGTCTAGATTTCGATTTTATTGTTTTTCAGTTGCAAAAAATTTATCTTTAACTTCGTTTTTTTTTTTTTGGTGTAAATGGTAACTGAATCTTGTAATTTTTCATTTGTTTTTAATTTTAGGTATTGTGAAGAAAATGGACGATGTGTTTGTGACTTTGAGGTTTAACCACGGAGGAAATTTAGAAAAAAAAACCCTCGTATTAAGTATGTTGGAGGTAGTGTGACAGATCATTTTGATGTTGATCTTGATAAATTCTCTTATTTTGAGCTTGTTTACTATGTTAAAGAAATCGGTTATAATGTTTCATCTTGTTGTGTCTATATTAGACCACCTAAATGTCGATTTGTAGTAGAAGTTAAAAGTGATAGGGACATTATTGGTATTACACCTCAATTAAAAAACGGAGATATTATTGTGATTTTTGTGACTCATCTTGTTGAGGAACCTATTGTGGTCCCCCATGCTCTTCCACCTATTACCCCTGTGGGTGGGGAATCTTTTACTGCTTTTGATAACCTCACATGTGAAGATATAAACGAAAAGGTTGGGGCAGGTGAGAGTAGTCAAACATTTGGGGGTAGTGAAGGCTTAGGGTTTGAAGAGGCTGTTGGTCTTGATGAACCCTTGGGTGGGACAATATAGTGGTAGAGGAAGGTGAAGAAGAAGAATTTGATAGTGATGTCCATGAGGAGGATAGGAATCTAAGGAAAGATAGGGTGGCTCTAAAATCAAAAAAGAAGAAAGAAAAGGCTAAGAGATCTGAAGGGATAGATTTAGGGCCAAAGGGTGTAGATATGGGACATGATGAATATTTATCTAGGAGTAAGAGTACATTTGAAGGAAAATTGGGTGGGGATGAGCCATTTTATGACTCAGATGAACCTGTTAGCTTTGAAATAGAGACTGATGATGAAGCTGATGACGAAGACGTGATTGAAAAGCCTACCAAAAAGTCAAAGAGACCAAAAAGAATTAGAAATAGGGTTATTTTTTATCCTAAGTGTAAAGAAATAGTTTGGGAGACTGGTCTTGCATTTGAAAGTGCTAAACAGTTTAGGAAAGCACTTACTAGGTATGCAGTTCAAGAACATGTAGAGTTGGATAAATATGTCAATGAACCAACTAGGGTGAGGGTAAAGTGTACTGCTAGCTGCCCATGGTTATTGTTTGCCAGTTTTGATTCTAGAACAAATGATTTTGTGGTGAAGAATTATAATCCTGTTCACAAGTGCAATGGCACAACAAAGAACAAGTTGGTAAATTCTTTGTATATTTCAGAAAGGTACAAGGACAGAATTATTTCTGAACTTGGCATTAGAATTTTTGAGCTTCAAAATTTGGTAAGAAAGGAATTAGAGGTGTATATTGGTAGGACTGTGGCAAGGAAAGCCAGAAGCATTGTTTTGCAACAAATCATGGGTGACAATGTAGAGGAGTTCAAAAGAATTTTGGATTATAGGGATGAGCTTTTAAGGACTAATCCAGGTAGCACATGTATGGTTAGGTTGAGTGAAGAAACTTTTGAAGGTGGAGTCAAAAGGTTTCAATCCTTTTATATATGTTTTGATGCCATGAAGAAGGCATTCAAGGCTGGTTATAGGAGGTTTCAGTCCTTTTATATATGTTTTGATGCCATGAAGAAGGCATTCAGTCCTTTTATATATGTTTTGATGCCATGGGAACAACCAGATGCTACCACTGGCTTAGGCAGTGGTTGAGGTTGAGAATACTTTTACGTGGAGATAGTTTGTCAACATTCTAAGGCATGATCTTGAGCTTGGAGATGGGACTGGTTTGACAACTCTTTCAAATATGCAAAAGGTAATGTATTCTTGGTTATTGATTTCTGAATTTTTTTCATTCTCTTTAACTTATGCTGCTCTACTGTCACCTAATTTTTTTTTACATGTTATTGTAGGGTCTGGATATAGCCATTAAGGATCTGCTGCCAAATGCAGAACAAAGAATGTGTGCAAGACATGTGCTTGCCAATTTTTTCAAAAAATAGAAAGGCATAGAGATTAGAAACTGCTTCTAGAGATGTGCTAAGTCCACATATGAGCAGGAGTTGCAAAAAAAATTTGGATCATATGAAGAAGTTAGGTGATGGAATAAATGGAGATTTGTTGTATTACAACATAGATAGGTGGTCCAAGGTCTACTTTAACTACCTCAGCTGTTGTGATAGTGTTGACAACAACATGGCCGAGAGTTTTAATTCCTGGATTTTGGGGCCAAGGCACAAAACCATTATCACAATGCTTGAGGAAATTAGAGTCAACATGATGAGAAGGGTAGGACAACTAAGAGAGTTTTCTGAGACTTGGATAACAAACATCAGCCCAATGGCTTTGAAGGTATTACAAGAGAACACATCAAAGTCAATGAAGTGTACTCTTGAATGGAATGGTGAATATGGCTTTGAGGTCAAGGACACTTGGGGTAATAAATTCATAGTAAATTTGAACAGCAATACCTGCACTTATAGATCTTGGATGCTGAAAGGTATTCCCTGCTGTCATGCCATAGCTGCACTTCATTTCAGAAAATTGGAACCTATTCACTATGTTGCACATTGGTACACTAAGGACACTTACCTAAAAACATACAACTCATTCATTCAACCTGTTACTAATATGGCAATGTGGCCAAAGTCAACCAATCCTCCTGTCCTCCCACCTGAGATTAAAAAGCTGCCAGGTAGGCCAAGGAAGTGTAGAAGAAAGGAGCAGACAGAAAGCAAGACAGGGAAGCTGTCAAAAAGAGGTGTTGAGATGACCTGCAGCTTGTGCCATGCAAAGGGTCACAATAAGAAGGGTTGTCCTATGAATCCACAATCTGTCAGAGGCAGAGGAAGGGCAAGGGGGAGAGGGACAAGTACTAGTTCAACAAGGTCAAGTGTTGGTTCTTCTACAGTACCAAGTAATTCCCAACCAAGTAGAGGAAGGGGAAGACCAAGAGGTTCTGCCAAACAGGTAAAAACTTTCATTGTTATTTACTACTTGATTAAATATTACAGTCTTACATTTAGTCTAACTACCTAAATATGAATTAGGCCAAGGCTGATGCATTTCAATCTGGAAGGGGTGCAGGACAGTCGTCTACATCACAGGTATTACTTAGCTTGTTAAATTACCACTTAATCAATTTTACAATTCTAAGTGTTTGACACCTTAAATGTGGCTTAGGCTTCTAATGCAAGTGCATCAGTTACTGGAAGAGGGGCACCCTTTAAGAGGTTAAGAGTTGTGAGAATGGGAGTGCTTCAGACCCAAAGTGGTTTCAAAATTGTCAATGTAAGTTTGCAACCTCATTAACCATTTACTGCAAACAATCTAGCCTAATGGAGATCTATTTTATTAATGCAGCCAGGAATGGCAAATTAGTCTGCAACCATGCCTATGAATTCAGCAGTAGTCACTGGTAGTCTTGGACATCACAAACCAAGACCAGGAGGACTAAAATAGAAAAGGAGTCCAGCTATAACACAGCAAGGTCTTCAACAAATGAGTGGACAAAAGAGAATGAAAACAAGGACCAAAGCTGCTGAGTTGAACTCTTTAAGTCAAACAAGTTCATCAATTGCCCAGAAATGAAATGGAAAAATAAAGTTGAATTAGTTTAGTCCTGTATCTGTATGTCTTTGGTACTGACTGTTATGCAGCAGTGACTGCAGGTTTTAATGTTGTTTTTGTGAAAAAATTATGGTACATTTGTCAATTATGTTTTTGTGAAACATATTAAGCAGCTGTGACTGCAATTTTGCCCTGTATTGACATTCTATTCTTGCAATATTAAGCAGCTGTGACTGCAATTTTGCTGTATATTTCCTGGTTTTGTGACAGTTCAGTCTTCCAATGTTGTGTATGACATTAAATGCATAGAGAAGCTGCCCAGCTGTGACTGCAATGTTATGTATAACACTAAATGCAGTAAACTTTTCTGAGCAGTGTTTACACATTTGAGCAGTGTACAGATTTGAGCAGTCAAACACATTGAATGGATGCAAGTAAATGCATTAATGAGTTAGTAAATGATGGTAGTTGGTACTTGGGAGTGATGGTCAAAACCAATGAATCTGAGACATCATTAACTGCTTGATCACACTAACACTATAACTCAACTCAATTATAAATAGGCATTCTTTCCATCTCACTTTCACTCAACTCAAATAACTCTTAACAAATATAGTGATATTAAAGAGGCAGCCTTCATCTAAGATGGATGACATGGAAATGGCCGCATGTTTTGACAAAGAATTGACGAAATCGTACGTCGAAAAAGACGATTTCGTAAGTGTTGTCGTATTATATATTTTCAATTGTTCTTTTACCTCTTTTGGTAATAACATGTTTTTTTTGCAGATCCTTCCAACTGACATACTGGAATTTCTTCCAAACACCGACAAGGACGTCGTTGTTCATTACGACGATCATGAGTATAATATGAAATACAAGGTTGACGTATACACGCGCCTCGCTCAAGGCTGGAAAGCCTTCATTGATGCTGCCGGATTAGGGATAGGAGATGTGTTGTGTTTTAAGGCATGTTTAGATGAGAACCGCATAGTGTTTTTTGTTCATGTAAAGGAGGATCGGAGATCGTAATGATAGATAGGTCTCCAGATTCTCTATTTAAAGTAATTTATAAAATTTCTCGACTTTTGCTATCATTTTCAAGGTAATATTTTCCATAACAACAAAATTCTTCAACAAGAGCATAAAGTTCTTCCATGACATTTACATTACAACAAGAGCATGAAGTTCTTACATTACCTACTACGCGATTACAACATACAACAACATAAATTTAGTTGATTAAGGAAGCCGCCAAAAAGCCAATAAATATTCCCCATGAAATCAAAAGCAACATCCTTGTATTTGCAAGTTTCTCCTCCAAATTTAGAACTTTTTTCAAGTCAAATTGCTGTTTACTTTTCAAGCTAATTAATTCCTCCTTCATTTTGTTCACTTCAATTAGATGTCTAGCCTCAATGACAATTAATTCTTCTTGCAATTTGTCCCTTTCGATCTTGACCGCATCTAACGACGACGTCAAATTTTGAACATTATTCCACTGAATCTCAGGGAACAATTCATCTTCCCATTCCCAAAATCCACAAGAATTGCCCTTAGGGCTCGGACATTTGTAGAATTTCCGTCTGGGATTACTAGGAGTCGATGAAGTGAGGTGTTTTGCAATGGTGCCACAATTACATTTTACATGAGATGAACAGCTACCTTGAGACATTTATGAACCCACAATATTTTCGAATTACCACAGAGAGTGATTATGGACAGAAATTTGGAGGAGAAATTTGGTGGAGAAATTTCGTGGAGGAAGAATACATATATGAAGGAGCAATGGTGTGAGCAAGAGGAATTTCATGAATGGAGGAAAAAAAATGGGGCTGATTGAAGGTGTGATGAAGATGAAGATGAAGAACAACTACGGTTCTAATGGGTGGTGGGTCGGGTGGGATTAGAAAGGGGGAACGGTATTATAACCGTTACCCCCGTTGATTTTATTAAAAAAAAAACGTTAACAAAAATTAATTAACGCGCGGGTCAGGCACTGTCAAACACGCGCCCTAGTCTGGGCCACTAGAGGGGGAAAATAATTAAAACGTAAGTTATTAAGGGGGGTAAATAAATAGAAGTTAAGTTTAGTTTCCAAACTGAGTTTTCGTGCCAAGTTCAGGGGTTAAAACATGTCTTTTCTCAAAGATAAATATACCGTTAGAATAAACATTATGTGTACAATCCACACAATGGAGTACTATTATTTATTACATGTTTTAGAGAGCGGGAGCATGAGGCGAGACTTTTACTTAGTAAGGGTGAAACGTGGACCTCGAGACATGAGACGTTTATTCCGTGGATCTTTAATCTTTTAATTGTATTTTAATAAAATATCATAATAACACAAAAAATATAGGTAGTACATACATTAAAAGGTTGAGAAAATTAAAGAAACTCATGGGAAATAAAATATCTAGCATATTTTTACAAGTATAAACAATGTAATATATAAACAATGCAATAGTGTAAACGTTATCCGTGAGATACAAATCATCTATATGTGTCTTAACTTCCGAACAATAGAAAAATCACAATTTTCTAAAATATATTATCAAACACATATTATCTCCCTAAAAAGTATATAATTAATAACATTATCAGTACTATAACTTAAAACATTACTCTTTTGTAAATAATTACAGAATTGCTTTCAAATAGCAAAACAGTAAAAGTCTGATAATTTTAAGAGATATGAAACGAAGACATAAAGACTAATAGAAAATGAAGATAAGTTCTGGTTGTCTAGCTAGTTTCATATGAATGTTCAAATGATATTCATCCTCACAATGGTAATAATGCAATACTATGACTTGTTATTTGAGTTACTCTCTCAATCCTCATATTTCTATTGATGAATTAAACTTTTATTATTCGTTTCTTAAAGAGTTTGAGGGTCAACAGTGTTACTTAGGAAATTTGACATGATTTTGGTAGGAAATGTTGAGCGAGACCTGAGCTGAGCATTAGGCTTGCTTAGGGCGCACAATCGGCGCTTGAGGCGTAAGCCTCACAGAACTAAGCCCCACACATGAGTCTCAGGGCATTTTGCACTGAGGAGCGAGTCCCGACAAAGCCTTTTAAAACAGAGATTACATGTAGCTCATATATTTTAATTTCAATTCATGCATAATTAAACAGTGAATCAAAACATCATGAATGCATTACGAAAACAACGGTAAGAATCTATCCGATTTTCTATTATTCTGCTAAGGATAAGGAAAAATAAAAAGTTGGTTTATTACACGTCGATTACTTGGATATATCGCCAGTGCCAAAAAACGCTAACCTTCTCTGTGTTTGGATGTGCACCGTTATGCAAATACTCCCAAAAGCTTGTTTTGTTGTTTCCTTTATCAATAAAATATACTTAAACCTGATGATTTTATGATACTTAAACATAATAATATTTGACACACAGTACTAATAATGCTTAAAATACTCCCAAAAGCTTGTCTTGTTGTTTCCTTTTGTTTAACCTTAAAATGGAGAATAATTAAATTTAAGCGTGACGCCAAAGATATGTGGCTAAATTCAATTTGATATTAGATTACAAGGGAAACCAATAAGTGAATAAGTAAGTAGATCTGACCAAATGTTAATTAAGTCCGGCCTCGGATATGGAAACCGAGGTCAATACCCTATGCTGAGTACGTACACGATGAATAATGGAAATGAACTCAAGAACAAAAATGAAGGTGAATGCAAGTAATTCTTTTGCTTTTGATATGAACTCTTTTTTTTTTTTTGTTGCCAACCCCCGCCAATGGATGAGAACCTCCTCTTTATATAGTAGAGGAATCCTAACCCTAATACAATTCTAAAACAAAGGAAAGAAATCTGGTGACAGCTGTTGCCGAGATCAGCGCCGAAATATCCGGTTAAGGGCGGATGTTTCGGTCTTCTTCTTATGGCAGTTAACCGCCCTTCCTATAACGCCTGGTCCCTAACCAAATTCGATGCCTCCTTCTCGATGACCTGGTCGGGTCGTACCCGAGCCCAACCATAACATCGGGAAACCGAGCATGTCCGTATCCTCGGTTTTACCCGTATACAGATAGTCCCCCCATTTCTCGAGGTAAAATTATTGACGACGGGAAATGGACCCAAATAAAGCTGAACAGCCTGCCTCCTATTACCTAGGACAAGACCTTTCGTGCAACATTTCATTCTGCCCGATGCTAGGTCATCATTACCGAGCCGCCAGATCCTTTTGGGAGACCTCACCGTGGCAGAGTGCTTGATACGCTACAGTACCTCTAGATTCTCTTCCTATATAAAGCCCATGTATCCTTCATGCTCCTACACTTCTTCAAATCTCACTTTGCTCCTCCTCAAAAAACCTATTGCGATTCCTGTATTGAGCCCATAATACTTCTCGGATCTTCAATCTTCTTTTTTCAGGGCGTGACTACTTGTCGTTAAGGAAAACCTTCCACGAACATGGCTTACGTCCCATTATTGACTCAGGGTGAAGATCATCATTCGTTCATGCCATCAACTGGAGCCGCTGGTTCTGATAGGGGTTAGAATCTATCGCTGCTGGTATTGTTCCGTCGGGTTTTATCTATACGAACGACTGTAAAGTTCTTCATCATCTCGGCCTAGTGGAGAATTTCAAATCTTGTATCGGTGATGGCGCCATTACTACGGTCAGGCAAGATTGCCACCCAGACGCAGACGTCGACATCCTCCTCGTTGGGGATGGTGTGAAAATAAATCATCATGTTGCCGGTTACTCGTTATCATATACTTATCCCTTTGCCATAGTGTTCACCCTCCCTGTTCATCAAGTGATCGATGACTTATGTCGTCGGTACCGAATATGTATCGGGCAGATCGCCCCGCAAATTTAGAGGCTCGTGTATTGCATTGAGAAGTTGGCCAATGCGGTCGGAGTCCCTTTCACCCTCGACCATCTGCCTCATTTATATGTACCTCGGGGGATCTGAGGGGGAATTGTTCAGATGCTTCCCAGGGAGAGACTGATACAATAACGGATACGCGGAAGCAATAAAATAACAAGGAAAGTAAATGATAGATAGATTGACACAAGAAAATGGAATTAAAAGCAACCTAAAGGTATATTAAACCTAAAGACCTCAATTAATTAGCATAAACAAGCACCAACCTCTTAGGATGACCTCAAGGGAATTGAATTCCCAAGCAACCAATCCTCTCACAATCAAAGGTTCAACAAGAGCCATCCATGGCCTCTCTACAAGTTTCTCTCTCTAGAGACAACTCTCTAAAAAATCACTCATCTTTTCTTCCAAATGTCAAAAGTCCCCTAATGAAATTAAAGACAATGTATTTATACTAACTAACTAATAGAAGACACTACATTATTACAATTATACCCTTAATGAAGTAAGGGCCTTGTTTGGATGTCTTCCATGGAAGTGAAACTTGAAAAGGCTTGCATTTAAGTGCTAGCTCCTTTTGCATGCTATCTTCCATATCTTGAATGTGACGTTCTTGAAGCCTTCCATCCAAGCTATCTCCCATATCTTGAAGGTCATCCTATGTGGACCTCCCATGATCTTCAAAGACTCCATCTTCATGAAGCTCGATGGAGTTAGTCTTGTATCACCTTCCATCCAAGCTATCTCCCATATCTTGAAGGCCATCCTATGTGGACCTCCCATGATCTTCAAAGACTCCATCTTCATGAAGCTCGATGGAGTTAGTCTTGTATCATTCTCCCCTTCTTGAAAAGGATTCGTCCTCGAATCTAAACCTTGAAAAACCATAAGGGAGACAAACAAAAACATACTCCTCAAGGATTGAGGGTTAGAACACAATGCAATAATCACATATTCATGCCAAGGATGAACAAACTTGTGGTACAACCACACATCTATGACAATCATGACTAACATTTGCACACATGAGGTATCAAGCAGTTGATTCCTCCAAGGTTCATGACATAAGGGAGTAATAAAACCAATGGGTTCAAAATACGAAGTATGCAACTCGACATTGGTTCTATTTGACATGTAGCATAATGTCCAAACAAGAACACTCTCATTTTTCAAACAAGGACTCCCCCAAGATAGTGTTTTCAAATCACACAAGGTGGCACCCGGATCAAATGGGACGAACATCCATCTAGCATGGTCAAGAACACAATCGGCTAGATCATAAGAGCCTTCTCCCACATAAGATGCACTCCCTATATGCTTAAGAATGTCATCATTTGCAAACAAGTAATAAAGAAAGGTATCACGTAAAGTAACTTCCTCATCAATATCACTCCCCAATGTAACCTCACCATACGGTTCAAGGACAAGATTATCCAAGGGGCTACTATGAAGTTGAACATGAAAGGAAGAATTTGCAATTTCTAGACAAGAATTACCTTCCTTTGTAACACTTTCCTTCCCCACAAATGGATCACAATTCCTCAAAGGAAGATCTCCATCATGGGAAAGAGTGTCTTCATTCCATAGTGGGTTACATATCACATTATAGCCTCCAAAGGAAACTAAACGTTCAACATTACCAAACATCCCACTGGGTATTTCACTCTCAATAGTCATGTCATCCTCAAATAGAACATTATCCTTTACAAGAGAGTAATCGATGAACAATGAGGAGTCAAAGCATGTCATTTCACTCTCAAAAGAACCAATGTCATCTTTCAATGCATTTTCGCTCACATGACTATCCACATGATACACATCACCACTACAAATTGGAGTCTTATCACGTGACACTAAAGTACGATCAAGAGACTCATTTTGACATGAAACAAACAAGGGTGAGATGTCACATTCTTTCAATTGACCAACTATATCAACATTATCACTAACTAGAGGTACATTAAACACATCACAAAGATCCTCACGTCGTGAATTATCATTACAAGCAAGTTGATCAATACAGGTTTCAACACGATTTGGTAGCATGTCAAACTCGCAAGACTTACTAACAAGATGACCACATGACATTGTACTACCAATCAATTCACAAGTGCCAACACTAGGTGGACACAAATCGATCTTGCAAGAAGAATCAATTTTGTCATCTAAAGGATCAACTAGTGTTTGAGCACCTTCATTCAATAATGCACTATCATTCAAAGCACAAGTGTCAACACTAGGTGGACACAATTCGACCTTACAAGAAGGAACAATTCGGTCATCAATAGGATCAACTAGTGTGGGGACACTTTCAACACTGGCATTACTAATACACGGCAAAGAAGCATTAGGCGTAACGCAAGGCAAACCAACTTTCATGCTTGACTTGACATTAAAATCACACAAAGATGTAGAAGTATAAGGATAAGTGATCTTACCTTGGTGTTCATGCAAGCTCCTTTGACCAATGGAAATAATGGTTGTGGCCGTCGTCCTTGCCTCCAAGCATGGGGCTCTCTCAAAAGAGGTACCCCTCAAAGATTCATTTCTTCTCACATGTGGCTTGGGATATTGGCTTCTCAATATCCTTTTCATGTCCTCCCAAGTCTTGATGGGATTCCTCACTTGTCTCCCACAACATTTCACATACTCCCAAAATTTGACAAGCTTTGAGTCAAAAGTTTGAACGGCTAAGCCCATCTTCATTTCTTGTGAATAGTTGTAGCTAGCGAAGATTTCATCTATTATGGACTCCCATTCCTCATATTCTTCTCCACTAGTTTCCCTAGCCAAGGTAGGCCATTTCACATGGGTATCTCGCACTTTTGCACTTGGACTCTTCCTAGTAAGTATGCATGGAAAGAGAAATTTCCCTTTCTTGTCCACTACAAATCGATGCCAATCTTGTTCATGTGGGATTCCATGCTTTTGGAACCAAGGGACTCCTAAACATACATGACAACTATCCATTGGAAGCACATCACACCAAACCTCCTCTTGGTACTCGCCAAGTGAAATGGATACCATCACTCTCTTATCAACCCAATACCCTCCCTCGTCATAATAAGGATTTCGCCTATTCACACAAGGTAGCCTTAACTCTTCAACCGCGCGAGGGGTGATGAAATTGGTGTAACAATCGTCATCAAGCACAAGAGTTCCCTCTCTACCACACAGGTTTACCTTGGTCTCCATGAATCTCCTCTTTGGAACCACCTTCTTTTGCATAGGACGACTCCAACTAGTACTCACATTCCCACTCATGCCTCTTTGCTTCGGGTAGGAAGTACTACAAGAAGAAGCATATGTATGCCCACTAGACGTCCTTCCATAATCCACATTAGCACTTCCACTACCTCCATAGACATACCCTCCATGAGTCCTATTTGTATAAAGATTTTCCCCATAAGACCCATAAGACACATACGAAGGAGAGTCATATTTCGAGTCGCCTTCATCATCACGATGTATAGCACAAGACTCTTCACCTTCATTATCTTCGTCATACAAAGCATAACAAGGTTCTTCTTCATCCCCATCTTCCTCGTGAGACACATGAGAACCGCTCTCTTCACATTCTCATTCAAAATAGTAATTCTCTCCTCGAACTTCCTCATGATCACCATTCCCCATATAGCCCTCATATTCCCCATCGTCGCACCCTTGATAGCTCCCATAGTCCTCCCCTTCGTAACTACAACCATCATTATCATAACAATCATAATCGCCACCGCATGAATCGGAATCCATGGAGAAGTACCTGCAAAGAACACTTAGCAAACACGTTAGTAGTAAAGAAACCTCACCACACTCGTGTTTACACTCGTTTGTGCTCGGCTAGCACCACACAAATGAACTCACACACTCTTGCCTTTTACCACTCAAATGGATTGGCCAATGTTGATTCTCGATTGGATTCGGTTGCTTGCAAGGTGCACAATTGCTACTTGAGGTCGGAATGGATTCTTGTTAGACTCGAAGAAAGGGGCCCTCAATTAAAACAAACGCACTTGAATCAAGAAATTAACGATGAAGTTGTAAAACGAGAAAAGAACGAAAATAATAGGCTTGAAAGAAAGGACTCAAGAACTAATGAGCAACTAATAAGGTCGATTACTAGTTGTTAATTAGTTGTAAGAATCAAAAAAGAGAAGTTAGGAAAGAATCAAACCATTTTGACACTTGGAAAAAATTTCGAAAACTCTTCAGTGATTCACGCTTTCCTTCCGCTTCGCGGATGAAAGGCGGATGCTCTCAGATAATCAGGCTTTTCTTCCGCTATGCGGACCAAAAGCGGATGAACAGTTTTTTTTTTTTTTTTTTTTGAAAAATCAAAAATTTAGACTAAGTATTTCTGATTTTTTTTTTTTTGTTGGACTCACAAACACGTTTTCACAACTTTATTTGATAACTTTTGGATCAAATGCCCTCTTTGGTCTTCTTCTCCAATATGAAGATATGAATGTCCTTATGAACACCAAGAACACCCAAATGCAATCTAGGACCAAATCAACTCCTTTTTCCTTCAATTTCAGATCCAAGCTCCCTTTGATATGGAGAACAAAACCCACTAATCAATTAACCCCAATTTCAACTCAATCACCAAACCCACTTTTGAATTTTCAAAGTTTCAAAGCTCAACAATGGTGAATGACTCAATATGACTCCAAATAACTTGAAACTTAAGATCTAGACTCAAATAACACTAGGGAACTCAAATCTAGTGTCAAAAACAACAAACAAGGAAAAATCAAACACGAGTTTGAATTTTCGAATTTCAATTTTTTTTTTTTTTTTTTTTGAAAAATCAGAAATTTAGACTAAGTATTTCTGATATTTTTTTTTTGGTTGGACTCACAAACACGTTTTCACAACTTTATTTGATAACTTTTGGATCAAATGCCCTCTTTGGTCTTCTTCTCCAATATGAAGATATGAATGTCCTTATGAACACCAAGAACACCCAAATGCAATCTAGGACCAAATCAACTCCAAATTAGTTCAAATTTCGGATTTAAGTTCTCTTTAATGTAGAGAACAAAGCCCAATAGGGTTCAACCTTCAATTTCACCTTCTTCAACAAGACCCACTTTCAAGTTCTTGAAGCTTTGAAGCTCAACAATGGTGGAACACAAACCCTAACTCCAAATTGACTTGAAATTGAAGATTTAGACTCTAGAAACACTAGGAAACTCTAATCTAACACTAGATTCAACAAAATCAACAAGAAATTCGTTTTTTTTTTTTTGAATTTCGGATTTGTTTTTTTTTTTTTTTTTTTTTTTGAATCAAAACCCAAGATTAGATTTGGTGGAACAAACCTAAACTAAGCTCTGATACCAATTGATACAATAACGGATACGCGGAAGCAATAAAATAACAAGGAAAGTAAATGATAGATAGATTGACACAAGAAAATGGAATTAAAAGCAACCTAAAGGTATATTAAACCTAAAGACCTCAATTAATTAGCATAAACAAGCACCAACCTCTTAGGATGACCTCAAGGGAATTGAATTCCCAAGCAACCAATCCTCTCACAATCAAAGGTTCAACAAGAGCCATCCATGGCCTCTCTACAAGTTTCTCTCTCTAGAGACAACTCTCTAAAAAATCACTCATCTTTTCTTCCAAATGTCAAAAGTCCCCTAATGAAATTAAAGACAATGTATTTATACTAACTAACTAATAGAAGACACTACATTATTACAATTATACCCTTAATGAAGTAAGGGCCTTGTTTGGATGTCTTCCATGGAAGTGAAACTTGAAAAGGCTTGCATTTAAGTGATAACTCCTTTTGCATGCTATCTTCCATATCTTGAATGTGACGTTCTTGAAGCCTTCCATCCAAGCTATCTCCCATATCTTGAAGGTCATCCTATGTGGACCTCCCATGATCTTCAAAGACTCCATCTTCATGAAGCTCGATGGAGTTAGTCTTGTATCACCTTCCATCCAAGTTATCTCCCATATCTTGAAGGCCATCCTATGTGGACCTCCCATGATCTTCAAAGACTCCATCTTCATGAAGCTCGATGGAGTTAGTCTTGTATCAGAGATGAAGCCTAATCGACCCCGAAGACGATTATGACCGAGGATGGCTTCACCGGTTCGTGATGATACGTACGGTTCAACTTCACCGTCCATCGTCTGTCCATTTTTTCGAAGTGTGGAACCCTTCACCTGATCCGGTTGAACCCAAGCTTGAAACTGCTATCTTTGAATGGTTGATTGCCTTTCTCCGAGCTTCTCGTAGCTTAGGCCGTTCTTGGAGAAGAATGGCACCTGAAGGGTGAAAAGGCAAAGACCACGGTAATTTCTTAATCTGATCGTTTCGACTCTCATTTCCCTGTATTATATCCTAACTAAATACCTTCAGTTTCCAGGACTCCAGATGAGAAGGGCTTCCAAGGAAAAGTCGGTAGCTGAGGACGTAGTTCGGGAAAGAAGAACACCTGCTCCATCGAGGCCACCTAGACGCAGGGAGGCTGGAAGTTTTTCCGTTGTGCATTCGGGCGTTGGATCTCGGGTTCGAACTCGTCATATCATGGGGACCCATCGGGAAATGCCTTCGGGCGCAGCTCTGCCAATAATTATGCTCGATGAGGAAGATTTATCGGGATTGGATATCACCGGTTCATCCGCCTCTGGTGTAAGTCACGGGGATATTTAATCGATATCACACATCATTGCCGCATCTCGTGGATAGGCTCGAAGATCTCATCCTCTGACTTGTTAGGTTGATCAAGGGTGTAGCGGTCTTACTTTTATTTTCCCATTACTGGCCATAGAGCAGGGTTTTTCTGCTTTTCCTGATGTACTGATGTATCCGACATAGTCGGAATTTTGTGGAATGGAAAAAATCATTAATGGGATTTCGCATATTGGTTGTTATCGGACTTCATTGAGCATTCCATGTGTATTGTTTGTACCCAAACCTTTGTATATGCCCTTGCTATATTCAATCAATAATCACTTACTCCATAATCTTTAAAAATCCGAAATGTTTTGCTGCCGGCCACCATAGTCAAACATCTTATTATTAAACTCGGCCATGACTGGTTCGAAACCACACCCTTTGCAACCTATTCAGAAGCTTTACTCGATCATAGAGGTGCTCGTACGAGGTCCCAATCTAGGTCTCTTCGGAAGGTCGACCCGTTTAAGCACGATCTGTTGGTTAAGTGGACGTCCCGGTTCCTTCTCGTGTACGTTTCCCATGATTAGATAGGATCAAGGTCACATCTGTCACATCCGTCTGATATCGACACATGTCGAGGCCCTGATGGCTCTGAAGACGGTTGCGGAAGTCAAACCGTCTCGGTCCCACTCTATAAAAGCAAGTTTTCCCTTTCATTTTTCATTTTCCGACTTTTACCAAAGGGAATTTTACCTTCGTGTGCCTTGGATACGTTGATCTTCATATCTTCAAACCTTCATAGCTTCATATCTTCATATTTTCATATCAGTCTCCTACTCAATCTTCAAACCTTCATTCAAAACCTTCTTATCTTCATAATTCCGAAATGACGAGCAAATCTTCAAAGGCTAAAGTTGGTGAGACCTCTTCGGCTCCTAAACCAGATCCACTACTGACTGACTTTATTCCTCAAGACTGTTCGACCATTCGGGACTTCAACGTCGAGAAACCTTCTCAACAGAGGGATTGAGGTGTCGAAATATCGGCCTATTTGTGCACGATACCCCCGAATAAACTCGAGCAGGTCAAAGAAGATTATTGGTGGAAAGGTAAGGAGGTCGTTATCCCTGACCAGGATAAAGCCATAACGACCTACGTGGAAGGGTATTTAAGGGTTTATACATACCCTTTCACATTCAACACACTCAATCCTGTGGTGGTCGATTTCTGCAAACGATACGAGATTACCCTCGGTCATTTTAGAGGATCGTTGTGCTCCTCCGTTATTTTACTTCAAACGCAACATTCCATTCACGGTGCACCATCTACTCCGGCTATATAGCCCCCATGTCTTCAGAGGGGGAATGATTAAACTCTCAAAACGAGCCGAAAAATCGCCATTCTCTGGTTTGGACGAAGATAGAGACCGACGCTGGCAGGGCAGGTTTGTCCGAGTCAGGACAGCGGATCTGATTCCTGCTGAAAAATTATCGTTTCCCGAGAGATGGAACCCAAACCGTAAGTAACTTTATGTTGGTACGATACGGCCATGTGCCTGCACCTATGCTGAACCTTTTATTTGCTCGTGTGTATACAACGGTTACCCGAACCCTCGGTGCAGTTCCTAACCTTGATCAGTGGATCGAGAAAATCTGTTCTCAACTTACTTATGTTGATTGTACCTGGAGACGTTTGTCTCGGTCCCGTTGGGAGGCCGGAACCCACGGTAAGTCCTTCCCTCAGAGCGTCGTCCCTTCTTCTCTACGTAATATGGCACGTTAGGTAGGTAAGGACTGTTCTTCTTTTTGCTTCACAGGTTTATCAAAGACCACCAGAATTCGAGGCCAGGAAACTGCCGAGGCCTCAGCTAACGAGCAAGATATCGAAGCTCGTGATCAGGGAGACCAAGCTGAAAGGAGGAAAAGAAGATCCTCTGAATCTTCTCGAGCTCCTTCCCAAGCCAGGAAAAGGTCGAGGATCGTTATCCGAGAGACCTCATCGGAAGATGTCTTGGCCCGTGCTTTAGACGCTGAGGTTGTTTAACTATTGGACCATTCTGATAATGATGATCGGGTGTTGGGTGGGCATCGTCTTATTAACGAGCTCCTCGAGCATGATCTGACCGGTTCTGTTGCAATCACTCCACCATTGGTGGAAAGCTCAAGTCAAATTCCGACTGGATCGAGGGGCATCACGAGGCCGACGGATGCAGGGAGCATCAGGTCGAAGGTCGGGGCATTCGAGCACACTCCTAATTGAAGTATTGAAAAACTGCCAGCCGCAACCGCTGGATCGAAAGCAGCTTCCTCGATATCAGGCTCAAAGGTACCTAATATTCCGCCTTTGTACAGAATTGGTTCCGTCCTTCCGATACAAGCTATGACCTCATCTGAAACAATAATTTGCATACAGGATTCTCCGCCGCCATTGGTGTATATTCCCGCCGATGTTGAAAAAGCCAAAGGCAAGATGACCGAGGAAAGGGCAGCCGGTCGTGAGGGTTATGAAATACCCGCTCCGGGTATGTCGGGTTTTGAGCATTTGTCCATCCCCGTGGTCGATCGTTTCGAGGTTAATTTCGGTCCTAGGTTGGAAAAACTGTTCCTGCCCCTAGTACCGATCCGAATCGGAAGAGGCTAATAATTTTCAAGGTGCCGGCCGACATGAACATGCTAGCGGGGCCGGTCGGGGTGGCCAGCTATTTATACCCTCTGGTGTCCCAGGAAGATCGTCGGAAAATGAATGAAGTCAGCGAATCGTGCCTTTTCAACGAGGCCCAGCAGGCATTGAACCGGGTAAGTTTTATTCTTATGCTCTTGTCATTTAGTTTTAACTTCATGTCTCATTTTACAATCGTCCCTTTTTCTCTTATAGGCCTTCGTGCTTCATCATGCCAGCTTTCACCGGCTCAGGCATGAAGTGGGCCGGCTCAAGAAGGAGCTTAAAAGCAAAAGTCAGGAGGTGGACGAGCTCATGGATCTATACGAGCAGAAATTGCAATACATCTCATCTCTCCCTAACCTTTCTATCCTGAAGTCGGACTTAACAGCGGCTCGAAACGAAGCTGCCGAGGCTAAGCGAGAGCGTGATCAGTTGGCAGAGAAGGTAAGGGATTTCGAAGTTTTCAATAAATCTTTAACAGCCGATGCTAATGCCCTTCCTTCTCAGGCCCGGGCTTATGTTAGCCAGATCGATCAACTTGGGGCAGAGCTGGATGGGATCAAGCCCGAGCTTAATGTCCTTCAAGAAATGACCATCGGTGCTGTAGCCGAACGTGACGTTCTCAGGGAGCATCTTCGGGCTTCGGTGGAACAAATGAATGGCCGTAGCTCATCACTTGCTGCGGCCGAAGCTGAACGGGATCGATTGAACCGGGTCATCACCGATCTGCAAGCTGAACATGGAAAGGCTCTTGACCAGATCTCGGGTTATGATGATATGCTAGAGCAATATAAGGCCGATGGGACTGCTACTGAAAAGGCCAGTAATCTTCGAGCCGAGTAAGAGCGGTGCTTATCCCGAAGGAAAACCCTCGAAGAAGTTCAAGACACTGGAGTGGACTTATCAGATCTGATCGAGGAAGCCAAGAAGCTTGAAGTAGAAGCAAAGGCTGCGTTCAACCCTGAGGATTCGGATATTGGCCTCGAGTCAGCCGGTGAGGAGGCCGAGGGGTCGGGTGAAGATTAGGTTCAGGGCCTTGCGTCCTTCTTTTGTTTTTACCTTTTGTTTTAAGGCCATTAGTCCGAGCCTTTGTAAATCTACTTATATGTATGTATGAATGAAAAG
This sequence comes from Lycium barbarum, assembly GCF_019175385.1. Taxonomy (NCBI): domain Eukaryota; kingdom Viridiplantae; phylum Streptophyta; class Magnoliopsida; order Solanales; family Solanaceae; genus Lycium; species Lycium barbarum. Next base: position 133,694,325 of record NC_083339.1, read on the forward strand.
AAAAATTTGTATTCGATTTCATTCATCACCTTTTTTTTTGCCCTTTGCAAAGTATTCCTTGGTTCAATGTTTGTTCGATTTATGTCATCATTTTAATTTGCCATACTATTTCGGCTAGGATAAAATTCAAGTGTTAACGGTTCGTGATCGGGTTTTAGTCTGTGTTGACTTTAGTCGTTGCTTTATTTATAATTTGCAAGACAGACCCGATCACGATATTTTTGTGTTTTTAGACCGTGGTAATTAACCGTTTGGGTCGCAGCCTTTGAGCTTGCATATGTTTTTTAGACCGTAGTTTTTAACTGTTTACGCCATAGCTTTTTAGCATTTGTGTACGTTTTCTATACCGTACTCTTTGACCGTTGATGTGGCGTGATTTTACACCACAATCGATGCTTTTTAACTATAAGTTTTACTTATTTTTAAGCAAGTCTATGTCATTTTACGTAGTTTTTGTCATGTTTCAGGTAATACGAGGTCCCTAGAGCCTAAGTGTGGAAAACAAGTAAAAAAGTTGCAAAACTGGAATTAACTGGAAGTTCTGGAAAAGAGCCGTGGAAAAATACTCTACGCGATCGCGCAGAGTACCCACGCGATCGCGCCCACGCGGGAATTGTACTCCACGCGATCGCGCTGGAATGTAACGCGATCGCGCCTACGCGCGTTGTTAATTCCACGCGGTCGCGCAGGAGCTACACGCGATCGCGATTAAGGGAGCAGGGGAAGCGGACGTCATCCACGCGATCGCGCATACACATGGCGCGATCGCGATGAAGGATTTTCGGCAATTTTCAACCAGAACCTGGGATTTGACGATTTCTTCCATTCCAGTTCCTATAAATAGAAAATAAGGGCAAAACATCAGTATCTTTGGCAGCTCCTACAAGTTGGAGGCTAGGGTTCTTACAAAAATGTTCTCTCTTCTTTTTAATCCTTGTTGATGGAAATCTCTTGGTGACAATTAAGATTGATACTCTTGTTGTGCTTATTTATTCATTTGCATTGTTCTTAATCAAGTAAGTTTTTGCTATTTTAATTATTCTTGTTCATGAATGTTTTCAAGGGATTAGCTAACCTTTGAACTCGCCCATTTACTTTGTTTGAAACTCGGAAGAGGAAAAACGGAGTTGGGATAGGATAATTAACATGAATTTGGGGCGTTAACCCTCATCTAATGGAAGTTGACCTAGGAATAGACAATACCACTTGTAGCCATATTCGGGTGTTCTTAATGCTCCTAATTGCTTGAGGGATCTTCAATTGGGTAGTCTAGTGAATCTTCGGAAGAAGTTAATTTAGAGTCATTATCCGAGGCTAAATAACATAAACTTGCTATTATTTACAATTCGTGAAATAGATTGGATCGTTACTTGAGAAGTAGTTTCCCTCCTTCCATTCTTGTTGCCATTGATCAATTTACTTGCTTTCTAGATTAGAATTTATATTTCCGTATTTTATCAAAACCTTATAAAAAACCACCATTGATGCGTTCGGGCATAGCTATTGTTAGTGATAATTCCTAATCTGCTTAAATCACCTACATATTGTTCTCTGTGGGATTCGACCCCGACTCATAGTTGGGTAAATTATATTTGCATACGACCGTGCCCATTGTAATTAATAGGGTGGATTTGGACGTTATCAACCATTTAGGCCATAGCCATTCGGTATTTGGCAACATTGGATCCTTTTGATCGAAGTAAGTTTTTATTGAAAACCCAGCCAGAGATGCATTCGCAATTGCTGTCGCGGCAAGAACAAACTAAGTGGACACGATTCAATCGATCGTTTGGTCCTTACATCTGATCCTATCGTTCAGGCCTTGGCTTTTACATAGTTATCACTTAACTCATGGTATAATAGTCCCCTAGTATTCGAGTCCGAGGTATGAGGGCTCCGGTACTATTAGCCCAATATATGCAGTCCCCAGTCTCCAGTCTCTGGTCGGTATCCTCTATTTGCGTAGCACACTGTTTAATGCTGCCTTGTTAAAAATCTTGCCAAAAACCCACTTCGGGACAAAACGGTCGAAAGGAAAAAGAGTGCAGCACGTTCTTTCAGTCCTAAATTTATAGCTTTCTAGTTTCCATTGCGCTGCTCCGGTGTCCCTCGGACTATATCCCTACGTGGTCAGATCGAGAGAGAAGATAAATAAAGAGAAGTTATTCGTACCTTTAACAGTAATATCGCTTTAAGTATGCTACATTCCAGTTGTGTTTCAACTTCTGTCCGTCTTCGTTCTCGAGTTGATAAGAGCCTTTCTCGGTTATTCTAGTGACTCGATATGGTCCTTCCCAATTCGGGGCTAGCTTCCCTTCGTGAGGGTTATTTGTATGAAGTGTGACCTTCCTCAGTACCAAGTCCCCAATCTGAAAGTGCCTGAGGTTGGTCCTCCGGTTGTAATATCTTTGCATCCTTTGTTTTTGTCCGACTATTCGGATATGAGCAGCTACCCTCCTTTCATCCACGAGATTCAGACTAGCAGACATTGCTTCATGGTTCGAGTCCTTAGTAGCATACCAGAATCTCAAGCTTGGTTCACCAACTTCGACGGGTATTAGGGCCTCGGCTCCGTATACGAGGGAAAATGGAGTCTCTCTGGTGCTTGATCTTACCGTTGTGCGATAAGCCCATAAAACCTCGGGCAGAACTTCCTTCCATCGGTGTTTGGAGTCGGCCAGTCGTTTCTTTAAATTCTGTAGTATAGTTTTATTGGTAGATTTAGCCTGGCCATTCGCGCTCGGGTGATACGGGATGGATAAGATCTTTTTGATGTTGTATTCTTTGAAAAACTTGCTGACCTTGTTGCCTATGAACTGCTTCCCGTTATCACACGCGATCTCCGTGGGTACCCTAAACCGACAGATTATATGGTCATACATGAAATCGATGACCTCTTTTTCTCTGACTTCTCTCGAGTGCCTGTGCTTCAACCCATTTAGAGAAATAATCAGTCATAATCAAAATAAACTGTGCCTTACCTGGGACCCATGGCAGAGAACCTACTATGTCAATACCCCATTTCATGAATGGCCATGGGGAAAGGATCGGATGGAGTTCTTCCCCGGGTTGATGTATTAATGGGGCGTGTTTTTGGCATTCGCTGCATTTTCGAATGAAGGTTTTGGTGTCTTCCCCATCTCGTTCCAGTAGTATCCTGCTCGGATCAGCTTGCGAACCAATGAATCGGCTCTCGAATGGTTGCCGCAAGTCCCCTCGTGAATTTTCCTTAGAACATAGTCGGTTTCTCCTGGTCCTAAACATCTTGCCAAGGGGCCGTGGAACGATCGTCGGTATAACTGGCCATCAACCAAACAAAATCTAGTTGCTTTAGTTCGGAGGGCTCTTGATTCCTTAGCATCGGATTGAAATTTTCCTGTTTGAAGATAATCTATGTATTTGTTCCTCCAGTCCCAGGTGAGGTTGGTCGTGTTTATTTCGGCATGTCCGGTCTCTATGACTAATTTCGTCAATTGCACTACAGCTCCGGAGTTGAACCCATCCGATTCGACCGAGGATCCCAGATTTGCCAAAGCATCCGCCTCATTATTTTGATCCCGGGGAATGTGTTCCAATGTCCATTCCTTGAACTGGCGAAGGACAACCGGAAGTTTTTCCTGGTATCTTCGCATTCGGTCATCCTTGACCTCGAAGGTTCCGTTCGCTTGGTTGACCACCAGGAGGGAATCACATTTGGCCTCTACGACCTCTGCTCCCAAGCTTTTAGCCGGCTCTAAACCTGAAATCATAGCGTCATACTCGGCTTCGTTGTTAGTTAAAAATTAGCCGATCTAATTGACTGTGTTATTGCGTCACCCGAGGGAGGTTTGAGAACGATCCCTAACCCAGACCCTTTTACGTTAGACGCACCATCCGTGTAAAGGGTCCAGACTCTAGTACTAGTCCTTGAGGTAAGAAGCATTTCCTTATCGACCACAGAAATCATGGTCGGTGCAAAATCGGCTACGAAATCCGCCAATATTTGGGATTTGATCGCATTTCGGGGTTTGTATTCAATATCATACACGCTTATCTCCACAGCCCATTTTGCTAGATGGCTTGAAAGTTCGGGTTTATGCATGACATTCCTTAGGGCGTACGACGCTACGATGCATATGGGATGACACTGAAAGTAAGGTTTTAATTTCCTGGATGCACTCAATAAAGCCAAAGTAAGTTTTTCCAAATGTGGGCACCTGGTTTCGGCGTCACCGAGGGTTCTACTTACATAGTAAACTGGGTATTGTGTACCTTTCTCCTCTCGAACCAGGATGCCACTCACCGCTATCTCGGACACCGCCAAGTACAGGTACAGCTGCTCGTTCGCTTTTGGCGTGTGGAGTAGAGGCGGGTTTGATAAGTACCTTTTGAGTTCTGCTAAGGCCATCTAACATTCGGGATTCCATGCAAATTCAGTCTTTTTCTTTAGCAGCGAGAAAAATCGATGACTCTTGTCCGAGGATCTGGAGATGAATTGGCTTAGGGCAGCTATCTGTCCCGTCAACCTTTGCACCCCTTTGATGTCGTTGATCACAGTGATATCTTCAATTGCCTTTATCTTATCCGGGTTGATTTCGATCCCCCGATTTGATACCATGAATCCGAGAAACTTGCCCGATCCTACTCCGAAGGCACATTTTTTCGGGTTCAGCTTCATGTTGTACTTTCTTAATATGCTGAAAGTTTCCTGCAAATTTTTCAAGTGATCCTCTGCTCGCAGGGACTTAACGACCATGCTGAAAGTTTACAGCTGCTCGTTCTCTTTTGGCGTGTGGAGTAGAGGCGGGTTTGATAAGTACCTTTTGAGTTCTGCTAAGGCCTTCTGACATTCGGGAGTCCATGCAAAGTCAGTATTTTTCTTTAGCAGCGAGAAAACCGATAACGCTTGTCCGAGGATCTGGAGATGAATCGGCTTAGGGCAGCTATCCGCCCCGTCAACCTTTGCACCCCTTTGATGTCGTTGATCACAGTGATATCTTCAATTGACTTTATCTTATCAGGGTTGATTTCGATCCCCCCGATTTGTTACCATGAATCCGAGAAACTTGCCCGATCCGACTCCGAAGGCACATTTTTTCGGGTTCAACTTCATGTTGTACTTTCTTAATATGCTGAAAGTTTCCTGTAAATATTTCAAGTGGTCCTCTGCTCGCAGGGACTTAACGACCATGTCATCTATGTAAACTTCCATGGATTTCCCTATTTGGTGTTCGAACATGCGGTTGACTAAATGCTGATAGGTGGCTCCGACATTTTTTAAGCCGAAGGGCATTACATTATAACAATATGTGCCAGACCTAGTTATAAAAGAGGTTTTTTCTCGATCCTTCGGGTCCATTTGTATTTGATTGTACCTGGAGTAGGCATCGAGGAAACTCGGTGTGTCGTGACCCGCAGTAGCGTCGATCATGCGATCGATACTGGGAAAAGGAAATGAATCCTTTAGGCAGGCTTTATTTAAATCTTTATAATCTACGCACATTCTTAACTTATTCCCCTTTTTAGCCACTACCACAACGTTAGCTAACCAATCTGGGTATTTTACCTTACGAATGGACCCTATATTAAGGAGCTTGGTTACCTCGTCCTTGACGAATGCATGTTTTACCTCGGGTTGTGGCCTCTGCTTTTGTTTGACCGGAGAGAAACTTGGATCCAGGCTCAACTTGTGTGTCGTCAAATCCGGTGGAATACCTGTCATGTCTAAATGGGACCAAGCAAAGCAATCTGAGTTATTTTTAAGGAACTCAATAAAAATTTTCCTGAGCTCGGGCGTTAACCCCGTGCCCAGGTATACCTTCTTCTCTGGTAGATGGACGAACAATATGACTTGCTCGAGTTCTTCGACTGTGGACTTAGTGGCATCAGAATCATCAGGCACCACGAATGTTCTCGGCACACCGAATTTTAACTCCTCATCTGGTGTGTCTCCGTTCCGATCTTCCGAAGATTCCGAGATCGGGATCTGTGATTGCTATTTGGCATTCTTCCCTTCACTCTGATCTGGCGCCTTTATAGCCTTAATAGATTCTTCAACCGCGAACATTTCTTTTGCGGCCTGCTGTTTGTTGACACCCAATTTTGTCCCGCCTCTCTTCCAAAATACCTATTTATGCTCCTAACATTTTGTGAAAAATTAAAAATATATATATATTATATTTTACTATGATTATTAGCCTTTTATCAAAGCCGGGGTTTCATTATTATATTACAGTTACTAATTATTATTATTATTATTATTATTACAGTTCACAATTTTTATCATTTTAGCATTTTACCAGCTTACGCACACACATCGCATTTATCTTTGCATAATTAAACAATAGTATTTATTTCAGTGCGAATTGTCGGAATATTATTGCACGACTAGTACAACGCCACTTTTATCCGAGCATTGAAGATTGCATATTTTGTATTGAGAAATATTTAATACAAGTTATTTAGACAGGTCTTTTATTTAAATTTAGAAGCCAAACTATTCTTTGCACTCGGTCCATATTTTGACTTACCGGACCCCAAATCAAAGTCGGATTAACTCCTAAATATTTTTGGACTAGCCCATATCTCTTATCTCAATTTTTAGAATAATCCGTGTTTCAATTTATTAGTCTATTCTTTTAATACCAGGTCTAAAAATTGACCCAGTCCATAAATGGACCGGGTCTGACCCATTTCAGTGAAAATAAGGGGAACCCTTTTAGGGTTTCCCCTCATTTTCTTTCCCACCTCCGTCCACAGCGCCTCCCTTTCTCTCTTTTCCTCGTCTCCGCCTCCCACTTCCACCGCCTCCTCACCGTCGCCACCCACCTCCATCACTACACCCATACCCCCACTTCACCACCGACATCCCACTCACCATCGACATCCCGCACACCACCCCATCCCCTGTCTCCCCCTGTTCTCCTTCACTTTCCTCTCCCTTTCCTCACTTCCCTCCACGTTACCCCTGACACCCCTCTTTCATCGTCAACCTCCACCACACCCACGTTTCTCCTCTGACACCACCCCACACCACGTTACCACCCACTTCATCTCTGACATCTCCCATACCACTGCCAACTCCCACGTTCCCACTACCCTTTGTTCCCCACGCGTCTTTCTTTTCATTCAACATAACGCAAAAAACAGAGCCTATAAGAGAGGGGGTTTTGAATTTAAAAGGGGGGGATTTTTTTTGGATTCAGGAAATTCCAAAAGAGCCGATTTTCTTTCAGTTCAAGAAATCCTCTGCGAAATATTTTGTTTAGTTGTCACAATATCGCAAAAATATCGAATCAAAATACTCAAACGATTTTTCGTCTGTTCTGTGTTTGTTGCGAATCCGAGTTTCGCAACCTCGAATTTGAAGTGTTTCGAGTGTGAATCGAAGACCCGCACCCACTTCGCTGCACCCGAAGAAGCTTGGTCATCAGTTGTTGCTTTGCTCTTAAAAGAAGCATATTGATGCTAGGAACTGATTCTTACATTCTTGTGATCGAGTTGCAGCCTCGTTCGCTATTTAAATTGATGCTTAAAATGAGTATGTATGTTACATTTGATGCAATAGCTGCATTTATAACTTTTCTGCCTTCTTAGAAGAAACAGATTATTATACTTATCACTGATCTGAGTGAAAACTCCAGGCCTTACACTTGTTTCTGTTTTTTTTTTTTTTTTCTAATTTCACTTGCGTGCTTACATTGGTTTTCTTTTACCCCTATGACCATGAGTTGCATCCCTATGACTACTTTATTACTTTTCTATATGCTGTGTGACTCCATGTAAGTCTCCCTTTAATTCCCGTTAACGCGTATGTGCGCACTGCTGCTGTTTGCCTACGAATTATGCATATGTATACTCGAAGTACACTTAATGTATATATACATCACTTGTGTGCAATGCATAGTCTGTATTTCAGTTTGTTTTGCTCAAATTTCGTGTGTTTGTTGTAAGTATATTCCAGTTGAAAAATCTGCATATAAATGCATATCGAAGTTGTGCACTTGGATATACATAATATACATAATCAACAGAGTCGTTTTGAATTCATATATTTGTATGCTTAATCTTATTGACCATATACTAATCCCTTTTCTCTCATATCGTTTATGCATGAACCTCATATACGAGTCCGAGGGACTCGTCTTCCGCATTCGCCGATGTTGGGCCAAGGCCCAACGAAACAGCCTCTCCTTTTCGTCCAGCCCTTCTTCTCACAGCAAAAGAAAAATGGGAAACACAAGTTCTGGGCCAAGGCCCAATATGCATGACAACAGCAGCAGTCTCGAATGGGCTGACCCATTTGATATTTATTTCCCTCTTTTATTTTATTTTGTGCACATTAATTTGTATTATGCAACTAACTCTTTGCTTGTTTTGTTTTCTTAATTTAGATAAATCCTAATGAATTAATAGGTTTAGTTTTAGTAATGGGTAGTTTAGTTTAAGGAAAACTAACAATTAGTCCTGTAAGTTTCATTTTCTTCCGTTATATTGAAGTTATTTGAAACATTTATAATATTTAGGATAATTAATTTTTCAATAGGAATCATGTTTTACTATCTTAGGAATTTCAAAACGTCACTAACACGCAAATAGGAACTAAAGAATATTTTGTAGACATCTTAAGGTTTCATCCAAAATTATGCACACTTTAGTCAAATGTAGTTAACGAAACATAATCTCGGGTATTTCTAAAGCGTCAAGCTAATTAATACATAATCGTTAAAATTGTTTCATATAGTTATCAAAAAAAGGGTATGTTACAAATTCGCATTTCTTCTTTCTATGTATAATATTATATGTAAATTTTATTTCAAAGAGCATTATTATTTAAGGTCTTAGCAACATTTTATAAGTTTATTTTGAATGGCATTTGAAATTTCCTTTTATGCAAATCATCACGTTTTCTACAGGTCTCATTCTAAATAGCATTTTTTATTTAAAGTTTTATCAATTTCTATCAATTTTGTTTGAAATGGCATTTGAAAATCTTCTTTCATGCAAATTATTATATTTTCTTTAAATCTTATCTTCAACAACATTCTTATATTTTTCTTAAAAAAAACCTTAGCAACATTTCTTAACCTTTTTTTTGTTTTTCTTAAGGTTTAACGTCTTATTTAGCATTAATTAATTAACCTAAGTTTGGTCGGATAACCGTAGTTAACGGATTCTAAAGGATGCCTAACACCTTCCCTTTAGGATAATATAGAGCCCTTACCTAGAATCACACTGGTTAAGCAGACTATTAATTGAGGTTTAGTTTTAACTTTACCTTAGTTAATATTTAGGTGTCCTAATTCACCATTAAATTAATTAGGTGGCGACTCCTTGAAACAAATAAACAGGAATCACCAATACGTCATACTCCCTAAATCAAACCCGGTTAAAATGGGGTGTGACAGCTTGGCGACTCTGCTGGGGACCTTTAGGCTCTAACCATAACAACTTAGGTTAATAAATAATTTGTTGGATGTTTTGTTTGTTTTGCTTTATTTTTCTTGTATTTTTTGCTTTATATGTTTTTAAATGTTTTATTATTGTTTTATTCTTTATATGCATTTTCTATGTAATATGTATGTTATTGCTTTCCTTAAATTGGCATTCCGCTCATATTTCTTCTACTACTGGAAAACTCACCCATATTCACACACTTAAAGCGGCTTCGCAGTTTGCGCCCGTGCACTACTAAATTACCCCTTTAGTTGGATTGGTCTTGTGGATTTAGTCGATCGGCGGTGCAGTCGACGGCCACGGACTTTCCACTTCCAAGTTGTCCGCTTGGGGGAGCCTTGTGTCATAGGAAAACCATTCTTAGTCTACCCAGGTAGAGCGAAAACCAAAACCTTGTAAGGACATGCATCATTTTAAACCTAGGAAGCTTAATACCCTTGGTGTATTAAGTTCATTAGTCAACCTTACCAAATGTCCAAATGAGTCTATGACTCTAAGTGACACTACTCACTATCTATGTGCATTATTTGAAGGACAAATATGTGGAATATGTGGACCTAATACTCTATAGATAAATATTTCAAGGAAACTGACATTTTGTTGCAGGTTGCCGTGGAGCATTAATTAATGCCGGAGGTTGAAGACAACCAAAGGAAATTAGTGAAGTTGAAGTATTAGATATCTTAGGTTGATTTTGAGATGTATTATTGGCATGTAATAATTTTTATTCTTGCAAATTACTTTTAGGAGGAGTTGTGGAATAATACATAAAAGACATGTTTGTCCTTCAAATATTCGTTAGGCCTACCTCTGGCATAAAGAGGTCCCTTGCATTATAAAACGCGATGTATTATGTGCAATAATGTGTTTATATGCAATAATATGTCCTTACCGTATACTGACTCATTTTCTTTTTCTTTTTCTTGTTTTATCTTTTTTTCTTTTTAAAATTTATTTTCAAAATAAAAGGTTGACTTGTGCTAAAGGGGAACTGGCGGAGCATCCATATTTCACACGGTCTACAGCCAAGAAATCAGACTCTGACTCATCACTAATCATCTGGTTAACTAAAAAGACTCGTTCTAAAATGGATCAAAGTTTGATCAATGCAACCACTTCATCTGAGCCATCTCTTAGTTTGCCGATCACGAGTGATCCCACATCTTCTAATCAACCAGAAACACATTTGGAGATCATTGCTCGTTTGGAGCGACGAGTTGCTGAATTAAGTCACATGGTACTTCACAACCGGTCATTTTCTCAAACGCCACCACATATGACTCCATCTCATGGGGCTCGTCAGACTTTGCCTATGCCACCTCCATTCCCAAATTTGGACGAATTTAACCAAGCAAATTATTTTACCACCTCTCAGCCGGTTCGTTCCGAACCCCTCACTCAAAATGCTCCCCTTTTATTTACAGCCACCTCCTCAAAAACTCAGTTCATACCGCCGGCACATGATGTTACCGATGCACATCAAGTTCCGCCAGTATATACTTATACCACAGCTCCACCCATGACACAGATTCAAGGACAATGTCGCACAGATGTTGATCATTATGTCGAAGTTGAAAATGAGGCACGGTCAGTTAATGATGAAATGATAAATAGAAAGCTCAAAAGTTTGGAAGATGCCATGAGAAGTTTGCGTGGACTGGGTAGTAATCAAAGCGTGAGATATGAAGAATTATGTGCATTTCCTGAGGTAGAATTGCCACCAGGTTACAAGATTCCAAAATTTGAGAAGTTTGATGGGTCGGGGAACCCTTTCTTCCATTTGAAGGTCTATTGTGAAAAGTTGATTGGTGTGGGGAAGAATGAAGGGATAAGAGTCAAACTATTCAATCAGAGTTTGAGTGGAAAAGCCTTGGAGTGGTATTCTAAGCAAGATACAACCAAATGGCGTACTTGGGATGATTTGGCAAATGCTTTTGTGGATCACTACAAGTTTCATGTTGAGATCGCTCCTGACAGAATCTCAATTACAAAGTTGAAGAAGAAGTTCACCGAATCATTTCGAGAATATGCTATACGGTGGAGGGAAGAAGCATCTAGGGTACACCCACCCATGGAGGAGACAGAAATGGTTACTTTCTTCATTCAAGCACTAGAACCGGAATACTATGAACGTTTGGTGACAATGAGTGGAAAAACTTTTGCAGAAGTGATCAAAGCTGGGGACATGATCGAAGATGGCATTAAGACAGGGAGAATAACAAGTCTTGCGGCTTTGCAGTCTACTAGTAGGGCTATAGAAACAGGTACTCTCGGAAACGGAAAGAAAAAAGAAAAGGAAGCAGCATCGGTAATGGCTTTGGGAAACACATCATACCACCATCAACGACCCCCGCGATACCAGCCTAACGCTCACCACTCACAATATTTCCAATATTCTCCACATCCCTACGACCAAGCTTTGTCATCTTACCAACCTCAATCACCACAAATATCCTACCCTGTTTACAACACACAACCAGCATATCGAGCTCCACGACCACCAACATATCCAGCTCCACCATCACAACCTCATCATCCAAACAATGCATCCGCACCTCGCCCAAATAAACCGTTTCGCAATTTCACACCATTGGGAGAACCACTGAGCGTTGTTTTCGAAAGGCTGCAAGCTTCAGGCTTAGTATATCCTGTGGAAGGTAGAATTCCAGATCCATTACCCAGAAGCTTTGATCCCACTAAGACATGTGCATATCATTCGGGGGTAAAAGGCCATTCCACTGATCGTTGTTACGCATTGAAGCATAAGGTTGAGGATCTTATTGAAGCAAAACAGATCACGGTCAAACCACCAACACCAAATGTGGTTAACAATCCACTCCCGACCCATGATGGGGCCACGATAAATATGATTGGAATAGATGAAAATGTTGATGACCCAGCCAAATTTATAGTGCCTGTGGATCGTGTGGAGGATCATGATTTTGTAGCCGTTGCTTCTCCGGCTGTAGTGATAAGGGGTTGTGTGCCTGTCGAGATATTAGGAGCTTCATCAACGCCTGTGGAAGTAGCTCAAGCACCAAATCAGTTACCAGTGCTCGATACAAAAGCCGTACCATGGAATTATCAACAAACTGTGATGGAATGTCGAGGAAAGGACACGATCACTGACAAGGTTAAGACATCAGGAATGACAAGGTCTGGAAGATGCTATTCTCCAGAAGAGCTAGTTAGATTGGGGCAAGTTAAGGAAACCAATGTACCTCCCAAAAGGGTCGTGACTGAATTCGAAGCAGAAGAATTTCTGAGGAAGATTAAGGCTAGTGAGTATTCAGTTGTGGATCAGTTGAAAAAGACCAATGCTCAAATTCCTATTCTCTCTTTGCTTTTGAGTTCAGATATGCACAGAAATGCACTGTTGAAGATCTTGAATGAAGCATATGTCCCAAGCGAAACAACTAGTGAGGCGTTAGCTGGGATGATTGAGCGCGTACTTGACAGCCATCGAATCAGCTTCGATAATGAAGAACTGCCGCCAGAAGGATGTATGCATAACAAAGCGCTCTATATAACTGGTTGCTACATCGTTCCTCCATTTTTTGAACTGCTATTGTTGCTTTATTGTTTTTTTTTTTTTCACTGTCTTATGTTACTGGACGTTCTTGTTTAAGAATAATGGACTTCTTTTTTTTATCTTTTTGTTGACTTCTCCTGCTAACTCCACCTTGTGTGATATGATTTCCATGTCTCTGTTTTAATTTAGTGCCATATCTAGCAGGTGTTTATATGCATTTTAATTACTTTTAATCCCAACCGGAGTTCATCACCGGTGGGTAGTGCCGCTACGATATTCTGCTCCGTCCTTCTCGCTGAATTGTGACTATGTTTTTTTTTTTTTTTTGGATTTGTTGATGAAAGATTGTAAGTGAAGTTCGCCGGCGGTGGCAGCGAGGGTGGCGGTTGGCGGCTGAAAGAGAAGTGGAGGAGAGTAGGAGAAGAGAGAGGAAAAAATGTTTTAGGTTTTAGAAGAGAGGGAAAAAATCTGAGTGTTCAAGTGTTGTGTGTGTGTGTCCAATAATTAAATTAACCCCACCATTTTTTTATAATGCAAAATGGTCCCTGTTTTGTCCAAAGAATAGAAGATTGCACCCTTTTGTCTCCTCAATGCTTATCTTAATCCCTTTTAAAAAAAATAATTACTCCGATTTTCTTTGCACTGTCAGACTGTACTAAAATATAGTTAACTAATGCATGTATAAATAATAACGCAAGTATAAAATATAAACATTAATGTCTATGATATGAAAATGTATTGCTATAAAATTAAGAAACAATTATTAATTGCACAAAAATGGTAGTATTACGCTGTACATGTGCAAAATAATGATTCTTGAAAAATGACAATAAATTGAGAAAATTCCTAAAATAAGGATAATCATCAATAAATTGTTGAAAAAATGTAAAAATGTGTAAAAATGTATTTCGTGCTCTTTAACAAATCAGGGCCCCCCAAAATGTTAATTTTAAGCACGTCGAGCCAAAATTAGGTGTCAACAACTGTCAAGTGTCGTAACATGTTTGTGGCTAAAGTATTGATTGATGGGGGTTCTGGACTCAACATCTGTCCATTAGCAAGTCTGAAGAAGATCGGATATAATGTTAGTGAGCTCAAGACCAGTGATATGAATATTCGAGCATTTGATGGGGCTCAAAGGCGCCCTATTGGGGAAATAGAGTTGAAAGTGTTGATTGGCCCTGTTGAATTCATTATGGATTTTCAAGTACTTGATATTTCCACGACATACAACATGTTGTTAGGTAGACCGTGGATCCATTTGGCTGGGGCCGTACCATCTACTTTGCACCAAACTGTCAAATTCGAGTGGGATCAGCAACAAATATGTATACATGGAGAAGGGGACACGTCTTTCTATCTAGAGCAATCCACCCCATTCATCGAGGCAGAAGGATGGTTCGACGGAGCAGCTTACCATGCTTGGGAGGTTGTGAATGTCACTAAAGAGAGTGAAGTGTGTCAAACTCAAGAATTTAAAAGATCATGCGCCGCAATTATGGTTGCAAAAGAAATGGTGATAAATGGGTACCTACCTGGCTTTGGGCTAGGGAAAACACTAAATGGGCGGGTTGAGCCAGTCGTTCTCCCTACGCAACAATTTACATTCGGTTTGGGATATGAGCCAACTGAGGAAGAAGTGAAGAAAGCACGAAAGAATAAAAGGAAGGAGATTGCATTGCCAAAACCTATTCCTACCATTGATCAAACTTTCTCAAAACCTTCAGATCTGATTGTTGAAGTTGCCTATGATGATATCGTGGAGGGAGTCAAGAACCTGTTCGTGGAAGATGAAAATGATCATGCTGCGATAATCAAAGACTTTGCTGAAATATTGACTTTATAGGCTGCTGAGCCAGGACCTGAGTTGCAAAATTGAACTTCTATCTTAGCCCCGGTTCGCCGGGAGTTTCAGTATTTTAAGTTTAAATTTCCTTTTGTAGTAGGCCGGAGGCATCAACTAGAACATTTAGTTCCTTTTGTCATGTTGCCTCTATGTTTTGTTACGGCCTTTTTAAATTAAGATTCTGTCATTTTGTTTGTAACGAACTACGTTTGGCCTGACTTCCTGTTGGATACGTAGGCAGCCCATATCGGGTTCGGCCACTCTTTTCAAATTATTTCAACGTTTTTGTTGTATGGTTGGAACTACGTTTGGCCTGACTTCCTGTTGGATACGTAGGCAGCCCACATCGGGTTCGGCCACTTTTTCAAAATATTTCAGTGTTTTTGTTGTATGAGTGGAACTACGTACGGCCTGATTTCCTTTTGGATACGTAGGCAACCCACATAGGGTTCGGCCCCTTTATTAAAAAACAAAACAAACTCAAAAATCTTTATGTTCATCACGAACTACGTCTGGCCTGATTCCTTTGGGGATACGTAGGCAACCCGAGGCGGGTTCGGCCCTTCTATTTTAAAATTTTTTAATATCTTCGATTTGTCCAAACATTTTGGTTCCTATAAAATATATAAAAAAAAAAAATTTGGTCTTCCCACCGTTTAAATTCATGTGTCTTAATATCTTGAAACTGGGACCAATTTTTTGAAATCGGTCAAATCACTTTAAAAAAAAAAAAAAAAAATTCATTACAACTTTCTCACCTTTCGATTGTTTAGAATCAAGTGTCTCCAGGACTTGAAACTGGGACAAAATTTTGAAGTCGGTCAAATCACTTTCAAAAACTTTCATTATAAGTTCTTGCTTTTCAATTGTCCAGAATCAAGCATCTCCAGGATTGAAACTGGGACAAATTTTTAGAAATGGCATAAAAGTTGCCTTAAATATTTAACCATTTTTTAATAAAAATCTATCCATATTTCTAAAATGCAAATAAATTCAAAAATCAAGTCATTTTACAGATTAGAGCCACTAAGTATTGTCTTTCAAAATCATCCAAATCTCATTACTTTTATTTTTCAAAATACATTTTGTATAACTGAAACTCCCCGGCAAAGCAAGATATGTGGTGAGATATCGAAGAACGTGGACGCGACCGAGACAAAAGTCAATTCAAGGGCCAAGTTTCCCGACATGCACAAGTCAACCAATTTTCTTTTAAACTCACAATTTTTCTTTGTTGAGACAGGTCCAATTAACATGAACACGGTGCATGTATTAAATTATGGGCGTGATCAAAAAGTTAACTTTCTTCAAAATGCAAATACTCTTCAGCGTGGATGCAAAGGTAGCTTATGCCGAACGGTGGGCGTCGTTCCACTCATCACGAAATTTCAATTGCAACAGTGGACACAAGTTCATCTTTTCAACCATGGGTTGTAAGTATAATTCTTTTAGACCCAGCTATTGATTCTTATCACTAACAGTTGTTTTAGCTCGTGACATTCATCGATGGATCGAATACATATAATCATGGACACTGACCTTGATCACCTGTTATTGGTTAGAATTCCTCAATTTCGTCATCACTTCATACATGTTCAAATCATTATCAAATTCTTTTAGAATGAAGTATGTTAATAAGATAACAAGATCGAAATATTGCATCGTATATCAAATTGTGGGGGTTAATTATATATTTAACTTCCGTCACAATGGGACATGGAGTAAGATGTGGATATCTTTTTACGATATTATCTCTAAAGTGGACGTGGATTTACATTTACATTGTGGATGCGAGCATGGAAGTGGAAATAGAATTATATTACAAAAAAAAAAAAAAAAAAAAATATACATATAATTGTAGAAAGTGGATACAGATTTATGTTTTCGAAAGTAAAAGTGAATTTATTTTTGCGCCGTATATTGCAGACGTGAAAGTAGATGTAAATTTACTGTTGTACCGTATAATACGGACGTCAAAGTCGACGTGGATTTATATTTTGTACCGTGAAATGCGGACGTAGATTTATATTTTGAACTGTGAAAGTGGACTTGGATTTATTTTTCTGCAACCTGAAAGTGGATATGGATTTACATTTTTTTTTTTTTTTTTTTTTTGCACCATGGGAAGTGGACATGATATTAGGCACCCACCTTAAAATGCGGGTATTTCAAAATTTAATTTAGGCACCCACCTTAGAATACGGGTATGTCAATTTTCAATTTTAGGCGCCCACCTTAGAATGCGGGTATTTCAAAATTCAAATTAGGCACCCACCTTAGAATGCGGGTATTTCAATGTTCAAATTAGGCACCCACCTTAGAATGCGGGTATTTCAATGTTCAAATTAGGCACCCACCTTAGAATGCGGGTATTTCAAAATTTAATTTAGGCACCCACCTTAGAATGCGGGTATGTCAATTTCAATCCAGGCACCCACCTTAGAATGCGGGTATTTCAATGTTCAATTTAGGCACCCACCTTAGAATGCGGGTATTTCAATGTTCAAATTAGGCACCCACCTTAGGATGCGGGTATTTCAAAATTTAATTTAGGCACCCACCTTAGAATGCGGGTATGTCAATTTCAATCCAGGCACCCACCTTAGAATGCGGGTATTTCAATGTTCAATTCAGGCACCCACCTTAGAATGCGGGTATTTCAATGTTCAAATTAGGCACCCACCTCCGAATGCGGGTATGTCAATTTTCAATTTAGGCACCCACCTTAGAATGCGGGTATGTCAATTTCAATCCAGGCACCCACCTTAGAATGCGGGTATTTCAATGTTCAATTTAGGCACCCACCTTAGAATGCGGGTATTTCAATGTTCAAATTAGGCACCCACCTTAGGATGCGGGTATGTCAATTTCAATCCAGGCACCCACCTTAGAATGCGGGTATTTCAATGTTCAATTCAGGCACCCACCTTAGAATGCGGGTATTTCAATGTTCAAATTAGGCACCCACCTCCGAATGCGGGTATGTCAATTTTCAATTTAGGCACCCACCTTAGAATGCGGGTATTTCAATGTTCAGTTCAGGCACCCACCTCCGAATGCGGGTATCTTATATTTCAAGTTCAGGCACCCACCTCCGAATGCGGGTATCTTATATTTCAGTTCAGGCACCCACCTCCGAATGCGGGTATCTTATATTTCAAGTTCAGGCGCCCACCTCCGAATGCGGGTATCTTATATTTCAAGTTCAGGCGCCCACCTCCGAATGCGGGTATCTTATATTTCAAGTTCAGGCACCCACCTCCGAATGCGGGTATCTTATATTTCAAGTTCAGGCGCCCACCTCCGAATGCGGGTATCTTATATTTCAGTTCGGGCATCACCTCCGAATGTGGATTCAACTTTCGAAGCAGGGGTTGCAAGTGTAACTTCTCCAACCCTGCCTTATTTACATATATTTCTTTATTGCTAACATCCGTTTTTAGCTGATGGCTTTTGACAATATCAAAGTTGGCATCACACATCAAATCGTGGAACTTTCTCTTCGGCAGCGAACTGGGGCAATTTGTCGGGAAGGATAATCAGACTTCCCGACACGGGTCAAAGATCTACCTCGAACACTCGTCTCTAATTACAAGTATTCTCTTGCGTTTCAGCAATTCAATTTTCAGGATTCTCAAGTTTCTATCACAATACCCAGTGTTATCATAATTCAGCACTAAGACAATATTTTGCAAGTTTCGCGCCAATTGGGGTTCAAGTGTCGTAATTGTCCCAGAACTACACTCGACCTGATTCTCGTATAGCCCGAGATATGTAGGCAACTCAGAGACCGGAGTCCGGTCATAATCCTCTCAAGTTTCCTTTAGCCGGGACAAAATAGGCTACTGAGTCAACGTCTTTGCCCGACAACTCTTTTCATCATTACCGGGCAAAGAGGGACAAGTTGTTGACACCCAATTTTGTCCCGCCTCTCTTCCAAAATACCTATTTATGCTCCTAACATTTTGTGAAAAATTAAAAATATATATATATTATATTTTACTATGATTATTAGCCTTTTATCAAAGCCGGGGTTTCATTATTATATTACAGTTACTAATTATTATTATTATTATTATTATTATTACAGTTCACAATTTTTATCATTTTAGCATTTTACCAGCTTACGCACACACATCGCATTTATCTTTGCATAATTAAACAATAGTATTTATTTCAGTGCGAATTGTCGGAATATTATTGCACGACTAGTACAACGCCACTTTTATCCGAGCATTGAAGATTGCATATTTTGTATTGAGAAATATTTAATACAAGTTATTTAGACAGGTCTTTTATTTAAATTTAGAAGCCAAACTATTCTTTGCACTCGGTCCATATTTTGACTTACCGGACCCCAAATCAAAGTCGGATTAACTCCTAAATATTTTTGGACTAGCCCATATCTCTTATCTCAATTTTTAGAATAATCCGTGTTTCAATTTATTAGTCTATTCTTTTAATACCAGGTCTAAAAATTGACCCAGTCCATAAATGGACCGGGTCTGACCCATTTCAGTGAAAATAAGGGGAACCCTTTTAGGGTTTCCCCTCATTTTCTTTCCCACCTCCGTCCACAGCGCCTCCCTTTCTCTCTTTTCCTCGTCTCCGCCTCCCACTTCCACCGCCTCCTCACCGTCGCCACCCACCTCCATCACTACACCCATACCCCCACTTCACCACCGACATCCCACTCACCATCGACATCCCGCACACCACCCCATCCCCTGTCTCCCCCTGTTCTCCTTCACTTTCCTCTCCCTTTCCTCACTTCCCTCCACGTTACCCCTGACACCCCTCTTTCATCGTCAACCTCCACCACACCCACGTTTCTCCTCTGACACCACCCCACACCACGTTACCACCCACTTCATCTCTGACATCTCCCATACCACTGCCAACTCCCACGTTCCCACTACCCTTTGTTCCCCACGCGTCTTTCTTTTCATTCAACATAACGCAAAAAACAGAGCCTATAAGAGAGGGGGTTTTGAATTTAAAAGGGAGGGATTTTTTTTGGATTCAGGAAATTCCAAAAGAGCCGATTTTCTTTCAGTTCAAGAAATCCTCTGCGAAATATTTTGTTTAGTTGTCACAATATCGCAAAAATATCGAATCAAAATACTCAAACGATTTTTCGTCTGTTCTGTGTTTGTTGCGAATCCGAGTTTCGCAACCTCGAATTTGAAGTGTTTCGAGTGTGAATCGAAGACCCGCACCCACTTCGCTGCACCCGAAGAAGCTTGGTCATCAGTTGTTGCTTTGCTCTTAAAAGAAGCATATTGATGCTAGGAACTGATTCTTACATTCTTGTGATCGAGTTGCAGCCTCGTTCGCTATTTAAATTGATGCTTAAAATGAGTATGTATGTTACATTTGATGCAATAGCTGCATTTATAACTTTTCTGCCTTCTTAGAAGAAACAGATTATTATACTTATCACTGATCTGAGTGAAAACTCCAGGCCTTACACTTGTTTCTGTTTTTTTTTTTTTTTTTCTAATTTCACTTGCGTGCTTACATTGGTTTTCTTTTACCCCTATGACCATGAGTTGCATCCCTATGACTACTTTATTACTTTTCTATATGCTGTGTGACTCTATGTAAGTCTCCCTTTAATTCCCGTTAACGCGTATGTGCGCACTGCTGCTGTTTGCCTACGAATTATGCATATGTATACTCGAAGTACACTTAATGTATATATACATCACTTGTGTGCAATGCATAGTCTGTATTTCAGTTTGTTTTGCTCAAATTTCGTGTGTTTGTTGTAAGTATATTCCAGTTGAAAAATCTGCATATAAATGCATATCGAAGTTGTGCACTTGGATATACATAATATACATAATCAACAGAGTCGTTTTGAATTCATATATTTGTATGCTTAATCTTATTGACCATATACTAATCCCTTTTCTCTCATATCGTTTATGCATGAACCTCATATACGAGTCCGAGGGACTCGTCTTCCGCATTCGCCGATGTTGGGCCAAGGCCCAACGAAACAGCCTCTCCTTTTCGTCCAGCCCTTCTTCTCACAGCAAAAGAAAAATGGGAAACACAAGTTCTGGGCCAAGGCCCAATATGCATGACAACAGCAGCAGTCTCGAATGGGCTGACCCATTTGATATTTATTTCCCTCTTTTATTTTATTTTGTGCACATTAATTTGTATTATGCAACTAACTCTTTGCTTGTTTTGTTTTCTTAATTTAGATAAATCCTAATGAATTAATAGGTTTAGTTTTAGTAATGGGTAGTTTAGTTTAAGGAAAACTAACAATTAGTCCTGTAAGTTTCATTTTCTTCCGTTATATTGAAGTTATTTGAAACATTTATAATATTTAGGATAATTAATTTTTCAATAGGAATCATGTTTTACTATCTTAGGAATTTCAAAACGTCACTAACACGCAAATAGGAACTAAAGAATATTTTGTAGACATCTTAAGGTTTCATCCAAAATTATGCACACTTTAGTCAAATGTAGTTAACGAAACATAATCTCGGGTATTTCTAAAGCGTCAAGCTAATTAATACATAATCGTTAAAATTGTTTCATATAGTTATCAAAAAAAGGGTATGTTACAAATTCGCATTTCTTCTTTCTATGTATAATATTATATGTAAATTTTATTTCAAAGAGCATTATTATTTAAGGTCTTAGCAACATTTTATAAGTTTATTTTGAATGGCATTTGAAATTTCCTTTTATGCAAATCATCACGTTTTCTACAGGTCTCATTCTAAATAGCATTTTTTATTTAAAGTTTTATCAATTTCTATCAATTTTGTTTGAAATGGCATTTGAAAATCTTCTTTCATGCAAATTATTATATTTTCTTTAAATCTTATCTTCAACAACATTCTTATATTTTTCTTAAAAAAAACATTAGCAACATTTCTTAACCTTTTTTTTGTTTTTCTTAAGGTTTAACGTCTTATTTAGCATTAATTAATTAACCTAAGTTTGGTCGGATAACCGTAGTTAACGGATTCTAAAGGATGCCTAACACCTTCCCTTTAGGATAATATAGAGCCCTTACCTAGAATCACACTGGTTAAGCAGACTATTAATTGAGGTTTAGTTTTAACTTTACCTTAGTTAATATTTAGGTGTCCTAATTCACCATTAAATTAATTAGGTGGCGACTCCTTGAAACAAATAAACAGGAATCACCAATACGTCATACTCCCTAAATCAAACCCGGTTAAAATGGGGTGTGACACTGTTCACCACGGACGGTTTTGATACCTTCTGGAGTCTGAAATTTTAATACCTGATGCATAGTCGAGGGAACCGCTCTTACGAGGTGAATCCACGGTTTGCCCAGCAATGCATTGTATCTTATATCCCCATCTCTCATATAAAATTTGGTCTGCTGCGTAGTTCCTGCCATATTGATTGGCAAAGTGATCTCACCCTTCGTCGTTTCGCATGCCATGTTGAATCTGTTGAGGACCCGTATTGCCGGCACGATCTGATCTAGTAGTTCCAGCTGTTCAATGACTCTCCATCGGATGATATTAGCCGAGCTACCTGGATCAATTAGCACACGTTTAATTCTAAACTTATTGACAAGGACAGATATTACCAGTGCGTCATTATGCGGCTGGGCGATACCTTCCATGTCCTTGTCATTGAAGGTGATGGGGCCATCGGGGTTATCATTCCGGATACGTTTTTCCCTTGTTATGGAAATTTTTGTGCGTTTTATAACTGGCCCAATGGGAACGTCAGTTCCTCCTATGATTATGTGTATCACCTGCTGAGGCTCTTCCAGCCTATCCTACTTGTTGGAGTCTAGGTTTTTAAAATGGGTTTTTGCTCGTTCAGCTAGGAATTCTTGAAGATGTCCCAAATTGAACAAACGGGTGACCTCCTCTCTCAGCTGCCGACAATCCTCGGTTCAATGGCCGTGAGTATGATGATACTTACAAACAAGACTTTTATCCTACTTCTCTGGATCAGATTGGATTGGCCTTGGATGTCTTGTTTCTTTGTTTCGGATAACGGTCGCCGCTATGGTTGCTACATAGACGTAAAATTTGTACTCAGATAACCTTGGAGTTTCTCTGTTTCCCGGGGCTCTATTGACAGCATTTCTGTTTATCAAACCACGGCTATTTTGGCTTCGATCATTCCTTCGATCGTTCCTCCCATCATTCTTGCCTGATTCGCTGTTGCGCCCGTTCCCCCTTCGATCGAGTGGGTAAGGCTGGTACCTGTCATATGATGATCTGGAATCCCGATCTACCACTCTCCTCGAGCGATCATTCCCTTTACCGGAATGCCATGATACTGAAGCAGCCCTCAGAATCTTATCATCTTCGACCCTGATCTTCGACTGATACCTGTTGTGTACATCAGCCCAGGCGATCACCGGGTATTCTATCAAGTTTTGTTTTAGCTCCATAGATGTGATCGAGCTCCTTAAATTGAGCCCCTGAGTGAAAGCCTGAACGGCGCAATCGTTAGTAACTGGAGGTAAGTCCATGCAGTCCATTTGAAATCAAGCCACAAAGTCGCGGAGGGTCTCGTCATCTCGTTGCTTAACGTTGAACAAGTCCGATTTTCAAGTTTCGACCTTGATGGCCCCGGCATGGGCCTTAACGAAAGCATCAGCGAGCATGGAAAATGAATCAATTGAGTGCTTGGGAAAGTTATGATACCAAATCATAGCCCCGTTTGACGGAGTCTCCCCAAATTTCTTAAGTAGCACTGATTCCCTTTCGTCATCGGTGAGATCATTACCCTTAATAGCGCACGTATATGCAGTCACATGTTCATTTGGGTCCGTTGTCCCATTGTACTTCGGGATATCGGGCATGCGAAATCTTTTGGGGATTTTCATCGGTGCCGCACTCGGCGGAAATGGCCTTTGAACAATTTTTTTCGAATCTGGTCCCTTCAATACTGGTGAAGCCCCCGGAATCTGATCGACCCTCGAGTTGTAGTTCTCCACCTTCTTGTCATTCGCCTCTATTTTCTTTTCACCGGACTCGACCCGTTTAGTCAATTCTTCGAGCATTCTTATCAATTCGCTGCTTTGCCCGGGGTGGTTCTCGTTACCCCGTGGGACGCGTCTTTCCTCCGTATCCTGGGTCTGTTCTAATGGGGCAATATCAGGCGCCTGACCCCGGTTTTGCAATTGCGCTATGATCTCTTGCTGGGCCTGCAACTGCGCCATAGCCGTGTCTAACTGGTTTTGGAGCTGTTGCAGCATGACTCCATTATTCTCGCCGGCCGGTATGTTGCCCACCGATGATCTAATTTGAACAGGATTAACCGGGGGGGGGGGGGGGGGGCTTGTTGTTTGGTATGTCCCAGTCGTCGTGCTCGTGATGGCTTGGTTCCACTTGGAAGTTGACAGAATGGGCATCCGACATTCTGGTATACCTGAAATCAAACCTTAAAGAACAAGTGAGGAATATCAAGTGTAACCAGAATGTTGTATTGAACCGCCACTAATATCTAGGGCCCCACGGTGGGCGCCAAACTGTTTAACATTAAAATGGAGAACAATTAAATTTATGCTTGACACCAAAGATATGTGGCAGAATTCAATTTGATATTAGATTACATGGGAAACCAATAAGTGAATAAGTAAGCAGATCTGACCAAATGTTAATTAAGTTCGGCCTCGGATATGGAAACCGAGGTCGATACCCTATGCTGAGTATGTACACGATGGATAATGGAAATGAACTCAAGAACAAAAATGGAGGTGAATGCAAGTAATTCTTTTGCTTTTGATATGAACTCTTTCTTTATTTCTGTTGCCAACCCCCGCCCATGGATGAGAACCTCCTTTTTATATAGTAAAGGAGTCCTAACCCTAATACAATTCTAAAACAAAGGAAAGAAATCTGGCGACAGCTGTTGCCGAGATCAGCGCCGAAATATCCGGTTGAGGGCGGATATTTCGGTCTTCTTCTTGTGGCAGTTAACCGCCCTTCCTATAACGCTTGGTCCCCAACCGAATTCGACGTCTCCTTCTCGATGACCTGGTCGGGTCGTACCCGAGCACAACCATAACATCGGGAAACCGAGCATGTATGTATCCTCGGATTTACCCGTATACACCTTTATCAATAAAATATACTTAAACCTGATGATTTTATGATACTTAAACATGATAATATTTGACAAACAGTACTAATAATACTTAAACTACTCCCAAAATCTTGTCTTGTTGTTTTCTTTTCACACTTATATAAACACACCGGCAGAAACAAAGACGAAAGAAAACAAAAACAAAAGGTTTTTATAGTGCATTAATATTGGGGGTAAGTGCACATATAGCCGCTTGGAGCACCACTGTAAAAAAATAACTGAAAATTTGTATAGTGACCTTAGAATCAACTCCAGACCTACGATTACGAAATTGAAGTTGAAAATTGAGTCAAACTTCAGATATACGGATGTGAAGTCAGGCTTCTCAAAGTCTAACTTCAAGCCCAACTTTATACTCGTATATCTAATTTCGAGCGGGTCATTGGCGCAAATACCTTATTTTGGGCTGGTCTTTAATTTTTGTCCTTCATAGCTGATTGTTTTAAATTTTATCCCTTAGGGGTCGTTTGGTAGCTTGACTCATTAGTCCCGGGATTATAATCCCGGGACTAATTTATCCCATCTATTGGGATTATTTTATACCATCTAAAAGATGGTATAAAATAATCCCAGTATAAGTGGGTTAAGAAGGTATAAGCTGGGATATCCCAGCACTAATTTTTATACCATGTTTGGTACAAGGTATAAATTTATCCATTTATCCCATCTATTGGATTATTTTATACTATCTAAAAGATGGTATAAAATAATCCCAGTATAAGTGGGTTAAGAAGGTATAAGCTGGGATATCCCAGCACTAATTTTTGTACCATGTTTGGTACAAGGATAAATTTATACTTTGTACCAAATATGGTACAAAAATTAGTGCTGGAATATCTCAGCTTATACCTTAAACCAAACGACCCCTCAGTGCTTTAAGCCAATTAATTAGGACGAAAATAGCACTGAACACGTTGTACCTTCTTCGTCCTTTCATTCTTTACATTAGCCGCCACCAGGCATATCTAATGGGGATTTCTTTCAATCGTTTAGAGCAGATTAAAACACAATAACTGGAAAATAAAAGGATCTTTTGTTTATTAAATAAAGTGAAAGATACTGTCCGTGCTCCATAAATCTTTTGCTCTCAAAAGCTAGAAAATAGCACATAAATCTGTCCAATGCTAGATTATTAAGATTTCTTATTTTTTCTATTGCTTTTCTGTTTCTTTTAACTGCTATCATTATTAAGCTTTCTTTAGATGGCTAAAGAAATTAGGGTACTTGGATAATGGAAGATAGAAGAGAACAATAATGAACCTGAAATTTTCCTTGTAAATAACGCAAACTTAGATCGATGATTATTCAATTTATTTTCTCATATAAGAAATCGACTTGTTTTGCCCGGAGGTAAAACTTCCCATCATTTACACTTATAAATTTTGCCTAATAAGTCAAACTTAGCTTGATAAGTATTCAATTTATTTTCTTATTTAAAAATTAACTAGTTTTGTCTCAAGGCAAAGCTGCCCATTATATACACTTACAATGTTAAGCAAATTTACCTTGATGATTATTCAGTTTCTTTTTTATTAAAAAATTAACTAGTTTTGCCTTGAGACAAAACTTCCCATTATATACACTTACAAGTTTTGCTTAATAAGACAAACTTAGCTCAATTTCTTTTTTGAATTTAAAAATTAACTAGTTTTGCCTCGAGGCAAGTTATGCCTTAAGGCATAGTTTCTATATAGAAGTTATGCCTTAAGGCATAACTATACCCCTTTGTCCGGCATAACTTTTGCCTTAGGCATAACTTAGAACTACATAAGTTATACCTTAGGCTTAACTTGGAACTACAGCATAAATAATAAAGCCTAACTTTCGTGAAATCTGGCCTTGCGAAATATTTTATTTTTGACTGAGCAGGGGTTTGAACCCAGAACCTCAAGGTATTTTTGGCCACTTTTTAGGCGAAGGATAAAAATTAAAGACCAGTGTGTTTGAAGGACAATTCGCGCAAAAAAAAAATGTACAAGGGGTCATTTGCACAAATGGCCTTATTCGGGGGTGGTCTTTAATTTTTGCCCTTCGACACTTTAAGTGGCCGAAATACCCCTGAGATTCTAGGTTCGAACCCCAGCAGAGTATTAAAAAAAAATCACAAGGAAAAACTTCATAGCAAATCAGGTCTATTCGAGCAAAAGTTACATCTGTAGATTCCTAGCAAAGTAAAATAAATAAATTGTAAGGCAAGTTATGCCTTAAGGCATAGTTTCTATATAGAAGTTACGTCTCAAGGCAAAACTTTACGCCTTGTCCGGCATAAATTTTGCCTTAGGCATAACTTAGAACTAAAGAAGTTATGCCTTGTAAGGCCTAACTTGGAACTATAGCATATTTTCGCGAAATCTTGCCTTGCAAAATTATTTATTTTTACCGAGCCGGGGTTCCAACCTAGAACCTATTTTCGGCCACTTTTTTAGGCGAAGACAAAAAATTAAAGACCAACAATTTAAGGGGAAAAAAAATTAAAGACCAGCGCGTTTAAAAGGCAATCCGTGCAAAAAAATGTACAAGTTTTGCCCAATAAGACAAATGTAGCTTAATGATTATTCAAATTATTTTTTTATATATAAATTCAACTAGTTTTGCCTTGGGGCAAAACTTCCCATTATATACACTTACAAGTTTCGCCCAATAACAAACTTGGCTTCATGATTATTCAATTTATTTTTTATATAAAAATTCAACTAGTTATGCCTTAAGGCAAAACTTCCCGTTATATACACTTATAAGGTTTGCCGAATTATGATGATTAGTCAATTCTTTTTTTATTTAAAAATTAACTAGATTTGCCTAATAAGACTCTTTTTCCAGGACATACCAAAAAGGATAGTAAAATACTTAAACTGGGACGGAGGGAGTATTAATCAATAAAACGACTACACTTACAGGTTTTTGAATTGTCAACTAACTTAAAATAGAAATAGATTCTCTTTTCGGGACAGGCCAAAAAGGAGAGCAAAATACTTAAATTCGGACGGAAGGAGTATTAATCATTAAAACAATAGAAAAAAGCACTTATTTCTTACCAAAAAACACTAAAATGTAGGGAAAAAAATAGGTTCAAAATATCACCAGCAATGGTCAAATAAGCACAGGTGAAAACTACTAAGTTTGACACCCAGAATTCAGAATGACTATTTGATAAGCAACTTAAGAATAAAGCAAGAAACACATAGAATAATATATTCCTTCTTAAATACAAAAATATTAAAAATAGCTAGTTTCCAAAGAAGAATACAAAAAACAGCAGAGACACCAAAAATTGAAACACGCTTGAAAATTTAATTAGCAGCAAAAGAATGAAATAGTTACCAAGAGGAGAAGAATTAAGCCATGGTTGAAAAATGAAAAAATGAAGCAGAGAACTGCGCATAACAAATTCAACATCACCTGACGGGAGAAAATCGAGCAGAAAATAAAATAGTAGATAACCAATGCGGGTAAGGATGAAGAAAAAAAATGAAATTGTGTTTTTAGGTTGGAGGACATGTTGATCAGAAAAGATTCATTAATAAAAGGAAGGGCAAAAGTTAATGACCAGCCAGTTTGAAGGGCAGAAATTAAAGGCCAGCTCATTTGAAGGGTAAACCGTGCAATTTTTTTTTATTTGGAACTTCAATTTAAAAATGTCCACAAGTCAAATGTTACTTTCAAGTAAAAGGTTAAATACACCTTCTAGTGAATGCAATTAAACACGCAAAAGAATAAACGAAAGAGGAGCAACAACACAGGTCAGAAGTTTTTCAATAATGACTATAAGTTAAATATTTTGAGAAAAATAAATACAACTTAAATAAACACATATAGAATTTGCTATCGGAAGTAAATACGACATAGTACTGGTCTTCGGATAAAGTTCACAAATAGCCATTTTTAAAAACCATAATTTGAAAAATAGACGCATTCAAAAGTGGTTGAAACTAGGGCCGGGCATAAACACCGAAAACCGAAAAATAGGACTGAATCGAATCGAACTTCACAAAACCGAAACCCAAAGAACCGAACCGAACTAGTTTGGTTCGGTGTTCGGTGTCCACCTTCAAAAAATCAAAACCGAAATAGCTGAACCTAAGTTTGATAAAATCGAACCGAAGAACCGAACGCGCACCGAAATTTAATACATTGCCCAAAAAAATTAAAGTAGTCCAGACCCATTAAGCTTAAGCCCAAAAAAAAAAACAATTGTAACAAACCCTCTTTTGCTTTTGTACCCCTAATTTTTCACTTCAGTTGAGAAAATCAAATATTCTTAACAAAGGAATGTGATTACGATGTGTCTTTAGGATTAATGTATGTTCTTTATGTGTTTTCTTAGTTATTCTTACCAGAGGCGGATCCAGAATTTAAATTTTATGGGTTCCATCTTAAGATTTTTAGCATTGAACCCATTATATTTTTAAAGTTAGGGGTTCATATATACTATTTATTGCAATTTTAATAATGTTTTACACATAAATTTAAGCTCCGCATAAAAGTTTGGGGTCCGGTTGAACCCCTACCTTGTAGGCTAGATACGCCTCTGATTATTACTGTATGTATATAACACTTAGTAATCCTATATCATGGTTATGGTTTTCTGTTCTTGTGTATCCTGTTTGTTTGATTTTAATTTCGATTTATCAGTTTTATGTGTTATTGCTTTTGAGAATATGAATTAGTGTAAATGGAATCTCTTCTAATATCATATCAAAAAAACCGACTTCAAAAAATCGAAATCGAACTAAACCGAACTTCAAAAAACCGAAACCGAATGAACCGAACGGAACAAGTTTGGTTCGATGTCCACCTTCAAAAAACCGAAACCGAAATAGCCGAACTGAAGAACCGAACGCTCACCCCTAGTTGAAACTAGCATTTTCAAGGGAATAAAATTTGGATAAAAATGCCCCAAACTTAAAAAGGCAGAAGACCAACTTTTGCAGCTTTTCTGCCTTTTTCAAACTCCAGAATAGTATCTTGGAGTTTCAATTTATAGAAGTTCAAACTCGAACATTTTTTTTCCTGAACTATTGCATTTTTTCATGAACTCCAACATTAATTCCAATATTTCTTCATCAACTCCAGTAAATATTTTCCTAAATCTTGCATTTTTTTCATTAACTTCAGCATTTTCCCCCCTAAATTCCAGTATTTTCTTATGAACTCCAGTCGAATATGCTGGAGTAATTCTGCTGAAGGTTTTCCGTGTTTTAACTAACCCTCTGTTTGGATGGTTGTTTCCCGTGGTTCATTAATGTACTGTATGGTATGGTACAGTATGGTGTTGTATTGTATTGTACTGTATTAATGAACATAATGTTTGGATAGACTATATTGTTTGGATAGACTATATCGTTTGTTGTGGTTTAATAACATTTGTATTGTTTAGTTTGACTGTATGGTACTGTATAATAACTTATAAGTTTACTAAAATACCCTTAACTCTTAATTAGAAATTAGTTTATATATATTAATAAAACTCAGGTAAAGAATAAAATGGGAACTTTAAAAAATAAGTAGGTATTGGGTGGGGGTGGTGGAGGGGTGGGTGGTGTGAGGTGGGTGGTTGTGGGATGAGGGTGGGTGGTAGGTGGGGTTGATTGGTTATGTGGATGGGGTTAGGTGGTGGTGAGGGGTAATGGGTGAGGATGGTGGAGGGGTGGGTGGTTTGAGGTGGGTGGTTGTGGGATGAGGGTGGGTGGTCGGGTGGGGGTGAGTTGTTGTGGGGTGGGGTTGGGCAGTGGTGAGGGGTAGTGGGTGGTGGTTGGGGTGGTGGGGGTGGGTAGCAGAGGAGTGGGGTAGTGTAACACCTCGTAACTTCGGACGAAAGTTTGACTCATAAGATGATAATATAATGGAACCAATATGAGGGTTATAGGAAGTGTTTTGAAAACCAATTAAGTCATAAGAAATGTCTTTGGGCAAAGAAAAGTTGGAAGCCACTCTACGGGGCATGTTTGCAAGTGAGTTTATGGAAGGTCTTACTTCCAACGACCATAACCCCTCTATTAATTTGGATTTTGGGAAAACTTCCTTGATGAAAGTTGTAGCCCCTTGAAATAGCTTTCCAACGGTATATTATGGGCCTCAAACGGACATCTGTGCAAAGAGTTATGCCCATTATACGATAGACTGTCCGAGCAGAAAATTTTGACGGACCATTTGACGGTCCGTAGAACATTTTGACGGTCCGTAAAACAATTATACGGTCCGTCAAATGGTCACAGAAAACCATATTTTGCTGGGCAGTTTTACGGTTCATTTTGACGGTCCGTAAAACAATTATACGGCCCGTCAAATTGACTCAGGCCAACGTAAAATGGTCACAGAAACCCAATTTTTGCTGGGTAGTTTTACGGACCATTTTGACGGTCCGTCAAACAGTTTGACGGTCCGTAAAAATGGGAGTAGAATTGCCCGATGGGTCAAATTATAAGATGTTAATAAGAGACCCAAACTCATTTTTTTCATTCCCATTTCTCCTACACGACTCAAGGGTTCTCTAGAGCCATCCAAACACTTCATATGCAAGAATCCAAGTGAAACTAAAGATCCACTTCATCAATCCACAAAACTAAGTGTGAGAAACACATCAAATCCATTCAAGTCAAGAAATTCCATGGAAGGTGGAACTAGGGTTTTGTTCAAGTGAAGCATTTCAACTCAAGGCTTATTCCTACAATAACTAAGGTAAGTTTTATGATGTTTCATGATGATTAAAGTGTTGATAAGTTCTTGGGAGAATAGTAAATGGATTTGATAAAGATAATTATATGAACTATGCTAGAGTTTTTGGATTGTTGACTTGGGATTGTTGTATTCATATGGGTGATGAAGAATGATGTTAATTACATCTAATTAAGATTGTAGAATCACCTAGAAGTAATAGAATTGGAATTAGGTGAAGAAATCACCATTGATGGAGACTGTGGAGCTTCATGCCCACTAAGTGTTTGATAAAATGCTTAGATGACCAAAGCATGAATATTATTGCTAATATAGAATCCCTTTGACTTGTATTGATATAGATCAAAGTTGAAAGGGGTGACGAACATTGTATTACGCTCAAAGGCTGGAATCAAGGTATGTGAGGCTAACTATCTACGTTAGGGAATATTCATGATTCTCCCTACGCCTCATTCTTCATACTTGTCCGCAATTTGACTCAGAATATAGTTTAGCCCTAGTTTCATGATATGATATAGAACTGTTATCTTCTAGGGTTGCAGTTACAGAATTCGTTCATGGTTGTCACTTTGAACATCATGAACTCAGCACGTAATCTTTATAGACTAATTCATTGTTATCACATGAGTCTTAGTCAGCGTATAACCAGTTATTTGCATAAGTCCTATAATCAGAAACAATTATCATGCTATCAGCTATAGTCAGTCTCAGTCATGTAAATTGTTAATGTTGAACACCTGTATCTGTATTTTTGGGCCCTAGGCCACAGTTTATGCATACGTATTGCTTGGGCCAGAGGCCACAGTTTTTGTGCACATTATTTGGGCCCCAGGCCATAGTTATATTTACAGTTTTACAGGTGATTCTTCATCCAGAACAGGGAGTACTTCAGTGTAACACCCCTCATCTCGGAGCTGAGTTAAGCTTAAATCATTAAAGTTCTAGTGAGTTGATAGGCCTATTTCGGGCAGTGATAACTCCTTGATCCGTTATGAATATGGAAGAACTTCCTTGATGGAAGTTGTAGCCCTATTAAATAGATTTCTAACGGTATATTATGGGGATTAAACGGACATCTGTGCAAAGAGTTATGCCCATTTTACTGAAGCCTGTACGCTGGAAAATCTGTCTGCGTTACGGTGACGAGTTATGGACCGTAACTCGTGTTACGGGCCGTAACAGTGAGCCGTAACACAGACGAAATTTCCAGAACCTCACTGGAAATTTTCATCAAGCTACGGTCCGTCTTTCGTGTTACGGGCCGTACCTTGTGTTACGGACCGTAGCAGTGGACCGTAACATGGGGAAAATTTCCAGAAACTTTCTGGAAATTTTCAAAATTTTCAACAAGGTACGACGCCAAGTTACGGTCCGTCCCTTGTGTTACGGGACCGTAACATGGGCGTGTTTTGGTCCGCAGTTGAGTTTCGGGTCACCTGACTTCGGGAGGCCATAACCCCATCGTAAGTTGAGAATTTGGGGAAAACTCAAAGAATGAAAGTTGTAGATAATTGAAATACCTTTCCAACCATAGGTTGTGGGTTCGCAGGCGACGTCGGGATAGGGAGATATGGACGTTTTAAGACAGAACAGTCCCGACCCATTTTCAAGTTGGGTCAACCCACTTCCCCTTGGTATTTAAGGGAAAGGAAACCCTGGAAGCCTCATTTCTTCTCCAAAATTCAGATTTTAGAGAGAGAAAGTGAGAGAGAAGGGAAACTAGAGAGATAAAGTAGAGAATCAACCAAGTTTAAGGCCCCGAATCCCAAAGCTCGTGAAGGATAAAGTGTAGTACAAATTGTTGCCGTCATTTTAAGCCAAAGATCGGACTTGGGGGTGTTGATTTCGTGGTGACTACCCAAAAGGTAATATTTCTACTCCCCAATCACTTATAGTTATGAATTGATGAATTCTTGGGAGTATAATAATTGGGTTGGTTGAGGATGATTATATGAACTATGCTAGAATTGTTGGATTGTTGTATTCATATGGTTGATGAAAAAAAATGATATTAATTACATCTAATGGAGATTGTAGAATTAGCTAGAAGTAAAAGGATGGGGATTTGGTGAAGAAAACACCATTAATGAGGGTTATAAAGCTTCATGCTTACTAAGTGTTCGATAAAATGCTTAGATGAACAAAACATGGATATGGTTGCTAATATAGAATTCCTATGACTTGTATTGCTATAGATTGAAGTTGAAGGGATTGAAAGACATTGTAATACGCTCAAAAGCGGGAGGTTAAGGTATGTAGAACTTTCATCCACATGTGGGAACCTCTACGTTCTTCCCCATGATCCGTTTCGTAAAACCTATGAAGTTCAAATCCTAGGGCATTAAACCCAACATATTGGTAGCCCGTGATTATGTATGTATGTACATGAATTTACGTATATATATGTTCGTCATTGTGTTCCTAACTTTCCATTACGGACATTAGGAATCCTAGCTTAATCCATGAATCATGAATTCTTTCTCATGTGTTCTTATTATGTTCATATGAAACTGCACGAGTTATTTTACAAGTTATAAACATGTTTTCAAGTAAACTACAAAAATATGATTTTGAACTATTGTATTTCTCATAAATCAAGAATATGTTTACAAGCTATTTCATGAAACCATGTTTACAAGTTATTTCGTGAAATCATTATTCCAAGACAAGTACAAGTAAATTCACGAAATTCATGGGCTTCTTAGCCAACTATATTATGTTCATGTTTTGGGAGTTGCACGAATTACCGAGAAGGCTCAGATAGCCTAAAACTATGTAGCCACCATAGGACAAGGATCGCTCCGCCCAGTTAGGACGATACCTTAATTTCACACTGAATGGTTCCATCAGGTACGTTATTACCTTATACCCTGGCAAGGTATAGAGGCTCTGCTGGTCCGGCGAGGTACCAGACTCCATGTATCCACGTGGTGATATCATGTTGTCGGTTTATGAAATGCTCTCCCTACTTATCATGTTTTACTCATGTTATATATGTATAAGTACTCATGCTCATGTTCATGTTCATGTCCAAGTTTTCAGTTTCAGCTCTTATCATGTTATTCCATGTTCCATGTTGTCTCTTCCGGTTGCTTTACATACCAGTACATTCAATGTGCTGACGTCCACTTTTATTGCCCGGGGGCCTGTATTTCACGATGCAGGTACGGATTTACAGGACGACGCTTCTGATCATTAGGATTTGCTCGTACCAGTTTATTGGTGAGCCCCACCTCATTCGGGGTTTAAACATTGTATCTCTCTATTTAGTTTTGCATGTAAAGGTATGCTGGGGGCCTTGTCCCAGTAATTATGTTTTCCAGTCAGACTCATGATAGAGGTTTCATAGACTAGACAAGTCAGTTATGTCATGCCAAACATTTGGAGTCGTATAGCCATTTTGGCTCACTCATGTTTAACAAGTATTTTATTAAGTATTATGACTCATTACGTTTTATAAAGGCTCATCATGCATTCACGTTATATTTCCGCTCATGTATGCCTCGTGATAGTTCAGCAAGCCATGTGGTTCGCTCGGTCACATGCAGTCAGGCACCGAGTGTCGTGTTACGTCCAGGCCATGGTTCGGGGCGTGACATTCAGCTTCTTGCTTTCCTATTTAACTCAGTTTCAGTTCCAGTATTTTATTGCTTCAGTTGCTTTACATACCAGTACAATTCAAATGTACTGATGTCCCTTTTTATTGCTTGGGGGCCTGCATCTCGCGATGCAGGTAACGATACACAGGTTGACGACTCAGCTAATTAGGAGTGCACGTATCAGCTACTGGTGAGCCCCACATTCCTTCGGGGCGTTGTCAGCTATCCAGTTATTTCAATTTATAGACAGCTCAATCATTCAGTACTCTTAGAGGCTTCATAGACACAGTTCAGACAGTCAGATATTTATTATGTTAGCCTTGTTGGCAGTTGTTCAATCGTTTTGGTTTAGCCATGTTGGCTACTGTCAGATATATTTCAGATTGTCTAAGTATTTCCGCATTATGATTTCAGTCAGACCTTTAGTATATCATCATGTGTTTAGTTGTTTCCACATTCAGTTACGTTTTGATATATCATGTTGATTCAGTCAGCCAGTTGGTTCGCTCGGTCACATGCAGGTCAGGTACCGGGTGCCGTGTTACGTCCAGGCCCAGGTTCGGGGCGTGACAGGTAGTTGGCGTGGGGGTGGGTGGTAGAGCGGGGTGGGGTGGAGGGTGGGGTGGGGTGAGTGGTAGGGTGGGGTGGATAGTGGAGGGTGGGGTATAATTGAGAAATGAAATATGTAACCACGGAAAAATCACCAAATCCGTGGTTACAAAAATTGGGACTTTTCATGATTATATAATCATGGGATGAACCACGGGTTTACAACACCATACCACGTAATTTTAAGAACAATGAAAACAAACATAGTTTCGTAGAAAACCATACATTAATGAACCACGGGAAACCACCATCCAAATTCCAAATTTTGTATTTGCATTAAAATATGATTATTATTTAATTACAAACTCTGGCTATTCTCCAATTACATGCTCAAAAAATGGCTAATCCACACCATTTTCACTTGATCTTTACTTCCCTCTTTCTATAGGCTCTACGTTATAGTACTTGATTGTTCCTATGTGTCAGTTATTTTTACTCATCATCGCTCTATATGGATGATTTGGATAATGGTAAAACGTAATTCTTTTTTTTTTCTTTTTTCTTTTGCTAACACATAGTTAAAAGGAAAAGAAGAGGAGAACTCAATTGGACAAGATCTAAACTCATACTGCAGCACTTGGAATTGAGGCATTTTGACCTTGGTAGAGAAACCATATTCACTTGCTTGAAAATTCTCTTATTTTGGTATGAACAGATTTTCAGGCCCAAATAGCCCAACATAGATACAAGAGGAAACATAAGCCCAGAGTCAACTGGCATGAAAACCACCACTAAAGCCCAAATCTAAACAGGAGGATGAAAACCTCCATCGACGACCAAATTATGGCCGGTAACAAACTTAGAATCATCTGAAGCCAAAAACAAGACAGCATCAGCTACATTAGAAGCATTTAGAGCCCCATTTTTCAAACAATTGAAAGACTCAAACATTTTCTCTATCTCATCTACACTCATCTTCATTGATTTCTCTAACACAGGTGTTGCCACTGCTGCTGGAGAAACACAATTCACACGTATACCATACTTACCTAATCCCTTACTTGCACACTTCACCAATCCAAGTACCGCATGTTTGGACATTGCATAATCAATTTGCTTAGTCACACCCATCGTGGCTGTC
Organism: Lycium barbarum; assembly: GCF_019175385.1. Taxonomy (NCBI): domain Eukaryota; kingdom Viridiplantae; phylum Streptophyta; class Magnoliopsida; order Solanales; family Solanaceae; genus Lycium; species Lycium barbarum. The sequence continues at coordinate 133,731,218 of NC_083339.1, forward strand.
ACGCTCCCAGTACAAATTATTTTCCCTTTTACACCACACTCCACCATAGCCTTTCCCGCGTGTTTCACACACGCCACTGATCCGCGTACGTTGATACTAAAAAGGTTGTCTGAAGCATCTAGATTAAATCCTAGGATATCTTGTTCGTGTTCGTGTGTGCTAGCAATTCCAGCATTACTGAACATGATATCTACCCGACCGTAAATCTCCACCGTTGATTTTACCAATGATTGGACTTCTTGTTCATCTGTGACGTCACATTTGATGAAAGTGCAGTGACCCGACCCGATTGATTGTACAACTGATCGACCCTTTTCTTCTTGGATATCAGCAATTACGACCTTAGCCCCATGTTGAACAAAGAGACGTGACGTGGCTTCGCCGATACCACTTGCTCCTCCAGTGATGATGGCAATTTTACCGTCTAATTTTTTACTCTCCATTTTCTTCAAATTTTGGACTCAATTTGAAGGTAAGACTTTAGTACTGGTGTATTTATACAGAAGTTGAGACTACCATTTTCTGGCACGTTGACACATGCAACAAATTGAATAGAAAAATTGACATGTGCAGAGTGGCAACTTCATGAAACTAATGACTATGATTAGGTAAAGGCCAACATCAGTTGAATTTTGCGAGTTGTTGATATTAGCAGAACTGCCCTTAAATTTGTCTGTTCATATGTTGGAATCAATGACAAAGCAGATCCCTTTGCTTATTGTCGCCAGCCACCCTGGCCCGGGGGACCAGGTAGAGACTAAACTTAGGGGGTGTTTGGTATGAAGGAAAGTGTTTTCTATGTAAAATGTTTTTCCTAGAAGATGTGTTCTTGGTAAACAATTTATCCCAAGAACATTTATATGTAACCTAGCAAAACACTAGAGTGGTGGGAGTGGGGTTTGGGTTGGAGGAACGGGGGTGGGGGGTTGTGGGATGGTTATGGAGTGTGGGTTGGGGCGTTGTGTGCGTGGGGACAAGACAATCACTAGTAAAAAGTCTGTATATTCTCATTGATTTTTCACTAACAAGTGGCTATTTTCAATTGAATGTCTGTGGGAAAACATAAAAGTAGTGTTTTTCACATGGAAAAATTAGGAATTTACCCAGTGTTTTAATGAGAACTTGTTTCCCACCATGTGTTTTCCTAGTGAGCTGGTTCGGTGGGAATGAGGTGGGAAAATCATGCTTTATAGGATAAATTTCTCACTGAATGTCGATGAGAAAAATCTCTGTTTCTGAATGACTTGAAATGTCACTTATAGAACTTGTTTTCCCTATTTTCATTAGGAAAGTCATTTTTCCTCCTTTTTTTGGGGGAGCAAATGTGAATATATTACCATAGACATCCAAAGTATTACACCAAAACGAGCACCTAAAGACTACAACACCTTCTAAGCAGGTGTTACGCTCTTAGGCCTCCAGCTAGCAAACAACCAAAACAAATCCTATTACAAATCTATCGCATTGTGAAAAGAAAAGAAAAAGAAACACTTCAGCTACACAATTTTAGGAACCGGTATTAATATTTCTGAGCCTTCTTTGTTATTTGTATCACTTCTAGTCTAGCTTTAACCTCTTTCTGTATCTGTGCAATTGCAAAATTAGTACTTACACTTGTGCCTCTAAATATCCTTCTAGTTTCTAGGCTTGCCATGTGTGGTAAACCATTGCTCCCCATATGGCTGATATGACTTCCTTCTTCATCTGCTTCCAATTCCTGTTTTTCAGCCATTTTAGGTACTGCTTGACTCCTCTTCTTACCAGCTGAACCCCAGCCCATGATACAAGTCTAGCTCTGACCTCAGTGATCCAAGAACACTCAACAAAGAGGTTATTCCGGCCATTTTTTCTATTTTTAAGGAACTTGTTTTTCTAGGAAAAATGACTTCTAAAACATTTTGACCAACCAAACATGAAAAAATTGAAAAATACTTGTGGAAATTGTTTTCCTCCGTAAGAACACACCCCTAGATATATTTCATTTTCTTGTTATAATCCAGCAAAATCCGCCCATTCAGGCGGAAAATATTGGCTCACATGTAATAGGAATCTACAATTCACAAGGAAGATGTTACACTAGTTTTTCAAGATCCTACCTGCCATAAAATTTGAATAAACAATAGCAGCTGTGCTTTGAATTAATCGTGCTTTCTTCTAAAAGCATCCACTGTCTCCTTAGTAGCAAGCACCTTGTTATTATCATCCTCAAGTTTACAAATGGCCGACCAAGAAAACGAACTTATAGATGCCACAAACAGTTCATATACAAGTTGTAACTTTCATGTGCTTTGGGATCAGATAATAAAAAAATATTATCTGATATGTCCCACATAAGTTTTAAAAAATCAGTGTCAATCACACTACTGGACACTAACAAATTCACATGCAAGCAATAGCCAAGTTTCTTCTTTATGGCTGACAATCTTAATTGGCGGATCCAGGCTAGAAAAGCTTTGTGTTCTGCCACATGATGAAGTTTTATAAACGTATTCCTCAAATAGCTGAAAATGCTTCTTGAGCAGCGGCGGATCCAGGATTTGAAGCTTGTGGGTTCCTAGCTAGCAGTGTCTGTTGTTACTGGGTTCTCAGCTCAAATTTCTTATATATTTGAAGGGTTTCACATTATAAATACAAGGTTCGGACAAAAGTTGTGGGTTCCGGCGAACCCACACCCAATGGTATGGATCCGCCCCTGTTCTTGAGTCGTCAACCTCCCCTACAACACTCTTAGTTAAAAGGTAAATAGTTTGTAAGAGCAAAGAGGTAACATAATTCATTCTCATCCCTGTTGGGCAAGCTGCCAGCATCAGTCCAATGGTAGAATTGATGTTATCCCTGGCTCTACTACCTTCTGCGCAAGTGATGCTTCGCTTTAACTGCCTTGTCACAGAAGCTTTCCCCAAAAACCGTGTCCTTGTCAAGATGAAGGACCTCTTTGGGGAACCCCTCTTTGACACAGTCTAGGGGAACCCCGCACACCTGCACTGCTGAGCATGATACGAGGTGGTCAAATTCTCTATACCGTGACCACAAGTTGATGTTTGAGAGTCAGCTTTCTTCCTTCTGGCCATGCTCTAGTTGGTAATTGGATTTCAGCTGCAACCATGAGGCAGATTCTGGGAAAAAGGCACATCCACTGCCATAGCGAATAGTGATTTGCCACTTTCTGTTTTTTTAGAGTGTGGCCTTAGACTACACCATGGTTAAGTGACAAATGTATGTATGTAATGTCTTGCAAATATTTGTTTGATATAAGCATCAGGTGTGTGGGTAAGTCTTTACCGTTAGATGTTAGGGAATAAGAGGACACTTGGATTGTCTGCCAGCTTGTTTTGTTGCACAGAATTTTAGTAAATGGCAATAGTGGACAGCAGGGGCGGAGCTACCCTTACCCGAGGGGTGTCAAGCGACACCCTTACATTGTATATATAGGTTTTTATATATATGTATACCAGTGTTGACATCCCTTGACACAAGCTGAAGGCTCAGTGTAGCGGTTCAGGGGTTGCAAAAAGCCCCTAAAGTCTCATGTTCAAACTTAGGTCACACTATATCTATATTTCTTGACACCCTTAATATGAATTCTGGATCTGCCACTGGTGGACAAGGTTATGATATTTAACAATTGCAAACGAAAACTAAGTTGTAACTTTAAAGAAGCATATGAGGAGTATTTTATACAGAAAGCTTGTTTCATTATCATAAGCAAATTGATCAGCAGGCAACATGAGTGTGAGCAGTGATCCGGTTTACATCTCCATCTTTTATAAAAGAAACTCAAAAACAAAACAAGGGTGTTGATAGACCTAGCTAAGAATCCCTTGCTGTAATTCTTACATAACTGGCACAAGATTTGGAACTGATCACACACACACGCAAAAGGAAATCTGCTTTAGGAATTCATTGTGAGTGAAAGATGGAGGCGGTTAATTTCGCATAAATATTATTTGTTATATTTGTGCGTCACGTTTATAAAAAGATTTATATGGTTATCTTCCATTTGTGGCGCACCATCGCTATACTCCTTTTCGTTCTGTTAATCAATGAAATTCGTAGTTTTGTCTTTCATGAGCAGTTAAAGTTAACATGGTCAGACAGAGTTAAATTGCCTCTTGATTTCTTCTTTTCCTCTATGTAGTGCGTACCAGCGTACTACTTATAATTGAGGCAGAACGTGACATTAACAAAGTTTTATGATTTCTAAGGTTATGTAGACAGTTAAGTTTAATTAAGTGAATCAGTGCAGCATAATTATTTAGCATATACTAATATAGTACTAGGAAATTTGTCAAATTAAAGCAAAATGAAGGTAAACGTCTATTTTTGCTTTTAACAATTAAAGTATGGAAATTTGATGTGAAATCATAGTTAGATTTAAGATTTGTTGTTCCAATTTATATTCACGACCGCTCATACCAAGGCGGATTCAACGCACCTTGGACATGGACATAGAGTTTTACCTAAAATCCGCAAAAAATTTAGTAATAAATTTAAATTTGAACCTATAATTTTCAAACTACAATAGATTCAATAATAAAAATCTTAAATGGTGAATTAAATAAATTAAAATCTTGGATCTCTCTGCATTCATGTACTGTGCTTCATAAGCCCAGAATTGTTTTACTTGCAAATCAAGTTACCAACTTTTTCTTTATTTCAAAAGTTTCCAAAACCTGGACAATGTAGGAATCTTGAGATTCCTATTTCTATACAAACCAGGCTTTCATAGTTACCATGTTTTCTTGAAAATTTTGCTGAAACCTGGACAATTTAGGAAAAGTTGAGATACCTATTTCTACACAAACTAGGCTTCTCAAAGTCTGAAAAAGACTAACACGGCTGAGATAGGTGGTCACACTCACACTGCCTCTTCTATTAATTTAGGTTACCTTACAACTTTCTAATTCACAATGTCCTTTATTTCATTGCCCCAACAAAAATTGAAGATGGAGAATCTACAAACCTCCTATGAGTCCAAAGTTTGGACAGACGACTTTATCATTCCGACACCGCTGAACTTGAAGAGCATCAGCAACAACAACCCTTCTACTTCGTTTTTCATGATCGAACTTCGGGTTCAAGAATTTCTTCAATATCTGCCAGAGAAAGAGGATTCCATAGTGGAGGAACCTCGAGGTTCATTTATCGTGAAATCTTTCTATCTGCCGAGTAACGCTGTGATTCATGACGATGCTGCGGAAGATAGCATCTGCAAAATACTAAGCTCAGTAGGTGTGCCTTTGTACAGAATGCTGCTCATCATCCGGGAAGTCTCTTCCTTTGCTCGGGCCATGATGTCTCTACCCGCCAATTCAGGCCGCCCACTGCTTCCAATTGTTATCGGCATTGAAGTTAACAGTTGGGATCCTAGAGATGCAGCAATCGCGTACGAGAGAAATTTGGTCGGAGACCAGAGATTGAGGAGGAGGAGCCCACGGCTAAACGCCAAAGAATTAAAGATGAAAGCTGATACAAGGTCATCTTACCCCTGTTTTAGGTGTTAGATACAGGGGTGAAGCGTAGTAGCACAGCTAATTTGCAAGGATGCTTCAAGAGAGTTACAAGGATAGATTGTTATATATGTAATCTTGACTAATTTCTAGTCTCAACCAATTTTTTTGAAGACTGTAAGCCGAATATTGTTTTTCTATACTTACATATGTTGCTGGATGTAATACTGGATGTAATACTCGTTATAGCCTTATAGAACCAAAATAAAAATTTACACTAGCAATTTCCAGTTCATCTGTATTCATCTTCTCTATCAGTAAGTTAGTGTGTCAAAGATTTCCAAGTTCCAGATATGTTTCATGCAATTTCTTATCTGCACATTTACATTGATTGTGATGAATGTATCTTTTTTGAAAAAAGAAAATCATTAGGTACTTCATGCACTTGAAACATAATTAGTTCGACACTTGTTTATTATAACTCAAATTAAGTATGACAAACTCCATTAAAATTGCATCAGGCAAACAATAGACAGAATATTAACTACTACTCCCTCTTTATGTGAACTTTTTCTGAGTACGAGGGTCAAATTTTATAACTTTGACCTTAAATTTTGACATAGATTTTTCAAGCTGGTAAACAAAAATTTATATATTTAGAAACTACATTAAAAGTAATATAAGTCATGATAATTTATAATTCAAATAATTTAGAAAATAAAAAAGAACCACCTCATAAACTCTCCAAATAGTAAAGGGTTCACATAAATTGAAACAGAGAGAGTACTATATATGAATCAAACCACGCAAATAGTACTGGTATTATGCATTAGGAAGTGATTTTTCTTTATTTCACTCAAACTTGCTTCTATAAAATGGTTATAATGTTTTGGTATTTAAAGTATTTTTAGCATATACCTAGTCTGATACATATATCTTAATTTAATCCTAGACTTTTTATTCCCTAGTTTACGAACAAAAATCATATATGCATTCCTAATAACTGAACAAAGTATTTTCATGTTCAAGAAATGGTCTTCTATGGAGCTTCGACCGTGGGTATACACTCTCCTAATTTTCATGTCGTTTACAAGAACAAGATTAAAACAACAGGTGGTGGTGTTGCCTTTTGAAGTCAGATATAAGGAGACACGTGACTTCAATTGATTCAGAGACGGATGTAGCATTGCAGACTTGCAGCATTAGATTCATTTGAACCTAATACATTCAACCCATAGCATAATTTATGTAATTTTCTAATTTAGAATGCAACATATAGTAGGTATGAACCCTTAAAAGTTAGATTATAATGAGTTTAACACTAATAACTTTAAAGGTTAAACCCATAGAACTTAAATTAGATTCGCCATTAAATTAAGTAAACCAGAGTAAAAAGAACGTAAATGCATGTTTCTATTTTTGCTCCATAGTCATTTATTTACAAAACAAAAACAACAAAAAATGATGGGGAAATCATTAGTTAGAAAAATTTCTTCTGATCTTCCTTTCTGTTCCTGAGAACTATTCGTGCAAGGCCATAATGTTTACTTGCAAATCAAGTTACCAACTTTTCCGTTATTTCAAAACTTTCCAAAACCTGGACAATATAGGAATCTTGGGATCGTATTTCTACACAAATTAGGCTTCTATAGTTACCATATTCTCCTTTATTTTGAAAATTTCGGAAACCTGGACAATTTAGGAAAAGTTGAGATTTCTATTTCTACACAAACTAGGCTTTCTCAAAGTCTATAAAGGCCTTACGCAGCTGGAACAACTGGTCACACAACCTCTTCTGTTCATTTAGTAACTTGCATTTACTCTTTTTAATTTGCTATGTCCTCTGTTTCGTCGTCCCAACAAAAATTAACGATGGAGAATCTACAAACCTCCTATGAGTGGAAAGTTTGGACGGACGATTTTATCATTCCGAAGACGATCAACTTGAAGAGTATCAACAACAACACCCCGTCTACTACTCCATTATTCTTGATCGAACTTCGGGTTCAAGAATTTCTCTGGTATCTGCCAGAGAAAGGAAATTCCACTGTGGAGGAACCTCGAGGTCCATTTACCGTGAAATCTTTCTATTTCCCGAGTAACGCTTTGGTTCATGATGATGTTGCTGATGATAGTATTGGTGAAATACTAAGCGCTGTAGGTATACGTCTCAACTCAATGCTGCCAATCATCCGAGACGTCTCTTCCTTTGCTCGGACCATTATGTCTCACCCTGCCAATTTGGACCGCCCTCTACTTCCTATAGTTCTTGGCATTGCGGTTACTAGTTGGGATCCCAAAGACGCAGCAATCGCATACGAGAGAAAATTTGGTCGGAGCCCGGAGATTGAGGAGGAGACCTATGGCTAAACACCAAAACTAAAGATGAATGCCGATATAGGGTTGTCTTACACCCTATTTAGGTTTAAGGTACACGAAGCCTAGCGCAGTATATAACTTACGAAGAAGCACCAAGAAAGTTACAAGGAGGAGAATTGCTACATATGTAATCTTTAATCTAGTTTTTAGTTTCATCCAGTATTTTCTAGACTTCAAGCCACATGGTTGTAATACTCTTAATAGGTATTTCAATTTAACACTTGCAACTCCAGTTCATCTTTATACTCCTTTACTATAATAAGTTAGTGCGTCAAAGATTCACATACGTTTCATGCAATTTCTTATCTGCACAATTATTTTGGTTTTGCAGATTATACAGAGTATTTTTTTAATAAACCAGGTTATTCATGCACTCGAATTAAGCTTCTCAATTCGATGATCATTGTTTACAATTCGATGTTTACAACTCCATTAAGACTGAATTAGGCACAAAGAACAGACAAAATATTATGAACATGATTTGAAACCATGTTTGGATATATAATTTGGATATCTTAAGTTGTATTTTTTCTTATAGACATAAAAACCTCACAAGTTGTGAAAACTATCAAAACATTCCCAATTCTTATACAATCTTACCAAATGAGCAAGTTGTAGTTCATAACAATATTAATATGCTAGAAGGCCTTTCTGAAAAATACAACATCAATTGATTAAACTTTAGTTCAATAAAAACGAAAATTTAACATGAATAGTAATGTAACTACTCTTTAATATAATCCTCCCACATGGTAGACATAAATAAAGGTTGATGGAAGTTAGTGAGGTTGGTAAATGGCTGGTGGGAGTAATTGTTAAAAATATTTACCAACTTATGGGTCTTTTTTTATAAAATACAAACTTATGGTCAATTTTTATATTTAAAATTGTTGAAACCCCAAATCATGCCTTTTTGGATGATTTGGGGTTTGAAACCATGAGATGAAATGCATGTCCAAATTCTGGTTTCATCTCACGATTTCAAACCATGGTTTCAAACCGCATGTCCAAACGCCTACTTAGTATCTGCATATGAATCAAACCAAGCCAATTCTATTATATTTCCTAAATCATATCATATATCATATATATATATATATATAAAAGCAGGACACAAGCCCGCCTACGCGGCACCCTAAAAAACTGGAACCATATTTATCTTTTTTCCTATTTTTTTTGGCCTTTTAACTCTTTTTTGCCATTTTACGTCCTTAATAAAATTCAAAGGTCACGTCTTTTGCCAGCCTTTAACCTCTCAATTAATCATACCTCTTCCTCTTTTCCTTTTCCAACTAAAACTCCTCTCTCATAACGTCTCTCCTTTTCTCATCCCTCCCATATGACAAAAGGTAAAATTCTTCGTTTCGTCTTCAATATATTTAATTTCCCCTTCATTTTATTTTGTTGTACTTCTCAAATTCTCTTATTTGAATTGTTTGTTAGCCACTTACTGAATACAATGACTTTTACTATTTGATACGCAATGTGCTTCTTGATTCTCCAGAAGCCATCACAACAAGTTTGATGCAGAGTTCGGGGCGGGCAACGGACGTGATGGCACCAATCATGGTGGAAACAGAGTGTCCAACTTGAATGCTAAGGGGGAATTTGTAGTTCTTCCAAAATAATGATAACATCAGGTGTACGTCACCTTCCAAGGTTGAGTACCGTTCGAAGTCAAAGTAGTCAAGATTTGTAGTTACAACAACCATATTTCCAAACAAGACAACCTTATAATCGTTAACTATATGAGGAACCAAATGTTTTCACACAGATTGGCTTGTCCCAAATCCTTGAACTAGGACTATGGTTCGATCCGCTGCTCCTAAAACCTTCGCATTGTGCTCTTTTTCAACTATTCCCATCACACTTTTCCTTTAACTTGTAGGAATCAAGCATTTATGTTTTTGTTGCCTCTTATGTTCTTTCTGCTGGTGAAGAAAGGGTGCACGGGAAAGAAAAAGTGTGGACTTCTTTGTACCATTTTTTGTTTGTTTGGGTCTCGATCTTGAGAATGAAAGCAAGGATGACTAACCACATTTTTTGGTGTTTCATTGATGTTTGTTGTAGAATATCTTTTTTTTTTTTTCACATTTGGGCATTTGATGGCTATATTTTAGCAAAGAAAATTTTGATTTGACATCTTTTTATCTTTTTTTAGGATTTTTACATTTTCTACTGAATTTCAATTGAATTTTATGTTACAGATCCAAAAGTCACGTTGGACAAAAAAAAAAGAGTGTAAGAGTCCTTATTAAAGAACGAACCGGTTCGTGATTAGAGCAATTAATCCAATGAAGAACAACTGTTTCATCCATTAGAGAGAAAGAGACTATAAATATCACTTCTTAATCAGGCTTATCTGGCAACCAAGGTGTATCTTGGCATTTTCGCAGAAATGAGAGGTCCTTCTTTTCTATTCTTACAGGCATGACTCACTCACATTTCGTTTGCTAGGTATTATTTTTCGTATGCTCCTTTGTATATCTCTTTTATCTGTTTCTATCAAACATTTTGCACAAATTTGTATTGAGTGATGCATGAGATCTTTATGTATTAGGATTTAGATTGAGAAATTCCTTACTATTTGAGTTCACAATTGGATCTTCGCATTGGGATCCCGACTAAGCTGGATCCAACTCAGCACTATACAATATTAATCATGCATTTTAAATGTTGAATTACATACAATTTGATTTCTTCTACTCAAAGATATGGAATTATTTTTTAAGCATATGATTGTTTTTAAGCATATGATTGTTTTTGTTCCACTCTGTATTAAACTGCTCATATGGACTGTGCTGGAGCTAACTAGAAAAAATGGGTATGTATGATAGAATTATTATATGCGTATACAAGAAAAGCTATTTCTCTATCGATTCAATGTATAAGAAAATATTTGCATAATTTAATCAATATTCATAAAATTAACTTTTATATGCATATACATGAAAAGTTAGTTCTATATGAGTCATGTTGTTTCCAATTGAGAGGACTGTTCCTCGAGAACTCTATCATTATATACTTGCAAAAAAACATATGAGAGGCTTCTTTCATTAATTTGTATCATTTCTCTTATATATTAATTTTTCTAAAAAAAAAATCAGATGTATATTTTCCATATATTTATCACTTTCAATTTTTTGTTTGATGTATTAGAAGAAGTTTCACGATCGCGCGAAGCGCGGGTGAATTTACTAGTATATATATAAAAGCAGACCAAAGGTCCGCTGACGTGGCATCACAGAATCGCAGGATTGTTATTTATCTAATTTTATTATAGAATTTAGAGAGGAAAAAACTATTTTACAGCCTTAACATTAAAAACTTTTTGCAGCATAAAAATCTAAGACAAAAATCGTGCAAGATAATTAAACGACGCTTTAACTGTCCAGACCTTTTAAAAATCTTTTTTACGGACACCAAAGAGGCTTCGGCAGCCAACTAAAAACCCTCTCTTTCCCCGTATGCTTCTTCCACTGGAATATCAGTTTCAACAAATTTCTTCATAGCAGGTTTTAAACCAAAAACTTCAGGGTTTCAACACCACCAACACCCAAGGCAGTGGCGAAACCAAGCAGCTAGAGTAAATCTTCAGGTTTACAGTAATCCTGATTGGTAAATTTTATATTTGATTTTAAAACTATGAGACATATGAATTCTGATTAGTTCGTTACATATTAAAATTTCTTTGTTTTCTTATATTTTATCATCTCTCTGATTGTTTAGGGAGTCAATACTTTTTCTCTTTTATTGTTTGTACAAAATTCTATTGTTGTGGGGGGTATATTAGTTCCCAATATTTGTTGAATTGTTCAACTTTGTCGGCAAGAATTATTCTTGCAATTCATTTTCATGAATGCTATAGTGATATTATGCACTTTATCTTGCAGAATCCTCTTTCTTCAAAATACAAACAATGTAATTTTTTTGCTTCTGTAAAAACGAAATTGGTGAAAATTGTTGATACAATAATACGAGATTGAAGAAAAGTTAGATATTTTGGTATTGCTTTAACATATTTGAAGCAGTGTCTCCTTAAATATCAATTCTCTAGAGATAATGCCTTAGCAGTATTCTGTTCATTGTATATTAATTTAATAATGTGGTAGACCTTAAAGTTCGCCTTCCATTATGCTCCATGAAAGCATTCAGCATTGTACTTGTGCTAGAATCGCTTGCAATGGCAGATTGCATTTGCAGTGGCTGAAATGGAGAATGGACGAAAGGCATAGAATACTTAGGCTTGGAGGGACAAAAGAGTTCTCGGAATCATAGTACGTACAAACACGCTACTTTTGTTAGTGTCATACCCCATTTTAACCGGGTTAAATTAGAAGTACAACATATTGGAGATTCCTGTTCTTTGTTTGTGTTAAGGAGTCGCCACCTAATTATTTATGGTGAATTAGGACACCTAAAGTTCATTAAAATTATGTTTAAAGTTAACTCTGTTTAAGATCCGCGAAACTTAAGATTCTAGGTAAGGGTTCAATTAGTCTAAAGGGAAGGTATTAGGCATCCTTTAAGACCCATTAACAATGGTTAACCGACCGGACTTATAATTAATTAGGCTAAGTGTAAATATAGTATTATAGAAAAAAGAAAGTAGCTTTGTAAGTATGCTTAAAGTTATAGATAGATATGTAAGAATACTACTTAAAATAGAACTTGTAGAAAATAATGATTTGTATAAAAGGGTACTTTTAATGCTATTTTGAAATACTTATAAATGTTGTTAAGGTTTTGAGACGAAAGTAATAATAGCGTTGTTTAAAATAATACTTGTAGAAAATAGCAATTGCATAAAAGAGTTTAGTTAAAAAATAAACTAAAAGAAAGCGGGACATATAATGTTTATACGTGGAGGAAATGACTAAAATTTAAAAGAGTTATCTAATAAAGTTTTAAAGGTTATCTTAGACAAATGTATTTCAAGTGTTGGAGGGAATTAAAGTGGAAAGTTATCCGTTGAAACTAATTTGTCTTTTTATTTCTCAAAAATAAGTTAACGTTAGTGTAAAATTAGTAACGTGTTAAATTTCGAAGATAGTAAGAATGAATCTTGATTCTCAAAATATGTAGTCATGATATTTAAAATCAACTATTCTAATAAAAATAAATAGTATAGATACTATAAATAATTTAACATGAAAAAAGAGAAATGAAGCCTATGAATTAATTGTTAGCTCTCTTTTAAATTAACTACCCATCGTATCAACCCACTAATTTCACTAAGGTTTATTCTAGCTAAGAAGACAAACCAAGTAAAGTACTAGTTGTACAATATAACTTAAATGTACGAAATAAAGAGCAAATAGAATCAAATGGGTTCAACCCATTTTATAGAACTGCTGCGACTGTTTGCTGTTAGGTTTTGGCCCAACGAATTTGGTATATGGCTACGGATTCCATGCGGTAGCGGTGTCGTTGAGTCTCGAAATGAGACTCTTCGGCTCCGGTGTGTCATGCAAAAGAAAATAAGAAAGAAAAAGATTAGAAAACAAGAAGCAGACTTTAATATGATAAGAAATACATGAAACAAATCATATATATACTTGTCTTCGTAATAATTGAAATCTCTACTTTGTTTTTCAGTCAATCTGGAAACAACAATTTGTGATCTTCCTCTATTTCTTTATTAAGAGTCTATAGTCTCCCTATATTAAACCACTGAAGTTGCAAAGCTATATCTTTGCGTTAATCAACAACACGATTACTATAAAGACTCACACCAGCAGGAAATTATACTAAATCACATCATATTGAAGACTGAATTAGCCCCTGACTTTTATGAAGATTTAAATTGCAGGGAAAACACTCTAGGACAGCATAACAGCATAAGGTTTTCAATATCAAACTTTCCTTGTTCAGAAATGCTTATCTGAGAGAAGCATATTTCAGGAGATAAAATAAATACAATTAATAAAATAGAACATAACAGTGACTCATACTAAAGATTATTTAAAACTAGCATTTCCCCACAATTTAAACTCTAAAGGGAACAACTAAACGAGAGACATTAGAACAGATGTGAACTATGGATTTACCTAACCGAACTATCAATAACCTTTGTTAAAATGTTAAGACATATTCTAGTAATCTCGGCCAAACAAGGCTTCCAATTTGCTGCTTCAGTATTACCAAACTAAGATAGAAAAATGAACTAAGCCTAATAATGATCATAGATAGAGGACAACTGATATTGAATCCAACAGGCAAGTCTAGAAGCTTGATGCATTGGAGCATGAAAATCAATGAGAGAAAACAGATTCTTGCTTCATATATATGTTGCACTTAATAGGTGAAATTAACTCATGGACTTCTAAAAAGAAGACTCAATCATGCTAAACTTTAATAAATTACCAACAAGCAAATCAGAATTAGAGTTCAAACAAAGTATGGCAAGGTGGGGAAAACAAACTTAGGGAAGCCTCTCCTTATTTTCAAAGGAATGTTTTGGGGCTATTTTCATGACATATTTGCAATAATTCAGATTATGCAAATTCATAATTGGGTTAACAGTTGAGACGGGTCAGGGTCAGATCAGTTTGCATCTCATTTGCCCTCAACTGAGAGTGTCAGTTTAGTCTAATGGGATTATCAATTAACCAACAGTGTCTAAATTAGCCCCTTATTAATCCAAAACTTTAGAGTGTCAACATTTTCTGAAAAGACCAAACCATTTGGTATTAAACTACATATTCTGAATTAATCAATTCAAAATCAATACATAATCACAGAATCAGACAATGACTGAAGCAAAAGAAATAAATGAAGGGAAATGATTGGACAGCATTGTCTCATTTAGAACACAGAGCATATTCTAGAAATCATAAACAAAGGGAAATGATTTCGACTAGTATACCAACCAATGCCAAAGCCTTAAGTTTTGAATAAGACATCTGAGAGAAAGTATGCATTTAGTATGTTCATGTGGCATCAATCACATCCAGACTTAAACAGACAACTATATAAGCTAGCAAAATTGCAAGATTTTAGTTCAATACTAATCATGTTCAACCCAAGACAATCAATTATGATAATATGAACTAGCATGAACCTCAAACCAACCTTTTAACATTGATCAGATTTCACTTCAACAAACAGTCATGACAATGTAAACTAGAGGAAACTACGACTAACTAGACGAGCTACTAGTGTCTAGCGTTGATCAAATTTGACTTAAACCACACAGCGATGACAAGGTAAACTGGCCTAAGTCTCAAACTAACCATTCTCCATTAATCTTAACAGTTTAAACAAACAACCACGACCTTGCAGACCAAATAAAATCAACAACCAATATCGATATGTCGTATAATCATTGCGTCACATCTAAACCCAGGCAGATTACATTCATAACAGTATACATTATCTCGAACAAATAGAGCAAAAGAGGGACAGTGCTGGCCTGTTTTAATCATATACATGATATACCTAAGATATACACATTAGCAAACGTATATCGAATGTATGCCTTCGCCTTATCTTGATAGCTCATTGTATACCCATGTATATTCGGCTCTAAATGGGTTCTAAGTTCTGGGAATTCAGTCTAAACATCCAAATTACGGTATGCATCTTTCAAATTCATTTTTTTGGCGATTAACGTTCTATCCTAACAGCCCCCAAACATCAAACAAATAACGCGACGACAAATAAACTATATAATCATTAGACATATAGCAGCACAGGCAAAAATCTTAACCAAAACAGAAAACTAAAGATTATGAGCAATAAATGTATCGAGGTTTACCTCTTTTGTGTGCAGTGAAGTGGGTGTCGACGGTGTCGAATCTACTCTCTCGTTATGAATAGACAGAACCTCGCTCGAATATGTTCGAAGATTTCTGTCGTGGCCAAAGTCCACCAAGACAGAAATGGATGTTTGATAGTCTTAAAGTTTGAATGATAATCAAGTAAATCTAAGGATTTCTGAGGAAATTTGAAGCGATTAGAACTGGTATTTTGTAGGGGGGATTTGGTTTATTTTTTAGTAATCCTAAAACGTAAACAAAAAATGGCTCGAAACAAACTCAAAGTGAAGTAGATTCGAACTCTAAAGTAATGGAATTCCCCCCAAAATGTTGAATGCCCTCGGTTCTTTCCAACAAAAACGCTGAGTCCTTGTTTTGTCTCAGTTGATTGGGTTTTCTCTTCGTCGACAATCCCCTCTTTTTCCCCCTCCCCTCAAGTTGTAAGCTCCTCTCCTTTTATAGATGAGGAGAGAGAGGAGCGGGGGGTGAGACGAAGCGGGGAACAGGGCGTGGGGAACCAAGGGAAGTGGATGTGACAGGGAGCATGGGGTGGAACGTGAGGGGAGAAGAGTTGATGATGGTGGAGAGAACGTGAGGGGTGAAGGGAGAGGGAAAAAAGAGAGGACAGAGGAGGCGGGTAAGGGAGTGAAGAGAGAGATGAGGGAAAAGAAAGAGGGATATGAATTAGGTTTTGGGGAAATAAAATTGGGCTGGGTAATTTAGGATATGGGCTGGACCGGGTAGAAACGAATGGGCTGGTCATTTGGGTAGTTTAAGGGTAATGGACTGGTTGAATTAATTAGAATATGGGCTAATAGTTTGGCTGAAAATTGTTGATTTTCCTCCTCTATTTCAATTATTCTTGGGCTTCTAATTTAAGTACTAGTACAATATATACTATGTCAAGATAATTAATAATTAATATGTAGAAAAATAAGGATTTTAGAAAGTGTTGTCTAGTAATTAATTTAACGAATCCGAACCCGAAAACGAAACGATGACTAACTGTTTAAAATTTATGATAAAGTAATGCCCATAATGTTGAAAATAAAAGTAGTGATATTAATAGTAGTATCAATAAAATATCGTGAAAAATAAAGTATTTAGCTCGTTAGTAAATTTAGAAACCCGAGTAAATTAAATAAAAGAGGGACAATTGGGTGTCAACAGTTAGTATACTAAGTTTTTTTCCCAAGTGTAGTTGTCAAATTTGTGTAACAAGATAGATAAAAAGTTTTAGTCAATTAGGTGGATTCTGAAGGATAACATATTAAAATTTTCCCAAAAAGTTAATTTAAGATCTTTATATATCTCGCATAAAAAAATTACAGAATATTGACACTGCCTACGACTGATAACATGATTGATGACTCCGTAAAAGAAGTTTCTTTTTGTTGGTACACCGGTTTGAGTGTCGAAGATATGGTATATGTTTAAATACCTGTATATAATGAACAACGGTTTAAACTCTTTCTCTTTTCAATTGTCTTTTTTCAAATTTTCCAACATGACTTTATTTTTAGGTAAAAATCTTAATATCTTTCTCACATGCTTATCAGCTTTCAATTGGAGTTGCACGTGGACTTTTATGGCATTCTGATTGTGTACAATACAAGTTCTTTATGATTCAACAGGCCCATAGCTAAGGTATCATAAAAAAGTACAAAATTGGTAAAATTAAGCATGTTCTTATAATTTTCAGAAACTTTAAATTGGTGCAGAATTTGGTGAAAGTGGAATGATAAAGATGGGCAAGCAAAGGATAAATATAAAATATGTACTGAAAGACGATCGAAATGGGTACAAAGCAGGGGCTTTGAAAGAAAGGTTGAAGCATTCCAATGTTAAGCAATGTGATTATGTTTCTATTTGTGATGTTGATTTTTAACCTGATTTTTTTTTGTGTGTGTGTATACAAATCGCTTCACATGGCATTGTCCGATATTTCTGAGGCATTTACATTAATCAGTTACAAATAATTCTATAAATAAAGCCCAGAGAATATGAGGAGCATCACAACATGTTCCTTTTTCGTTTGATTAGCACTTGGTAGGGCGGCCTTTCTTAAGTGCTATCTTGACATTAGTTGTTCACAAGGTTTTTAAATTGTTGAATTGATATTAACAGGCTAAGTTTGATTATCAATTTCTTGCAATTTTGCTATTATATCTCATTTATATTTTGCTTTTTATAGGCATAAGAAAGAAACATGATACTGCAACTATTCCTACTTTGCAATTAAGATAATTTTCCTGTATCCAGTTTCCCAGACAACCTGTTTCAAATTGAAATAAAGTCAAAATGTTCACCCTTTGTACTTAAAGTAAAACCTCCATGTGGAAGAATTTTCTTTATCTTTTATTCAATTTGAAGAATATATCATGTGTTGCATTGGCTCCTCTTTCAATTCGTTCCACTCAATATCTTATACACCGTAATAAGTACTTTTAGATGATTCGAATGGAGAGGAGAATACTCTATTACCAACTTCTGTCCTATGTTTGGAAAGACAAACATGAAACTACAGGCCTATCATTTTGGAAAGGAAGATCGGCCAGTAGAGCCAAAACTACTTGTGTTCTTTAGATAGGTTTTCACTAGACTGGATTCTGTAATTCTTTGTGCCCTTCTATTATGCTTGATAGTTCCTTCAGCATATTATTCAGTAAATTTTCTATGAGAACTGCCTTTTAAGCTTTTTGAATGCCCGCTTGATCTGTATCATTTTTTTTTTAAATACTTTTAGAAGGATCTACATCAATCATCCATAGGAGGCATACTTGAAAGGTGACCTAAGTTGCTTGGACTCGGGTGCCAGTATGCGATACGGGTATGGATCCGAGTGTTGGATTCGACAAAATCTAAATTTTAAGATTCGAGTTGGGGATCCAGGTATGGATACGGATGTTGGGATTCGGCTAAGAAATTTCAAAACTATAAAAATAAAGCTATAAATATTCTAAATTTTGAGATATATTCTATGAAAACTTACATGTATATTGTAGATGTCAAACTTTCACTCGCCAAGATGGGCATTCCATTTCCATGTCTTAAATAGGTTTATCTTTTATTTTGAGAAATCAAAATCTCAATTTTCCCCGCAAATTTGTCCATGAACTCCAGTCAAAGTATCCGAAGTTGGTTGACCAATCCGAGACATATCCCGCACCCGCATCCGTCCCAGTCTCCTGTCGAGATGGTTTCAGCATCAAAATTAAGAGTCCGCTTAACTTAGAAGGTGACAACAACCACCACTTCTGTTTGATATGATATAAGAGCATTTTGGCACGCTTGCTGGAATTACCCTAATGTTCTAGGTCTGTCTGCTTTGTTTTTAATGTGTTATGCCACCTCACTTTTCCCTTTGGTTACCTATTATTAATGTTGTTGGTTTTCCAAAATAAATTGTTATCTTCCCAGTTATTTCACTGACAGTTTTGGGTGTGAAGTAGGCAATTATTTGGTTATGTTTTTTCCAGGTTGTTAGAACTATTCTCGAACATCAAAAGAACAGGACAATGGCGCGCTTGATATATGCTAATGTCACCTATGAATACATTCTTTTAAAGGTAATTTAGCATATCGCCCGATGAATCTGCTGGCTGAGTTTGCCGCAGAACATATTGGATAGTTTTGAGTAGCGAGCTTATTATTATTCTCATTGTTATTTATTCTATTTTGAGTAGCTAGCTTATTATTATTCTCATTGTTATTAAATTTCACCTATTTTCCTGTATGTGCCAGTAGTACTGTGTTATTGTATCTGGATAAGTATTTTGTTTAGTTCTATGCTGACTGTGACTTTTAACAGATTTGGTAAACTTATCCATTTGTAGATGCTATAAGTTTGTTTGAATTTCAGAATTATGAAGCTGGTTTAGAGGCAGAAGAAGTTCTTCTCGATCTGTTGAGACAAGCAAAAGTCCCTTAACATGGTGAGCTTTCCCGAGTAGAAGGCCTTCATTGAAAGGTAGATTGAGCAGCCTAGATCAAAAGCCTCACCATGTGAACTGTTGAAGGATCCAAAATCCTCTTTGATGTTGTCAATTACTTTGAGAATGATGTTAGTTGCTTGATATGGTTTGCTATTATTATGTATCATGATTAATCTGTGTCCTCTCTTGATTGGTAATTTAAATTGTCATTTTAGCCACTGCTTTAGTTAATTCTTTATTGGTTATGTGAAATTTCAACTGGAAATGTTTTATTTAAAAGATAAAAAAGTAATAAAATGAACAACAAGCAAAAAAAGTGAAAGAAAAGAAATTACTAACACAAATGTAATTTCAATGGAGAGACAACACGCCTTAAATTTATCTACTTCTCTTTCATGTGTATATTAGTTGATTAAGATGATTTTTTTATAAAGCCAAACAATTCTACTATCGAATGAAATTCATATATCACTAGATACATGATTTAGTGATGAAGTATACTAAGAGAATCACGTATTATACACATTCACATGCACACATACTTTTTATTTTATCTTCTTAAAGAATTTGCCAATGAGAAAGCCAGTCCGATTAAGTTTTTATATCTAATAAAATTACTATTTGTATCGTAGCTTTATAAAAAATATAAAATTAATTAGCATATGCATATACATGACAAAAAAATCATATATTCCAACTTGGATATATTTTTTAACAATATTAATTATAAATTTATCAATTCTTTTTGTAATCGCGCGAAGCGCGAGTGACTTTACTAGTATCATATAAAAGCAGGCTAAAGGCCTGCTGACGTGGCATGCCGAACCTATTTATCTTTTACCCTGTTTTTTTTTTGGCTTTTTTACCGTTTAATCTGCGGTTAAGAAAACCCACAAGCCACGCCTCTCAATTAAGCCTGTTTGTAACCTCCCTCACGTCTCTTCTTAAAACCTAGCGTCTGTTCGTTCATCCTTTATTTCCCTCCGTTCCGTTTCTGTTACGCCCCGTATTTTTATACATTGGAACAACCCGGATGAACTATGATAATTTAAGGCCAAGATTATTCCGGGATTTGAAGTCGGGACTTTTGATCATTTGATTTTATTTTGAGATATAAGTTATATATGAAATTGATGGCATTGAACACTTAGGAAAAATTGGGACCAAAATCTATAATATTGGAATTTAAAATGTTGTACAAGAATGCCATGGTGGCCATGTAAATGGGATTGGACCCACACATTATGTGGCCAAATTTAATTGGTCCAACACATTAAGTGGGCCAAAGTTAATATAGACATTTTGTGGGACTAAATAGATGACTAAGTAGTCATCTTCTCTCATTTTTTAACACTTACAAAATATCAAATATTGAGAGCTCCACCTCCCCCCACTGTTTTCGGCCAAGGCAAGAGCAAATCAACCCCCATTTTTAGCTTCTCTAAAATTGATTCCTTGGTGTAGATCAACTATATTGAAGTCCCCAAGTAGCGTGGAAGAGTTGTTTGAGTCATCCAACCACTAGTTGTGCCCAATTTCAAACCCTAACTATTGAAGGAAGTGAATAACAAAGGTAAGATTTCATCTTGTTTATGTACTGTGAATCTTGTATGCCTATAGTAGTAGGTTAAAAAGGATGAATATCATGAAATATAGTGTGTTGGAAGTGAGTTGGGTGTGTGGTGCTTGAGCCGTGTAAATGGGTGTTTGTTGTGTTGTGTTGAAATTATGAATTAATGCCTAGTTAGTTTATTATGATCATTGTAGGGTGAAGAACGATTGAGAATCATCCATATATGTACGTTTGTAGTGTTGGACGAAATGGGTCACATTATATGACAATGGACGAATTAATATCGCTTAATGTTTTAGTCGTCGTCGTTGTGAATTCTATGTTGGAAATAAACGTTTATTAACTCAAATTGATATTGTGATTGTTGCGAACTGATTTGGGTGCTATTGTACATTTAATGTGAATTATTTATTGATGAGAATAGCTTTGTTAGAATGTGAATTTTTGGGTACAACTCATGGTTTGGAAATGAGGAGCATGATATAGGGGTGTCTCGGGTTGGGGGCTGAATTCGGCTGAATTGGAGAAAAAATTTGGGTTGTTGGGAATGTTGTATGAATTGCTTAGAATGTCTTTAAATATTGTTAGTATATGGGCGTATAAGCGTCGATTTTGGCTTGAAGGTAAGCCGTCGAAACAAATAATTGGAAAGTTGTGGGAAGATGTAAAAGAAAGCTAAAAATGTTGTTTTGCCCTTCGAATTGGTTATCGATGTTACTAGGATGGTTATTGTGGTTGTTGTTGTTGATTTTGAGCGAGTTAAATTCTCGGGGTAGCCTATTTACAGGGGAAATGCTGCCCGGATTTCTGTAGAATTAAGGGCAAAATTGGAATTTAATGCCCAAAAAGTCTTTAGCTAATGTTTGGCATTTTATGGCTTGTTTGTAGACCTTGGGCAGCCCGAATCATAGGTTGGGCTTAGCTTGAGTTGGATCATATTGGATAGCGTTTGAGGTATGTAAAGCAACCTTCCTTCTTTTGGCATGCCTTAGTTTCACATAGGCTAGATTAGAGCTTTAAGGGAATTCCAAATTCGAGATCCGAGCATGTTATGATCCATATATATATTCTTTGACACTCTTATGTATGTTTTTATGAAATATGAACCATGATGTATTTGAAGTAATCGCTTTCCGAAATTCGCATAGAAAATGTTCACTTTAAGGAATTTTGTAATCTCTGAATGCCATATTTTTCGCATAGAGGCTCGGATCGCTCCAATAATTTTTATAGGAGTTTGCTTGATGTATAATGGGTATGTTTTTCATAGGCGGGCTCAGTTCGGGTCTATACTCGTCCGTGGGTCCCGCGACGCCCTTTTTGTAAATTCGACAACTTTGAATCAAAAAGTGATAATTATTATTCCGATTTCGAATATGACTATTTTACTTATCCTCCGGATTTATAATAATGATTTTATGCATATGATTCCTCACTACTCCGCTCGTGCCTACTATGATATCGTTCGCCGGTTCTGTTGTCGTGCGCTTTTTGATACATTCCGGTGTTATGCTGTGTTTATGGTTCACCGTGCTCCTCGCTCGAGGGCCGGGTTCCACTTATGTTTGGCGTTATGCTGTGTTTGGCGTTATGCTGTGTTGTGATGTGTGACGGGGATTCGGAGATTTGAAACTTTCTGGTGTTATGCTGTGTTGTGGCGCCATCGACAGGCGGGCGACCACATTTTCCAGTGCCCTATGCATAATTTATACTTTGGAAATAAACATTTTGATATGTATTACTTTCTATATATCTGATTCGATTATTATTCAGATTTATTTCTGTACCTTCTGCTTTGCATACTCAGTACATATTTCGTACTGACCCCCTTCTCCGGGGGCTGCATTTCATGCCCGCAGGTACAGACGCACAGCCTGGTGATCCACCTGTTTAGGACACCCTTTCTGCTATTCGGAGTGCTCCTCTCTTTCCGGAGCTTATACTTTTGGTATATATATTTATTAGTGCATTTGTATATATTCGTTCATGGGTACGGCGGGGCCCTGTCCCGTCATACGATTCTGTCGGTCTGTTTAGAGGTCTGTGGACATGTTTGTGGGTTAGGGTCTTTCTGTATGGATGTATGTACATGTCGTTTGGGCGATCCCATACGCCGAGGCGGCCGGTCCGCATATGTTGTTTGGGCGATCCTATACGCCGAGGCGGCCGGTCCGCATATGTTTATATATTGCTTGGTTAGCCCTGTGTGGCTTTTGTTGGCATTTTCTGCGTGCAGGGTATATTGGATAGTCCGTAAAACAAAGGAAACTCTGCCGAAATTTTTCTGGAAATTACCTAAATTTGAAATAAAGCCTTGTCGGCTTCCGCCATATACTAGAATGAGTTAATAGAATTTGAGATAATATTTGATAGATGGGTTCGGGTGCCCAGATCGGGCCCTAGTCACGGCCTACGGGGTTGGGTCGTGACAGTTTCTTCCTTTCTATCTCTCCATTTACTATATCAATCCTCTTCTTCTTCTTAATCTGTTTGTTTATCTGATTAATCCTGTCTGTTTAACGTGATTAAAGCTTCATGAAACTCGCTCGATAATCTCTCTTAGAATGATGCCAGAAGATACTACTCTCCCAGTACAATGGAGTTCGTCGTTCAACGAAGACGCATCGACTTACTTTGATCCCCGTCTAGATGTGAACTCCGCTGAAGTTATGCTTATTGTGCTCGATTAAGAACACCCAAGTGATATTATCCAAAACACTATTACGTTTTAGGTACTAATGTAACTGTCACATGTGTTTAACACCTTAATCAGCGTTCTTGTCTTTCTCTTTTTCTTTTCCAGGTAAATCTCCTTCATTTTAGAACGCCTTTCTCTTTTGCTCTACTTCCTCCCACTCGCCAGAGGTAAAGTCTTCCTTGGGTCTTCAATATTTTATTTTTTTCCCCTTATTTTTGGTTCGTTGTAGTACTGAAGTTTGTATCTTTCGATTGTTTTGAAGCTCACTCACTGAATTAAACAACTCTTATTTGATAGTTGTGTTATTAATTTTCCAGAAGCCATCAAACAGGGATACTCTGACCATTTTGTTATGGTGTTACATTAATTGTATTTATATTTTAGTTGTTTTAATTATGTTTTATGTTTAGTTGATTTAATTATGTTTTATGCCTTTTTTATTTAAGTTCATTGATAGATTTTTCATATAAAATTTATATTGATGTCTCAGGATCTAACACTATGTTTGGTATAGATCTTCTTCATTCCGTGACTGTTATACTAATCATTTTCTCTTTATATCATCTTCGTTTCATTATTTATTCAGATTTTTTGATGCGGACATGTTGTTTAGCGCTCATTCTTCTTCGGCACGTGTACACAGACTTTTCTTTATATAAGTTTGTGAATGCGTACATGGAGTCCTATTATTGTTTACATTCATTCATGTTTGTGAATTTAATTTCATCCTGTCAACTTCGTTAATCGTTATAGATATGACTGTGATCTTATTTGCTTTTTCCTATGATAGATTCTTTTTCCTATGGGTAACCACTAATTAGTGATAAGTTATGCCTCACTATGCCTCTTTGGCGTCGATCTTATTCCGTAGATCTGTATATGATGCAAACTTAAGTAAGCGCTACACTTACGATGAGTACGTCTGGGCTGCTATTTCCTTGTATCTCGACGATATTAATATGTTCCTTTCTCTAACAGTCTTCAGGGTTGTTGAAAGTTAAAAGAGGTTAGATACAACCACACTTATTGTATCTCTTCACCTCCATGTTTTCCTTTTGTTTTTTCCTATGTTGCTTTTCTTTGATATGCTATGGATATTTTGCTCTACTAACCAATTCATAAAATGCTTTCTTAATTGAAACAGGATTTCATACTTGTATCTACTCTGACAGTTAAAAGAAAAGGGAATTCCTTCTCAATGTTTGGTTTTCATCACTTACTGCTTCAGAACAGACTTCAAAACTGATCGCATTTTCTCCAACTTATTTGGGCAATAGACTCACGAAGATCTCCCTGAATATGAAATTAGGTGTGTCCATTTTAATATATGTATTGATTCTTATCATTAAGAAATAATTTATTGTTGAGAAATTATATCTTTCGTCACACTCAAATATATGAATTCTTAGAGACTAAAGTGGAGGAGGGATTTTTAATAACTGCTCTCATATGTGGGAAGTAATGTGAAATTGAATAATGAAGTTCTTAATTATTGAAGTTGTTGATCTCCCTCTTTTAAGTGTTTGTATATGGTGGATCTTGAGAACTTAATTATATGAGGAAAAAACAAAAATGCTAACTTAAGCCAAGAAGTTAAAAGTTTGATTCTTTTCTTGAGTTTTGATGTTGATATGCCGAGAATCACTTTTTGTATATCTTTTGTGTTCAAGTCATTTTTTATGGACATATGATTTTGGCATGTTTGGGAGTTTAATTGGGACTGAAATATACTAATTATTATTGTATATGACATTGTTAAAACGTGGACAATTTGAATCAATAGCGTCTTTTTCCGTAAAGAATGTGGTAACCATATCATGGTGCTTACCAATTAGTTTACTCGTGACTTAGTTGCTAAAATTGGATTATGTGGATCCATGAGTTTGTAGAGACATGTAGAAATTGTAGCTTATGGAGTTTAATATGGTGAAAGATAGGTGTATAGGAGGGTTAGATGATAGTATGTATGCACTTTAAATGCTTTGTTAAGAGATCATCAGATGAATGAAAAGACAGGTGATATTATTTTAGACGGGCGATTAAATGAAATTGTCTGATAAAGTGTCACGTGCACACTTTTGTCATAAGGTAATGATATGCTTTACCTTTAATCTTAAAGCCTTAGATAGAAGTATGGATACTTCGCAAGCTAGAAGAATCATATGGCTTTGGCAAAATACCGGGCAATGTTACAATCGGGAAATGTGTGGAAGATAAAATTGATGGAAGAGGAGGACTTTTCCTATCATTCATAGTGGATGACATTGTGAGATTCACTATGTGATATTGTCAAATATTCTAATTTATGTTGGAATATATGTAGTATTTTAGCTTAATGAAGATTTACATTTTCGTTAGTTTAAAGTTTTGGATATTAGAAAGGATCGTTAGTAAATTTAACGAGGTAATCTATGACCGCGCGAAGCTCGGACAAATTAACTATTATTTAATATTTTGACATTTCTTCTTGAAATTGTCTAAAACACCCAAAAATAATTTTGTCTATCCGTAAAAATTTAGTACTCAATAGTCCATAATAGTTAAAGGGATACCTAGTCGAACCTATTGAAAGTTTAAGAAACTAATTTTGAATTAATAGGAAGTTCATATTAATTTCTATAATTAGTTTAAAGGTTCAATGCTTGGGTTTCTACAGTTTCAGGATTTGTAGAGCACTTTACACTTGCTTTTATATGCTTACTAGTAAATTTATCCACGCTTCGCGCGGTAAAACTTCTTATAAGTACTTGTGAAAAAAAAATAGTAACAAATATAAGCAACACATACATGGAAATTTCTTTTAGAAAAATTAATATATATATATATATATATAAGAGAAAAGACACATACGAAAACTGAACTCAAATAGAAATATCACATGCTTTTTTTTGTAAGTGTATAATGATGACTTCTCAAGGGACAGTCCTCTCAATTGGAAAAAAGAAGACTCGATTAACTCGAACAATTACTGTACTATTGACTCCATATAAATAACCTACAATTCTGAAGAAAAGAGATCAATTATATAAAAACTATGACACATATAAAGTTACTTGGCCACAACAATTGATTGATCTGTTGAGTAAAGTAGACTAACACATTATTATTTATACCAACAAAATAAGCTCCATTCAAATGGAGACCTCGACTTTCAACTTTGATATCTTGTATAAACTGTCTAAAAAAACTCATAAAATGATCTCTAAAGATGATAATACCGAGACCTTTTGCTCCTGATTTCTGAATAAGTACTATTATATGATTGTGAAGTTAAGAGTATTTTTCAAAACTGATAAGAAAAATATTAATTATTAATGAAATAATTAAACTTAATTATACAAAATCAATTACTTTAGGAGATCTCTTTACAATTAGACGCATCACAGTCAATAATATAGGTTGTTACAAGAATCAAAATAGTAAGATTGCTTAGAAACCTCACCCCAATAACTCCAACTTCAAGATCAAATAAATAGAAATACCGCCTTAACAATCCAAAAGCTCCCCACAATATTATTTTTTAAAGTCTCTTCTTCTTCATCAATGGCACTTTTAACATAAATTATGGATGATAATTTAATATTTGAATAATTATCTTCTTTTTGTTACTTTTCCAAGTTAAAAACGAACACTGTTTTTCCTTTTCTAAAATTTAAAATATTTTTTAAAAAATAAAAACTTTATTCTGTCAAAAGTTTATTTATTTGTCAAAGTACTGATATTTAAAGTATTGTATAGTAAGCAAATTGTCATCAAATCCCAATTCACGATATATAGATTTCCCTGTTGTTTATGTTCCAAATAATATTGGTATATAATTCTCATATATCTTAAATTGGCTTACTCAAAACTTAACTTTTCCTTAACTCTAATAAACTATTGAGACTACAAAGAACATAGAAGAACGACAAAGAAGTGAAGAAAAAATTCAGTTTGATGAAAGAAGAATTAGGTGCAAAGTAATTGTTACCAAACACACTTAAACGTATATCAGAGATATCTAATGATTAAGCCTCTACCACTTCAATCTAGATAAACATCAATTAGGCTAATATTAGAGACATCTTACAGTACCTTAACAATTTGTCCAAAGGAAAGGTTATATATCCCTTGCAAGCAGAAAAGGTGCATAAATGGCACCAACGTGTTCTGTGTCTAAACAAATAGTTCTTATCAACAATGTTTAGTGAATATATGGAAGGTGTCCTATGCACATACTTTTATTACTTAATTACGGTTGTCATACCCCATTTTGACCCGGAGGTTAAAGTAGAGGTACGACGTATTGGAGATTCCTATTTTTTTTTCGTTTGTTAAGGAGTCGCCACCTAATTATTTATGGTGAATTAGGACACCTAAATTTATTAAAGTTATGTTTAAAGTTAGCTCTGTTTAAGGTCTGCGAAATTTAAGATTCTAAGTAAGGGTTCAATTAGTCTAAAGGGAAGGTATTAGGCATCCTTTAAGATCCATTAACAATGGTTAACCGACCGGACTAAAATTTAATTAGGCTAGGTGTAAATATAATATTATAGAAAAAGAAAGTAGCTTTGTAAGTATGACTAAAGTTATAGATAAATATGTAAGAATGCTATTTAAAATAGAACTTGTAAAAAATAATAATAATTTGTAAAAAAAGGTACTTTTAATGCTATTTTGAAATACGACCCATAAATGTTGTTGAAATTTTAAACGAAAGTATAATAATAATGTTTTAAAATATACTTGTAGAAAATATAGTGATTTAATAAGAGTTTAATTATAAATAAACCAAAAGAAATGGGATGAGTGATGTTTCATATATATTCCGAATATGAATTACGCTAACTAGCAAATTAAAATGTATTTGTAGAGTTATTGCAAGATTTATATTGATGTTTCAGCGAATGTGTATTTCAAGTGTTTGAAATGAACTTAAAGTAAAAGAGTTATCCGTTAAATTAGTTTGCCTTTTATTTAGGATGAGCTAATGTCATGCAAAATTCGTGACGTTTTAAAACTTCTAAGATAGTAAGCATAAATTATTATTCCGTTAGCCAAAGATGTAGTCATGCTATTTTGAAAATCGATTACTCAAATAAATATTATAGGTACTATAAATAGTTTTAAAAATAGAAGTGAATGTAATTTGTAAGTAATTAACTACCCATAACTAAGCTAAAACCCTTAATGTTACTAAAGTGTATCTAAATTAATAAACAGAATGTTAGTCATACAAATCAAACAAAATACACAACAATAAAATTAAGAAAGAGAGTAAAGAGGTTAGGCCCATTTTCCGGACTGCTGCTGCGGTCTATTTCGCTATTGGGCTTTGGCCTAGTAAATTTAGTATATGGCTGCGAATTTCATGCGGTAGCGGTGTCGTTGAGTCTCAAAATGAGACTCTTCGGCTCCGGTGTGTCATGCAAAAGAAAAGAAAGAAAAGTGGGATTAGAACGATTGTGAAGGATAAGGAAGAAAGTTAAAGAACATATGCCAAACAAATTTAAAACATTGCATTTACTGTAATGTAAGCAATATGAAGAAACAAACGAATTCCCATATCAAATACGACCAGCCAAAACAGATGTGAAAAAGTACAAAATGGACTCACGAAAATCAGAATAGCATTTGTAGACAGTTTGGACCCAAAGGAACCATATAAGTTTTAGGGAAAGAGAAATATTTAACTTTAGCTTGCCTCTATGATATCCTTTGGCGCAACCTTCTTTGTACAGGATGTGGATGCTATGTCAAACATTGGAATCTTGCACAACTTAGTTTCTTTTCTTTCATTAATAAAACCCTTGATTAAGTATCATTTTTTGCATACTAGTAAGCTGCAGTGATCCTTTCTTTCGTATAGATTCAAACATGTATTTCACAAGAGCGTATGTGAAGAAAGTATTTTCATTTGCGTTGAAGCCTGGATTAAGATCTAATCACTAGACTCATGTGTTTGTACTGAGTTACACAGTCGGTGAGGGAAAAAAAAAACACTGAAAATAGGTACAAACATCAGACCACTCAATTTAAGCAGCAATCAGAAACACACAGCTCTGAACAGACGATTGAAACACGAAATCAATACTAAATACTTAAAATGTCAAACCTCAGAATTTCAACAAATTCATCAGAGAAAACAAAACCAGAATGTGATGATAAAAGTTAAAATGGATCGAGATCTGTATAGGAGAAACTGTTTTAGGCTGACAGAATATGAGTGGAGTTTTAATGAACGAAGGGATATAGAAGAAACATCTCACAACTAAAATATGATAAGGATTGGATAAGGAATATGATAACTCAAAAAAAACTCGCAGATTCATTCTAACTTATTCATGCATTTGGGCTAAACCAGTTTTAGAGGGGAGACATATTGAAGTTCTAAAGGAATTTGCTAAGCTTAATTAAGACTGGGCAGATTCATAGCATAGGTCCAACAGCTTTCAACTAAAACAGGGTGTATTATGTAATGAGAAAGGCAGTTAGACCAACATAATGGATCCATGTTCAGATCAGAGGTACATAAAGAGTTTATTAGCTGCGCAAGCAACTGAATAACAGCCTATATCGATTGAGCAATAACCTACACTAGCCAACAATGTTTGACCAAAGTGATGTATGGCAGCAGGGATTCATCTAGATAACATTTCCATTTCAAAACTCAAATCAAGACGCACAAGCATATAATACCCTATATACAGGGCAACATATACCAAACATAATACCTGTATATCCTATGTATAAGTTTCATAGCAGCTTTGTAAGACAACACATTGAAGAGAGCAGACTGATTACAGAAATGACTTAACGATCTCTTAAGATCAGCAAATGAATTTGCCAACGAGTCTTAGCAATCCCCAAAATGTCTCACTTCTTTCTAAGTCCAATAGTGCTAACTAGCAAATTGAACACTTCTACCAAATAATGACTCTCCACACACAGGGCAGCTTGGCATATAAGAATATTTAAAATCCAAACAGACTCCAGAATATCAACTGAAACAGCTTGTGTATTCATTTAATCTCAAGTTGGGGAATGGATTATATAAAAAAGCACAAGGTAAGATTCAAGCAGAAATCAGTGGCTGCTCCTGAACCAAATTAAGTCAAACATTAATAGAACAGCCCTTTTAAACATGATAATGGAATTCTAGAACATTAACTGAAATTCATTAAAACCCAAATGTTGGCCCATATGAAATCTAAAGAGGACCCATCATAACCAGAGAAAATTCAGTCTATTTAATTATAGGCAAGGTTAACACCTTTTCATATTTTTCAAAAGGGCACACGCAGGTTAAAATAGTTAAATCCTCTTTGTTAAAGTTCAAAAGCATAAGGAAGGAACAGGGCAGATTTTGGTACTGCACTATCTTCTGCCTCTTCTATCTGGTTTTAACTAATTGAGTGAGAGGAAGGAGTTACAGCCTTATTACCTAAGCTTCTATGAGTATACAACAGAAATATGTCTATCCCTTTTAAATAAGTCAAGTTTCACAGGCTTGGGCAAAGTCTATTCAACAAATATACCAAAATTATATGCCCAACCAGACTACCAGTAATACTAAACAGGGAGAAAATCTGAACAGACTAGCTAAATTAGGCGTGGATAAGTTTGGGCTAAACCAAACAATATCAATAAAATGAACTGATTTACACACACAGCAACCATTATGAAGCAAAAACCCAGATTAGACTAGGAAATACCACAAGGCTAGTCTAATAATTAAGCTAAGACAATAAGCTAAACTTGTGAGATGATAGATTGAGATTAATCATTCTAGCAGCTGAGTTGATGGTGAGATCATGCAGGATTAAATGCAACTAATCTGATCTAAAAATATACTAATCTAATAGACTAGCATGCCAAACTAAACAACATCTACCAAACGAGCTAAACTAATCATACGAACACAAAGCAAAATTAAATACCAAACAAGATGAAACAGGTGTCTGAGATTAATTCTCTTTTCACATTATGCTCTTATAGGAAATTCTTTTTATGGAACTGAAGACAGACAACATTCAGGCTTACTCATTCTCATAAAGTTTATACATCTGTTCCCAGCTTAACAGACACAACAAAGGCAAACAAGCATATATGTAATGAAGCAACCATACAGAATCACATTTAAGTCATATGGCACACGACTGACAGATTTCGTCAACAGGTGATTTCCAACACTATTATCAGACTTCAACAGAACATCGGCACGAGTTTACGGGTACTGACTGCATTTAAATCTTGCCATGAGTGTTACACTAATCGACTTGTTCAACTAAATGACATAGATAACCTATAGAACCCCAAAATGAACTAAGCTGCCAAGTCGACTACAAATAGTTGGAACAGAACCTGATGCCAAGAGAATTACTGATTCTAGCTTATACGATCTAAATGGAAAAGAATCCGTATTCTAATGACATCTACGACATGAATGAGCACCTCACAAACTACAGCCCCATATAATCACAGAATCACTAATATACACCTTGAAATCTGAGCAAACATGGCAAGAGTAAAAGAAGATAATACTGACCTTTTGTTGGTGCAGTGAAGTGGGTGTCGACGCGTCGAATCTATACTCGAACTCGACGAGCTCGAAATCGGTTGAAGAAACTAAAGTTTTAACGAAAAAAAAGAGTAATCGTTCGCTGTCTTTGTTGATTAAAACTTGTGTTTGTGGGAGTTTTCCCTTTTTCAGATCCCTTTTCGATGTTCGGATTGTTTTTTCCTCCCCCCTCCCTATCTCCTGATTCAACTAGGATTATTTATAGGGCTTTCTCCATAGAGATGAGCGGTGGTGATGATGAAAAGGAAAAAGAGGAGCGTGAGGCGTGGGGGACAAAGGTGACAGACGCATGGAGATGGCAGAGGTGTGGTGGGGAGAACGTGGGGAACAGGCGTGTGGAGGTGTCAGAGAGAAGGAGAAGTGATGGAGAAAACAATGGGGTGTGAGTGCGGCGGCTAGGGTTTAGGGTGAAGGGGAGGAAGAGAACGACGATGAAGAGAGAGGAAGGGGAGAGAGGAGGAGCGGCGGCGAAAGAGATGAAGGGAGAGATGAGGCGGAGAGAAAAGAGAAAAGGGAGAAGACGATGAAGGAGGCGGAAGTCGAAAGAAAGAAGGAGAAATGGGATTAGGGTAAAGAAAAGAGAATTGGACTGGGTCGGGTCGCGGGTAATGGGCTGGTCCGTTTGGGCTGGCCCATTAATTTAAACATGGTCTGAAAATGTGGGGTTTAAAATGTGGGTTGGGTATAAAAATGTAGGTTATTTATTTGGATAGGGAATAATATTGTATTGGTATTTTGGGCCATTAATTTGTTGGTCCTTCCTCCGCTATTTAATTATCTTCGGGCTTCTAATTTAGTAACTGGTAAAATATATATTATGTAAAGACAATAAATAATTAATATGTAAAAAATAAATATTTTGCAAAGTGTTGTCTTGTAATTAATTTAACGAATCGGAACCTGAAAACGAAACGATGACTAACTGTTTTTAAAATTTGTGATAAAGTAATGCTCATAATATTGAAAATAAAAGTAGTGATATTAATAGTAGTAGCAATAAAATATCGCGAAAAATAAAGTATTTAGCTCGTTAGTAAATTTAAAAACCCGGGTAAATTAAATAAAGGAGGGACAAAATTGGGTGTCAACAACGGTTTGTGATAATTCATATGAACGATCAAAGTTGGAAAATCAAGTAAAAAATTTAACAATTACGATGAAGATTTCGTCTAATCTGTTGGTTTGAAGTGGCTAGTTTCGGAGGATCATGTTGAAATGATGCTTTTCTCTTATTTTTATTTACTAAAGAAACAATTGTTTGGACGATTTAGAAGCGGTGCTTTCCACAAAGAGGTGCAATTGAAACATAATTATTTGAATGTAATTATTAAGTATTATATTTAAATTAGAGGGAAAAAGCAAAAAAAAAACAGGAAAAAAGATAAATAGGCTTGTTGATCTATGAGACATGCCACATCGCCGGGCCTATGTCGTGGGATTATATAAATATAGATTGAATTATTGCCCTACAGACCTGTACTAAAACACATTCTATAGACCATGGATCCGCAAGCCAAACTGGTCGTACAGGGCACTAACTCTCCATTAGTATCAACATGCCCACCACTTCTCGAATTGTAACTTGCGATTTGCCAAATCATGAATGTAATCAAAACATTGGAATTTGGACAATGCCAACAGACTGCATCTTAATTACCAATCCAGACACACTCAATCTTAGAAATCTTCCACTAGAGCGCAAACCTAAGCCCCAACAATAATCACACAGGAGGATGAAAGCCTCCATCGACGACCAAATTATGGCCAGTGACAAACTGAGAGTCATCTGAAGCCAAAAACAAGACTGCATCAGCTACATGAGAAGCTCTTAAAGTCCCATTTTTTAAGCAATTGAAAGACTCAAACAGTTTCTCTAAATCCTCTACACTCATCTTCATCGATTTCTCTAACAATGGTGTTGCCACTGCCGCTGGAGAAACACAGTTCACACGTATACCATACTTACCCAGTCCTTTACTTGCACACTTCACCAATCCAAGTACTGCATGCTTCGACATTGCGTAGTCAATTTGCTTTGTTATCCCCATTGTGGCCGTCAAGCTCGCCGTGCATATTATATTCCCTTTTACACCACTCTCCACCATGGCCTTCGCCGCGTGTTTCACACACGCCACTGACCCGCGTACGTTGATCGCGAATAGGTTGTCTAAAGCATCCAGATTAAACCCTAGGATATCTTGTTCATGCTCGTGTGTGCTAGCAATTCCGGCATTACTGAACATGATGTTGACCTTACCGTGAATCTCCACCGTCGATTGCACCAACGATTGAACCTGTTTCTCGTCTGTGACGTCACATTTGATGAAAGTGCAGTGACTGGACCCGATGGATTCCGTAACTGATCGACCCTTTTCTACTTGGATATCAGCAATTACAATCTTAGCACCATGTTGAGCAAAGAGACGTGACGTGGCTTCGCCGATACCACTTGCTCCTCCGGTAATGATGGCAATTTTACCTTCCAATTTTTTACTATCCATTTTCTTCAATTTTTGCACCCAATTTGAAGGTAATACTTTAGTACTGGTGTATTTATCCATAACTTGAGACTTACCATCTTCTTGGACGTTGACACATGCAACAAATTGAAAAGAAAATTTGACATGTGCAGTGTGGAAACTTCATAAAAGTAATTATTATGATTAGATAAAGGCCAACATCAGTTGAATTTTGCGAGTTATTAAATTAGCAGAACTACCCTCAAATTTGTCTGTTCTTATGTAGCCGCCCTGGGCCAGGGAGGGGGTCCAAACTTAGATATAGTTCATTTTCTTGTTATAATCCAGCAAAAAAGGGTCCATTCAGGCAGAAAAAACTTTGTCTCACATGTAATTGAAATCTGCAATTCACAAGAAAGACGTTTCTAGTTTTTCAAGATCCTAACCATTTGAGTTAAATAAACAATATCAGCTGTGTTTTGAACTAATCTCGTTTTCTTCTAGAAGCATCCAATGCCTCCTTAGGACCAAAGCATCTTCTTATTATCATCCTCAAATTTACAAAATGGCAGACCAAGAAAACGAACTTGTAGATGCCACAAACAGTTTATATACAAGTTGTAATTAAATTTCATGTGGTTTGTGATCAGAAAATTTAATTTATTACTAGAGTATAATACAGCAAGCCATAATATTGTAGCTTTAACAATTAAATTATGCAGAATGTATGTAGAGCGGACACAGGATATCTTTGTGATGGTGGAATGTAATCACACTTGCCCCCCCCCCCCCCCCCCCCACCCCCTTTCTTCTTGATGGCTGACAATTTGTCTTAATTGATTGATTCAGGCTAGGAAAGCTCCATCGATGGTGATAACATGGCCAGAAATAATGGAGCGTTATCAGAGACCGAGAACAAGGATTGCATCTGTGTTCTACCACATGAGGAAGTTGTATTAATTTATCCTTCAACTAGCTGAAAATGCTTCTCGATTTCTCGACCTTTCTCTGCAGCACTCTAGATAGAAGGTACTCCTCCTGCTTCAATTTGTTTGTCTTACTTTCCTTTTTAGTACTTTTTAGTTCCAACTTTCCACATGACATGTTTAAGACCGCAAGACTAAATGACATTTTGATACATTCTACTTATGATCACAAGATTCAAAGGACTTCTCTACTTTTGAAACTCCGTGTCAAGTCAAAATCAGAAAAATAAAATTGAAATAGAGGGAGTAGTATGTAAAAGCAAAGAGGTGAAAGAACTCACTCTCATCTCCTGTCGGCGAAGCTGCCTGCGTCAGTCAAATGATAGCATCATTTGATGTTGGCCAAATGGTTAGTGAAAAGTGTCATTCCGAACCCATGAAGTTTAAATTCTGGATCCGTCTTTGTATATAAGATTGACTCCAAAAGTGTGTCCCTTGTCAAGATGAAGGACCTCTTGGACATAGTCTTGGGCAACTCCTGTAACCTGCATTGCTGAGCATGATACAAGTTGATCATAAATCTCGATACCATGATCACAAATTTTCTATATTGGTATCATATCAGAGGATGGTGGAGAGTCAATCGATTTTGCTTCCTTCTGGTCATGTTGCATTACTGGATTTCAGCAGTAACCCAGAGGCAGATTCTGGGGAAAAGGCACATCCACAGCTATAGCGAATGCCACTTTCTGTTTTTCTAGAGAGCGGCCTTAGCACTTAACCATGGTTAAGTGAGACATGCGAATATTTGTTTGATGTAAGAACCAGGTGTGTGGCTAAGTCTTTACCGTTAGATGTTAGGGATGTTCTGATTTTCTACCAGCTTGTCTTGTTGCACAGAATTTCTATTAAATGGCAATAGTGGACAGGGTTCTGATATTTATCAAGTGTAAACGAAAACAAAGTTGCAACTTTAAAGAAGCATATGAGGAGTATTTCATGCAGAAGAGCATATTACATCATCGTAAGCAAATCGATCAGCAGGCAACATGAGTTAATACTTTCAACATTATCCCACTATATCAATCACAGCAAAAAGTTGAAGACACTAGTCACTGCAAAATGTTTTCAATGTGTGATGGAGATACGAGCCTGTTAATTCTACACCACTAAGATGGTACCCAGAGGAGAGAATCTCGTAGCATGTATTAAACCAATTCTCGGTAGGGAGCGTTTTACTTCTCCATCTTATATAAACAAAAAAAAAAAGCTCAAAAAACAGAACAAGTGCATTGATAGACCTATTTGTTTGGTTTTCACTTTTCTGATTTATTGAATTAGAAATGTTTAACTGGTCAAGCTAGATAAGAATTAGTTGTACATAACTTACACTCAAAAAAATATAAGAGGATATCTGCAAAACATAGGCGATAAAGGGTAAAGCAACAAGGTTTGGAACTGATCACTCACATACAAAAAATAAATAAATAATTAGAAGAATAAAAAGATCTGCCTTAGGAATTGTTCTTCCAATTTATTCTTCACAGTCAACCGTACCGGGTCGGATCCAACATTTCTTGTACATCACCTATAGATTTTTATGTAAAAATTTCAATAAATTTTATTAAAAATTGAACGCATAATGGAATAATAGAGTCCATGCTAAAAATATCAGTAAGAGGGAATTCATTAAATTAAAATCTTGGATTCACTTTTGCTACATTAGTATACTGTGTACTTCATAAGGCCACAATTGCATTGCTTCTTCTCAAGTTGCCAATTTTATCTTTATTTCAAAACTTTCTAAAACCTGGAAAAATACAGGAATCTTGAGATTCCTATTTCTACACAAATCAGGCTTCTATAGTTAACATATTTTCCTTTATTTTGAAAATTTCCTAAAGGCGTAATACATACATAGACTCTCAAGTTTGATCTCATTTTTTAAGTATGCCTTCCAACTTTGAGTGTACACAAGTAGGCACCTCAACTTGTTTTTACTTTAACTTACAAAATGATCATCTAGACACCTTCAAAATTATGTGTCACGTCAATGCCACATTAACATTTGTGTTTATGTGTTTAACTTTTTACAAGTTGAGATGCCTACTTGTACACACCTAAAGTTGGAGGTCATACTTAAAAAATGAGGTCAAGTTTGAGCGCCTATTTATGTATTATGCCTTTTGCAAAACCTTGGACAATTTAGGAAACTTGAGGTTCCTATTCCTATACAAACTAGGCTTTCCTCAAAGTCAATAAAAGACTTACCCGGCTGGAACAATTGGTCACACAACCTCTTATGTTCATTTAGGTTACAACTTTATAATTCGCAGTATCACTGCACCCTCTCGAATTCGCAATTTCTCTTAAGCTATGGACTCATCGCAGCTTAATGTTGTCATCGGAATAATAAACCCTATGTGCAACGACGACAAGTCAAAACAAAATCTGAATAAAGTCATAAATTCAATTGACAAGACCCTAGGAATTCTCCACCAGCTTTATCTCACCGTCGACTCTTCTTACAATCAACTTGCCCTTGTTCAAGGCATGAATAATCTTGTGGTTGAGCTTGATAATATGGCCAAATTGGGAGATAAATGCAATAGTATTCAAGTGCCAATGGAGGTTCTCAACTTGATTGATGATGGCAAGAATCCAGATGAATTTACAAGGCATGTGTTGAATAGTTGCATTGTCAAGAACCAAATCACTAAATTCAAATCAGATGCATATAAGGCTTTGCGAGACCATCTCCTCGAGGAAAATTACGGACAACTTTGACTGCCAAAAATTGTTTTAAAATTTTGGAAGATGATTAATTTTTTTTAATTAATTTTGAAGACACAAGTTTATTGCAATAAAATCTATTCTTGACGTATTTAAGACATATCCTACTTCAAGAATCCAAGCCAGTCTTCCTTTTATATTATTCTCTTCCATTAATTAATTTAACTATTTCTTACGGCCTCTTTCTTTTCTTTTGCTATTAGTATGGCATTTATTTATTCTTTTCCCCGTATTTAAAAGGACTGATCAATTAATATTCCTCATGTTTTAAAGGATTAAGTTTTAAGACGAGCGAAATACATAGAAAAGTTCTAAAGTATACGGTTTATAATTCCAATGCTAACAAAAATGCATATAAACGTTATTTGGTCAAAATCTGAATTCGGAAAGTCCTCAATGGGAGAAAGATGTATAAACATATATTACAGCAATTTTTAGTACACGTACAAACTAATCCCGAATTCCCGATACGACTCTTACTGGAGTTCTCGTTGTACGCTTTGAGTGTTATACGGTTTCTACAATGCAAACCAAACACCTTATTAATTTTACATGAATAACTTATCTCCTATGTAGCTACCAAACATGTTACTCCTACTTATGCAAAATTTAATACCTAAATAACTCACCTCCAAACCATCTACCAAATGACCCGCAATGGTGTTGTAGTTCTAGTTAGTGCGATAGTGCTAACCAAATTTGTGTGTCCACTAAATAGGGAGAAATTGTCACGTAGTAGCAACAGGTAGGGGTGTACATGGACCGGGTTGGTTCCGATTTTTCAAATACAAAACCAAACCAAACCATTTATATTGAGTTTTTAAATCTATAAACTAAACCAAACTAATAAAAGTCGGGTTTTTCAATATCAGTTTTTCTCAGGTTTTTCGAGTTTCTCAAATTTTTCATTGTATTTAATGAAAAGCACCATACAACAACATCTGCTTGATAATTTGCAAACTTCCCCCTCAAAACTACTTTCTTTAGATACAGAATATTCTATCAAAACATTTTTTAAATCATCCAAGTCATTTGGATTAATATAATATCATGCTATATACGGAGTAATAAACTTGAAGCAAAAAACTTGGCCAGTGGTCTCGTGAAGATTCAAAAAGTAACTACATTCATATGAACTCTCTGCAACTACCCCCAAGAACTCAACATTTGGCCAAAACACCTTCTCAAAGTGCAGAATAATCTTGTTCTCAATCTCTATACCTAGTTCATTGATGGCAGCCTCTTTCCATTCAGGTAATCTGGGTTCAAATTTGATCTGGTTCAATTTTAAAACACCAAGAGGAACGACAATAACTGGAGCCTTGCAGGGTTGCTGATTTGAGAGGAAAGAGAAGAGGGCAAAAAAATGTAAAATGCAAAAGGGAAGAGGGCTTCTAATTTTAGGAGAAAATGTATTGTAGCCATAGGGTCTCTTTTGTTACATTGCATATGTTTTCATTTCCTTTTGATTTAGTTTCTTATTGGGCTTTTTGTGTATTCTTTCTATGGACTTCAAATACGGGAGCAAATTTCACAAAATTAAGTCCAAATCTTAATGTAAAAATATAGAAATTATGACAATATTAATAATTACATTCTATTAAATATTTTTATGTATAAAATAATTTAAAAGTAGTATACATCTAAGCGGGTAGGTTTGGGTTCTGTTTGACTCTTTTTAGTTAAAACCAAACCAATCCTATAATGATCGGGTTTTTTCCCAACACCAAACCAAATCACTAATATCGTTTTTTTTTCGATTTGATTCGATTTGTCGATTTGGTGCGATTAATCGGTTTGGTTTGTACAGCCCCAGCAACAGGGCTTTAATTTCCCTCCGAACAAGTCGTAGCTTATCCTATGACTTACAATTATATATCCAGGGCCCACTAATACAAGATTTAGAATTTAATTTTTTTTTTTAAATTCATCCGATTTCAAATCTTGTATAGTGGGCCCCGATATTATACGTTTTTTTTTGTTGCAAGTCGTAGTATAACCTAAGACTTGTTCTAAGTCTACAAAAAAAAAAAATGGAAGTATTTGCGAACAACTCGTTTTGGTTTGTGAAATTTTTAACATCATTCTGTTTATTTGCTTTAAATTCGTGTCATTTTAGCTCCGGACTCTACACTAAATGGTGCCTAGAGGCGAGGATCTCGTAGGATGTATTAAACTTAGGGGTGTCAATGTTTTTCAAAAATACCGACTTAACCGATCAAATCGTACCGTATCGAATTGATTTTTAGGTTTTTTAAATAAAATCAACGGTTTTTATATGAATTTATAACCGTATCAGATAATTTGGTTAGCTTTTAATTTTATAAAAATAAATCAAAAAAATACCGAATCATACCGAATAAGTTTATATGTGTAAAATATATTCTATATATTAAATTTAAATATAATAAAATATTAAAATTTACGCCTTGGGTTCGAGATGATGAAAACATCTACAAGTCGGCAACATAATTAAAACCTAAAGTTTCAACGCTGAAACCTATTATATTATTGATATCAAATTGGTAGGCATCTTGAGTAGTAACTAGCTTGTAAGCTACGAGGTATTCCAACGATCTCGGATAGAAAGCTACAAATTATTATATATCTTTCTTCTTGTATGATTTTAAATTTATCTTAATTGGACACTTAATCTTAGTAGACATCGTTCTTGAGTCCCATTTTGATTGATTTTTGCCCCGTCGTGCGATCTAAATTATACTTTTTGTCTTTCCTTAACATTGTTTTACACTATCTTAAAATAGTAGGATCAATCTTTATTCTTGTTGTCTTTCATGTTTTCTTGATCATCACCCTTTAAATAGTAAAAAGTAAAAATATCTAGAGAGTTTCTGTCATAGTCCTGTAGAAGTATGCATCGTGTCTTTAACTTTTACAAACTGTAACATGATGTTCTTTTTTGAAAGAAAATCGCAAAATTAACCGAACCGTACCGATACCGAAGAGAAACCGAGATGATGGGACAATTTCGAAAAGTTTAATTTTGGCTCTACAAAATCAAATAACCAAAAAATTGATATGGTATAAATTATATAAAATAACCGTCCGAACTGTACCTTTGTCACCCCTAATTAAACCAATTCTAGGCAGGGAGCTGTGACTTTTTAACTTCTCAATCTTATACAAAACGAAGCTCAAAAAACAAAACAAATAGACCTACTTGCGGGTTTTCTGATTTATCGAATTAGAAATGTTTAACTGGTCAAGCTAGATAACAATTAGTTACTCTAATTCTTACATAACTCACACTCAAAAAAATATAGGAGAATATTTAAAAACATAGGCGATAAAGGTTGAAGCCACAACATTTGGAACTGATCTCTGACATACCAAAAAATAAATAAGAAGAACAAGAAAATCTGCCTTAGGAATTGTTCTTGGACATCACCTAAAGATTTTTATGTAAAAATTCACAAAAAATTAAATAAATTTTATTAAACTTGAACCCTATAATTTAATTAATAGAGTCCGCGCTAAAGATTTAAATATGGAATTCATGAAATTAAACTCTTGGATTGACTTTTGCTGCATTAGTACACTGTACATCATAAGACCACAATTGCC
Source organism: Lycium barbarum (assembly GCF_019175385.1). Classification (NCBI taxonomy): domain Eukaryota; kingdom Viridiplantae; phylum Streptophyta; class Magnoliopsida; order Solanales; family Solanaceae; genus Lycium; species Lycium barbarum. The sequence continues at coordinate 133,773,336 of NC_083339.1, forward strand.
TTGCTTGCTTCTCAAGTTACCAATTTTGCCTTTATTTTAAAACTTCCCTCACCTGGACAATTTAGGGAACTTGAGATTCATATTTCTACCCAAACCAGGCTTCTCAAGTTTCCTTTATTTCAAAATTTTCAAAAACCTGGAAATTAAGGAAACTTGAGGTTCCTATTTCTACACAAATTAGGCTTTCCTCAAAGTCTATAAAAGACTTATATGGCTGGAACAACAGATCACACATCCTCTTCTGTTCATTTAGGTTACCTTTCAACTTTCTAATTGGCAATACCATCTATATCATCCCCAAACAAAACTGAAGATGGAGAATCTACAAACCTCGTATGAGTTCAAAGTTTGGACAGACGATTTCATCATTCCGAAGGAGATCAACTTGAAGAGCATCAAGAACAACAACCCTTATTCTACTACCCCATTATTCTTGATCGAACTTCGGGTTCAAGAATTTGTTCAGTATCTACCAGAGAGCGAGGATTCCATAGTGGAGGAACCACGAGGTCCATTTATCGTGGAATCTTTTTATTTGCCAAGTAACGCTGTTATTCGTGATGATGCTGTAGATGATAGCATATGCGAAATACTAAGCTCTATAGGTGTGCCACTTTACTCAATGCTGCCAATCATCCAAGAAGTCTCTTCCTTTGCTCAGACCATGATGTCTCTACCTGCCAATTTGGGCCGCCCTTTGCTTCCTATTGTTCTTGGTATTGCAGTTAACAGTTGGGATCCCAGGGGCACTGCCACTGCAATGTCCTCTGTTTCAATATCGCCTCAACAAGAATTGAAGATGGAGAATCTACAAACCACCTATGACTTCAAAGTTTGGACAGACGATTTTATCATTCCGAAGACGATTAACTTGAAGAGAAATTATATTACTACTCCTTGTTTCATGATCGAACTTCGGGTTCAAGAATTTGTTCAGTATTTGCCAAAGAAAGGGGATTCCATAGTGGAGGAACCTCGAGGTCCATTTATCGTGGAATCTTTCTATTTGCCAAGTAACGCTGTTGTTCGTGATGATGCTGTGGATGATAGCCTCTGCGAAATACTAAGCTCTGTAGGTGTGCCTTTGTACAGAATGCTGCCAATCATCCGAGAAGTCTCTTCCTTTGCTCGGACCATGATGTCTCTGCCTGCCAATTTCGGCCGCCCTCTACTTCCTATTGTTATCGGCATTGCGGTTAACAGTTGGGATCCCAGAGACGCAGCAATCGCGCACGAGAGAATTAAAGATGAACGCCTATACAGGGTTTGTCTTACGCCCTATTTAAGGTATAAGGTACAGGATTGAAGCCTACCAGCAGCTATTTCACTAGGAAAGTTTTAAGGTGGAGAGAAAGCTCTTGAATCTTGATTATTCTTAGTTTCAACCTTTATTTTTTTGGACACTGTAAATCGGGGTTTTCATTGCTTATATAGCTAGCTGGATGTAATTACTCGTTTTAGGTATTCCAGTTTCATCTAATATACATCTTTTCGATAATTAGTTAGTGTCAAATTACAGATGCGCAACTTGTTTCATGCCACTCATCTGTACATTTAATCTGGTTAACTATATATTTCCTTAAGGCTAATTCTTATAGTACTGCCACCAAAAGAATGTTGATGTTATTAAGTGTAGAAGAGGGACAAATCATATTTTGAAAATACCTAGTTTATGTGCAATGTTATATGAGAATCTGCATCGAAATCTATGCGGCGTTCCATGTTATTTCCTTATTCTATCTTCTTATCAGGCGTTCCATGTTATTTCCTTATTCTGTCTTTTTATCATCACTATCATTTCGTTTATAACGGAAGATTAAAGAATATAACTAGTAAATGATTAATTGTTGTATCGTATATTCATGTGAAATCCAAGTACAAGGAAGATTGATTTGATATGCATTTGATGGTTGCTCGAAGCTTGCTTCCTCTACAAATTTCTCCAATTCTTCAACTAGAATATTTGTTTGCAGGCTCTGACAAAGGTCCAATCCATAAAAATGAGACTTATGAGGACCTATGGCATCAGTTTCAAAGATTGTAGTGGAGGTAGAGGATGGAGATGACTAAGACGATGCTGATGATAATGATGATGGTGATGAGTGTACTCTCTAACAAAATTGAGTTGAAAACAATTTGCAATTGGAGTTATATATTGGACATCAAGTTCAATCCCCGACTTATTAGCAAGCCGAAAATGAATTTTCTGCCAAAAACATAAGATATTTTGAACAAAATAACTATGGTAAAACGTCACAAAAACAGCTAGTATGCATCATAATTTAACAAGCAATAAATGTTTTACCACTGATATTTGTTTTTCCTGATTCCTCTCTTTCAATTTTATGTATCTTACATTGCATTAGGACTCAGTCGATGTCACTCTCACTCTCTTCCCATTTTTAGGACCCAATTAAAGGTCTTATTTCCTTCTCTTCTTTTCTTAGTAGCTTGATACAATATGTATATTATTTTGTCTCTCAAATAGCTACCGAATGACATCACATATGTCTCGGTACGCATCGAACAAGTAACGACATATCTTTTAAAGTACTATTCTTTTTAGCAATCAAGTTAAAGTCAAAAAAGAGAGAGAGAGAGAGAGAGAGAGACTATAGCAAGCACACAGGAGGAGGCAGGGCAGAAAAAGTTAAGCGAGTTTACGACACTTCAACTATGCCCTGCAAAATGTGGACTGCTGTTAGTTTTTTTAAAAGTTTGAAATGCATCTCCAACTCATACCATACATAAGACATTCAGATAGCAATTGCATCCAATTTCCTATCTAATATCTTACAATTTATAAGGGTGCCCTAGAGTACATTTTTCACCTTGCAGTTTAATACTGTAAACTGAATTCCACACTATTATCTATCTGATCTCAATTGTTCTAAGATTCAAACCTGAATAACCCCCAAATGTGTACCTTAATCAGAGAAGCAACATGGAGGATACCTGAGAAAAATGCTCCTCCTTCCGCGTCTGATTCTGAAAAATATAGTGCCCTTGGTTATCCAAACTTCAAATTCATACTGATACAGGTCCATAGATATTTCATACGTTACAAAGTTGGTAATCAGTTAACCTCCTACCAACCTAATTGTGTAGAACTGCGTACACTATGTTACAGGGAGCTGTTGCTAAGGGCGTTCAACTGCTATCTTCCTCAACTGTATGCATCAACGAGAACTAACGGGTAATGGTATTTGCAACCCTTCTGTAAACAACATTATTGTAGAAGTTTCTTGTCCGAAGGAACAAAGCCAAGGCCACAAGAGCCCCAAACAAAGTGGAAGCTGCCATGATAAAGAAGGATAACATGAAGCAGTGAGTTCCAGTACACATGTTCCCATCATCCGATGCTTCTTTATCGTAGATGTATCCAACTACCCAGACAGACAGTACATAAGATCCTACAGGGCCTGCTACAGTTATGGTGTTAAATATTGTTCCCAGATGCACTGCACCAAATATCTCAGAAGCAATTGTGGGCATTAGTGACCATTGTGATCCGTAACAAATACCAACTATAACAGAGCCGGCATACAAAGCACCAGGCAGACCAGATGCTATCACGGCATGACCAACAGTCATACTAGCCAGAGTAACAACAATAAATAGTGGTCTAGACCAACCTAGTGAGCATAGGAAATAATCTGAGATATAACCAGCCCCAAAGCGACCAAGAAAATTCCAGATGCTCCATAGAGAAACTAGAGTGTTTGTCTCTAAGATTGTGTATCCAAGTGATCCTCCTATCTGGCTAATGTTATTAACGGTGGCCAGCCCAGAGCCCATTCCACATGCAGTGGTGACAAACAAAAACCAAAATCCAGTGGTGCACATTGCCTGAAAAAGGTTCATGTTTTCCCCCCATTCTGGAGTCTTCCTCTCATTCATATCTCTCTCTTGATCAGCACCAGCAGGCAACTCGTCATAGTTACCATGACTTGGCCCCATGTCCACAAAATGTGCCTGAGATCTATTTTGCTCATCCTCCGGTGAGTTTTGCTCGAGTAAGTATTTAATTATTCTATAAGACTTTTCCTTCTGGGCCCTGATTGCAACAGAGATCGGGGAAAGCAGCAAGAAAATGAGTACAGTAAAAATAGTGATGCGAACAGACATTTGTAAAGAGAAGATGTTTCCCACGATGATAACAGCCATGAGATAAGTAGCCATTACCAAAGCAATCAATGATAAACCATTCAGATGCTTCTTCTGATCATCTTCAGTTGTTTGCGAGATTGTTACAAACGACATAAGTAACAGAGTGGTAATAGGAGGCAACAATGCCAACAACAGAAGATATGCAGTGGGCTTGTTTCTAAAGATTGTCTGATATACTTGAATTAGTATTGCTCCACTCAACCCGAGGAAGCCCTGCATAGATGGAATTATAGAAATTAAATCAAACATCAAAATAGGGGACAAGGGAATATAGATAAACTGGAAGCCATGGGACAAACAAGATTAGCATCACAAGCTTTCTGAGATTTCCAACTTATTACTCTCTGATCTTTCAATTTTACTTTGAGACTTGGTGCTAAAATCAAAGGACTGCCAATTCCTTCTATATTATGAAGAGAAGAAGATACAATTAACTTCATGAATGACTCGGCTTCTCTAATTAATTTTTTGGAGGTCAAAGACTGTAACGACCCGTTTAGTCGTTTAACACTTTTGGAATCTTTTTCGTTAAAATACCCTTTCCGTAGCTTTGAATGGTATTCTTGACTTGCGGGAATTGGTGGCACGGTAATTTAATTGGCGGATACTTTTTGAAATACATTTATTTTATGAGTATAAATATTTTATTCATAGGAATATTATTTGCACACATATAAGGTATAATTTAATAAATAGAGTATTTGACCGAGTGTGTAAATTTTAAATTACTCAAGTGGCCAAGTGAATAAGTGAAGTGGATTAGTATTGTAATAAGCTATTGGGCCAAGCCCACCTTATATTTCTTACGTGCAAGTGCCTTAGGGGTCATATCTAGTCCTCAAATTAGTACGTGATCTGGAAAAAGAGAAACAAGTGTAGGGCAGTTACGTTTCATGTGGCACATAAAAAGTTAGGGAGTTATCATAAGACATCAGGTACTAGTTTAACCTCCATATAATTTAGATGTACTAAATTATATGTACACCTCCAAATTCATGGCAATTAAGATTTTGGGATAATTGAAGGTTTTGAGCTCTAGTCTTAAGAGATGAGAATTAATGATTTGAGAGTCCATTTATGGATGAAAATGACTAATTTTCTGGATATATGACCCTTAGGTTATGGATGATATGATTTTCTAATAAAATTCCAGTTTTGCCCTTGTGGGCCCGTGGTCACTTTTTAAGGTTGTTTTTGGGTTTCGAATATAAGTATGGCATTAGATTCGTATTCTAATCTAAATCGCATATTTGATAGACTTTGATCGTTCAGAGGCTCTCCGCAAAGGGAAGGCGTTGGTTTGATCGTTCGCGGCACCAACTCGGCCCTCGAGATAGGTTACGGTCTGCTTTAGTTAGACTCTGCTTAGAGAATCATATGTAGTTGTAGTAATTCACGGGGATAGCATGTTAGGCCTTCGGGCATGGAGTGGAGGTGAATTCCGATTAAGTTGGTTCTGTCAGCTGTTATGTGGGCTTGTCGCCATATGTGTTATTTTCTGTGATTATCACCTGTTTGCATCTTCGTCACATACTAGCTCACTCATCACGTGAAAAGGAACTGTAATATTGATAATTGAACAGTGGACAGTAATATGACTAGTACTTGTTGATTGTATATTGGTGATATTGTTGAGACTGATATCATGCATGACATGTTTTCCATAATATTCTTGTGATGATGGTAAGGTGAGTGATTGAGAGACTCCGAGGTCTTTGCCGGAGATTGAGAGTGACAGAGAGACTCCGAGGTCTTTGCCGGAAATTGAGAGTGACAGAGAGACTCCGAGGTCTTTGCCGGAGATTGAGAATGATTGATAGCCTCCGAGGTTTCTGCCGGAGAGCATAAGTGGTACATGAAATTCGCGGGTCCCCCATGGGTCATGGCTATGAGGCACTGGCCTTAGCATGTGTGTACGAGAGTGGAGTGAGAGAGGAGACTGTTGCATTGCATTGCATTCATCCACTCATATATTTGACTAGTCATTTGGTCAGCTATATCTATCTTGGTTGATTTCATGATTCCTTTACACTTTACTTGTATATGATACGTGACCATACCTGTTTGCTTTATGTGCTACTTGTGAGATTCCACTTCTTCATGCGTTATCTAATCATTGTCGGCCTATGATGTTTACCGGTACTAGTGTTGCACTGATACTACTCTTGCTGCACTTTTGTTAGAGTGCAGAGTACGATCCAGGCTCCAGTTCTACGCCCCGTGACTGATACGCGAGGGTGACATCTTTCGGTCATTCAGGGCGAGCTACTTGGTCATCCGTGGCCCCTGAAGGACCCTCTTATTTAATTCTGTTTTTTTATTCGACAGACAGTATGTAGCCTTCGGGTATTTTCAGACTTCTATTCCAGACTATGTTTAGCGCTCTTGTACTCTTGTACCCTTTGACCAGATTTTGGGGATGTGACATTTCTAATTATGATAAGTATTTAAGACTTGACAACTTCTTATTTAATTTTTCTGCTTATTTAACTTGTTATTGGTAATGTGGTTCGCCTACTTGGAGATTTAGTGTAGGTGTCACCACGACTCGCGAATTGGGTCGTGACAAATTGGTATCGGAGCTTCTAGGTTAATTGTCTAACGAGTACAAGAGCAATATCTAGTAGAGTCTCGCGGATTGGTATGTAAACGTCCGTACCCATCTTCGAGAGGCTATAGGACATTTAGGAAGCACTTCACTTATTTCTCTCTTTTCGTGCTAGTTCAATCCGATTGGTATCTTGTTCATTCTTTTCGTGCGGGATTGTTCAGATTGGTATCTTAACCTCGTTTTTATGTTATCTCACAGATGGTGAGGACGCGATCGACTGCTATTGGAGGCCAAGAGCCTGCACTTGCACCCGCATCCATACCCATTGCCCGAGCAGTTGTCCGTGGGCGAGGCAGGGGACGTGGCAGAGGACGTGGTAGGGGCAGAGGCCGTGCAGCGGTTCCAGATAGGGAGGTGGGCATTTACACAGTTTTTTTTCCGGTGAATATGTCAATATTTATGGTCTTCCAAACATTCAATAGAATGTACCTTTCATTTTGTTAGCATCTTCCAATTGCGTAACAATCCTATTGCACCCCTCAATTTAATTCGGTTTATTTCAGCTTTACGTGCTACATCTTCATCTATCAAACCATTCTATTGGAAGATTGAATGTCCATACCAAAATTGTCTGCATTAAGGCACTACAATCCATCTAATCTCATTTCATCCTAATTTTTATTGGGGCCTAAAGTTGTATTGCGCATATCCTATCTTACTCACATTAGGTTACCATGAAATTAAAGTCAACGACAAATCTTGCAACTCGAATAAACATAAAATTGAAATCCATGGTAAACCTTGCAACTTAAAAACAAAATCAGATTCAATAACTTGTCAATAATTTCAGGAAAGTAACACGATTAGACTTGGTTAATTTCTACCAAAAGGAAGGAACTGAATTAAGTATTAACCACGCATATTCCGACTGGAAATTACTCCCTCTGCCAATTTATTTGTCTTATTTTCCTTTTTAATCCGTTTAAAAACAAACGTCTATTTCCTTTTTAGACAACTCATTAATTTCAATTTTCCACGTGGCATGTTTAAGCTCACAAGATTAAAAGACATTTTGGTTACATACCTTTAGTTAACAACCACAAGATTTAAAAAAAAAATTTACTTTCTTAAACTCCGTGCCAAGTAAAAACCGAACAAACAAATTGAAATGGAGGGAGTACTCTCACCTTCATGATGCCAACAGTGGTGCCTCTATAATTAGGGAAATTATGGACAGCAGTTACAACATTAGCCGTATTGAAGAAAGTCATAGCATGAGCAGCTAAAAGCATGTAAAGACACATAACCAATAAAGGCGGTTTAGGCAAAACCCCAACAACTGTCAACCACATAAGAAAATACCCAGCAAAACACTGAATAGCTCCGGCAAGTAACACCACCCATGGCCCACCGCAACGGCGGCGCGTGGAGGTGACTGATGTGTAGAGGAGACCGGAAAGGATTCCGACATTGGCCCCGACATCCTTAAAGACCGAAACAAGGTCGAGGGATGATTGGTCGTAACCTTGGGTTGATTTGAGAACAGTAGAGTAAATAGCGAAGGTGTAGAGTGAACCGCTGGTACACTGGATCCATATGCTAGCTACTGTGGCTACCCATTTTGTGTTGATTTTGGCTTTGAAACGGGGATTGTAATCTGGATCTAAATCCATTTTACTGATTTGCTTCTTTTTCTTTTTTTAGTTTCGAGGTTATGAATGATTTTCGAGGATTAACTCTGATTTCGTCTTACATGTTGATTGTTTACATTTTGGGGATTTCGTCTCCATGTTGAGTGTTTACGTTTTGGGGTTGCCACGTGTCTGTATGTTAGACTAATTTATGTATGACTTGTCAGAATTAATATTGGGAGTAATTGATGCCACAATTCTATAGCACGTGAACGTTAGTGTGCGTCTTTGTCTAATTTTTTTTTTTTTATTAAGCACCGGGTGTCCGAGGCTCTTTGAGAGCCAACTAATCCCGGGGTGCACAGGCCCTCGGCAAGGAGTTTTCCGCAAGTGCACCACGGGTAATTCAGGGTTTTACCCAGTCCAATGACCCTCAGAAATTGTTTGCACCCAGTGGGTTTCGAACTTGAGACCTTGAAAGGAGCACCCCAAGGCTCAAGCCAATTGCCACCAGGCCAACCCCGAGGGTTGCGTCTTTGTCTAAATTTAAGAACCTGTTTCTTTTTGGACTCTTTCTTTTTGGTCTATGAGGTAAAATAATATTTGTACATGGATCGACCCCACAGCGGAAAATCACCAATGTTAGAGGAAAGATAAAATCTATACTTTGAAAGAGATTTGAACTAGAAACCAAAGAATCCGCCACTTTTCTAGCAAAAAAAAAAAAAATCAAACTAGTCTCTTCCCTAGGCCCACAATTCAAAAGATCTCTAAAAATTATTGCTTTCTATTCTCTTTTTTTACCGACATGGCCGGGGAGATGGTTGGCCTCATTCAAGCACGAAATTCGTGCGTGAAACCTATTTATGTGTTTTTTTTGTACTAGTTTCGTTCATTTTTTTTTTGTGCTAGAAAAATCGCGGATTCAGAAACCAAACCTTCACTTGAACCACTAAGTGAAAACATAATTAACAATCTTAGGATGAAATTAGAAAATTCATATGTTTACACCCCAACACTCCTGCTATTCTATCTTACGCCATTCTCAGAGAAGTAACAATATTTTCCCATTATTTTTCCTTTTACGATAGATAACTCGAGTGGAGGTAAAACGAATTTATCACTAAAATAACCTTTCTTATAATTGAATCATAGTTTAATTCACAACACTGTCCAAAATTAAGAGTCTTTGTTACGAGATTACTAGTTACTGGTAGTATAAAAGATGGAAAAGTATATGAGTTTGTGACTTGGAAATTGGAAATAACTTGTTGAACTTCCTTAAGTAAGGCCTCATATACTAGAGAGAGAGATGTCACTCTGAAAAATGCCAAAGTAGATGTATAATCTTCGTACTTTTGATTTTCAATTCCTTTACGAAGGTTTACACATAACACATTAATCTAAATTAATTAGATAGCGCATAAACCATAAAAGGAGAACTTACGTGTTCTTCGTGTAGCGGAAGCGGAAGTCGAAGTGCGACTGAAATTACTGGCCGATGGTGGTTGTCACGATATATTATCATGATATATTAGAGCAACCCCTAAATCACAATCTAAACCCTAATATATTGTAGAGAAGAGGAGCAGAAAAATACTGCAGAAGTATATTTTATTTTACACCATAAGTGTTATTATATAGAAAATAGGGCTAAGTTTAATTACCTAATGGGCCTTAAGCGCCCCTTATGAGTGGATCCAAATTTTCTACACTCTAAAAAGAATGCTAAAAAAAGAGAGAGTTGGCGCTCTGAAAAATGCCAAAGTAGATGTATAATGGTCGTTCTTTTAATTTTCAATTCCTCTAAGAGAGTAGTCAAAGCCAACAAACCAAAACATGAACCACAAGAACTCACAATTATGCACAATATCTAGAGTTTGCTCCATCCCACTTTCCCACCCACCCCATTACAGGCAAAAAATGTTAAGATGCAGATACAAATTGCCAGTGTACTCTACAAGCATTGACCCAAATACAGAAGCCTAGGCCAAAACTTATGCCAGCAAATCGGGAGAGCCTTGTGATCAGCACAACAGCAGCGCACGGGAATAGAACCTTCTCGTCCTATAAAACAATGCCAAGGCAACTAGAACTCCAAAAAGACTTACTGATGCTAATATGAAATAAGATAACATGAAGCAGTGAGTACCAAAGCACGAATTTCCTTCTCCTGATACCTCTTTGTCATATATATAGCCGATTACTCTGACAGAAAGAACATAAGAACCAACTGGACTAGCTATGGAGATTGTATTGAAAATTGTACCCATATGGACAACACCAAATATCTCTTTAGTTATGGTAGGCATCAACGACCACTGCGAGCCATAGCAAATACCTACTAGCAGAGAACCAACATACAAATTTCCAGGAAAACCTGAAGCGATAATCACATGGCCACCAGTCATTGCTGCTAGAGTAAAGACCATAAATAATGGCCTTGGCCACCCTCTCCTGAGCAGAAATATATCTGATACATATCCAGCTCCAAGACGGCCGAGAAAATTCCATATACTCCAGAAGGAAACTAATGTACTTCTTGCCAATGTTGTGTAACCAAGTGATTCCCCAATCTGGCTAATGTTATTTATCGTGGCCAGTCCTGATCCCATCCCACATATCATAGCAACAAATAGAAACCAAAAGTCTATGGTGCACATGGCTTGCCACAAATTCTTTTGTTCATCAGGCTGCAAGATAGAGCTAGCCTTTCGCTGGACCGTATCTGTAGGCACTTCTTCATAATCCGAAAGATACCCAACAGCCAATTTATTAGGGCTCCCCAGTTCAGGTTCATCTACCAATAGAGAAGTAGAAGATGTGATTGATGGCGGCAGCCTCCGTAGATCAGCCCTTTGGGCCTCGACGACGACACTAATAGGAGAACAGAGCAGAGCAAGGAGAACCAAAAATGTAATAATCTGTGCCCATTGTGGGAAGACGACGGCGTTCTCCAAAATCCTTAAGAAGAGAAGATATGCAGCAATAACTAAAGAAATTAACAAGAAGCCCTTCAAATGTCTCTCCTCATTTCTTGAAGGTGCCTCATGGACTGTCACCAAAAACATGAGCATCAGAGTGACTATAGTTGGCAGTAACGCAAGCATCAATATCAGTGAGCTTGGGTTGTTATTGAATATGGTCTGATACACTTGTATTAGAATTGCTCCACTCAAGCCAAGAAAACCCTGGCCAAGAGAGAGTGCATCAAGCAATCGCTTAATTGAACAGACAATACATCAATGGGAGAAAGACTAGATTAGAAAAAAGAATTCTGTTACATGTCGAATGAGGAACTGAAGCGCATTATAAGACACTAAGCATATCCTAATGCTCACTGCTAAAGTCTTTATCTCTTAAGAGATCCAATTTTTATAATTCTACAGTTAACATAATTTCAAAAGCTAAGCCCCAAACTCTTTGTAGGCTTCCATCACCATGGGTACTTTCAAGATAAGTTTCACTGTAGAGAGAAGGGCTTAGCAGACAACCAGATGCATGAGCAGTAATGATACGAGAGTTGCTTTATGAAAAATCAGATTAACAAAAACAAAAGAGAAAAGACTCCAACAAATATAATTGATTATTTACGACGACAAAATAACGTGAAAACTTCACGCACATAATAGATTGAGCTTTGCTCATAATTGGTCAATAATTGAAAACACTAGGTTCTCGTTTTAGGTCTAACCAGTAATCAGACAAGTATAAGGACAAATGCAGATGCAGTATGTAAATCAATAATAGAGAGGTAAAACTGATATTTGCAGAAAGGCAATACCGGTTAATCTTTCCATTATTTTTCTATAGTTTGCGAAAGTATGCATCTCCTCGTTCGTTTTCTTGTGGCATATAATGTTCCTTCGAACTCAGAAGGGGCCTTTGCTAAGTTTGCATCAAAAGTAGAATATTTGAAGTGTCAGTTATTCCGAAGAAGAATATTATTCTTGGTAAATAGACATATTATTCTTAGTTAGGCCTCCTAGACTAAGACCAACAGCTAGCACACCCTTTAAAGGATTCTCTTTTTTTTTTTTTTTACCCCCGTTTGGAGGATCTATAGTGGTTCCACACTTCCCCTCCAGTGTGACTCGAACCCTGACCTACCAGAAGCGAATCTAGAATTTCTAGAGTATGGATTCACCACTAGAAAAAAAGAAGAAAAAATATATTAAGTTGGAATTGATCCCTAGGTAAATAACTCAACATTCAACCAAGTGCACCATTTAGCCTTCTTATAGCATGTGTTCCTGCATTTAATATTATACCAATTTTTAAAAATATATATATAAAATATCTAGTTTTACGGAGAAATCATGTATTCACGTGACCCAAAATTAGTACATAAAATTGCCCCCGTAACCTACCGATCGTAGGTTGAGGTGCCTTAGCAACTGAGCAACCCTCTCGTGTACCTTTAAAGGATTCAAGGAATAGTATATGTAACATATCTTTTGTAGTGCTCTGGCAATTGCTGTGGTGCTATAGCTGCATAGTTATAGCTAATATCTTAACCGACAAATAGATAAGATACTTCCAACTAGGACTTGTTTATCAACATTAATAAAGTATGAAATATCCCACTACCAACTCCACAATTATTGAAGCTTTTAACAGGCTAATTTACATGTTAAAAAATCATCACATGATAACTACATCAAACAAGAACCCACTCAGGGCGTATTCTTAGGTTCTATTATTCATTATTTGGTTATACAGGCTTTTTCATTTTTCTTTTTAAATTTCCCTTTCAAAAGTTATACAGTAAAGTTGTTGTCAAGGAATTAAACCCAAAAAAAAGAAGCCCCCAACAGAAAATGTTTAAGCAAAAACTGTAACAGCTTGATAGCATCCATTCCCTTAGCAAGGTATTATCTGTTTATTTTAAGAAATCATGAACAAAAAAATATATAAGAATATGGTAAACCAAGTATGGTATAAAAATTAGTGCTGGGATAACCCAGCTTATACCTTCTTAACCCACTTATACTGGGATTATTTTATACCATCTTTTAGATGGTATAAAATAATCCCAATAGATGGGATAAATTAGTCCCGGGATTATAATCCCGGGACTAATGAGTCCTTAAACCAAATGACCCCTTAGGTATAAGGTGGGTTATGCCAGCGCTAATTTTTATACCATGTTTGGTATAAGGTATAAAATAATCCAGGGATAAATTTATACCTTGTACCAAACGTGGTATAAAAATTAGCGCTGGGATTACCCACCTTATACCTTCTTAACCCACTTATACTGGGATTATTTTATACCATCTTTTAGATGGTATAAAATAATACCACTATATGGGATAAATTAGTCCCGGGATTATAATCCCGGGACTATTTCGACTAGCAACCAAACGACAATAAGAGAGGAGGATTCTGAGGTCGAGCCACTGCAATTGACGTGATACTAAAAATGCAGTGTGTTGGCCCCAAAAACAACCATGTGATCCCTCTTGTTTAAATTACATTCTACAATGGCATTTCTCATGTGACAAATAGTTACAGCATCTAGTCCGGCAATGTTTAAACTCTTGTCGTTTTGTAATCAGGACAAAGGCGGACTCATAGAGTTACGTATAACATTAATATTTGTCAGCTATCACATCATATGTCACAAAAAGAGTAATCAATCTCCACACGTAAAGCAACTCCAAAAACAGAATGCTTCACGGTTATCAATCCCCAAAACGTGAAAATGGACTAAACTCTACTGGGAAAGAGCTATTTACACAAGTAGACTAGCATAATCATTAGTCCAATAGCGTTGAAAAATGAATAAAATAATTACTCCCTCTAGCATGATTTTGATTTATGTGACACAATTTAAATTTTGAAAGTTAAATTTCTTATTTTTTAACCTAAATTAGTGAACTTAGGGGTCGTTTGATAGGAGGAATAAGTTATTCTATATAAATAGAATTGGGTGGGATTAGATGGAATAACTAATCCAACCTTCTATAAGGAATTACTAATCCCACCTTTTATCCCATATAGATGACATTGAATTGGATAACAAAGGAGTTATCCCACCAATCAAACATGAGATAATTTCAATCTCATAGGACTAATAATCCAATCCCATTCTATTCCTCCTACCAAATGACCCCTTAGGCATATAGTCTTTAGACTTTTTAAATAAAATTTACATATTTAAAAAAACTACTTAAGAAGTACTCCCTCTGTCCCAATCCATGTGACGCATTTTCTATTTTAGCCTGTCAAAAAAAAATGTTATCTTTTTCATATTTAGAAATAATCTAACTTTAAAATACTCATTTCATCAAAATAATTTATAGTTATACAAATATTTAAAGTTTATTTTAGACCATAAATTTTAAAAAAATTCTTTCTTTCATAAAATCCGTGTCAACTCAAATATAGTCACGTAGAGTTGGGACGAAGAGAGCACCCTAAGTCATAATAATAAAAATTTAAATTATTCAAAGGAATAATCAATCCGAAATTTGAAAGATGACACATAAACTTAGACGGAGAAAGGATAACATTTAAATAATTGGAGCAGAAAATCCTCCACGCAAATTAGAGAATCACTCATCTGAATAGTTGATTATAATCATAATTCGCAACATACCTTCATGATACCCACAATAGTCCCACTATGATCGGGGAAATTCTGAACAGCAGCAACAACATTAGCGGTATTAAGAAAAGTCTGAGCATGAGCAGCAATAAACATAAAAACCGACATAACACCCACAGGTGGTCTATCTATAATCCCCGTAACAGCAAGCCACATAAAGAAATAACCAACAAAGCACTGAACAGCCCCAGCTAAATGAACAACCCATGGTCCACCGTGGAGAAACGAGAACCTGCCACGTGTCGTGGTGGGTGTGGCGGCGACAGCTGTATAAAGGAGACCGGAGAGAATTCCGGCGTTGGCACCGATATCTTTGAAAACAGAAACAGTGTCAAGAGTGGATTGATCGTAAGATTGTGTGGACTTGAGCACAGGGGAGTAGATTCCGAAGGTGTATGATGCACCGCTGCTACACTGGATCCATATGCTAGCAACTGCTGCTAGCCATTTGCTGCTCTCCATGGAAATGTTCCGTGACGAGGAATAAAGTATAGCTGTCACGATTATGAATGAAGAGAATTAAATTTGACGCATCCCATTTTTAAAATATTTTATTTTTATTTTATTTAAACGCCCTTTCTTTTTGGTTTTTTTTCTTTCTGACAAGCAATTGGTTATTTTAGGTCCATAAAATAATGGGCCACGAGTATTCGTGCTTTGAAATTTTTTTCTTCGTATCTTTACATTTCTCGTAAATTAAAGTAGCTTAAATATCTATTGACGCATCCTATTTTTAGAATATTTTATTTTATTTTTAGTAACCTTTTGTTTGTTCTGGGGTTTTTCTTTGGACAAGCAATTGGTTATATATTCTTAATTTTGCTTTATAGGTTCTTGTCCTTTGTTTTACGCTACTATCTGTTGTTTTTTGTAATTTGATTTGATTATTTTATTTATTTGTGGTAGCGGCTGTTCTTTTTTTTTTCAAACTATTTTATCGTAGTCTTTTTGCTTTCGTTATTTCATTTTCATATTGTTTTAAATTGTTTGTTCTTATCTGACTTTTTTTCTATCATACTTTCTCTTGAACCGAGTGTCTTTCAGAAACAGTCTCTTTACCTGCTAAGATAAGGTTAAGGACTGCATACATTTTACCCTTTATATTGGATCCCACAGTAAGTACAAGTGGATTCATGGAATTATGAATTTTATATTGCCACGAGTATTTGTGTTTTGAACTTTTTTTTTAAATAAAGCTTTAAATTAATCGTAGTGTTTGCTTTTTTGACTGAAGTAACATAAATATCTAGTCGAGAAGTATCTAATAAGGGGCGGAAAAGGAAGGGATATTGGGTAGCATTAAAGGCTTTTTTGTTAGCGAAATCTCTTTTTATCGGGAATTCAAAATGTTTTTTTGTACGCCAAATAAAAATAAATAAGTAATAAAACGTTAGAATAATTTGAATCCACTTGAAAAAAAAAATCAATAATTCTTAAATTATACAATTATTATCTAATTGATATTCCACGATTTTTTCTTCTTGATATTTTTGTGCGTGGAGAATTTCACATATTCTGAACAGATTTGTATCTTAATCATTGTGAAAAAAGGACTATATTATAGCATACGAGAAACAAGTTAGCAGTTTTGTACGTTATCTTATTCATTCGTGTAATCGAAATCGCATATTTTAGTGGATGGATGAAGAATCATGAATGTAATCATACTATTATTTCAACTTCGTCAGTTGCATAAGTAAGGATATAATAAAATACTTATTAGAAATTTTAAAGTACGGCAAAAATGAAAATCTGAAATAAAAAATTTAGTTGACTAGATAGTTTTTTGTTGTTTTTGTTTTCATCGTTATCTATTATATAGGGATATAAATACAAAACGAAGTTGAGTGGCATAAGTGGATAAAATAAAATAATATAGAATTGTTGAAGAAAAATATAAAATTAGCACATAAGGGATAAACTCATGAATAAATATGACAGAAGAAAAATCCGAAAATTTTGAACCCACAATAAATAGATGTGTTACAAGTTCAAAACTAATGGGAGGTCCGTGTAATTCTCCCTTAAAATTTTACTATTTTTTTGGTAACACATACATTATTTTAAAATATTTCTTTTGTGAAGTTAAGATTTTCTTAAATTGTTCAAAATATTTTCCTTCGTGATAAAATTTGACAAGTATGCTATTTATGGACGTGAACTGTATTCTTTTACCATTATGTCTTACCCCCTCTGTATAAAGGAAGACTTTTAAAATTTGTGATCAAATAAATCTTGAACATTTGTGTGGCTTAAATCATTTTATTAAAAATTAAAGAAGAATTTTAAAGTTAATTTTTTTCTAATTATAGAAATATGACACTATTTATGAGACAGACTAAAAAAAAAAGAGTGTCGTATAAATTGGGACAGAGGGCACAATTTTTTAATTGATTCAACCAAATAAAATTCTATTTTTCGACATTTGACCAGTAAAATAATCTTTTTACGGTGAGTGTTTTGTATGTTGTTGTATCCATAAAATCATCTTGAGAACGTTATTCAAGGTTGTGCACCTCAAACGGCAAAAACATAATCTAACTAATATTATTACAAAAATTATTACTTAAAACATTATCCGCATGAAATAGCTAACTAAGTTGGGTGCCTGTCAAGTATGATTAATTTTTGCTAGTATCTAAGTTTAAATAAATAAGGGGTGATATAGTAAGTGAAATAAGGAATTCCAAAAAATATTTGTCTTTAATCAATTATCGCGTATTCATGTCCAAATTTCAAGTATAAAAATAAACAATAATTTTCTTTTCGAAAATGAGTGATGGTTTTTTGGGTAAACTGTAAACATTACCATAACCAGCAGAGCAACAAATACATCTAAAGAGCACTCAAATCCATACGCTACCTTCCTAGGGTGTATGAGAATAGTAAGCCTCCGTAGGCCGGTGCACAAATCGGTTCAATCCGAATTTCCGAACCGATTCGAAACAATTCGGGTAATTCAATTTGGATAATACAATTCGATTTCGATTTACAAATGCAATTGTAAAATATTACGGTTTAATGGTTCGGATACGGTTGGCTTCAATTATCAACCGAATCGACTCGAACAAATCGAATTTATATGTCACTAGTGACTAATATGACTAATACTCTAATAGTCTAACTATATATACGCTTAATACTTAATAGTGAAGTAATATTTATTTAACTTCAGAAGTGGTGGAAATGAATGTCTGCATGCACACCTTGCACTTGATATTCATGGCTTTCTTGTTGGCCTCAAGCTGACTTCCCTTTTGGTCTTTCGTCTTTTCAGCGTTCTTCTCACGAGCCATCTTTGCCTTTTGGTCATTGCCTCCACCTATAGCTTTGTTTGTTCTTTGATCTTAGCTTGTACAAATTAGAGTTTTTGTTTTTTGTTTTTCTGAGGATGCAAACTGAGTTATTATGCTTGTCTGCTTACAAGTTGCAAGATGGTGGATTGTTAATTTGGTATATGTAATGTGGTGTTGGCGAATTTGTATGCTTGGACAAGTTGTCAAGCTCTTGTTTTGCTATTTATATGCTATTATGCTTGCAAGTTTATGGATTTTTCTTGGTTAATGTCTTGGTTATAAGGCTGTAAATTTAGGGTCTCATTATTTTTTGTTATGTTTACTCTAAAACTGAAATGAAAATAGTTACTTGTTTAAATTTTGAATAAACCGAACAAATCGATTTGTGTAACCGAACCGAAATAATAAAAAACGAATCAAATTGAACCTAGAATGGATCGAGTTTGGTTGAGAATTTTAGAAAGTCGAAATTCAAAATTTCAACTCGATGATGACCAAAACCGAACCGAACCGAACCGATTCGTGCACAGGCCTAAGCCTCCAACAAAAACAAAGTACAGAGGAGTGTTTGTATGAACCTATTGCAACTATAAGCTTTCCTAGTCTACCTAAGAGTCTAAGATAGTCAAGTCTTTCTACAATTTCCTTTTTGATCTGAGCTATGATTATATCAGTATTTACAAAACATGGCCTGAATAATTTTCATTTTATGGCCCTCCAAGTATGATATATGGCGGGCCCCCAGATAGCTGCAACTGCCTACACGATGTCCAATCCTTGATAGTTGATACGTGCACGAAAATTGAGTCACGCGAAAATGTTGTCCGGCTTGTTTTAGGGCAATTCGCTAAATTGTCCCTATTTTGGGGTGGTTTTTAATTTTTGATTCTCAAATAGCTGGTCATTAAATTTTGCCCTTCGCTACTTTAAGTAATAAAAAAATGACCGGAAATACCCCTAAGATTCTGTGTTCAAACCCCAGCACAGTATAAGAAAAAAATCGCAAGATAATATTTTATAGCAAATTATGTCTATTCGGCAAAAGTTATGCCTTTAAGGCCTAATTCTGTAGTATCTTTAAGGCATAGTTTCTAATGTGAAGTATGTCTTGTCCGGCATAGTTATGTAGAAATTAAGTTATCCTACAAAACTATACCACAAGGCATAAAAACTATGTCTTGTCCACCATAGTTTTGTAAAAATTAAGTTGTACTACAAAACTATGTCGGAAAAGCAACTACATTAAAATTATGCCTTCAAGCATAGTTGTGTATGATACTACAGAACTTTGCTTTAAGGCATAACCTTTACCTGAATAAGCATAGCTTACTATGAAATCTTGCCTTTTTTTTTTTTTTTTTTTTTTGCCTCTACTTAGGTTCAGAGCCGAATCTCTAGTTTCATACACTAGTGAGTAAGAGTACTTTGGCCCATAAATTTTCATTAAATGAGAAGTAGGGACAAAAATAAAAATCCATCGATTTGAGGAGCAAAAATTAAAGACCAGTCCATATGAGGGCAATCTGCACAATTTTTTGCTTGAATTTTTTGGTTAAAAGTAAAGGTAAAACACTGAATTCAGAATCAAACCCGAGACCTTCGGGAAACTTTGAACACCCTTTGCTACTGGGTCACTCCTCTCAATTTGTTCAGGGTGTTCAAATTATACAATATATACGTTTTAGACGATTTTAAATCTATGTATACAATATAATTTTCTGGCGGAAGATGTTATACTTGTATACGGTAAAAACCGGATATGAGGCAAACCGGTGGAACGAGGAACCAGAGGAAGGAATGAGGATGTGCCGGATACTATTCGCCCTTGACCGGGGTAATGTGTCACGACCCAACCCCGTAGGCCGTGACTCGTGCCCGAATTGGACACTCGTATTATCGGTTAACTATAGTCATTTACAATTAGCATGTCATGATCTCATTTGTATATAAAAAGATAGGGAGTTATTTTAAAGCTGCCAAGTTTTGTATGTCTTAGGCACCTGTCTCCTGAGGAGTTGCACTTTTTAAACAACAACATGTATATATCCCTACGCAAGCCGACAAGGCTGCCACGATATGCAAAATACCAAACATACATATATATGCAAGCCGACAAGGCTGCCATTACGAATGGGTACGCCCCAAACATAAGTCATAGTCGTAAAACGCATCAACAACTACAAACAGACCCACACAGATGTCCACAGACCTCTAAGAGTAATGACCGTATCATATGGCGGGACAGGGCCCCGCCGTACCCAAACAAACACATATGAATACAACATAAGGGAGTTATACCACAAGCTAGGCTCCGGAACAAGGGAGCAGTCCAAAATAGCTGAATAGGTATCCTAAGCTGGCGGATCTCCGAAACGAGCGTCTGTACCTGCGGGCATGAACGCAGCCCCCCGAAGAAAGGGGGTCAGTACGGAATATGTACTGAGCATGTAAAGCTTGAAACATAGTAATAGACTTATGTTGAGACAAGGTATGTAGGACTCAATGCAACAACCAGAATTTCATAAAACTTGCCTTTGAACATATTTCATCTGTGTCATTCTCATATCAGTGTCATTATAGCGTTTCGTAATCAAAGCTGCATAATTATTCTGTATATAACATATATAACGTGTCCCGGCCCTTTAATGAGGGGCTCGGTATTTATAATCATAGCATCATAAAACATAAACATGTACGTGTCCCGGCCCTTTAATGAGGGACTCGGTAATAAGGAATATATATATGCCCTCCTGGCCACCATCTCCATATCATCATATCATCATATCATCATGTCATCATATCATCATATCATCATCATATATATATAACGTGTCCCGGCCCTCTAGTGAGGGACTCGGTGAATAATATAATAAACATGCGCACGAAAACGTGTCCTGGCCCGGGACTTAGTGAAGGATATAGTGATAAGCACGAGCAGAATAATAAGCAACCACATATAAGCCATTCATCTTTTGAGACTCAATAGACAAGCAACTAACCAGCTCTAAAGTATTGGGATAATAATCATATTCAATTCTTTTCAACTCTCATTACAAGCCATAGCAAGGAACGTTTCAGCTTTCATGTACATGTATCAATTTCCATGATGTAGTTTTTGGAAGTCAAGTATGCTTCTATTCATGCCAATCTTTTAAGAGTAGGAACTTCTATACATCATTCATTAGTCAATCATATGGTAGGCTCATGACAATAGCATTAAGGAAATATAGAATCATAAGTCATGCATGGAACTAGAGAATAGAATTTACCCCAAGGTTCATATCATTTCATACTTACGTCTAAGACATGCCAAAAGAAAGAAGGAATAGGCTTTACATACCTTTAGCGTTTAGTTGTATTCTAACTTGTACTTGCTGCCCAAAACACTTATCCTATATCAAGATATGAAGAACTACAATTAGTCTACAAGGGAATTCAATACGTATTTTGACGCTCACAATTCCTTTCTAACATTTAAACGACGTTTCGTTCGCATTCAAACCAACTAGCGTTACAAGCTAACATTGCTAATCGTTCTTTCATATATTAATCAAGACTTGTTTAAACATGACTTAGGGAACTTGGGCAGTCCATACACCATTCAAAATTGTTTCATACACACGGCTAAACAACACACATAGCATTTTCATTCTCACTTAGCAATTTTCCAGTTTTAACTTGCAACAACAACAACACGTTTAATGACATTACTTTCATGATTCTTGGAACTGTTTTAACATCATTTTCATTCTTACAACAGCCCACCATCATTTCAGTTTCAACTTGAATCAATGCACTTTACTTTCACTAAACGTTTGCAACAAGAATCAACATTCAACACCCACAAATTCACTTCTAACATCAAAACTGTCCACGGTTTTGGACTGCCTATACACTTCAACATATTTCATTTCTTTAACACCTCAATTCACATATTCAACATGCATACAATACACCACAATGTCCATAACAACAACAATCCAAATGTGACACAAAACAGTCCCTAAATCTCCCCTAAAACAGTCCCTACTACACGGTTACAACACCCTTCCACCATTTCATGATTTTCGTCCGTTCATCCAACTACAATGCATTCAATCCATTTCCAATACATGTTCAACAAGATTAAGCATGACGTCATCTCCTCTTCAGCCTCCCAAGTCATTTCCTCCCTATTATTATTCCGCCACAACACTTTAACCGACGCCACATCTTTTGTTCGTAACCTCCTGATTTGTCGATCAAGTATGGCAATAGGCTGCTCTTCGTATGATAGCTCCTCTGTTACCTGAATATCATATATAGGGAATACCCTGGAAGGATCACTTATATACTTCTGAAGCATTGACACATGGAAGACCGGATGTACTGCTTCTAAATCCGCTGGTAAATCTAGCTCGTAGGCAACTTGGACTACCTTACGGATAACCTGGTAAGGTCCAATGTATCTCGGGCTCAACTTCCCTTTCTTGCCGAATCTCATAACACCCTTCATTGGTGACACCTTCAAGAACAACCAATCGCCAACCTGAAATTCCAAGTGTCGACGTCGATTATCTGCATATGCCTTCTGTCGACTCTGGGCTGCCAGTAATCTTTCCTGAGTAAGTTTCACCTTATCCACAGCCTGCTGAACCATATCTGGGCCTATTAGCTTAGTCTCACCGACCTCAAACCAGCCTATAGGTGATCTGCACTTCCTGCCATATAGAGCTTCGTACGGTGCCATCTGAATGCTAGAATGGTAGCTGTTATTATAAGCAAACTCGATAAGTGGCAAGTGATCATCCACATTCTGATGTCATATTATCCAAGATCCCTACCAATAATTCTCAGCACTGTCTCCAATACCATCTTGACTTCTATCCACTTATTGCTGGCCTTCAAATCTTACTAACTTGTTTCTGCAAGGGATCTCACTTAAAGTTTAAGAATTCACATTAAACTTGTTGCAGTGTCAATTGTTTCCATTCATACTTATTTTAATTTCACCCGCTTCCCCCCTTTGGGGTTGTACTTACACCGTATCCATGTCTTTTCTTTATAATCTATAACTTGATTATCTTCGTACGAGACCTTAACAAAATCACGAGGCGATGAGAACTCTCGATTATATAGTACAAAATTTTATCTGATGGCTGGTACTCAAGTAATGTGAGTAATGTAACAATTTACCCAAAGTCACATTCCATTTATTCCGATCAGTAATGAGCTAGTGTTTATAGTCGTTTTAAATTCCAATTAGGTAGCACTTATATTCTGATGATAAATTTCCCAAGCTTTCTTATAGCAATATCTTTATCCCAACGGATATCATCTGTTTCCTCTACTAAATTCACAATACATCAGTTGTTTCGAAAATCCACAATCCTTGCCTTTAAGGATTTCACTATTCCCGAGGTGAAGTTACATATACGCAGTACTCTTTTGGGCCTCATACTCTTTCTCTCTTGTTGTATATCAAATGCTAACTTCTAACTTACTCGAAATCATATCGAATTTGTCTTAATAGTGGTCTTGTCTTAGCATAGTTTCGTCGCACTACATCTTTAAGTCCATACCTATATGTTTCCCTTTTATTCTATACTCATGCTCGATTAATTACGTTTGTCTTGGGTACTTCCTTTAGTATTCCTTTCATTTCTCCAGTCTACGTCCATCTTTTATTTTGTGCACGAGGAATCTCATGCTATTCCCGTATCTTTCAGACAACACAACTTCTACATAAGCCCTTCCTCATTTTCTCAGCTATACACGCCATAACACATTGCAACACTGTAATCCCACTCGCTTTCTTCTTATCTTCCTCCTTCTCTTAACCCCCTTCTCTTCCTGTGCGCACTTTCACTTTTGTTACCACTTGACTTTTATTCTGAACTTTCCCTGTAGGACCTTGTAAGTTCTTCCTTATTCGTTCTACTTCCGGTCTACCATTTCACACTAGTTACACCATTTCCTTTAGTTTCTTCCTTGCTAGGCTTTACTAATTTCTATAGCAATCCTTATGGTGTTCACAGTACATCCTGTTCGTAATCCATCCTATGACGTAATACTTCTTAATCTTATTCACGATTCTTCTATGTTTTTAGTTACATTCTGCGGACTAGGCGTACTTAACCTTTCACCCTTTCTGATAGATTTTACCCTTAGTATCTCACAAACTGTCTAACTACTATCTTCATAACTTGTTATAATTCTTCTTTCTTTGTACTTCTATCTCAATCATACCATTACTCCCTTTAACTGTAAACTCGTCATAATTTATCCCTTAGGGTCGCAAGCTCTTCCGAGTCGTCCTAGCATTTCATCAACAACACGTGGAACACCTGATTCATAACAGCTCACAAGTTGAATTTTCCTTCCACGAATTCCATCTCCAATTAATTGACTAAGAACTAATAAAGTGTCATCACGAAGCATTTTCCAACCACCGCCAGAAGAAAATTAGGATCTAACAATCACCACAGGACTTCTAGTGCTCGATGCACATAGTTCATCTCCAAGTTTATCCTTGAGTCGTAGACGAACCGTTTAGTTCACAGACTGCTTATTGTATGCTTTGTACTTTACCGGACATTTTCGTCCTTCAATATAAGCTCCTTTTTTTTTTTTTTTTGGGCAAAAATGTGACTGCAGGTATTCTCATCCATTCAAATGAATTCCAAATTCTGCTGCTCATATAAGCTTCTTCAACACAACGTCCCCCAAATAAGAATGATGCCTCTTATGCATGAGGTGGGGGTACTACTACACGGCTACAACACCCTTCCACCATTTCATGATTTTCGTCTGTTCATCCAACTACAATGCATTCAATCCATTTCCAATACATGTTCAACAAGATTAAGCATGACGTCATTAGAATCTTCAACACATGGCTCATTTTAAATTCAAGCAAAAACAGTCCAATATCCAACGTGCAACATCACAACCAAACTCCTACAATCTTTGTTCATTTACATATGTTGATACATATTCAATTCACCAACAATATATGCAAAATGAAATCAATCATGAACTCACCTCACTCACGGCTCACTCTCTACTTCAACTACAACCACAATCCAACAACAACATGCATGAACTATACATTCAAATCATCATGCAACACAAGAACAACAAACATTCTTACCTTTCAATCTTGTTCTTCACCTTGGCCGAAACTTCACTCTATTTGGGTGCTTCACTTTCTTGTTTCTCTTCAACAACTAATACACCTTCTTACACACTAGATGAGGAGTAAATTTGGTGGAGAAAAACTGGAATTTTTGGGCAAGATTGCACCTCACTCTCTCGGCTAGCTCTTAGCCGAGAGCTCCTCTCTCTACACTCTAATTTCTCTAACTTTGAATGTTGAAATGGCTTTGTGAAAATGTGGAGTGAGCAGATTTTTTTGTCTATATGCCCCCCTCCATGCCTTGGACATGTGCCTTACATTATTGTGGGTCAATAACCATTGACCACTCCACACACTTTACACAGCTAGCTTTGTCCCTTTAATGGACTGATTTTTTTTTGTTTTGTTTGGTCCTCCCAATCCCACTTAATAATATAATAGTGGTTAGTTTAATACCCATTTTTCATTTGTGCTTCCATGCCAAACGAAATTGTAGTTAAATTGTGACTTGAAACGAAATCGAAAGTTAAAATCTCTACTTCATATCTTAAGATAGTCTTGCCTTTAACTTGTCGCGCTTATTTTAAAACGTCCCGACGTATGAAAATACGGGACATAACATAATGCTTGGGCTGGAGCTGAGCAAGGGCACCGACAGGTCTGCCTTCGACGTCGTTGAAACGGCCAAGCCCGGTTACCCGAGCATTCATGGTCGTTGGTCCGAGTAGCCGTTGGTCTGTGTGGCTGTTGCATGCGGGCCACGCGCCAGTAGCGTCCTGTCATGGTCAACTACCTACCATGCGTGTGTCAGACGGCGCCGTCAGTCTAATCCCACCAAATCCGTGCAGAGCTGTCCTTGTTACTATTATTTTATTAGTTCCCATTGTATGAGACCCATGGAGGTGACACTATAAATAGGGCATATCCCCCTCCTTTGTAAGGGTTGGCTTCTTCTACTTACCAAGAACATTCATAATAAAAGAGTTCATACATATAATCTCTCTCTCAATATCTGATTCGGCCAAGGCTGTTTGTTTCCATTTATTTTGTGTTTCTTCCATCAAGTGTTTCACATTGTTTATATACGTTTATATTCTTAGCAAGTCGCCATCATTAGCCACTTTATCGAAGAGTTCTCACACATACATTTTCTCTATCTAACATACATCAAGACCCAAACACATATCCTATACCCACTTACAAATTTAATTGATTATCCGAATCCGGGGTAAACAGTTTGGCGCCCACCGTGGGGCTAGGATAATAGTGATCTTTGGTCTTGATTCCTATCATATCCATCAAAATAAAAAATGTCCCTGCCCGTCTCTGCGAAAACGGACTAAATGGATGACGTCGAACAATCCGGTCATGTCAATAACCCTGAGATTGTGGCGGAAAACGAAGGAAGCGGACTACGGGCATTGCCAAACCCCGCTGACCCGAACCCCGTCGATTCAAGGGAGGGACTCAACCGGTAAAATACCGTGGATCAAGCGAATGCCGCTCCACCGGCCACTGATCCTCTAAATACACACCATTCCGTTACATTGTCTCGGACCCAGGGCCGGAGAGAACCGGACGCACCAAACAACAGTGTTAACTTACGTTTAATTTTTGAAATGTTGCAGGAACAAAGAGCGGCAATCGCCGAGCAAGGAATAGCAATTGCCCAGTTGCAGAGCGGGAAAGGTGAAGCAGGGCCGGAAAAGGCGAAGGGTACTGCCGAAACCGGAAGAAATGAGGCACGAATGGTTGAGAGCGACGGCTCCGGAGCCGGCTCCTCTACGGAGGTTCTAAAGATGCTCGAAACTTTGGCGAAATGGGTAGATTCAACCGAAAAGAGGGTCGAGACATACAATTCTCGGGTGGACCAGATACCGAGGGCTCCACCTTTGCTGAAGGGGCCGAATTCGAAAAGGTACATCCAAAGGCCTTTTCCACCGAGTGCGGCCCCGAAACTAATCCCGAAAAGGTTCAAAATGCCCGATGTACAGAAGTATGACGGCACAACGGACCCGCACGAGCACGTGACCTCATATACTTGTGCCATAAAGGGCAATGATATGGAGGAAGATGAGATCGAGTCGGTGTTGCTGAAGAAATTTGGGGAAACTCTGTCGAAGGGAGCGTTGACGTGGTATGACCACCTACCCGAGCACTCGATCACTTCTTTCGAAATGCTCGCCGATGCCTTTGTAAAGGCACATGCCGGTGCCATAAAGGTGCAGGCCCGTAAGGACGATATCTTCCGAATAACCCAAAGGGACGACGAGCTACTGCGGGAGTTCGTCAACCGGTTCCAGAGGGAGCGGATGGAACTCCCCCCGGTGCCAGAAGAGTGGGCCGCACAAGCTTTCACAAAGGGGCTCAACATGCTAAGTTCAGCTGCTTCGGCCAAATTGAAAGAAAATTTGCTGGAATACGAGGCCGTGACATGGGTCGATGTCCACAATCGGTATGAATCGAAGATTCGGGTGGAGGATGATCAGTTCGAGCTCTCTCCGGTCCAGTTAAAAGTGAATAGAAGTTTTGAGAAATCAAAGAAGGGTTATGAAACTAAGGCCGAATCGTCGAAGGAAAGGTTTCGGCCGTACTCCCACTCGGAGAGATTAAATTTTAGGTCGGAAAAGTCAAGGGAAAGCCCGAGCCACTTCTCAGGTCGAGGTAGCAAGCGGGTCGAGCGCCCGTTAAACAGCCGGGGGCTCTCGTTCAGGAGCGAGGCCGGAAGTTCTACCTGCAATAAGGGGCCACCGAAGATTTCGGAGTACAACTTCAACGTTAGTACTTCGGGCCTCGTCTAGGCCATCGGCCGCATCCCGGATGTGAGATGGCCGAAACCACTAAGGTCAGATCCTGGCCAACGGGACCCGAACATGATGTGTGAATATCACGGAACTCATGGTCACAAAACCGAGGATTGCCGCCAGTTGAGAGAGGAGGTAGCCCGGTTATTGAAAAATGGCCATCTCCGAGATCTACTAAGCGAGCGAGCCAAAAATCATTACAAAGAAAGGGAAGCTCATCGGAGGGTCGAACCGGTCGAACACCAGCATACGATCAACATGATAGTTGGGGGCATTGACGCCCCTCGGGGACCGGTAATGAAACGGACAAAGGTCTCTATTGTTCGTGAAAAGCGAATCCGAGACCACTCAACCGGGGGCTATATTTTCTTCAATGACGAAGACGCGCAAGGCATCGTTCAACCGCACAATGATGCACTGGTAATTTCTATACTTGTCTTTAAAACTAAGGTTAAACGTATTTTGGTTAACCCAGGTAGCTCGGCCAACATCATCCTGTGGAGAGTGGTCGAACAGCTAGGGTTGCTCGATAAGGTCGTATCGGTGGCTCGGGTACTCAGCGGGTTCAATATGGCTAGTGAAACCACGAAGGGAGAGATCTCGTTGCCCGTAAACGTGGATGGAACCATTCAACAAACGATGTTCTATGTGATCGAAGGGGACATGAAGTATAATGCATTATTGGGCAGACCCTGGATACATAGCATGAGGGCAGTACCCTCAACACTGCATCAGTTGTTGAAATTCCCCACCCCGGAGGGGGTGAAAACCATCTGGGGTGAGCAACCCGCAGCAAAGGAAATGTTCGTAGTAGAGGAGGCGGCATCCCAGCCCGGCGAGCCGGCTCAGGAAAAAAGGGGTGTAACCGGAGGAGAGGTCTCCCAATAGCAACCAAAGTATGCCGGGCCAAATCCGGAGCATGAAGAGGATGATTTCGGGATACCCAGATCTTTTGTCATGCCGGATGACTCGGATGCGACCAAATCAACCGTAGAGGAGCTGGAGCAAATCATCTTGTTCGAGTACTTACCGGACAGAAACGTATACTTGGGCATGGGGCTTACCCCGGAGCTCAGACGCAAATTAATTGAGTTTCTTCGAGGTAACGCCGATTGCTTTGCATGGTCGCATATAGATATGACAGGTATATCACCGGAAATAGCATCTCACAAGCTCAGCTTGGACAGGAAGTTTCCCCCGGTGAAGCAAAAAAGGAGGCCCATGGCGGAGTCAAAACACGCCTTCGTAAAAGACGAGGTAACAAAGCTTTTAAAAATAGGTTCCATCCGGGAAGTCAAATACCCGGATTGACTTGCTAACGTGGTGGTGGTGCCCAAAAAAGGTAATAAATTGCGAATGTGTGTCGATTATAAGGATTTAAACAAGGCATGCCCGAAGGATTCATTTCCATTGCCTCACATCGATAGAATGATCGATGCGACGGCTGGACATGAAATGTTAAGTTTTCTCAATGCTTACTCCGGGTATAACCAAATCCGGATGCACCCGGAGGATCAAGAGAAAACGTCCTTCATCACCCGTTATGGGACTTACTGTTACAACATCATGCCTTTCGGATTAAAAAATGCCGGTGCAACTTACCAACGCCTAGTTAATGGAAGGTTCGAAGAACAAATAGGGAAAACGATGGAAGTTTATGTTGACGATATGGTTGTTAAGTCCCTGGAAACAGAGGACCATTTAAAGCATTTGCAGGAAACCTTCGATGTGCTCCGCAAATACAACATGAAGCTCAACCCGGAGAAATATGCCTTCGGGGTAAGGTCCGGTAGATTTCTGGGTTTCATGGTGTCAAACCGGGGAATTGAAATCAACCCGGACAAGATCAAGGCCATCGAGGACATTGAGGTCGTGAACAACATAAAGGGGGTACAGAAGCTCACCGGGAGGATAGCGGCACTAAGTCGCTTTATATCGAGGTCCTCGGACAAGAGCCACCGTTTCTTCTCTTTGCTCAAGAAGAAGAACGACTTCGTTTGGACACCGGAGTGCCAAGAAGCTCTGCGAGAATTGAAGAGGTACTTGTCTAGCCCCCCGTTGCTGCACACACCGAAGGCCGACGAGCCACTCTTTCTCTACCTAACTGTCTCCAAAGTGGTGGTAAGTGGCGTTTTGGTCCGAGCAGAATCAGGTACGCAATTCCCTATCTATTATGTAAGTAGAACTTTGGGGGATGCGGAGACCCGTTACCCCCATTTGGAAAAGTTGGCATTAGCACTGGTAAGCGCTTCCAGAAAGCTCAAACCTTATTTTCAATGCCACCCCATATGTGTAGTAACCACTTATCCTTTGAAAAACATCATGCATAAACCGGAGTTGTCAGGTAGATTAACAAAATGGGCTGTGGAAATTAGCGGTTACAATATCGAGTATAGACCTCGAACGGCCATCAAATCCCAAATCTTGGATGATTTTGTGGCAGACTTTACCCCAGCTATGGTCCCCGAGGTCGAAGAAGAACTTTTGCTAACCTCGAGAAAGACCACGGGCATTTGGTCTCTACACACGGACGGGGCCTCGAACCTTAGGGGTTCCGGACTTGGGATTGTCCTTAGGACCCCGGCCGGGGATGTCATTCGACAATCCGTTAGAACTGCTAAATTGACTAACAATGAAGCCGAGTATGAGCTATGATTGCAGGTTTGGAATTGGCTCGAAGCATGGGAGGCGAAATAATCGAGGCAAAGTGCGACTCACTTTTGGTCGCAAACCAGGTGAACAGCGTGTTCGAGGTCAAAGACGAACGGATGCAGAGGTACCTTGAAAAAACCCAAGTGGTGTTTCATCAATTTAAAGAGTGGACCATGCAGCACATACCGAGGGAGTAAAACAGCGAAGCCGATGCATTGGCAAATTTGGGATCCTCAATCAAGGGGGAGGAAATCAACCCCGGGGCAACGGTGCACTTATCAAACACGGCCATAGAAAGTGGACACGCCAAAATATACACAATGAGCTTAACCTGGGATTGGCGCAATAAGTACATCGACTACTTGCGTGATGGTAAGCTCTCAAATGACCCGAAGGAGTCACGGTCACTACGGACCAAGGCCGCCCGTTTTTGCTTAGTGGACGGCCAGCTGTATCGACGCTCTTTCCTTGGTCCCCTGGCTAAGTGTTTGGGCCCCGGTGAAACGGAATACATGATGAGAGAGGTACACGAGGGAACCTGCGGCAACCACTCCGGTGCAGAAGCTCTGGTTTGAAAAATTATCAGGGCCGGTTATTACTGGAACCGGATGGACGAGGACGCGAAAAGTTTTGTCCGAAAATGTGACGGGTGTCAGAAGCATGCTCCGATGATTCACCAGCCCAGGGAGTTGCTGCATTCGGTGATCTCACATTGGCCTTTCATGAAGTGGGGAATGGACCTTGTGGGTCCGTTACCTCAGGCACCAGGTAAGGTCCGTTTCATTTTTTTTATGAGTGACTACTTTTCTAAGTGGGTTAAGGCGCAGGCCTTCGAAAAGATAAGAGAGAAGGAAGTCATCGACTTCATATGGGATCACATCATCTGCCGTTTCGGCATCCCCTCCGAGATAACTTGTGATATGGTCCTCAGTTCGTGGTGGCAAGGTCAACAATTTCCTCGAGGGATTGAAGATCAAGAAAATCGTGTCAACCCCGTATCACCCATGTGCAAACGGACAGGCAGAATCCATGAACAAAACAATAATCCATAATCTGAGGAAAAGACTTGAAACATCGAAACACCATTGGAGGGAGATATTGCCAGAGGTGTTGTGGGCTTACAGAACCACATCCAAATCGAGCACGGGGGAAACCCCGTTCTCATTGGTTTATGGAGCCGAAGCCCTTATCCCCGTGGAAGTCGGCGAACCGACCCTCCGTTTCAGGTATACCACCGAGGAGTCAAACGAGGAGGCCATGGTCGTGAAGCTCGACCTCGCAGATGAACTACGCGAAAGCGCGTCGGTCCGCATAGCGGCCCAAAAACAGAGGATGGAAAGATACTACAACCGAAGAGCCAACTTTCGGCATTTTCAAGTTGGGGATTTAGTACTTCGAAAAGTTACCTTTCACACCAAGAACCACAACGAGGGAAAGCTGGGTCCGAACTGGGAAGGCCCGTACAAGGTAACCGGTATAACGGGGAAATGATCATACCAATTGGAGTCCATGGACGGGAAGCGTCTGCGTAATAACTGGAACGTGGCCCACCTAAAGAGATACTACTGCTAAGGTATGGTCTCCCCATATTCTCTTATTAACTTTTCTCTTTTGCAGGAAGTCAAGAGCGGGACAAAATTAGAATCTAGACCTGAAAACACGTGTTGCACTCTTTTCCTTAGTACGGTTTTGTCCCAAAATGGGTTTTCCGACAAGGTTTTTAATGAGGCAACAAGTACAACGTGTTACTTAACAAATATGAAGGGCAAGTATCCGGATACCCGGTGTCGCATCCTCCGATGGGGTGCATAATAGCGCTCACCTGACCTTGGAGCTCGGATAAATGCTAGGGGAGTACTATGCCTGCACCGAAGATGACCCTGATTAAAGCAGACGGAGAAGCTCAACATTTGCTACGGCAAAACGAAGGCCCGGCCATCAGCTATAGCCTCCGATGTAAGGACCAAACGATCATAATGAATCGTGTCCCATTTTGCATTTGCTACGGCAAAAGTAAGGCCCGGCCACCGGCCGTAGCCTTCGATTTAAGGACCAAACGATCATAACGAATCGTGTCCCATTTTACATTTGCTACGGCTAAGGAAGAAAGAGTTAAAATTCTCATATGTACAAACATTTTGCAAACACAAAGTTATCAAAAGTTGGGATAACAGCTTTCTGTTAAATATACTTTGCCCGGTTGATAACCACCGTATTTCGATACTGCCTCATTCGCATACCCTACACCGGGTACCGTGGTAGAAATTCGACAAAGGCAACGAGATCGCAATGATCCAAGCCAAAATTTGATAAGCCACCGGCCCCAAAATGTCAGATAAGACCTACGGGCACGATGAATTAATGACTACGAGTCGACTTGTCCTAGAACGGACCAACAATTATAGCAAAAACAATAGCGAGCATTCAAAACGAAGAAGCAAGAAAATGACATTCTTTATATATACAAAGGATGCTTTTTACATCAAAAAACCAAAATCCTACAAAGGCAAAAAACAAAAACAAAAGACGAAGCACAAGCCCTATGCTATCCGGCATGACTGGAAGACGATGAGCGCTCGGACTCGGTTCGCTCGGAGTCATCTGACTCGGACCCGAGAGCACGATTAGCTTCCTCTTCCATCCTCTTGGCCTCAAGTATCAGGGCCGGAAAATCCGAGAGGCCATGCTCGGCTTGCTCGAGGGTGATCCGCCGAGACTTCCACTTCTCATACTCGGCAACAATAGCAGTGTTAGCCTCGGCCGCCTCAACACTTCTCCAGGTCTCTTCCAAGTCGGCCTCAGCCTTGGCCAGTCTTGCTTCCAGATCAGCCCGGTTCTCCTCAAGGACACTTATCCTACCTGTGGTTGCCTCTAGCTCGGCCTTAAGGCTGTTGTTGGCAATAACCGCCCCCTCGAGCTCGGCTCTTAGGCCATCACATATCCGAGACCGCTCCTCGGCTTTTTCCTCGAACACTCTCTTGCGCTCGTTGGATAAAGCAGCCTCGGACTCTAGCTGCCGGTTCCTCTAGGCCAAGCCCTTAGCATCAGCCTTCACCGAGTCCAGTTCCCCCCGGAGTTGGGAAACCGTGGCCTCGAGCTCATGTAGCCTCAAGGAAAACTGGGATTTATCTTGGAAAAGGCCGATCTTGTCAGCCTCAAGGCTCCGGTTATAATCGGTCATAGTAGCCAATTCACTCTTCAAATGACGGTTTTCGTCCTTAGCCGCGTCGAGCTCGGGATGGAGATTGGCCAGCACGACCGCCCGGTTCAACTCTTCCTCTTTCTCCCGAAGAAGATGCTGGTATTTTTCCGTTTCTCGGCCCTGGGCGTCTAGTTACCCTCGAAGATCGTCTATCTCGTGTTGAGCACGGATGAAGGCTTCATTGACCAGCACCACACTCTACAGGTAAAACAAGTTAGAAAACTTAGGCAAAGTAAGGGTAAAATCCTCAGATGAATCATACAAGAGCGGCTAAGAATATTACCCGGTTGCCCGCATGCATACCCTCATTAATGAGGCACTGCCAAGTGAGCCCGGTCATTTTGCGCCTGTCCGAATCAGAGACAAGGGGTCGCAAGTAGCTCGCTACGCCCACCGGACGCGACAGAAAACTGCAGTCCTCAGGAACGGTGACTACGGCCAACCTGGTTCTCCTCGGCTCCACGCTCGGGACCGGGAAGATATCCACCAAGCTATCCCTGGCACCAGACTCGGAGATCCTGTTAGCCGGCCTCGTGGCCCGAGGAATAGGGAGATGATCGAAGCCCGAAGCTTCGCCGGTAGCAGGGGGAGTGCTCGAGAACATATTATCGAAATCATCAACCCGCGGAGCCGGGGTAGTTGAGCTTGGAGCAGCCCCAATGTGTTCTGCCAGGGCCGGGGGCTCTGCAGTTTTAGCAGGCTCATGCTCGGGAGACGGGTGAGCGCCTACGGGGGCCTCGCTCTCCGGCATTGGGACGGTTCTTTGATCGGCTCCAACAGCAGCCGTTTCCCCGGACCCCCTTTTTCTTTGCAGGGGAGTATCTTCCGAAGAAGTTTCACCTGAAATGTCGACAAAGTCAATCGACCGAAGAGGAGCCGGGGAAAGTATTTCTTCCGCACCTGAATGTGGAGCAGGAACCAAGAGACCTTAGCCGATAGAAGGAAGGGGTAGAACGGAGACCGCCTCTTCCGGTATTGGAGCCACGGAGGGAACGGAGCCGACTCTCCGGACGATGATGTCGGGCTCCGTCTCTTCCCTTGAAGACCGAGCGACGCTTCTTGCTTTCTTCCTTTTTGGCGTCTGCCCCTTTTCGGAGGGCCATTTTCTTTTTGCAGCATCGGCTGTTGACACCCAATTTTGTCCCGTCTCTCTGCCAAAATACCTATTTTTAAGCTTCTAATATTTTGAAAAAAAATAAAAAAAATACATTCTGGTTACCATAATTATTAGCCTCTTATCAATACCGACATTTTATTATTCTATTATAATTATTATTATTATTATCATTATTATTATTATTATTATTATTATTTATTAATATTATTATAATTCACAATTCTTATCATTTCGGCATTTTACCAGCTTACGCATTTATCTTTGCATAAATAAATAATAGTATTTATTTAGTGCGGATTTTCAAAGAAAAGTAACATATATTATTACACGGCTATTATAACACCATATGATTTTATTACCCGAGTCTAGTAATCACATATTTTTTGGTATTAAGTAATATTTTATCACCCTCGGTATGTTCATTAATTAAAATGGGTCTCTTATTCAAATTTAGAAGTCAAACTGTTTCTTGCACTCAGTCCGTGTTTTGACTTACCGGGCTCCAAATCAAATCCCGATTGACTCCTAATATTTTTTGGACTAGTCCATATCTCTTATCTCAATTTTTAGAACAATTCGTGTTTTAATTTATTATCCTATTCTCTTAATACCCGGTCTAAAAAATTGACCCAGTCCACAAATGGACCGGGTCTGACTCGTTTACTCAAAATAAGGGGAAACCTTTTAGGGTTTCCCCTCATTTTTCTCTTCCGCCTCATCATCGCCTCTTCTCCACCATCCTCCGCCTCTCCACCTCTCCACCTTCCCGTCAATTATCACCACCATCACCACCATCGTCACCTCTACACCACCATCTCCCCATCGTTCTCTTCCTCCCCTTCATCCTAAAACCTAGCCGCCGGGCACACACACCCCACTGCCACTAATTCTCACACCCATACCTCCATTACCTCCACCGTCCCACGCCTCCCTGTTCCCCATTACGACTGACACCCCTCTGTCACACCATTTCGCTTTGTCCCCCACTTCGTCACACCACCCGCTCCTCTCGTTCATCGTCATCTTCCTCTGACACCCACGTTACCCCGACACCCCCACGTATCTGTCACCTCCACCCTTCATTGTTCCCCGCTCCTCTCAAACTCAAAATCAGTCTATAAATATTGATTTCATCATCTATTAAGGAGGGGGAAAAAGAAACGGGAAAAAACCGGAGAAAGCAGAGGAGAGGTAGCTTAACCGTAGAAATCCCCTAGTAATCAAGTGTCAAATTTAGGATAATCGCAGGAATTCCCATAGACGACATCATTTCTTTTAGCCTTATTGTTCGATATCGAGTCAAAGATCCACACCATTTTTTGTTCTGTTTTTTTTTGCTCTTGGCATCTGTTTGAACTCGAGTGTATAAGATTCGGGTTTTTCTTAGTACTTCGAAGTGGATTTGAAGTGTTCGCGGTTAATTCGAAAGCCCGTACCCACTTCGCTGCACCCGAAGAAGGTAATTCCCTTTTTATTCTTATTTTCTTTTTTTTTTCTCTGTTTTCATGATCAATGTGTTGGTTTTGGAACAGATGGATTAGTTAGATTAGTTCAGTCTCATGTTTAGTTAAGCTGGTTTGGTTTAATTAAGCTGGATTTTCCATTAGACTGATGTGGGATTTGAAGCATGCCTATTTGGCCTATTTCGATATATCAAGATGTGTGTCTGACTCATGGTTAGAATTGATGAATCCTGCTCAAAATAACCAAAAAATGTTTTAATATAGAGGAATGGATTACTGCTTATACTTGATTGATTAATAGCTGCCTAAATCATGCACATATCATCTTTAGTTTAAACCGAGCCTCTTCCTGTCTGCTTCATTGTTACTTTATGGCATGATTAGAAGTAAATCTGCTCATAAGTTTGGCTTTCCTTTATGGTTAATATAATCCCATTTGGTCAGTGAGGATTCCATAGGTACTAAGTGTTTATCTACGATTATACTAAGGATGATATACCTATCTGAATAGCTGGTGGTGTATGTTTAAATAATTTGTAATGCATGTTTAAAGGTTGTAACTCATTTGTTCAGGTTGTATGTCTTCCATTTTAGTGAAATAGCACACCATCTGTATAGTTGAAAGCATTATTAGATGTGTCATATGAAACTAGCTTGATTTCTGTCCCCCTTAGCTGCGCTTTAGCCTGTCTGCAGTTACTTTGGTTACAATAAACATGTTTGGTCCTGTTTAGTTTAGTTTTCGTGATCATGTTGACTGTGCATGCTTCAATGTAAGGTTCAATTGGTTTACAGGTTTGTAGTTTCCTTCTCTTTCTTGCTGAAATGCTGCTTTGTTTGCTTAAGATGAGTTTTGAAAGTAATGACTTACTAAACTGGTGATGTTACGCTCAAGTACACTTGAAAGACTTGCTTTAAGAGGAATAAATATTGGCTGGCCAATATCAGGTTGAACCCAGATTTTAGAAACAAAAGTTTGTTTCAAGTGCAAAAATAGATACTGTAAACTCAAAAGGAACATAGTATGCATGGGAACTGTGGCAGATTCAGAGAATCATTTAGAATCGAAGCTGACTAGTTAAACAAACCTACGTGATGTTCTTCTCTTATAAGAAATAAGTGTCCAGATTTCTTACTTTAGGAACTGATTCTCATTCTGTTTGGTATAGATTACCCTGGGAGGTTTCCTGATCATGATGTGGACTGTGCTAGTATAATCAAGATAGTTTATATGACTAGATACTGTCTAGGCTTTAATGAATATTGGAATAATCATCCCCTCCTGTATGAACTTGTTGGCTGTGACATCAGTGTGCTGCACCATCTACTTCTACTTATCCCCTTCCTACCTGATTTTTTCTGTGGCATGGTATACTTCAAAGTATACATAGATATAAGCCTAATATACACTCAATGTATACAAAGGTCATATATTAGTGTATACCATCCAAGTATATCAGGTGTACTCTAAATATCACGTGTTATGGCATCTGCTACTACTGCCTACGTTTTGAGTGTTGCCCTGCTTTCGTATGTCATAAATATATAGTGGCTTAATTGTGTATACATGAAATATACTTTAAATATACATATTATATATCATCTACTGATCTACTTTGAGTTTATATTTTTTTTACATATTTTTATCATATTCATTGAGTGTATACTAATCTTTTCCCCTTTTATCTTTTGCATAACCATCGCATACGAGTCCGAGGGACTCGTTATTTCTCCGCATTCAATGTTGGGCCAAAGCCCAACGGGATATTCCCACCGAGTCAACCCCCATCAGCTGTGCAAAATTTCTGGGCCAAGGCCCATAAAGCGGCAACAGTTCGTAGCAGCCCATTGATTATTATTGGGCCAAAGTCCAACAGCAGGCCCGATTGCAGCAGTCCAAAGAATGGACTGAACCCATTCAATTTGATTTATTTCCTCTATTTTTATTCCTTTAAGCATTTAATTTGCATTGCATGACTAACATCTTGTTTTGTTAATTTAGATGAATCCTAATGAATTAGTAGGTTTAGTTTTAGAAACGGGTAGTTGGTTTAAGGAAGACTAACAATTAATTCCATAAGTTTATTTCTCTTCTTTTTATGTTAAAATTATTTATAATGTCTAATATTTATTTTATTGGGGATAACGGATTTGCAAAATGGCATGACTATATATTAAGTAAAGAGGACCATAGTTTATTCTTATTATCATATACATTTTAAAATGTCACTAATACACGAGTATAAAACTCAAGGATATTTTATAAATAACTCTTCAAGTTTGGAGTCAATCGTGTATTTTCAGTTATGCGTAGCTAATGAGAAAACGGTAAAAGGATAAAGAAACTCGTATTAGCTATTTTTGTGTATACTCTTAAAATCATAAAAAGGGGTCAATTAATGTATGTTTAAACCTATTTCATATAGCATTATTATATTTCTTTTTTTTCAAAACCTTAATAATATTTTGTGAATTTTACCTAAAACCCTCTTGTGCGTAAAATATATATATATATTTTTTAACAAGTTTTATTTCTAAATAGCATCTTATTTTAAAATCTTAGCAATATTTATAAGTTTCATTTAAAATGGCATTTAAATTTCCTTCATACAAATTATTAGCTCTTTTCTCTAAATCTTATTTTAATTAACATGATTTTCTTCTTAAAAACTTTAGCAATATTTTAAAGTCATTTTCTAAAATTTAACCCTACATTTAATTTAATTAATTAACCTAAGTTGGTCGGATAACCGTAAGTTAACGGATTCTAAAGGATGCCTAACCCCTTCCCTTTAGGATAATATAGAGCCCTTACCTAGAATCACACTGGTTAAGCAGACTATTAATTAAGGTTTAGTTTTAACTCTGCCTTAGCTCAACTCTAGGTGTCCTAATTCACCGTTAAACTAATTAGGTGGCGACTCCTTAAAACAAACAATTTAGGAATCCCCAATATGTCATACTCCCTAAATCAACCCGGTTAAAATGGGGTGTGACAGCTTGGCGACTCTGCTGGGGATTTTAGGCTCTTAACCATAACAACTTAGGTTAATAAATCATTTGTTGGATGCTTTGTTTATTTTGCTTTATTTTGTCTATATTGTTGCTTTATATGCTTTTAAGTATTTTTATTCCTTATATGTATTTTCTGTGTAATATGTTATTACTGCTTTCCTTAAACTGGCATTCCGTTCATATTTCCTCCACTTTTGGAAAATTCACACTATCACACGTACACGCGAGGTGTGCTTAGCGCACCCGCAAATTTCTTCATAGAATCCAAATTTTAAGGGAGTTGGCGCATGCGCGGGGGTGCCCGAATAACGGGGACCGCGTAGCCTTCTCACTCGAGCAGTCCGCTCGGGAACCTTGTGTCTAGCAAACCCATTCTTAGTCTACTTAGGGTAGAGCGAAGCCAAAACCTTGTAAGAACATGCATCATTTTAAACCTAGGAGGCTTAATACCCTTGGTGTATTAAGTTCATTAGTCAACCTTACCAAATGTCCAAAAGAGTCCATGACTCTAAGTGACACTACTCACTATCTATGTGCATTATTTGAAGGATAAATATGTGGAATATGTAGACCTAGTACTCTATAGATAAGTATTTCAAGAAAAACTGACCTTTTGTTGCAGGTTGACGTGGAGCATCTAAAATTAATGTCGGAGGTTGAAGACAATTAAAAGAAATTAGTGGAGATAAAGCGTTAGATATCCTAGATCAACTTTAAATTGTATTATTAAACTGGCATGTAATAAATTTTATTTCCTTGTAAATTAGTTGTAAGAAGAGTTATGGAATGATACATAAAAGACATGTTTGTCCTTCAATGTTCGTTAGGCCTACCTCTGGCATAAAGAGGTCCCTTGCATTATAAAACGCGATGTATTATGTGCAATAATGTGTTTATATGCAATAATATTATCCTTACCGTATACTGACTCATTTTCCTTTTCTTTTTCTTGTTTTTATCTTTTTTCTTTTTAAACTTATTTTCAAAACAAAAGAAGGTTGACTTGTGCTAAAAGGGAACTGGCGGAGCATCCATATTTCACACGGTCTAAAGCCAAGAAATCAGATTCTGACTCATCACTAATCACCTGGTTAACTAAAAGGACTCGTTCTAAAATGGAGCAAAGTTTGATCAATGCAACCACTTCATCTGAGCTATCTCTTAGTTTACCAATCACGAGTGATCCCACATCCTCTAATGAACCAGAAACACATTTGGAGACCATTGCTCGTCTGGAGCGACGAGTTGCCGAACTAAGTCATATGGTACTTCATAACCGGTCATTTTCTCAAACACCGCCACATATGACTCCGTCCCAGGGAGTTCGTCAAACTTTGCCTGTGCCACATCCATTCCCAAATTTGGACGAATTTAACCAAGCAAATTATTTCACCACTTCTCAGCCAGTTCGTTCCGAACACCTCACTCAAAATGCTCCCTTTTTATTTACAACCACCTCTTCAAAAGCTCAATTCATACCGCCAGCACATGACACACATCAAGTTCCGCCGGTGTATACTTATACCACAGCTCCACCCATGACACAGATTCAAGGACAAGGTCGCACAGATGTTGATCATTATGTCGAAGTTGAAAATGAGGCACGGTCAGTTAATGATGAAATGATAAATAGAAAGCTCAAAAGTTTGGAAGATGCCATGAGAAGTTTGCGTGGACTTGGTAGTAACCAAAGCGTGAGATATGAAGAATTATGTGCATTTCCTGAGGTAGAATTGCCACCAGGTTACAAGATTCCAAAATTTGAGAAGTTTGATGGGTCAGGGAACCCTTTCTTCCATTTGAAGGTCTATTGTGAAAAGTTGATTGGTGTGGGGAAGAATGAAGGGATAAGAGTCAAGCTATTCAATCAGAGTTTGAGTGGAAAAGCCTTGGAGTGGTATTCTAAGCAAGATACAACCAAATGGCGTACTTGGGATGATTTGGCAAATGCTTTTGTGGATCACTACAAGTTTCATGTCGAGATCGCTCCTGACAGAATCTCAATTACAAAGTTGAAGAAGAAGTTCACCGAATCATTTCGAGAATATGCTATACGGTGGAGGGAAGAAGCATCTAGGGTACACCCACACATGGAGGAGACAGAAATGGTTACTTTCTTCATTCAAGCACTAGAACCGGAATACTATGAACGTTTGGTGACAATGAGTGGAAAAACTTTTGCAGAAGTGATCAAAGCTGGGGACATGATCGAAGATGGCATTAAGACAGGGAGAATAACAAGTCTAGCAGCTTTGCAGTCTACCAGTAGGGCTATACAAACTGGTACTCTCGGAAATGGAAAGAAAAAAGAGAAAGAAGCAGCATCGGTGATGGCCTTGGGAAACACATCATACCGCCATCAACGACCACCGCGATACCAGCCTAACGCTCACCACTCACAATATTTCCAATATTCTCCACATCCCTACGACCAATCTTTGTCATCTTACCAACCTCAATCACCACAAATATCCTACCCTGTTTACAACACACAACCAGCATATCGAGCTCCACGACCACCAACATATCCAGCTCCACCATCACAACCTCATCATCCAAACAATGCATCCGCACCTCGCCCAAATAAACCGTTTCGCAATTTCACACCATTGGGAGAACCACTGAGCGTTGTTTTCGAAAGACTGCAAGCTTCAGGCTTAGTATATCCTGTGGAAGGTAGAATTCCAGATCCATTACCCAGAAGCTTTGATCCCACTAAAACATGTGCATATCATTCGGGGGTAAAAGGCCATTCCACTGATCGTTGTTACGCATTGAAGCATAAGGTTGAGGATCTTATTGAAGCAAAACAGATCACGGTCAAACCACCAACACCAAATGTGGTTAACAATCCACTCCCGACCCATGATGGGGCCACGATAAATATGATTGGAATAGATGAAAATGTTGACGACCCAGCCGAATTTATAGTGCCTGTGGATCGTGTGGAGGATCATGATTTTGTAGCCGTTGCTTCTCCGGCTGTAGTGATAAGGGGTTGTGTGCCTGTCGAGATATTAGGAGCTTCATCAACGCCTGTGGAAGTAGTTCAAGCACCAAATCAGTTACCAGTGCTCGATACAAAAGCCGTACCATCTACTTTGTACCAAACTGTCAAATTCGAGTGGGATCAGCAACAAATATGTATACACGGAGAAGGAGACACGTCTTTCTATCTAGAGCAATCCACCCCATTCGTCGAGGCAGAAGGAGGTTTCGACGGAGCAGCTTACCACGCTTGGGAGGTTGTGAATGTCACTAAGGAGAGTGAAGTATGTCAAACTCAAGAGTTCAAAAGATCATGCGCCGCAATTATGGTTGCAAAAGAAATGGTGAGAAATGGGTACCAACCTGGATTTGGGCTAGGGAAAACACTAAATGGGCGGGTTGAGCCAGTCGTTCTCCCTACGCAACAGTTTACATTCGGTTTGGGATATGAGCCAACTGAGGAAGAAGTGAAGAAAGCACGAAAAAATAAAATGAAGGAGATTGCATTGCCAAAACCTATTCCTACCATTGATCAAACTTTCTCAAAACCTTCAGATCTGATTGTTGAAGTTGCCTATGATGATATCGTGGAAGGAGTCAAAAACCTGTTCGTGGAAGATGAAGATGATCATGCTATGATAATCAAAGACTTTGCTGAAATATTGACTTTATAGGCTGCTGAGCCAGGACCTGAGTTGCAAAATTGAACTTCTATCTTAGCCCCGGTTCGCCGGGAGTTTCAGTATTTTAAGTTTAAATTTCCTTTTGTAGTAGGCCGGAGGCATCAA
The DNA here is from genome assembly GCF_019175385.1 of Lycium barbarum. Taxonomy (NCBI): domain Eukaryota; kingdom Viridiplantae; phylum Streptophyta; class Magnoliopsida; order Solanales; family Solanaceae; genus Lycium; species Lycium barbarum. The sequence goes on from NC_083339.1 coordinate 133,816,743, forward strand.
CTAGAACATTTAGTTCCTTTGTCATGTTGCCTCTATGTTTTGTTACGGCCTTTTTAAATTAAGATTCTGTCATTTTGTTGGTAACGAACTACGTTTGGCCTGACTTCCTGTTGGATACGTAGGCAGCCCACATCGGGTTCGGCCACTTTTTCAAAATATTTCAGTGTTTTTGTTGTATGAGTGGAACTACGTATGGCCTGATTTCCTTTTGGATACGTAGGCAACCCACATAGGGTTCGGCCCCTTTATTAAAAAACAAAACAAACTCAAAAATCTTTATGTTCATAACGAACTACGTCTGGCCTGATTCCTTTGGGATACGTAGGCAACCCGAGGCGGGTTCGGCCCTTCTATCTTAAAATTTTTATATTCAGTTTGTTCAAACATTTTGGTTCCTATAAAATACATAAGGATTTTTATACAAGACTTGGTTTTCCCACCGTTTAAATTCATGTGTTTTAGTATCTTGAAACTGGGACAAATTTTTGGAATCGGTCAAATCGCTTTCAAAATTTTTTCATTACAACTTTCTCACTTTTCGATCGTTTAGAACCAAGCGTTTCCAGGACTTGAAACTGGGACAAATTTCGAAGTCGGTCAAATCACTTTCGAAAACTTTCATTATAAGTTCTTATTTTTCAATTGTCCAGAATCAAGCATCTCTAAGACTGAAACTGGGACAAATTTTTAGAAGTAGCATAAAAGTGGTTTTAAACAAAAGTCCATCCATATTTCTAAAATGTGAGTAAATTCAAAAATCGAGTCTTCTTAATCATGTTACATATTAGAGCCACTAAGTATTTCCTTTCAAAGTCATCCAAATCTCATTACTTTTATTTTCAAAATACATTTTTTTTATAACTGAAACTCCCCGGCAAAGCAAGATATGTGGTGAGACATCGAAGAACGTGGACGCGACCGAGACAAAGGTCAATTCAAGGGCCAAGTTCCCCGACATGCACAAGTCAACCAATTTTCTTTTAAACTCACAATTTTTCTTTGTTGAGACAGGTCCAATTAACATGAACATGGTGCATATGTTAAATTATGGGCGTAATCAAAAGTTAACTTTCTTCAAAATGCAAATATTCTTCAACGTGGATGCAAAGGTAGCTTATGCCGAACGGCGGACATCGTTCCACTCATCACGAAATTTCGATTGCAACAGGGGACACAAGTTCATCTTTTCATCCAAGGGTTGTAAGTATAATTCTTTCAGACCCAACTATTTATTCTTATCACTAACAATTGTTTTAGCTCGTGACATTCATCGATGGATCGAATACATATAATCATGGACACTGACCTTGATCACCTGTTATCGGTTACAATTCCTCAATTTCGACATCATTTCATACATATTCAAATCATTATCAAATTCTTTTAAAATGAGGTATTTTAATAAGATAGCAAGATCTAAATATTGCATCGTATATCAAATTGTGGGGTTAATTATAGATTTAATTTCCGTCACAACGGGACAGGGATTAAGATGTGGATATCTTTTTACAATACTATTTCTAAAGTGGACGTGGATTTACATTTACATTGTGGATGCGAGCATGGAAGTGAAAATAGAATTATATTACGGAAAATATACCTACAATTGTAGAAAGTGGATACAGATTTACGTTTTCGAAAGTAAAGTGGATTTATTTTGCGCCGTATAATACGGATGTGAAAGTAGATATAGGTTTGTTTTGCACCGTATAATACAGGCGTGAAAGTCGACGTGGATTTATATTTTGTACCGTGAAAAGTGGGCATGGATTTACATTTTTGCACCATAGGAAGTGGACATGATTAGGCGCCCACCTTAGAATGCGGGTATGTCAATTTTCAATATAGGCGCCCACCTTAGAATGCGGGTATTTCGATTTTTAATTTAGGCGCCCACCTTAGAATGCGGGTATTTCGATTTTTAATTTAGGCACCCACCTTAGAATGCGGGTATTTCAAAATTTAATTTAGGCGCCCACCTTAGAATGCGGGTATGTCAATTTTCAATATAGGCGCCCACCTTAGAATGCGGGTATTTCGATTTTTAATTTAGGCGCCCACCTTAGAATGCGGGTATGTCAATTTTCGATATAGGCGCCCACCTTAGAATGCGGGTATTTCGATTTTTAATTTAGGCGCCCACCTTAGAATGCGGGTATTTCGATTTTTAATTTAGGCACCCACCTTAGAATGCGGGTATTTCAAAATTTAATTTAGGCACCCACCTTAGAATGCGGGTATGTCAATTTTCAATTCAGGCACCCACCTTAGAATGCGGGTATTTCAATGTTCAATTCAGGCACCCACCTTAGAATGCGGGTATTTCAAAATTTAATTTGGGCACCCACCTTAGAATGCGGGTATGTCAATTTTCAATTTTAGGCACCCACCTTAGAATGCGGGTATTTCAATGTTCAATTCAGGCACCCACCTTAGAATGCGGGTATTTCAATGTTCAATTCAGGCACCCACCTTAGAATGCGGGTATTTCAATGTTCAAATTAGGCACCCACCTTAGAATGCGGGTATGCCAATTTTCAATTTAGGCGCCCACCTTAGAATGCGGGTATTTCAATGTTCAGTTCAGGCACCCACCTCCGAATGCGGGTATCTTATATTTCAGTTCAGGCACCCACCTCCGAATGCGGGTATCTTATATTTCAAGTTCAGGCACCCACCTCCGAATGCGGGTATCTTATATTTCAGTTCAGGCACCCACCTCCGAATGCGGGTATCTTATATTTCAAGTTCAGGCACCCACCTCCGAATGCGGGTATCTTATATTTCAAGTTCAGGCGCCCACCTCCGAATGCGGGTATCTTATATTTCAAGTTCGGGCACCCACCTCCGAATGCGGGTATCTTATATTTCAGTTCAGGCGCCCACCTCCGAATGCGGGTATCTTATATTTCAAGTTCAGGCACCCACCTCCGAATGCGGGTATCTTATATTTCAGTTCAGGCGCCCACCTCCGAATGCGGGTATCTTATATTTCAAGTTCAGGCACCCACCTCCGAATGCGGGTATCTTATGTTTCAGTTCAGGCGCCCACCTCCGAATGCGGGTATCTCATATTTCAAGTTCAGGCACCCACCTCCGAATGCGGGTATCTTATATTTCAGTTCAGGCACCCACCTCCGAATGCGGGTATTTTATATTTCAGTTCAGGCGCCCACCTCCGAATGCGGGTATTTTATATTCAAGTTCAGGCACCGACCTCCGAATGCGGGTATTTTATATTTCAATTCGGGCACCCACCTCCGAATGTGGACTCAACTTTCGAAACAGGGGTTGCAAGTGTAACTTCTCCAACTCTGTCTTATTTACACCTATATTTCTTTATTGCTAACAATTGTTTTTAGCTGGTGGCTTTGAACAAATATCGAAGTTGGCATCACACATCAAATCGTGGAACTATTTCTTCTGCAGCGAACTGGGGCAAGTTGTCGGGAAGGATAATCAGACTTCCCGACACGGGTCAAAGATCTACCTCGAACACTCGTCTCTAATTACAAGTATTCTCTTGCGTTCAAACAATTCAATTTTCAGAATTCTCAAGTTTCTATCATAATACCCAGTGTTATCATAATTCAGCACTGGGACAATATTTTGCAAGATTCGCGCTAATCGGGTTCAGGTGTCGTAATTGTTCCAGAACTACACTTGACCTGATTCTCGTGCAGCCCGAGATATGTAGGCAACTCAGAGACCGGAGTTCGGTCATAATCCTCTCAGATTTCCTTTAGCCGGGACAAAATAGGCTATTGAGTCAACGTCTTTGCCCGACAACTCTTTTCATCATTACCGGGCAAAGAGGGACAAGTTGTTGACACCCAATTTTGTCCCGTCTCTCTGCCAAAATACCTATTTTTAAGCTTCTAATATTTTGAAAAAAAATAAAAAAAATACATTCTGGTTACCATAATTATTAGCCTCTTATCAATACCGACATTTTATTATTCTATTATAATTATTATTATTATTATTATCATTATTATTATTATTATTATTATTATTATTTATTAATATTATTATAATTCACAATTCTTATCATTTCGGCATTTTACCAGCTTACGCATTTATCTTTGCATAAATAAATAATAGTATTTATTTAGTGCGGATTTTCAAAGAAAAGTAACATATATTATTACACGGCTATTATAACACCATATGATTTTATTACCCGAGTCTAGTAATCACATATTTTTTGGTATTAAGTAATATTTTGTCACCCTCGGTATGTTCATTAATTAAAATGGGTCTCTTATTCAAATTTAGAAGTCAAACTGTTTCTTGCACTCAGTCCGTGTTTTGACTTACCGGGCTCCAAATCAAATCCCGATTGACTCCTAATATTTTTTGGACTAGTCCATATCTCTTATCTCAATTTTTAGAACAATTCGTGTTTTAATTTATTAGCCTATTCTCTTAATACCCGGTCTAAAAAATTGACCCAGTCCACAAATGGACCGGGTCTGACTCGTTTACTCAAAATAAGGGGAACCCTTTTAGGGTTTCCCCTCATTTTTCTCTTCCGCCTCATCATCGCCTCTTCTCCACCATCCTCTGCCTCTCCACCTCTCCACCTTCCCGTCAATTATCACCACCATCACCACCATCGTCACCTCTACACCACCATCTCCCCATCGTTCTCTTCCTCCCCTTCATCCTAAAACCTAGCCGCCGGGCACACACACCCCACTGCCACTAATTCTCACACCCATACCTCCATTACCTCCACCGTCCCACGCCTCCCTGTTCCCCATTACGACTGACACCCCTCTGTCACACCATTTCGCTTTGTCCCCCACTTCGTCACACCACCCGCTCCTCTCGTTCATCGTCATCTTCCTCTGACACCCACGTTACCCCGACACCCCCACGTATCTGTCACCTCCACCCTTCGTTGTTCCCCGCTCCTCTCAAACTCAAAATCAGTCTATAAATATTGATTTCATCATCTATTAAGGAGGGGGAAAAAGAAACGGGAAAAAACCGGAGAAAGCAGAGGAGAGGTAGCTTAACCGTAGAAATCCCCTAGTAATCAAGTGTCAAATTTAGGATAATCGCAGGAATTCCCATAGACGACATCATTTCTTTTAGCCTTATTGTTCGATATCGAGTCAAAGATCCACACCATTTTTTGTTCTGTTTTTTTTTGCTCTTGGCATCTGTTTGAACTCGAGTGTATAAGATTCGGGTTTTTCTTAGTACTTCGAAGTGGATTTGAAGTGTTCGCGGTTAATTCGAAAGCCCGTACCCACTTCGCTGCACCCGAAGAAGGTAATTCCCTTTTTATTCTTATTTTCTATTTTTTTTCTCTGTTTTCATGATCAATGTGTTGGTTTTGGAACAGATGGATTAGTTAGATTAGTTCAGTCTCATGTTTAGTTAAGCTGGTTTGGTTTAATTAAGCTGGATTTTCCATTAGACTGATGTGGGATTTGAAGCATGCCTATTTGGCCTATTTCGATATATCAAGATGTGTGTCTGACTCATGGTTAGAATTGATGAATCCTGCTCAAAATAACCAAAAAATGTTTTAATATAGAGGAATGGATTACTGCTTATACTTGATTGATTAATAGCTGCCTAAATCATGCACATATCATCTTTAGTTTAAACCGAGCCTCTTCCTGTCTGCTTCATTGTTACTTTATGGCATGATTAGAAGTAAATCTGCTCATAAGTTTGGCTTTCCTTTATGGTTAATATAATCCCATTTGGTTAGTGAGGATTCCATAGGTACTAAGTGTTTATCTACGATTATACTAAGGATGATATACCTATCTGAATAGCTGGTGGTGTATGTTTAAATAATTTGTAATGCATGTTTAAAGGTTGTAACTCATTTGTTCAGGTTGTATGTCTTCCATTTTAGTGAAATAGCACACCATCTGTATAGTTGAAAGCATTATTAGATGTGTCATATGAAACTAGCTTGATTTCTGTCCCCCTTAGCTGCGCTTTAGCCTGTCTGCAGTTACTTTGGTTACAATAAACATGTTTGGTCCTGTTTAGTTTAGTTTTCGTGATCATGTTGACTGTGCATGCTTCAATGTAAGGTTCAATTGGTTTACAGGTTTGTAGTTTCCTTCTCTTTCTTGCTGAAATGCTGCTTTGTTTGCTTAAGATGAGTTTTGAAAGTAATGACTTACTAAACTGGTGATGTTACGCTCAAGTACACTTGAAAGACTTGCTTTAAGAGGAATAAATATTGGCTGGCCAATATCAGGTTGAACCCAGATTTTAGAAACAAAAGTTTGTTTCAAGTGCAAAAATAGATACTGTAAACTCAAAAGGAACATAGTATGCATGGGAACTGTGGCAGATTCAGAGAATCATTTAGAATCGAAGCTGACTAGTTAAACAAACCTACGTGATGTTCTTCTCTTATAAGAAATAAGTGTCCAGATTTCTTACTTTAGGAACTGATTCTCATTCTGTTTGGTATAGATTACCCTGGGAGGTTTCCTGATCATGATGTGGACTGTGCTAGTATAATCAAGATAGTTTATATGACTAGATACTGTCTAGGCTTTAATGAATATTGGAATAATCATCCCCTCCTGTATGAACTTGTTGGCTGTGACATCAGTGTGCTGCACCATCTACTTCTACTTATCCCCTTCCTACCTGATTTTTTCTGTGGCATGGTATACTTCAAAGTATACATAGATATAAGCCTAATATACACTCAATGTATACAAAGGTCATATATTAGTGTATACCATCCAAGTATATCAGGTGTACTCTAAATATCACGTGTTATGGCATCTGCTACTACTGCCTACGTTTTGAGTGTTGCCCTGCTTTCGTATGTCATAAATATATAGCGGCTTAATTGTGTATACATGAAATATACTTTAAATATACATATTATATATCATCTACTGATCTACTTTGAGTTTATATTTTTTTTACATATTTTTATCATATTCATTGAGTGTATACTAATCTTTTCCCCTTTTATCTTTTGCATAACCATCGCATACGAGTCCGAGGGACTCGTTATTTCTCCGCATTCAATGTTGGGCCAAAGCCCAACGGGATATTCCCACCGAGTCAACCCCCATCAGCTGTGCAAAATTTCTGGGCCAAGGCCCATAAAGCGGCAACAGTTCGTAGCAGCCCATTGATTATTATTGGGCCAAAGTCCAACAGCAGGCCCGATTGCAGCAGTCCAAAGAATGGACTGAACCCATTCAATTTGATTTATTTCCTCTATTTTTATTCCTTTAAGCATTTAATTTGCATTGCATGACTAACATCTTGTTTTGTTAATTTAGATGAATCCTAATGAATTAGTAGGTTTAGTTTTAGAAACGGGTAGTTGGTTTAAGGAAGACTAACAATTAATTCCATAAGTTTATTTCTCTTCTTTTTATGTTAAAATTATTTATAATGTCTAATATTTATTTTATTGGGGATAACGGATTTGCAAAATGGCATGACTATATATTAAGTAAAGAGGACCATAGTTTATTCTTATTATCATATACATTTTAAAATGTCACTAATACACGAGTATAAAACTCAAGGATATTTTATAAATAACTCTTCAAGTTTGGAGTCAATCGTGTATTTTCAGTTATGCGTAGCTAATGAGAAAACGGTAAAAGGATAAAGAAACTCGTATTAGCTATTTTTGTGTATACTCTTAAAATCATAAAAAGGGGTCAATTAATGTATGTTTAAACCTATTTCATATAGCATTATTATATTTCTTTTTTTTCAAAACCTTAATAATATTTTGTGAATTTTACCTAAAACCCTCTCGTGCGTAAAATATATATATATATATTTTTTAACAAGTTTTATTTCTAAATAGCATCTTATTTTAAAATCTTAGCAATATTTATAAGTTTCATTTAAAATGGCATTTAAATTTCCTTCATACAAATTATTAGCTCTTTTCTCTAAATCTTATTTTAATTAACATGATTTTCTTCTTAAAAACTTTAGCAATATTTTAAAGTCATTTTCTAAAATTTAACCCTACATTTAATTTAATTAATTAACCTAAGTTGGTCGGATAACCGTAAATTAACGGATTCTAAAGGATGCCTAACCCCTTCCCTTTAGGATAATATAGAGCCCTTACCTAGAATCACACTGGTTAAGCAGACTATTAATTAAGGTTTAGTTTTAACTCTGCCTTAGCTCAACTCTAGGTGTCCTAATTCACCGTTAAACTAATTAGGTGGCGACTCCTTAAAACAAACAATTTAGGAATCCCCAATATGTCATACTCCCTAAATCAACCCGGTTAAAATGGGGTGTGACATCGGCGAGAACACGGGAAGAACTCGCTGTGTCAAACTCGGACGCCGGTGCTGGAGGAGCGGTCCCCGACTCCGATCTGGGGGCTACCGAGCCCTTAGGCAAACCTGAAAAAATAAGATGTTAGCTAAGGTCGAAGGTGGAACGAATAAAGGAGAAAGTAGCAGAATGGAAGTAAAAGGCTACCGTGATTCTGGGCGACCCATCGGCCACATGACAGGTGGGCCCATGTCTAGTTGTCATAAGGATGCTGGTCGAGAAGTACAGTAACCTAGTCACTTAGATCCCGAATGACCGGAGGAACATACCCATTGGCTGACAAAAGTAAGGAAGAAACAGTGAGAAAGCGGAATCGAAATTTGACGAAGCAATGCTAAAGCAGTTATTCGAGGCTTCGGACTTACGCTTGTTATTCCACTTCTCTGGGAAGGGCATGTGTTCGGCTGGAATAATGTCCTCAGTCTTCACCCGGACGTATCGCTCCAACCATCCCCGGTCTCTGTCTTCATCCATTTTTTAGAAGAACGGATTCCGGCTGCGATTGGCCAGCTTTATTACACCGCCCCGGAACAGCCTCGGGGAATATAGGCGTATCAGGTGGGCCAGCGTGAACCCCTTCCCGGCATTGTTGGCCAACATCCGGAGACATGCTACGACCCTCCAAATGTTTGGGTCGATCTGAGCCAATGTAACGCCGTAAACCCGGCACATGTCGAGAATGACCGGATCCACCGGAGGGTCGAGTTTGAGCGTGAAGGGGTATGTGTAAACGTACAGAAACCCTTCACGGTGGTCGGTAACAGATTCGTCTGGCCCGGGGGCAAAAACCCGAACTGGACGGGTGTCCCACCCGCAGTCGGCCCGGACTATGTCAAGCTTCTCCTCGGTAATAGATGAGGGATACCGCCTCACGTAGAATCCCCTGTCTGAAACGGAGGAAGGATTTTCGGCCTCAAGATCTTTGTTGAATTTGAATTTAGCCGGTATAATATCCGAAGCCGTGGGCTCGAACTTAGCCGGAGACGCAGGCTCGGCCCCCGGGGACGACACCGGTGGAGCATCATGGGAAGTGGATTCGGACATCTTGAAAATAGGGAAGAAAGAAGGTTGAAGAGAGGAATTTAAGAAGAACAAAGGAATTGATGGTTCGAGGAGAGGCAAAATGTGCAACGGCGACGCTCGAGCAAAGAATATTCGACAGCAGTGGTGACAAAGCTGGTTCTTTTGCATGTAGTATGAAGCAATGAATCAACAGGGAGATCAAATGTGGAGTTAATTGTGTGTGGTGCAAAGTGGAAAAAATGCAGCAATGAAGTGGAGTCGAAGAAGATGCAGAGCGTGAAAATGGTAAAGTGAAGGGGTAAAGGGCCTTATATAGGCATGGAAGAGGAACAGTTACCGAGGACGACCAATCAGACGGCGCCACGTGCCCCCATCATTAATACGAAGCGACTCGAAACGACGTGAAAAAGGCGGTTGACAGAAGTGGACCACCAGGGGCGAGACACGTGGCCGATAAAAGGGGATGCGTTACGCAACCGTTCCCGCCAAAATGCGAAGATAACGACAAGCTGACAGAACCACCGGTTTAGGAAGGTATCCACTCCCCGTTATTCCGATAGATCGGAGATCCGGGAAGTGTGGGGGCTATCTTTATACGGTAAAAACCGGATATGAGGCAAACCGGTGGAACGAGGAATCAGAGGAAGGAATGAGGATGTGCCAGATACTATTCGCCCTTGACCGGGGTAATGCTTGGGCTGGAGCTGAGCAAGGGCACCGACAGGTCTGCCTTCGACGTCGTTGAAACGGCCAAGCCCGGTTACCCGAGCATTCATGGTCGTTGGTCCGAGTAGCCGTTGGTCCGTGTGGCCGTTGCATGCGGGCCACGCGCCAGTAGCGTCCTGTCATGGTCAACTACCTACCATGCGTGTGTCAGACGGCGCCGTCAGTCTAATCCCACCAAATCCGTGCAGAGCTGTCCTTGTTACTATTATTTTATTAGTTCCCATTGTATGAGACCCATGGAGGTGACACTATAAATAGGGCATATCCCCCTCCTTTGTAAGGGTTGGCTTCTTCTACTTACCAAGAACATTCATAATAAAAGAGTTCATACATATAATCTCTCTCTCAATATCTGATTCGGCCAAGGCTGTTTGTTTCCATTTATATTGTGTTTCTTCCATCAAGTGTTTCACATTTTTTATATACGTTTATATTCTTAGCAAGTCGCCATCATTAGCCACTTTATCGAAGAGTTCTCACACATACATTTTCTCTATCTAACATACATCAAGACCCAAACACATATCCTATACCCACTTACAAATTTAATTGATTATCCGAATTCGGGGTAAACAATACTGACCACCTTTCCTCCAATGTAGCTCCGCCCCTGGGTCTCCATTGTCTGTTGATCGCGCAACCAAGTAGCATCATCAACTGGGATTTCAAATGCAATAACCTCTCCTAAGTCAGCAATCTTCTCTGTACAGTACAACCAACCACATAATGATAATGTGTTTTGGCTGATGGAATCAGTAATGGTTGTTACACATGATTAGGATGATGGAAAAGTGGAGCACCACAAATTCCAAAAAGATCAAACGAAAAGACGTGGTCTTTAAATTTTGCCCCTCATAGTTGCGGTCTTTAAATTTTGCCCCTCATATTTGTGGTCTTTAAGTTTTGCCCTTAGCTTGGATACCTGAGGTTCTGGGTTCGAACCCCCGCTCAGGCATAAAATAAAAAAATAATTTCGCAAGGCAGGGCTGGAGGGAGTGTATGCCGGATTCGGCATAAAATCCTTAAGGAAAAACTAAAGTTATGCCAGAGGGGGCATAACTTTTCATCAAGGCATAGTTTAGTTATGCCTTATGGGGCAAAACTTTTCCTTAAGGAACTATGCCTTATGGGGCAGACTTTTAATTAAGGCATAACCAAAAGTATGCTTCATAAGGCAGAACTTTTCCTTAAGGCAAACTTTTAGTTATGCCTTAAGGAAAAGTTCCGCCTTATGGGGCATACTTTTAGTTATATTTTATGGGGCACACTTTTAGTTAAGGCATAACTAAAAGTATGCCCCATAAGGCGGAACTTTTCCTTAAGGCATAATTAAAAGTTTGCCTTGAAAAGTAAAAAAAATATATATATATATATATGTCTCAAGGCAAAGTCTGCCCCCTCCGGCATAACTTTAGTTTTTCCTTAAGGATTGTATGCCGGATCCGGCATAAAATCCTTAAGGAAAAACTAAAGTTATGCCGGAGGGGGGCATAACTTTTCTTCAAGGCATAGTTTAGTTATGCCTTATGGGGCAAAACTTTTCCTTAAGGCAAACTTTTAGTTATGCCTTAAGGAAAAGTTCCGCCTTATGCGGCATACTTTTAGTTATATTTTATGGGGCACACTTTTAGTTAAGGCATAACTAAAAGTATGCCCCATAAGGCGGAACTTTTCCTTAAGGCATAATTAAAAGTTTGCCTTGAAAAGTAAAAAAAATATATATATATATATATATATGTCTCAAGGCAAAGTCTGCCCCCTCCGGCATAACTTTAGTTTTTCCTTAAGGATTGTATGCCGGATTCGGCATACACTCCCCCCAACCCTGCCTTGCGAAATTATTTTTTTATTTTATGCCTGAGCGGGGGTTCGAACCCAGAACCTCAGGTATCCAAGCAAAGGGCAAAACTTAAAGAACACAAATATGAGGGGCAAAATTTAAAGACCACCCCAAAAGAAGGGCAATCCGTGCAAAAAAATGAAATAAAAAACTCAAGTGAACAGTTTGGGCCATGCATGTACCATCCACAAATAATCTTGGGCCATCTCATCCATGGCCTATGATATAAGACCAAGCCCGTTATACGAAGCCCAAGCCTTTGCAACTTTGAATCGATTGAAGGCGTGAATCATACTTTTTTTATTGGAATTTTTACTCATTGTAGCTTCTTTTAAGACCTAATTATTAATATTAATTACCATTTTATTTAATTATATTTAGTAGCTAATTAACTTTTCTAAATTACAAATGGTAGTTATATCAAAAATACATACCCAAACACATATATCTTTCTATTTTCCCAATCACTACCTATTTCAGATTTTTCATTTCTCAAAACCCTAAAAAATCTCTCTCCCCTTCTCTCAACCACCACCACCATGATCGCGCCGCCCCCTCTTCTCTTCTCCCTCTCCCTCTGTGCTCACCCCTCTCTCTCTCTCTCTCTCTCTCCGCCACCCCCCTCTCTATTTTCCCTCTCCCTCTCCCTCTGTGCTCACCCATCTCTCTCTCTCTCTCTCTCTCTCTCTCTCTCTCTCTCTCCACTCTATCCGGTGAGGCGATGGCACAGATCTGGCCGTGTGTATTGTTGGTGGTGGCGGCGATGGCACTGATTTTGAGATGGCGGCGGAGAAGTTGACGTGGAGGTGGAGAGATTAGGGTTTTGTTGGTGGTAGAAAGGTTAGGGTTTTTTTGTGGTGGTGGTGGTGTCTCAGATTTGGGTTTTTGGTGGTGGTGGTGTCTCAGATTAGGATTTTGGTGGTGGTGGAGAGATTAGGGTTTTTGGTGGTGGTAGTGTCTCAGATCTGGTCGTGTGTATTTGTTAAAAGCCAAATACAAATACATTAAAAAATCTACATCTCACAAATACACTGTTTTTTAATGTATTTGTCTTTGTATTTTTTTAGTGTATTTCTTAGTGTATTTTGTTAATTTTTGTCTTTTTATCTGAATGTATTTGTTGAAATCCATTAAAATACACGAAAAATTGAATATATTTGGCTTCATATGTAGTTGGAATTACACAATGTATTTGAAATACATCAAAGAAATACATCAAAAAAAGCCATTGAAATAACATAAAAAAATCAGTAAAATACATAAAAAAAATCACTGAAATACATAAAACAAAAGACACAGAAATACATTATAGAAAAAAAATCATTGAAATACATTAAAAAAAAAAAATCACTGAAATACATCAAAGCAAAAAAAATCACTAAAATACATAAAAAAAAATATTAATATCTAATTTACTAGCTCCACCGTTAAAGGCTAAAATTAAGGATCCTGTTTTTTTTACCATGTTCTCATGTATTTGTTGGCAACAAATACACGCGAAAGCATACACTATTTAGCTAAAATGTAGCTACAAATGGTAATATTTAAAAGGGTAGTTACAAATGGTACGAAGCTACGATAAGGTAGTTATTTGAGTAAGTTTGCCCTTTTTTTTTGCGCGCGGATTGACCTTCTTTTGAGGTGGTCTTTAATTTTTGACCCTCCAATTGCTGGTCTTTAATATTTGTCCTTCGCTTAAAAAATGATTGAAAATACTCTGAGGTTCTGGGTTCGAACCCCCGCTCAAAAATCGCAACGCAAGGCTTTGGAAAAAGTCTGTCTTATGTGGCATAAGTTGTCTTAAGGCATAACTAAAAATCTGCCTTATAATGCAACCTCTGCCGGGCGGCAAAACTTTAGTTATGCCTTAAAGCAACCTATGCCGCATAAGGTAGGCTTTTCGAAAAGCTTTGCCTTGCGATTCTTTTTTTATTTTTATGCCTGGGCCGCGGTTCGAACCCAAAACAACAAGATATTCTAGGCGAAGGACAAAATTAAGGACCACCCCGAATAAGGCGCATTCCTGCGAATTGCCCCTTTTATTTTCAATGTCAAGACTCCACATAGCATTATTCATTATTCAACCGTAAACATATAACCATGTGTCGAAGAAAAACTAAAAAAGAAAGACAAATCATAACTAGACAAAGCCTATGTAAATGTAAATGTATAACATTTTTTTGCGCGGATTGTCCTTTTTTTGGGGTGGTCTTTAATTTTTGGCCCTCAAATTGGTGGTATTTAATTTTTGTCCTTCGCCTAATATTCTAAAGTTTTGGGTTCGAACCCCAGCTCAGTAAAAAAAAAAAAGAAATTTCGCAAGACAGAAGTTTGAATTCGCAAGGCAGAATTTTTTGGATTCGCAAGGCAAAATTTTGAGGCAGAATGTCTTAAGGCAGAACTTTCAAGTCGCTTTTGCAGCATTTTTAATTTCTGTTTTCCAAATGCTTGATGTTTGTAAAATTGCAAGTAGTGATGGCTGTGCATGATGACGTAAATGGGTGGATTGAAAAATCAAGCAGTGGCATGGATGAGTTGCCAACTTTCCATGTTGAGAATATGCAAAACAATATGAAAGTCATAAAATTCTGCACTAAGGCAGATTTCTGAAGCCCAAGGTAGAGTTTGAAATTCTGCCTGAATCATGCAAAACTCTGCCTTGCGATTTTTTTTTTAAATTTTTTGACTGAGCGAGGGTTCGAACCCGAAACCAAGGGGTTCTAATGAAAGGAAAGAATTAAAGACCACCAATTTAATGGACAAAAATTAAAGACCACCCCAAAATAAGGGCATTCCGGTGAATTGCATAAACAGATTGCAAATCTGCTCGAGCCTCATATATCATGAAGATTGGAGACTGATAATTAGACGATTGAAATTATATCTGACTTCATTTAACTTTGATGTATGATACCCTTTCAATCCTGATGATTTCTCAAAATTGTTATAAATGCTTAAATGTTTAATAAATCGCTATTCACATTCATATGTATAGGGACGCACATCGCATTTTTTTTCAAGGAAAAGGGTCTAAAATATCCTTGAATTATTAAATTTGGTGTAAAAATACCCTCCATCCACCTTTGGGGCTTAAAGTACTCATGACATTAACCTTTGGGGCCTAAAATATCCCTGGTGTTAACCTTTGGGGCCTAAAATACTCTTATTTTTAGCGGATCCATTTCAAAACCCAATTAACAATTTCATTTATTACATGACAACTTCTCATTGGTTAATAAAACAATTAACTTAAACTAATTAATCTCCCATTTAACCCGATCCAACTAATAAGTCCTACTCGCCCAATTAAATTCCTTTTATCCATATCTAATGAAATTCTTGAACCCATTCAACTAATAAGCCCGACCCTTGAACGGTGCCGATATTTGGGTGGTGATTCAACCAATACATGAAACACTGAAAGAAACAGTGTGTTTCTGTTTCATGGTCTGTTTCTTTCGGTGTTTCATGGTCGCAATTTCAGCTGAAAATGACATATTTAATTTTCTTTAACAAGAAATCTCCTGTAGTCAAATTCTGGTAAATCTTCAAGTGTTTCAATGTAAAGGTTTATCAATTTAACTGATCCTTTTTATGTTGAGTTATTTATTGGTGAATCGTGAATGTACGAAGCAACATATATATAGCAATGCAAAAAAGAAAATAGAAAAGAACATCACTTTTACATGGTGGTGTTTGACTAATTCTACTTTGAAAGTTTGAACTAAAATAAAATTGAAATAGTATGTATTTGTTTCATGGTCTGTTTCTTTCAGTGTTTCATGTATTGATTGAATCACCACTCAAATGTCGGCACCGGTTGAGGATCGAGCTTATTAGTTGAATGGGTAAAAGGATTTCTCTTGATATGGATAAAAGGGGATGGTAGGGCTTATTAGTTGGATCGGGTTAAATGGGGGATTAATTAGTTTAAGTTAATTGTTTTATTAACCAATGAGAAGCTGCCACATAATAAATAAAATTGTTAATTGGGTTTTGAAGTGGGTCCGCTAAAAATAAGGGCATTTTAGGCCCCAAAGGTTAACGCCAGAGGTATTTTAGGCCCCAAAGGTTAACATCAGGGGTATTTTAGGCCCCAAAGGTAAAATGAAGCGTATCTTTGTACCAAATCTAATAGTGCAAGGGTATTTTAGGCCCTTTTCCTTTTTTTTTTAATTATAAATATATGAACTTGCATTGAAGTATCTTCTTATAATTAACCAAGGCTATTGTAAGTTGTAACAATAGTGTTTTAAATGATATTAAGAACCAATATTATTCTTAAGTCTCTCTCGGGGTAATCACTGCAGAGAGAAGTCCGTGTTCCCCAATTCCCATAGAATGTAAAAATCCAAAATTCTCAATTCAAGCACTAAGGTATGATATAGTATATATTG
The DNA here is from genome assembly GCF_019175385.1 of Lycium barbarum. Taxonomy (NCBI): domain Eukaryota; kingdom Viridiplantae; phylum Streptophyta; class Magnoliopsida; order Solanales; family Solanaceae; genus Lycium; species Lycium barbarum. The sequence continues at coordinate 133,833,051 of NC_083339.1, forward strand.
ATCTTAATAGCTAGAAAATTACAACTCTGGAATGTAAGCAACAAAAATAGTAGTAGCAGAACATCTGAAAAAAATAAGATAGGCAGTCAGAAGAGGGATGGAATATTGACAAAAGGGGATGAAAGACATATTCAGAAGAGAAGCCAACATAATAAGCATGCCTTTTATGTTCCATGGATCCCAAATAAAATTGGGATTCTTTTGTTTATGTCCCTTCGGCCAAATTAAATTGACGGCAGTAGCCCAAATATAAAAAATTTACACACAGATATGTATATTATACGATGGTATATGTATAATACACATATAATATATGTATATTATATGTATATTTATAGGTTTAAATATATAAAACCTATACATTTGCGTAAACTAGATCACCCAAAGGTAATGGGCTATAATTATCCCAATATAATTTGGGTCATTGGCACTTATGGCCTTATTGTGTGTTGTTCTTTAATTTTGTCCCTCCTAATAAACAATTTTTTCGCGAGGCATGAATTTATATTTTCGCATCATAATATCCCACAAGATATGCTCTGTACCATAATTCAATTGCTAAAGGACAAAAATTGAAGACCAGCCCATTTGAAGGATCAGTCGTGCAATTTCTTCATATAATTTCCCAACATTCTGTTCGGTTGTTAATCCTTGGGCTTATTCTCTATTTAGCTTCTGGCCCAATAGTTCTAACTGGATCAGCATCGCTTAACACTTCAGGCCCATAATCCCTTACCCAGTCAGCCTTATTCACAACAAAAAACGATGTTTTTTTTTAATTTTCTAATGTAAGTGAGCTTTCCGTATCAGATGTTGAATCACGAAGATCAAACATCATTGTAATGTCAATGGATGGGTTCAATTCATTTTATGCCCATGTTTCACTATCTCAATATATAGGAAAATCTCTAATTGTTGAAGTTATGAGTTATGACTTTTATGTAAAAAATAGTTCTTCTATGTAAAAGTTAGAAGATATGAGGCTGATACTCTCATCTGCTACACAGATTTTCAAACTCAACGAGGATACCTTAGTAAATGTTCGGAAAATATGTGGTTGAATTTGAAAGAAAGAGTAATATTTGAAGTTGAAGATAAAAAATATACTTAAAGATTAAAATTATGTTTGGAAATAAATTTAATTACTTAGAAAGATAATTAAAATTTTCTAGTTAAAATTAGCATTCATGACTTATAATATAAATATATCTCAAACAAGTCGAAAAATTAATATTTGCATGTCAATATTGTCTGTTGGTATCGGCCTTGTGCACCAATTCATGCTTGTTGATGTATTTTATCTTCTTTTTTTTTTAGGGCAAAGGGGCAAATATACCCCTCAACTATAGGATATGGAGCAAATATACCCTCCGTTAAAAAAAAGGAGGATTTATGCCTTCGCCGTTAATGAAAAGGGGCATATATACCCCTCAACTATAGGTTATGGAGCAAATATACCCCTCGTTACAAAATTGGTGCAAATATACCCATGTCATTTTAAAATGGTGCAAATATACCCTTATCGTTTTAAAATGGTGCAAATATACCCTTTTCACTGACGGATTTAAAAAAAAAAAATTAGGTTATTTTTTAATTAAAAAATATCACGTGACTTTAAAAAAAAGTCTACCCATTTTTTTGTGTAGACATACTTTTCTAAGGCCACATAGTAATTTTTTCTTTGGATAGGTGGGGTCTGTTCGTTTAAAAAAAATATCTCCGTGACTTTAAAAAAAATAAGTCTACTCATTTTTTAAAAAGAACCAGACCTTACCCATCAAAAAAAAAAATTACTATGTGGCCTTAGAAAAGTATGTCTACGCAAAAAAATGGGTAGACTTTTTTTTAAAGTCAGGTGATATTTTTTAATTAAAAGATAACCTAAATATATTTTTTTTAAAATCCGTCAGTGAAAAGGGTAGACTTATTTTTTTAAAAGTCACGGAGATATTTTTTTTAAACGACCAGACTCCACCTATAAAAAAAAATTACTATGTGGCCTTAGAAAAGTATGTCTACGCAAAAAAATGAGTAGACTTTTTTTTAAAGTCACGTGATATTTTTAATTAAAAAATAACTTAAATATTTTTTTTTTAAAATCCGTCAGTGAAAAGGGTAGACTTATTTTTTTAAAAGTCATGGAGATATTTTTTTTAAACGAACAGACCCCACTTATAAAAAAAATTACTATGTGGCCTTAGAAAAGTATGTCTACACAAAAAAATGGGTAGACTTTTTTTTAAAGTCACGTGATATTTTTTAATTCAAAAATAACTTAAATTTTTTTTTTAAAATCCGTCAGTGAAAAGGGTATATTTGCACCATTTTAAAACGACAGGGGTATATTTGCACCATTTTAAAATGACATGGGTATATTTGCACAATTTTGTAACGAGGGGTATATTTGCTCCATATCCTATAGTTGAGGGGTATATATGCCCCTTTTCATTAACGACGAGGGCATAAATCCTCATTTTTTTTAACGGAGGGTATATTTGCTCCATATCCTATAGTTGAGGGGTATATTTGTCCCTTTGCCCTTTTTTTTAACTATTAGGCACAGGCTTTCTAGCTAGTACCATTTTTTTAGTTGTTTATATGTCTCTAGTTTAGGAAATTTCTTGGAAAATCATTTTTTTTTTATGATGGTCTGACACTTGTAACATGTACGGTCAATCGGTTATACTATTAGTATTAACAACGCTATATAATTTTTTTGGTTTGAAGAAAAAGATACAAGCTATGTCGACAGTGAAGGTCACAACTTGTGTTAATTAATAGCATGGACAACTTAAATCTAAACAAAACTTGAAAACTGTTCTTATTTAAATGAAGGTTGCCACTGCTAAACGACGAAAACGGTATCATATCATTCAATGTGGGGTTTTCCTTTTATTTTATTAAATGGAGAAGGGATGAACAAGATTTTAAATTCTATTAGTCTTCTCTCATATAAAAATCTGTATTACTTCATATTGCATTTGGTTGACATGTTGTTCCTAATATATAAGCAAAACCGATTTAATCTTGTATTGCAAATTCAATATTATTTTATAAGGGATTCAACATATATGTTACTTTGATTTATTTTAGAAACAATTGGTAAGTTTTGAGTACTTTTATATTATTGTACAACCATATAATTCAGTTTTAATGTAACATGCGAACTAAACGATTAGACAAAAAACAAAAGATTGTGCAATGATAAAAGTAGTTTAGATAATTTTACTTTCGTAAAAATTAATCTGTCAGTCATCTGTAAGTGGAAAATGATGTTAAAAAAAAAACTGGTGAAATTTGTCTATTTTAATGAAATGATTTGTGGGGTCCAGACCCATAATTTTTTACTTTGCCAAAAGAAAAAAAATTTGGCACCGGCCAAATTGCAGAGTTTGTCAAAAAGTGATACCAATTCGTGGGGTCTAGACCCACAATTTTTGACTTTGGAAGAAAAATTTGGCACCGGCCAATTAATGCCAAGAGGAAAAATTGCACACTCCATCCCTATAAATAGGGAGCTCTCTTTCAGTTTAATTACACACCAAAATCATTTGCTACACACCAAAATCTCAGACAATACATCTGAGTGAGAGCAAAGTGAGGTATTCCATAGACTGTAAGAAAATAGTCTGTGAAGAAAAATAGAGTGTGAGTGATATTGTAGTGAGGTGGGAAAAATCAAAAGAGTGTTTTTATTTTTGAGTGTGTAGTGGTCTTTAGAGTATTTATACTCGTGACTACACAGTGTAAAATTCCTTACTATAGTGATATCAGCTGCTCCTCTTGGCCGTGGTTTTTCCCTTATTCAGAAGGGTTTCCACGTAAAATCTTGGTGTCATTATTGCTGCATTTTATTCTTGCTGATTTAACCATAAGTTAGTGTTCCGTGAATATTATTTTTGCGGGTCTATTTTATTCCCAACAAGTGGTATCAGAGCCAAGGTTCTGTTTGAGTATGCTCTGTGGTTGCAGCACAGTCTGAACTTCCACATCAGAAAAGAATTACTTTGGTCTTCGAATAAAATAGTATTTGTATTTGTGATAAACGATGGAAGCCAACACTAGTAGAATGGTTACTTTGAGTGGCGTAAATTATGCCATTTGGAAGGGCAAAATGGAAGATTTGCTCTATGTCAAGAATTTTCATCAACCTGTATTTGCAAATAAAAAGTCTGATAATAAATCAGATGAATAATGAAATTTGTTGCATTGGCAGGTTTGCGGCTTTATTAGACAGTGAGTTGACGATAATGTGTTGAACCATATTTCTGGGGAAACACATGCTCGGACCCTATGGGAGAATCTTGAAAGTTTGTATGCTCGGAAAACTGGTAACAACAAGATGTTTTTGATAAAGCAAATGTTGGGTTTAAAATACCACGATGGTTCTGCAATGACAGATCATCTGAATATTTTTCAGGGGATCATGAACCAGTTATCTGCTATGGGCATTAATTTTGATGAAGAAATTCAAGGGTTGTTTCTACTTGGTTCCCGACCAGATTCTTGGGAAATTATTAGAACTTCATTATCAAATTCTGCTCCGGATGGTGTGATCTCTATGGATCTTGCCAAGAGCAGTCTTTTAAATGAAGAGATGAAAAGAAAATCTCAAGGTTCCTCCTCATCAGATGTCTTGGTGACTGACTCTAGGGGGAGAGGCAAGAATCGTGGTTCTCAAAATAGAGAACATCATAGAAGCAAATCCAGAAGCAGACTTAAAGATATTGAGTGCTATCATTGCGGGAAAAAAGGGCACATAAAGAAGTTTTGCCGGATTTTGAAAAAGGAGAATAGAGGTAAGGAGGAAAAGAAAGAAGATGGCAATCGTGTTGTCGCTATCACTACAGAAGATTTTGTTACTGTCCTTGATGCGGATCTGATAAATATTGCTTGTGATGAGTCAAGCTGGGTTGTGGACAGTGGTGCCGCATCTCATGTGACATCAAGGAAGGAACTTTTCTCATCCTATACTCCGGGTGACTTTGGAACTTTGAGTATGGGTAATGAGACTGTATCTAGGGTGGCTGGTGTTGGAACGATTTGTTTGAAAACTAGTATTGGAACTAAACTAGTTTTAAACAATGTAAAGCATGCACCTGATGTTCGTTTGCACTTGATCTCTGTTAGTGTTTTGAATGATGAGGGATATGTCAGTACCAATGGTGCTAGAAAGTGGAAGCTTACTAAAGGTTCCATAATTGTGGCTCGTGGTGAAAAGCGTCTGGGTTTATACTGGACTACAGCCTCTACCTGTGTTGATATGGTGAATGCAGTTGAGAGCAATAACTCTTTAACGTTATGACATAAGAGGCTTAGCCACATTAGCGAGAAAGGACTAAATGTTCTGGCCAAAAAGAAATTATTGTCAAATTTAGAAAGTGCTAAATTAGAAAAGTGTGAGCACTGCTTGGCTGGAAAACAAAATAGAGTTTCTTTTAAGTCTCATCTTCCTTCAAGAAAGACAGAGTTGCTTGAGTTGGTGCATTCCGATTTATGTGGTCCAATGAAGACAAGGACTTTGGGTGGTGCACTTTATTTTGCTACCTTTATTGATGATTGCTCAAGGAAACTTTGGGTCTACGTCTTAAAGACTAAAGACCAAGTGTTGGGTGTCTTTAAGCAGTTTCAGGCCTCAGTTGAAAGAGAAACTGGAAAGAAGCTGAAGTGTATTCGTACTGATAACGGTGGTGAATATTGTGGACCGTTTGACGAATACTGCAAGCAACAGGGTATCAGACACCAGAAGACTCCTCCTAAGACTCCTCAGATTAATGGTTTAGCAGAGAGGATGAACAGGACCTTGATGGAAAGAGTTAGATGTTTGCTTTCTGAAGCAAAGTTGTCGAATTCCTTTTGGGGTGAGGCATTGTTGACCGCCGCACATGTTATTAATCTATCCCCTGCGGTTGCTATGCAAAGTGATGTTCCAAACAGAGTTTGGTATGGCAAGGATGTTTCCTATGACCACTTGAAAGTGTTTGGTTGCAAAGCTTTTGTACATGTGCCTAAAGATGAGAAGTCAAAATTAACTGCCAAGACAAGGCAGTGCATCTTCATTGGTTATGGCCTTGATGAGTTTGGTTACAGGCTATATGATCCAATTGAGAAGAAGCTCGTAAGAAGTCGTGATGTTATCTTCGTAGAGGATCAAACCATTGAAGATATTAACAAAGCGAATAAGATAAAATCTTCAAGTTCTGAAGGTTTAGTTAATCTCGATCAAGTTCCTCATACAAATGCTGATGAAGTTGGTGGGCTCGATGACGATGGTGATGCCCAGAATCATGTTCCAGATCAGCATGTTGATGATGATAACGATGCTGCTATTGATGAAGTAGATGCTTCTACTCATGAAGTGGTGGATGAGCCAAATATTCCACTTAGAAGGTCTACTAGACAGCATGTTCCTTCTTCCCGTTATTCACCTAATGAGTATGTATTACTCACTGATGGGGGAGAACCTGAATGTTATAAGGAGGCCATGGAAGATGAGCACAAGGATCAATGGATTGAAGCCATGCAAGATGAAATGAAATCTCTGCATGAGAACCATACTTATGAGTTGGTGAAATTGCCTAAGGGCATGAGAGCTTTGAAGAACAAGTGGGTGTTCAAAGTTAAAGCCGAAGAACACAGCTTGAAGCCCAGATACAAAGCTAGATTGGTTGTTAAGGGATTTGGTCAAAGCAAAGGCATTGACTTTGACGAAATATTTTCTCCTGTCGTGAAAATGTCCTCCATTCGGACAGTTCTTGGTTTGACTGCTAGTTTTGATTTGGATATTGAGCAGATGGATGTGAAGACTGCTTTTCTTCACGGTGACTTAAAAGAGGAGATTTATATGGAACAACCTGAGGGCTTCAAGGCAAAAGGTAAAGAAAATCTTGTATACAAACTTAAGAAAAGTCTATATGGATTGAAGCAAGCTCCCAGACAGTAGTACAAGAAGTTTGAGTCTGTTATGGGGGAGCAAGGCTACAAAAAGACTTCTTCAGATCACTGTGTGTTTGTACAAAGATTTTCTAATGATGACTTTATCATCCATCTGCTATATGTGGATGATATGTTGATTGTAGGCAAGAATACTTCCAGGATTGACGAGTTGAAGAAACAGTTGAGTAAGTCTTTTGCAATGAAAGACTTGGGTCATGCTAAGCAGATTTTGGGCATAAGAATTACTCGTTCAAGAGATGAAAGGAAGCTTTATTTGTCACACCTCTTCCTGGTCATCTGAAATTGAGCAAAAAGATGTGTCCTACAACAAAGAAGGAAAAAGAGAGAATGGCCAAGATTCCTTATTCCTCTGCTGTCGGAAGTTTGATGTATGCAATGGTATGCACTCGACCAGATATTGCTCATGCAGTCGGTGTTGTTAGCAGATTACTCGAAAATCCAGGGAAAGAGCATTGGGAAGCTGTGAAGTGGATACTCAGGTATCTAAGAGGAAGCTTAGATGAATGCTTGTGTTTTGCAGGATCAAATTCAATCTTGAAGGGCTATACAGATTCTGATATGGCAGGTGACCTCGATAACAGAAAATTCACTACTGGATATTTGTTTAATTTTTCAGGGGGAGCTATATCATGGCAGTCGAAGTTGCAGAAGTGTGTCGCACTGTCTACAACTGAAGTAGAGTATATTGCGGCTACTGAAGCTGGCAAAGAGATGATATGGCTCAAGAGATTTCTTCAAGAACTTGGATTGCAACAAATGGAGTATGTTGTCTATTGTGACAGTCGGAGTGCAATAGACTTGAGCAAGAACTCCATGTAACATGCGAGAACAAAGCACATCGACGTCAGATATCATTGGATTCGTGATCAGGTAGAGAACGAATTGTTCCAGGTTAAGAAGATTCACACGAGTGAAAACCCTGCAGATATGCTGACCAAGGTGGTATCGAGAGATAAGTTCGAATTTTGCAAAGAACTTGTCGGAATGCACTCAAACTAGAAGCAAGTGTACCCTCCTTCAGGTGAATGGGTCTGGAGGGGGAGATTTGTGGGGGTCCAGACCCACAATTTTTGACTTTGCCAAAAGAAGAAAAATTTGGCACCGACCAAATTGCAGAGTTTGTCAAAAAGTGGTACCAATTCGTGGGGTCCAGACCCACAATTTTTGACTTTGGAAGAAAAATTTGGCACCGGCCAATTAATGCCAAGAGGAAAAATTGCACACTCCATCCCTATAAATAGGGAGCTCTCTTTCAGTTTAATTACACACCAAAATCATTTGCTACACACCAAAATCTCAGACAATACATCTGAGTGAGAACAAAGTGAGGTATTCCATAGACTGTAAGAAAATAGTCTGTGAAGAAAAATAGAGTGTGAGTGATATTGTAGTGAGGTGGGAAAAATCAATAGAGTGTTTTTCTTTTTGAGTGTGTAGTGGTCTTTGGAGTATTATACTCGTGACTACACAGTGTAAAATTCCTTACTATAGTGATATCAGCTGCTCCTCTTGGTCGTAGTTTTTCCCTTATTCAGAAGGGTTTCCTCGTAAAATCTTGGTGTCATTATTGCTGCATTTTATTCTTGCTAATTTAACCATAAGTTAGTGTTTCGCATTTATCACTAATACCGTGAATATTATTTTTGCGGGTCTATTTTATTCCAACAATGAACAGTTCATATTTGGACGATACAGGCTTGAGGGGGATATTCGAAAGAAGGTTCTGAAACAAGGGAGGGGAGTGGGAGCTAATTAATACTACTAATCATTGTATTAACAGTAATAATTAACAGATCAAAACAGAAAAGTTGGAATAAATAAGAACTAATCAATCTGAGATCGAACTTAGTCAACATCGATAAAAGGAACAAAATGAAATAGAAGGATCCTATGTCGACATTAGAAACACCAAAAGGCCAGACTAATACTCGAAGACGTCCTTAATTATAAGATTAAAAAAGTGCTTTAGATTGCTTAAGTTTTGCTTATGCTAATTTATTTTATTCATGTCTGAGCCAATGGAAATCAATGGTCAAAAGCCGATGGGCACAAGATATAATGTGGTCGGCACGTGCCTAAACTTAGCTGGACACGCACACGTGTCATGTATCATGTTACGTAACACGTTACAGTGCCCCAAGTCTTCCAATTTGATTACTACTGATGCTAAAAACGCATCATTGGCCATTGTATCAATTACATGTGAAAAATGCCTTCTTGCATGGAGACTCGCAAGAGGAGGTGACTCAACCTTTGTTCTTGTGCAAAGGCGTCCTCCCCTTCCTTCCTGTTTTTCGAGAGAGGAGACAAATAGGAAACAAACAAAAAGAAATATACAGTAAAAGTATGTTGATTTTGCTACCATCTCAACTATTAACTTTATATATATATATATATATATATAGGCTGAATGAATATTCAGGTCCCTGAACTTGTCCCTTTTTTCTTTCTTCATTTTAACACTTTAATTAAGTGTTGTTCCTATTGAACTCCTGAACTCGTCCTCAAGTGTGTCTATCAAACCCTCTAAATTTGATTTTTATTAGAAGCAAAAAATAAATTGTGGTAATTAAGGTGAAGTAATATTTTAGACGTGTGGTAAACTATTCTTTAGGTTATGGATGTGTCGATTTCTGCTGGTTCTACTCTTTCACTGCCAGCTTAATTAAGAGTTTACTCTTTTTTTCTTTCTCAATTGCTGCTAATATTAGCTAAAAAATGGCATAATTAAATTAGAATATATATTAACATGTTGCTACATTGAAGATAGAATACTATGTAAGTCAGATTGTGTTTGATAGACACACTTGAGGACGAGTTCAAGGGTTCATTAGGAACAACACTTAGTTGATGTGCCAAAATGGAAAAAAGTGACAAGTTCAGGGGGCTGCATATGCATTAAGCCTTATATATATCAGTGCTTTAACTACTCCCTTCGTCCCATAATAAGTGTCACCTTAGCCAAAAACACATATTAAGAAACCAATAATGCAATGTGAAGTTTACTAAATTACCCTTATATAATAAAAATAAACTTTTTCTTCTTGATTAGAGCATGCACAAGTAGTAATTCTTTTGACATTAGGAATCCAACAATACCAAGTTACTATGTGGCTTGCCCAATCATCTTACTTTAACTTGTCATATTTTGTCTAAAGGTAGAGTTGAAAAAACTAGCAAATTTATGTCTTAATTTCATAAGGTGACACTTATTATGGGACAAATTTTTTTGGCTAAGGTGACACTTATTATGAAACGGAAGGAGTAATATTTAAACACTATTCAATCTTTAAGGATTACCAAATTTTGGCAAAATATTATTTTATATAGTAACATTTTTATTACGTAATATATCATAAATATATTGTTAAAAAGTACTCCCTCTTTTCATGTATGTGAATATGTTTGATTGAACATGAAATACAAAAAAATAAAGAATCTTTTTGACTATAAGTCAAAATATGCAAAATATCAAAATTATTTGTGATAATAGAATTTTACATGTCTTTAATTTCATTTTATCTCTCCATATATAAAAGAAAACAACTTATATCAACTGGATTCTAATAAATCATGTTATTAAGGGGTGGTTACAAGGATAAGGAATTACAATATTGGAATAACATGGCAATTTTTTCCCCCACATCTGACTGAATTTATTATTAACAATAGAATAACAAAGCTGTCCTTCTCCAAAGCTCTTCTTACAAAAGCCCTAGAAAAGCCAAGGTTAAAATTAAAATTAAAATTAAATAAATTTTAATGTAAAATCAAATACATATTTTATATTACACCTCATATATCTCATTATAGTCTAATAAAAAGATCTACTACTATATCATATTTACTAAATAATATTATCATTATCTAATTTTCATATTATAATCCATATATCAGAATTACCTATAACTTGTCAGACCCCAAATGACTGTTATAGTAAACTGGGGATGCTAATAGCCTATTTTTAAAAAGAAGAGGCTGAATATAGTGATAACTTTTTAAATTTGTTATTAAATTTCATTTAAACACTCGAGTTATGATCTGTTTCAGTTAAATACGTGAAGATATGATAAATTGTTCTTATTAGACATTTCAGATTCATATTTTGAGAAGCTTGTGCGAGTGTTCACATGCGTTTATTACATAGATAAATTAATCACATAAAATATTTTCCATCCTTTAATTATACAAACCAGCTTCAATTAAAACATGCATGAGGTTTTACGGCTTATTAAGGTCAATGTGTATAATTAAAGGAGATTACATGTTTTAAGTGATTAACTTATCTACGTAATGAACACTTGAGAACACATATAAAAAAAAAAATTCAAAATTTTAAGTCGAAAGTATCTAATAGGAACACTTGATAACGTTTAGTTATTCAAACATACAATCATCTGCGTATCTAACTGAAATTTAAGGACAAACTTAAAAGGGTTATCATCGTATAATGCGAAAGAAAAAGTGTCAGACACAAAATGAGACGAGTGCTATTACATGTCACACCAAATACAATGAGGTGTCAAACACTGATTGGTCATTGGTGTCCTGACGTGTGGCTCTGCGACAAAATCAATCAATGTCAACTTAACTAGACAAGGCGCCAATAGCAGTTAGGTTCCATGTCTCAATCAGCCAGCGTGGCATCTTCACATCAAATCAAAAACATAGAACAATATAAAAATAGTAACTAATTCCTCTTTTAAAAAAAAAGGAAAAAGAAAAGATTTTGAACTGAAAGAGGCACTGAATAGGCCTTAATTCATAGACAGGAAGAGTCCAATCTTTGCTATTATATGTCCATTGACCTTCAATGTTGAAGCTTCCCCTTTGGTCTCTCTTGTCATTGATGATAGGTGGTAGTTGTGGCGGTGGCGCTGCTACATCTTCAAATAATGGAAGAAGGAGAACCCGAAAAAGATGTGGACATGGTGGACTTGACCTCTTCTTCAGCTGGTGTGAAACTGGTTGACGCACCTATTCTTTTCTTTGTTATTTCTCACAAGGCTATTACACTTGAGCTTGCTGATATCCACCGTGTAGCTGTCGAGGCGTTGGATACTGGCTCACAAGGCGTTGAATTAGTTCGTGTTCTTAGCAGGCGGTTAGAGTTCTTGCAAATTGTATATAAGTACCATTGTGCTGCTGAAGATGAGGTAAGCTGGTTGTTGATTAATGTATGTGAGTGTTATTTGTTTGTGTGTCTATGCTTGAAATGAGGTTCCAAGAAAGTAAAACAAGAGAAAATAAACAAGGCGAATTGTAGTCTTGTAGATTCTCATTTCTCAATATGCAACCAAGAATTGAACTTTACTGCAAGGTTTGTTGTTTTGTTGATTGGGACAATTATACTAATTTAAGTTATTGCTGGAATTCATTATCACGAGGAGCTGCAAGGAAGGACGTTGACTTTATGATGCTAAAGGAACAATTCAAAAAGTCCTAAACTATCAACAGAAACACAGTAGTTTAGTGCATGGTCTCATTATTTACTGATACCCACTCTGTTATTTTTGTTTCAAACATCTTCATATTGGGCTGCAGGTTTTTCTTTATAATGATACATAGGACAATATGACATATCAATATAATCTTGTTCATTTTCATTTTTTCTTCAAGTTACGTATATTCTTCTTAGAGCTAGGCGGATTCAAGATTTAAACTTGATGAGTCAACCATTAATGTTTCTAGAATGAACTCGTTATACTTTTGGAAACTAAGGGTTCAGTTTAATGCTTGTTGAAATATTAGTGCGTTTCACACACACACACATATATATATCTATGTTCCTTGTAAACGATAATGGATTCAATTGAAACCATTGCAGAGAGACTGCATCTGCCTCCAACTCTTCTGAGGTCGGAATGTTAATCTTGACAGGTCGTCTTTCTTGCACTTGATGCACAAGTGAAGAATGTAGTCTTTACATATTCTTTGGAGCATAAAAGTATCGATGATTTGTTCAGTTCCATCTTCAAATGTATAGATTGCTTACAAAAGGAAAAGGAGGATTTTTCCAAGCTGTTTAATGGACTTACATGTTACATAGGTACCATTGAGTCTTTCATCTCTCAACATATGCTGAAAGAAGAGAAGCAGGTATTCACAAAAAAAAAAAAAATCACTATTTCCTTTTATGCTGAATAGTAGTACTTAATTTCATATTTAGCTCTTTCAGCCTCTATTTGGCTTTAAAACTCCTGGATACTTGTTTGAACAAAAGGAATTCTGATTTATACCTTGCTAATGGAAATGAGAGATGCACAGAGTTGACATGACATCTTTCTAGTTATATGGACGATACATAGCTCTACTGTTAGTGTACAGCACAATCCAAAATTATTAGGATTTTCACCAAGGGGCATCTACATGCCCCGTAAAGACCATTGGAAACTAGTATGTTATGGAAGAAAAACTTTGATATTCTGATCTTTTTCCCCCTATAGCACTTTTCTAGTTCTTGCCATTCATATGTTTGGGACTTTGGGGCTTTTTCTTGATGGAAAGATATGGTACTTAATCTTCAACGTAGGTTTGCTCTAAAACAATACTCTTTTCTCATTAAATAAGTTGGAATATTTCATTCTTTTTCTCCATCATATAATGGAGGGTGAGAGCACTTAAGGTCTGAACGACTTATAGCTTTAACCCAAGTCTGATAATATAGCTCCATCTTACTAAACACAACACTAGCTTAGAGTTCTTTTATCAGTAAAATCTATGGTAAAAACCACTAAACATCCCTGAAAATTTAAACAGAAAAAGCTACTCCTAATATAGCTCCATATTCAGTGAAAATTTGAGGTAATCCCAGTTTTACTGACTGACAAAATTGAAACAGTTCGAGCGCCTCAAATATGATGTGTTAGTTCATAACAACAAATTCTGTTTTTGCCCCTTTTCCTGAATTCTCTGGGGTGTGATATGTCACTGCAGATCTTTCCTTCGTTGATGAAGCGGTTCTCTTCCAAAGAACAGGCTAGGCTTGTCTGGCAGTATCTATGTAGTGTTCCCATGTTGTTACTGGAGGATTTTTTGCCTTGGGTAATAACTACTCTTTCTTCAGTTGGAAAGACAGACTTTCTGAATTTCATTCATGTAGTTTTACCCGAAGAGACACTTATCCAAGAGGTACATTGTAACCTTCTTTTCCAACTACATGGTGAATAGTTTAAAGTGGCTAATCTAACAAATTGATGTTTATTCTGAAGTTGTTCATCTCATGGCTTGATAATACTGAGCTGTCTGCCCAATCCTGCTTAGAACATGGAAAAGGAACTAAATCTCATTATGGAATAGCCAATATGAAACACATGTTAAAGCTGGGAACCATGGTGGTTCATTCCAGTGAAATGAAGCTACTGACAAAAAAGAACCCGATTGATGGTTTCCATCTTTGGCATGCTGCTATCAGAAGAGATCTGAAAGAAATTCTGGAGGAACTACATCAATTAAGAAGCTCATTTTGTTTATCAACCTTAATGTCATTGGTAGCTCAGTTGAAGTTTTTTGCAGATGTTCTCAACTTCTACAGGTTAGAGCTTTGCTCATTCAGTAACTTTTTGAGCTAAATTCTTGTACTAGACATAAAATCAGCTTGATCTTAATTCCTTGACATTAGTGTAACCTCATACTTGATACGTCCTAGTGACAGTGGTGTATGTAGCTTAGTAGCTACGGGTTCAACTGATCCTAGTAGTTAGACTCGGCACATGGATATATATGTGGAAACCACTAAAAAAAGTTAAAAATACTGTGTTTTGAACTCATAATTTCAAAAGTACAGTAATTTCAGTGCTAAGAAGTTTAAAGGCTGAACCCGTTAAGTTCAAACCCTGAATCCGCCTCTACCTAGTGAAGTTTTAAAATAGCAAACTTTATTTATGCTGGCAACTAAATTATGATCTTTTGTGAGATAGAATGTCCAAACAGCACTAATGGCCTCAATTCAGTTGACAAATGTTGTACAAAATGTTGTCGAATGCTGGTTTATCATTTTAAATTTGATAGGTGTAGCCAACTTCATATTGCATTCTTTTCTAAGAATTACATTGTTTACAGCATTGCACTGGATAAAATCTTCTACCCCTTGGTAGATGAACTCACCAAGAATGACCCATCAACTTCTCATGAACAATTTAGTGAAGGGAGTCGAATTGAAGAACTACAGAGATTATTATACTGCAAGCTGCAAGGTGGGATACAGTTAAATGTTCTCGTTGAAATGCTTTGCCAGGAAGTAGAGTCATTTGTTGGGAGGATCAGCAAAAAGCTTCATTTTCTAGAAACACAGGTATATGTTTATTAAAGACTCCTGTAAAAAGCTTCAACATCTACTTACATAACATTTTCACAACTGTGCTGCTTTCCAATGTATTACGTAGTAGTTGGAAATTAGATATTATGTTGACTGCTGCTTTGTTCTCTGGTTTCTTATAGGTTTTTTTGGTCATTAGAGAGAACTGCAGCCATGAATTGCAGCTCTGGTTATTGTACAGAAGCCTTCAGATGTTGCCACTCGGGTTGCTAAAGTGCATGATTATCTGGTTCTCAGCTCATTTATCTGAGGATGAGTCCAAACTGATCTTAAATAACGTAATGCGGGGATCTCCTGTCGTTAACAGGTCCTTTGCTTCTCTCTTGTATGAATGGGTTCGGATGGGCTATTCTGGCAAGATTTCTCTTGAAAAGTTTAGAAAAGATTTGGAAGAAATGTTCAGTAGCAGAAGTTCCTTGCTGGAGAAGTCATTTAATAATTCTGGAAGTTCTTCCTCACAATTGGACATGCAATCATTTGATAAATCTAATAATCTGTTATTGCAACCAGCTTCATCCATGACATCAAACAATACAGTATCTTATCACCCTTCTTCCCTTAGCATCATTGAGAAGATTGATACATCTTATTCTTCTGGGATCAATACACATATATTTTTCTCAGACTCACAGAAAAACTTATCCTTCTTTCCTGGAACTTCTTCCAGATCA
Source organism: Lycium barbarum (assembly GCF_019175385.1). Classification (NCBI taxonomy): domain Eukaryota; kingdom Viridiplantae; phylum Streptophyta; class Magnoliopsida; order Solanales; family Solanaceae; genus Lycium; species Lycium barbarum. The sequence continues at coordinate 133,848,996 of NC_083339.1, forward strand.
AGCAATGATGTAAACATTCCAAATCGTGAGTTTATACCAATAGACTTTGTCCATTTCTTTCACAAAGCCCTGAGAAACGATATACAGCATGTTGTCTCCTTGTCAGTTAAGCTGGCTGAAGATGTTGGAATTCTTGCTGAATTTCACAGACGCTTCCATCTTCTACACTTCCTATTGAGGCATCATAGTAATTCTGAGGATGAAGTTGCCTTTCCCGCTTTGGAATCAAGGGTAACATTCCAAAATATTAGCCATTCCTACACCCTTGACCATAATTTGGAGGTAGAGCATTTCAACAAGGTTTCTGTTATCTTAAGTAAGCTCATCAGTTTGCAAGATGATGAGGTAGTTGATGGTAAGAAGCTCAGGTATAAAAGACTTTGCTTAAAGCTCCATAATGCATGCATGTCTATGCAACAAACATTAACTGACCACATCAACCATGAAGAAATTGAACTATGGCCACTATTCAGAGAACATTTTTCTGTTGAGGAACAAGAAAAGATTGTCGGAAACATGTTTGGACGAACAAAAGCAGAGTTTCTACAAGAAATTATTCCGTGGTTGATGGCATCTCTAACACCAGGTGAACAGCATAGCATGATGTTTTTGTTGCGCAAAGTTACAAGACATACAAAGTTCTTTGAGTGGCTGGGAGAATGGTGGGAACCTATAAAGAGAGAAGAGAGTCTAAATGTAGAAAAGGAACCAAAGATTTCTCCTGTATTGTCTGTTGATCCTCTAGAAGCTGTCTCTACATATTTGTCAAGAAATGGTGTTAAACAAGGAATCTGGAATGAGAAAGGATCAGAGTTTTCATCAGCAGAGTTTGTTAATCGTGACTGTTGTCAGCATGTATCTTTAAGTGCAGACAAAAAACACAATGCCAAGGGAAAAGAAAATGTTGATCTATCTGAAGATAAAGCACGATTTTCCACTGCTGTTGACAAGAAGAAATGCACCGAGACAGATGTCTGTGTTGCTCAGAAAGAGACAACTTGCCAGGGTAAAGAAATGTGTTGCAAATCAAGGAAACAGGAGCACCATCTTATGGCTCAAGAGGAACTGGTTGCTGTAATTAGGAGAATATCCTGTGACTCATCTTTGGATTCTGAAAAGAAATCACATCTCATGCAGAGCTTGCTGATGAGGCAAGTGCCTTTCAACTTCTGTGTTTTGTTTTGTGCTTTAAAAAAGCAGCCAGGGATATTGATTCTTATCTCAGATAAACTGCATAAGCATGATCTATTTTTGCATAACACCTAGACAATCTTCAGATCTTGGTTATAATTGGTATTTTCTTGAAAAAAAATGAAATAATATAACACCTGATTTCTAGATTGTCTAGTTTTCGGTTTTTGTTCTTCTCGTAGTTTAGCAAAGATTCTTTTCATCTTACCTTTTAAATGTCCAAAGTTATTTTTCTTCACCTATAGAAACCAGGTGCCTTGGAAGGTGTGGGAACATAGTATGGATAAATCTAGAAAAGATAGTCTCATTTTCCTGTGCAATATTGAGATCTTGCAATATATTTGCTTGGAATTCCTGAATGTGTTCAACTTGCGATGGGTTTACTTTGGCTTGGTTCAAATATAAATTATGTGATATTACTTATGCAGAGATTGTACAATAAATACTCCAGATTAATATAGGGATTGTAATGCCCATATTCTTATTCCATATTTTATTTCACAAAAGTACACAGAGATTCTAGTTATGCATGTATTATTTTATAAGAAAAATCAGTATTGTAACCAAACAATGTTGAATTTTATATACTGATTAATCTCCTACCACTCAACCAGACAATGTATAAACTAATGCTTAACTTTATACACCTCTCGTACCAGCCAATCAAAAAGGCCTTTAGTGAATGGACACTTAAATGCAAAAACAACATGCATGTTATTATCAAGAATTCCTAAATTCATTCTTCTGAAATTTTATGGGATCTGACTAGAGCTAATTGGTTTCTACCAGTCAATGGATTGTGACTCAAAAGCTATCTAATTCTGAGGTTGCTGCTTCAAACGATATGGAGAAATTCGCTGGTCAGTTTCCCTCTTATCGTGATGAACACAAATCTGTATTTGGTTGCAACCATTACAAGAGGAACAACAAGCTTCTTGCTCCATGCTGCAAGAAGCTTTTTACATGCATACGGTGTCATGATGAAACTACTGATCATGATCACAGTCTGGACAGGTGTGTCATGTACTGAGTCTCCGTGACTATCAGTAAATTTAGATTTCTCTGTTTTTTTTTTGCTTCTCGAGATATCCTAACTTTGGTTATGGCATTCTTGCAGAAAAACTATCACACAGATGATGTGTATGAAGTGCTTGAAAATACAACCTATCGGTCCTAGTTGCTCAACTCCCTCCTGCAGTGGCTTCTCCATGGGTAGATACTATTGCAAAATTTGCAAGCTGTTTGATGATGAAAGGTGAGAAAATCATGTTGAGATTTTTACATTATTGCCTTAAAATAATGCATACATGAGTAATCAATGGGTTAAAGTGATAGGTTTAGCTACTAGCTTTATGGTATGAATAATTTTTTGAAGGTCAAAATCAACATCAAATGCCTGTATAGCTATAAATAGCGAACAAATTCTGAGTTGTTCATACACTTTGCCCCCTATTAATCATTGTGGGTTATAAGTTGAAACTACTTAACAGGAGATATGGTTTTTGTGGTTTATATTTTTGTCTTTGTTCCCTGCTTCTCCAAATTGCCAAAAAGCTCTATTGACACCTCACAAAGTGTAATTGGAAGAACAACAAATAATTCATCATGCACTTTGGTGATGATCCTCCTATAGCGAAAAACTCAGATACAGTTCCTCCATTTCAATCATCCAATTTTAATAGGACATGGTAAATGGTGACTTATAATCAGAGTTTATCTGTGTTTGAGGAGAATCTTTGTGAAAGAAAGCAATTATGTTTCTTCCTTCCCATTAGATTTCTTTTCTATTTTGTGTACCAATCAAGAAAAAAGAAAATTTCAAAAATCCCTCTTCCTTTTGAGTTTTTCGACTTCACTTTCAACAAACTCATAAGTGATTCTCGAAAATCTTGTAGATCATTGAAAGAGAAGAGTCCTTTCCCCAAAATTCCTAAGAACTCAAAGAAGTATAAACATGGATGGATTAGGAAGATGTAATTCAATTGCATGTAGTGTATATGCCTAAGCAGATTTGTGTTGGCATCTTGGAACACATAATCACAAATTCCATGAGTTGAACTTAAACTAGACTATTCTTGGCTGAAGCATCTTTCATATTTGAGAAGAAAAAAGTGTTAAAGGAGAAATCCTTTTTCCAGTCTAACTATAAAACTTTTTGCCAATATTGTATATTAAATTCGTTTGGGTGAAGAAGGACTGAAACGGTTGTGGTAAGCCTCTAAGCTTGTTTCATCATTTATGTACTCATGCCTGCACTAGCTATAGCCACTGTGAACATTTCTTCTCTTTCTGGCTGGCTACTTTTAACAAAGTTGATTCAGAGCAGCCATTTATTCAAATAAGCAAAATCTACACTAGTTCACATTTTAGGAGCTCTCTCAGTGTAACTGAGGATAAAAGACAACAAAGTACTACTTGATAGACTGGCATTATGCATCTGTCCTCTTAAATATAAAGCTATATACTCTGTACTACAATTTCTTGTTCTGACACAACAAATTTTGAACAGGCAAATCTACCACTGCCCATTCTGCAATCTATGCCGGTTGGGAAAAGGATTAGGGGTTGATTACTTCCATTGCATGAATTGCAATGCTTGCATGTCAAAGTCTCTTTCCGTTCACGTATGCCGAGAGAAGTGTCTGGAGGAAAACTGTCCAATCTGCCACGAGTACATATTCACTTCGACCAATCCTGTCAAAGCACTTCCTTGTGGCCATCTGATGCACTCCGTATGTTTTCAGGTATTGATCTCATACTTACTTTGTTTCTTGATTAACTAAGGTTAAAATGAACTTGCAGGCTGTTTTGCTAATTCCTCTCTTTTTTCTTATTAGGAATACACTTGTACTCATTACACATGTCCAATCTGTAGCAAGTCACTTGGGGACATGCAGGTCAGAAAACTATTTAGCATAAAAGTGTCTTATACCCTTTTTCCTAAAACTGTGAGAGTCTTAAATTGTACCGAATGTGTGGCTTACTTGGTGCTTAATTTCAGGTGTACTTTGAGATGTTAGATGCATTGCTGTCTGAACAGAAAATTCCTGAGGAGTATGCTGGCCAGACTCAGGTTTGCTTTTCTATTTATTGATTCTTATGAATGAATATGCTCTGGTTGGGTTAGACCATTTTATTAACAATAAAACGGTCATAACAGGCTATACTATGCAATGATTGTGAAAAGAGAGGAACAGCATCCTTCCACTGGCTCTATCATAAGTGCTCTTATTGTGCTTCGTATAACACAAGACTTGTATGATCAAAATCCCCGAGGAGTTGTTAGCTAAAATGCAGGGATCCAATTAGAATCCGAGGTTTTAGTCACTGAACAGGAGCTTTACAGAGAGAGCTCGAGTAATTCAGTTATGGTTTTTATGGAAGATAAGAGATGAAGATAGAAAGTAAAGACTTGTATGTATTTCAATTGATGAATCTAAAGTGTTTGTTACAATGACTTATATGTAATGAGTGAATGGAATAGCTACAGCTTTCAACTCCTACTTGACTTCAATCCACTAACTGCTTCTAACAATTTTTGCTGACCTGGACAATTCCTAACTAACTAATGGAACTGCCAGCTAACATATTAACTAACTTTTGAACTAATTCTGAACCATCTCTAAATCATGTATCAGGAGTGTGAACAACTGATCCTATGTTCCCAGGATGTAAGAGAACACAGGAGCCCACAATGAAGAGAATTCCTTTTTTTTTTTTTTTTTTTTTTTTTTTATTTCTTCACCAACTTATGCATGTACCATGTATTTCAACAATTCATCCTGTGTTAAGATCAATAGATTCTGGGATTCTGATTCATGTTAAAGTAATTACCAGTGAGGACTATGTCAAATTCTGGATTTACTCCAAGATAATGGTGCTAATTTCTGATATGGACAATTTTGACCAAGTCTGTGGAAAGAAATAATAAAAGAAATATATTTATTTCTTGTTCATTTTCCCAAAATGTATTTGTGACACGATTCGTTCTACATTTTTCAATTTCTTGACGAATAGATGGTTGAGTCCAATATAACAATGCTTCCATTTAGTTTCTGCCTTTTCTCGAAAACGAATGTCATGATCGGAATACTAAAGATCACATAAATCCCATGTCTTATTGTTTCAAAAGAAATAAAATTATTTATCTTGCGCATTCTTCAATAGAACTTTTGCACAATGTTCCGATCATAGATTAGCAAGTGCTGCGGCCTGCAGTATATAATAGAAGTGGTACACTATCTGTTATATCTGTTTCCATCCTTCTAGGCATGCCAGAACTTGTGTCCTCTATTACACACGTCTTCAATTATTTCTTGCCCGATTAAAACTTCTACGTGTGTTCATTATATAAGCTTTCTGGCAGATGCTTGTCCTTGTTCAGTTTTTATACACTGCGAGTATGCACTATCTCCTACTCATGCTTTTGATTTAACATTTAGGAATCCTTAATTAAACTGTCCATCAGAGAAAATAGCAAATCTTTGTAGATTGATCACTAGCATCATTATTGTAATGCAACAGGACAGCCAAAACTCACACTGATGTAGACATTAGAGCAACGTCGTTAAAACTCAGATATGTATAGTGTTAAACAGATAACCTGGAAAAGAAGAGATAATATGGTCCAGAAAAGAAAAGGGATAATATCAAATTCTGGACAAGAAGTAGCAACTCCGTATGTATTTAGGTCATAAGACTTATAATGAGGTGTATATGAAGGCAACAAGCTAGTGTGAAGACGCAAACAGGGGAGAGATTTTCAGAAATGATCAAGGAAAGTGGATGTGGCGATACTCAGGCAAGGTGAAGCCTACATCAAGTCTCGTTGCATAAAAAAAGGTTACAATTAGCAAAAGAAATGCAATACAAAGAATTAGAAGCGGAAACGGACTGCCTAATTGCCGTCCAAGTTATCAACGATAAGGACATACAATATCACCCCCTGAGGGCTATTATTGAAGATTGCAAATGTTTGTTGGAAACTAACAAGGCCACCGTTAAATATATTGGAAGGAGTCATACCAATGCGCCGACTTTCTGGCAAACGAAGGGCACAAACATGAAGAAGATTTACTAATCTTGAAGGTGCGGTCAAGGACATGGAGTTTCTTCTCCTGGTAGACTTAAGCCATGTCGCTTATGAAAGGTTTTAAAATTTTATGGTCTTTTCTAGTGTAAACCTAGAAAAACAAGCTAATGGCCAACTTTCTAAAAACCAAATATAGCCTGCTATATTCTAAAACTGGCAGTACATTCTCAATGAGTTATATCTGAATGGAACAAAATTTTGAGTGGCAAAAGAAAAAGCCACTCTGCTATCACTCTTCTTACATTTCTTTGTATTCTATCAGTTGATGCTGGTAAGAGTGAAACATGCTGCAGCATTCTTTAATTCATTCTCAGCAACATGCTCCACAGACTGTCTTGAGTCTTTCAGTGATGATTCTGAACTGCATGAGACAAGATTTTCATTTCAGAATCACAAAACAATAATAATAACTGATAGAAGAGTTCAGCCAATGCATGAAAAACCTCTTAGATTCAGTGTATCAACAGTTATTGGTCAGAACCATAAAACAAACAATTTGAAGAAAATGAGTGTACCTCGAGTCATATGCTTCTTTAGAATCGATATAAGATTGCCTGTCATCAATAGTGTCAAAAAATGGATGTATCTCATCGTAGTCTTGAGTGACTTCTTGTGGGACAACAATTGTTTGTGAAGCTGGTAACTGAGATTGTATGATCATTGTATTGTTATTGCAAACATTATTACCATATGACTGTTGAATCCATAACGAATTGACTGCATTATTTTCTTTAGGGTCCACAAAGGTAGTATTATTGTAAGCACCGTAGCTGTTATTTGAGTAAGAGGGATAAGATTGGACGGGCAATGCCGCATTGGCAGCAGCACTATATTGCTGGGAAGGCGCGTCTTGATGGAACAATGTTAATCCATTTCCGTTGGCATGCTGAGGAGGTGGAAGAGAAGCAGCAACAACAACAGGAGGGGGCATTCCCAATTGTATGTGGGAAACAGAATCACTGAGCGTTGTGGATGAGATCTCTTGTTGTTGTTGTTGTTGCTGCTGTCTATAGAATGCTAGTTGTGCATGGACAGCTTGAAGTTCTTCCTCGTAGAGTTGGATGTTAAATAACAGGTTTTGTATCTCCGCCACACATCCGTAGACCGGATGCTTATCGCGGGCATTTGCTTGGTAAATAATGGATTTCATGGCAACTTTCTTTTGGGATGGATCAAGGTTCTTTAGTATTTTTAAAATGTTGCTGACCCCGAAGAGCCTATGCGCGTTTTGGAACATTTTCGGTTGATCAGCAGGAAAATAGGGCGCTAAGGGGCAGTCGGAAATGCACCGCCTCCTCTGGTACTTGCACGCAGCGCACGCTTGGCTGGTGCCACCCTTGAGAGTCATTTTTTATTCTGCAAAGCATCAAACACTTGGATAAAGTTTCAAGAATGGCATGCAATATAAGATTTTCAAGAATTGAGGAAAGATGTCCAGATGGGAATGAAAGGGAGTGTTGATGTGAACAAGTATAAGGGAAGACAGAAAGAAGCCAAATGGCAGAGGATTTGAAGTCTGGAACATGTCTATTTAATAGCGGATTTTGCTCGAGGCTGGTTAAAGACTTAGTAAAAAGTAAGAGATTGAAGAGAGATAAAAGCGGGAATGTTGGAAATTAGTTTTTGTTTTGTTTTCTTACTTAGAGCATAGCCTAGTAATTTTTCCCTCAGCAAAAGTAGGACTTTTCCCCCTCATTATGTGGTGCACTTGTGGTTACAGCTCTACTCTCATTAATGCTTTTGATCTTATTTTTTCTTGCTTTCATCACTGCGGAAAATACGAAAAGAGAAAATACAAATTACTAATTTCTAGGCTAAAATGACTATAAGTTTACATTTTGGACATAAGATTCTAGGCGTGAAGTTGGGAAAAACATAGTGCTAAAAATACTTTTTGGCTTTGACATTACTCATTAAAAATTTGTGTACTGGACACTCTAAAAATGAGGAGTAGAAAGAAAAAAGAAACACTAGAAAAAGGAAATCACTTTCTTTTGATTACTAGTAGTATTTTCCATGTGCTAAATAGTATAAATTGAGAAATAAACTTCAACATTTTGAAACAAGAACGACCCTTCAACAGTCCTCGATTTTAAAGCAACGGACTAACTTATTTGAGTTTTTGCTATAAGAGCCACTATAAGGTTTATGAAGAGAGATGTAAAAAAAAAACACAAAACAAGAAAGCCATTGCCATTGCCATAGCCATACCAATCAAAACCTCCAAAAAAATAATAAAAAAAATTACAATTTCAAAGAAAAGATGCATGGCATACGATTATTAAAAAAAATTTAAAAATCCGTACACTTGAGTTTGTATACTAACATTAATGCTTGTTGAATAAATATTACTAATTAGAACAAAATCTTAATGGATTGCTATTACAAAAACTATTAATTACTTTTGTATGTTCTTTATATACCAACATTATTATGTTACGGTCATTATTGAACTTAGAGCTCGTTTGGATTGACTTATAAGTTGCTTATAAGCTGTTTCAGTTTTTTTGAGTGTTTGGCTGGCCAGTTTAAAGTCATTTTGTGCTTAAAATAAGCTCAAAAAAATAATTGAGCCCATTTGACTTAACTTATCTAAAGCAGCTTATAGGCATAAGCCCATCCAAACAGGTTCTTAATCTTGAAAAATCTTTCTTAGACAAATTCATTATCTGAGAATTGTTTAGAAAGTATCCAGAGAACTTAAGGATTATTGAAGAAATTATTATATGAAATCGATCAGTTCTATTACTTCCTATATAGTTTTCTTCATTTTGATTCTATATCGAATTGTTGATCGAGAGAATCGAGGTTGAGTTGGTTACTAGTATTTAAACGTATAGCTTAAAGAAAAATCATTATAAACATCAAATAACCGTTCTCCTCTTGTTGTATGACCCAATCAAGATTGAGATGGTTAGGTTGTTTGTTGTCAAAAAGAATAAATCAAGATTGAGATGGTCATGATCTGGTGGACATGTTGTTGGACATATTCTCATCCACAACGTCCACCTCCTTATTAATTTTGCTAAAATTAAAGACTTTTTTTTTTGTGAAATAGATATTACTGATATATATTCATATATCTACATCCTAATTACATTAGAGTTACTAGCCACCGGGCATTCAGTTGTCCAGAAACATCACCTTTATGAGTGTTAGCAAGATTTACAACCAGATTAAACAAGGTACCATACTGGTCGTCAAAATATACATTTTTAACAAAAATGAGAGGTGCTTCCAATAAGTTCACATCAACAAAAAGGAGTTGCTTTCCTCCCTCCTTGGCTAGTAGATTCGCCACCCTGTTCTGCTCCCTCTAACTATGCCTTAGCTCCAGATGTCGCAGCCTTTCCATTAAGTACCTGCATTTAATAATAATAGACGTGTAAGGAAAATGTCCCTCCTTAATCATTTTGATTACCTCTGTTGAGTCTGAATTGATTTCTAATGGTGTTAGATTATGGTCCACTGCAATTTTGAGCCCCTGCATAATAGCCGTTAGTTCAGCAAGCGTATTAGTAGTATGGGATAGTCCCTTCATAAAACCAATTACCCAATTTCCACTACCATCTCTAAATACTCCTCCTATTCCTCCTATGCCTGGATTTTTTTGGAAAGATCCATCAGTGTTAAGTTTGAATCTGCTCCTATTCGAGGGTTCCCACTTAATGGAGATGGTAATTTTTGGTTTAGTAGGAATAGAGTTTCTAGCTAGCATGTTAAACTTCATGGCAAGGTTATAGCTAGTTTCAAAGGAGGGATAAGCTCTAGTTTGGTTAAAAAGATTATGATTCCTATTTAACCAAATTCCCCAAATCCAGAAAGGCATTAAGGTTTTCCCACTGAATTAATCTATCAAAGTTTTTCTTTTTTAGGCTATTCCAAGTAATGATCCAGTTACTGGCATTACTGAGGGAGGAAGGATGGATAGAGGGGTTAGAATATTGAGCCACACAGTTCCAGAACTAATTACTAATATAACATTCAAAGAATATATGGTTGGTATCCTCTGGTTGTTGTCCACAAGATGCACAAACAGGGTTGATATTAAGACCTATGTGGTGGAGGTAGGAGGCTGTTGGCAGCCTGTTATGGTTGAGAAGCCAGAAGAAATACTTGATTTTATTAGGGACCTTCAATTTCCAGATCTCCTTAAAGCTCATGAAGAGACCATTGGTACTAATATATAGATCAGTTTAGTTATCAAGCATTTTGTAGGTTGAACTAGAACTAAACTTACCATTGCTAGTGAGTTTCCAATGACTAGAGTCCTCCTCAATACTATAGAGGTTAATGTATGTGTTGGTTATCCTCTCCTTGATGTTATTAGGAAGTTCAAAAGAGAGGTTTGCGAGATGCCAGGTTCCATTGTGATAAAAGTCACAGAATTTTTTATGCTCCTCTTCCCTGGTCAAAGGTCCTTGAATAAATTCTCTAAGGCTAGGGCTATGGGGAATCCAATTATCATGCCAGAAATTGACTGCATTGCCTTTGTTAATCACCATTGAGTGGTTTTCCTACAGTGTTTGTAACCTTCCAAAATGTTCTTCCAAGTTCTAGAAGAGTGTCTAATGGGGTTGGGTCTGCAATACTTGGCAATACGGGTAGAGGCCCAAAGGGCATCAGGTTTATTCAGGAGTCTCCAAGTTAGGCTGGTAAGGTTTGTTTTATTCTTAACTTCAGCCTTTTGAATGCCCAGTTCCCCAATGGCTTTAGGCTTGGTTACATTTTGCCAACCTATCATATGAAGCTTCTTTTTCTCATCAGTGGTTCCCCAGATGAAGTTTCTTTGAAGTTTATTAATCTGTTTGCTGATTTTTGTGGGGAGATTAATGTATTGCATAACATGATTAGGGATGCTACTAAAGTAGACCTTGGTGAGAACAGTACTACCTGCTATGTTAAGAAGTTTAGTTTTCCATCCAGTTAATCTAGCTTTTAGATTGTCCAGGATAAATTGGAAGTCTGCATTACAGGGTCTATCATGCAGGATAGGAAAGCCAAGATACTTGCCAAAGTGGTTACTAGTTTTTATGGACATATAGTTGGATAGGGCGGATAGGGCATCTTTCTCCTCTGAACTCCAATTCTTGGAAAAAACTACCTTGGATTTGGCATGGTTTATCTTTTAGCCAGAGGCAGAGCTAAATCTATTAAGGGTAGACATGATAGTATGGCAATTTTTGTAATTAGCTCTAGCAAACAAGGTTAGATCATCAGCAAAAAATAGGTTGGAAAGTTTGGGACCCTGTCTACTAATGGATATGGCGTTCCAGTTGAGGATATCTACTTCATGATTGATACTTCTAGCTAACCTTTCTATGCATAGGATAAAAAGGTAAGGGGATATGGGGTCTCCTTGTCTAATTCCCCTAGAGGGTTGAAAATCAGTCTTTCCTCCATTTACAAGGATAGAGATGGAGGTGGTGGAGACACAAGACATTATAAGGTTTGTGAGGTTGGGAGGAAAGTTAAAGAAGTGCAGAGTGTCTTTTATAAAAGCCCATTCTAGTCTATCAAAGGCCTTCTCCAGATCAATTTTAAGGGCCATATTAGCATGCTTACCTTTCATATTCCTAAAATGGCTAATATATTCTTGGACAATAATAACATTATCTGTTGCCCTTCTACCAGTAAGGAAGCTGGCTTAGGTGGGTCCTATGATGGTAGGAAGCAGAGCTTTTATTTTATGGACAATAATCTTAGTGATGATCTTATATTGAGTGTTCCAAAGTCCAATAGGCCTATAGTTTTTAAGGGTTGAAGCATTAGCAGTTTTAGGAATTAGGCAAAGATAAGTAGTGTTCAGTTCCTCTTTCATGGTGTTGGTTAGGAACACTTCCTTGCAAAACATAGTTAGAGGCCTATGAATGTCATCCCAGAATTTCTGGTAGAAAAAATGATGAAGACCATCTGGTCCAGGGGCTTTGAAAGCTTTAAAGGAATAGATAGCATGTTTAATTTCTTCATCTCCCAAAGGCCTATTAAGGATGATCCTATCAGTCTCAGATAAACTACCTCCAATAGAAGGGTTGGGATTAAGAAGTCTGTCAGCATAGAGATGATCAGAGGTATACAGATCTTGGTAAAAACTAGTGATAGATTTTTTAATGGCAGTGGTGTCTTGAATCCAGTTTCCTACATTATCTTTAAGAGCTAGAATCCTATTCCTCCTCCTTCTGTTAAGGGTAGAGGTGTGGAAAAACCTAGTGTTGGAGTCTCTTTCTTTTAGCCAAGTGATTCTGAATTTAAGCCTCCAAAACTCAGCCTCCTGTCTTAAGATCTCATTATACTCACTTTGGAGGGTGGTTTCTAAGTTTTGGAGATAGGTGTTATAAGGGTAATTCCTAGATTTTTGGATGCCCTCAAGTCTAGCTAGGAGGTGTCTCTTTTTATGAAAGATGTTTCCAAAAGCCTCTTTATTCCATAAGGTGACTCTATGCTTAAAAGAGGCAACGTCTCTGGTGAGGTCTTGGGAATGTTAGAAGCTTTCTCTGACTAAATTTCCAAAGTCAGGGTGTTGACACCACATGGATTCTATTCTAAATGGTTTATCATTGGGGTTCAGTGTGGGTTAGTAAGCTTAATTTGGATAGAACAGTGATCAAAATGGGTTCTAGGAAAGTGAGTGACAGTAGCATCATGATAGAACTGAAGCCACTCATCATTGGCAAAGCATCTATCTAACCTTTCTAGGATGAGGTTCTGTCTATTCCTATATCTCTTATTGGTCTATGTATAACGACTACCTTTGAAGCCTAGGTCGATTAGTTTACAGTAGTTCATATGTCTCCAAAAGCAGTTAGCTCTATTGTTATTAATATGATTACCAACAAATTTATCAGAAGCACGAAGGATCTCATTAAAGTCTCCACCTATCAGCCAGGGACCATTAATGTTATTAGAAAAGGTGCAAAGTTGTTCCCATAGAAGCTTCCTATCATTCATAGTATTACTAGCATAGATAACACTAAAGTACCAAGGCTGGTTAAGATTATTTACCTTAACAATGGCATGGATGCTTTGGTTAGTGATAGAAAGGTCTTCCATTTTTAAGTAGTCATCCTTCCACAGGATGACTAGGCCACCTGAATTCCCCACAGCTGGGCTTTGAATCACAAAGTTAAAACCAAGTTGCTGGACTATGTGCTTATGCTCAATCATTTTGGTCTCAAGAAGAATAAGAATATCAGGTCTGTGCACTCCTATCATGGCAGAGCAGTGCCTTCTAAATTCGAGGTTGTTGGCTCCTCTAGCATTCTAGATAATAAAATTCACAAGATTAAACTTTTGTGTTTTTAGGGTTTCCCTCCTTACCCCCTTCCCCTTCCCTGATGAGGTGGTGGTAGTCCATAGGGTCTCTTTGGTCAGACGAGCTAGTGTTGGGTTTAGGACCACTGTAAAATCCCCTGACCTGTTGTCTGCTGGGAATTTCAGGCCCATCCCAAACTTTAATAATCTTATGAGGGTCATCACAATCAACATCTCTCTTCTTGGACACTTGAACTCCATCATATGGAGATCTTCCAGGGTGATTGCTGATGATTTTGGAATATGTATTGAGGTGAGCATTGCCTCTAGGTCCTTGTTCTGAGCTCTTAAGGATTGGAGTGTTATGTTTTGGGAGGTGTAGGTTTCTGAGCTCTGAGTAGTTGTGGTCACTGATGTTGAATCCATTTGCATGGTGTCCTGGGGAGGGTGGTGGAGTCCAGGGTACAAAGGATGGGTGTAGGGGTGGTAGTAACTGGTCCACAGGTCAGAAGAAAGAAAGGGATTGGGTCACATTTGACATTATAGTTGAGATAATGTGTGCATGCATTTCCTCTGGGACTGTTTAGCCCACGATTTGGAGTAGGGTTTGCATCCAGACATTGTGGCCATAGTTAACCATGCCATTGTTCAGCCCCTGAGTGATCATGTGGGCTAAGAAGCGAGCATTCTTTACAATTAGTAGTACATCCCTCCCTTCCGCCTGAACATTCAGGGCCATGGAGCTTCCCTGTAGACCCATCTCTAGCCATGAGGCGGGGAGATAGTCCAGGGGTGGTGGAGCAGTAATAAACACTAGGGGAAGTGAGTTCTCTGCCATTTAAGTTATCAGAGATAGTGGAGGGAAAATTCTGAGTAAGAGAACTACTAGCATCAAGAGTAATATTAGGATAAATTTGCCTTTAGAAATTTGAAAGGCTTGGTACCTTATATATAAAGATGAGTAGTATTTTTTGAAACTAGTTAACCATTAATTACCGACTTCTTGTTAGAGGTTTTTGTACTCATGTCCACCCCACTGAAATGATTAGTGTAGGTGGACGTGTGAAATCCTTCCTTGGATTTGCCAAATCCGCTGCATGGGTATTCATATTAGTGGTTATGGGGAAGTGGGGAAATATTTCAGATGAAGGGAGAATATTTTTTACCTCAGTAATGTTGAGGTTTTTTTCTGATTGCTGGAGGAGCTAGTTGACTTAAATGACTTATCCAGGTTCCTCTTTTTCTGCAGTGGCCCATCATTAATCTTAAAAGTGATTTCTTGTAAAACCATTTTTGGGCCTTGGTAATTTTGCTCTCATTTTTTCTTCTTCCCACCTTTTGCTTGGTTCTTTGGCTGGTTTTTGTCCCACCCGAGTGGGCCTTAGAGGATTGGGCTTGTGCCACTTTCTTTACCTGACCAAAATTAAAAACAGGAGTATTAAATACAGGCGGGACATCGCTATGTTGGGCCACATTAATCGGCCCAATATCATATGGGTCTTCCATTACTGGGTGGGTTTCATTTGTAAAAATGAATTGGGCTTTAGGGTTAGCTACTGCCCCTTTACCCTTGCCGGAGTTTTGCCGGACCTTGTAGGAAAAGAGATTGGGGTGTGGAGGCTTACTAGAGGTACCATCATGGGTATCAACGTGTACCTTCTTACCTCTTTGTTGCTGGCTTACCGTCCCAACCTGTGGTTCATTTTTCCTTTGAGGGTTTTTCCTTCTCTTACCAAAGCTCACCGTCTTTCATTCTGATTCTCCATGCTTGTCAGTCATCTCTGTTCCATCTGTTGCATTTGTCATTGGGATGAGGGGTGGTTTATGGGTACACGCATCCACCGTGTGGCCTATCCTTCCACACCCCACACACTTGATGCCATCCCCTTCATAGATTAATAATTGCTTATGATGTCCAATTGTGATAGAGGTCCTAACTGGGACATCAATACTGACTTCCACGCAGATCTTGGCATACCGTCCTCTAAGGGTAGCTGATGTAAAAGCATCAATTTTGACCAATTGGCCAATTTTTCTTCCTACTTTCTCCAAAATTCGTCTATCGTAAAATTCCGTGGGCAGTTGTGGTAACCGTACCCAAATTGCCGCCGTATCTATTATAGAGTCTGTCGGAACAAAATTCGGTTCCCACCGTCTAACTGAGAGGAACTGGCCTGCTACAAACCATGGGCCTTCAAACAACACCATGGCAAGACTATATTCTTCTTCAAATTTAGCCATATAAAAATCTGAGCCTAGATCTATATGAGTGTTAAGGGCTCGTCAATATTCCAAAGATTATCCAACTTATTTTTCAAGTATTGGTGGCTCAACTTTTTGCCAAAGACTTAACGATGACGGAAAACCGCCATGGTTGGTATAGCCGCTCTTGTTCCTCAGAAGTTAAAGTTATTGCGTCCAGATCTGATGGAGGATCAAAGTTATCCTCCATCTTTAGATTCTTCCGATGGCTTGATTCATAGATAAAAGACATTTCGATTTCTTCATCCCTACCAAATATGACACTTTTATAGGAGAGGGGTTTAGGATTTGGGGAAGGTGGGTATTCCCTTTCCTCTATGTCTGATAAGTGTGGATCTGGTGGTTTTGGGGGAATTTGGAGAGGAGGATCTGTATGGAGGATAGGTGGATTGGTCATTTCACGGTGTAGTTGCAGTGGAAGTGTGTGGAAGAAGGGGTAGAGAGAAGGCTGTGCCTCTCTCTTTTAGAAATACAGTGGAGGTAGTAGTTGTAATAACCCATATTTTTTTTAGGCTTAGTTGGTAATTTAAATAAAAGAAGGAAATAAAAAAATAAAAAAAATATATATATAGAAGAATTAAGTGGTACAAAATAAAATAAAAGGAGGATTAAAGGGTCCTTTAAAACAAAAAAGGGGAAAAAGAGATGTGGACCAAGCCCACAAAAAGAAGAAAAAGAAAATAAAGAGAAAAAGGAATAAAAGTCTGATGCATCAGACGTGAAAACAGAAAACAGAAACGATAGAAGCAGAAACAAGAAAAAAAAACGCAGTAGAAGGAAGGGAAGAAAAAGAGGGGAGAAAAATAAGGATTTTCAACCTAAATCATCAAGGTAATGCCTCTGATCTTTTATTTAATTTTATTATATAATTATGGGTGAATTTTTATGGTGAAAACATGGGAATATTTTGAGGAATTGAGAAAGTTTAGCTCTAGGGTTCTTCAACTAAAATCATTGATTTGAAAGGGCAAACAGCATCGGATTTTAGACTTCTATATATCGTTGGAATCCTCTCGTTAAGGCCTTTCCGAAAACATAAGTCTTTTCGGGTTTTGAACACATTGACCGGAGGGCGTTTTCGTCCTTTAAAATTTGACTTTAACCGTTTAAGCCTCTAAAAATATAGAAGTGGTTTACCCTAAGGGTTTTGACCATTCTAAATCCGTTTTTGTGTAGTTTGAGGCAATCCGGAGACTCGAGAATGCAATTTTGATTTATTGGGAAGTGTGTTTGAATTGTGAATTTGAGGAAAGTGAGACTTTAAGCTTTGGGTACTTGCTTTTCAAAACCCGTTTTAAAAATATGTTTTCTCTGCCTAGTCCATGTGTTGGGACGAGCGTGTGCTTGGCAGAATCGGTGGTCCTTCAGGCCAACCGCTTATACTTTATTTTCAAATAATCCAAAACTCTCTTTATAAATTATTTTGTGATATGATATAGCTGTGAGCCATGATATTGGGGCATTGTGTATGCTTCCCTTAGCATTGTGTATGCTTCTTGATGATATTGGGGCATTGTGTATGCTTCCCTTAGCATTGTGTATGCTTCTTGATGATACTGGGGCATTGTGTATGCTTCCCTCAGCATTGTGTATGCTTCCTGACATATTTGGCACATTGTGTATGCTGCCGTGGATTCATGGTGTTGATTAATTCTTTAACTGCCACTTATGACGGTTGTAGTGTAAATTGTGTTGAGATATATAATATATTTGATAAACAGTGGTTTGGACCTTAGTTGCTATTATATAATCATATATTCATATGCATAATATTTTTGTGCTTGTTGTGTGTTTGTATTTTCTAACACTTGTTCCAGGGGTATTTGAAGTGGCGGGTCGAGGATCTTACTGGGTTATATTTATGTATAACTCACTCCTTACCTGCATGTCCATGCAGATACTGTCGTTGAGAACGAGGCTGGTAATTGAAGACTTCGTGAGTGGATTCTGTTGCTGAGGTGAGCCACCGCATTGTTCGTGGAGGCAACCATTTCAGCTTTATCTAGTTTATTTCTAGTTATTTCTTTTATTTTGGGTTTACATGCCCGACACTCAAACTCATGTAACTCTGTTAGATGCTCCATGGTCTTAGCGTGGGATGTGGGCTAGAGAATCTTTTTATCTTAGCGTTGATTGATTTTTGTAAATTGATTAGGGATTTGGTTGGCGACTATTTCACATTTTTATCATTAATAACGTTGTTGGACCTGCACTTATTTTCTTTTAGTGCTTTTGTAAACGATTAAGAGTATGATATATGGTTCGCCTGGCGGGTGGTATTTGTGTCACGACCCAACTCCGTGGGCCGCGACCAGTGCCCTAGCTGGGCACCTATACGTACCCGATACCCAATTTAGCATATTATCAAAATAATGTAATATAATAGTAACATTAGTGGATGCTACAGAATTTAGCAGAAAAGCAGACTTGGCACACAGAAGCCGATAAAGCTGTCATAAAACCAAAACATCCCAAACATATGTACAGAACCCACACAGATGTATCCACAGACCTCTACAGAACATATCGCAATCATAAGACGGGACAGGGCCCCGTCATACCCTGAACAAAGTACATATCCAGATAGCAGTGACAGACTGTACCAAAAGATGGGCTCTGTAGAAGAGAGCGCCCCAAAATAGCAGAAATGGGATCCTAAACGTGCGGATCACCAAACCTGTCGTCCGTACCTGCGCGGCATGAAAACGCAGCCCCCGAAGAAAGGGGGTCAGTACGAAATATGTACTGAATATGTAAAGCGGAATCACAGAAGTCAAATCATAATGATTACAGAAAATGGGTACAAAATCCAGAGTGTCAAATCCATATTTCCAAATCAAACAGAATGTGTACAGAAACATATGTCATATCATATCATATCCGGTCCCTGCCACGGGACTCGGCAGACAGAATGTGGCCACCCTCCCGACGCTGGTGCCACTATACAGAGGAATCAGAAAAAGGGGCGTGGCCCCGTATCATATAATGTCATATCAAAATGGCCATACAGATCAGATCAGAATAGACGGACATGGCACATCATACTCCACGGACCCATGTACGCGTATACATGCCCCCTCACATTGGGACGCGGCGAACAATGCAGAGAATTACGCTTGACAACATATCCTGGCCCGGGCTCAGTGTGGGAAACATTGGGACATCCACGAATGGAGTAGTGAGAGACTAATGCAATTTAAAAATATAATAAATGTTTTCAAAGACTCGATGAAGCGTATCAAAGACAAACAAATCCAATGGGGTCGGACGGAATCATAATAAATGTATTTCGGATATCATAATAAATTACAGAAGTATAACTTTCCCGAAGTCATTCCGAGTGTCAAAATAATTTATAATATTTAACAGAATATTTAAAATAATATTCGTTAAGCGATTAGTAGGGTAATTAAAACATTTCTTTCAAAAATCGCTTAAAAAGGAAGCTTTAACACATTAGGGGCAAAACCGTAAATAGCGGGCCCGCCTTGGGACAAACAAGGCGGCGGGCTCAAATTGTGCCCTCTAAGCATATAGTATCACCTAAAAAGGTTATACAAACATTCTATGACTTTCTGAATTATTTAGAGCAAAATTGCATAATTTCAGAAAAAGCGTATCAAAATGGTTCAATTCTACTGAAGGAAAAACTGAAATTTTGTCTTGCGGATTCCGAGGGCCAAGAGGTCCTTCGAGGCCCGGATTTGACCCTAACACACTAGGGGCATGCCAAGGGAAGAATTGGGGTTGCTTTACATACCTTTCGCGCTCCTTGAGCCTTTCCAATCTCACTTCCCGTTTCGTCGAAAAACTGCAATTGGTCAAGTTTACCAATTGTAAGCCATAAATACCAAAGTCTTAATTTAATGCAAATTTGGCTACCGAAATTTCGGCAGCACTTCCCCTATACATATAGCACCCCGAGAATTCAACTCGGCTATAATTCAACAACAACATCGATATCATCAATGAACATTAAAAGCACAATCATCCTTCAACTAGTCATTGCTTTCACAAGTTGACATAACTTTCATTCTAGTCCAAACTTTCAAACTAACATCATCAATCTCACATCCATAATCACTCAAGATCATCACAACATAGATTTAGAGACACTTCATATCAATTTCCTTAAGAGATACACTTGACATACATGATATATAATTTTCCGCCAAAAGCATAACTTATGCAAAACATCAAATCTTTGGCATACAATTTCATAGCAAGTTTCCAACTTCCAAATTCATCAATGATCATCATAATTCACAACCAAACACTTCATTTTCTTAATGTCGAAAAATTGTACTAAAACGACATAAGTGTTCACATTCCAATTCAACACAAACTTATATCATTCTAGCTTCATTCACATTACAAACATCACAATACCAACACTCCAACACATTACACAACTTGATTCATATTTATTCCAAGACCATTACACCACACGGCCATATGCTCATTTTGCAACATCAACTAAATTCATCCAACTTTCAATTCCCATATGCATTTCATTACAATCATGACTAGATTATAACATAAATTCAACACATAGAGGCTATATAAGTAGTACATACCCACGGCCACACACTCATACACACACCCACTTCGCAAACTTCTATTTCTTCATACAATCAACACATTTCCACATACTACAACACAAACAAAGCTCAACAACACAATAAAAAGGTAGAAATTCTTACCTTTCCTTTAAGCTTTCTTCACTTGAACTTATGTTCACTTTGAGGAATCCAATGCTCCCCACTCCAAACCAACTACACCAAGATGCAAAGGAACCTTGACTTAGTGGGAAATCAACAAGAATTGAATTTTTGAAGCAATATTTTTTAGGGCTAAATTTGAAGGGCAAACCCAAGAGCACCTTGCTCTTCTTTCTTGTTCTTGTTTTTTTTTTTTTGTTATGCTTATCCTAAGGCTTCAATTGTATATATGTAGTTGAAGTGCTTGGTCACATAACCAAGCACATGACCAACTAAAAATGGGCTTGGGCCAAGGCCTAGCATGGCCGGCCACCCTTAGGAATTGGGCTTCATTTTTGCTTCACATTTTACAAGCCCAACAAAGTGTGGATCGTATTTTGTAATTCCCGAAACTAATTTCCAAAGTTCCAAAATTACCCTTAGCCTTGTCCCACACTTTCATGATTCTATTCTTTCATGCATAACTCCTATGTTCAACAAAATATCAAATTGATCTTATATCTCAAGAATCCAATATAATTCAAGTCTTTCCAAACGTGTGAAAACACGGGATATAACAATTTGCTGGGTGCCAATCACGTCTAGCGGGTATTTTGGGATGTGACAAAGTTGGTATCAGAGCTTAGGCTTTAAGTCTCGGGTCCATGGAGCAGTGTTTAGTAGAGTCTTGTTCATGGGTATGTAGGCGCCCATACTTATGAACTTGAGGCTACTGGACATCTAGGAATTTTTCCCTTCTTTCATTCCTTGTTCGTACATGAGATGAATCAAGTTTATCCTTGTAATATTTATTTCGCAGATGGCTAAGAAACGCGCATCTTCATCTGCTAAACGTGGTGCTGGGCAGAGTGCTACCCGCGGTGGTAGCCAAGCTAGTGCTCATCAGACTAGAGCTCAGACTAGGACTCAGGCCACTCCTCAGCCTGAAGTTGTGAATGGGGGTCAGCCCCGAGTTGCGTCAGAGCAAGTGCAGGAACAAGTGGTTCAGAACAATCCACCGGCACCAGCTGCCGTCCCTACTATTGCTATGCCCGCAGAGGTGGTGACCAGATTATTGAATGTGTTGGAGGCATTGGCGCCTAATCATGGTGGAATTCCAGGTCCTCAGGCCACTTCACAAGCACAAGCTCAAGTTCAGTTGAATGTTGCAGCTAATCAGACACCTCAGTTGGCCCCTCAACAGGTTGTCCAGTCTGCAGGGCAATCTAAGGAGTTTAAGAATTTCATGGATCTTAAGCCACTAGAGTTTGATGCTTCACCTACTTCTATTGAACCTCAGAATTTCATTGATCGTTGTGAAAAGATATTGACTACGTTGGGGCTGAAGGAGACTCGTGGTGTGGAATTTGCCACTTTCTTATTCTCAGGGTCTGCAGAGTCTTGGTGGATTTCGATTCAGAGAGGTAGACAAGCAGGGTTACCACCTATTACTTGGTCAGAATTTTTAGAACTATTTAAGGACAGGTTTATTCCATTAAGCAAGCAAGATGACATGAGACGTCAGTTCAATAATCTGCGGCAGGGAACTATGACCGTTACAGAATATGAGGCCAAGTTTACAGATTTATCCAGGTATGTACCTTATTTGGTAGAGGATCCGAGAGAGAAGGTAAGACGATTTGTGGATGGACTTGAGCATCGCTATCGTGGTCCTGTGGTACGAGATGTGCGATATGGTACCTATTCAGATGTAGTTGACACTGCTCTCTGTTACGAGTCTTATCTAGAGATGGACAAAGTTGAGCGTGAAAGCAAAAAGCCACGTAACACATGTGGGTTTAGTGGTGTTCCATCTAGGGGCAAGAGTGGTTTTTATCGTGGGCAGTCCAGATCTACTCAGTCAGAATCAGTGGTGCAGTCTTCTGGTGGTTATTCCGCTAGACAGGGCCAGCAGCAGATGCAGCGGAAGGGTAATAGCTCATATCAGTCAGGTTATCATCCGAGGTGTTCTAACTGTGGTAGAAATCACAGTGGTCGTTGCTTTGGGGCAGATGGGGCTTGTTTTACTTGTGGTGAAAGGGGGCATATTGCTAAATAGTGTCCTAAAGGAAATTCTGGTGCTAGTCGAGCTACTACACAGCCGCAGGGAACTACTACAGCTACACAGGGTCAGATTCAGCCAGCTAGGACCGCTCCACAGGGTGCTCGTGGACAGGGTCGACAGGGTGCACAGGTTGCTCAGGGAGGGGGTGGACCGCCAAGATTCTTTGCTATGACCAGACAGGATGTCGAGGCATCTAATGCAGTAGTCACAGGTATTATTACTATTGGGTCTCATAGTGCATATGCTCTTATTGATCCTGGTTCTACGTATTCGTATGTATCTCCTTCTTTTGCTATATTCTTAGAACGGGGAGTTGAGTCTATTAATGTGCCGTATGTGGTAGAAACCCCAGTGGGGGGAAGTATATTAGTGGATAGAGTTTATAGAGATTGTGTGATATCTGTTCAGGGCAGGGACACCGTAGTTGATCTATGTGTGTTACCGATGTCCGCTTTCGATGTGATTATGGGACACCGTAGTTGATCTATGTGTGTTACCGATGTCCGCTTTCGATGTGATTATGGGCATGGATTGGTTGGCATCATGTTTTGCATCGGTTGATTGCTATGCTAAGCTTATACGTTTTAATTTTCCTGGAGAAACTTTAGTGTGGAAAGGCATGACTCCTGTGACTCAAGGAAAAATAATATCTTATGTAAAGGCACGACGAATGATTAATCATGGGTGTTTGGGTTTTATTGCTACCGTTCATGAAACTCGAGCGGAGAATGTTACTATTGATAGTGTTCCTGTTGTTCGCGAATTTGCGGATGTTTTTCCTGAAGATTTACCCGGCCTACCCCCGATGAGAGAAATCGAGTTCAACATTGATTTAGTTCCAGGGACTCAACCTATCTCTATTCCTCCATACCGTATGGCTCCCGCCGAGTTGAGAGAACTAAAGGTTCAACTCCAAGAGCTACTTGATAAGGGGTTCATTAGGCCTAGTGTATCGCCTTGGGGTGCACCTGTGTTATTTGTGAAGAAGAAGGATGGCACGATGAGAATGTGCATTGACTACAGACAACTGAACAAGGCGACTATCAAGAATAAGTATCTATTGCCTCGTATTGATGATTTGTTTGATCAACTGCAGGGTGCTACTCATTTTTCCAAAATTGACTTGAGATCAGGTTATCATCAGCTGAGAATCAAGACTGAGGACATCTCAAAGACAGCTTTTCGGACAAGATATGGGCACTTCGAATTTTTGGTGATGTCATTCGGGATGACTAATGCCCCCGCAGCATTTATGGACCTCATGAACAGGGTATTCAAGCCATACTTAGACCATTTTGTGATTGTGTTCATTGATGATATTTTGGTCTACTCTCGAAATGAGGTTGAGCATGGACAACACTTGAGAGTTGTGCTACAGACACTTAGGGAACGAAAGCTTCATACCAAGTTCTCAAAATGTGAGTTCTAGTTGAGCACAGTTTCATTTTTAGGACACGTGGTGTCCCAAGATGGGATTCAAGTTGATCCAAAGAAAATTGAAGCAGTTCGAGATTGGCCTCAACCCACTACTCCCACAGAGATACGCGGCTTCATGGGACTAGCTGGATATTACAGAAGGTTTGTGGAGGGTTTCTCGAAGATAGCTGCTCCATTGACACGTTTAACTCAGAAAGGTGTGGTATTCCAGTGGTCAGATGAATGTTCAGAAAGCTTTCAGAAATTAAAGACTGCGTTGACTACGACTCCGATTTTGACCTTACCTACTGATGAGGGTGGTTTCACCATTTATTGTGATGCATCTCGAGTCGGGTTGGGTTGTGTCTTGATGCAGAATGGTAAAGTGGTAGCTTATGCGTCTCGACAGCTAAAGAAACATGAGAAGAATTATCCAACTCATGACTTAGAATTGGCCGCAGTTGTATTTGCACTCAAGATCTGGCGTCACTATCTTTATGGTGAGTCGTGTGAAATCTATATTGATCACAAGAGTTTGCAATACATATTCAAGTAAAAAGATCTAAATTTGAGACAGCGACGGTGGTTAGAGTTACTTAAAGATTATGATCTTACTATTTTGTATCATCCTGGTAAGGCGAATGTGGTGGCAGACACCTTGAGTAGAAACTCTATGGGCAGCTTGGCCCGATTTACTGCTGAAGAACGACCTATGGCTAAGGATATTCAGGTATTAGCCAACCGCGGGGTTCGGATTGATCATACAGTACAAGGCAGGTTACTTGCAATTATGGTGGCACAATCGTCCTTAGTGGGGCAGGTCAAAGCTTGCCAATATGAAGATCCCCGTCTTGCTAGATTGCGAGATCGAGTGCAAAATGGGGGCGTTAAGTCATTCTCTATTGATGACGAAGGCGTGTTACGTTGTCATGGTAGATTGTGTATTCCTATGGTAGGTAATGTGAAGCAACTAATTCTTGAAGAGGCTCATAGCTCGCGGTACTCCATCCACCCAGGTGCTACGAAGATGTACCAAGACTTGCGTGGATTATATTGGTGGAAAGGTATGAAGGCTGACATTTTGAAGCATGTGACAAGTTGCTTAAATTGTCAGCAGGTCAAATATGAACATCAAAAACCCAGCGGAGTAATGCAAAACTTGATTATCCCAGAGTGGAAGTGGGAAAGGATTACGATGGATTTTGTAGTTGGTTTGCCGAATACTTTCAAGAAACATGACTCAGTCTGGGTGATTGTGGATAGACTCACCAAATCCGCTCATTTTATACCAGTTCGGGTTACTCATACCGCAGAGCAGTTAGCAAATATTTACCTCCGTGAGATAGTACGACTTCATGGTGTGCCTATTTCTATAATATCTGATCGAGGTGCACAATTTACTGCTGAGTTTTGGAAGTCTTTTCAGAAGTCGTTGGGTTCACAGGTCGAGTTGAGTACAACTTTTCATCCACAAACTGATGGACAGTCTGAGCGAGTTATTCTGATTTTAGAGGACATGCTTAGAGCTTGCGCGATTGATTTTGGTGGTCAGTGGGATGATCAGTTACCTTTGGCAGAGTTTGCTTATAATAACAGCTACCAATTGAGTATACAGATGGCACCGTTTGAGGCTCTATATGGTCGCAGGTGTCGTTCACCAATTGGATGGTTCGAACCGGGCCAAGCACAACTATTAGGTCCAGATCTGGTTCAACAAGCCTTGGAAAAAATTGCATTGATACAAGAACGGCTTCGGACAGCACAAAGCAGACAAAAGTCCTATGCAGATAAGAAAGTACGTGATACGGAGTTCATAAAGGGGAAAAAGTCTTTTTAAAAGTATCCCCTATGAAAGGAGTTATGAGATTCGGTCGGAAAGGCAAGCTAAGTCCTAGGTACATTGGTCCTTATGAGATTTTGGATCGAATTGGGTTGGTGGCATATAGACTTGCTTTACCTCCGAGATTGTCTACTGTTCATCCTGTATTTCACGTATCTATGCTAAGACGATATGTCGGTGATGATAGCCATAAGATTCAACCAGAGGATGTGGAGCTCGATGAAAATTTGACTTATGAAGAGGGTCCGATATCTATTCTTGATAGGCAAGTGCGACAATTGAGGTCGAAGAAGGTAGCTTCAATCAAAGTGTTGTGGCGTAATCATCCAACCGAGGAGGCTACTTGGGAGTCTGAGACGGATATGCGAGATAAATATCCTCATTTATTTGACGCGACAGGTATGATCTAGATTCGTTCGAGGATGAACGTCATTTTAAGTGGTGGAGAATGTAATAACCCATATTTTTTTTAGGCTTAGTTGGTAATTTAAATAAAAGAAGGAAATAAAAAAAATATATATATATATATATATAGAAGAATAAAGTGGTACAAAATAAAAGAAAAGGAGGATTAAAGGGTCCTTTAAAAAAAAAAGGGAAAAAGAGATGTGGGCCAAGCCCACAAAAAGAAGAAAAAGAAAATAAAGAGAAAAAGGAATAAAAGTCTGATGCATCAGACGTGAAAACAGAAAACAGAAACGATAGAAGCAGAAACAAGAAAAAAAAAACGCAGTAGAAGGAAGGGAAGAAAAAGAGGGGAGAAAAATAAGGATTTTCAACCTAAATCATCAAGGTAATGCTTCTGATCTTTTATTTAATTTTATTATATAATTATGGGTGAATTTGTATGGTGAAAACATGGGAATATTTTGAGGAATTGAGAAAGTTTAGCTCTAGGGTTCTTCAACTAAAATCATTGATTTGAAAGGGCAAACAGCATCGGATTTTAGACTTCTATATATCGTTGGAATCCTCTCGTTAAGGCCTTTCCGAAAACATAAGTCTTGTCAGGTTTTGAACACATTGACCGGAGGGCGTTTTCGTCCTTTAAAATTTGACTTTAACCGTTTAAGCCTCTAAAAATATAGAAGTGGTTTACCCTAAGGGTTTTGACCATTCTAAATCCGTTTTTGTGTAGTTTGAGGCAATCCGGAGACTCGAGAACGCAATTTTGATTTATTGGGAAGTGTGTTTGAATTGTGAATTTGAGGTAAGTGAGACTTTAAGCTTTGGGTACTTGCTTTTCAAAACTCGTTTTAAAAATATGTTTTCTCTGCCTGGTCCATGTGTTGGGACGAGCGTGTGCTTGGCAGAATCGGTGGTTCTTCAGGCCAGCCGCTTATACTTTATTTTCAAATAATCCAAAACTCTCTTTATAAATTATTTTGTGATGTGATATAGCTGTGAGCCATGATATTGGGGCATTGTGTATGCTTCCCTTAGCATTGTGTATGCTACTTGATTATATTGGGGCATTGTGTATGCTTCCCTTAGCATTGTGTATGCTTCTTGATGATATTGGGGCATTGTGTATGCTTCCCTTAGCATTGTGTATGCTTTTTGATGATACTGGGGCATTGTGTATGCTTCCCTCAGCATTGTGTATGCTTCCCTCAGCATTGTGTATGCTTCCTGACATATTTGGCACATTGTGTATGCTACCGTGGATTCATGGTGTTGATTAATTCTTTAACTGCCACTTATGACGGTTGTAGTGTAAATTGTGTTGAGATATATAATATATTTGATAAGCAGTGGTTTGGACCTTAGTTGCTATTATATAATCATATATTCATATGCATAATATTTTTGTGTTTGTTGTGTGTTTGTATTTTCTAACACTTGTTCCAGGGGTATTTGAAGTGGCGGGTCGAGGATTTTACTGGGTTATATTTATGTATAACTCACTCCTTACCTGCATGTCCATGCAGATACTGTCGTTGAGAACGAGGCTGGTAATTGAAGACTTCGTGAGTGAATTCTGTTGCTGAGGTGAGCCACCGCATTGTTCGTGGAGGCAGCCATTTCAGCTTTATCTAGTTTATTTCTAGTTATTTCTTTTATTTTGGGTTTACATGCCCGACACTCAAACTCATGTAACTCTGTTTGATGCTCCATGGTCTTAGCGTGGGATGTGGGCTAGAGATTCTTTTTATCTTAGCGTTGATTGATTTTCATAAATTGATTAGGGATTTGGTTGGCGACTATTTCACATTTTTATCATTAATAACGTTGTTGGACCTGCACCTATTTTCTTTTAGTGCTTTTGTAAACGATTAAGAGTATGATATATGATTCGTCTGGCGGGTGGTATTTGCTGGATGCCAATCACGTCTAGCGGGTATTTTGGGACGTGACAGTAGTTAGGTGGGGGTAATAGAGAGAAGGGAGAGCTTCTCTCTCTAAAAACAACTTAATACACTTATGCCTCAGAAGTTAATATTAAAGACTTTAAAATCTAGTAGAAACTAAATTCGATGGTACTATTATTTAATGCTTTTGATTAAAAGAGAAAATTGAATCTCAAATTCTTGTTCGAAACTTTGAGCTACATTTTTTTTTTTATGCAAGACAAAATACTAACAATCAGAGATAACGACATACTTAATGCAGATTGTTTAAAATGACCTTTATACTTAAATTTAGAATATTGATAAATTCAAGTGAAACTATGTGAAAATTGAAGAGGAAAGATCACAACAATTAATCTAAAATGTTGATCTATCACAGTTTGGTCGTAAAATATATCACATTTGTTGGGATTGAAATACCAAGGCGTCATGCGAAGCTTACAATTGCAAACCTTAAACACCATAAATCAGACGACAAAGAAAACTATATCAAAAGAAGCATATTATTCTAATATGGTTTGACCAATTGGCCTACATATGGAAAACTAATATAAAAACATAAAACCTATTGAGAGAATAATCTCCCTCTAAACAAGATTCTTTAATGACTACATTGTGGATGCTATTGTGTTTTTGAACGAGAACAAAAGATCTCTATTTATAGAAGTCTAAATCTTCTCCTACAAGAAAATGAATAAATATGATAGAATCCCTTTCCTCAAAGAAAACATTTTCTAAATAGGCAAAAGACATAAATTGACCCTTAAAGTATACCCCAAAAGTCATTTTCACACTTAAACTTTAGTAGTGACCTATTACACATCTAATATATGAAAAAATGATATTATTTACCCGCTGACGCACATATAACCAGTCTCAGATGTGGAAGTGCTCCACACGCGCGCGACACGTCATTTATTCTTTCACGATTTTTTATTTTATTTTATTTATTCTTTCACAATTTTTTTTTTATCTTATTCACAAAATTAAAGTAAACAATGATTTTTAAATTTTAACAAAAAAATTGATTTTCCACCTTCTTCTTCATTTCACCCCACCCCCCACCCCCCACCCCGGTTTCTTCTCCACCTTCACGCCACCTCCACTCCCCAACTCTGTCACGTCACCCTCACTCCCCAACTCTGTCACGCCACTAGTCACCACCGTCACGCCGCCCCCACCCCCTAAATGCTTCATGCTGCCCCATCCCCCAAATCCTTCACGCCACCCCCACCCCCCAAATCCTTCACGCCATCAGCACCACCGTCACGCCGCCCCCACCACTGCAATTTCAGACCACCACCAACACCAGAAAAAGTTACGATATCATTACCATTAATTTCATCTACCATCACCTCCAATGATTTCAATAGCTACCACCAAAATCAAAATACCACTATCAATTCCTCTTTATCATTCCCCACCAACCCATCACCATAAATCACAATAGAAAGTCACCATTGATTTGAGAGCAAAGACATTCATCTTTCATTTGCACTTTTATTTTTTAATTTTCCTTTTCAGTTATTTTGGTCCCTAAAGAATTCTTGAATTCTAATTTTCGTCAGTGAACACCAAGAAATACTAATTTTGATTTTCTTATCCTCTGAAAAATTGCAGTGAAGGAGATAATGGATATGATAAGAAAAATGGAGGAAATGAGGGGGAAGAGAGAAGATAAGAAAGAAAAAGGGAGTGCAGAAGAAAGGTGTGGGTGGGTGAGTATGGAGAAGAAAGGTGGGAGGGGTGGGGAAATGAAGAAGAAAGGGACGGGTGGAGGTGGGATTAAAAAAATATAAATTTGGTATTAAAAAAAAGGAAAAATGAATTAATTTTAATTAAAACGCGCCTATTTTTTAATTATTTTTACATTTATGCCACATCAGCTCTCAGGGAGCAACTAATATCACTTTTTCATATGTTAGGTATGTAATAGGTCACTACTAAAGTTTAAGTGTGAAAATGACTTTTGGGGTATAGTTTGAAGGTCAATCTATGTCTTTTGCCTTCTAAATATGATAGAATCATTTCCACAAAGAAAACATTTTCCACTCCCTTTTGAAGTAAAACACAATTATGATAAAATTCAAATAAGGCAAACCCTAACACATTTCAGAAACTCATTAAGAACATTGAAATTAAATAATGGGTTTTACATTTCATAATGAGTATTTTTTGGGCTAGGTTTTATTTAAAATATATTCGTTTTAAAATAAATATGTTGAAATAATTATGTGTTATAGCATTCTTGGACCACCTCATGAAAAAGTATAGCTACCGTTCATTTATATAAGCATTAAATTGAAATTCACATATCTTACGTCGATTAGTCATATACTTTCTTTCCTGTTTTTCGAGCTTGTCGTTACATTTAAAGGCTATTCTAAAAACGGAAAGATTCAAAATGAAAAGATAGACCAAAATTCTCATTTTGGCCCTTAAATTCTTTTCTAAATACTGCCAAATAGATGTTCTAAAGTTTTTGAAAGATGAATTATTTAAATCAATTTTGAATACACAAGTTTATTGCGATGAAAAAAGCTTCTTGACGTATTTGAGCAATCTGCAACTTAAAGAGTCCCAGAATCTAAGTCCGTATTCCTTTTGCATTATTTTCTTCCATTAATTAATTTAACTATTCCTAGTTACTTGCGGTTACGGCCTGAATCACTCTGTCACCACTGTTTGGACATAAAACCAGTCCAATCTACTATTTCAAAAATTTTGATCAAGCAACATCCCAACTGTATACATAAAGTTTTGTATAGTCGTCGACTGTGAATTGCTGTTGAGATGGAGTCCTTATGGCAGTACTACTATTATCAAATTCACATGGAAACATGCCATATGGACATTAAAAAAAAATGCAAACCTACATAATGAATGAATGCATTTAGTTATCAAGGAGGGGATTTAACAATTCACATACATACAAAAAAAAAAAAAAAATGTTTACGCTACCCGTGCAGCGTAATTTTCCAATGAAGGTTCAATTGAACCCCCTTTCAACACACTTAGCTCCTCCACTGATAGAAGGTGTTCGCAGAGGCAGTAGATGAAAACACCTGAATTACGAGCAAATAGTTCCAGTTGCATTGCAGGAGGCGGTGATGACTGGATGCCACAAGTTCAAATGATGGAGAAGAAAATATCTATCAGCCCGCAAGAATTAATTACATCAGATCCAGTAAACAGTTGGGGGTAAGCGCAGGAGGACAGGAAACTGAGACTTAAGCAGAACTTCAGTGAAAAAAAAAAATGGAAAGGACTCCAGGGTAAAAAAAAGTCGATGGGGCGAAGTAATTAATCAGAGCATTCAGCAAAATGTTCTCTCCTTGACAAACCAAGCAATTTTTGTTTCATTTCATTGTCGTCATCATCTCTCATACAAAATTTCCCATCAGTTCTATAGCACTCAAAATTTACTCCACCAAAAGGAGGCTTCGGGGTGAGGGTGGGGACCAGCACCACTAAAAACTAAAGATCATTATACACAACTTCCTTACACTAAAAATAGATAAAAGATGCAAATTACCTAGCATTGCCAGTGTACAGAAGCAATATCATGTACAAGGTACTTTGCTGCCATTGGGAAGTCAAAATCCAAATATTCATCCTGGTCAGCCAACTGGTAGCAAATATTTCATTATACTCAACCATGCCACCTTATTGCAAGGAGCCAAAATTTTTAGAGAACTGGCAGATGCAAAAACTTGTTTCTGCCAACACAATATCCAGGTAACAAGGGCATTAGAATCTACAGTTGCTTTTCTGTGATATGACGCGCATCAATCATATGAGACAGAGATCTATCGTCTGCACATGCCGGTGTCTCCTGTTCTCTCTTCAACATAACAAAACTTGTTTGTATACTACAGCTTGGATTTGTACACATCTATATTTTCCAGTGTATGAATTTATGACCTTTTTGCTCAGTCAACAGAACGTGCAGGTCAGATCAATGTGTTTGCCGCATGAATGGAAAAACATGCTGATCACATCTTTGGTGCAGTATAAGGCAGGCATGTTTTATAAGCTGAACTTCATACGAGCTTCAGATATAAAAAAGAGCTACCATCTTTTCTGAGTCAGACTACTTTACAGCTTCAAAGAAAAGGACCTGTGGTTGCAAATGCCCTCGTTCACACATAACAAGAACATCATCCCAGCTCCCAATTACCTGAATACCACATATCTGTAACTTACAAAAACTTAAAATAATAACAAGACAAATGGGAAGAGGATGGAAAGAAGGAAAAAAGAAACTTTTACCTTCACAGTTTTGTCGTCATACATGATCCACCGTCCATGATCCCGACTGTAGGCAAAACAGTGATAATGCTGTCCATAATAGCAAACCTGAGCAAATATCAAGCAATAAATCAAACCACTTTTTTGAGAACACAAATTATTGAATATTAGATTGCGACGGGTTCAAGTAGTGCGAAATGCATAGTGATAATTCACATAGCCGATCCCATCTCTCTTGATTGAAGAATAGTTGTTATTGTCGTTTTTTTCGAATGGTGACATCCTTTTGCTTCTTTTTCTAAAAAGAGGAGGGGGGGGGGGGGGGGGGGGGGGGGATTGAGTGATCAGAAATCTCTTTATTTATTGAAACTGATAATCTTAAGCCTGTTATGATAAATAACACAGGAAAAGAAAAATATGGGAAGTGGATGGCAAGTACAACTACAT
Organism: Lycium barbarum; assembly: GCF_019175385.1. Lineage (NCBI taxonomy): Eukaryota > Viridiplantae > Streptophyta > Magnoliopsida > Solanales > Solanaceae > Lycium > Lycium barbarum. The sequence continues at coordinate 133,881,862 of NC_083339.1, forward strand.
TATTAAAGTTTTGCAATATCAATCCAGCTCTGAAGTGGAAACAGCAAACTAACAATATTGAAATTGCAAAATGGAAACTAAAAGAAATTTGGTATAATGGGGACGCATAGTTTAAACCAAAACCAATCAAGACCGTCCCAAGTGCTGATAAGATGATAGAAGTACTTTTATGAAAAATGAACAGAAGATGAGTTAGTATCCACATAATTCGTGAGGCCATTTGTTTATGGGTAAAAAATAATTGGTTGAGAATACAATATAATATATTAATAAGCAAAAAATTTCAAACAGGAACAAGAGATGATTATCCAAAATGCGGTTGGCATATCGACCGCTAGCTAACTGATAATTTTTTCAGCTTCTGAATCTCTTATTTAAAAATGAGAAAAGACATAACATCCCCCCTAAACTTGTCTCGAAAACTCACTTTAGCAATTTAACTTTATGGGCTTTTATTTACCCCCCTATACTTATTTGAAGCGAAATAAATACCACCCTGAATGCTGATGTGGCCAAAAAAACAATGAGTGCGTGTAATATTTTTTTTTCTTTTAAAAGGTGGGCCCACTGTAATGTGTATTGTACTATAAATTTTTCTGTTTTCATTTTTCTCTCATCTTCTTCCTCAAAGCTGGGCTCACTCCCTCGCTCTCTCTCTCACCATCTCCGGCGAGCTCCTTCTCTCCCTCCCTTTCCCCGTTATCTCCCTCTCTTAGATCGCCGGAAAACATGAATAGGGCTGAAAAAATCCACTTTTTTTTTTCCAATAACGAATCAAACTTTTTCACAACAATGACAGCACAAAGCATCATTCTCTTCACCAACAATGTTTCATACTTTGCTTCCTTTGTTTTTTTTTTCCTTTGTTCTTCTCCTCATCACTTCCATCAACCCCTCCATAGGACTTCTCACACACAGTACTCTCTATGTCTCTAAAACCCATCAGTGGATCTGAGTTCACAAAGCTAACCCCTCTCCCCCACTCATATTGTTCCTTCTTCCCATTTCCCCACACACCCACAAAAAGATTCCATTCAATCACTCTTTTGTTATCAGAAAAAAACATATCCCAACTCATAAAACTACCGACCTGCAAAATTTCCGGCTACTATGGGATACCATCAATCGCCCATTAAAAGGCTGATTCGATTACTTCTACAATCAAGGTAAAAAGCGAATTCTTCAAATAAGAATCCAAAAACACAAAACTATGTTTTGCACCAACATGCCACCAGGACCTTTTATTCTTTGCAACCCAAACGTCATCGTTTTACCTGACGGAAAAAAAAGGGCGGATTGAGGAAAGAAGAAGAAAGAAATGGTGCCTCATGCCTCTTTTGTCTCCCTCTCAATTGTGATAAATTTAGGCTTTAATTAGTGTATAAAAATACAATTAAGGAAAAGAAAAATCGTGAAATAATAAAAAAGAAATGAAGAAGAATAAAAAATTAAAATTTAGATAGAATTAATGTGGCTCTGACGTGGCTTTGACATGGTGCTGACATGTCAATGATGTGGCGCGCGTGTATTACACCTTATATTGTGAGACTGGTATTATAATCTCAGGGTGGTATCTATCTCATTTCAAACAAGTATAGGGGGGTAAAACAAACGCCTGTAAAGTTAAATTGCTAAAGTGAGTTTTCGGGACAAGTTTAGGGGGATTTGATGTCTTTTCTCTTTAAAAATTGAAATTTTAATGCCTATTACATGGTAAACATTAGCAGAGAATACAAAATCATCGAACAAAAATATCACAAAAAATTGTGTAATCAAATGATGTGACCAAGAATAACAAAAATACTACTGATCCGATGAATTGGCACTGGATACTCTCAGCATGTAAAATCAAAGGTTTTTTTTCTTCAGAAAGCAATGAAAAAAGAGTCAAAAGAGGTTTACCACTGAAATTAAGAAGTGTTTGTTTTTAGGATCGAGACCACGATAAAGTACACCAATGTCCACCTCAGTAGATAGAGCTGATAATGTTGCTATTATGTCACCAACACTCTCACAAGTATTTTGCCAACCTAAAACTGCAGGAAAAGAAATATAAAGGGAAGCTGAGGACCATGTGATGATTTTCTTGAGATATAGATCACCCACGCAGAAAAAAAGAAATGAAAACCAGAAGACCATTGATACCTGTTGTAAACACATGCGGTGCAGTAGAGAGGATATGATGGATGTAGTTAAGCTTCCCACAACCACCAACCTCAGAATCACAAGCCAACTGATGGTTCATCTCAACAAGATTGAGAAGCTCATCAAAGGAGCTTTCTGGACACATAACCTAAATGGAAAGGACACGAAACTTAAACAGGAGAAAGTAAATTGCTAATTGTCCAAATACTTTCTAGATGGACCTCATAAGATTATTATTCTGAACAGAGATTAAAGTGTCATCACAGAATTGCTTTGAAGAACATGCCTTCATTGTACGGAGGGCACTGGCATTAATATTGTGAAAGAAAGATGTATATTTCAGATGTCTGGACTCCAATCCACAATTGTAGCAGTTCATTTGTTCAAAAATATCCATCCCGAAAAGAGAATGTACAATACAAGCAATATTTGAACAATCCCACGTGCCCATGCAGCTACTATCTGCAGATTCAGTATCAGAAACACCTGAAGCTGATGTGAACGATCGATGAAGACAATCAAATATTACACCCAGCACTTCAGACGCATCATTCATCTGGCCCTGTAGATCAAAACCATCTAAATTAAAATTTAAGCAAGTAATTTCAAACAGGTGGACTCCTACAAAAGTATGGATGCGGTTGACACAGTTTTGGATTTACCTCCTGGAAAAAATTACTATCAGGATACAGGTTGCTGAGGGCAATTCTCAAAGAAGTAGGAGCAACCGCCTTACTGCATGTTTCAGTTGAAGCAGTGCTCAACGCAGTAAATATGTCGTACAAAGCACATGTCACACATGGATCACCAACATGAACGTGTTTGGATGATTTTCGCTGGAATTCAGCTCGAAAACTTCTTAGATGCCACAATGACTAAAGAACACCAGAAGAAAGGTCTCAGAGCATGCTCCATATGAAAATACAGTAAGAAGCACAATGCAAGTAAACTCACTCCTATGATGAAAAAAAAAATAGGATAAGCCCTTGTGAACACAAACCTGTATAATGACATTTAGAAAGCAATTATATTCCCCTACTTCATTATTTAGCCCAGTGCCATATACATCCATTACATTTACATCTCCAAAACGCTTTGCATTGCCCAAAGTCCCAGCCTTGGGAAACACATCTTTCCCGTTCCTTGAACTCGGCAGCAAGGGTAACTTCTCACGTGCATGAATAGTGTCTAGCATTATAAAAAAGGGGAAGAAAAGAATGAGAAATGAGGGCAGAACACTTTAACAAGCAGAGGAACAATCAAATTGCTTCTTTATACTTGTCCTGCCTCCAAAGCAAACGACAGAGAAACAGCTTCAGTAAGTTCGAATAAAATCTCGGCTAGCAAGAGAGGACACATATTTGAGGTTGTTTAAGCTTTCAAGCCAACCGAAGGAAATATAAACATGTAATTCTCCATATATAGCATGTCATTTTCTCCAACGGAAATCATTACATTTTCAGACGATTTTAATATTTTTAGAAGATTTTACACTGACAGTAGATAAGTAAAAAGAGAAGGTACATTTGGCATTTGTTCTGATTACTTTTACAGCAGTGGTAAACAATACACAGAACAGCCCAAACTAATAAGCATCAAACGACTTTAGGAGAGTCAGTGCCTGAGATAAATTTGCATACCAAGGCTTTGCAGAACAGCCTTCTTAAGGTCAGCTTGGAACCTTTCTTCGTCGTCCTCCTCCACGTGTAGCTGTCTCAATGTCTTTGTTCCACTATCTGCTGGACCATTACTTCCTAATATTGAAATCAAAGGTAGATCAACACAGAGAGTACATCATAATTGATTGTTTATATATGGAAACCAGAAGGTAACATAAATTGAGGCAAGAACAAGAACTACAAGGAAAAGCAGTTATCGTCACCCACCAGCTTGGCTTTTCATTTCTTGGGTAAGGGTGGGGAAAGTAAAAGGGGATTGGGATCTTATCCCTAATTGGCCCCCAAATTGACTTGTAATTGGGGAAATTGACATGTGCAAGAGTTCAGGTGAAAATGTGGATCATCTCTTGTTGAATTGTCTAGTGGCTAATCGACTGTGGAGAGTGTGATGAAAGATGAAGAATATCAAGAAATTCAAGAAAATCAAGAAACACAAGACTGAAATTCAAGAAAAAGAAAAGTCCAAGAAGCTCAAGTTTGAAGATTATTTCCCATTCTTGTTTCTTGAATCCTTTTCTAAATAGGTTTCTTGTTCTTGATTTATATCATAGTAGGATTTAATTTCCTATCATTAGTAGGATCTTTATCCTAGTTCTAGTAGGATTCTAGTTTTCTTTATTCTTTTCCTTGTAGAATAGGGATTTTACTGTCCTTGTTTTTAGTTATTTCCTTTCTAGAGTAGAATAGGGATTTGTAGTCATAAAAGAAGAGACCCTAGGCCTATATAAAGGGTTCTCATTACTTGTAAATATAGAATTCACGTTTTTGAGCTTAAACCCTAGTTTGCAATAGAGTTATTTTCTCTATTTGGTGTTCTTTATCCTTGTTTTTCGTTCCAAGCAAGGTGGTGATAGTCTTTACCTTGTTTTCAGTTGCGTGTGGTGTTTCTTTATCATGTTAATTGATTTCAAGTGGTGACTTAGGAACTTTATTTGTTCTTGATCATTCAAGAACGCGTTTCTTGATTAAAATTTCATTCTATTTCATACCCAGAATCCTAATTTCCTTTCCATCGTTGTGCCCTCAATATTTACTTGTTTTAAACGATTCAATAGTTATTTTTATATTCAAATCGTCATCTTTCTCCTCGTCTTGAAATCACATAATTCCGAGAAGTATAGCCCGATTTACGTCCGTTTCTTGAATTCTGCCCATCAATCGCTTCAAGAATAAGATCCTAGTCGATTGGTTCTTTGTTAACTCGAAGAATCACATCAGAGTGGTTCTTAAGTGGTTTGGGGTACGATGGGTGATGCCGAGAAGAGTGAAGAAGGCATTGCATAGTTGGGGTTACAAAATGGGGAAGAGGAGTCCTAGGGCTTGGAAGGTTAACCCGCTGGCACTGTTGTGGGTTATTTGAACTAGATATTGTAAAGTTGCAAATAGTCCTTTGTTTCTAGTTTGCTTTTGGTGTTCCCATGAGACCCCTGTTTGTATAGAAGATTTGGGTCTCCTTTTTTGAGAATCATGTTTTGATGTAGGTTCTCTCTTTTTGGTATATGGCTAGTATACGGGGTCTTTTTCCCCCACCTGTTAATATCAGTGAAAGAAAAACGAACTGCTCAAATTGCAGATAGAATTGGATCAAACTTTGTCCCACTGTTTAGATATAAAAGCATGCCAGCTTCAAGATATAGTTGAGCAATACCAAAACTTCACTGTCATATCAGTGAAACAAAGTGAATTGCTCATCTAAACCTCTGACAGAATGGAAAGAGATGTAACTTGGTGGTAATTTGTTTGTCTCAAAGATGCAAATATACTTTATCTTAGCCAAAGATGCAAAATACAAATATGTGGTTATCAAAAGGAAAGCGACACTATGCATAGAGCTCTTCAGATCATAGAGCAAGTTATCAGTTTTAGACATCCATACAACTGTTAATAACTAGCCAATTAACTCCAACTAAATTGAGAAAAGCATGCTCCTGAAATATAATGTGCATGTCAACTTTTGTCATTTGGTTCCTAGTTCCTACTTTCTCAAGGCTTGGATCTGGTTGTCTCATAAAGAAGACACTACTACTAGACGTGGATTTATTACTTGCCAACAATCCACCAGCTTCTGCCCACGATAGCAAGTGAGGCAAATATTCACATGAAAATTTTGCAAACAACTACAACATACATGATAAAATAAGACAAAAAAGAACAAAAACTACAAAAATCTGGTATTTCTTCAGGGCCAGCAAATCAAGGCACTACAACAGTTTAGCAGACAATTGCAACTCACCATGTGGAGAATGCAGGGCTCTCGGTTCAACAACTTCAGTATTTTCCTTTTCATTGGAAGCAGACTGAAACTTTCCATCAATAAGCTTAGAATCTTTCTGGACTCTGCCTCTCCTTCCAGAGCGTCGAACAGATACCAGAGTACTATCCTCCGGAGTTACTTCATTTGGCAGTCCTGAATGATAGCAGTGATAGATTATACAATCAGGTGACATCGTAACTGTGGCACTGTAATGCCAAGGGGTTTATTTAGCTAGCAAAATTCTTGCTGACATTGAAACAAAGAATACCAGTTATTTGTGTCATTCCTTCAGCATTAATTTTTGAAAGACTTTCTAAACTGCCTGGAAATTCATTCTTCTGCATCAAGAATTCCAAAATTTGCATGAGATATGTTACAATCGACGACTAATTCGGACTAAATTTAGAGAAGCATATCCTTCAAGAGTAACACCATCAACATTCAATGACACTCCTTTTACAGAATATAAACAGAATGGGAAAACTCTCACAGAAATAGAAGATTCCAAGCATAAGAGAATTGACCTTCTTACTACTCTTCAATTGCTCATTGATTATTTGATCATTATCACTGTACTTCAAGCAAGTAACAGACTTCATAACTGCATCTATACTCCCTTGACATGTTTCTGCAGTTCTCTTAGTTTGCTCAGCCAGATGCTTTAATTTAGCCTCATTCTCCATTCGTCTTTGATATTCCAAAGTTTCTTCAAGCTTTCTTTCCTCAGCTTCGAATTCAATCCTACGTCTATACTCCTCCTCCTGTTCATTCAAGGAAACACCTTTGCCAACAGCTTCATCACCTTGATCCTCTCCATTACAAGTGACTGCAAATGAGCTGCAACACCACAGGTATTTGTTGACATTAAAGGTCATCATGATTTCTACATAATAAGGAGTTTCAAGCTTATGTTAAAAGCATTTATTTGGGAAAAGACGTACACATCTTCCATTGAATGATGGCGAAGAAATTGCACTTCGTTGCCAATAGTAGGCTGCAAGTAAGAGTAAACTGATTACTTCCCAACTCGTACACAGTAAAAATTGCATCAGGAAAAAAAGTCTACCTTTGAATCCTTGGTTTTCCGATACTCTTTGTTTTTTTTCTTATCTTTAATTTTTTCTTGTGTATGCTTAGAATAACCACTTCCTCCACCAGAACTATTCTTGGAATCACGAGCAAGTTCAGCCAGTAAAGCTTCCCTTGCAGCATCAGATTTCTCAGTAGCATCCTTCTCAGCCAGATCCTCCAAATATGCCTGAAGGAAGAGAGAGACAATCATCATCCTAAAAGAATAGTAAAACAGAGGTAAATGGTAGACTGAAGGAAGAGAGAACTCGCAGTAAAAGATCCCAGAAGCAACAATTGAACTATCACAAAAGTAGATGCTAAGTACAGACCTGCAAATATGATTTCAACAGTGTCACTAAAATCCTCCGATAATCCTGGGCAGATGCATGCTCAAGCTTTACTTTCAGCTGCTGCATCGCAGCAACCACTCGCATGATTCGAGCATCTATTTTACTCAGCTGAATTCAGGAAATTGATAGAGAAAAAAACAATTAAAGAGAAAATGGAAAACATAAATAAATAAAAATCAGCATTAGACCATAGCTGATGCACCAACCTCAATGGAGACATGTTCCTTCTGTCTCTGTAGTGCAACTTCTACACAAGAGTCCACTTGATGAAGGTAGTCCTTCAGTCTCCAGTCATCCTCTTCACCAGATTCGATGCCACATAGTTGAGATGCTCCACCACTGTAAGCTTCCTCAAAACCAAACCGATTGACATTGAGAGACTCTGCTTCCTTCAGAACATTTGATATAGCATCCAACTCAAACCTATAGCCGACAATTGTAACATCATTGTCACTTTCTATGAGCTCGTTTCGCCGCTTCCGCAAGACAGAATCATAACTTCGTCGAACAAATTCAGTTGCATGATCTCTTCTCTTACCCTCTTCTAAACAAATATCTTCTACTGCCTGCAGTGCTTCCTCGTAACATAAATGTTCATATTTTCTCTCACATAAACCTTGCAGGTCATAAAACTCCTTCTCAAGAAAACGAAGAATTTCCATACCTTGTTGTGCTTTCTCTTCTCTTGCACGTGTCCAGGATGCCAATTGTTCTACACTTGATGGACCGGCAAATATCCAGGACAATAATGCCTCTGGATCAGGTCCAGTTCCATTATGGTACTGATTACTAGACATAACATTTGTAGTTCTGCCAATAGAAACTATATCTGGACATGAGCTACGAGTAAATTTGCACAGCAGGAAACGCTCATCAAACAATAAACATGAACCATCTTCACTCAAAACTAATTTCTCCAGGTCGTCAAATCCTTGACTAGCATTGCTTGCTCCATCTCGAACACTAATTTTCTCGGAATAGCTACCTAAGCCAGAAGAATGAGAAAGCTCTTGCAGATACTTTAGCACTTTTTTTAACTCCTGGGCACCTAGAAAGCATATGCATAAGGGAGATTGATCAACATTGTAGTTAAGAAGTTGAGAGCCAAAAGCAAGACTCTGGAGCTCTTCCACCGCAAAACGAATAACCTTGCTGAGGTGACTTGAAGCAAGATATTTATTTTCAATAAGCGCCTGGAATGCAGCAAAGATTCTTTCAAGAAGCTTTGCTCTGTCAGGATCATCAGATAGTGGCCACTTGTCAGGGAGGAAACAATTCTTAGTACCATAATTCACATCACAATCCATCAATTCAATATCTGAGATCTTATCATATACTCTGCTCTCAACCATATTCCTGTTTGGTATATCCCCAAATTTCTTCTTTCTAGGTGACGAATCCCATTCATCTTCATTGTCGAAAACCTCAGAAAAACCATACTTCAACTCTTCTGTGCTATCTATTGGGTATGTTTCATCAAGAAAACCATGTCCTTGAGATCTTGATTGTTTATCAAGCATCTCCATGGCCGCATTAACATCTAAGGGTTCCCAAGAACAGTTCAGAAGCATCTCGGCCCACTCATTCTCCACATTCTGAGGCAATACAGACTGCAATTTAGGCGGCAAAGTTCCAATGTGCTCATGCACAACATGCTGGTTGTGTGATAGAGAGTCGGTAATTTTTTCACCACAGCGACAGCATGTCCAGAACTTCCAATCTTTATTGGTTTCAGCTAATGATAGAGCCTCAGATAGCACTTCAATAGCCACTCCATCTTTTGACGCACCTATATGAGCCTTAAGATCTGAAACTGTAATTCTAAGAAACTTTTTCTTCCTATCCCAAGTCAAGGAGTTCCAATATGACTGCACCCAATCCCTTCTCTCTGTGGACGACGCATTTTTCTTTGCATTTCCGCTCTTCCTTCTCTCACCAGTTTTATGCCCTGATCCTTCTGTCGGATCCAGAGGTTTATCTCCGTCATTGTGCATCTGCACAGTTTCAGACTTCTGTTGCAACAGCCTTGCAGCAGCCACTCGAACCTCAATCTCCTTCCTCCTCTCTTCAGGTGTCTTAGTCGCCTTTTTAATCTCATTTGACCCTCTTGATGTAACCAACCTCAGCTCCATTGGGTCTTCCGGCACCCTCCTTAGCGGGATAAACCTGAATTTCTCCTCACCGTTGCCTATATGCTTCACCCAAGTAGAAATAGATGCAATGTTCGATTTCTGAATTAAACTTCGAAGCTCATTCCGCACATGGTCAATCCGAGCATGAGGTGTCTCATCCTTCTGTTGACTTTCCTCCTGTAAGCTCTCTTTAGCAGGATCTACGGGGTTCTCAATCGCCAATGCCCTTTCACACACCCGCACAACTTCCTCATATTCTTTCCCCTCGTTCGCAGCCTCGTACAGCAGATTAGCATAGAAATGTGCAAACTCAATCGAATTGGGAGACAGTAAAACCGCTTTCCCAGCGCTCTCAATAGCATTCTTCAAATGTCTATTCTTAGCACTAGGATCATCAATCATAGACGCCACTTGAACACAAACAGTGCCACGGACACGACAAATTAAAGCTAAACGAGGGGAGTTTTCATGCTTGTTCGACAGTTCCTTAATCAATCTTAGGGCTTTATTATGGTTCCCTCGACGCAGGGATGTTAGGGCACGCTCACATTCAAGCTTTATTGAAGCTAATTCAACAACCGGTAGAGCGTCCTTTTTGCTAGATAGTTTGTTGTGAAGTGATGGACATACTGAAACTAGGTTTTGGTCCGACTCAACCAGCGCAGTTGAGTTTTTGGGACGAGGAGCGACGGTTCGCTTCTTGTGAACCATTAATATGTTTTATAGCAATTCAATCGTATGCATACATGTACCTCATACGCCTAACAAGTATAATAACCTACTCAGGTATGTGTATATATGTATACAGAAATCCTATCTACAATTGAAGAGATATATGCATACGTACCTATACAAAGAGAAGCGATAAGGGGGAGACTTACTAGTATGTGAGAGAGCTACACCGGAATGACGATCAAAGTGTTTTTTGTATTTATATGTTTAGAGAGTCTCTGTCAGACTGTATATATTTGTCTGTTGAGTGTACAGTAACAAACAAAAGGCATGGGGTGGGGCAGAGAGGGGGTGGGTAGCAGCTGGAGGAGCGATGACTGGGAAGGTGTGTCCTGACTCTTCAGCAACTCTTTTTAAGTCTTTGTTCTATGAGGAGAAAATTGAGATTTATGATTATTTGTTTTTATTTTTTTTTTGTAAAATTTTTATTTGGTGTTACTTTTCTATATATAATAAGTGCCAAGGAGGGATCAACACAGCAGTCCCTTCTTGTATCCACTGCTTTTCATCTATATATATATAATAAGTGTCACGGCTCATAAATGGCTTGGGGTACGAACACAGCTGTCCAAACTTGTATCAAAAGCTTAACAAATTGTACGCGTCATAAATGCTTGTATCATAAGTTATATAACTTGTACACTTTATTCAACTATTTTTTAATCCTACGTGGACATTTCTAATATGTCATAGTACTTAATATTTATTCTATAGACGTATGCATTTCAATTTTAATTCTCCGATACATTTATTTCCTCTGTGCACTTTTACTTGTTCACTCTTGACTTTTCACGTTCTTGAAAAATATAATATGTGTGTGTCCAAATTACTTATTCATTTATAAAACCAAAATAAAATTAATCGTTTCTAATCAATATTCTTGAAAATAGTCTATTGGAGAGAGATTATGACAAATGTCTAAGTGGATAAAAAAGTAGTTGGTTAAAGTGTGCAATTTATATAACTTTTGGTACAAATTTGCATTCTATTGTTCGTCCTCTTTTCACGTTTAAAGTATTAAGAAAGAAGAAAAACTCTTTGTCAATACTTTACTTATCTTACTGTCTTTTGCATTCTCAGATTATTGTTTCTTTACATTTATAAAATGTATTAGTTTATATTTTCATTTCGGAATTAAAATTTGGTGATTTACGATATAACATATCGCATTTCTAATATGTCATAATACTTAATATTTATTCCATAGACGTATGCACTTCAATTTTAATTATCCGACACATTTATTTCCTCATATTTTTTAATTAATTTAATAAAAATATTTTATTAGTTTCGCTTTTAAAAAACTCAATATATACAACAATGGTTCTTATGTTTGGATCTAAACAGTTAATTGATTGAGATGGATATCAACTTGTCAGTATACATGTAAGATATTAAACAATTTAAAAGAAAAAATTTAAAATCAAAATATTAATTTTCCCTCACCTTCTTACTAATTTTCTTTTTCACATTGATGAACAACTTTCATTGTCATAATTATGACAAATTTTTAAAAAATATTTACAAAATACAAACCTTAAATAGACTAATTAAAGTGAATAAACATGTTCGGCTCGTGCATCGCACTGACATATATGGCTAGTACTTGGGTTAATTGCCTAAGTAGGATGAATATTTATATGTATTGGATGTTCGTACTAAATGAAACAAGCGAATATTTTTATAATTATAAATTTAAATGAGAATACATATTTATTTAATGATGATTGAATGACAAAAGTTTGTAATAAATGACACACTAGTTTTTTCTATTAAAATAAAATATCATTTTGTTTTACTTTCTTATGGATTTATTATATCTTTCTTTGTTTTCCATTTTTTTTCCTTAATCTTCTCTTTTTTAGTTCCTCTCGTATTATTAACCCTTCCCGATGAAACTTATCTTGAACAACTTCTAGGAATTAGGACTTTATAGAATGAAGTAAAACTATGGGAATTGGGGTTAGAGAAAAGACCAATAAATAAAAAATAAGGGGTTTTTGTATAATTAGTTGGTCGACTTCACTGTCCACTTTTATTAGCTGGTATATATAGATTATGCATGAATTAAACGTGAATTATACATATATTATATATCTGGCTGCTATTTTTAGTTTAGCATTTGGATAGGTGGCTATTTAGATTAATCTTTCGTAAATAGATGATCATAGACAATAACTAAGTAAACGAAAGGGGAAAAGCCGCAGCAAGTTTTGTACCTCAAGGCTCAAGCCATAATTGAGTTCGAGAGGGAAGGCAGAACTGCATATTATGCTTAAGCATTGCCTCTCTAGGAAATTACATACAAAACTAACTTCTTTACAAAGCTCATTTTGTCGAGCAAAATATGTCATTGTAATTCTAATTTAACAAAATAAAAGGTTGATCCTAAAGGCAAGAAATACGACCAGTCTTCTAAGAACAGTATGGTCTTTGCTTTTCCTCCCCTGTAGTCCTCTTGTCACTGAACCGCGTTACAATCAAATAAATACTTGATAATTCACACAACCACCACAAAAATTAAAAATAAACTTGTAGTTTAGTGCGAGCAACATTTTTACCTTAAGAAATCAAGACATAAATTGGCTACTTTTTTCCAACTCTACCCTGAGACAAAAACTAACAAGTTAAAGTAATATCTAAATGATGATTGAAAAAACCACGTAGTAATTTAGTATTGTTGGATTTCCAATGTTAAAAAGATTACTACTTGTGCCTGCTCTAATCAAGAGGAAAAAATAATTTATTTTTATTATATAGGGGTAATTTAATAAACTTAGTATTACATATTAGTTTCTTAATATGCGTATTTTTGGCTAAGATGACTTATTATGGGACGCAGGGAGTATACTAGCATCAGACATGAAGAATATTCTAGGAATTATGCTTTGTCCATAGCCGACATACGATAACACTCATCAAAGCTGTGATTTGGTTGTCTTACGCCTACACTCTCAATTTCACTTTTCTTTCTATCATCCTGGTATTTTCAACTAATTAAAAGGCGCCACTAACGTTAATTTAAAAGCACATAAAGTTAAGAAATTTCTTGTCCACCCCTTAAGAGCTAAACATTCCTTTCACATTTGAAGAGTAATTGAAATTTGAACATATCATTCGAATGACTGATATCTAACTTCGCCTTTTCGTTTACACTTTACACATCAAAGGCAATATACTTTATTGAAGGGATTGACATACATTTTGCCAACGTGGGCTTCCGGCTAGTATCACATTAGTCCCTTCGGACGGCCGCTTCCGGCATAATAATGACGGCCCATTCGGGCAGCCGCTTCCGGCTTAATAATGATGGCCCCTTCGGGCAGCCGCTTCCGGCTTAATATCAACTCAAACTCAATACACAAATATCAATTTCAATTCATATCATAAGTCACTAATCAAGTCATCACAATCCAGTTATTAGCCTTAGTCTTTCATAAGAAGTTATTAAATTTGTATCTCACTAGACTTAGGAGGATATACTTCCAGGTTTGAGGGTAGAATTGTTATGAAATTCTTACTACTTATATTCTACTCAATTTCATCTTATTGCCCTACTCAAAGAATAAATGATCATATCAATATAAAGGGATGATACTATGGAATGTAGACATAAATCGTAAATGAAATAAAGTAGTAAAATCTCGCACCGGAGGTAAAAATGCTAGAAACAGCAGAAACAAACATGAACATGTTCACCTTACATGTATTACCATCAAAAGATTTCTAACTGATCAGTATCAGTATGTATGCAGATTGTCAGTCGAAAACAACATAGTAGATAGTACCTCTGAGCAGGAAAACTACAGGCAGTAAAGGGTGTTTCAGTATCCCGCATATTTTACCGACGACATCGATAAGAAGGCATCTGTTAATGAGTCTGTGCTAGGATTTTTATAATCATGATTTTTCACCCTGGACTAAAGCATTTGACTCTCCTTGATCTATGCTTGAAATCTTTCATGAGGGCAGCATTCAGCTTCCTCCTGTCCAAACTCTGTCCGCACAACCTATATCAGTTAGGCTGCATACTGGCACACGCTGATGAAGCTTCATGTACTTGAATATTCAGTTTTAGAGGGATGCTCCGTTCAGGAATTCCTTATTACAACCTCTCCATTTAAGCTGATTGGGAATCCTAGCTACTCAATTGTACTCTTGTCATAAATTACTTTCTTGTGGAGGATCAAAGAAACAACATTTTAGCTTGCCAAGACTTACTGATGTCAAGGCCTTCTGCAGTTTTACAGTTACAGATGCTTATTTTGCACAACATTTCGAGCTTCACATAGAGAAACGGGAACCTAATTTTGGTTTTTCTTTCCCTGAGAAGAAACTAAAAGGGGAAGAATTATATTTGTAACCAAGCTACATCCATATCTAAACATATTGGGAATGCATATCCATTGTTTTGTCTAAGACATAAAATAATTCATAAACAGAAGGATGTACCATAACAAAGAGCAAAACTTTAACCATTGTGGCACCATCAACAGAACGACGCCGAGAAAGCCTCGCAACAATCAACAAAATAAACACCCTTGAGAATTATGAGTCATTGAGTATGTACAGACCTTCTGTTGGTCCAAATACATTAACAAAGATGGAATTCCACAAACAATGAAAGCCAATTTCTATGTTCTATTTGTGCAAATCGACACAATTTCGAAGCTAAATTGCGTGAAAATGCAATTCCTAATTAACAAAGCACAAAAAACGAAAGTAGAAGATAGCCATACTACAGCTAAAATTGGTAAGAATTTTGATACATATACATAAAAAGAAAAGGAGAGAAAGGAAAAATAAAAGCGTGCGAACTTGATTTTCAGTATCTGTGACATAATTGACAAATGGATACCTGAAGAGCAGATGAGCATAGAAGAGGGTGACGATGATGATGACAAAAAAGTTCAGTGACCACAACTCTTACCAACATAAACATGACAGCTAAACCATCAATTTTGCAGTTAGATTGTGAATACTCATCTGCTCGTAACATACAAATTCGAGAGAAAGCTGTTCGGCCATGGCGATGAAATTAAGGAAAGAAGCAAGAGAGAGAGCTGGTGAACTGCTGCGAAATCTGTGTATCTAAAGTTACAGTACACGCATCAGTCGAAAAAACTGACACAACTCAGTAAAACAGTGAAATGACAAAATTGCCCTCATAATGAAACAGGTATGTTGATGCCCAGCTGTGTGCTATTCGCTCTTCTTATATAGTAATACACTTGTAATCAAAATAATCATTCTGAATTTGCCAACGAGAAAAGTTGATTTTCATTCTCAGTGCGTACCAAGGGAGTCTAATAAGATTACTCTGTAACAAAGCTTAAATGAGAATACAAGTATACAATCTTTGGACAATGAACGTAGTACTAAGACGAGTAATGGAAGTCAACAACAGCATCAATCACAATGACCTAGTAGTGAGTTCTGCATCTATAGGCTTCAGATGACACGACCTGCATCAAATAATTGCTTTACATAATAAAACACGAACAGAATTTCTTCTATCAGATCATGCAGCCTTGGTAGTTGGGACAAGTAAAGCAGAACAACAGAATTTATTGAACGAAAAAATCAAAGCTGAAGTGGAGCACCTGTCAACAGTAATACAGAAAGCAGGGGCTAGTTCCTTCTTTTGGTCGATCAAGTACTACGTCCACTAGCCAATAATGTGATCAACTATGAAACAAAATTGGGAATATGGCCCTGCTTAGCAACAAACACGATATTACTCCTAATCTCCGGTCAGATTCAAACAAAATAGACTCCGGAATATGAGATGAGTTAGAAAAACATAATTAGGAAAACTAATGAAATCCATAAGACTGCACATAATTAAGTACATTCTAATTCCTGAGGAAATTAGTTCCTCTTCCATGACAAAACTGTGATTTATGATAGAATTTCTTGTTACCGAACACTATAGCAAATGCATCCTCTCAACATAAGGCTGGACCAACCATCTAGTGAGAGGCTCCCCACAGCCCACAAAGCACCCTGTATTCCCATTCTGAGAAAGAAATGGGAAGCCGAACATGTTAAGCAACTCCTGTACTGCCTGCCTCACCATAGAGGATCCTGTCACCCGACTCCTTCGGCCCCATCCAGTCACGATATCAATGCGGCTTGGACGAATTCCCGAGATAAGCATCTGTCGGCGGAACCAGGCAAGTGTTCTTGAAAGTGCAATTATAGCAGTTCCATCAGACATTACATGGAGGTTTATAAGCCAATAAGAGGAGCTTTTCTCTCTAACTGCATCAGGGTAGACATTCTTGTGCGCTGCCACCTCCCAGACAGATCCAGCTTCCTCCTTGAGACCTGTTTTGTGGAGAAAATCAACAACCGAATCAACAAGACCCCTTTTACTCTCTCTGTCCTCACTATGCATCAGATCCAAAAAGCTGCCTACATGATCCCTCACATTCTGCCCATCAGGTCCTGCTGCTGGCATGGTCTGAAGGAATCTGTGTGCTGGGTGACGTGTGACTGCCATCAGCTCACAACAAAACGACATGTCCAATGATGTTTGAGCTTCTGTGCAGCAACTAAGGAGCAAGGTATAAGTTTGCAGAGAAGGGTTTAGACCCAATTCAACCATGCTTTGAAGCAAGTTGTACGCATCAGGCAACCGGTGAACTCTAAGGAAAGCACTTAGCAGAGAATTGCATGTAGGAACATTGGGGCGCAAACCTGCATTAATCATCGCATGATACCAATTCCAAGCCTTTTCTACATTTCCAGCCTTTCCCCATAAGTCCACTAGAAGACCATAGACAGGTTCATCAGGTACCCAATTCTTCCTTTTCATCTCTGTAAAAACTGCCTCTGCTTCATCCAGATAGCCACAATGGCCAAGCACCTCCATTACAATGCTGTATGTCACCTTGTCTGGCTCAAATCCAGCATTCTGCATGTCGCGATATAACTGCAATGAACTAGAATAGTTCCTTGCTTTTGCATGCAATGCAATCATAATGTTGTATGTAACCAAGTTTGGTACACAGCCCTGATTAACCATCTCACAGAACAGTTTGTGCGCAGCAGCTAAGTGGCCTGCTTTTCCAAGGCAATTGATGATGACACTATAAGTGAAAGTGTCTGGAGAGAGCCCAGCATCTTGCATCCTTTCATACAAGTCCATGGCAACATCAAGATAACCAGCTTTTGCATGGATGTCAATTAGAGTACAATAGGTTACACGGTCAGGTTCAACTCTAGCTTCCTGCATTTGACTAAAGACCTGAAATGCTTCACGCAAGTAGTTTGCTCTGCCATAACTGTGAATGAGACGGTTATACGTCACTACATTTGGTTGGCACCCATCTTTGACCATCTGCTCAAGCAACTTGTTAATCGCCCCAAACTGCCTAGCACGTCCCAGGATGCCAACCATGGTGGTATAGGTATGTCCGTCATGCTTAAATCCTGGTTGCCGCTTCAACCAGTAGAAAAATCCAAGAGCGACTGCATGATCATGGATCTGCTTAAGAACTTGGTTTGCTTGGTATGGATCTAATGAACAGTTAATATCACAAAGAGCATTTTCTGTCTCAGGACTCCAATTAAACTGTTGCAAAATGAGAGAAACAGTTCCAACAACATGGCCACAATTAGAGAATTGCCTGACCATTGGAACAACTCCTGCATTTTGAAACTTTGTTTCTCGTTGTGGCCTGCTGAAACCTTCAGGAATCTCATGCTTCAGCTTTCCTTCAGAGGCACGCACATTTGTCATGTTACGATTTGGATATGTTCTTGACTTTGCAGGCATTGTCCTCCTGTGGTCACGAGAATCTGTGATAACACCATGGGTCTCCACTTCCCTATCAACGTTGTTCGAAACTGGATTCCTGCCTCTGACTGAGTTATATTTATCACCTCTGTTTTTTGTGTAATTCGAATTGTTTGCAAGGTTTGATGTTACAGGTGGATCAGTAGAAGCTTTTCCTTGAAGTTTGTCATTTCTGGAGGTCTTTACATTTGATGGTCTCACATTGGATACAGGCTTTGCACGTTCCACCATACAGTTGTTGGATGAGTTAACCACTCCGCTTCCATCTAACATAGGTATCTTATAATTTACCACATCGGATAAAAAACTGACTGCTGCAATACCAGCCCGGACAAACTGGTCTGAGATGGGAGGTGAGGACTGTACAGTAATCTCGGCATCAATGTTACCATAATTAACAGAGTCTACCCTCCCAGACAAGGTAGATGCGGGTATGGCCTGTGGCCTAGAAACTGGAGAGTCTAAAGTCTCATTTTTCCTCGAGCTCACAGCCTTTACAGTGTCTCCAGACAATAAGGCACCAACTCCTACAGAGGCTTTTGAAACTACGTTGGATGATATTTGTGGATGTCCAACCTCATTTCTAGTCTGCAGCCTCTTCGAAATACAAGTTTCATCTTCTGAACAAGTGCAGGAACTTCCATCTCCTGCACTACATCGTGATCCACCTAGAAAAAAGGACCTAGCTGACTGGGAGAGTGTGCCGAGCTGCTTTGCCCGAAGCATAGTCTGCAAGTTAAGTTGTAAACACAAAAGTTTTTAGACATTAAACATGACTGAAATATAATGATATGCCAAAAGATGTTCAGGATCTTCAAGGCAGCAGGGCAAATCATCAATGAATTAGGGAACTCCAAATTATTTGCTCAGCCAGTCTAGTGTCCATCATGGCATAGCGAGTACGAATACAGGGTAAAAGTATGCATTCAAATAATCCTGCATATTAACCTATGTTTCTACAAGAAATTCATAAATTGACGACTTGTCTAGAAAAAATCAATTAAATCCTATGACTATGATCCAATTTCTTGGTTACTAATGCGACATTATAAATTGGCATATGTGCACCTAGTGTTTGATAGCCCTAGATGTTTAACAACATATATTAGAAAAAAAATACAAGATTTTGTCCCTCACACTAGTCTGAAATCTGCTAGAAGTTAAAATGCAGCAGACTTCTCCACACACACACACACAACCCCCCCCCCCCCCCCCCCACACACACACACATAAAAAGGGAAAAACAAGAAAAAAGAAAGAAAGTTAAGAAGTCAAAAATTTAATATAGAAGTCTGAAAAACTACATATTTTCATATAACAACCATTATAAGGTTTGTCCTGGTAAACCTGTTTTTTTTTTTTTTTTTTTGGTCCCGGTAAACTAAGTTCACCAAGACTAGATTTTGAAATGAAATTGGTTCCTTCCATTTTCAAGATAAAGCAAAGAACAAAAAAAAAAGGCCCCAGCTTTATAAGATTCAGCAAAAAAAGAACACAACCCACATTCTAAATCATCAATACCAATAGAAAACCCATATTTTCTCACCAGTAATTCAAGAAACAACAAACAAGATTAAACAGAATAACCCCCAAACATAAGAAGAAAAAAGAATAGAGCAAACACTCACCATAAAAAACCAAGAAAAGATCAACAACAACAACTCACATTACAGAACAAGTCAAGAAAAACAAATTGAGCAGAGCTTACCATGAAAAATAGAGTCAAAGGAAAGAGAGGGGTACCTGGGAATTGGTAGACGCGGCTCCAGAGCCACCAAAAGAATGAAAAAGGAAAACAAAAGTTAAAGAAAAAGACTTGTGTTTTTTTATGAAAAAAATGAAGGGTTAAAGAAGAGGGCGGCTCTTTTATGCTGCTGTCAGCTTATTAGAGTTTCCAAGCAATTTGGCGAGTTACAATGACTGTTTAAGGACTGTATAGTATTATTTTTTCGAGACATTTTTTTTATACAGTTTACTTTACACTACCTTTTCTGATATTTTTGGCTATTTCTCTGATATTCACTTGATCCACGTGTTCTTGCCTTCACGTTTAAACATATCGCTCTCATAGTCTCGTGTGTTGCGCTCCCTCCGTACCATAATAAATGTCACCTTATTCAATTTTTTATCTCATAATAAGTGTCATCTTAAAAAATTAAAATATAAATTGACTAAATTTTTTAATTTTACCCTTAGTCAATAAAATACTCTCTCCGGATCAAAAAAAGAGTCTACTTAACCTTTTTTTCTTGGATAAAAAAAAAATTCACTTAGCAAATCAAGAAAGAATTAACTTTGTTTTTTCATATTTGCCCCTATTAAGTGTTATATGATCAAATCTCAATATCTATTTAATTAAGGGAAGTTTAGTCAAATTACTTATTTTTGTTTAGGAGTTAGTATTTTCTTAAGGGGTATGCAAATGGCTAAGTAAACTCTTTTTTTATGCGGAGGGAGTAACATCTAAAGGATGATTGCAAAGTCACGTAGTAACTTGGTGTTGTTGGATTCTCAATATCAAAAGGTTTACTTTTTGTGCATGTTCTAATCAAAAGGTAAAAGTAATTTATTTTTATTATATATGGGTAATTTGGTAAATTTTATATTGCATTATTGATTTCTTAATATGCGTATTTTGATACGGTGATACTTATTACGGGACGGGGGAAGTAGTAACTTGTAAGTTGAAATCACTCCTCTTAATTATTTCTTCAAATCTTATTTTCACTTCCATTTTCTTCTAGTGTTTTCCTTTGACTCAAATTAATTTCCTACATTTAGGCAAGAGAAAGAAGCAGGAATGGTACCAATGGCGCGGATTCCTATTGCTTTTTTTTCAACTGGGATTAGTGAGACCTAAAAGGTCAAGGCACAAAATCTAAGACGCTGTTAGGTGACCTGCCAACCATTACAGTCAGGAGACGCATGAGCGTGACGTCCTGGAAGCAGGCGTGTAAAGCATATTGCTTTTCGCACATCACTTATCCCGGTCACCGTACATTGAGTATTTTATTAGGTTATGACTTGGCAACTAAAATTTTAAGCCCCCTTTGATCATAAGTTTTGGTTCTATATTTTAGTATTTTAAAATAATATATTTAGATATTATTTTAAATAATTATTTACTTATCAAATTGATCACTTATTTCAATTTAAAATATAAAATTTGAGATTTAAAAAATAGGTTTAAGAATTTTAAAATTAGCAAAATTTAGTTTTTTTTTTAATTATTATTGCAAATTGACAAGAGTATTTATTTTCCAGGAATACTAAGAACTTAAACAACTTTTTTCCTTACACTACAAAGAGTTACTACTATAATTTTAATTTTAATTTACTGTACAATTCAAACTCTACATATAAAAAGTTATCTGTCATAATAAGGATTGTTGATATAAACGAAATTAACCATTTAGGTATTGCTTGATGTGAAATATTAAAAAAAAAAAAAAAAGTTCTGTATATATAAAATTTTGTATTAAGTAATAGTAATTGGTTAATTGGCTTTCAGTATAAACATATCAACCATTTTAATAAGGAAAACGTCTAACCTGACTTGTCAAGTTCTTACTGATTTTGTTACCATAATAAATGGACCCATATATATGACACTGCTTACGAAACATTTCTTGGCCTTCAAGAAAAGTCATTTTTTCTCTAAGGTCAAACGCGGTAAATTATTAACAATAAGATCTCTTTCTTTTTCACTTTTCTCTTCTGTCCCTGCTTGAAACTCATATTTATTTTCGACCCATAACTTCTGATTTGGTCCTCTCTAATTCTATTTTTTCTTTAAATTTCTTGTTTTTTGTTGGGTGGGATCAAAATAACCGAGCAAGCTTTATCTTGTCTCTTTCGCGGTTAAAAAGTTTAAATTCAATTAAATTAGATGGGTGTATGATCATATATAAGATTAAAAAATAAACTTTTAAAAGTTAATCCCGAATTGTTATTAAGATGGACTCTTTATAGATAATCCCAAAATTCAGTCAAATTTATTAGCTTATTTTTAAACTCTTTTAAACCTATGTTTTAATTATGGTTATTTATCTATTAAATGGTATATTTGAAAATATTGTTTAAAATTCAAATTGCAAGCTATCCAAATTTGCATCCTATTTCATGTCAAAAAATTCTATTGCGTTCTTTTATTTGATTTATGTCATCGACAGACCCTCGAACTTGTCCAAGAACTCCATTTAGACCCTCCAACCAAGACTTCTACCATCTGAACCCTCAAAGACCACTTTTACTGTGTCATTTAGACACAAAGTTAATATGCAGCCAAACAACACAGGTGCGTGTAATTCACACGCCAAAATGACCAATAAAATAATGACATGTGGATTTTAACTTTAAAAAATTAAAATAATACAAAAATGAACCCCCCCCCCCCCCCCTCCCTCCTCCACTCGTATGATTTTTTGCCTCGCCGGAGCTGACATCGACAACTGGCAGAGTTCAACCGTCGACGACCGCCGACACCACCGCCATCCAAATTTGTCGCCACCCACACTTCTCCTTCCCTTTCTTTCTCCAGCCATCATCTTCCCCACACACCACCTTGTTTTCTACCCTTGGCCTTTCAAACGACCAACCTTGCTCCCCGGAAAAAATGGAGCCACCGCTAGCTCTCACCCTCTTCCGTCTCTTCTGCCATTAAAATCTAAACCAACATGAAATCTAAACCTAAGAATAAAATAGATCAAAAACAAGAAAAAGATAGAAAAAATGGGAGGGGATTTTGGTTTGAAATAAGTATTGGGGGAAGAAGATGAAATGGGAGAAGGCGGCGGGGGGATTGAGGACGTTAGGGTTTAGGTTTAAAATATTTTTTCTATTTTCTTTACTTACAATATTTCTAAAAAAAAAGGGGGGAGGGGGGGGGGGGGGGGGAATGGCGTCTCACACCCTTTAGGGCAGTGTACTTCACGCGGCGGGCCAGCTCAGCAAATTGTGTCTAAATGGCACAGTAAATGTGGTCTTTGAGGGTTTAGATGGTACAAATCTCGATAGGAGGGTCTAAATGAAATTTCTGGACAAGTTCGAGGGTCCGTCAATGACTTAAGCCTTCTTTTATTAATGAACCTGAAATTGTTTTGAAGTTTTAAATTAAAATTTAAGCTATCAATCAAATATATATATAAGAAGCTTCTCATGCTCCTCTCTCAAATCATCTTCTCCAATGTGAATTTTATTATTTATACATTAAATATTGGTGTGGTATAAAAGTCAACTAATCACCTCTCTCTCTCATATATATATATATATATATATATATATATATATATATATATAATGGGTTTTGCTAACCTATTACATCAAGTTTGTAGGTTAGCAATACTCACTTTTTGATTCACTAAAATACCCTTACTATTTGATGCCAACACATTAAATATAGGAACATTTTGGTCTTTTTGCCAAAATCCCCTCGTTTTTGTTTCCAAATAGAACTTCCGCTTAAACAGCTTTCGCTGCCTCCATCGACCCATCTTTTCTTTTCACCTCCATGTATTTCTATGTCTTTGCTAATTTTCTCAGCTTCGAAAATATATCATGACAGTGTGCTGCGTAGGCAATATCTAGATGAGGCTGCAAAAGCAGTCAGAGTTTCTATTTTCGGTCCAACAAAGTTCTTTGACAGAAGAGCTGCTGATCGGGAAGGCGTAAAAGAAACGGTAATCCAAAAATCTGCTTAGCGTGGTGTCAAGTTTTATAACTTGAATTCCTAGATATAGTAACTTACTAACTCATATTGGTTTTCTTTTCGGTCCAACAAAGGGCTTTGACATGAGAAGAGTTGACGCTAAACAGGAATGCGTAAATAAAATGGTAATCCAAAAATCTGCTTTGCGTGGTGTCAAATTTTTTAACTTGAATTCCTAAGATATAATAACTTATATTGGTTTTCCTTTACCAGGTTCATCTTTTCGAGGCACAATGTGGTTCTCCATTGATACAAAACAACAATCTCTTGGGATTATTTATATCCATTTGCGAAGCGGGCTTCTCAAGAGATGCTGTGATAAAAGCTTTTATGGCTGCTTGCAAGGGGCATAAAATAGATGAGGGGCATAAGATAGATGAGGAGTATAACCTGGGCAATAGTGCTTGATGATGACTCTTGGTGACCTTGTTTTGGCTACAGAATCAGTAAAAATAAGTTATGCTTGTAAGATGAAATTTGAATGTTCAATGCCTACTTTAGTCCCTCTCTCCTCCTATATATGTTATATATGTGGCTCACTGGTCTTCTAAGTACAATAGTATTTGATGTTAATGATATAATAATTAAATAAGTTATTTGCAATTTTATTTTTGAGAGAATTAATCTTATATAATGCAATTATTCAAGTTTGCAGGATCATCAAAGCTGAAAAGTTCTTAATGTATCCCGAATGTATGGAATATGGTTCATAAATCGCCTCCATACGCCTTTTGGTCTAAAGATATCTTCATTTTCCCCTCCTCAAAACTACCCTTCAAACTATCAATTCAAACCTTGATGGCTTTTTGCAATTTAAAATAGCCACGCAGCGGAGAAGTAGCAGAAAGGGGAGATGGAGAGAGGTGAAAGAGAATAGGGGGTGGCTATTTGCATCGTTGGTGGCTGTGTTGCCGTGGTCTGTTGAGTTGCCACCGCAGAAGATGATCGGTGAAGAACACAAAAAGTGTCTCGTGAGAGCCCCCAAAACTGAAGACCAAAAATCATAAAATGGGTCTTCCCCTCCCTTTATTTATTATTATTATTTTTTTTAATCTATTGGGCAAAGGATTTTGGACCAAAGGATAATAGCTGCACTTACTCATGTTATGGAAAAATGTGTGAAAAATACTATTTCGTCCTTTTAACGATTTTGGACCTCTGAGACGTTATCTTTTATATGACGAGCTAAAATTCGGTGTCAACTGACATCACACCGCTATATATATATATATATCCTTCAGCTTGGTTCATCATCTATAAGGTGATTTAACGACTCTCTGTTTTCAACTCCATTCTTCTTAATGAGTATATGTATTTTGCTTCTTTTGAACTATTAATGGTACTATGGAATATCTATATATATATATTTATCCTTCAGCTTGGTTCGTCATCTATAAGGTGATTTAACGACTATCTGTTTTCAACTCCATTCTTCTTAATGAGTATATGTATTTTGCTTCTTTTGAACTATTAATGGTACTATGGAATCTTTTCAGGAAGATAGTCATCTTACTCTTACCTACAATAGCTTTGATGGTGAACAAGGTATACATATATAATTGTCCTCCTTTTCTTTATTTCGTTTAACGAACGACAAGGCATATGAAAATACCATCAGATTTCAAAGTATCACGGTCTAATTTAAAATTTTCACCCAGTTGAGCACGTCTAGCATATTTTTCACAGTAACAACATCACTATAACTGACTTGCTGAATTTTGACCGGCATTACTTTCAGTTGGTGAAAGACTCACACATACTTGAAGGGTATGCCTTCAAATGATGGATTCGATAGCTGCATAATCCCTTCAATAATTAAAATAAGAAATTACTTCATATGCAGCCAAGTTTTGATTTTCCTTTTCCCTTGTTCTGTTAATACTTTGTTGCTACACACCGTGACAGAAATATGAGAATAACATTCTATTGATTTATGGAAATAAAATTCTTGCACCTAATTAAAGATTTTCGAAAATCACATGCCATTGCTTAGTCCATGAATTGCACAACTGGTACACCGCATCGGTTTTTGCATACCATGTAGAACCCGTTTCTGGTAGAATCAGTAGGGTCGTATGTTGCATCAGCATCTGTGGAAGATGAATTTATGACACGTTAAATGCAAAATGTGATAGCATGGTGTAATTGCGGACGAGACAACAGAAACGAGCACATCTGGATGTGGTAAATTACTTCTTCTTTCCTACCTTACCTCTCTATCTATTTGCCTGAACTTTGATAGCTTCTATCAAATAGATGTCATTAGCCCTCCATCAAGTCTTATCATGATATTATGTACATTATTTTTTCATGTAATCAGGTTCTCTAATCCTTGAAATGGGTGCATTATCTCGTTTAACTGGTGATCCAAGATTTGAGACAGCAGCTTTGCGTGCTCTTGTAAGTTATGGAGCATGCGGAGTTCTCTAAATCTTCTTGGAACTACGCTAGATGTAGCAACTGGAGACTGGATTGAATATTTGTCTGGAATTGGAGCTGGTATGTTTCTGTATAGAGCACTTTTAGAGTTTTAGGAGACTTCTCCACAACCATTTTCTCAATATAGTCACATATACATTGTCTAGATGTCGTCTGATTCCATGGTTCTCATTTGCCTAAATAAATAACGTCCCCACCCTTCCTTGCTTGCCTGTTACTCTTCACAACATGCATTCTCTTGATATTTCATTTTTTTTTTTTTTTTTGCTGGTTTTTAGGTGTGGATTCATTCTATGAATACCTAATGAAAGCCTACGTTCTTTTTGGAAGAGATGAAATTTGGAAGATGTTTCAATCTGCTTACATTGCTGTGCAGAAATATTTTAGACATGGTCCATGGTATAATAATCACACCCTATTTTGAAATTTTTTTTTTTTTTGTATTGCCATCATATTTAGCAGTTAAACTGATTCTAGGTGCCTTAGCCTCCCATTTCTGCTTGTGGCAATTACCATGAACAGGAATAGAAAATGCTGGAACCATCTCCTTTGTCCTTGTCCTTTATTCTTTTCTGTCTCCTCCCTGAAATTCTTCTATCGTAGTCTGTGCTTCACCAAATCTACTGTTGAGAATTATGTATTATGCATTAGTTTTGTCCTGGAATTCAGCAATCAGACAAAGATCAGAACTTTTAATTTAATGTAGGTATCATGAAGCAGACATGAGAACTGGAATAGCAACATACCGGCAGCTCACGAGTGTTCAAGCGTTCTGGCCTGGTCTGCAGGTAAGGAAATCTGTAGCTTATAAGTTCTTCTGAAAACTGATATAGCTCTTTGTCACGAATGAGGACATCTAGTCTCTTTCTGAATATCCTTTTTCTTTTTATAATACGGTTCTCCTACATATGTAAAAGAATAACTCTAAGGAAAACTAATAAGTGGTAACCCAACATGATTATTTTGGTTTCAGGTTCTTGTTGGGGATATCGAGGCAGCTAATTCATCACATCGCGAATTTTTCAAGGTGTGGAAGAAATACGGAGTGCTTCCGGATACGTAAAAGATGTTTCTCCTCCATTCTTTCCTCTGTTCTCTAAGTCCTTTTTGCTGCTGCTGCATCTGCTTTCCTTGCAATAAGCTAGCTTTAGCATATTGGTTTTACCTGTGATGGTTGTTTTTCTTATAGGACCCTTTTCAATAATTTAGGTATCTGCTGGACCATCAGCTATTGCACCCTACTGAAAAATACTATCCTTTACGTCCTGAATTGGCAGAGTCCACATTTTACCTATACCAAGCAACCAAAGGTTTGTGACTCTTCTCTTTGGTTTTTGCCTAGTCATAATTTTGGTTTCTTAAAAGTAGCAATTTTTTGAAAAGAAAATTCTTTCCTCAAACCTTGAATAATATAATAGTTTTCCCGTTAACAGATCCGTGGTATATGGAAGGGGGCGAATGAATTATGAATTCTCTGAATGCACATACAAAAGTTAAAGGTGGCTTTGCCAGCATTAGGGATGTGACTACAACGCAATTAGAAGACCATCAGCATAGTTTCTTCCACCACTCGTCAATTATTAGACGAGGATGTCACTTTTCGTCACCGAAAATCTATCATATACCGGCTTCTTGTCCAATCTCGATACCAAGTCAATTAATAAGCAATTATCGACATGTACCTTTTTGGGAATTAATGCACATACAAGAACTGTTTATGATTCATTTTTCTGAGAAAGTAAATTTTTATGTTGGATGTGGTTTTGTGTGTTACATAGGTTAGTAAGTAAGCAATTCTGCACAAGTTTTTTTCGGTTGGTAGTTATGAGTTGTGAATGGATTCAGTGTCCACTCACGGCTCTTATAGTGGCTTCGTAATTCATGGTGCACTTGGAAATCAATATTTTGGTAGCAGTTAAGCAAAATGCAAGAAGTAAGCCATCAGCATGATGAAGTTGTGGATTTTTGTGGATTGATGCATACACAAAAAAAAAATCGTTTTGATCCTTTAATTTGGATAATTTGCAATGGTGGTGGAAGAAGTGAGGGGAGAAAGGAAAATGGATTGGGGGCGTGAAGTAGCATGCCACGTGACGTCACCCCCCAAAAATGTCAATATCACATGTGAGTAGATGTCCACTTTGGACAACTTAACAGAGCAGGGATATATTTGAACCGAAAGTATAACGGGAGGGGTATATTTGGATCCAAAATATAATGAGGGGTATATTTAGCCCTTTTCCGATAGTACAGGGGTATATTTGACCCTTTTCCCTTTAAAATTTGAAATTTTAATGCCTCTTACATGGTAAATGTTAGCAGAGAAAACAAAAACAACTTGTCATGGACCAAGAATATCGCAAAAAATTGTGTAATCAAATGATGTGACCAAGAAGAACAAAAATACTACTGATGCGATGAATTGGCACTGGATACTCTCAGCATGTAAAATCAAAGGTTTTCTTTTCCAGAAAACAATGAAAAAGAGTAAAAAGAGGTTTACCATTGAAATTAAGAATTTTTTGTTTTTAGGATCTAGACCACAATAAAGTACACCAATGTCCACCTCAGTAGATAGAGCTGATAATGTTGCTGTTATGTCACCCACACTCTCACAAGTATTTTGCCAACCTAAAACTCCAGGAAAAGAAATATAAAGGGAAGCTGAGGACCATGTGACAATTTTCTTGAGAAAAGAAAGGAAAATCAAAAGACCATTGATACCTGCTGTAAACACATGTGGTGGAATAGAGAGAATATGATGGATGTAGTTAAGCTTCCCACATCCACCAACCTCAGAATCACAAGCCAACTGACAGTTCATTTCAACAAGACTGAGAAGCTCATCAAAGGAGCTTTCTGGACACATAACCTGAATGGAAAGGACAGAAACCTAAACAGGTGAAAGTAAATTGCTAATTGTCCAAATAATTTCTAGATGGACCCCATAAGACTATTATGCTAAACAGAGATTGAAGTGTAATCACAGCATTGCTTTGAAGAACATACCTTCATTGTACGGAGGGCGCTGGCATTATAATATTGTGAAAGAAAGATGTATACTTCAGATGTCTGGACTCCAATCCACAATTGTAGCAGTTCATTTGTTCAAAAATATCCATCCCGAAAAGAGAATGTGCAATACAAGCACCATGTGCAATACAAGCACCATTTGAACAATCCCTCAAGCCAGTCATTTTAAACGGGTGGACTCCTACAAAAATATGAGGCGGTTGATACAGTTTCGGATTTACCTCTTGGAAAAAATTACTATCCGGATACAGGTTGCTAAGGGAAACTCTCAAAGAAATAGGAGCAATTGTCTTACTACACGCTTCAGCTGAAGCAGTACTCAAAGCAGTAAATATGTCGTACAAAGCACATATCACACACGGATCACCAACGTGAACATGTTTGGATGATGTTCTCAGGAATTCAGCTAGAAAACTTCTTAGACGCCGCAACGACTAAAGAAAAACAAGAAGAAATGTTTCAGAGCATGCTTCATATGAAAATACAGTAAGAAGCACAATACAAGTAAACTCATTCCTATGATGTAAAAAAAAAGGGGATAAGCCCATGTGAACACAAACCTGTATAACGACACTTAGAAAGCAATTATATTCCCCAACTTCATTATTTAGCCCAGTGCCATATACATCCATTACATTTACATCTCCAATACTATTTGCATTTCCCAAAGTCCCAGACTTGCGAAACACATTTTGTCCGTTCCTTGATCTAGGCAGCAAGGGCAACTTCTCATGTGCATGGATCGTGTCTAGCATAACAAAAAAAGGTAAAGAAATGAATGAGAAATGAGGGCAGAACACTTTTAACAAGCAGAGGAACAATGAAAATTCCCTCCAAAGCAAATAACATAGAAACAGCTTCAATAAGTTCGAATGAAATCTCGGCTAGCAAGAGAGGACACATAAAGAGGTTGCTTAAGTTTTCAAGCCAACTGAAGGAAACATAAACATGCGATTCTCCGCCTATAGCATGCCATTTTCTCCATCGAAAATCATTACATTTTCAGAAGATTTTAACATTTTTAGAGGATTTTACATTGATAGTAGATAAGGAAAAAGAGAAGGTACATCAGGCATTTGTTCTGATTACTTTTAGAGCAGTGGTAAACAATATACAGAACAGCCCAAGCCAACAAGTATCAAACCACTTCAGGGTGCCTGGCAAAAAAAGATAAATATGCATACCAAGGCTTTGCCGAGCGGCCTTCTTAAGGTCAGCTTGGAACCTTTCTTCATCATCCTCCTCCACGTGTAGCTGTCTCAATGTCTTTGTAGCACTATCTGCTGGACCATTATTACCTAGTATTGAAATCAAAGGTAGATAAACTCAGAGAATGCACCATAGTTGATTGTTTATACACGTAAACCACAAGGTAACATAAAGTGAGGCCACAACAAAACTACAAGGAAAAGCAGTTACAGTCGCCCACCAGCTTGGCTTTTCATTTCTTGGGCAAGGGTGGAAGTAAAAGGGGATTAAGACCTAATCTCTAATTGGTGGCCCCAAATTGACTTGTAACTCCACAATTTCCTTTTGCCAATTGCAGATACAACTTGATCAAAACTTGTCCCGCTGTTTAGATATAAAAGCATGCCAGCTTGAAGATATAGTTAAGCAATACCAAAACTTCACTGTCATATCAGTGAAAGGAAAACGAATTGCTCCTCCAAACCTCTGACAAAATGGAAAGAGATGACAAGGTTCATCGAGGACTAACTTGGTGGCTATTTGTTTGTCTCAAGATGCAAATACACTTGATCTTAACCAAAGATGCAAAATACAAATATGTGGTTATCAAAAGGAAAGCAACACTAAGCGTAGAGCTCTTCAGATCAAATAGCAAGTATCGGTTTTAGACATCCATACAACTGTTAATAACAAGCCCATTAACTCCAACTGTAATCGAATTGAAGTTTAAGTTGTTATCTTATTCCAATAGATGAGCAAAGTATAAATACAGTACATCACGGTGCTAACTAAGGAAAGAAATAAAAATGATTCCTACAAATCTGCTCCTTAACTATGGCTATGTACATTACCAATAATGAGTCTGTAACACTCCCCCTCAAGCTAGAGCATAGATATTGATCAAGCCCAGCTTGTTACACAGATAATTAACTCGAGTTCCATCCAAAGCCTTTGTGAGCAAATCAGCTAGTTGCCCTCCTGTCTTCACGTAGCCAGTGGAAATCAAGTTTTCTTGAATCTTCTCCCGAATAAAGTGACAGTCAACCTCAATATGTTTAGTTCTTTCATGATACACAGGATTTGAGGCAATATGAAGAGCAGCTTGATTATCACACCAGAGTTTTGCTGGTGTATGATGCTTAAACCCAATTTCAGTTAAGAGATGATGTATCCACATAATCTCATATGCAGATTGTGACATAGCTCTGTACTCGGATTCTGCACTGGATCGGGATACAACACTCTGCTTCTTACTCATCCATGCTACCAGGTTCCCTCCAACAAAGACACAATAGCCTGTAATAGATCTTCTATCAATTTTGGATCTAGCATAGTCGACATCTGCGAAACACTCAATACGGGTATGGTTGTGATTGCTATACAATATGTCAAGTCCAGGAGCTCCTTTCAAGTAACACAAAATTTATTCCAAAGCTTCCTAATGTTTGACCGTAGGTGCGGACATGAACTGACTAACTACATTTACCGCAAAAGCAATATCCGGATGAGTCACAGTAAGGTAGTTTAACTTTCCAACCAACCTTCTATATCTCTCCGGATCATCAAAAGGATTACCATTATCTTTCATAAGATGTACACCGGGAACCATTGGAGTACTACAGGATTTGGCTGCCAACTTTCCAGTGTCTATAAGAAGGTCACGAATATACTTACTCTGAGATAGAAAAATTCCCTTCTTGCTTCTAGCGACTTCCACTCCTAAGAAGTAATTCAGTTGTCCCAAGTATTTAGTGTTAAACTTAGTATGCAAGAAAGACTTGAGAGAAAAGATTCCTGCATATTCGCTTCCTGTAATAGCAATATCATCAACATATGCAACAAGGAGAATAGTTCCAGCAGATGATTGCCTGTAGAAGACTGAATGATCACATTTGCTCTTTTTCAGTCGAAACTCCTAAACTACCTCACTAAATTTTCCAAACCAAGCCCGGGGCCTCTACTTCAAGCCTTACAAGGACTTCTTCAAATAACAGACTTTCCCATACTCCCCCTGAGCAATAAAATCAGGTGGTTTCTCCATGTACACTTCTTCCTAAAGATTACCATGAAGAAACACATTCTTGATATCCAATTGATGTAAAGGCCAATTCTCAGAAGCAGCTAGTGAAATGAACAAGCGGATAGAAGTTAGTTTGGCAACTAGAGAGAAGGTGTCTGAATAATCCACTCCATAAGTCTAAGCATACCCTTTAGCTACAAACCTGGCCTTAAGTCTTGCCATATAACCATCTGGATTAACTTTAGTTGTGAACACCCACTTACATCCTAATGGTTTCTTCCCTTCGAGTAAATCCACCAAATCCCACGTGTGGTTTTCCTCTAAGGCATGTATTTTCTCAAGCATAGCATCTGAGCATCCAGGATGATTCAAAGTCTCCTTCACAGTTTTGGGTATAGAAATAGAGTCTAGAGAAGTAATCAAGGATCTAGACATAGAAGATAATCGATCATAGGAAACAAAATTAGCAATGGAATACGTGGATTTGCAAGTTCGTGTACCTTTGCGAAGAGAAACTGGAAGGTCAAGGTTTTCTAGAGGATCAGATGGAGGAGAATCTGATGATAAAGGAACGAGTGCAGGGCATGTATCATCAGTCTCTCGTCTTCTACAATAAACTTGAACAATTGGCAGTCTTGCTGGAGTAGGTGCTGAAGGCACAACAGTCGATTGTGCTCAATAGAGTAACTAGGAGATGGAAGAATAACATCATCTAATTGTTTTTCCACAGCACGAGTAACCTAATAAACTAACCACTCATGTTCCTCCTCCCTGACTTGTAGAATTGCGAGGTACATAGAAGAATGGTGTAGTCTCTGAAAATACCAGATCATTTAACACCAAATATGTGCCAAGTTCAGTAGAATAACATCAATACCCCTTCTGAAGACGAGAATAACCCAACAAAACACACTTCAATGCCTTAGGGTCCAACTTGGTTACAGATGGTCAAACATCTCGAACATAACACGTGCTCCCAAATACCTTTGGTTCCACTGGAAATAGTGACTTGTTTGGAAAAAGAACACTGTAGGGCATAGTACCAACAACCACAGTCGATGGTATGCGATTAATTAGGAAACAAGCTGTAGAAACTGCATCGGCCCAAAACTATTTAGGAACCTTCATTTGAAACAAAAGTGCCCCAGCTATCTCAAGTAAATGACTATTCTTTCTCTCAGCAACTCCATTTTGAGATGGTGTATCAACACATGATAACTGATGGAGAATACCGTATTGTCCCATGTAGGACTGAAATGACTCTGACATGTATTCTTTAGCATTATCACTCCTCAAAGTACGGATCATAACATTGAATTGAGTTTTGACTTCAGCACAAAAGAAACAAAAGTGAGTAAACACTTCAGAACGACTTTTCATAAAATAAATCCAAGTCATTCGAGAGAAATCATCCACAAAAGTGACAAAATACTTATGTCTAGTTTTGGAAACGACAGGACATGGTCCCCAAACATCAGAATGAATTAGCTCAAAAGCTGACTCAACCCGTTTATTAACCCTTGGACCTAACGTGCTGCGATGATGGTTTGAAAATTAACATGACTCACAGTCCAAGGAAGAAATACTTTGAAACTGAGGACAAAGCTTTTTCAACATAGGTAAAGAAGGATGTCCCAATCGACAATGTGCTTCAAATGGAGACACAACACCTGAGTAGGCAGCAACTCGAGGCTCATATTCATCAAGGATATACAGACGATCAAATACATGTCCTTTACCAATAACTTTATCCGTCGTAAGATCATGAAACAGACAAAAATCAGGAAAGAACGAAATATAACACTTAAGGTCTCTGGTAAGTTTACTCATAGAAATCAAATTAAAGGCCAACTTTGGTAGACTTAATACCGATGACAGAGTAATGGAGAAGGTTGGTTTAACAGTTCTGGATCCCACAATATTACAGGTTGAGCCATTAGCTACCTTCACAGGAGATAGTGTTTTGTGTGATTGAAAGATAGAAAATACGTTAGGATTACCAGTCATGTGATCTGTGGTACCTGAATCAATCACCCACTTATTTGAAGAGGAGACAAGGCATGCTTTACTTGACTCGGCAAGAGTAGTAACTGAAATAGATTCCTTAAGTAATTTTTGATATTCAGAAAATTTTGCAAACTCATTCGCCGAAACCAAAATCATTTTATCAGAAGGTGGGCTATGAACCCCAAATTTTTATTCCTTATCCGTCATCATCATTCTTTAATGAAGTAACACTAACAGTAATCTCCAGAAAATATTACTTAAAGAAAATCAATGTAAGGAATTAAACTTCTTAAAGAGGAGCAAAGAGAACCTGTAGCTTACGAAGACCGAGTAAGCAAATAAAGTCCAACCACAAATCTTGACCAAGGAAAAAAAACTGGAGCTTTTTCAGGAAGAGTGATCGGAACTTAAATCACGAAGAAAACTGCATAACACTTTAATAATCATATGACAGTCCCCATTCATTAGACACATAATCCAAAGAGTTTTAGGACATCTAATGATCCTTAAATCACTAATATTAGTTTAAAAGCCAAAAATAAATAAAATAAAATAAAAAGACTTGATCTTGTTTAACATTATAATAACACTTTAATACATCATATGACAGTCCCCATCCATTAGACATATGATCCAAAGAGTTTTAGGGCACCTCATTGTCCTTAAATCAGTAATATGAATCTAAAAAAAGTCAAAAAAAAAAAAAAAGACTTGATACTATTGAAACGTTATAATAATACTTTAATACATCATATGAGAGTCCCCGTCCATTAAACACATGATCCAAAGAGTTTAATCACAAGTAATGGTGTCCTTAGAACAATGTTGTGCTTTGAGAACAATACTTATAGCCTGTTTGACCAAGCTTCTAAAAGCAGCTTATTTTAAAAAGTACTTTTCAAAAAAATATTTTTGGCTAAAAGCAGTTGTGTTTGGTCAATTAATCTAAAAAGTACTTTTGAGCAGCAATTAGTGTTTGGCCAAGCTTTTAAAAGGTGCTTCTATGTGTATTTTTCTCAAAAGTACGTTTGGGCAAAAGCTATTTTTTTAGCTTCTGAAAAACTGCTTCTTCTACTCCCCAAAAGCACTTATTTTCTCCCAAAATCTTGGCCAAACAACTCACTTTTTTTTAAAATAAGTACTTTTGAGGGAAGAAGAAGCTTGACCAAATAGGCTATTATTGTCAGACTAATTGGATAGTAGTGATATGATTACTATTACTTGTGCTTAAACTCTTTGGATCATGTGTCTAATGGATGGGGACTCTCGTATGATGTATTAAAGTGTTATTATAATGTTTAAATAGTATCAAATCTTTTTTATTTATTTATTTTTGGCCTTTTAGACTAATATTAGTGATTTAAGGACTATTAGGTCTCCTAAAACTCTTTGGATCATATGTCTAATGAATGAGGACTCTCATATGATGTACTAAAGTGTTATTATAATGTTTAAACAAGATCAAGTCTTTTTATTTATTTTTGTCTTTTTTAGACTAATATTAGTAATTTAAGTACCATTAGGTTTCCTAAAACTCTTCGGATCATGTGCCTAATGGATGAGGACTCTCATATGATGTATGTTGACACCCAATTTTGTCCCGCCTCTCTCCCAAAATACCTATTTACGCCTCTAATATTTTTAGAAAAATTAAAATATATATAGTTATTTTTTATTGAATTATCAGTCTCTAATCAGTACCGGCACTTCATTATTCTATTGCCGTTATTATTATTATTATTATTATTATTATTATTATTATTATTATTATTATTATTATTATCATAATTCATAATTTTTTATTATTTCAGTATTTTACCAGCTTACGTACACGCATAGCATTTATCTTTGCATAATTAAACAATAGTATTTATTCCAGTGCGAATTGTCGGAATATTATTGCACGGCTAGTACAACGCCACTTTTATCCGAGCATTGAAGATTGCGTATTTTTGTATTGAGAAATATTTAACACAAGTTATTTAGACAGGTCTTTTATTTAAATTTAGAAGTCAAACTATTCTTTGCACTCGGTCCGTATTTTGACTTACCGGACCCCAAATCAAAGTCCGATTAACCCCTAATATTTTTTGGACTAGTCCATATCTCTTATCTCAATTTTTAGAATAATTCGTATTTTAATTTATTAGCCTATTCTCTTAATACCCGGTCCACAAATAGATCGGGTCCGATCCAATTTTTCGTCAAAATAAGGGAAACCCGGGTTTCCCTTCAATTTTTTTCCTCTTCCGCCGCAGCTCAAACCCTTCCCCTTTCCCTTTTTCTCGTTCACCTCCTCTCCTCCCCTCCTCGTCCATCACCGCCTCCAACCTCCGCACCACCACCTCCACCTCCCACTCCGTCGCACCATCTTCCTCACCCCACTGCTTCATCGTCCACACCCATAACCCCACTTCACCACGTGATCCCCACTTCACCACCGACATCCCACTCGCCTCCGACACCTCTGTCACACCCATCACTCCGACACCTCTGCCACACCCATCACTCCACTACACCACGCGTCTGACGCCACTCCCACCATACCTCTGACACACCCATACCTCTGCTCCCCACTCGTCTGACACCCCACTCCCTTCGCTCCATCTCACGCTCTCTGACACTTTCACCCACGCCTCTGCTCCCCACTCCCTCTTGTTCCCCATATCTGTCTTCACTCTATAAATGAAGAACAATTATTCAGTTGAAGAGGGGGGATTTTTTTGGATCGGGAAGAACCTCCCAGGAACGAGATCTTTGATTTATAAAATTCCCCAAGAACAATTTTGTTTAGCTGCAGAAATCCCCTAAAGTTTTGAGTTTCTTTTAATCGCTTCAAATTCCCGTCTAAAAATTGCTAAGTCTTCATAAGTTTTAATCTTGTTTTGATATTGATTCGAAATAGAGGATTATTCTGGTCCTCTTTCATTTCCAGCAACCGTTTTCGAGCCTGAATAAATTCGAGATCGGAGTTTGTAGTGTTCGAGTGATATCGAAACCCCACACCCACTTCGCTGCACCCGAAGAAGGTCAGCAATTTCCCCTCTTCTTTGAAGTTCATTTTTTTTGATGTGATATTTGTAGGAGTTAGTTTCCCATGTCGTCATGTATTTGTTCGGTTTCAGTATTAGTTAAGGAGTAAGAATCGTCAGGTGTTTGATTTGGGCATGTCGAAGTTTGTCAGTATAATTATGTTGTTCGGTAGTTTAAATTAGGATTGCATATGTGAAAGTTGGTTGTGTTCTTCTTATTGGCTGAATTTAATCATGCCTGAGGGTATTTAATTCCTGCTTATTTGGTAGCCTAGGCCTTGTTTAGTAGAGATTCGGTATGTTGAATAATCATGTTTGATCGATGTTGTGCTTATATCAGCCTCTGTTTGGTATCATCTGCTTTCATGTGCTTACATTTTCATGGGTTGAGGTAATGTGATAATACTGATAGATGTCATTCTAGTTCTGCTTAGATTAGTTTGGTTCAGTTTTTTTTTTTTTTTTGTTTAGTTTGAGTTTGGTACATTTCACTCTCCGATGGGTAATTTGATCCTCAGTATATCGTTTGAATATTATTAGCAATCTTAAGGCTGTGTGTGGCCATTGCCTTATGTGTTTCAACCTGGTTTATATTCTTTATGTGTTTGTAGGTCGTTCACATATGTGTAAGGTACTCTGTTAAATTGTGTAAAGCATGTTTTAGTAAGATCAAATGTCAGCTTTTTTTTTTGGACAAAGGCAGATGTTAATATGCATTTGGATTGAACATCAAATATTAGGATTAGACGAATGTATGTTTCTTTGTCTTGTATTTGCCTGTTGATTAAGAAATGAAGCTGCCCATGTGTGTGTTTACCCGAGATAGTTGATAAGAAATGTGGCCGTGAGGTTGAATATTTATTTGGAAGAGCCCAAAGTAGCTCAGTGTATTCAAAGTACTACGCTGCCTGAATTCGTATATTGGATTGAAAATAGGTAGTGATGAAAACAGGCCCTTTTGCCTTCTAAAACTGCTTTAGGAAGACGACAACTACGTATTTGGTTTATTCTCTTTTGGGTATAGAATCAATTTTATATCTTTTTGAATCAAAGATAGATTCTGTGTTTCTTTTTCTTTCTTCTTTTCCTTCGAAACAAGTTGAATTTGCACTCAGGCCTATAGTCTGTTTTCTTTAAAGGGAAAGATTAGTTTCCAGTTAATTCCTTACTATAGTTGTAGTTTTAAAACGTACTTCTTAATTTGCGGAGGCTTTTAATGGTCTGTAGAATGGTAAAATGTGAAAGGGTATTTTGAGTCCAGTTTGGCTTCTGCTTGTTTTGTCTGCATCTTTCAACTCCCTTATCTGAAAATTGGTTTGAAATCTCATATGCATTCCTGATAAATGGCTACTCATTTAGTTATCAGAAATTAATCTTTGATGCCCGCTGTCTGATTGGTTAAACTGATGCTCCAAACACTCACGTTGACTTATCTTCGTATACTCTCTAATCTGATTTTCTGTTTGTGGTTTAATATATCTCGAGGTATACATAATATATGAACCTTGGTGTACACCAAGTGTATACAAGGGTCGCATATCAGCGTATACTCTTGCAGATATACCAAGTATACTCTGAATACTCTACATATATCAGTTGTCGCACGTATCCGAACTCTCATACGTGTGGTGCACAATAGGTGCCATATAGTTTGATTCAGTTTGTTTGTTGCCCTGTTTATATATCGTAAATATGTAGCGGCTGAATTGCGTATACATGAAATATGCCTATTATATATCACCTAACCGACTTATTTTTGGTGTATATTTTTACATGTTTCACCATTTCGTTGGTTGCATACTAATCCTTTTCCTTTTTATCTTTTGCATGAATCATCGCATACGAGTCCAACGGACTCATCCCTTCTGCATTCGGTGTTGGGCTAAAATCCCAACGCATTATTCTTGAGTCATTTTCCCATCAGGCCTACTCGCAGCAAGAAAAACAAAATATTTGGGCCTTGGCCCATGTAGATAACAGCAGCAGCCCGTAGCAATACAAATGAAATTTCTGGGCTGAGGCCCAACAACAGAGAGGTCCAGCAATTCCCAAATGGGCTGGTCCATTCGATATTTCTTTACTTCTTTTATTTTATTTTGTGTCTTTAACTTGTATTATGTGACTAATTTTTATTTTGTTGTTATTTTCTTAATTTAGATGAACACTAGTGAAATTAGTGGGTGTTAGTCTTAGTAATGGGTAGTAAACCAATAATTAATTCCATAAGTTTTATTCTCTTCTTTTCAGTTAAAACTATTTATAATGTCTAATATTCATTTTATTTGGAACAATTGATTTGCAAAATAACATGACTATATATTTTAAAATAAAGGGAATCATATATCATTCTTACTATTATATACATTTCAAAACATCACTAATATGCAAACATAAATTCAAACGTATTTTAAATAACTCTTCAAGTTTTGAGTCAATCATGCATATTCTTAATTAAGCATAGTTAATAAAGAAAAATCTATTAGCTATTTTGTACTTTATTCACACTTCTAAAACTTAAAATCAATTAATACCTCATCGCTTAGTTCGTTTTAAATATTTATTAAAACATTGCATAAACTTGCATCTTCTTCGACTTATATGTAATTTCGTAAATTTCATTTTCGTTATGCTGCTTTCATTTAAACTATTAGTAACATTTGTAAACTTTATTTCAAATAATATTCAAAGATTTTTTATGCAAAGTATTAATCTTATTTTTGATAGCCTTATTATTTAAAGTCTTAGCAATATGTATAAGTCTTATTTTAAACAACTTATATTTTCCTTTTTTGAAACATTAGCAGCATTATAAGCCATTTTCTTAAAATTTAAGCACCATATTTAACCTTAATTAATTTACCTAAGTTTGGTCGGATAACCGTAAGTTAACGGATTCTAAAGGATGCCTAACCCCTTCCCTTTAGGATAATATAGAGCCCTTACCTAGAATCACATTGGTTAAGCAGACTATTAATTGAGGTTTAGTTTTAACTTTGCCTTAGTTAATCTCTAGGTGTCCTAATTCACCGTTAAAAATAATTAGGTGGTGACTCCTCAAATTAAAATAAATAGGAATCACCAATACGTCATACTCCTAAATCAACCCGGTTAAAATGGGGTGTGACAGCTTGGCGACTCTGCTGGGGACTTTAGGTTCTTAACCATAACAACTTAGGTTAATAGTTAATTTGTTAGATATTTTATTTGTTTTTCTTTTTTTGCCTTTATTATTGCTTTTGGTTGTTTTTATTTTATTCCTTATGTAAATTTTCTATGTAATATGTATGTTATTGCTTCCCTTAATTGGCATTCCGCTCATATTTCTTCCACTACTGGAAAACTCACACATATTCACACACTTAAAGCGGCTTCGCAGTTTGCGCCCGTGCACTACTAAATTACCCCTTTAGTTGGATTGGTCTTGTGGATTTAGTCGATCGGCGGTGCAGTCGACGGCCACGGACTTTCCACTTCCAAGTTGTCCGCTTGGGGGAGCCTTGTGTCATAGGAAAACCATTCTTAGTCTACCTAGGTAGAGCGAAAACCAAAACCTTGTAAGGACATGCATCATTTTAAACCTAGGAGGCTTAATACCCTTGGAGTATTAAGTTCATTAGTCAACCTTACCAAATGTCCAAATGAGTCTATGACTCTAAGTGACACTATTCACTATTTATGTGCATTATTTGAAGGACAAATATGTGGATTATGTGGACCTAATACTCTATAGATAAATATTTCAAGGAAACTAACCTTTTGTTGCAGGTTGTTATGGAGCATCCAAAATTAATGCCGGAGGTTTGAAGACAGCCAAAGGAAATTATTATTGACTGGCATGTAATAAATTTTTATTATTCTTGTAAATTAGTTTAGAAAGAGTTATGGAATGACACATAAAAAACATGTTTGTCCTTCAAATGTTCGTTAGGCCTACCTCTGGCATAAAGAGGTCTCTTGCATTATAGAACGCGATGTATTATGTGCAATAATGTGTTTATATGCAATAATATGTCCTTACTGTATACTGACTTATTTTCTTTTTCTTTTATTGTTTTATCTTTTTTCTTTTAAACTTATTTTCAAAATAAAAAGGTTGACTTGTGCTAAAGGGGAACTGGCAGAGCATCCATATTTCACACGGTCTAGAGCCAAGAAATCAGACTCTGACTCATCACTAATCGCCTGGTTAACTAAAAAGACTCGTTCTAAAATGGAGCAAAGTTCGATCAATGCAACCACTTCATCTAAGCCATCTCTTAGTTTACCGATCACGAGTGATCCCACATCCTCCAAAGAATCAGAAACACATTTGGAGACCATTGCTCGTCTGGAGCGACGAGTTGCCGAACTAAGTCATATGGTACTTCACAACCGGTCATTTTCTCAAACACCGCCACATATGACTCCGTCCCAAGGAGTTCGTCAGACTTTGCCTGTGCCACCTCCATTTCCAAATTTGGACGAATTTAACCAAACAAATTATTTTACCACTTCTCAGCCAGTTCGCTCCGAACACCTCACTCAAAATGCTCCTTTTTTATTTACAGCCACCTCTTCAAAAGCTCAGTTCATACCGCCGACACATGATGTTACCAATACACATCAAGTTCCGCCAGTGTATACTTGTACCACAGCTCCACCCATGACACAGATTCAAGGGCAATGTCGCACATATGTTGATCATTATGTCGAAGTTGAAAATGAAGCACGGTCAGTTAATGATGAAATGATAAATAGAAAGCTCAAAAGTTTGGAGGATGCCATGAGAAGTTTGCGTGGACTGGGTAGTAATCAAAGCGTGAGATATGAAGAATTATGTGCATTCCCCGAGGTAGAATTGCCACCAGGTTACAAGATTCCAAAATTTGAGAAGTTTGATGGGTCAGGAAATCCTTTCTTTCATTTGAAAGTCTATTGTGAAAAGTTGATTGGCGTAGGAAAGAATGAAGGGATAAGAGTCAAACTATTCAATCAAAGTTTGAGTGGGAAAGCCTTGGAGTGGTATTCCAAGCAAGATACAACCAAATGGCGTACTTGGGATGATTTGGCAAATGCTTTTGTGGATCACTACAAGTTTCATGTTGAGATCGCTCCTGACAGAATCTCAATTACAAAGTTGAAGAAAAAGTTCACCGAATCATTTCGAGAATATGCTATACGGTGGAGGGAAGAAGCATCTAGGGTACACCCACCCATGGAGGAGACAGAAATGGTTACTTTCTTCATTCAAGCACTAGAACCGGAATACTATGAACGTTTGGTGACAATGAGTGGAAAAACTTTTGCAGAAGTGATCAAAGCTGGGGACATGATCGAAGATGGCATTAAGACAGGGAGAATAACAAGTCTAGCAGCTTTGCAGTCTACCAGTAGGGCTATACAAACTGGTACTCTCGGAAATGGAAAGAAAAAAGAGAAAGAAGCAGCATCGGTGATGGCCTTGGGAAACACATCATACCGCCATCAACGACCACCGCGATACCAGCATAACGCTCACCACTCACAATATTTCCAATATTCTCCACATCCCTACGACCAAGCTTTGTCATCTTACCAACCTCAATCACCACAAATATCCTACCCTGTTTACAACACACAACCAGCATATCGAGCTCCACGACCACCAACATATCCAGCTCCACCATCACAACCTCATCATCCAAACAATGCATCCGCACCTCGCCCAAATAAACCGTTTCGCAATTTCACACCATTGGGAGAGCCACTGAGCGTCATTTTCGAAAGGCTGCAAGCTTCAGGCTTAGTATATCCTGTGGAAGGTAGAATTCCAGATCCATTACCCAGAAGCTTTGATCCCACTAAAACATGTGCATATCATTCGGGGGTAAAAGGCCATTCCACTTATCGTTGTTACGCATTGAAGCATAAGGTTGAGGATCTTATTGAAGCAAAACAGATCACGGTCAAACCACCGACACCAAATGTGGTTAACAATCCACTCCCGATCCATGATGGGGCCACGATAAATATGGTTGGAATAGATGAAAATTTTGATGACCCAGCCGAATTTATAGTGCCTGTGGATC
Source organism: Lycium barbarum (assembly GCF_019175385.1). Taxonomy (NCBI): domain Eukaryota; kingdom Viridiplantae; phylum Streptophyta; class Magnoliopsida; order Solanales; family Solanaceae; genus Lycium; species Lycium barbarum. The sequence continues at coordinate 133,925,502 of NC_083339.1, forward strand.
GCGTGGAGAATCATGATCTTGTAGCCGTTGCTTCTCCGGCTGTAGTGATAAGGGGTTGTGTGCCTGTCGAGATATTAGGAGCTTCATCAACGCCTGTGGAAGTAGTTCAAGCACCAAATCAGTTACCAGTGCTCGATACAAAAGTCGTACCATGGAATTATCAACAAACTGTGATGGAGTGTCGAGGAAAGGACACGACCACTGACAAGGTTAAGACGTCAGGAATGACAAGGTCTGGAAGATGCTATTCTCCAGAAGAACTAGTTAGATTGGGGCAAGTTAAGGAAACCAACGTACCTCCCAAAAGGGTCGTGACTGAATTCGAAGCAGAAGAATTTCTGAGGAAAATTAAAGCTAGTGAGTACTCAGTTGTGGATCAGTTGAAAAAGACCAATGCTCAAATTCCTATTCTCTCTTTGCTTTTGAGTTCAGATATGCACAGGAATGCACTGTTGAAGATCTTGAATGAAGCATATGTTCCAAGCGAAACAACTAGTGAGGCGTTAGCTGGGATGATTGAGCGCGTGCTTGACAGTCATCGAATCAGTTTTGATAATGAAGAACTGCCGCCAGAAGGATGCATGCATAACAAAGCACTCCATATAACTGTCAAGTGTCGTAACATGTTTGTGGCTAAGGTATTAATTGATGGGGGTTCTGGACTCAACATCTGTCCGTTAACAAGTCTGAAGATGATCGGATATAATGTTAGCGAGCTCAAGACCAGTGATATGAATATTCAAGCATTTGATGGGGCTCCAAGGCGTCCTATTGGGGAAATAGAGTTGAAAGTGTTGATTGGCCCTGTTGAATTCATTATGGACTTTCAAGTACTTGATATTTCCACGTCATACAATATGCTGTTAGGTAGGCCGTGGATTCATCTGGCTGGGGCTGTACCATCTACTTTGCACCAAACTGTCAAATTCGAGTGGGATCAACAACAAATATGTATACATGGAGAAGGGGATACGTCTTTCTATCGAGAGCAATCCATCCCATTCATCGAGGCAGAAGGAGGGTTCGACGGAGCAGCTTACCACGCTTGGGAGGTTGTGAATGTCACTAAAGTGGGTGAAGTCTGTCAAACTCAAGAGTTTAAAAGGTTATGCGCCGCGATTATGGTTGCAAAAGAAATGCTGAGAAATGGGTACCAACCTGGCTTTGGGCTAGGGAAAACACTAAACAGGCGGGTTGAGCCAGTCGTTCTCCCTACGCAACAGTTTACATTCGGTTTGGGATATGAGCCAACTGAGGAGGAAGTGAAGAAAGCACGAAAAAATAGAGGAAAGGATATTCCATTGCCAAAACCTATTCCTACCATTGATCAAACTTTCTCAAAACCTTCAGATCTGATTGTTGAAGTTGCCTATGATGATATTTTGGAGGGAGTCAAGAACCTATTCGTGGAAAATGAAGATGATCATGCTGTGATAATCAAAGATTTTGCTGAAATATTGACTTTATAGGCTGCTGAGTCAGGACCTGAGTTGCAAAATCGAACTTCTATCTTAGCCCCGGTTCGCCGAGAGTTTCAGTATTTTAAGTTTAAATTTTCTTTTTGTAGTAGGCCGGAGGCATCAACTAGAACATTTAGTTCCTTTTGTCATGTTGCCTCTATGTTTTGTTACGGCCTTTTTAAATTAAGATTCTGTCATTTTTGTTTGTAATGAACTACGTTTGGCCTGACTTCCTGTTGGATACGTAAGCAGCCCACATCGGGTTCAGCCACTCTTTTCAAATCATTTAAGTATCTTTGTTTGTGGTTGGAACTACGTTTGGCCTGACTTCCTGTTGGATACGTAGGCAGCCCACATCGGGTTCGGCCACTTTTTCAAAATATTTCAGTGTTTTTGTTGTATGAGTGAAACTACGTATGGCTTGATTTCCTTTTGGATACGTAGGCAACCCACATCGGGTTCGGCCCCCTTTATTAAAAAATAAAAAAAAAACTCAAAAGTCTTTATTTTTATCACGAACTACGTCTGGCCTGATTCCTTTGGGATACGTAGGCAACCCGAGGCGGGTTCGACCCTTCTATTTTAAAATTTTTAATATCTTCGGTTTGTCCAAACATTTTGGTTCCTATAAAATACATAAGAATTTTTATACAAGACTTTGGTCTTCCCACCGTTTAAATTCATGTGTCTTAGTATCTTGAAACTGGGACAAATTTTTGAAATCGGTCAAATCACTTTCAAAAAATTTCATTACAACTTTCTCACTTTTCGATTGTTTAGAACCAAGTGCCTCCAGGACTTGAAACTGGGACAAAATTTTGAAGTCGGTCAAATCGCTTTCAAAAACTTTCATTATAAGTTCTTACTTTTCAATTGTCCAGAATCAAGCGTCTCCAGGACTGAAACTGGGACAAATTTTTAGAAGTAGCATAAAAGTGGTCTTAAATGTTTAACCATTTTAAATAAAAGTCCATCCATATTTCTAAAATGCGAATAAATTCAAAAAATCTAGTCTTCCTAATCATTTTACAGATTAGAGCCACTAAGTATTTCCTTTCAAAGTCATCCAAATTTCATTGCTTTTGTTTTCAAAATACACTTTTATAACTGAAACTCCCTGGCAAAGCAAAATATATGGTGAGACATCGAAGAACGTGGACACGACCGAAACAAGGATCAATTCAAGGGCCAAGTTCCCCGACATGCACAAGTCAACCAATTTTCTTTTTAAATTCACAATTTTTCTTTGCTGAGACAGGTCCAATTAACATGAACATGGTGCATATATTAAATTATGAGCGTGATCAAAGAGTTAACTTTCTTCAAAATGCAAATATTCTTCAACGTGGATGCAAAGGTAGCTTATGCCGAACGGCGGACGTCGTTCCACTCATCACGAAAATTTCGATTGCAACAGTGGACACAAGTTCATTTTCTCAACCAAGGGCTGTAAGTATAATTCTTTCAGACCCAGCTATTTATTCTTATCACTAATAGTTGTTTTAGTTCGTGACATCCCTCGATGGATCGAATACATATAATCATGGACATTGACCTTGATCACCTGTTATTGGTTAGAATTCCTCAATTTCGTCATCACTTCATACATGTTCAAATCATTATCAAATTCTTTTAGAATGAGGTATTTTAATAAGATAACCAGATCGAAATATGGCATCGTATATCAAATTGTGGGGTTAATTATAGATTTAACTCCCGTCACAATGGGACATGGAGTAAGATGTGGATATCTTTTTATAATATTATCTCTGAAGTGGACGTGAATTTACATTTACATTGCGAATGCGAGCATGGAAGTGGAAATAGGATTATACTACAAAAAATATACATATAATTGTAGAGAGGGGATACAGATTTATGTTTTCGAAAGTAAAAGTGGATTTATTTTTTGCGCCGTATAATACGGACGTGAAAGTGGATGTAGATTTATTTTGTACCGTATAATACGGACGTGAAAGTCGACGTGGATTTGTATTTTGTACCGTGAAATGCGGACGTGGATTTATATTTTGAACTGTGGAAGTGGACTTGAATTTATTTTTCTGCACTCTGAAAATGGATATGGATTTACATTTTTTGCACCATGGGAAGTGGACATGATATAGGCGCCCACCTTAGAATGCGGGTATTTCAAAATTTAATTTAGGCACCCACCTCCGAATGCGGGAATCTTATATTCTATTTTAGGCACCCACCTTAGAATGCGGGTATTTCAAAATTTAATTTAGGCACCCACCTTAGAATGCGGGTATTTCAATTTCAAATTTAGGCACCCACCTTAGAATGCGGGTATTTCAATGTTCAATTTAGGCACCCACCTTAGAATGCGGGTATGTCAATTTCAATCTAGGCACCCACCTTAGAATGCGGGTATGTCAATTTTCAATTTTAGGCGCCCACCTTAGAATGCGGGTATTTGAATTTTCAATTTAGGCGCCCACCTTAGAATGCGGGTATGTCAATTTTCAATTTTAGGCGCCCACCTTAGAATGCGGGTATTTCGATTTTAATTTAGGCACCCACCTTAGAATGCGGGTATTTCAATTTCTAATTTAGGCGCCCACCTTAGAATGCGGGTATTTCAATTTTTTAATTTAGGCACCCACCTCCGAATGCGGGTATTCTATATTTTAGTCCAGGTACCCACCTCCGAATGCGGGAATCTTATATTTCAGTTCAGGCATCCACCTCCGAATGCGGGTATCTTATATTTTATTTCAGGCACCCACCTCCGAATGCGGGTATCTTATATTTCAGTCCAGGCACCCACCTCCGAATGCGGGTATCTTATATTTTATTTCAGGTACCCACCTCCGAATGCGGGTATTTTATATTCAAGTCCAGGCACCCACCTTCGAATGCGGGTATCTTATATTTTATTTCAGGCACCCACCTCCGAATGCGGGTATTTTATATTCAAGTTCAGGCATCCACCTCCGAATGCGGGTATTTTATATTCAAGTTCAGGCACCCACCTCCGAATGCGGGTATCTTATATTTTATATTTCACTACAGGCACCCACCTCCGAAAGCGGGTATCTTATATTTCATCGCAGGCACCCACCTCCGAATGCGGGTATTTTATATTTCAGTACAGGCACCCACCTCCGAATGCGGGTATCTTATATCTTATACTCAGGCACCCACCTCCGAATGCGGGTATCTTATATTTCAAGTTCAGGCACCCACCTCCGAATGCGGGTATCTTATATTTCAGTTCAAGCATCCACCTCCGAATGCGGGTATTTTATATTCAAGTCCAGGCATCCACCTCCGAATGCGGGTATCTTATATTTTATTTCAGGCACCCACCTCCGAATGCGGGTATTTTATATTCAAGTTCAGGCATCCACCTCCGAATGCGGGTATTTTATATTCAAGTTCAGGCACCCACCTCCGAATGCGGGTATCTTATATTTATTTCAGGCACCCACCTCCGAATGCGGGTATCTTATATTTATTTCAGGCACCCACCTCCGAATGCGGGTATCTTATATTTCAAGTTCAGGCGCCCACCTCCGAATGCGAGTATCTTATATTTCAAGTTCAGGCACCCACCTCCGAATGCGGGTATCTTATATTTCAGTTCAGGCGCCTACCTCCGAATGCGGGTATCTTATATTTCAGTTCAGGCACCCACCTCCGAATGCGGGTATTTTTATATTTCAGTACAGGCACCCACCTCCGAATGCGGGTATCTTATATTTCATCGCAGGCACCCACCTCCGAATGCGGGTATTTTATATTTCAGTACAGGCACCCACCTCCGAATGCGGGTATCTTATATCTTATACTCAGGCACTCACCTCCGAATATGGATTCAACTTTCGAAGCAGAGGTTGCAAGTGTAACTTCTCCAACCCTGCCTTATTTACATATATTTCTTTATTGCTAACATTTGTTTTAGCTGATGGCTTTTGACAATATCAAAGTTGGCATCACACATCCAATCGTGGAACTATTTCTTCGGCAGCGAACTGGGGCAATTTGTCGGGAAGGATAATCAGACTTCCCGACACGGGTCAAAGATCTACCTCGAACACTCGTCTCTAATTACAAGTATTCCCTTGCGTTCCAGTAATTCAATTTTCAGAATTCTCAAGTTTCTATCACAATACCCAGTGTTATCATAATTCAGCACTGAGATAATATTTTGCAAGTTTCGCGCCAATTGGGGTTCAAGTGTCGTAATTGTCCCAGAACTACACTCGACCTGATTCTCGTATAGCCCGAGATATGTAGGCAATTCAGAGACCGGAGTCCGGTCATAATCCTCTCAAGTTTCCTTTAGCCGGGACAAAATAGGCTATTGAGTCAACGTCTTTGCCCGACAACTCTTTTCATCATTACCGGGCAAAGAGGGACAAGTTGTTGACACCCAATTTTGTCCCGCCTCTCTCCCAAAATACCTATTTACGCCTCTAATATTTTTAGAAAAATTAAAATATATATAGTTATTTTTTATTGAATTATCAGTCTCTAATCAGTACCGGCACTTCATTATTCTATTACCGTTATTATTATTATTATTATTATTATTATTATTATTATTATTATTATTATTATCATAATTCATAATTTTTTATTATTTCAGTATTTTACCAGCTTACGTACACGCATAGCATTTATCTTTGCATAATTAAACGATAGTATTTATTCCAGTGCGAATTGTCGGAATATTATTGCACGGCTAGTACAACGCCACTTTTATCCGAGCATTGAAGATTGCGTATTTTTGTATTGAGAAATATTTAACACAAGTTATTTAGACAGGTCTTTTATTTAAATTTAGAAGTCAAACTATTCTTTGCACTCGGTCCGTATTTTGACTTACCGGACCCCAAATCAAATTCCGATTAACCCCTAATATTTTTTGGACTAGTCCATATCTCTTATCTCAATTTTTAGAATAATTCGTGTTTTAATTTATTAGCCTATTCTCTTAATACCCGGTCCACAAATAGATCGGGTCCGATCCAATTTTTCGTCAAAATAAGGGAAACCCGGGTTTCCCTTCATTTTTTTTCCTCTTCCGCCGCAGCTCAAACCCTTCCCCTTTCCCTTTTTCTCGTTCGCCTCCTCTCCTCCCCTCCTCGTCCATCACCGCCTCCAACCTCCGCACCACCACCTCCACCTCCCACTCCGTCGCACCATCTTCCTCACCCCACTGCTTCATCGTCCACACCCATAACCCCACTTCACCACGTGATCCCCACTTCACCACCGACATCCCACTCGCCTCCGACACCTCTGTCACACCCATCACTCCGACACCTCTGCCACACCCATCACTCCACTACACCACGCGTCTGACGCCACTCCCACCATACCTCTGACACACCCATACCTCTGCTCCCCACTCGTCTGACACCCCACTCCCTTCGCTCCATCTCACGCTCTCTGACACTTTCACCCACGCCTCTGCTCCCCACTCCCTCTTGTTCCCCATATCTGTCTTCACTCTATAAATGAAGAACAATTATTCAGTTGAAGAGGGGGGATTTTTTTGGATCGGGAAGAACCTCCCAGGAACGAGATCTTTGATTTATAAAATTCCCCAAGAACAATTTTGTTTAGCTGCAGAAATCCCCTAAAGTTTTGAGTTTCTTTTAATCGCTTCAAATTCCCGTCTAAAAATTGCTAAGTCTTCATAAGTTTTAATCTTGTTTTGATATTGATTCGAAATAGAGGATTATTCTGGTCCTCTTTCATTTCCAGCAACCGTTTTCGAGCCTGAATAAATTCGAGATCGGAGTTTGTAGTGTTCGAGTGATATCGAAACCCCACACCCACTTCGCTGCACCCGAAGAAGGTCAGCAATTTCCCCTCTTCTTTGAAGTTCATTTTTTTTGATGTGATATTTGTAGGAGTTAGTTTCCCATGTCGTCATGTATTTGTTCGGTTTCAGTATTAGTTAAGGAGTAAGAATCGTCAGGTGTTTGATTTGGGCATGTCGAAGTTTGTTAGTATAATTATGTTGTTCGGTAGTTTAAATTAGGATTGCATATGTGAAAGTTGGTTGTGTTCTTCTTATTGGCTGAATTTAATCATGCCTGAGGGTATTTAATTCCTGCTTATTTGGTAGCCTAGGCCTTGTTTAGTAGAGATTCGGTATGTTGAATAATCATGTTTGATCGATGTTGTGCTTATATCAGCCTCTGTTTGGTATCATCTGCTTTCATGTGCTTACATTTTCATGGGTTGAGGTAATGTGATAATACTGATAGATGTCATTCTAGTTCTGCTTAGATTAGTTTGGTTCAGTTTTTTTTTTTTTTTTGTTTAGTTTGAGTTTGGTACATTTCACTCTCCGATGGGTAATTTGATCCTCAGTATATCGTTTGAATATTATTAGCAATCTTAAGGCTGTGTGTGGCCATTGCCTTATGTGTTTCAACCTGGTTTATATTCTTTATGTGTTTGTAGGTCGTTCACATATGTGTAAGGTACTCTGTTAAATTGTGTAAAGCATGTTTTAGTAAGATCAAATGTCAGTTTTTTTTTTTGGACAAAGGCAGATGTTAATATGCATTTGGATTGAACATCAAATATTAGGATTAGACGAATGTATGTTTCTTTGTCTTGTATTTGCCTGTTGATTAAGAAATGAAGCTGCCCATGTGTGTGTTTACCCGAGATAGTTGATAAGAAATGTGGCCGTGAGGTTGAATATTTATTTGGAAGAGCCCAAAGTAGCTCAGTGTATTCAAAGTACTACGCTGCCTGAATTCGTATATTGGATTGAAAATAGGTAGTGATGAAAACAGGCCCTTTTGCCTTCTAAAACTGCTTTAGGAAGACGACAACTACGTATTTGGTTTATTCTCTTTTGGGTATAGAATCAATTTTATATCTTTTTGAATCAAAGATAGATTCTGTGTTTCTTTTTCTTTCTTCTTTTCCTTCGAAACAAGTTGAATTTGCACTCAGGCCTATAGTCTGTTTTCTTTAAAGGGAAAGATTAGTTTCCAGTTAATTCCTTACTATAGTTGTAGTTTTAAAACGTACTTCTTAATTTGCGGAGGCTTTTAATGGTCTGTAGAATGGTAAAATGTGAAAGGGTATTTTGAGTCCAGTTTGGCTTCTGCTTGTTTTGTCTGCAGCTTTCAACTCCCTTATCTGAAAATTGGTTTGAAATCTCATATGCATTCCTGATAAATGGCTACTCATTTAGTTATCAGAAATTAATCTTTGATGCCTGCTGTCTGATTGGTTATACTGATGCTCCAAACACTCACGTTGACTTATCTTCGTATACTCTCTAATCTGATTTTCTGTTTGTGGTATAATATATCTCGAGGTATACATAATATATGAACCTTGGTGTACACCAAGTGTATACAAGGGTCGCATATCAGCGTATACTCTTGCAGATATACCAAGTATACTCTGAATACTCTACATATATCAGTTGTCGCACGTAGCCGAACTCTCATACGTGTGGTGCACAATAGGTGCCATATAGTTTGATTCAGTTTGTTTGTTGCCCTGTTTATATATCGTAAATATGTAGCGGCTGAATTGCGTATACATGAATTATGCCTATTATATATCACCTAACCGACTTATTTTTGGTGTATATTTTTACATGTTTCACCATTTCGTTGGTTGCATACTAATCCTTTTCCTTTTTATCTTTTGCATGAATCATCGCATACGAGTCCAACGGACTCATCCCTTCTGCATTCGGTGTTGGGCTAAAATCCCAACGCATTATTCTTGAGTCATTTTCCCATCAGGCCTACTCGCAGCAAGAAAAACAAAATATTTGGGCCTTGGCCCATGTAGATAACAGCAGCAGCCCGTAGCAATACAAATGAAATTTCTGGGCTGAGGCCCAACAACAGAGAGGTCCAGCAATTCCCAAATGGGCTGGTCCATTCGATATTTCTTTACTTCTTTTATTTTATTTTGTGTCTTTAACTTGTATTATGTGACTAATTTTTATTTTGTTGTTATTTTCTTAATTTAGATGAACACTAGTGAAATTAGTGGGTGTTAGTCTTAGTAATGGGTAGTAAACCAATAATTAATTCCATAAGTTTTATTCTCTTCTTTTCAGTTAAAACTATTTATAATGTCTAATATTCATTTTATTTGGAACAATTGATTTGCAAAATAACATGACTATATATTTTAAAATAAAGGGAATCATATATCATTCTTACTATTATATACATTTCAAAACATCACTAATATACAAACATAAATTCAAACGTATTTTAAATAACTCTTCAAGTTTTGAGTCAATCATGCATATTCTTAATTAAGCATAGTTAATAAAGAAAAATCTATTAGCTATTTTGTACTTTATTCACACTTCTAAAACTTAAAGTCAATTAATACCTCATCGCTTAGTTCGTTTTAAATATTTATTAAAACATTGCATAAACTTGCATCTTCTTCGACTTATATGTAATTTCGTAAATTTCATTTTCGTTATGCTGCTTTCATTTAAACTATTAGTAACATTTGTAAACTTTATTTCAAATAATATTCAAAGATTTTTTATGCAAAGTATTAATCTTATTTTTGATAGCCTTATTATTTAAAGTCTTAGCAATATGTATAAGTCTTATTTTAAACAACTTATATTTTCCTTTTTTGAAACATTAGCAGCATTATAAGCCATTTTCTTAAAATTTAAGCACCATATTTAACCTTAATTAATTTACCTAAGTTTGGTCGGATAACCGTAAGTTAACGGATTCTAAAGGATGCCTAACCTCTTCCCTTTAGGATAATATAGATCACTTACCTAGAATCACATTGGTTAAGCAGACTATTAATTGAGGTTTAGTTTTAACTTTGCCTTAGTTAATCTCTAGGTGTCCTAATTCACCGTTAAAATTAATTAGGTGGCGACTCCTCAAATTAAAATAAATAGGAATCACCAATACGTCATACTCCTAAATCAACCCGGTTAAAATGGGGTGTGACAATGTATTAAAGTGTTATTATAATGTTTAAATAGTATCAAGTCTTTTTTTTTTCTTTTTTTTTTGGCTTTTTTTAGATTTGGGGTTAGGGTGTTCATTTTTTTTTTGTCTGTTGGACGTGCAAATTTAGCAGGCTTCTCGTTCCAATAGTCACCTTTATTCCCATGATTTATAATCAACCTTAAAGGTCCATCATAGATCGTGTCAATAAGTTATTATAGATCATAGTCGTTTATCATCGGTTAAGTCTATTGATAGACCTACCTCACTTAGCTTTATTTCGATGGTTAGAAAACAAATGCAAATATAAAAAAAGGGCATAAATAAAACACAACACAAGAAATATGAACAACAACCATATACTTCATTTCATTGCAATATGAAAGCCCAAAAGGTTCCATCATCAACTTTCAATTGCAATATGAAAGCCCAAAAGCTTCCATCATCAACTTTCACCAATGAAAGCTTTGCAAAATACTTACAATAAAAAGAAACAAGTGGCATCGGTTAAGTGAAACGTCACCCAATGGCTAAATTTGATTAGTTTGATTAGACGTGGAAACTGCAAAATTAAGAAATGTACTCATTACGCTGCTCAGTTCCCCATGATAAGGGTTTTAATTGAGGAATATAAACCTCCAAAAGGAAGACTACTATCCTAACGGTGAAATATCATAGACCAGCTGAACAGTATATTATAAATCCACTTATAGTCCATGATAAACTGATACAAAGTTGATTAATATTGAACTTTCATTCAGTTTTAAGACTAATACAATAAAAATACATTATAATTTAAATATATCAAGTGGGATCCTCTCTCAAATATTGACACGTTATTTTCTTATGACCAGCCCCCTTGCAAATCGAGCACTTTTTTCTCTTTCCTTTGCTACTTCCCTTGGGCTTGAAAGTTTCTATGCTGCCAGGAATACGCTTAATTCTCTTTCTTCCAAGTCTGGGCTCATACCGAGGTGGAGGAATGTACATGTTTGTAGGTGGAGGAATGTACATGTTTGTGTACTTCTCTGGCACTTGCCATTCTGACTCTGGACGGAATACATAACTAGTTTCAGCAAATGAAAGAATGTAAGATTGAAATTTATACATAGGTGAAGAATACTCATAGATGTTTGAACTATAATCAACACCGTACTTCAATCTCAATGCTGCCATCGTGTGAACACACAGTAGTTTCACTAAGTCATACTCTTATAAGAACATGTTTTGTTCAATAGATTGACTTTGGCAGTTGGTCCACCGTCGACTACGGTGAACTCATCGGCATCCTCATTTATATTATTGACAAACAAAGAGTCTCCCTCATTCATTTTTTCCCTTATTGTCTTTTCAACCGACGACACAAATAAATTGATTGAACCGTTGATATCTGCACGCTCTGCCTGAAAATTTCAGCAAACCTCCAAGAAATGGAAGTGAATAAGACAGTCACCGATCTATATATAAACAATAGAGTGGCACTGATCAACCATGATATAAAAACAAGAATAATCGATCAAAAGTCTAGTAATAGACCATAATGCATTTGCAAAAATAAAAAACAAACGACGAAAGATCGAAACAAGAAAAATAAGTATAAATTACACATAGCAAAAACAGAAAAAGAATGATCGAAACAAACAGCTAAACTTCCAAAATTTTGAATAAAAATCGAAATTTTATGAACACCATGAATCAAAAATTGTTAACAACCTTCAGGGCAATATGGAGCTCAAAATACTCTGACAAAGTTGCAACATTGTTGAACCACGATATAAGAATTATCGACCAAAAGTGCATTAATAAACCATTATTTACAGAGCAAAAACACAAAAAGAAAGATTGAAACAAGCAAAATAAGTATAAATAACACACATTTTGACGGAAAAACAGACAAAACGTCAAAGGTTTTGAAAAAAACCAGAACTTTATGAACACTTTATGAACAGAAGGTTTTTCTCAAGATCGAAAAAAATAAAAAAATTCATAGCAATATGAAGTTCAATATGCTCCGATGGAGTTGCAAAATAAAAGAAAGTACATGGGAACAGCAGCTGAAGAATATTGAAGCTTGGGGGAGAGGAAGAATGGTAGGAAGCTTGAGAAATTTTTAAATTTGGGAAAGTGAAAATGCTGATGAGAGAGAGAGAGAGAGGGCTTTTCTATATCTTAATAGAAGTGAGTGGGACTAAGGTGTATGTTTTAAAATCCCCCAACTTTCTAAAATTATAAAAAGTACCCCATTCCCATTTTTCTAAACCCTAAAATCGAAAAATAATTAAAAAAATAAAATGAGTGGCCACAGTGCAAATTAAAACTTAGAAGTGGCCTTTTTCACAAATCATCTCTAGTAACTAGTTATTGTTGGATTCCCAATGTCAAAAGGATTACTACTTGTGCATGTTCTAATCAAGGGAAAAAATAATTTATTTTTATTATATAGGGGTAAAAACTTCACATTGCATTATTGATTTCTTAATATGCGTATTTTTGGCTAAGCTTACACTTATGGGACGGAGGGAGTAATATTTATTTTGACATGATGTCAAGTTTTTTTTTTTTTTTGACAAATATGGTTGAGTGATTTTGTAAGTGACAAACCACATGTTGAGTGATTTTGTTGATATAGAAGTAAGTAATGTGTTTTTCCTAAATAATTCTTCATAGTTGAATGATCTTTTGAGATATTTACTCGTAAAGAAAAATGTATTCTTTTTAACCATTTATGTTTTTAGATAGGATGGTTTCATGGTTACACACTTTTATATGGTATTAAAGTAGGAAGTAGTAAAGAAAAGTGTATTCTCTAGCTAATTAATACTCCATTTATTTTATTTTATGTGAATACGTTTGACTAGGAACCCAATTTAAGAAGGAATGAAAATGTTTGGAACATGTGGTCTTAAAAATGCCATGACATTTATATGACTATATAGATGTCATGGCATTAAGGACAACACGAGAAGCTTAAAGTTAAGTTACTTTTAAATATAAAGAGATTATTCCTTCTGAAATAAACTAAAAATTAAATGGTCTCACATAAACCTGAAGAGAGAGGATACAATAGCTACAATTGCCCTTACTCTTGTCGTGTTGTTGGTTTCTGATTTCTCTTCATAAGTTTTGATAAGAGTACATCTTTTTAAGAAGAAAATACACTAGAAATTTTGTATACGTAATGATTTTGTTTCCATACATTAAATGAAAAAATATTGAAAGTGCAAAATAATTATTCGACTTAAGTTTTAAAAAATCAAGTTAAGTTTTCTAAATAATGAAAATACAAATTTATGAATACGTCCACCTTTTCAATGATAAGCAATAACGAGCAATCTTCGGAATCAATTGAAAGATCAAGAGCAAATAATTGGTGCTGCATAAAAGTAAACAAATTTGTGTTATAATATTGGAAATGAGTTTTGTCAGAAAAATTGTAATAGTATGAGAATGTCACGAATTATTATTCATGACAATAGAATCCTTTGACTACTTTAATGTTTGATTTTACCTTTTCCCTCTAAAATCAAATTCCACATTCTTCAGTATAATTTTTTAAATTCTTCTATTACTTTTTTCCTTCTAAAAGCAAATTTCACATTCTCTAATATATATTTTTTTTAAAATTCTTCTTTTACCTTTTCCCTCTTAAAGCAAATTCCACATTCTCCAATAAAAAAAAAAGTTTTAAAATTTTCTTTTACTTTTCCCCTCTTAAAGCAAATTCCACATTCTCCTATATAAAAAAGTAAGAGCCGCTACATCATTACATATTTAGTCTCTACTTATTTATGTGGGTCATTATACACACACAAATATATATATATACCGAGTAGGATTGTTAAAATTTGATATACACAACAGTCATCCAAAACTTTTTAAAATTATATTTTTAATTTTCAATATCCCCCCTCTATATTGGTATCAGAGCTAAAAGATTTTTTGACCATATTTTCTATGAGACAGCATAGTTTTACTAAATATGTAAGATTTAATTATCTTATTACACATCTTACCCGTCAAAATCTCAAAAGTACTAGAAAAACTAGAAAAGCACTAATAGAATGTGTTAATTATTTAGAAACAACCTCGTGTAGAATTAGAAAATAATATAGGCACTCTAAATTATAAAAATTACTTTCTTTGGGAAATATACGGTGGAACGGACATGATATATAGAGGAGAAGAATATATTAGATTCATAAAAGAGAAAGTGAGCTTTGTTCCATTAGGATAAATATATGCAGGATCACTATCTAGAAGTAAAAGGCGAATTAAATAGGTTATACCCAGAATATATTAGATTAAGTAACTCTAAAACTAATCAACGAAGGCTACAAGAATTAATAGATACCATATCAGGATTAGAATATAGATTATTAGGATATATAAAATTTAGAAGATCCTCTAAGAAGCAAACACCAAAACGCTATAAGCCATTTTAAACGTCCATAGATGAAACAACATTAATTGGCTAAACAAATAGCTATTAATTATTGGTATTTAAATAGAGATATAAAATATAGACAAGAGCTCAAGAAAATAGAAAAAGCTTTGAAAGCATTTTTAGAAGTAATAAATACATAAGAGTTATTATCATTAATAGTAAATAGTGTTTTACGAAGTAGTATAAACGAAAATACAATATCTGCCATAACATGAGAATTAAAAGGAATAAGAGATGATATAGAAAGAATAGAAAAGAGAATCAAGTTTCAAAAGGAAAATAAAGTGTGGATTCCACTAGGATAATAGATAAATCATACAAAATAGACACATTCAAAAAATTAGAATACATAGATTTAAGAATATATCCAGAAAAGAAATATAGAATATTAAAAGATCATACAATTATAAAATGTAATTTCAGTAATGGAGAACACATATTACCCAGTGAAGATAAACAATACAATACCTTAATAGATTACTAATAAATTTTAGTAAAAAATCTCAGGAAAGCCACAAAAATACAACTCGAATTTTGGATGTAATAGAATCTTCACAAAAATAAACAAAAGAAGATTTTAGAAAGATTAGAACAAAACATTGATTTTCTAAAATCACAAGAATTAGAAATGGATAGAAAAATTCATCTTTTAAACAATAAGTTCAATCAAGAAAAATTACCGACAAAAAACGAAATAGAAAGACTAATTCAAAGTATTACAGAAAAACCCAAACAATTAGAAATAAAGACAACCCAATTGATAGCACAGATAACACAAGAAGTAGAAGTTCTAACTAGTGATATTAGTGAATTAAAAAAGACAATAAAAACATTAAAAGAAATTTCTCTTTCATGAATAAATTAGACCCAATATATAACGACGCAATACAATTAACAACTAAATTTCAGCCTAACCCAGAAGGATTTACAGATTACGTCCCTCAAAGCAGATCTGATCAAATAATAATAAAATAGGATAACACTATAATAGCACTACTATTAGAAGTCAACAAAAAACTAGATAAAATTATTAAGGATAAAGAAGTAAGAGCTAATACAGAAATCCCAAGAAATAAAGAAGTAGACTATTTGATAGAACAGTTAAAAGGGGTAGAAATAACACCTTAAAAAGAAAGAGTCAAAATAGATAGAAAAACGTAAAAATGTACCTTCTTCCAAGCAGGTCAAGAAACGAAGAAAGACCAAGAGTAAGTTTTTCAGATAACACAAGGAGACAAGAAGATAGTCAACAATTAGATGATGTAATAGACATAGATAATGATATGTAGATTTTTTTGCAAAATCAACTCAGACTACTCAACCCAAAGACCTTATATGATACAGGACACTTCTCAAGTACCGCACAATTATATAGCTATCATAGAGAAGAACAATTATCAGTCATAGGAAATAATGTTACAACAATAAATCTAATTAATTCTGAATTAGTAAGACAAATGAAAAATTCTAAAAGGAGTTTAATGCATATGGGATTAATAGTAATAAGATAATAAGGATTAACCAGAAAGAACTTAGGAACTAAAGTACTGGTTGTAATTTATGATGATGGATGGTCAGATTTAAAGAAATCTATAATAGGATTAATAAAAGTAGATATGACAAATAATGGAGAAATATTTTATATAAGTCTAAACTTTATGATAAATCTTGCAGGATTTGAAAAATAAAAATAAAATAGGAATACAGACTAAAGGATATGAAGAAATGAATAATGGAAATAATTTATTAATGTTGTAGGATTTTTAGGAAAAATGAAAAATAATAGTAATACTAAATTTAAGATTAAAGTAGATGATGTAATAGAAGTAATGGGAAATAGAGGAATAAAGCAAATAAAGCCCATAAAGATAAATCCTGAAGAATACGTAGGATTAAAATAAAATTTAGAAGACTTTAATAAGAAAAAGATACTAAAACTAGAATCTCTTTTAATGTATACTAATTCTAGAGGAGAAACTTCAGTTAGATTCACAAACTATAACTACACTACCCAACGAGATTTAGATGAAGAAAGCATATTAAAAGATACTGAATCTGGATTGATGAATATTGAAATAACACAAGAAGACTTTAAAGTAGACATAGGCTTAGAAAAATCAAGGAAAATTCATACAAAAGATAAAATTTCAAATGTAAAGGATGTAAGTTAGGAAATTTAACACCGGAAGAATTGATAGCACATTTCAAAAAATGTGAACTAAGAACAGATAATTGGGGATACTTGGAAGAAGTATTTCATAAAAGAAATAATTTTTTTTTGATAAAATCTTAGCTGAAATACAAGATAGTGATGAAGAAACAGAACTAGACTCAATAATAAGCCAAAAAAGAATTAACGGAATACACCTCAACCAGTTCTAACCCATTTAAAAGAACAACTGAACCAATTACGGTAGACACTTGTACAAGAAATATGCCTAGAAGAAGAGTTTTCAGAATAGGCCAAGAAATATCAACAAAAAATATAAAACCAGCAGGAAAAAGAATGCCTATAGAAGAACCTATTAAGTTACAAGAAGGAGGTAATAAGGGCAAAATACTAAATATAGCAGCCCACGATCCACAAATGTAGAACTCAGTAATAGATCTATGGAAAAAAACAATAGTAGCAGATTATATAAAAACATATCATGAGGCAGACGCAGAAACAATGTATAAATATATGGAAACTTTTTTCGAAGAATCAACAAAAGGATTATGGGAAGCATATAAGTCAAAATTCCCAAGAGAATTTCAAGCTTTGGTAGCCATGGGACCAAACCCCAATAATTTTGCAAATAAGGTACATAGTTTAATCACAGGAGAAAACCCAAATAGTGGACTAATAGCATTACAAAGAAATGCAGTAATAAAACTAGAACAATTAAGCGTAAGTAGTTGGTTTCATATTAAGAAATACTTAAATGACTATTTTTATTATTGTACGATTAGTGAAAATGCTTTTGATCCAGAATTAGGAAAAAAGTTATTTAATAAATTACCAGGAGCTTTAGGTAGAGAAATAGAAGATAGATGGTACAAAAGAGAAGGAGTAATACAGCAACCTAATCCAAGATGGTCGATAGGACAAAAAATACAGTACATAATAAAAATACAACACATAATGGAAATAATACAAGAAATATGTACACATATACAGATACAAAAACAATAAAGAAAAATGAAATGAGTTTATGTAAAAATGTAGTATACAGAACTCAATGTTACGATAAGGACAATTATCAAAAGAAAAGATATAAAAAGTATAGGCCAGACCACAATAGATGTTATAATAAAAAGAAATATTATCTTAGAAAATAATCAGCTAGAAAGCCTTTTAGATAGAAATAGACATGTTAGAAAATATAGAACAGAGAGAAATTATAAAAATAGATTAGAATGTTTTACTTGTGGAAGTACAGAACATTTAGCGAATACGTGTCCAAAAAAAATTATAATAAAACAAGAAATTCGCAGTTAATAGTAGAATTTCAAGAAACCTTAATAACTGTAGACGAATATATGTCTGATAATGAAATTATATATTCTATGGTAAGTGTAGACGCAGAAGAAAAAAACAAAACAGACTCATCAGATTCAAAAGAAGAAGAATTAATAAATGCAATAGGATTAGAAAAATTGGATTTAGAAGCAACCCAAGCAAGCACATTAGTAAATATCTCTGAAGAATGTAATCACGAATTTGAAAGAAACAAAGGATTAGATAGTAACTAATGTTGTCTATGTAAATGGTACCCTAGAAAAGATAAAAGAGTTAAATGTAAGAAATGTTATTTAAAAGGATGTACTATGTGCATAGAAAAAGAGTTTGATACAAAGGTAAATAAAGAAGAAAAACATAAGGAGATAATGATCCTACAATTAATTTAAGAGTAATGACATTGGAATCAAGAATAAATGAATTAGAAAAAAGAATAGAGAAATTAGAAAAAGGAAAACAAAAAGAAGAACATGAAGAAAATAAGGCTGAAGATATAGTTCCATCTAATACAAAACCAACTTTAATTAGAGCTCTCAAGCCAATACAGGACGGCTATGAACAAGAAGAATTAATGACCGCAGAAGATTATGAGGCACAAGTATGTAATGACAAAAAGTTAAAGTATAATAAAAATACTTGCAAGGATTAAAATAGACGATTATGAAATAGAGACATTAGCAGTAGTAGATTCGGGAGGCACAAAGTGTATCATAAATAAAAGGATAGTTCCACCAAATTAAATAAAAAATCTAGAAAAACCAGTTGCAGCAATGCAAATGGATAGACCACATAATATATATATATATATATATATATATATATATATATATATATATATATATATATATATATATATATATATATATAAACATTATGTTGATAAATCACAAATTAGCTTCGTAAATACATGTTCAGAATTTTATAAGCCTAGTTACAAGATGGATAAAATATGGGTAAGAGACTGAAATATAAATGTAGACTTTGTAATAAGACTAAGTTTTATGTTACATAATACTGGTAGTTGTTTGCTCACTAGAGATGGAGTAATTTTCTTAAAAAATATTACTCATACACCAGTACAAATGATCAAAACTGAAACAAAAATAAGACATAAGAAAATCTAGACTACAAAACATGTAAAAGCAACAGGATAAGTGTTGTAAAGACTGTAAAGGCAATAACACATGCTGTAAAGAAAAAACAGAATCAAAAAATTTAGTTCTAGAAGATAATGAAGACGAAGATATATTAGAAAAATATTATACCTTAATATACGTTGAGACAGAATTATATAATTTTAAAACAAGAATAGAAAGAATAGGAGTGATAAAAAATCAAGTAGATTCAATCATGCCTAATCCTGAAGTGACTACACTGAAATATTCACCTTGGCAAGTGGTGCATGGGAAGTCACCTACAACAAATGCAAGAGGAAATATGAGTTATGCAAAGATAGTAACAGTTGCACTCAAGAATGGATTTGCTGAATTACAAGTCAATGCACAAGGAGGGGTCAGTCACTGTTCCTCCTGATATAAGAGAATTTTCTCAAATGTGATGTCCTGGTTGGTGTGGAATATACGAGGGACCAACAAGAGATTCAAACAGAAAGAGTTAGTCACCTTCATTAAGGAAAATAATGTTAAATTAGTGGGGTAGAAACAAGAGTCAAGAAGAATAATGTAGCCTTTATCATAGACAGAATTGCTCCAGGCTGGCAAGCTAAATATAACTATGATTATGCAGTAAATGGAAGGCTATGGGTACTATGGGATACAAATGTATATGAGGTTACACCACTGGCCAAAGATGCACAATATATCCACTGTGCAGTGAAGGGCAAGCAAATCAAAGTATAATGCCATATGATTGTGGTCTGTGGATACAACACAGTGGAACTTAGAAAACCTCTATGGAATCACCTTCAGACTCTGTCAGGTAATACTCCATGGATCATATGGGGGGATTTTAATGCAATTTTAACTTCTCAAGATAGACTCAATGGTGCTTCAGTTACTAGTCATGATATCAAAGATTCTGTTGATTGTGCTCAAGCTCTGAATATAAATAAACTAATGTGGAGAGGGAAATATTATACATGGTCTAACAAATAGGTGCAAACAGGGTATACAACAGGATAGATACGACATTTGGGAATGATGAATGGATGCTCCAGTATGGCCAACTTGGTGTTGATTATGGTTTACCCCATATATCAGACTATGCACCCATGATAATAATTTTAAAAGATAATAAACCTTGTATTAAAATCCCATTCAAATTCTTCAATGTTTGGGCAGATCATGATCAGTTTTTGACATTAGTAGATGAAGCATGGAAAGGCAGAGTTACAATGGAAGCTATGAGAAATGTTTGGTGCAAACTGAAATCTCTTAGATATAGGTTAAAACAGCTAAATAAAGTTGAATTCAAAGGTACTACAGAAAAAATTGTTCAAGACAGAATTGAATTGCAAGATGTACAAACCAAGATAGATAGTCATTACTCTGATCAGTTGGTGAATGATGAGAAAGCAATATTGGAGAAACTAGAAAAATGGTCCATAATTGAGGAAAGTATTCTCCAACAAAAATCTAGAGCTACATGGGTAAAGCTTGGAGATTCGAATTCTAAATACTTTTTTATTGTAATGAAAGAAAGGAAGCACCGAAAGACTATATCAATGTTGACTACTCTAGATGGGACATTACTGACTGACAAGAGACAAATTCAGGAGGAGATAGTAGCCTTTTATAGATCACTAATGGGCACAACATGCAGTTCTTTACCAGCAGTGAATTTGAAGATAGTGAAATTGAAGCTAGTCTTGCTTCATGCTCAACAGTTAGAATTGTGTGCACCTGATACTGAGCGGGAAATTTATAAAGGATTAAGTGATATTGGAGATGATAAAGCACATGGGTTTGATGGGTATAATGCATTATTTTTCAAGAAACCCTGGCAAGTGATCAAACTGGACGTATGTGAAGTTGTCAAAGATTTCTTTGAAATAGGGAAACTGGTAAGATCAGTAAATTGTACAGCAGTTACCCTTCTCCCTAAAGTTCCAAATCCAGCAAATATTAAAGAGTATAGGACAATTACATGTTGTACAGTGCTTTATAAGTTGATTGCGAAGGTTTTGGCCTCTAGATTGCAGAAGGTGTTGCCCTCAATTATTTCAGACACACAAGCAGGCTTCATACCAGGGAGAAAAGTGGCAGATAATGTTATATTAGCTCATGAGCTAGTAAAATCATATTCCAGGAAGAATATTTCTTCAAGGTGTGTAATCAAGGTGGATATTCAAAAAGCATATGATACTGTGGACTGGAATTATTTACATCAGGTGCTGGATAGTTTGGGCTTCCCTAACAGGTTCACTAGTTGGATTAGGGAATGTGTGTCAACAATCAATTATTCAATCATTGTTAATAGGGAGCATACAAGACCTTGTGATTCTGCAAGAGGTCTTAGGCAGAGAGATTCAGTATCTCCATTCTCATTTGCTATTATAGTGGAGTACCTGAGTAGGCTCTTGAAGAAACTTAAACAACATAAGCAATTCAAATATCACCCATTGTGCTCAAGGTTGGACATTATTCATCTATCATTTGCAAATGACTTGTTGTTATTTGCGAGAGGTGATGTCCCTCAGTTACAGTGCTACATGCTAAATTCAGTTCTTTCTCAGCAGCCTCTGTCTTACAAGCTAATCTATCCAAAAGTGCTATCTATTATGGAGGAGTAAATCCTGAGGTAAAGCAACAAAGATAACAAATTCTGGGTTATAGCCAAGGAAAATTACCATTCAGATATTTAGGCATTCCTCTGGCTACAAAAAAAACTCAATATATTGCAATGGAAGCCTTTGATTGATAAAGTCGTGGCTAGAATAACTTCTTGGATAGCAAAAAAGCTCTCATATGCAGGCAGGATTCAACTAGTGCAGACAGTAATATTTGGGATCCATGCATGTTGGGCTCAAATGTTTATTATTCCATCAAAGGTTATGAAGGCTATAGAGGCATATTGTGAAAACTTTATTTGGTATGGTGTTAATGTTATCACTAAAAGGGCTTTGGTGGCTTGGGACAAGATGTGTGCTCCAAAAGCAACAGGGGAATTGAATCTAATAAACATGAGAATTTGAAACAAGGGTGCAATCACTAAGAACTGCTGGGACTTGGCAACAAAAAAAAAAAAAAAAAAGACAAACTATGGATCAGATGGATCCATAGTTACTATATTAAGGAGCAAGACTTTGGAATTATGAATATTCCCCAGCTGGCATGCTGGATGGTGAGGAAAGTGTTTTGTGCTAGAGTTCAACTCCATCTTATTCACACAACTAATTCTGCAAATAGAAGCATCATTAAATAGGTGTACTTACAATTGCTTGCAAATCTTCCCAAAGTAGCATGGGAGGGATTAATGCACCAGAACATGGCTCGGCCAAAAGCAGTGTTTGTCACACCCCATTTTAACCGGGTTGATTTAGGGAGTATGACGTATTGGTGATTCCTGTTTATTTGTTTCAAGGAGTCGCCACCTAATTAATTTAATGGTGAATTAGGACACCTAAATATTAACTAAGGTAAAGTTAAAACTAAACCTCCGTTAATGGTCTGCTAACCAGTGTGATTCTAGGTAAGGGCTCTATATTATCCTAAAGGGAAGGTGTTAGGCATCCTTTAGAATCCGTTAACTACGGTTATCCGGCCAAACTTAGGTTAATTAATCGAAGTTAAAGATATAGTATTTAAATCTTAAGAAATGAACTTGTGATGATGCTAATGTTTCAAAAGGAAAATATGAACTGCTTAAAATGAGACTTATACATATTGCTAAGGCTTTAAATAAAAAGGCTATTAAGATAAGACTAATACTTTGTATAAAAGGAAATCTTAAAATGCTATTTTTTGAAATAAAATTTATAATAGTTTCTAATAGGCTTAAAGGAAATATCATAATAAAATGAAGTTTACAAAATATGATAACTTACATATAAGTAGAAGAAGATGCGAATTTATGCAATGTTTTAATAAATACTTAAACGAACTAAGAGGTATTAGTTAACTTTGAGTTTTAGAAATACGAATAAGAATACAAAGTAGCTAATAGATTACCTTTATCCATTTTATTATCTTTATCAACTATGCTTAATTGAGAATATGCATAATTGACTCAAAACTTGAAGAATTACTTGAAAAGTGTTTGAATTTATGTTTGCATATTAATGATGCTTTGAAATTAAGACAATAAAACAGGATTCCTTTAACTAAAAAAATATTAATTTATATTATCGATTATTCTAGAAGTAAATATTATAGATTCTATAAATAATTTTAATGTGAAAAGAAGAAAATGAGACTTATGGAACTAATTATTAGTTTTACTTAGATTGACTACCCTTACTAAAACCAAATCTACTAATTCATTGAGATTTGTATAAATTAAGAAAAATAAAACAAAGTAAAGGGGTTAGTCAAATAATACAAATTAAATGTATAAAAAAGACAAAATAGGGGGCTGAAATAAAATTTAATGGGCTCAGCCCACGTTTGAAGGACTGCCGCTGCTCCCTGTTATTGGGCTTCGGCCTAGCTAGATTCGGCGAACCCGATGTTGCGGACTATGGTTGACGGGGGTGATTCGAGAAGAAGATTTTGTTGGGCCTTGGCCCAACACCGAATGCAAAGGATGACGAGTACGAGCGACTCGTATACGATATTCATGCATAAAACGAAAGAAAAGGATTAGTATATAATCAACGAATGAGGTTAGACATGCAAAAATATAACTCAAAACAGATCACGTATATACCGCGCCTAATGAATGTATATTTCATACATACATATGCATAACTAATCGAACATGGTTGCAATATAAGGATCACGACAAAATATCAAGCAACAGCAAACCCAAACATGCTCCACAGATCTGGTTTCAGACTTTACTAACCATAACAATTTATGAGCAAACTCAATGACTTATAATTAACACAATGGACTGCCCCTGATTAATACATCAATAGTTTCCAAACAAACCAACGCGAATTGATATGTAAGAAAACCTGGACAGAACTGAGTAACTTTCTTGACAAGCCATTAATGTTTCAGCCAAACTATAATTACAACTAAGCAAAGTCACAATCTGATCTTAATCAAGCCTACTTCTATAGTTCTGATGAAATAGCATAATATTCCCAATCAAGCTTATTACTAACACAGGATTAAACACATAACACGAACAGCACAAACGTCAATTTAAACAAACAAAATAATTAAGGAAGAAGGTTTACCATGTCAAACGAAACAGGATGCAAAAGGGGTAAAACTTGGAATATATTAAACACACGCAGGGAATACAACATACTGAAGGGATCATGCTGGTCACAATTTCACCACAACGTAGAGAAGGCTACTGACTTTTTAACAAAGACATTTATATGTTGGAAGCATTTGGCATAATATAGAGCAGGAACAGGCATGAGGGACACTGATTTTGCAGAAGGCAAACTACAAACTAGCACTGATAGGATATAAGCATATAAGACCACTGTTTAATTTAGACAAGGACAAGTACTCAAATCACAGGCATTGGTAAACACAGAAGGATACCAGTGATGTCATTAAATATGGTCTTATTTAATGTGTTTAGAATTAAGCCAACACAACCTTTAAGATGAACAGAAATTCAGAACCAAAGTGTTCATGTAAAACATCTCAAACATATGATAGCATCTCATACATCAATAAAAAAGGGTGAGTAGACATTCTTAGACATCACACACAAGTTAACCATCCAGAAAAAAACAGGTGACATGACTGCATTTGGACAACAACGACATACGAGGCCAGTTCTAATTCAAATCATCACTTAATGAGGACACCAGATATATAAGGATAGATTAAACAGTTGTACAGATTCCTTGTGGATGGCCTAAACTAGCACTAATGCATTCATGAATCACATAGGGAAATCGGACTGAAACAACATTCAATGTTATCCTGAACTACTAAGATATCTAAATAAGTATCTATGCTTGTATCCAACAGGATTTCTGCTAAATTTATATGAGGAATAATCATAAACTACAACATGTGATATCATATAGAGATATAGTCAAACAAAACCCCAGGTTAACTGATGCATAAACAACCAAAGTTGGACCTGTATGACACATCCCAACAGCTACTGAACTGATCTGCGAACAAGCATTTTTTGAACACACAAGCTATACTTAAACTGCTTTAAAACTGAATACGTATGACTGATTCAAGATAAGACAATAAACTGAAACACTGCAGAACCACTAAAAGTAAACACATGCACCTAATTGACAAACTAGAAATTAATGCATAGGACCAATAAAATGAAGACTAAATAATCAATACAGACCCAGCTAGCACATGATTAACCCGAACTGAGGCAGAGCATAGAGCTGATCGACTACAGTGTTAGAAACAGGATTAACTTAAGCTTAATCGTGCATAATGCCACAAACACAACATGAACTAAATCGTGACTGACCAAACGAATCACATAAGTAGTCTAAACACTCAAAACATTTTGCTAAAATTTAACTAATGGAAGGTGTATTACCTTCTTCGGGTGCAGCGAAGTGAGACCTCGAATCTTTGATCTACTTCGAACACTATCGAATTCGAACTTGCGATGCTCGGATTCACAATAATACCAAGATAAACGACAACAAAATTGATTCGATCTTTTGACTTGATAACAAAACCAGATAAAAACTATTAATCGAACTCGAATTTTATGGGGGTTATGGGCGGTTAAAGGATATAACTTTTAAGGGATTTGTTGCGACTCCTACTTAGTTCGAATTTTTCTCTGTTTCTTGAAGGTAATTTCCTGAACCTCCAAAAAATTCCCCCTCTTTCCGTCAACAGAAATGACCATTTATAGCTGATTTGTTAGGGTTTTCGTTTTTACCTAGAAGAGAGATGAGCGTGGGAGCAGGGCGAAATGGAGTGGCAGAAGCGTGGGGGGACAGGAGAAGGTGGGGTGTCAGAAGCGAGTGGGGATGATGATGGTGGAGACAGGTATGGTGCGGCGTGGGGTGTGTCAGAGGTGTCGGTGATGAAGTGGAGAGTAACGTGGGGAGCAGAGATGTGAGGCGACGATGACGATGAAGGAGCAGAGTGGGGGACAAGGCTGAGTGGTGGAGGAGGTGGAGGCGTGAAGGAGGTGGAGCAGAGGAGGCGGAGGAGGTGAAGCGGCGGTGAGGACGGGTGGCGACGAGGAGGAGAGGATGGTGGAGAAGGGGCGTAGATGGAGAGGAGAAGAGAGGAGGAGGGTGGAGAAGGTGACGAGCGGCGGAAATGAGGGGAAACCCTAAAAGGGTTTCCCTTATTTGGTGCGAAACGGGTCAGACCCGGTCCATTTATGGACTGGGTCAACTTTTAGACCGGGTATTAGAAGAATAGGCTAATAAATTAAAACACAGGTTATTCTAAAAATTGAGATAAGAGATATGGACTAGTCCAAAAAAATATTAGGGGTTAATCGGACTTTGATTTGGAGCCCGGTAAGTCAAAACACGGACTGAGTGCAAGAAACAGTTTGACTTCTAAATTCGAATAAGAGACCCATTTTAATTAATGAACATACCGAGGGTGACAAAATATTACTTAATACCAAAAAATATGTGATTACTAGACTCGGGTAATAAAATCATATGGTGTTATAATAGCCGTGTAATAATATATGTTACTTTTCTTTGAAAATCCGCACTAAATAAATACTATTATTTATTTATGCAAAGATAAATGCGTAAGCTGGTAAAATGCCGAAATGATAAGAATTGTGAATTATAATAATATTAATAAATAATAATAATAATAATAATAATAATAATAATAATAATGATAATAATAATAATAATTATTATTATTATTATTATAATAGAATAATAAAATGTCGGTATTGATAAGAGGCTAATAATTATAGTAACCAGAATGTATTTTTTTTTTATTTTTTTCAAAATATTAGAAGCTTAAAAATAGGTATTTTGGCAGAGAGACGGGACAAAATTGGGTGTCAACAACTTGTCCCTCTTTGCCCGGTAATGATGAAAAGAGTTGTCGGGCAAAGACGTTGACTCAATAGCCTATTTTGTCCCGGCTAAAGGAAACTTGAGAGGATTATGACTGGACTCCGGTCTCTGAGTTGCCTACATATCTCGGGCTATACGAGAATCAGGTCGAGTGTAGTTCTGGGACAATTACGACACTTGAACCCCAATTGGCGCGAAACTTGCAAAATATTGTCTCAGTGCTGAATTATGATAACACTGGGTATTGTGATAGAAACTTGAGAATTCTGAAAATTGAATTGTTGGAACGCAAGAGAATACTTGTAATTAGAGACGAGTGTTCGAGGTAGATCTTTGACCCGTGTCGGGAAGTCTGATTATCCTTCCCGACAACTTGCCCCAGTTCGCTGCCGAAGAAAAAGTTCCACGATTTGATGTGTGATGCCAACTTCGATATTGTTCAAAAGCCACCAGCTAAAAACAATTGTTAGCAATAAAGAAATATATGTAAATAAGACAGGGTTGGAGAAGTTACACTTGCAGCCCCTGTTTCGAAAGTTGAATCCACATTCGGAGGTGGATGCCGGAACTGAAATATAAGATACCCGCATTCGGAGGTGGGTGCCTGAACTTGAAATATAAGATACCCGCATTCGGAGGTGGGCGCCTGAACTGAAATATAAGATACCCGCATTCGGAGGTGGGTGCCTGAACTTGAAATATGAGATACCCGCATTCGGAGGTGGGCGCCTGAACTTGAAATATAAGATACCCGCATTCGGAGGTGGGTGCCTGAACTGAAATATAAGATACCCGCATTCGGAGGTGGGTGCCTGAACTTGCAATATAAGATACCCGCATTTGGAGGTGGGTGCCTGAACTGAAATATAAGATACCCGCATTCGGAGGTGGCGCCTGAAATATAAGATACCCGCATTCGGAGGTGGGTGCCTGAACTTGAAATATAAGATACCCGCATTCGGAGGTGGGCGCCTGAACTGTAATATAAGATACCCGCATTCGGAGGTGGGTGCCTGAACTTGAAATATAAGATACCCGCATTTGGAGGTGGGTGCCTGAACTGAAATATAAGATACCCGCATTCGGAGGTGGGTGCCTGAACTTGAAATATAAGATACCCGCATTCGGAGGTGGGTGCCTGAACTGAACATTGAAATACCCGCATTCTAAGGTGGGTGCCTGGATTGAAATTGACATACCCGCATTCTAAGGTGGGTGCCTAAATTGAACATTGAAATACCCGCATTCTAAGGTGGGTGCCTAATTTGAACATTGAAATACCCGCATTCTAAGGTGGGTGCCTGAATTGAACATTGAAATACCCGCATTCTAAGGTGGGTGCCTGAATTGAAATTGACATACCCGCATTCTAAGGTGGGTGCCTGGATTGAAATTGACATACCCGCATTCTAAGGTGGGTGCCTAATTTGAACATTGAAATACCCGCCTTCTAAGGTGGGTGCCTAAATTAAAAATCGAAATACCCGCATTCTAAGGTGGGCGCCTAAATTAAAAATCGAAATACCCGCATTCTAAGGTGGGCGCCTAAATTAAAAATCGAAATACCCGCATTCTAAGGTGGGCGCCTAATTTGAAATTGACATACCCGCATTCTAAGGTGGGTGCCTGGATTGAACATTGAAATACCCGCATTCTAAGGTGGGTGCCTAAATTGGAAATTGACATACCCGCATTCTAAGGTGGGTGCCTGATTTGAACATTGAAATACCCGCATTTTAAGGTGGGTGCCTATATCATGTCCACTTCCCATGGTGCAAAAATGTAAATCCACATCCACTTTCAGGGTGCAGAAAAATAAATCCAAGTCCACTTTCACAGTTCAAAATATAAATCTACGTCCGCATTTCACGGTACAAAATATAAATCCACGTCGACTTTGACGTCCGTATTATACGGTACAACAGTAAATTTACATCTACTTTCACGTCTGCATTATACGGCGCAAAAATAAATTCACTTTTACTTTCGAAACATAAATCTGTATCCACTTTCTACAATTATATGTATATTTTGTAATATAATTCTACTCCCACTCCCATACTCGTATCCACAATATAAATGTAAATCTACGTCCACTTTAGAGATAATATTGTAAAAAGATATCCACATCTTACTCGATGTCCCATTGTGACGGGGGTTAAATCTATAATTAACCCCACAATTTGATATACGATGCAATATTTCGATCTTGTTATCTTATTAACACACTTCATTCTAAAAGAATTTGATAATGATTTGAACATGTATGAAGTGATGACGAAATTGAGGAATTCTAACCAATAACAGGTGATCAAGGTCAGTGTCCATGATTATATGTATTCGATCCATCGATGAATGTCACGAGCTAAAACAACTGTTAGTGATAAGAATCAATAGCTGGGTCTAAAAGAATTATACTTACAGCCCTTGGTTGAGAAGATGAACTTGTGTCCACTGTTGCAATTGAAATTTCGTGATGAGTGGAACGACGCCCACCGTTCGGCATAAGCTACCTTTGCATCCACGCTGAAGAGTACTTGCATTTTGAAGAAAGTTAACTTTTTGATCACGCTCATAATTTAATACATGCACCGTGTTCATGTTAATTGGACCTGTCTCAACAAAGAAAAATTGTGAGTTTAAAAGAAAATTGGTTGACTTGTGCATGTCGGGGAACTTGGCCCTTGAATTGACTTTTGTCTCGGTCGCGTCCACGTTCTTCGATGTCTCACCACATATCTTGCTTTGCCGGGGAGTTTCAGTTATAAAAAAATGTATTTTGAAAATAAAAGTAATGAGATTTGGATGACTTTGAAAGGAAATACTTAGTGGCTCTAATATGTAACATGACTAAGAAGACTCGATTTTTGAATTTATTCACATTTTAGAAATATGGATGGACTTTTGTTTAAGACCACTTTTATGCTACTTCTAAAAATTTATCCCAGTTTCAGTCTTAGAGATGTTTGATTCTGGACAATTGAAAAATAAGAACTTATAATGAAAGTTTTCGAAAGTGATTTGACCGACTTCGAAATTTGTCCCAGTTTCAAGTCCTGGAAACGCTTGGTTCTAAACGATCGAAAAGTGAGAAAATTGTAATGAAAATTTTTTGAAAGTGATTTGACCGATTTCAAAAATTTGTCCCAGTTTCAAGATACTAAGACACATGAATTTAAGCGGTGGGAAGACCAAGTCTTGTATAAAAATCCTTATGTATTTTATAGGAACCAAAATGTTTGGACAAAATGAAGATAAAAATTTTAAGATAGAAGGGCCGAACCCGCCTCGGGTTGCCTACGTATCCCAAAGGAATCAGGCCAGACGTAGTTCGTGATGAACATAAAGATTTTTGAGTTTGTTTTGTTTTTTTTTAATAAAGGGGCCGAACCCTATGTGGGTTGCCTACGTATCCAAAAGGAAATCAGGCCATGCGTAGTTCCACTCATACAACAAAAACACTGAAATATTTTGAAAAAGTGGCCGAACCCGATGTGGGCTGCCTACGTATCCAACAGGAAGTCAGGCCAAACGTAGTTCCAACCACAAACAAAGATACTGGAATGATTTGAAAAGAGTGGCCGAACCCGATATGGGCTGCCTACGTATCCAACAGGAAGTCAGGCCAAACGTAGTTCGTTAAAACAAAATGACAGAATCTTAATTTAAAAAGGCCGTAACAAAACATAGAGGCAACATGACAAAAGGAACTAAATGTTCTAGTTGATACCTCCGGCCTACTACAAAAGGAAATTTAAACTGAAAATACTGAAACTCCCGACGAACCGGGGCTAAGATAGAAGTTCAATTTTGCAACTCAGGTCCTGGCTCAGCAGCCTATAAAGTCAATATTTCAGTAAAGTCTTTGATTATCGCAGCATGATCATTTTCATCTTCCACGAACAGGTTCTTGACTCCCTCCACGATATCATCATAGGCAACTTCAACAATCAGATCTGAAGGTTTTGAGAAAGTTTGATCAATGGTAGGAATAGGTTTTGGCAATGCAATCTCCTTCCTTTTATTCTTTCGTGCTTTCTTCACTTCTTCCTCAGTTGGCTCATATCCCAAACCGAATGTAAATTGTTGCGTAGGGAGAACGACTGGCTCAACCCGCCCATTTAGTGTTTTCCCTAGCCCAAATCCAGGTTGGTACCCATTTCTCACCATTTCTTTTGCAACCATAATTGCGGCGCATGATCTTTTGAACTCTTGAGTTTGACATACTTCACTCTCCTTAGTGACATTCACAACCTCCCAAGCGTGGTAAGCTGCTCCGTCGAAACCTCCTTCTGCCTCGATGAATGGAGTGGATTGCTCTATATAGAAAGACGTGTCTCCTTCTCCATGTATACATATTTGTTGTTGATCCCACTCGAATTTGACAGTTTGGTGCAAAGTAGATGGTACAGCCCCAGCCAGATGAATCCACGGCCTACCTAACAGCATATTGTATGACGTGGAAATATCAAGTACTTGAAAGTCCATAATGAATTCAACAGGGCCAATCAACACTTTCAACTCTATTTCCCCAATAGGGCGCCTTTGAGCCCCATCAAATGCTCGAATATTCATATCACTGGTCTTGAGCTCACTAACATTATATCCGATCTTCTTCAGACTTGCTAATGGACAGATGTTGAGTCCAGAACCCCCATCAATCAATACTTTAGCCACAAACATATTACGACACTTGACAGTTATATAGAGTGCTTTGTTATGCATACATCCTTCTGGCGGCAGTTCTTCATTATCGAAGCTGATTCGATGGCTGTCAAGCACGCGCTCAATCATCCCAGCTAACGCCTCACTAGTTGTTTCGCTTGGAACATACGCTTCATTCAAGATCTTCAACAATGCATTCCTGTGCATGTCTGAACTCAAAAGCAAAGAGAGAATAGGAATTTGAGCATTGGTCTTTTTCAACTGATCCACAACTGAGTACTCACTAGCCTTGATCTTCCTCAAAAATTCTTCTGCTTCGGTTTCAGTCACGACCCTTTTGGGAGGTACATTGGCTTCCTTAACTTGCCCCAATCTAACTAGCTCTTCTGGAGAATAGCATCTTCCAGACCTTGTCATTCCTGATGTCTTAACCTTGTCAGTGATCGTGTCCTTTCCTCGACATTCCATCACAGTTTGTTGATAATTCCATGGTACGGCTTTTGTATCGAGCACTGGTAACTGATTTGGTGCTTGAACTACTTCCACAGGCGTTGATGAAGCTCCTAATATCTCGACAGGCACACAACCCCTTATCACTACAACCGGAGAAGCAACGGCTACAAAATCATGATCCTCCACACGATCCACAGGCACTATAAATTCGGCTGGGTCGTCAACATTTTCATCTATTCCAATCATATTTATCGTGGCCCCATCATGGGTCGGGAGTGGATTGTTAACCACATTTGGTGTTGGTGGTTTGACCGTGATCTGTTTTGCTTCAATAAGATCCTCAACCTTATGCTTCAATGCGTAACAACGATCAGTGGAATGGCCTTTTACCCCCGAATGATATGCACATGTTTTAGTGGGATCAAAGCTTCTGGGTAATGGATCTGGAATTCTACCTTCCACGGGATATACCAAGCCTGAAGCTTGCAGTCTTTCGAAAACAACGCTCAGTGGTTCTCCCAATGGTGTGAAATTGCGAAACGGTTTATTTGGGCGAGGTGCGGATGCATTGTTTGGATGATGAGGTTGTGATGGTGGAGCTGGATATGTTGGTGGTCGTGGAGCTCGATAT
Source organism: Lycium barbarum (assembly GCF_019175385.1). Classification (NCBI taxonomy): domain Eukaryota; kingdom Viridiplantae; phylum Streptophyta; class Magnoliopsida; order Solanales; family Solanaceae; genus Lycium; species Lycium barbarum. The sequence goes on from NC_083339.1 coordinate 133,958,702, forward strand.
GCTGGTTGTGTGTTGTAAACAGGGTAGGATATTTGTGGTGATTGAGGTTGGTAAGATGACAAAGCTTGGTCGTAGGGATGTGGAGAATATTGGAAATATTGTAAGTGGTGAGCGTTAGGCTGGTATCGCGGTGGTCGTTGATGGCGGTATGATGTGTTTCCCAAGGCCATCACCGATGCTTCTTCTTTCTCTTTTTTCTTTCCATTTCCGAGAGTACCAGTTTGTATAGCCCTACTGGTAGACTGCAAAGCTGCTAGACTTGTTATTCTCCCTGTCTTAATGCCATCTTCGATCATGTCCCCAGCTTTGATCACTTCTGCAAAAGTTTTTCCACTCATTGTCACCAAACGTTCATAGTATTCCGGTTCTAGTGCTTGAATGAAGAAAGTAACCATTTCTGTCTCCTCCATGGGTGGGTGTACCCTAGATGCTTCTTCCCTCCACCGTATAGCATATTCTCGAAATGATTCGGTGAACTTCTTCTTCAACTTTGTAATTGAGATTCTGTCAGGAGCGATCTCAACATGAAACTTGTAGTGATCCACAAAAGCATTTGCCAAATCGTCCCAAGTACGCCATTTGGTTGTATCTTGCTTAGAATACCACTCCAAGGCTTTTCCACTCAAACTCTGATTGAATAGTTTGACTCTTATCCCTTCATTCTTCCCCACACCAATCAACTTTTCACAATAGACCTTCAAATGGAAGAAAGGGTTCCCCGACCCATCAAACTTCTCAAATTTTGGAATCTTGTAACCTGGTGGCAATTCTACCTCAGGAAATGCACATAATTCTTCATATCTCACGCTTTGGTTACTACCAAGTCCACGCAAACTTCTCATGGCATCTTCCAAACTTTTGAGCTTTCTATTTATCATTTCATCATTAACTGACCGTGCCTCTTTTTCAACTTCGACATAATGATCAACATCTGTGCGACATTGTCCTTGAATCTGTGTCATGGGTGGAGCTGTGGTATAAGTATACAACGGCGGAACTTGATGTGTGTCATGTGCTGGCGGTATGAATTGAGCTTTTGAAGAGGTGGTTGTAAATAAAAAGGGAGCATTTTGAGTGAGGTGTTCGGAACGAACTGGCTGAGAAGTGGTGAAATAATTTGCTTGGTTAAATTCGTCCAAATTTGGGAATGGATGTGGCACAGGCAAAGTTTGACGAACTCCCTGGGACGGAGTCATATGTGGCGGTGTTTGAGAAAATGACCGGTTATGAAGTACCATATGACTTAGTTCGGCAACTCGTCGCTCCAGACGAGCAATGGTCTCCAAATGTGTTTCTGGTTCATTAGAGGATGTGGGATCACTCGTGATTGGTAAACTAAGAGATGGCTTAGATGAAGTGGTTGCATTGATCAAACTTTGCTCCATTTTAGAACGAGTCCTTTTAGTTAACCAGGTGATTAGTGATGAGTCAGAATCTGATTTCTTGGCTTTAGACCGTGTGAAATATGGATGCTCCGCCAGTTCCCTTTTAGCACAAGTCAACCTTCTTCTTCGTTTTGAAAATAGGTTTAAAAAGAAAAAAGATAAAAACAAGAAAAAGAAAAGGAAAGTGAGTCAGTATACGGTAAGGATAATATTATTGCATATAAACACATTATTGCACATAATACATCGCGTTTTATAATGCAAGGGACCTCTTTATGCCAGAGGTAGGCCTAACGAACATTGAAGGACAAACATGTCTTTTATGTATCATTCCATAACTCTTCTTACAACTAATTTACAATAAAATAAAATTTATTACATGCCAATAAATAATACATCTCAAAGTTAAACTAAGATATCTAATACTTCAACTCCACTAATTTCTTTTGGTTGTCTTCAACCTCCAGCATTAATTTAGATGCTCCACGTCAACCTGCAACAAAAGGTCAGTTTTTCTTGAAATACTTATCTATAGAGTACTAGGTCTACATATTCCACATATTTATCCTTCAAATAATGCACATAGATAGTGAGTAGTGTCACTTAGAGTCATGGACTCTTTTGGACATTTGGTAAGGTTGACTAATGAACTTAATACACCAAGGGTATTAAGCCTCCTAGGTTTAAAATGATGCATGTTCTTACAAGGTTTTGGCTTCGCTCTACCCTAAGTAGACTAAGAATGGGTTTGCTAGACACAAGGTTCCCGAGCGGACTGCTCGAGTGAGAAGGCTACGCGGTCCCCGTTATTCGGGCACCCCCGCGCATGCGCCAACTCCCTTAAAATTTGGATTCTATGAAGAAATTTGCGGGTGCGCTAAGCACACCTCGCGTGTACGTGTGATAGTGTGAATTTTCCAAAAGTGGAGGAAATATGAACGGAATGCCAGTTTAAGGAAAGCAGTAATAACATATTACACAGAAAATACATATAAGGAATAAAAATACTTAAAAGCATATAAAGCAACAATATAGACAAAATAAAGCAAAATAAACAAAGCATCCAACAAATGATTTATTAACCTAAGTTGTTATGGTTAAGAGCCTAAAGTCCCCAGCGGAGTCGCCAAGCTGTCACACCCCATTTTAACCGGGTTGATTTAGGGAGTATGACGTATTGGTGATTCCTGTTTATTTGTTTCAAGGAGTCGCCACCTAATTAATTTAATGGTGAATTAGGACACCTAAATATTAACTAAGGTAAAGTTAAAACTAAACCTCCGTTAATGGTCTGCTAACCAGTGTGATTCTAGGTAAGGGCTCTATATTATCCTAAAGGGAAGGTGTTAGGCATCCTTTAGAATCCGTTAACTACGGTTATCCGGCCAAACTTAGGTTAATTAATCGAAGTTAAAGATATAGTATTTAAATCTTAAGAAATGAACTTGTGATGATGCTAATGTTTCAAAAGGAAAATATGAACTGCTTAAAATGAGACTTATACATATTGCTAAGGCTTTAAATAAAAAGGCTATTAAGATAAGACTAATACTTTGTATAAAAGGAAATCTTAAAATGCTATTTTTTGAAATAAAATTTATAATAGTTTCTAATAGGCTTAAAGGAAATATCATAATAAAATGAAGTTTACAAAATATGATAACTTACATATAAGTAGAAGAAGATGCGAATTTATGCAATGTTTTAATAAATACTTAAACGAACTAAGAGGTATTAGTTAACTTTGAGTTTTAGAAATACGAATAAGAATACAAAGTAGCTAATAGATTACCTTTATCCATTTTATTATCTTTATCAACTATGCTTAATTGAGAATATGCATAATTGACTCAAAACTTGAAGAATTACTTGAAAAGTGTTTGAATTTATGTTTGCATATTAATGATGCTTTGAAATTAAGACAATAAAACAGGATTCCTTTAACTAAAAAAATATTAATTTATATTATCGATTATTCTAGAAGTAAATATTATAGATTCTATAAATAATTTTAATGTGAAAAGAAGAAAATGAGACTTATGGAACTAATTATTAGTTTTACTTAGATTGACTACCCTTACTAAAACCAAATCTACTAATTCATTGAGATTTGTATAAATTAAGAAAAATAAAACAAAGTAAAGGGGTTAGTCAAATAATACAAATTAAATGTATAAAAAAGACAAAATAGGGGGCTGAAATAAAATTTAATGGGCTCAGCCCACGTTTGAAGGACTGCCGCTGCTCCCTGTTATTGGGCTTCGGCCTAGCTAGATTCGGCGAACCCGATGTTGCGGACTATGGTTGACGGGGGTGATTCGAGAAGAAGATTTTGTTGGGCCTTGGCCCAACACCGAATGCAAAGGATGACGAGTACGAGCGACTCGTATACGATATTCATGCATAAAACGAAAGAAAAGGATTAGTATATAATCAACGAATGAGGTTAGACATGCAAAAATATAACTCAAAACAGATCACGTATATACCGCGCCTAATGAATGTATATTTCATACATACATATGCATAACTAATCGAACATGGTTGCAATATAAGGATCACGACAAAATATCAAGCAACAGCAAACCCAAACATGCTCCACAGATCTGGTTTCAGACTTTACTAACCATAACAATTTATGAGCAAACTCAATGACTTATAATTAACACAATGGACTGCCCCTGATTAATACATCAATAGTTTCCAAACAAACCAACGCGAATTGATATGTAAGAAAACCTGGACAGAACTGAGTAACTTTCTTGACAAGCCATTAATGTTTCAGCCAAACTATAATTACAACTAAGCAAAGTCACAATCTGATCTTAATCAAGCCTACTTCTATAGTTCTGATGAAATAGCATAATATTCCCAATCAAGCTTATTACTAACACAGGATTAAACACATAACACGAACAGCACAAACGTCAATTTAAACAAACAAAATAATTAAGGAAGAAGGTTTACCATGTCAAACGAAACAGGATGCAAAAGGGGTAAAACTTGGAATATATTAAACACACGCAGGGAATACAACATACTGAAGGGATCATGCTGGTCACAATTTCACCACAACGTAGAGAAGGCTACTGACTTTTTAACAAAGACATTTATATGTTGGAAGCATTTGGCATAATATAGAGCAGGAACAGGCATGAGGGACACTGATTTTGCAGAAGGCAAACTACAAACTAGCACTGATAGGATATAAGCATATAAGACCACTGTTTAATTTAGACAAGGACAAGTACTCAAATCACAGGCATTGGTAAACACAGAAGGATACCAGTGATGTCATTAAATATGGTCTTATTTAATGTGTTTAGAATTAAGCCAACACAACCTTTAAGATGAACAGAAATTCAGAACCAAAGTGTTCATGTAAAACATCTCAAACATATGATAGCATCTCATACATCAATAAAAAAGGGTGAGTAGACATTCTTAGACATCACACACAAGTTAACCATCCAGAAAAAAACAGGTGACATGACTGCATTTGGACAACAACGACATACGAGGCCAGTTCTAATTCAAATCATCACTTAATGAGGACACCAGATATATAAGGATAGATTAAACAGTTGTACAGATTCCTTGTGGATGGCCTAAACTAGCACTAATGCATTCATGAATCACATAGGGAAATCGGACTGAAACAACATTCAATGTTATCCTGAACTACTAAGATATCTAAATAAGTATCTATGCTTGTATCCAACAGGATTTCTGCTAAATTTATATGAGGAATAATCATAAACTACAACATGTGATATCATATAGAGATATAGTCAAACAAAACCCCAGGTTAACTGATGCATAAACAACCAAAGTTGGACCTGTATGACACATCCCAACAGCTACTGAACTGATCTGCGAACAAGCATTTTTTGAACACACAAGCTATACTTAAACTGCTTTAAAACTGAATACGTATGACTGATTCAAGATAAGACAATAAACTGAAACACTGCAGAACCACTAAAAGTAAACACATGCACCTAATTGACAAACTAGAAATTAATGCATAGGACCAATAAAATGAAGACTAAATAATCAATACAGACCCAGCTAGCACATGATTAACCCGAACTGAGGCAGAGCATAGAGCTGATCGACTACAGTGTTAGAAACAGGATTAACTTAAGCTTAATCGTGCATAATGCCACAAACACAACATGAACTAAATCGTGACTGACCAAACGAATCACATAAGTAGTCTAAACACTCAAAACATTTTGCTAAAATTTAACTAATGGAAGGTGTATTACCTTCTTCGGGTGCAGCGAAGTGAGACCTCGAATCTTTGATCTACTTCGAACACTATCGAATTCGAACTTGCGATGCTCGGATTCACAATAATACCAAGATAAACGACAACAAAATTGATTCGATCTTTTGACTTGATAACAAAACCAGATAAAAACTATTAATCGAACTCGAATTTTATGGGGGTTATGGGCGGTTAAAGGATATAACTTTTAAGGGATTTGTTGCGACTCCTACTTAGTTCGAATTTTTCTCTGTTTCTTGAAGGTAATTTCCTGAACCTCCAAAAAATTCCCCCTCTTTCCGTCAACAGAAATGACCATTTATAGCTGATTTGTTAGGGTTTTCGTTTTTACCTAGAAGAGAGATGAGCGTGGGAGCAGGGCGAAATGGAGTGGCAGAAGCGTGGGGGGACAGGAGAAGGTGGGGTGTCAGAAGCGAGTGGGGATGATGATGGTGGAGACAGGTATGGTGCGGCGTGGGGTGTGTCAGAGGTGTCGGTGATGAAGTGGAGAGTAACGTGGGGAGCAGAGATGTGAGGCGACGATGACGATGAAGGAGCAGAGTGGGGGACAAGGCTGAGTGGTGGAGGAGGTGGAGGCGTGAAGGAGGTGGAGCAGAGGAGGCGGAGGAGGTGAAGCGGCGGTGAGGACGGGTGGCGACGAGGAGGAGAGGATGGTGGAGAAGGGGCGTAGATGGAGAGGAGAAGAGAGGGGGAGGGTGGAGAAGGTGACGAGCGGCGGAAATGAGGGGAAACCCTAAAAGGGTTTCCCTTATTTGGTGCGAAACGGGTCAGACCCGGTCCATTTATGGACTGGGTCAACTTTTAGACCGGGTATTAGAAGAATAGGCTAATAAATTAAAACACAGGTTATTCTAAAAATTGAGATAAGAGATATGGACTAGTCCAAAAAAATATTAGGGGTTAATCGGACTTTGATTTGGAGCCCGGTAAGTCAAAACACGGACTGAGTGCAAGAAACAGTTTGACTTCTAAATTCGAATAAGAGACCCATTTTAATTAATGAACATACCGAGGGTGACAAAATATTACTTAATACCAAAAAATATGTGATTACTAGACTCGGGTAATAAAATCATATGGTGTTATAATAGCCGTGTAATAATATATGTTACTTTTCTTTGAAAATCCGCACTAAATAAATACTATTATTTATTTATGCAAAGATAAATGCGTAAGCTAGTAAAATGCCGAAATGATAAGAATTGTGAATTATAATAATATTAATAAATAATAATAATAATAATAATAATGATAATAATAATAATTATTATTATTATTATTATAATAGAATAATAAAATGTCGGTATTGATAAGAGGCTAATAATTATAGTAACCAGAATGTATTTTTTTTTATTTTTTTCAAAATATTAGAAGCTTAAAAATAGGTATTTTGGCAGAGAGACGGGACAAAATTGGGTGTCAACAGTGTTAACAATGTCATTACAGTTTCATGGGAGACTACTCACTGCAGATAGGTTGATAAGTTGGGGCATGCCAGTTGAACCATTGTGTAGCTTATGCAATCAGTTACCTGAAACTAGAGATCACCTCTTTGCAGAATGCACCTTCACTAGGCAGCTATTGGCAAGGATCAGTCTATGGCTTCATATATCAGTTTCCCCTGCCAGATCTTGGATTGAAATGCACCAGTGGATCATCAGTTCCACCAAAGGAAGGAGTTTTCAGGCTAAACTGTACAAATTCATCTATGCATAGTTTATTCACACTGTGTGGCTTGAGAGAAATGCAAGAGTCTTTGAAAAGAAGGAGTCGTCTATGGAGATGTTGGCAAGACAAGTAGCATGTTTCAGCAATATCAAGGAAGAAGGATACTTGAAAGTGCTGCTTAGTAAATGTAAATTCTAGTAGCTGTGTTAGTTTTAGATTTTCTAGGTAAAGATGAGTTTGATGTGTCTATTGAGGGTAAGTAGTCCAAGAGAGAGAGGTAGTATGAGATCAAGCAGATTGAGCTAATTCTGTTTTGCTTTGTAATTATTCCACTTTGGTGATTAATAAAAAGTTACTTAATTACCAAAAAAAAATCAAAGAAATTTGAATAACATAATAAAAATACTAGGTAAAATAGAAATAATAGGAGAAAAACCTCTAAAACATTGGGAAAATAATAAGATTGTATGTAGGTTAGATATAATAAACTCAGAATACATAATAAAAACATTCTCAATAGAAGCTACAAATCAAGACTTAGAAGCTTTTAAGACTCAAATCAAAGAAGTAATGAATTTATGAGTAATAAGGAGATCTACTTCTAAACACAGATCAACAGCTTTTATGGTAAGAAACCATAGAGAAATAATAAGAGAAAAATCTAGAATGGTAATACTAGAACAGATGGATACAAACTACTAGATATAATGGAATTAATAAATAGAATACAAATAAAGAAAATATTTAGTAAATTTGATTGTAAATCAGGATACTAACAGGTAAAAATGCATGAAGAAAGTATAAAATGGACAACATTTACTTGTCTTGAAGAACATTTTGAATTGTTAGTAATGTCATTTGGGTTAAAGATAGCTCCACCAATTTTTCAAAGAAAAATGGATAGTCTATTTGGGGAATATAAAAGATTTGTATTAGTATATGTAGATGACATATTAGTACTTAGTAAAGATATTAAAGAACATCTAGGACATTTACAGACAATATTTAGACTATTTGTAGAAAATGAAATCACAATTAGTAAAAAGAAGATGGAATTATGTAAAAATTATATAAATTTCTTAGGAGTAGTACTAGGAGATGAGAAAATTAAATTACAACCCCATATAGCTAAAAAAGCTTTAGAAATGCCAGATAAATTAGATAATATTGAGGATTTACAAAATTTCTAGGAATAGTAAACTATGCTAGAGATTTTATAGAAGGCTTAGGAAAAATAGCAGGACCTTTATATTCTAAGACAGGTTCCGTTCTACAGGACAAAAATATTTTAATACAGAAGGTATTAAATTAGTACAAAAAATTAAAGAAAAGAAAAAATATTCCTGACTTAAACATGTCATTAGAAACGGACTATTTAATTATAGAAACATATGGTAGTTTTGAAGGATGGGGAGCAGTTTTAAAAGCAAGACCTAATAAATATAGTAACAAGAGTGAAGAAAAAATATGTGCTTACCAAAATGGCAAGTATGAAGAAAAAGGAAATATGAGTAGACTGTAAATAGTTTTAGATTATATATTTTAAATAAGCCTGAAATATTAATTAGAACTGATTGTGAAGCTATAGTTAAATTTCATCCAAAAATAAATGATAAAAATAGTAGTCAAAGAAGATAGTTAAATTTTATAGATATTATATCAATTTGTAATTTAATATTTGAACATATTGAAGGAAAGGATAATAACTTAGCAAAAAAGTAGGTCAAAAATTATTATTAACTAATAAAAATGTTTATATTGACAGCATGAGACCAACAATTCCCAAGATTGCAGACAAGGGAAAAAGCATCCAAGCCTCACCTTCAAACATATATGCTCAGACAGTATTAGGTAATCTTCATTTTAAGCCACAAGCTTCGGTAGACGATACTATTATAGACAGAATATGGTTTGGAAAGCATAACTTGATAGATTTTCCACCTTGAATTCTGTCATTCAGAATATTAGCAGAATTTGTAATAGACAAACAACAAAAATGTTTAGTAGACAATTTGTGGACAACATATAATAAAAAAGGCACAAAATATTTTATAGCAACTTTAAATGCTTTATGTCAATATTTCACAGACAAAAACCAAGAAAGAAGATTTAAATATTATGTTGTAATACATGGCAAGATGAACGGTATTTTTCAAACTTGGATAGAAGTTATAGATTCGATAAAGAATATAGAAAAGCCTCTTTTTAAAGGTTTTAATGATTTCACAGAAATACTAGATTATGCTAGAGGAATATTAGGACCAAATTATTATATTTCTCTAGCACTCAGACAAAATTCAGAAAAGACCCCCCAATAGAAATATCCAGAAAGACACAGCTAAAGTAATTTTTTGTGACCACTGCCCATCTATGACTGAAGCATTCAAAAGATTAAACCAGAAAAATTAAACCAAAAAAATGACACGTTTATACAAGAAAAAATAAGACTCATGAAGCAAGTGACACTGTTAGAACACCGACTCCAGGCAGTAAAATTCAAACTAGCCCAATCACAGAGTTTTCCATCTCAAGACAAAATGATGAGAAGGGTATGCATTACCCAATGAATGCAATGAAATCCACTATATTTGATAGAAAATACAGCCAGTTCGGTTCAAACGGTAGCCGGTAAAGACTCATCAAATCTGTTAATGGTTGTCACTTTGCCAAAAAGTGAAGATGAAAGTTGTTCATCAATTCAGACAAGACGAAGACTACTAAAGACATTTGTACAAGGAGAAGCCATAAAAAAGAAAAGCATAATTTCAAAAAAGAAAAAAATGACAAAATTAAAGACATAGTAAAACAGACATTAGAGAAGTTTTTTCAAGAAAAAGAAAATCAAGACAAGCATATCGTAAAAAATCCTAGTCCAGAAATGCCCCAATACACAGTCCAGACCTTGAAGATTTCAACGGAGATTTTTAGAATGCTAATTTTCAAGATTCACAAGATCCAAACTACGATTCAGGGATGAGTTTCGATTCAATATCCCTGCACAATCTCGACACATGAAAAAGCCGGCAAACATATAATCATGACAGCTAAGAAAAGATAAAGCAGACTTAGCGGAGAAAGCAACAAAGACGATGAGGCAACTTTATTAAAAGTAGCTTTATTAAAGCAACTATAGGACTAGCAAGGACAATAATGCAAGCTTTTTCTGAAAACTTCATGTGACGATAGGTCCCAAAAGCGTACCCGGCTGAAGTTGGAAAGATTCTTCAATTAAAACAAAGTCTGAAGTTGAAGTCCGGAAGCATCTATAAATAGAGACCTCTTATAAAGAACAAAGACATCAAGAAATCCAACCACCGAGCAACATCCATAGAAACTCATATTCCCCTTCCTTTTCACCAAATGCCCTAACTCATCTTCCAAATCTCAAACCTTGTAATATAAACCTTCTTGTAAAATAGTACTAGTTTTTAAATAAGCTTCCAAGTGTAAGAAATCATTTTTGTGGTTCCTCGAAAGGGAAACCTCTCTCTATCTTTAAGTCGTGTAAGTCTTTATAACTATGTTTTTGTATTACTCTCCCGTTTATGTCTATTATTAGTTTGTTTGTTGTAAAAATCTATGTTATATAAATTCCTGTTTAAATAGTTTCTTGTTATTATGGATCTATTACTCTTAGTATATGATTATTCTCTTAATTTCTTAATAAACTCGATGGATTAACCTGTAAATTCTTAGGTTTTAAGAGGCCTTTAAAATGTTCCAAGATTATAAAGGACGAAATGTTGGCCATGTCCGGGGTGTTGTTAAAGAAGAAACTTATTAAGAACAAAGGTTAAGAGAAAGAGATGAATAGAGTAACATGAATCCTGACTGGACTGAGTCCAGATTAAAAAAAAAAACTAAAAGGGAGAAAAAACAGAAACTTAGATATATAACTACATGATGAAAGGATAGTCAAGGAATGAGGAAGTACCGAGTAGGATTGTTAAAATTTGATATACAAAACAGTCATCTAGTCATCCAAATTTTTTGATGAAATTTAACTATAGCTTCACAATCAATTCTAAACAATATTATTTTTTTCTTTAATTTTTTGTACTAATATAATATCTTCTGTATTAAAATATTTTTGTCTTGTAGAACTGTCTTCGAATATAAAGGTCCAACTATTTTTTCTAACTCTTTTATATAGGTTAGATATAATAAACCCAGAATACATGATAAAAACAACCACGGGCCCAACATATATTTATAATTTAATCGATATAATTATAAGAATCTTTCAACATATTCTATGATGTTTCTCTGTTACAATTAATCAACATTTCAAAACTAATTCAATTTTATCTCTATGCAATTTTAAGAAATTTTCAACATATTTGACGACGTTTTTTTAAAGTCACGTGTGAAAAGCTAGAAGTTTTGGAAGTATGGGTTCTATAATTTATGGTATAGTATATTTTTTTAGATTATTTGAAATGCTTTGAGACGTTATATATTTGTGTAGTAGTAAGTTATTTCATTAAGCGTAAAATTTATACCGGATAAATATTTTTAACATTAGTAAAAATATTATTAAAAACAACAACAATATTATAATCTTTGAGTTCCTTATTTCATTTTTAATATGTTTTCTGTAAATAAAATCTTAGTAGTGGAGTAATTAACAATTGAAATATATGAAAAATTGAATCACTAAAATGAACAAGTTATGGAAAAATGGTCAGGCAAATTGAAAAGACAAATGCATTGTGATCCAAAATTAATAGGTGGAGTCCACTGCTGCTAAAGAAAATCCAAAATCAAAAGGCATGAAAATAGAAAAACAAGATGCACCCCACAACATAGGAAGTTGAAGTGCAGCTTTTTCAGAGGACACAAATGTCAAAAGTAAAATATGGCTGCTTTTGATGTCCAAGAATGAAAAAGTACACATCATAAGGCAGTTAAGTACAATATACTTAAGGCATGAAAATGAGGCAATACCGAAAATGCCCTTTGATTGGCTAGCCCACATGTCAACCAACACCTGTGTGCTCTAGCCTCTTCTAAATAGTATGCTATGTCGACGATCCTACCCGTAAAAATCATGTTTCTATATAGTTAGAATATATTTGCTAACCTACATGTTGTAGGATAGCAATGTACTCACTTTTTGTTTAACTAAAAATACCCCTGCCAGCTCACTAAAGTAAATACGTGTAGGGGCTTATTGATCCTTTTGCTAAATTCCCAAATTTCTTTCCCTTTCTCCTACAACTTGTTCCCAGATTAAACGTCAAAAAAGCAAATGGTATTTCGTCCAATACTGCTTTGTGGAGAAAAAAAATAAAGAAAATGAGTGTATGAAAAAAGATGGGTTTGCTTTAAGTTGGAACAATTTGTTGGAGTTGAAAATCTACGAAAAAACCTAGGCAGACACTTTGTTATGAATAGACGCAGATCTTCTAAATTCCTTTGGTCTCAATTCATACTTTCTAATTTTCACTTTTATAATGATGAAAAAAATCAAAATTATCCTGACAAACTATTGTTCAACGAACTCAATATGTAACCAGTAAAAAAAAAAAACATTGCAAAGAAAATTTCTTTCTTCTCTGTGCTCTTTACATACATGCATCAAGTCCACTAATTATTAGGATTTCTAACAGTCAGAAAATCAAGATTTTCATAAAGTTGACCTATTCCCACCACAACTTTTTAAATCTTCTCATCCTCATATATTTTTTTTTTTTTGCACTGCTCGATATTGGAAGAAGGGGAGAGATAGAGAAGAAAAAGAAGTAGAAACTTGGAAGATCAAATAAGAATCATGGGAATTTGTATAAAAGACCAATAAGCCTCTAAAAGTATTTACTTTAGTGAGCTGGTAGGGGTATTTTAGTCAAATAAAAAGTGGGTATATTGCTATTTTACAACTTTCATGTTGGGGTTAGCAAGATCCGTATATAATTGAATTGCAGTTAGGATTAGTGTTTGTAAAAAAAATGAATTTGTTTGTAACAAAAGAAAGAAAGAAATTTTAAAAATATAATAATTAGAATTAAAAGAGGGGGAAAACGTATAGGAATTAAAAGGTAAGAAAACAAAAACAAGCCGGTTAAAGTGGGATTAGAATTTAATTTAAGAATTATCTTACTGATTTCATAGGATAAAGAAAAATCACGTGCCCTTTTACAGGACAAAAGGGAGTAGCATAAGCAATGATATCACTTAAAATCATTATCCTTTAAACTTCACCATTTAAGTAGGAGATAAACACTGTAAGCCCTAACAACTTCAGTTTTAAAAATTTTGAACTAACAATAATTTATATTAATATTATTAAATAAGGATAATTAGGTTCTTAGATTCCTATGTTTTCAAAATGTGTATTTAAATTTTAAATAACTATTTCCTAACGAATTGATATGATTTTTGAATTTGAATTTAAATAAAATTCGAGTTGTATTCCAATTCTTTAGGCCTCTTATATATACCTCTTGTGAAATATAAATTATTTATTCTCTCATATCCAGGCATATGGCGAGCAATCAGTAAATGAGTTATCTGAACATTTATTCTTTAAAAACTATTAACTTATAATGTATTTTATTTTGATCACGTTATTGGTAGTGAACTTAATATTTGAATGTAAATTTGAGATCCTATAGATGATAGTAGTTTTTTTAAGTTTATAGCATTTAACCCACTTTTGTGATAGGCTATCCATCAATTTCCAATTATGAACAAAGAATTATGGCGATCTTGAAAAAAATATTATAGATTTGAAAATGATAGAAATGAAAATTCTAATATTCTGTTCGATATTAAGACTTTAATTAATGCAGTACCACTTTGTTATTAAACTTTCTACTAAATCATAATCAAAATTATATGTTTCTACTAAACCAACGAGTGATAGATATGTGTTATTTTTATATTGATATTTGTCACTTCATTTGTATGTGTCTACTTGAACAATGTTTATGAGTATGTGATTATAGTTTTCGCATGCTTATGTCTTAATATATAATTTATTTTTGTTATATAGGTTTTCTACAATGGATAAAAAAATTATAGGTTATGCATATCAAATTTCTCTCAATAATTGTCAAGGTACATTATTATGCTTGATTTAACTTTATTATAAGTATTGTTATTTTGTTTTTTGTTTACAATTAACATTACATTTATCTTTTTTTACAGATGTAACTAAGGATTCTGAAGTTTCCACAGATATGATATATACAGTTATTTGACGAATGTGAAATGAATATTTGAAAAATAAACAAGTACAACGGAGAACCGAAATATATAAAGGAGTTTTACCAAATTGTCAAGGTATAATTTCATGCTTGATTTAACGACGTTGTTGTTGTTGTTGTTGTTAGTTTGTTTTTGTTTACAATAACATTGTACATTTATCTTTTGCCGCAGATGTAACTAAGATATCTGAAGTTTCCATGATGTATACAAATATCTCACAAATGCGAAATGGATTTTTGAAAAATGGACAAGCGCGGCGAATATACGAAATATGTAAAAGAGTTTTACCAAATCATCGTGTAAGGGATGACTGAACGTATTTTGAATTTACAAGAATTTATTTGGCATTTTGTTTGCTTTTATTTTTCTCTCTTTGGAATACTTTATACGATTGTTATGATTATATGTATCTGTTTTACCTTTCTAACTTCAAATTAACTAGATAAGTTTTTTTAATTGTAATTGATTTTTTAATGATATCAACTATGAGAAGGAGATGAGGCTTCTATTAAATAAGTTATTACCTTTGTGGCTTAGTAAAATCTATATATCTATATAAAGCAGGGCATAGGTCCGTTGACGTGACACTCTAAAAATCCAGTGTTTGTATTTATCTTTTTTGTCAAATTTCTGCCTTTTACTCTATTTATCCTATTTATCTGTTGTTTTTATATATCCAACAGCCGTTTCTTTTAAATAATCAAAAGTCACGTCCTTTAATTTCTTCTTCTTTCTCCCATATGCCAACGTTTCCAAAGGCATCTAACGTTCTAAAGCAATCAATTTCTCCCCATTCATAATTACAGACTCATTAACTTTGTCACTAAAAATATTTTTTGTTATGTCAATTGTTCAAAGTTGGGTCAGCCATAGTTGATTTTGAAGATTTCCCTGTAAAGGCTTCAACAACACAATTACCGAGGTTCTACACTGTCTTTTTTTTTCTTTCTTTACTGATCGTTGTTTCTTATTTTTGTAAATCATGTTATCAACTGTTAGCATACCCAAATCTCTAAATTTTTCAACTTGAAACTTAAATCTAATCAAAGATTTCACACATCTAGTGAGGTTCTTTGGAACCAAGCAAAACCAACGCTGAACGCTCCCTCTGATTAAAATGGTTTTCTGGGAATTTTCTTAACGTTTCTCACTGGAAACCAATGCCTTCATACATGATTGATCTACTTTGTATATCTTCAAGCATTGTTTTGCATAGCCAGAATAGATTAATCATGAATAGTCAAGCTTCTAATTGTATTACGTTCATGTAATTAACTAAATACATAGAAAGTATTTTGATTTGCCTCTGTATCACTTTTTCTCTCTACAAAGGGGAAATGAAACAGCAAAATTTGAGTCTAAAGAGACTATTTCGTATGAATTCGAAGCACCTATAAATATTTAATGCAATCTACCCATTATTTGTCCATTTATTAAAAAAATATAATTAAGAATTATTAATTTATCAGATCTCAGTCAAAGACATTAACTAATGAGAGATACTTATAATTCTGCATTTGTATAATCTTACTGCATGATTAATATTATTTATGAACAACATTTAAATAGGAAAGAAAGCGAGGAAGCTTACCTATATAATTTTTCCCTTTAAAAAAATGTTGACTTCTCTTCCCAAGTTGAGAGAATTGTTCTTAGACAACTTTACAAAACTATACAAAGGGGGGCATGCAATGCTTTATCTATTTGGATTTGCTTTTTGTTTTATTTTTTTCTATATATTTTCCCTTATACTTTTAACTTTTTAATTTCCTTTTGCAAGTCTTAGAGTATTTCTTTGTTAAATTATTTTTAGCACTACAAAAGTTTTATCTCTTCTATACCCCAACCGAATTTATAAAAAAAATTAAAAAGAAAAGACTGCACGAAGCGTGAGTTAATGAACTAGTAATTATATAAATAAATATTAGATGGATCATCAACCTTTTTAAAGTCGTTGGGTTCGCTAGCATATTTATATTTAATAGAAATATTAATTTATACAATATTATGTATTATTAGAGAATTAATTTTAAAAATCATATAAAGAATTTATTCTTTAAGTTCCCTATTTTATATTTTTTTACAATATTTTAAAGATAAGCTTTAATTTATTTATGACCAAAGTCACACATCTAAAATTTATTTGGTATCAACAAAGTAATCTTTTGGAAATTTGAAAGGAATATTTATAATGTTAAGAATATTTTTTAAAAAAATACATTAATAAGATTTTTTTAGAATTTCAATTGAAAGATTAAATCTTTGAAATTTGAATTTGAAAACAAATTTTGAAAGATAAAGTTCTTGTAAATTTGTATAGAGATAAAGATAATGTGATAATATCGATACATTTGAATCTGATCTTTCCTGTATTTACAAGATTTAATTGGTGCATTCCTCGCCTTCTCTTCATTCTTTGAATTCCAATTTCTCATTAGTGTCTGATTTTAATGATGCAAAAACTTTCATATTTTTTTTTATTGTTCTATAAGTTCTCTTTTACTTATGTAAAATGTATTGCAATTATACGTAGATAAAGATATATATATTTACTGAGCTAGAATCACAAATGGAGAATAGTCAAAATATTAACGAGGTACGATAACCTAAAATATATTTGTTTGATCACTATCAGTAATTTTTGAAACGTAACAAGTTTCACGTTGAAAAATAATTCAATTATCCTAAAGGTTTTTGTTTAGATTGTGTTGAAGTTTGCATTTATCATCTTTCCGTATTCTCATATATCATTCTGCTAGATGACATTTTTCTTTTCGGCTATATAGCTTTCTTTGTTACACATTCCAACATTTTTCTTTTAAAATTATTCAAATATTATGTGGGAAATTTGAACATTAAAATGGGGGTCAGCGTCGTAAAGAAATCAAATGAGATAATTATACCATTGCAACCACTAGAGAAGTTGGTGTTACGAAGGAAAATTTTAAAAGTCTTCTCTCTTAAATTATCCTAATATTAAAAAAAGAATAGGTAGTGAAGATATTAAATCGAGGAAGAAGCTAATAATAGAAATTGACATAACCAAAGAGCATGTTGTGTACAAATTCTACTTGGTTAAATACAATCTTTCAATTTTGACCAAAAAAAAAAGTGATATAAGTTTTTGAATTGACATAAAGTTTAAAAATTAAGTATGATATTTTAAAAACTTGTATTGAACGATATTTTAAATTTGAATTAGAAGGTAAAAATTATGTTATTATGTCTTAACAAATTAAACAAATAACTATAGAAGTTAATTAATTAAAAATTAATTTTTAATATCATAACTCCTTGTAAATATGCCAATATTATATTATAGCAAGATTTCCTTTTTGTCTTCATATCAAAATATCTAAAGTAGTTGCAATCGTAAAATGATGTTAAGTGTCAATTTAAATTTTCATTTTTTTTTTTTTTTTGAGTATACATCACTAATAATGTTAAATTTAGTATATTAATAGTTATATTTAATATCTTACAAATTTATTGATTTTAAATATGTCAATGCGATATGACAAAAATTTATCATATAAAATAACAAGATAATATTTTTTCATGATTAATTTTCTTTGATACTGACCATCATGCATCTCGAGTGCAAATACTAATCATATAAGGACTCCATTTTGTTTGGGCCTAAGAACTAGTAATTGTTGCATAGTACGTAGTAGTATATGACGAAATAAGGAATGATATATGTGGTCTTTTATTGAATCGAAGAGTAGAAAAATAAGATTTTTAATTTTTATTATTAATTATTGATAAAAGAGTGCGTTTCTCCCCCAAACAAAAGCACAAATAATTAGTTCAATCAACATTTAAGACTCACCGCCATTAGCTAACTCTTTAGACACTCTGATCAAACATCAGTTATGACGCTAATACCAAATTCTAGAAGCCTATGGACCCTCCCAATGGTCCACTCAAGAGTTTAATATAAAACTTAATATATTGACACATCTAAATTTTCTCTTAGTGCCATTTAATAGCAGGACAAGAATGTGTGTGCTGTTACATACATACACGCTTAATCTATTTATATGTCTAGTTAAATAAAATTTATATATATATATAACATTATTAATAATCCCATGTTTTACAAGTACTAATAAGTAAATAACACACTGTCAAATATCATTTTCTCCTCAACTAG
Source organism: Lycium barbarum (assembly GCF_019175385.1). Classification (NCBI taxonomy): domain Eukaryota; kingdom Viridiplantae; phylum Streptophyta; class Magnoliopsida; order Solanales; family Solanaceae; genus Lycium; species Lycium barbarum. The sequence goes on from NC_083339.1 coordinate 133,977,414, forward strand.
CAGGTAAAATAACAAAACGAGTAAGGAGTGTCACATTCAGTGACAATAATAACATTAATTTTGGATAGCCCCACCACAAGAGCCACAAAAAAAGCTGTCGCATATAAGGAATATTTTGCCTTTTTGTTTTCTTTTTCCCCACAAGAGAAAAAGGCCAAAAGTAATGGATGCATCCTTCATTTTTTTTTTTAAAATCACATCTTCAAGACAAAGAATAGGAGAATCATTGATAAAGATGATATCACCTGAAATCCTAAAAAACTTGATGGGCTGCTTAAATTTCTGTGATGAAGCTTTAAATGGGCTGTTCACTGGATATTCTAGCAATTGTGAGTTTGGGCTGAATTTGATCATTTAGGAGTCATGGGCTTCTTTTGATGGGATCCTAACCTTCAGAAAATTGCACATATAGGTGATCTTAAACTTCTGTTCCCACTTGACAAAATCATCAAATCACCTTAACTCACAAAAATTGTTTGGCAAGACTTATTCACCCCTCAGACATTTCTAGTTATAAAAAATATGCACATAAGTTGCTGAGGCAGGAATATGAGACATTTTAATAAGTTACATAGATTAAAGCTAGTGTAATTTATCATCAGTTGGATAGAATTTTTCAGTTGTATTGATTAACTTTACTTTATATTAATTATGATCAAAGTCAATAGTATTTTTTGAACAAGAATTTAACAACACACATATTCAGTTAAAGAAATGTAGAATATTATTTTGTGGATTATAAGAATGGCTCTTTATAATGTAGAGGAAAAAGTTGTGAACAATTGAATAATACAAGCAACTTTTATCATTACATCATAACTTGTAACAAATTTAACACAATAGTGAATAATTGACCGGCACGTGAACTTTTGCCTATAAGGCATAACTTGTGGCCAGTTGAGCTAGTTTAGTATCTTTAACTTATTGAAATCTCCCAAACTTCTGCCTAATAGACATAACTCATTTATGCCTAATGGGCAACGAAAGTTTTGCCTAATGAATTTTATGAAGCAGAGACCATTCCACTAGGTTAGGTATTTAGGACTAATTTTTTTATTAATAAACAAAAGTGAACCTTAAAGAGAAGACTACAAAAAAATCAATAAACTATTTTTATAACAACAAATCATTCAAATTTGACGAAGTCACAACAAGTCAATAAACAATTTCTTTAACCAAAAGACTGGTTGAACTTTGCGTAGGGTACTTGTATATAGCACATCGAGATGTCGATTAGTTTTCCTAAGTGTCATATATAAATTATCTTTTTTTATTTTCCTAATGGCTTTATGTGAGACTTATAGGAAACGTCGAGTGGCATTTTGATTACAAAAAATAGTTTAGTAATTTTCGTGACACTTAATTAAGTTGAAGTGTTTTTTTGTGTGAAAATTACTTTAGTGAGATAAAATTAAAGAACTCGTGAGACTAATTGAAAAGAAAAAAAAAAGGATAAGAATGTTAAAACTCTAGAAAAGGAAAGGAACATAATTGAAAAAAAAGTTATGTTCATCCTCTTTTAAGTTGGCGTGGAGGAGATGAGCTGTGTAAACTTAACACTTTATGCCTTTTTTCTTCTCACATTACACCAAACAACATAATGATGTTCCCAACATGGTCTTTTGCTTCCTTTTTAATGTTTTCCAGTTTGGTTTGGCCTACAACTACTTATAAGGCCTATATGCCAGATTATAAAGATACCCTCCATGAAAAAGGTTCTATTTGCTTTCCAGTTTCCATCATTGTTTCCTGCTCTTAATTGAATGCAACACTCATCGTAACAAATGTGTTTCCAATTAATAGGATCCCCCAACCATCTCATCAATTGCATGGGATACTTACGTACCTGTCTTTATATATTCGTATCAATGGATGAACATGGAAGAATGTGTTGTTGAATATTTTGATTAGCAATTTAAGTTGTATTCGCCAACATTTGCACATTTTATTTTTTTTTTGCATCATCAGTGTAGTTTAATTTATTATATAAAGTTAGTTAACATTTTTCTCAGGTAATTAATTAATGATTATTATAGAAATTTACTTGCAGTTACGTTATAAATGACTTGGTAGTTTGAGTTATTTCCGCCGAATTCATTGATTTTAAGTTGTAATAATATTAGGTTCATATAATCATATTATATTGAACGTCTAATTTTATGTAAATATTTATGTTCCTCTTGCTAGCGTCAATTAGAAGGTGTTGAATCCTATTCGTTGGTATGTGTAAATGACGGAGTATCAGATTTGATCTGTTAAGAGACTTGTGTGTCAATAGAAAATGTAGGAATTAGTGTTAGAGAATCATAAATTATTTAAGTATTGATATAAGAACTGTCCAAAATACGCATAATGAATATGATTCACATAACCGATCTTAGTTAATTTGTAATTGAGAAATCATAAATTTTTGTAAGCCAATTTATTGTTGGAATTTTATTATTCATTTCTATGGTTGAATCGAGGAAGACGACGAGTTGTAGTGAAGGAAGAAGACGATGTGAAGTGAAGGATAAGTTTTGTTCAGACATTCAACATAGGAAAGATCGAAGTATGTTTGGGAATGAATTAGGTCAGACTTATCTCTTGCAAACACTTATCATTGGGCTTACACCATTTTGGGCCTAAGGACAAATCTGCAAACTCAGTATTGGGCTGACAGAACTTATTTCATATGGCCAGAAGGAGAAAGCCCAAATACTGAATGAGCTGTATACTGTATTAGCTGTACATATATAGTATTCATTTATGTATTTGTAAATTCAGTATTTTATTTGAAAGTTGTTAGGAGGTTAGCAACAGAAATGGTACACCTGTCCATTCTGTTATAGAATAGATTCCATACAAACTTGTATAAATACTAGAGTAGATTGTAGAAATGATTCATTCAGAAATACAAGAAGAAATTTAATACACTGTTCTTTATTTATTTTATCATTTATTGTTCGACTATTTTGAATTCAGCTATATAAACAAGAATTTTTTTTATTATTTTTTATTTTTTTAAAAAAAGCGAGAGAGAGGGGTCAGCTTGATAAATACACCTCGCTGGACAAATTAGAGATGCCCTCATCCCTGTGTCTTGGCTTTTCAAAATGTGTAATAAATACAGGGATTGCTATTTATTTTTTAAAAAATTTGGACGAAACAAACTGCTTTCTTGACTTTCTCTTAGCTTCTCCTGCTTGACCACATTGTTTATCCAGCCACGCCTACTTCCACACACTTTAATTTTCATATAATATAGTAAGATGTCTCTTTCTTATCTTTAAGAATCTCGCGGAATTTCAACTAAATATTAATTGAATAATACGCTGAGAAAATTCCTCCCAAATGGATTCTTTGTTTGAAATTTTTGTTTATACGACCATATTATAAAATGAAAATATTGGGGCAAACCTCTTACCAATCATACTAATTGCTGCATCAAGTGTGCAACTTAATGAAAATGAAGTGGCAACTCAATGAAAATGAAGTGATTGAGAACTATGAGATTTCAGGTTTGAATCTAAGCAGAGGCAAATCACTAGGTGATTTTTGTGTCTAGTCTTGATGGACAGAGTTACTCTGCGGAATTAGTTGAAGTGCGCGCAAGCTGATGACCAGAACACCACATTATTTTTAAAAAAAACATACTAATTGTTTCAGGACGTTACCATTTGGATGACTTAATGTACGTACCAATGGTTTCAATTGGGACCCAAGTTGTTCGTCACAACCTCAATGTAACAAAGCATTTCAACTAAGAAACTTTGGTTTTTTGTTGTTGTCGAAGCAGCCATATGGCAACAGTAATATTTGAACATGTTTCTGCCTCATGTCAATCTCAAATCATCACCCGTTTCATTAGCACAAAATGATGTATGAGACTCGGGAATTAAAAATTACCAAAATCATTTTACATATTAACTAAACTTTAAACCACATATTACTTCAAATTATCATCACTGGGGACATGACCTGTCTTTCTTCTTTACATTCTACAAAAACATGATGCTTAAATTAGAAAATTAATGGCAACTTTAGACTAGAAATATCGTGGTGAAATCTTTTTTTGCTATTGTACGCTAGCGCAGAATTATTTTGAAGAACTTTTATAGCCTACTTTCAACTAGTTTCCATATTTTGACTTACTAAAGCAAGAATGACATTTAGTCAAACGGTCACGCTATCCAAATACAGTGACCTTTTACCTGCTTACTAATTAGTAATTATGTCAATGTATATTATCTTATTGTTTGGTACCTGTTGTTGCATGTGACATCAGTAGCCAAGAAGAAAAGGAATCTATATATAAGGTGTAAGTATATTTTTAATGATGTAAGGCTTTTTTAGGGAAATCGTGCGATTAGATCTAAACGGACAATATCATAGCATATTAAGAATATTTTTAGATTGTTTTTCTACCTTTGCTCGTAGCTTTGGAGACGCATACACAAAAAAGAAGCCAGTGAAAAACTTGGTTGATGTGGGTGACAAAGTTAATTTTCAAATTGGTGTGTGCAAAAGGTCCAGATGAAAAGAAAAGAAACATATATATAAATATAAGGTATAAGAATACTTGTGTGAGACCTTTGGGACATTATTTTTGCCAATTTTTTTTACCCGAGTGGCATATATACACATGCCAATTAGGGTCAGATTAAGTTCTTGATTGCAATTAATATTCGCATTTCAAATATGTTACTGTTATTGTTAATGAAGTATGTTGTGTTCAAGAGCAACACTCGTCGATACTCTTTTTAATTGGCTACCAGTGGTTGACATTTTTACACCATATGGATATCAAGTGAAAGAAAATTTTAAAGAAAAAAGGAAAAAATATTAAGTCACTACAGTGATCAGAGTTCATCTGCTTAATAAATAATTTATTTGCAGCGTCTCATAAATCCAGATACCGGATGATTAAAAAAAAAAAAAAACTCACGTTAGTTCTAATTTGGGACTTCGACAAATCTGCAATTCGAGAGATTTACACATGATAAATCATGCCTTAAGAAACGTTTTGTTCATCGTCATTGAGTCATATTGAAAAAGTTCCAAAACTATATTTACTTATTTTCGAGAAAAGAGGTGAATAAAGTCGAAATTTAGTTTGAACAGGAGTAAAGGTTGGAGTTGGAAAAAACCCACCATGATTATTACAAAGTTAGCTCAATCTAATCATGTTTTTTCTCCCAATCCAATATAGTTTAGTTTGGTAGCGCCCAAAACAATGATCTATCTTGTGGCAGTGTTTTAGGACTTGATGTGTGCCATCAAACAAAGAAATCGTTCAACAACTATAAACCACCCAATCCACCTATGACCTAGTACACCGAAATCATGACTTGGGTCCATGCACATATAGGAAATTGGAGTAATTAAATTGAGAAGGTGACACCTGCTAATTACACCAAATGTTTTATATTATTTGTCGTTTTTTTTTACACGCCTCTTAAGAAACTATTAATAGAAAAATGACATAGGGTATCTTCTTAAGACTCTTTATTATAAAAATACATAGATAGTTTTCCGTATTTACAAAACATAACAATATTTTAACAAACATGACGGATTTTCATATATTTTTCATTTTTTTAATTTTTTCAAAAAATATTTTTTAAAAAAAATATTTTTAAAAAAAAATTAGAATGGGTATTTGACAAACTTTACCCTTCTTTATATCTAAGTTATAATCTCTCTCAATCAAATATTTACTCAATTTATGTGTCATCTCCATTAATGACAAAATTATACTAAAGGTAAAATGAAAAAAAAAATTGTGTCTTGAACTCCTAAAACGAAAAATAATGTATAATAACCACGACCAGCGATTTAAAAGGCGGGGGTGTGAGGCGAGACGTTTTATGCAGCACTGAGCGTAAGTCCCATGGATCTACGGGACGTATGTCCCATGTATCTTCAATTTTATAATTTTATTACTAAAAAATAAGCAAATGTAAAGTTTTCATTGAAATTCTGCTAGTAAATCAAATAAATCACCAACAATGTAAAAAGAACTATTACAATTATTATTTGAGAAAGGTAACAACACAAAAAATCATAATATCCTAGATAATCTTTAAAATGAAATCTTCATTCACTTCACATCAATCTCCATATCTATTAGTCCTTCCACCCTCAACTAAATATTTGCACTGACTTTTATTTATCTATATTATTATAAAAGCATGAATATAAATGTTGGTTGACCAAAATATCTTTCAAATATTGAACGACTTTTATACCCTTGCTATTACTTTTAACATTTAATTACTAATAATTCTAATTCTATTAAACTCCCAATCATCAGCCGTTACTAAACTCATCAAACCTATTTTACTACTAATTACTAATCCTTCTTACTAACTGTTACTACTAATTACTAATTCTAATTTTTTGTTGACAACTAATTACCAATCCTATTTTTATTGAAATACCTAGCATCCGAGTTTTATACCTTACTAACAATTACTACAAACATCACTGGTTACTAATTTATTTATTTTTGTGGCGGAAAATTAATTACTAATCCTATTTTATTGAACTAATTAACAACTGAACCAAATAAAAAAAAAAAACAACTAACTAACATAACGTCTATTACTGCAACGTAACAATCTGATGTCCTTTTGTTTTCTTATTTGAATTGTACTCCAATTTAATATAATATGGGAGACAAATACTTCTGAAAAAAGGCACACATTCTCCACGGTAAGCTTTGGTACTACTGCTTCAGAAAGAAGATAACAAAGTTCAGTAAACTTTTCGAAAGGTATTATTTCTCCTCAGTACTATACTTTTTATTTTCAACTTTATTACTTATGTTTAGAGGTTTCTGTCGATTTGTCAATAGCTATTGTCAGTACGAGCTGTCTCTCCTCGTTAGGTATATTAGATATTTGCTTCTAATAAAGTAAATCAACCGTAGTAGATCATAAAAATTAATTTATATTTAGAGTAAATATTGTTTTGCAACTTTTTTTAAGTTATTACAGGTGGTCTGAGAATACCAATGGAATCAAATTTGGCAAAAGAATATGTGTCTATAAATAATCTTAGAAAGATCGATGTTCAATGGGTAATAAAGGTATTGGTCATTAGAAGAGCCGATAATACAATATATAAAAACAAGAGGTGATGGGAGGTAATATTTGTTATATATTTGTATTATATTTCTTACTTATTCATATTTTCTTTATTAACATCAGATTAATTTTAAATAACTTTTCAGGAAATAAAAATTTAATTTTCTGATGAACACGTCAAAAAGTGGAAAGATTTATTGGAACAAAGCAAAGGTTACTACATCATCAATGGTCGCGTGAAGGACCCCGACACTAGCTATTTATCCGTGAACACAAAGTTGGAAATATCGTTTACCAAAGCTGAGGAATGCAACAACTATTTTTTTACCTCAAGTTTTTCCAATAATTTCCTTTATGGAAGATGCAACAAAATCCACAAATGGAGCATTATTAATAGACATAATGTTTGTCTGGAAATAACGTGCAACTGCACGTTTATAGAGACTAGTATATTTAAAGAAGGAGAAGAGCCAAAAGTGTAAGAGCAATGACAAAAAATGAATGAAATTGCTTCAGGAATATGGAGCTATGCAATCTCTATCATATTAATTTCAGACATAATCATCTAAAAGAACTATTTATGATTGTGTTATTTTCTGTGAGAATTGCTTTCTTTATTTATATATTTTAAGAAAAATCACAACAATATGATAACATAAAGTATAAATATCATTACACCAATAATAAAAATCATAATCTATAGTAAAAATAATTTTAAAATAATAAAAATTAAATTTAACGCCCAGGGCTTACGCTTTTGCGCCCGGGACTTACGCCAAAATTCTAGAGCGTACGCCCTATGGATCTACGCCTTTCATTTGCGTTCGGTGCGTTTTTGGTACGTCCCGCCTCGGGACTCGCCCTGAAAACACTGATCACGACAAATAATTTGAGACGGTGGGAGTATTAGATATAATTTATGGCAGAATAGATTGGGACCCCCCTGAACTTGTCGATTTTTATTCAGTGTATACCTAAACTTTACATTGGCCTAATTACCCCCCCCCCCCCCCCCCCCCCTCAACTTGAAAATATGATAGGCACGACCCCCTGGACGCTGACAACCCATGAAAGAGTGACACACGCGCTGCCACATGAATTTTTTATCCATGTGACATTTTTTAAAGGATAAAATATATAATTTTTACCTACTCAAACTCAGCAATTATTTAAACCTAAATCATCTTTTTCGGGCCAAATCTGTAAAAAAAGAACTTGAAAATATTTTGACTATAATTTTTTTATTTGCCTAAAGATAATGATATTCTAATCAAGTTATTTTTATATATTTGGCCATGAAAAGAAGAAATACACAGTTAGAACAAATAATGCACAATTGAAATAAATAGTAATTGCATGAAAAGAAAAATACACAATATTTTTGTAGAAAATACACCGTCTAAACTTCATTACTTTGCTAAACCTTATTTTTATTTGGGTAAAATAAATAGCATTATAGTTGAAACTTTCAACTAAGTTATTTAGATTTGTATCCGAAAAAAGAAAAAAGAAAATACATAGCTGAAATAAATAATCATCATATCGAAAAAGAAAAAAACACATTTGGCATAATATATGCAATGTATATTAAGAAAAAACAAAAAAAAAATACAATTGGATCAAATAAATCACTAGATTGATTATGTGACAATTAATAATTGAAAAATACTCCATTTGGAAGCTGATTTTTTTATTTTTCACCCTTTCACGGGCCTAAAAGAGAGTGTGAGCGGTACACTGAACACGAACCCAATTGTTCGAAGAAAATTCTTGCAACTACGAAAACTACAACAACCTCCGTGAACATACGCTTTGTCAGTTCATTTTTTATATAACTTCAATTCAATAATTCAGAAAAAAGGTGAAAAAGGCGGGTAAATCTAGTTCAATCGGTAAATCCATCTCAGGGGTAAGCTGCTCCGTTGTAGCCACTTCTGTTCCACGCTCTTTGCCACATCAGCATCTAGGGGGTCGAGGCTATCATATTACTAAGTTCAGGGGTAATTAAGTCAACGCATAATTTAGGTGTGCAGTAAATTAAAGATAACAAGTTCAGGGGGGGTCCCAAGCCATTCAGCCTATAGTTTATTGAACTGTCAACTTCGTATGTTTGGACTCTCTCCCCCTAATTTTCTTGTTAAAGCTCTCTGTATTTCATTTATTTGGCATTAGTATTTTTACTTGATGAGTCAAAAAATTTCTTCTTAATTTGTTTTTCGAAATATTTTCGTAGAGTTCTATTTAGAAAGAAAATCAAATCAAATTTACCAAAAGTCAAGCTATATATCTGAATTTTAGCATTCTTTTTTGAGGCCAAAAGTTTATTATATTTTCAAGTTGGTCTAATTCTAGTAGAAAATATCAATGGTCCTTGAAGCAATCATGATAGTTTATGGTAGGTGTGGACTGTGGAATGCGGAGAGAGAGGAAGACAAAGTAGACTTGGTAAAATCAATCAAAAAAAGTAAAAGAAGGATATATTTTTCAAAAAAAATAATTGACTGGGTCTGGTAATTATAGTCCATCATATTCAACTTCACTTTGCTTGTCCTCTGGAGAAAAAAAACAGTTCAAATTAGACCTTAATCTCTTCCTCACTAGCCTCCAAACTAAGAAATTGCAATTTTCCCTTCATCTTCTTGTACTCGCTATAGAATGAGGTAAAAGTTACTTAATTCTAGTTGTATGATTAATATCCTTAATATATAAATTTCGTGTTGGATAATTAATATCCTAGTTTGGTTTATCTAGTGGAAATGAACTTTTCTAGAAGGCTTTGTGCTGTAGTGAGAACATAAATATAAGAAATTATGACTAAGTACCAGAAGGAATTTGCTATTTTGTGGTTGACCAACTCTTTAGTTGAGGAAGGAAAGTTCATTTATTCCATTCTTCAGTTGGGCAATACCTTCCAACTTACTTTTCCATTAAAGAATTTCGTGTAAGTTCATACCCATGGAATTATTACTACTCATTAGTCCCCCGTCAACATAAGAACTGAACTACCTAGAAATTAAAATACCAAATTCAAATCAAAATGTTACAAATTTGAATTCCGTTTCCTCCTAACTTCTAATTCACTTGTTTTCCTCATCTTTTATTAATTTCAAGAAGTGGAAAAATTGAAAAGGAAAAAAAAAATACATCTATCTATTACTCCCTCCATCCCAATTTATATAAAACTCATTTATTTTTAGTTAATCCAACAAAGAATAATATGTTTCTATACTTAGCAACAATTTACTTTATATAATTTTCATTTTACCCTTAATGAAATGATTTCTAGCAATAAAAATTTCTTTTAATTGTTTAGACCATACAATTCAAAAAAAATCATTTCGTTTCATACAACGTAATAGGCCTGCGTCCAATTCTATGTGTCTACCGTCCTCTTCGTAACCAATAGTGGTGTACATGGACCGGGTTGGTTCGGATTTTTTAAACACCAAATCAAATCAATTGCGTCGGGTTTTAAAATTTATACACCAAACCAAACCAATAAAATTCAGGTTTTTCAACCTCGGGTTTTCTCGGGTTGTTCGGGTTGTTTGGTTTTCTCGGAATTTTCGGGTTTTTTTTTCAGAATAGTCTTGATACAAAACATATAACTTTTACTTTAAATATTTCTTTAGTCCTAGTAAGATACAATTATATAATTAAGGTGTTTCTTAAGAAAATAACACAAAATGTGAGAAGAGTGATGACATTGTATTAAAATATTCAACAAACGCTAATATAATCGGTTAAAATAAATATTGCTAATTAACAAGCCATAAAAGAAAATGACCATAATCTAAAAATACTAAGTCATGCTAAAATAAGTATTAATTATATGACAAAGAAAAAAAACTTAAGTTATGTATTTTTACGCTCTAAATCATTATGCAAAACTAAAGAATAGATATCCAACATTATTGTCATTTCTAGTGGTAAATTGAATTTCTTTTGTTAGGATTAGTGTTGAGTTGGTTTTGCTTTGGACTTTATTTGAGTTACTAACATCCATAGGATATAAAACTTATTGACATTCAAAATTCTAAGTTCAAGCTTGAATAATATGATAATAGATAAAAAAAAATACGAAAAAATTTAAGAATATTTATAAATTACTTTACAAATAAATATTTTTATGTATAAAATATTTTAAAAATTGAATACATGTAATGTCGGGTTGGTTTGGTTCGGTTTGACTTTTTTTAGTTAAAACCAAACCAATTATGGTCGGGTTTTTTTTTCAACACCAAACCAAGTCAAACCAAACCACTAGTCGGGATTTTTTCTCGGTTTATCAATTTGGTGCGGTTTGTCGGTTTACTTTGTACACCCCTAATTACCAATATGAGAATAGATTCATTTTAAAGAATACATGACATTTCTCCAATATTTTCTTTCTTTTTAATTAAATTCTCTTATTTAAATTTAATTTAAAGTAGTTCATAGAAAAAGATAGTCAATTTTAAAATACTCGTATAACAACATGTAGCAATAAATGGACTTTATTCAAAAAACTACTAACTCCCCAACTGACCCCCGTTTTCTTTTTCTTTCTCTCTCTCACGAAATCCTGAAAATAGCACTACTCCCATTAGTCTTTGCCGTGCCATGTCCTCTTTCTCCACCTCCAGCCACCACCTCAACAACCACCTCTAGCCACCACTTTTAACATCAAAACAACCCATTTGATCACTTCATCAATATGGGTAACTGTAACACTTGCATAAGACCAGAAGAAGCATCCAAAACCAATCGTCAAACAACACAACCTAAGAAACTAAGAGAACGTAGACCAAACCCATACTCAGGTTCACCTGCCCCGATCCGTGTACTCAAAGACTTCTTCCCTAAAACACGAATATCCGATAAATATATTCTAGGACGTGAACTTGGTCGGGGTGAATTTGGAGTCACCTATCTTTGTACAGACAGGGAAACACGTGAAGCTCTAGCATGCAAATCCATTTCCAAGAAGAAGCTAAGAACAGCTGTTGATATCGAAGATGTTAGAAGAGAAGTTGCTATTATGTCAAGTTTGCCTGATCACTCTAATATTGTTAAGTTGAGAGCTACTTATGAAGATAATGAAGCTGTGCATCTTGTTATGGAGTTGTGTGAAGGTGGAGAGTTGTTTGATAGAATTGTAGCTAGAGGGCATTATAGTGAAAGAGCTGCAGCTGGGGTTGCTAGAACTGTAGCTGAGGTTGTAAGGATGTGTCATGCTAATGGTGTTATGCATAGGGATTTGAAACCTGAGAATTTTCTGTTTGCTAATAAGAAAGAACACTCTGCTCTTAAGGCCATTGATTTTGGCCTATCTGTGTTTTTCAAGCCTGGTATGTGTTCTAATTTCTTTCAATTTCTAATGAATTAGTAGTATGGTTGAGATTTGTTAGTGAAAAAGGCACCCTTTTGATTCTTGGAATTGTTTCTGTGATCAATTTTCCTCTGTCCCATAAAAAGCGATTCTTTTTGTCTGTTTTAATTTTTAGTAATTTTTTTAATGTAATTAGGGGAAAGATTCTCTGAGATTGTGGGAAGTCCATACTACATGGCACCAGAGGTGTTGAAGCGGAATTATGGACCAGAGGTTGATATTTGGAGTGCTGGTGTCATCCTTTATATTTTGTTATGCGGGGTTCCTCCATTTTGGGCTGGTATATATTATTTTTCCAGCAACCTTTTTGAGTTCTTATGTTTGCTATTACTTGTGTCCTTTTCTTAATCTGATTTATCTTTTGCAGAAACTGAACAAGGGGTTGCTCTTGCAATTTTGAGAGGAGTGATTGATTTTAAAAGGGAACCATGGCCTCAAGTTTCTGATAAGGCAAAAAATCTTGTAAGACAGATGCTGGAACCAGACCCCAAGAAGCGGTTGACAGCCCAACAGGTCCTTGGTAAGTATTTTTCAACTCACAGCTTGTGGGATCCAAGTAAACGGCTCCCCTGGTACATGGAAAATTGTATGATAAGCCAAGAGATTATTTGAGATATTGTTTTTCAAGTTGAGGGTTGAAGATCGATCCACAGTATTGCATAAGGTTAGAGGAGCAAGAAGAAAAAATGTGGGGTTGGATTTGGACTCGTTCAAAGGCATTAGGAAACATTTTATGATTTGATGCAATGTTCTATGCAAACTGATTTATTGTGGGTATCTTTCTAAATACTCTATAGTATTTTCTGCCAGTCCACTGGAAAAGTGGGGCTTTCCTCAAGGAATCCTGGCTTTAATTTCACCGATTAGGCATACTGATTTGTGGAGAAAAATGTTTGTTATTTTTCTGGATTTTCATTGCATTTGTTCTTATTCTCTTCTCTCCTTGAGTATGCCGGGCTCCGCGGCGTGATTGAGCTATATGGTATCTCGACGAATCAAATTTGTTTTGGCAGGAACAGTTTCATGCCTTTGTATTGTAACTATTTTTGTGTCTCACTTTATCTTGCTGTTTATGTTAATCTACTAAAGATCCAGCTGTTTATTTCACTTTGCATTTTTTGTTTTTTCCAGAACAGGGTGAGTCCCAGTTATGTGGTAGTTATGAAATCTTTCCCCGCCCACTTCGCCACCCTTTGTTCCCCTGAATTCTTCAGAGATATCAACTTCTATGCCCATGCTCGAAGACTCACGTATCTCTAAAAAATTCAAGACCATGCTCAAAACTCAGATATCTGAATGCGAGATATCCAGAGTTTCCTATGCCTTTGTAATTAGTAATAGGACTAATAATGAAGATAGGAACTACTGAATAGTTGATGAATTGAATGTAAATAATATGCTGATTCTCACTGACAAAGATCTTATTTTACTTTTGAGAATGTCAACAACAAATGCAGCTTTATAATGTAAAACTGTTCAAACTAATAACTTTTTTCCACGTCATCAGTTTAATGTGTTTAAGTCTGTCTACTTTTTTGCAGATCACCCCTGGATACAAAATGCAAAAAAAGCTTCAAATGTTCCACTGGGAGATATTGTTAGGACCAGACTGAAGCAATTTTCTATCATGAACAGATTCAAAAAGAGAGCATTGCGGGTAAGCTTCTAATTTGTTTAAGCATTATCAAATCTAATTTTGGTTTTACATATGGGTGGAGATACGCAAGAGAAGGCCAATGGAAACCTTTTTAGTCTTATTTGGTAAAATCAAAGAGATAGAGAGAGTTGCTATGTAACTGTAAATGATGTGTTATATGTTGGCTCATGTCCTGACTTTTCCAAGGCTTTTACTGCTTGGGTAGTTATTCATCATTAAGTTTATGTGCTTTAGTTTGAAATATTTTGGCACCTGTCAAATTGCATAGGTCATTGCCGAACACTTAAAACTTGAAGAGATTGAAGTAATCAGAGAGATGTTTGCATTGATGGACTCTGATGGTGATGGGAAAATAACATATGATGAACTAAAGACCGGACTTAGAAAAGTCGGTTCCCAGTTGGCAGAAGCAGAGATGAAGTTGCTGATGGATGTGGTAAACATTCCTGTCCATTTAAACACGCTGAAACAGTATTTTGTTCTTTCTTCTGGTTGGTTTATGAGATTTACAAGCTTTATATGCCAAAATACGAGAACATATTTTGCATCTATTTACTCAGTTTCTTGTATGCTTCCTTGTTTTTGTATGTGCTGCTGTAACTTATAGTTCCTTTTGAGTTTCTTCACGTTTAACCATCTCACTCTACCAGTCTCTATTGTCATCCTCGCAGTTTTGTGTAATATATATACACATTATATGTTTGTATGTTTGATCTCTCTTTTATGCTGGGTTTTATCTGATTCTAAAATTCTGATAGTAGACATGGTACCAGGATCCTTACCTAATACAAATTTACTGCTAGAGTTTAGCTTATCAATATAATGAAGCAGGTAAAGCATGTTTGTGTTATCTAACTAATATCATCTCCATCACTTCTCCTTTTTCTTGCCTTTCTCCAAATTCTACTGTCCTATCTAAATAAATGTATTCTGATGTGTTTCATGGTAACTACCCAAGTTCTGTTATGTCATCTGGTGTCTTTTCGCTGTGCATTAGTAATGAGGGCAAATAATAAGCTGTTCTGCAGAACTCTCTCCCTCTCTCTCTCTCTCTCTGCCCCTCTTCCATTTAAACTGTGAGTTTGGCAGAAGTTTCCAAGTGATGTAAAAGCAGTCACTGCTACTGATTCTCAATTATTCTTGTTCTGCCCTACTTGGTTTCTCCTGATCGTTTCAAGTGCCGGGGATTTTGAAGGAGAGGGGAAATTGATAGTTCCACGTGTCTTTTCGTCCTACATCACTTACTTTACCATAGCTCGGAGATTAGCGTATTTGGCTGGTGGGAGCATCATGTTACTTTTTCACATCTGTCAGATGGTTATTTTGTACAAAATATTGGCTCTGAAGACTCTACATGTTGCATTTATTTAAGGAATCAGCTTTTTCTCCTTCTATTTTCATTAGATGTAAGCATGCATATATTGCATGAAGGCTGTTAAATAGGCAAGAAATCCCATTACATAATTGAGGAAGTATAGGCATGGGTTCCAACACCATAGATAGTGTGGCTGAAGAAGTTATTGTTACCACATCGACACTTCGAAATGGTGTGAGATAGGGAGGCTATTGCATCTTATTGAATGTATGAAAGTAAAAAAGCTAGACCAAGAGAATGGAAGCAAAGGATCTATAAAGATGATACCTGTTTGTCCGGAGTAAGATTTAGTTGCTGTTACACTTACAGTTGGTCTGATGTTTGTGGAGGAACCCTTTTAGTCCGGTTAGAGAAGTGTATGGTTAGAATTTTCAATATAAGGATAACTTTGAGATCTAAAGATCCAGTTGTTTTACAAAATCCTTTGTTTTCCTTAAGGCAAGATATTTGCAAGCAAAGTAGTAGTATTAAAATGACTTGTGCTAGAATAGAGCAGATTTAAGAGGATTCATATAGCAACCCCAATTTTGTTAGTGTTGAGACATAGTTGATTGATATTGGAAGGTAAGCTATGTCACATGATAAATTTCGGAATGATTTCCTACCTTCTTTAAGTAGACTTCTTGAAAAGTTTCAATTAGATAATTTTATCAAGACGTTAATAACTATACCTGGAACTCAGGCTATATGTGGGATAAAAAAATTGCGTATGATACTTGTCTTGCATTGAAATAAGTGGATAAATAATACTCCACAGGGATTTGGACTTATGGTGTTATGCATCTCCCATTTGTTGGATAAATTTTTATCACCGTTGTGATATATTCTCTCCATTATAATTTATGTGCCGGTGTTTGATTCGGCACAAAGTTTAAGAAAGAAAGAAACCCTTTTGGAACTTGTGGTTTTAAACTTGTCATGTTTGTCATGGTTATGACTTATGCCTGATCATCAAAATAATTGATCTTATAGACCTTTACTATCTTTTTTTCTGCACTCTCTGAAGTCCCAATACAGCCTGGTTGACATTTGTAGCCTATTTTTTGGCCATCAAAGATTCCAAAGTATTCTGTTGTTAATCTGATGCAGCTTTTATATGCAAATTCTCGAGCTTTTTCCCATTTGGTAAATTGGACATTTGAGCAAACTCTATTGCACATACAGTAATTTTCCCCTCAGAAATAGATTAATTAAATATTATTGCCTGACGGCTGCTGAACCTAATATTTGATTAGGCTGATGTTGATGGAAATGGAGTTCTGGACTATGGGGAGTTTGTAGCAGTTATAATCCACTTACAGAGAATGGAAAATGATGAGCATTTTCGTAGAGCATTTATGTTCTTTGACAAGGATGGAAGTGGTTATATTGAGCTTGATGAGCTACGAGAAGCTTTAGCAGATGAATCAGGAGCATGCGACACTGATGTACTGAATGAGATCATGCGCGAAGTTGATACGGACAAGGTTAGACTCGTCTTCTTCTCTCCGTTTACTCCTCCTGCCTCTTCTCATTGCTCTTTCAATATTAAGAGAAACGAGCTAGAATGATTCTTAACATTAATCATTGTTAAAGAAGCTTGTTGGATCTTTTGAAATGCTGAAAGAGATGAAATGTTTTTGGGAATGTAACATGAAAAGTAAATGCTGCACTTGTAAATTTGTCCGATCGTATTTCCCCTTCCAATGTCTCCTGGCTCTGATGTGTCATGCCAGTTTTACATTATTATTGTGTTTTCTCAGGATGGGCAAATCAGTTATGAGGAGTTTGTAGCAATGATGAAGGCAGGAACTGATTGGAGAAAGGCATCTCGTCAATACTCAAGAGAAAGATTCAAAAGCTTAAGTGTTAATCTAATGAAGGATGGGTCTCTACAGCTTCAGGATGTGCTCAGTGGCCAAACAGTCGTTGTTTAAGTTAAAAAGGCTTCAGTTACTATTCTAATGATTTCCATTGGTTGTTTTAATGGGTTTGGATCATAGCAAATCAAAGCAAATCTGATCATCGATATTCCAATTCTTGGAAAATATTGATATTCAGAAGATCAGATCTTTGAGAGTGCGATTCGGAGTATTATGTGGGTACGCTTGGGTTGTACTGCTGGGACTTTTTTCTTGGATATATGGGAAATGAAGAAGGGTTTGAAGTTGGGTGGATGACATGTAGATTAATGCTTTGTTTTAAGGCTTTTGTAGGGTTTTTTTTTTTTTTTTTTTAACAGAAGTTTTACATATTTGTCCCACTTTTGTATATGTGTTGCAAACTTACAATTGCTTTTAAGTAAAGATTTGTATTTATGATTTCCTGAGACTGCACAGGCTGCATATAAACTCTTACTGCACATGTCCTGCCTCCGAATGAATGAAAATTTCCTTTGAGTTTGTGTTTTGCACTTCATTTTCCTTGATCTTCTTGGGAATGGATTTATGCATTTTCAATTATTTGAGAACTAAATGGCAGTTCTTCCTGATCGTATGACTAAACTGGGAATCTCATATGGTTCTTTCATGTTCCTAAATTTTACAGAAGATGCGGATTGGGCAGGATGTTCTAAATTTGTTAGTTGGAACAATTTTCAATATAGAGCCACTGCGGTGACTTGTAAAGGTATGTTCTTTGTCTAGGAAGCTCAGTTCAAAATAATGTTCTTTAACTTTAATACCATGATTTTCTTTTCTAAATTTACAGTTTAATGCTAAGATACGTAGCTGCTAACGAATTTGGTGTTTTAGCTTTGCATTTAGACTTACCTTACTTTTGTTTAGAACCATTTAACATAGAACTTTTCACTGTTTCTCAAGACCTGCATGTCAATTGTCAAATGTCCATGGAAGAGTTCAAGTCTTCCGCTGTGCACTAAACTCATACCTAATAACAGGTATGGCTCAAGAATATGACCCCCCAAAAAAAGGAGAAAAGCTGAAGTGGATCCTAATGGCTTGATGAACTTGAAAAATGAAAACTACTATACATTTATATGAAATTATCTAATCTCATGTGACTGAGGTTTTATTTGGTCCACAGGTGCAACCGTGCAAGTTCACGTGGGCAAACATTTCCCTTCTTTCTAGTTCTACATGAGTAGAAACATATTATTAAAGCTACTTGCCTATTTACCAGTAGGCTTCAACCTAGATGTAAGGGCCCTTATAAAAACTCGAGTTATCCAAATGGGCTCTATTGTGTTCACATAGTTGGTTCATTTGAATTGTCTTCACTTTAGCTAGGTAGTCATAATCCATTTTTTTGCGCGGATTGCCCTTCATTTGGGGTGGTCTTTAAATTTTGCCCTTCATATTTGTGGTCTTTAAATTTTGTCCTTCGCTTGGAAAGGTGGCGAATACCTGAGGTATAGTTTAGTTATGCCTTATGCGGCATACTTTTAGTTATGTCTTGTGGGCACACTTTTAGTTAAGGCATAGAGAGAATACATAAATACCCCCTGGAGATGACACCTTTTTTCAAAAAGACACCGTAACTTTGCGGGGTCCTATGACCCCCCGAACAACTTCAAAATAGTATATATTCACCCTTTTTCGATCAACCCCAAGTATAAGAAGATCTGTGCAACTCACGCATCAATCATCACTTGCCACGTGTCAAATTGATTTTTAAATTTTTTATTTTTCCTATTTGATTCCTTTTCTTTCTTTTCTTTTATTTTTCTTTCCCCCCTTCTTCTTCACCTCAACTTCTATAGAAGTTCCCTCCACCTTAGCCACCCCATCACTACCACTGCACTACCAATTCCACCACAACACCACCGAAAGTTGCCAAACCACCACCAAATAATTAAAATTAGCACCAAACCAAATCTGAAATTTAAATCTACATCCATCCAACTTCTTACCCCCAAATCAATATCCCTTAACGTCACCACTTTCAACCTCCACTTTTAGGAGGGAAAAAAATTAATGAACCCAACTAAAAAAAAAAACCACCATTCCATCTCCAATCAAAATAACATTAACCATCACCAAATTAAACTTTGAAAATTAGAAATCACCTTCAAATCACCATTCCATCTCCGATGACTTACCCCAAGCTCCGTAACAAACATCAAAAGCAAAAAAAGACAGAGAATAAGGACGATTCGGAAAAGTCCATAGAAGAACTATCTTGAAGAAACAGAGGAAAAAACAAAAAGAAAAAAAAGGGTAACCAATTGGGTCTTCTTGGTGAAAAAGATAAGGAAAAAGAAAATATTAAATAAAATAAATAAAGTAAAAGGAAAAGGTATTTTTAATGAAACAAATGCTTAAATGAATTAAAAAAAAAAAAAAAAAAACTTACCTCACGCGCTATTGGAGAGTGAATACACTCTATATGCCACGTGGGCTCATAAGGGGGTGATAAATCCACTGCAAACAAGATTAAAGGGGTGTTAGGACCCCCGCAAAGTTTAAGTGTCTTATTGAAAAAATGTGTCATCTCCGGGGGTATTTATGTATTCTCTCTTAAGGCATAACTAAAAGTTTACGTTGAAAAGTAATATATATATATATATATGCCTCAAGATAAAGTCTGCCGGAGGAGACATAGAGAAATTTAAACTCTTGAAAAGTAAAATAAAATAAAAAATATATGCTTCAAGGCAAAGTCTGCCTCCTCGGGCAGACTTTTAGTTAAATATAACTAAAAGTATGCCGGAGGGGGCATAGCAAAATTCAAATTTTGTCTTACGATTTAAAAAAAAAATTAACTTAGTGGAGTTCGAACCCGGAATTCATGAATTATAGTCGAAGGGCAAAATTTAAAGACCACCCAAAAGAAGGACAATTCTGCGAATTGCCCGTCAAAATCATACTCCGCCTGAGCTTCACATTACCAGATGTTAGGGCCGTCGCTATTTGGCGATTTCTAAAAACCAACCAATCCATTGGATTTCTACGATAATGTCAGCCGAAGGGGTAGGTTCAACGATAACTAACTATACATATTATACTGTGTAGGTTTCCTACTTTTTGATACATAGCTTTTATATAGGTGGTCTTCCCACATTAATAAAATTATGACCTTATAAAAAAGTTATACTCCCTTCGTCTCAATTTGTTTGACACTTTTCGCTTTTCGAGGGTCAAACTTCTTAACTTTGACCATGTGTTTGAATATTAAATCTTTAATTTTTTTAAAATAAAATTGATATAAAAGTACTATAAGTCACCATAATTGATAATTTAAAATATTTAAAAAACATGAGAAAATTACGGTCAAAGAACAACTCATTTGACTCTCGAAAAACGAAAAGTGTCAAACAAATTGAGACGGATGGAGTAGTAGCTAGCTTTAAATAACCTTAGGGTTGTGAATGGAAAGTGAAGTTTCGTGTTTGGTAAAATTGGTTGAAGTGTCGGACTTAAAAGGTGCTAAGACGCCCTTGTCTATAGAACCTAATTATACATGTATGATTTCAGCATTTTCTTCTTTAATACTACGTAGTTTCCTTTTAATTATAGGATGAATGGGTTAAAATCTGAGTAGATAAATTTTAACAGCTAGTGGATTAGGTGCTCTCATATGATAATAATAATAATAATTATAGAAAAAAAAAAGGGGATTAGGTGCTCTCAATAAATGAGGATTTGCAGATCAACTCCTAACTCCTAAGAACTGTTTGGCCATGTGATTTTTAGAATCTTTCTTCCATGTGAGATATGTGCTACGTTTAGAATACAGCCAAACAATTTACAGGAAAGTGGAGATTTAAGGGGATTTATAATTAAGAGTTAGTTAAATGATCAATCATTGCACCCAATGTGCAAATAAAGTGTTCAACTTTCACAATCAGCAGATGGGCAAAAAGCCTAAAGGAATATTGCAGAAATTATTCCTTGGACTTATAGAGAATGTGAGTAACAATTTAGGCTGCATGTAATTAAGTGGTTTGAGTTCTACATATGAAAATGTACATGCTTTTTTTGCTTGACGAAGTGACCCTTCCAGATAGGTACTTTTGAGCATCGTGCTAGATCGGCTCACTTTATTAATTATCCTTTATAACTTTGCCTAACATTTTTTTTGGTTTTAGCTATCCTAATGACATAATCACATCCATCAATGAATTTAGTCTGCCTTTGTGGCTCTTCAACTAAAAAAATAATAATAATCCAACGATGCAACCTTTTAGAAGAACGTAACACATTAGTAGTAAGAAATGGTTCTTTACGATTAGGTAGAGGTCCTTGAGGTAGATATAGAAATGTCAATTAAATTAAAGTGTGTGACAAATTAATCTAAAAGCTAAGCTTAAACAATTAGAGAAACCATACTTTTATATTTTTAATTATGCGTTCAACACGTACCCTCACATGCAAGCATAATTCTTTTTATAGGTCAAAAACGTGAAAATTCTTTTTTATAATGCGTGACGGTGAGAACTCGAAATCAGGAACTCTGTATGCTCTAATATCATGTTGAAGTGTGTCACCATCTCATCTAAAAGTTTAAGCTACTGGAGAAAATGCACATTTATTTACATATACTAGTGTCATTTGACCGATGCTAAGACCGGACCCAAACCGACGTTGAAAATTCAATTTCTAGATATTTTAAAAAAAAATTATGCTCTTGCTTCTTTGTTTTTATAACATCAGTTTAATACTTTTGAAAGACTTATAAATTATTAAAGCACAAAAACTTATCTAAAAGTTAAAAGAAAGTATTTTCCTTAGTTTATATTTTAGATTTTTTAGAACAAAAATCAAACATTTGAAAGCTTTTCTAATTTTCATTTTACTTAATCTTTTTTGAGATTAAAGTATCCGGTGATCGAAACTGAGCTTTTCATTTGTTAAATTAATTTCATTTGTTTCTTTGAATTGAACCCATATTGGCTAACTTATTTTTTATCAAAGATATTACAGTATTCAATTAATGTCAAAAATATTTGATGAAAATATATTGCTGCATGATGAAATCAATAACGCTAACTTACAAATAAATATAAATAATTACAAATGAATATAAATAACTAAAATTCTTGATATTAAAAGAAATTTTTGTAGATGTTTTTTCAAATTAAATCACACACAAAAAAACACTTAAAATTCAATAGAATTAAATTTCTCTTACTTTAAGTTTTCTTTTTCCTTCCAAAAGATGCAAGTTTAAAAAATAACTTTTTTATTTATTTTTCTTAATTTAATGAACCATTTTATGAAATCTACGTTGTAATAACTTTTTCATGTTGAACATAACTATTTTGTCCTAAACTATATAAAATATTGATTATATGTTATTTTGCAAAAAAAATTAATATTAATAAAAGTAAAATATACTTTTTGCAATTGTCTAGTATTATTACTATTTGAAGATCAAATTGTATTTTCTTTAAGTACAATATTTTTTCAAACATTTCAGAATATATATATATATATATATATATATATATATATATATATATATATAACTAATATTTTTTATAGTTACTCATTTAATATAGTAATTTATTAAATAAATTTTATGTGAAAAGCGTGCGCATGTAAAATTTGAATAATTAACTATCGTACTTCGAAATTCATTTTTCGATTGAGACGGAGGCACTATAACTTACATTTTTGATACATTTTTAAAGTATTTAACAATGATATGATTTATTTATATCTATTCTTTTAATTTAAAACTTAATCCAAACTTAAGTGAAATCTTTGTAAATTACTTATATTCGCCAGCATGTACGAGGTAAAATTATAGGAGAATAATAAAAGAATTACTAAAAGGTGTCACATCGCAAACAGACGTGAGCGGCACCCACGCTAGTCCTACAGTGGGCGAACCAATCTCTTAACCCATTATCAAGCCAATTTCGATTACTTAAACTAATTAATAAATATTGCTCACGAATAATGGAATAAAATGTCTGACAATAAAATAAAATAAAATAAAATAAAATAAAATAAAATAAAATAAATAGAAAGTGCGGAAATCTAGCTATTACATCCCCAAAATATGAAAGTCACCGTACAAGGACTCTAACCAACAATGTCCAAAAGAAGAGATACTGTCTAATAATAAACACAATGTCTGGGATGAAAATAGACATCTGAAATAAAGAAAGATCTTCAGGCGGCATGGCACGGATAGGAGCTCACCCTCTGATCACGGTAACTGATAACTCAACTAGATGCAAGGTCTGGAAGACGTCTCTGGCTCAAAATATGCACTCACAAAAAACAAGTGCACAAGTGTAGGTCAATACAAACAACGCGTACTAGTAGGTATCATAGGCCGACTAAGATTAGTATTATGCATGCATACATACATACATACATACATACATACATACATACATAAAATAAATAAAATAGGCAGACAGGCACAACAAACATTTATCACAAATAAGATCCTCAAATAATCTACTTTCAGAATAAGTCACCAATTATCAACAATGAAACACCAATACTCAAGCCGAAAGTAAAACGATAAACAATAAAGTTAACTCTGTCACATATCTGTAACACATGCTAAATGGTAATGTTTTCCCCAAATAGCCATGACCTGCAGGGGACCCATGGTGTCCATGTACCACTCGTTCCGGAAAGAACCTCGGACCATGAGCTCACATTAGGCTATATCGTCACCCGCTGTCAAATGTGCCTTAAAAGATGTATATGTTCCATCTCAATCATTATAAAAAACGTCTCATAATCAAATCACAAGGAATGACTCAAGAACACGTATCAAGTCAACATCAATGAAGTATAACCAAATAACACAAGTCACAATAAGACCCACACATAGTCTGCTTAATGATAATATAATATGAAGCTATCTCAATCATTCTCTGAAGGGTATATATGAACACTTTCCTTGCAACAGTCTTAAAATATAATTCAAGTTTATCAACTTCAACAATGGAGAAACACTTCACACAATTTAATCATACAACTAACAACAATCACCCAAACTCTATGTCCGAAGTCCTAGACATGCTTTCTCTCATAGATTCTACGATATATACAATCAACTAATCAAAGTCTAACTAAAGTAAACCGTAACCTACCTCGAAGCTGAACTGGAACAATGCAATCACTCCGCAACAATTTTTCCTTTCCTCAAAGCTTCAGGACGTTTGAAGTCTAGAATTACAATTCTAAGTAAAGGATCATCAACTTAACAATAACAAATTGGGGATGACAACCCCACTAATTCTACCCTTAATCAAATGGGTTAATTAACCTTAGGATCATAATCATCCTAATGCTAGTCTCAAGCATCATAATGAATCAATTAATGGGTTCTCTAATCATTTCAACCCTACAAATCTGGTTGTAGCCAAAGTTCTTATTTTTGTTGGAACCCTAGGTCTCAACAACCAATTTCCATCATTGAATATCAAGTTCTCATGCTATGAAGCGATAATCTCTACTCTTAGATAATTAAACAACATTAAACAACAATAGACAATACCCATTAATATTCTAGTGTTTCCTCAGTATTTGTGTTCTACCCTTCAATTCCCATTAAAGGTCCTTTGATTGAAACAAGAATAGAATAAGAACATTACGCGAAGAAAGTTAGTTATTAAGGCTTACCCTTGATGGAGAATAGTGCCCTAGCCTTAGAAAGACGCCTCTATGCTCTTGGGAATTGTTTTTTGGATTATGTGAGGAGTGAGGTCGAAATAAGGTATTTAACTTCGGGTTTCTGACTTAATGAGTACCACTGCAGCGGTCCCCGCTTCGCTGTAGCGGCCTCGTTGCAACGAGAACCACCCTCGCTGCAGCGGGCCCTTGAAGAATCCACCCTTCGCTGCAGCGGTGTATTTTAGGAAATGAGCACGGAATTTTTCACATTTTTATACTTAGTCTCTCAAAATCATTCAAGGCCCTATGAACACAAGCCAACAAACAACCCAAGTTAAAAACACATCACAGAGTCACTTATAAGTCATAAAACACAACATAAAACACACCCCAATTTATCTAGGTCCGCTCATTCCTAACCTCGGTAAAGTTCTAGCAAGGGTAGAAAGGTCAAAACACGCATAACGACCAAGCGGGTCGTTACAAAAGAATAAATAAAAAATAAAAATAGCAAATGATAAATGGTAAATAACATGATTAAATAATAAATAGTATTATAAGAATAATATTTAATTTAATATTAAACCTATATTAAGATATAGTTGAATGACGGGATAATTCTTATGTGTCTAAATAAATTCTTAAAGAAAAATTATAATTTGAAACAAATTAAATAATATTTTCATATAAAAGACTCAAATGTGTATGAGTATGTTTTGTAGGGGCCATTATAATTTTTTCATAACATCATCATTTTTAGTAGCATGAACAATTTCTTAAAATTCTCAAAATTTATCAAAATGTGTGAGGAGGTAAAATGAGTCAAAAAAAAAAATCATGTGAGGACTATAAAAAATTGCACATTTTCCCTTATATATAGTAGTAAAAATTATGACTTTAACAAGAAAAAGTGAAAGTTAGTGATCCTATTTTATGTGACGACGTTGGGTTGGTTACTTAGTTTAATACATAGTTTAAAATAAGAATATATATATATATATATATATATTACACTATTGATAAAGTAATGAATCACAAAAAGTAGTTGAAACATTAACTTGATAGGATTAAAGTCGCATTAGTTCAATTTTGGAGATATTAAGAGATCGCCCTGAACTTATCTCCCTTTCTAAATCTTGCCATTCGATGAATTGTAATATATTTGCTTGTATATATTATTATTATCATAAATATTACTAGTAGTATAGTTCCTGGGGAGATCGTACAACCACTCCTTGAGATATTTTATTCAATAAACTATTGAATAGAGCTTGTAGCTGGGTAAGCTAATAATAAATGCCAGACATGGTTCATGAAGTTATAGCATTACATGTGTTGTTCAGCCCATACATTGCGTGGATTGTGGCGTCCCCCAAGACCCTAAAGTTTCATCTCCCCGATTGTACGAGAGCTTTAATTTACGTTTAATGCATATGCGGTTCTCTAAATTTATCCTTTTTTTTTATTTTGTCATCTCAATTAAGTATTATTTCTATTAATTTTCTTAACCCGTCTCAAGTATGTCTATCAAACACAATCCAACTTACATAGTATTCCATCTTCAATGTAGCAACATGCTAATATATATTCTAATTTAATTAAGCCATCTTTTAACTAAGATTAGCAGCAATTGAGAGGGGAAAAAAGAGCATCTCTTAATTAAGCTGGCAGTGAAAGAGCAGAACTAACAGAAACCGAAACATCCATGGACATAAAGAATAACTTACCACATGTCTAAAATATTACTCCGCCTTTATTTCCCTAATTCAATTTCTACTTCTAATAAAAATCAAATTTAAGGGGTTTAATAGACACACTTGAGGACAAGTTCAGGGGGTTTAATAGGAATAACACTGAGGTGTCAAAATGAAAAAAAAAAAAAAAATAGGCAAGTTTAGAGGGTTGCATATGCATTAAGCCTTTAATTTACTACTAACACAATCTCCATGTATGTTTAGAATTTATATCCTCTAAAATTATTCAACACAAGAATAATACTACTCCCTGCGTCCATTTTTACTTGTCATGTATTGACTTGGCACGCCTATTAAGGTGCAAAAAATAGAATGACAATTTTACTTTACTGTAATACTTTTTTAATATAATAAATGCAATATTTTGGGAAATGTATTGAGAAGTGACTATAAAATAATGAGGGTAATTGAGGAAGTAAGTATAAAATTATGTCTTGATTTTCTAAACTAGACAAGTAAAAGTGAAAATCTATTTTTAGTATAGCGGACAAGTAAAAATGGATGGAGGAAATAGTAATTACTATGCCTTAATCCCCAACAAATTACAATCGGTTATATAAATCCTTACTAGTCATTTCTATTTTTAAGCTCAACTCATGTGATCGTAATACTAAATAAAAATAATGATAAAAAATTATTTCACGCACCTTTAAAAATATTTAATAGTCTCAATGATACCGACAATTTATCTATCATCTAAATATTTCACTTAATAGTAACACTTTACTGATTGAATAGCAGTAAGAAGCCAATGTGCAGAAAAGTGGAGTAACTAACTAATGCTTCTTGGTTTTCTAAAATTGTCCAAATTTTGAAATAATTTTTATCAAACTAGTAATATTTGCTATCAGACAAGACGTAACTTCACTGCTGAAGCAATTCGATCAAGTCTATAATAACATTCACGGCTCAATTCACTGAACAGTCATTTTAATTAAGCTTGAAAGAACTGTATAATATTGTTTGAAAATTGAAATCCCTAACTCCTTTTATCCACCGCAATGTGGTCACTTCTGTAAATTTAATCTTATTGATTAAATTATTAGTACAAATTTTGGGATACTTTGGATTACCAAATAAAAGTGGAAATGCCAAAAACAAAATCTCAAATCTGAGCCAAGCTTGTTGCTAAAAGAGATACCAAGAAATAAAATCCAATATATAAGGTGACAAAGCAGTCGGTTGCACTAGTAGATGGTCCACATATATTAATTAACGACGTGTCTACCACATCCAAAATTACGACGACTAAAAAGGCCCTGCGAATTAATGACCACTGTCTCAGCAAATCAAAAGTAGACATCATTTCTATTTCAGCTCAAGAAAATCAAATAGGTTACTTATTTTAGTGAGTTGTATACCATTATTCCTAACTATATATTACTCCGATAACGTAATGGAAGGTCCCATCAAAGAAACAGTGATACCGCATTATTATATATATATATAAGAAAATTAGGTAAAGTATGAGGTGTTACGGATGGGTACGGAAGGTACCTTGTTTGGGAAGGGGACAAATATCATGTGATGTGGTTTTCAAATTTGGTGTTTGTATTGCTACTATGGCCTTTGGTTTAGTCCACAAGTCAGTCAAATTGGTTTACAAAATCATGATGCTATATATATGCCGCGTGTCTTCTTTCCCTTTTCCCTTTGTCGCAATGCCCATCCTTCCATTCCTCCATACTGTTGCTCTAGTTTTTTTTTTTTTTTTTTAATTACTTTGGTATTATATTTTTTTTTTCTTCCAACTTTGCTTCGAAATCTTCTCCTTTGAGCAGCGAATTCATCGAAAATAAAATCTCTCTCACAAAGGTAGAATTAAGATTTATTTACATCGTATTTTCTCCAGACCCCACTTGTGAGATTACAATGAATGTATATGTTATTATTATATTATTACTCTAGTTTTTGGCTTCTCAGTATCCATTGATTGATTAAAATTGAAGGGATAGTTAGACGGTAATTGATAATGACGAGATTACTATCTAAATATTTCTTACTTTAAGGGCACTTTATTTTTCCCCCCCAAAAAAAAAAAACGTAGTTCCCTTGTTATCAGTACACTCATATATATATATATATATATATATATATACTATTTTAAAAGCATGAATATA
Organism: Lycium barbarum; assembly: GCF_019175385.1. Classification (NCBI taxonomy): domain Eukaryota; kingdom Viridiplantae; phylum Streptophyta; class Magnoliopsida; order Solanales; family Solanaceae; genus Lycium; species Lycium barbarum. Next base: position 134,006,285 of record NC_083339.1, read on the forward strand.
AATGTTGGTTGATCAAAATATCTTTTAACTATCGAACGACTTTTATACCCTTAATAAGCTCTAATCATATTTCTTTTCTATAATATTAATGTACAAAAAAGTAAAATACTTCATTAGTTGTATAGTTGAAATCAAAATATAATGGTGTATTCTTATCTTTTAAAAAAACGAATTCGTAGCATAACAATTTCAATCCTAATAATAATCAAATTCTTGGACTTATTTCATTCTTGAACAGTAAAAAGATCCAATTTTTTTTTTTTTTAAATTCCAATCCTATTCACAATCAAACTCTCCCGTAGGACATATATTTTATATATCTTAGTTTTTTTTCTCGTGCAATGCTAAAAAGCATATTTTTATTGTTAACTCTACTTAGAGTACCCAAGTTATTAGGTATAAAAAGAGCTACAAACGTACGTACACTAAATATATTTATCTGTAGTATACATTTCTAAAACACAATGGTTCAATTATATCAGGATCCTTGAAGATGCATCTAAAGGTAAGAGGCGTGATACCTTGATAGGTTATCGAATGTGGGTTATTTCTATTTTAATAGTTTGTAAGGATTAAATATTTTTCACTATATATTGTAAACTAGAAAAGTTAGTGTAATTATAAAATTGGGAATGTTAAATTGTCTAATAACATCTTTTACCTCACTATTATAGTTAATGTCCAATAATATTTTTGTAATATAATGTAATTACAAGTAATATAATGTAATCACAAGTAATATTACCTAACATTTTTTATGCGATAATTGATAGGGAATAATGTGCAACGCACATTCATAGAGACTAGTATACATATATATATATATATATATATATATATATATATATATATATATATATATATATATATATGTTGTAGGGATCTATCTAGTAGCTCAGTTGGTTGGCTACCTGAACTTTCACCTTGTTGGTGAGGGTTCGAATCCCACGTTATAATCCTCTTCCCATTAACCCCCGCCCCCAACACCCCCAGCCCACCCAATGTAATAATAATAATAAAAAAATAAAAAAAGTACACGTATATTTTTCAAAAATAAAATAAAAAATACACGCATAATTCTTGTTCTGCATTCTATTCCATATAATTAATGTATTAATAGATACATCAATTCTAACATAATTTTATGCGACTGTTATTAATTAGTACCATCAATCAAATGTTACTACTACTACTACAACAACAACGACGTACCCAGTGAAATCCACAATGTGGAGTCTAGGGAGGATAAAGTATACGTGTAACGACCCGATATTTTTACTCTCAAATGAATTTTAGAGTTATTCCCTTAATTATAACTTACTAATTTTAACGGATTTCATATCGGAGGGGTAACTATGGAATATAGTCCACATCATATGCTTATATTTATTTATTTTCTTGAAAGTGTTAGTAGTATATATATATAGTTTGAGATAGTCAGTTAATTATGCATAATGGGCCAATATCACATTATATGGATTGAATAATTAAGGATTTAAATATTTTTTTTTTAAAAGAAGGAGTGGGCCGAGTCACCCCCAAATTGCAGGCCACGTTTAAGAGGTTATTAATTTTTAAAAAAAATTCTGGTATTGAGAAGGAAACATTGTAGCATCATCAGGAGAGGATTTGGTAAGTGTACTGAGAGTGGGAGAAGTAGAAGTCCAAACTATCGTATTCAGGTACTATGCTAAATTTATTCTATAGCTATGTTTCATGAATTGAATTAGAATGAGAGTACAGTTACTTCTTTATGACATAATGAAAAGAATTGACCTTTTGGGGGACACAATGATTATGGGGTAAGTGATGGTGTTTAATAGGCATTGGGAATAGCAATATAATCTTTTTATAATGGACAACTTTTCAAGATTATAGTTCCACTTTTATTTGCACAGAGAATTCGTTTGGGGCTTCTGAAATATTGTTAGACTAGTTTTATAAATTACAACTAATGGGTCGGTAAAGATTAGAAAGACAGAATCTCTACCGTAGTCTGTAGGGAAAGCATTTTTTAAAACCAGTGCATTTTTTTATGTGAGTAATTGAAGGGATAAGTCGACTAATAGCATGTCAATTATTGGACTTTGAACCCGAGGTGTCTTACAATTATGAGATTAGTTTCTCTTCACTAATTTGGACTCGTTATTTATGTTTTGAATAGATTGAGGCTATCGGATATAGTTTGAAGAGATTTTGGCGTTTCAAGAGAGGTTTGCGGATGCTTATAAGGCAAGTTAGGCTTAAACTCTTAGTTTACTTGATTTTCATAAAAAGCATATGGTTTGTGTTGTATATATGCATTTAAACCATTTAGTTCGTGTGAGTGGGCAAGCATGATCTAAATTGGATAATTTCCAAGTTTCTAAAGTAATGACCGTATGAGTCCTTTAGCGTAATTTCGCTTAAATAGATATTATTTATATAAATGTAAAGTTTAGAAGTGGTATTGAATGGATGTATGTTCCACTTATCATATCTTCAGAGGGGCATACTTTCACAGGACTCATTGATGTTCGGTGAGAGATAGATGCTAGAATTTTAAGTAACTCGGGTAAGATGGGGGTAAATAATGCCCTCTCCGGAAGACGGGGTAAAACATAGACAAATACGTACTATGTCCCGTGAGCATACATTCAGATTCAGTGTATTTCATGTGTTGCTCGTCTGGGTAAGATGGGGGTAAATAATGCCCTCTCCGAAAAACGGGGTAAGACATAGATAAATACGTACTATGTCCCGTGAGCATAGATTCAGATTTAGAGTATTTCATGTTCTGCTTGGTTGTGCTTCATGATTTTAGCTTTAGCTTCAGTGTTTGTATATATTTAATATACTTGTACTGTGTAATTGCTTTTATGCATTATTAGGGATTTCAAAGACTTGCCCCGGGGATAAGCTGAGAGTGTCGATGATCTTGCTGGGTCTTTTAGACTCACACTTGTTGATGTTGTATGTGTGTAGGTGTGGTTAACGGTGACCAGGTAGCCGATCCTTGATTCATTCCAGCTTTGTTCAGTCTAGTTCAGTAGAGGTGAGCCACCATTAGATCATGGCGGCCTCTTCTTCTTTAGTTGACTTAGTAGTATTCCGAGTTTCATCTCGTACTTTTCTATTCAGACTAGTAGTTCCATGACTTAGACATTTTTATGGGGTTTATGGGCAAGACTCAGTATTTGTATTTCGCTTCCGCACTTTTCATTATATGATGAGACTTTGCGTATTATTCATTTTATTCGTTAATTTTCGCATGATTTGCTTAGAGGGTTCGCCTTATGGGTAGAAGCTCGTCAGGTGCCCGATCACGGCCTGAATGTCAGATTTGGGTCGTGACAATACGCTGATCTTATCCCTACAATGTACGGAGCTGGCTGTTTTCGAAAGACCCTCAGCTCAAGAGAAAGTGCGGCAAAAAAAGGTCAGATAAGGACAAACAATTCAAAGCAGTATGAAAATGAAATAGAGAAAGATCAAAGACCGTGATAAAACAATCTGGAAAAAAAGAAATAGATGAATAAAATACTCAAAGTACAAGGAATAATAGATAGTAGTAGAAAATCAAGGACAAGAAACTATAGGGCAAAACTGAGAATACTAAGTACTAAGTAGAATGACGAAAATACTACTTATCCTACCGGGAAGGAAAATAATACTAGTCCTACCACTTGCCTTCTATCCTAATCCTCGATCTCCACACCGTCCTATATATCTAGGGTCATGTCCTCTTTAAGTTGAAGACTTGTCATGACCTGCCTGATCACCTCTCCCCTCAGAGGCGGATCCATAATTTAAACTCTATGGGTTCAATTCTGAGATTCTTAGCATTAAATCCATTATATTTTTAAAGTTGTGGGTTCACATCTACTATTTATTATAATTTTAATAAATTTTTATACATAAATTTATGCTCCGCATCGAAAGTTGGAGATTCAATTGAACTCTCATCTAACATGCTAGATATGCCTCTGCGTCCCCATATTTCTTCGGTCTACCTCTACCTTTCGTCCGGCCCTCCATCGATACCCTCTCACATCAATCAAACATTACTAAATGTACAATATTTAATTATTTTTCTTATGCGATCAACCAAACCAGTAATTGTATCACTTTATGTGTGATTTTGTGCTAAAATTAATATTTGTGCGGTACAACCGGCCAAACAACCCATTATGGTGTTGTATGATTCGCCTACCAAACTATGCTGGGATTATAATACTAAGATTCATGATCCCGAGTTAATTAATTAGAACTTAGAATTTCATTTAATTTGCTTCATTGCATTGAAAATAGAATATATGGTGTTAATTGAAGAGATTTGGATAAATTTTTAATTTTAATTTTAATTTTGAAAAATCTGCGAGAAGCTTTGACAAAAAGACAATTTTGTCATTTTACTTGTTTTATTAAAATATAACTAGTTTTTGAATTGTTATCACACTGAATGTGATATAAACTTGTGGCCAGTGACGGAGTCAGGATTTATACTAAAGGGGTTCAAAAGTATAAATGAGTAAACAAACGAAAAAGTCAAGGGAGTTCAATATCTATTATATATACATAAAAAAATAATTTTAATCTTGTATATACAAGATAATTTTTTGTGTCGAAGGGAGTTCGGATGAACCCCATAGCCCCTACCTGCATCTGCCCCTGCTTGTGGCCAGATTTTGATAAGTTTTAGTATTCTTAAAGGGTACGTCTTCCCTTTAAGAAAAAAAAAAGTCTCTTCAAATACAATTGACAGTAATAGGCGTGTTATTGTTTTCTGCATGCAAATTAACGTTCGGAACATTGAGGAAAAAATATTACTACAAAGACAAAGGCCAATAGAATAAAAGCTAAAAGAGAATCCAAATCAGCGAGAAAATGACTCAGCAACGTACTAGCTTTGCAATTGCAAGCTGTTACCTTTTGTGATAATGCTTTGATGACGGGATATTCCAATTCTAAACAATCATTCTACTCTGGCAAAAGAGTTTGAAAAAGCTAAGGTTAAGGAACCAGAAGGCAAAAGACCAACTGACAATCACTTAAAAGCTAAATCATTCGCTTAACTTTTTAATTAAGTATGACTTAAAAATATATACATAACATGCATGCCACAACTTTCTTTTTATTAACAGAGAAAATACATAAAATTACTTCTAAATTTGTCTCAAAAACTCACTTTAGCAATTAAATTTTTCGGGCAATTCTTTAACCCCCTAAACAACTTATAAGTGAATTATGTTCAACCTTACTTTGCCCAAACTAGTTGAGAGTTGGGTATTGTTTCACCATTTGCTTTGTGATTCGTTCACGTTATTTTAATAATTTTTTTATAAATTCGTCAAAACTAGCTAAAAAATAATTACATAAATCCCGAGCCGCCCCAAATAAAGAAGCCGACTCATTTCCAAACAAACACCCATAAACTTAGTTTAGCACTTCTCAGTGGTTATTTATTTAGGTTTTCCCTTCTTCTTCCTTCTTTCCTTACTTTCTCCCCATATCCATGGCTATAAGTTGCACATTCATGGCAAAGAAAAATCCAGTTATCAAATCCACAACACACACGCCCAAACAATCCGCCCATAATTCAATGGGCTTCACAACAAGATAACTTATAGATGAGAAAGGTGATTTATAAGGGTTAATATCTAAGAAAGGTGATCTAACCAGTATTTTAGAAATAAAACATGCTCGTGGTTAACCTCATCGGAAAAAAGGTGTCAACGAACAAATTTTGGAACCAACTAAACCCACATCTAATTAGAACCCATCAACTAATTTAATATTTCTTTTGTTTATGTGTAACATCAAATCTATCAATTAAATTTATTTACTAAGAGCCCGTTTGGATTGATTTATAAGTTGGTCAAATCAGCTTATAACCCTTTTTTTAACTTATTTGGGTATTTAGTAAAATAAAAAACAACTTATATTAAATTAAAAAATGCTTAAAATAAATCAAAACCAAAAAATTGCTCAACCGCAATTTATTTTTTTTGTCTTAAAAGTTATTTTGAATTGACCGACAACTTTACTCTTTTATTTTTTATATTTTTTATTAATTACAATACTATCCTTACCTCTAAGAGCCCTTTAAACACTTTTATCCAAACACGTAATTGTTCATTTATAAAATAACTTTCAGCACTAAAAAAATACTTTCAGCAGTTATGTTTAAAAATCACTTTTTTTTTCAGCTAATCCAAACGAACTCTAAGAAACAAATAAGAAAAAAAAGATGGCGTGAAGGGACGGAGATGGCGTCGGAAATTGTAGGTACAGGAGAAACAAAGAGAAAGACGAGTGGGAAAGGTGCTGGTGTACAAGCAAGAAAGAGAAAGAGGTGGAAATAAGAAAGAAAAAATAAAAAAAGGAAAACAGATAATCCACAACGGAAAATAATAAATAACTAATAATGATTCGTGTACAATTGAGACCATTTTTTAGTGTTATTTTTCCGTTTCAAGCGCTTTTAGAAAATTGATGACAATCTCTTTCTGTTTCAAGCGCTTTAGTTACCGGTGTCAAAAGAATATGAAAAATTGATCGAACCGACCGAACCAAATCATATCGAATTAATTTATAGTGTTTTTTTAATAAAATTGTGATTTTTTATTTAAGTTTAAAACCATCCCGAACAATTAGGGTGGTCTTTTTAATTTATTAAAAAAAGGGGGAAATCCCGAACCGAATAGCTTTACATGTATTAAAATATATTTTATATATTACAAATATATTAAATTAAATATATAAAATATATTTTATAAGTTATGTTTCAAATATAAAAAAGATTTTTGGCCACTGGACATATATGTATCAAATTCAACTTGTGGTTTCTGTGGCCTATAAGCTGATGTTTGTTTTGGCTCAATTGATCAACATTATTGTCTTTAGCAAGTTACTCTTCTCCCTGGTCAATCAGTGAGGGATTCACGTCATGATGATATTATCGTTGTTGTCCTGCTACTTAATATAACACATTTCAGTTTAATTACTTTGTGTAGTTTTTTAATAGCTTTTACATTAAATATTTCAAAAGAAATAAATAGAAGTTATATTTGATGGTGTGCTACAAATAGGTTTGTAGAGGTCTGCGTCGTTAACCGAAAATTAACCAAATCGTACCGATATAGAAGAAAAACTAAGATAATGGGACGGTTTTGAAAAGTCTAATTTTGATTATACAAAATAAAATAATGGAAAAATTGGGTTGGTTTAATTTTTTAAGAATAACCGACCAAACCGTCCCATTGATACCCCTACTTTTAGTGTTATTTTTCTGTTTCAAGCGCTTTTAGTGTATAATGATAAATTATCCCTTTATATTCTAAATTGTAAAAAATGGTAATAATGATAAAAAATGGTAATAAATGTAAGCCGCAATCCCTAGTAAAGGTAAGGTGTGTCGCAACAACTTTGGTCAAAGTTCGGGGATACTAGTGTCTTATCCCTACTTAATAATAATGGTAAAATAGGTATATCATGATAAATTATCTCTTTATTTTCTAAATTGTACTAATAAAAGTGACATATCTTTTGTATAGTGGACAAGTAAAAATAAACGGAGTGATTACAATAATTTGTGACATGCACGGCCCTCTAAGCTCACTGTAAAGGCAATAAGAGAAGTTTAAAAAAAATATTTACTTTAATTACCTGAAAACAAATTATTTAATGTTGACATCTTTTTCGAATCCGTCAACCAATGACCAAACATGGTGTTTTGGTAGAGAACTGTTCGGAATTGGTAGCACAGTCTTAATTAATTCGATGGATTACGTGGTCTCCGTTTAATAGATTTTCTTAAGGACCACAAAGTTAATTATCTGAGAAAAACAGGAGTTCATTAAGTTGTTCAACAATGATTGACGAACTATGATTAAAAAAAAAAAAATCAATGAGTAACTGAGAAAAATAGGGTTTGTTGTGTTGTCAATATTAAGTTGATGATTGAATTATTTATCTTAACTTTTATTTTTTAATGAAGAAAACAAACATCATAACATCTTGACAAGATGATGGTAACGCAACTAAACAACACCGCAGAAAAAGAAAAAAGAAATCTATTGCGGTATAATATCTTTATATTATTTGATATTATTTGGTAGCATATTTGTAGGGAGATAATTACCATATATTAGTTAGTTTCCTTATTTCACTAATTACCATATATTAGTTAGTTTCCTTGTTTCACTAGGATCTTAGTTTCCTTGTTTCACTAGGGTTCAAGATTGTATCCTATATATATTCTCTGTTGGTAAATGAATGGAACAAGTCAAGATTGTATAGTTTCTACATGGTATCAGGCCACACGTTTTTTTTCTTCTCTTCATCGTAAATTTCCATGGCCGATGACGCCGTACCTCCTCCACCACCACCCAAAATTGAGTCTAATTCTCCCTATTTTCTCGGTCCTCAAGATCGACCCGGGGATTATATCACGCTTACTCGTTTCAAGGGCACATCAAATAACGCTGCCGTCGGTCAGCACTTTACTTCCGAACAATGGAAGGCTATTACGGGATTTTTTGGTAATGCTACAATTCCCGAAAATCGCTTGAATGGTAAGTTTGATGTTTTTTCTTGGATTATTGACACTGGTGCTACTCATCATGTTACCGGTGAGAAATCTTGGTTGTTTAATGTCCATATTGTTGATTGTCCTATTGGTTTGCCTAATGGTGAAAAGGTGCTTGCTTCTTTGGAAGGTTTTGTTCGACTGTCAGATAAAATCACCTTACATCATGTCCTTTATGTGCCTTATTTACGTTGCAACTTACTCTCCGTCCCCCAACTTACTGATAATTTACATACTATTGTCTCTTTTAATTCTTATATGTGTGCTATTCATGACCCACTGAAGGAGCTGATTGGAACGGGAGTTAGGAGGGACGGACTATACTATTTTAGCAAACCGGACGTGGTGCAACATGTGTCTACTGTCGTGGCAACGTCCGTATTGGAATTGTGGCATCGACGATTGGGGCATCCTTCCGAGAGAGTAGTTAAGTTGCTTCCTCATGTCAGTAGTGATAAGAGTAGTTTAGCAAAGGATTGTGAAGTGTGTTTACGTGCTAAGCATCCTAGAGACAAATTTCCTTTAAGTGATAATAATGCATCTAGAATATTTGAGAAAATACATTGTGATTTGTGGGGCCCATATCGCCATGTTTCGTCGTGTGGAGCTCGTTATTTTTTAACAATTGTTGATGATTTTTCCCGAGCTGTTTGGATTTACTTGTTGGTTGATAAAACAGAAGTGTTTCCAATGTTTATGGCTTTTGTTGCTATGATTGATCGACAATTTAATCAAACAATTAAAGTTGTACAAAGTGATAATGGTACAGAATTTAATTGTTTGATCGATTATTTTTCCGCCACTGGTATTTTGTTTCAAACCTCTTGTGTGGGTACTCCACAACAGAATGGGAGGGTAGAGAGGAAGTATAAACATGTGTTGAATGTTGCGAGGGCTCTCAGATTTCAGGCCAATTTGCCTATTTTTTTCTGGGGTGAATGTGTTCTTGCTGCATCTCATCTCATAAATTGTACCCCCACACCCAAATTGGAAAATAAAACACCTTTTGAAATTTTATTCAATAAACCTCCTTCTTTTGATGATATTCGTACTTTTGGGTGTTTGTGCTTTGCTCATAATCAAAAAACTCAAGGTGACAAATTTGCTAATCGGAGCAGAAAGTGTTTGTTTGTGGGATATCCATTTGGTAAGAAGGGGTGGCGGTTGTTTGATCTTGATACGAAGGAATTTTTTGTCTCTCGTGATGTAAAGTTTGTGAAGGATGTGTTTCCTTTTGCTTGTCCGGAAGATGTTAATATTTCGTCTAGTTTTTTTTATGGAGGTGCTGAAATTGATCGTGATTTTATAGTGTACGGGGATGAATTAGGGGGCGAAGTTGATAGTTCGGAGGCTGCCGAGCAGTAGCCGCAAACCACTGCCCAACAAGCGCCTACTGGCAGCCAGGCCGAGCTGCAGCCAGCGGCCACTGTCCAGCCCGCTGGGAACCCAGCACCCGCTGGCAGCGATGGGGGGGGGGGGCAGCAACACCATACCCCAGTCACGACTATGGAAGGTGGCTTGGGGCGTGGTTTTCGGGAGAAATTTCCCTCTGTTGTGCTTCGTGATTATGTGACACACTCAGTTTTTGCTAATAGTCCGTCCCCTACAACTCCTGTTACCAATCAATCCTCAGGTACTCCCTATCCTTTGGCACACTATATTAATTGTGACAATTTTTCTGTAAATTATCGTAAGTTTCTTGCAGCTATTATTTCGAGTAAGGATCCTAAGACCTTCAAAGAAGCCACGAAACACGAAGGTTGGAGACATTCAATGAAAGAAGAGATACGTGCATTGGAAGACAATGGTACATGGACTTTGGAACATCTTCCTCCGGGTAAGAAAGCACTTGGTAATCAGTGGGTGTACAAGACCAAGTTTTTGTCAAATGGAGATGTGGAACGGCTCAAATCGCGCTTGGTTGTGTTGGGAAATCATCAATAAGCGGGGATTGACTACAATGAAACTTTTGCTCCGGTCGCCAAGATGACTACTGTTCGAGCCTTCCTAGCCATTGCAGCATCCAAAAATTGAGAACTTCACCAAATGGATGTTCATAATGCCTTTTTACATGGTGACCTTGATGAGGAGGTGTATATGAAGCTCCCTCCCGGGTTTGAAAGTCCAGATCCTACGTTGGTGTGTCGTTTGCGCAAATTGCTATATGGGTTGAAACAGGCCCCTAGATGTTGGTTTGCAAAATTAGTAACTGCTTTGAAAGGGTACGGTTTCCTTCAATCTTATTCTGATTATTCTCTTTTTACATTTACTAGAGGGAATATTCAGATTAATATCTTGGTTTATGTTGATGATCTTATTATTTCTGGGAATGATTCCGCTGCACTTGCAACTTTCAAAGCCTATTTGAGTGATTGTTTCAAAATGAAAGACCTTGGGTCTCTCAAATATTTTTTGGGTATTGAAGTAGCTTGTAGTTCATCAGGGTTGTTTTTGTGTCAACGCAAGTATACTCTTGATATTATCTCTGAAGCAGGATTGTTAGGTACAAAGCCAAGTGGGTTCCCTATTGAGCAAAATCATAAACTTGGCCTTGCAAATGGAGATTTGTTGTCGGATCCGGAGGTCTACCGTAGATTAGTCGAGCGTTTGATTTATTTGGGGGTCACTCGACCGGACTTGACATATTCTGTTCATATTTTGTCTCAATTCATGCAAGAACCCCGGATTGAACATTGGGAAGCGGCCTTACGAGTGGTCCGTTATTTGAAAGGCACACCAGGACAGGGTATTTTGTTACGTGCCGACAGTGAGTTGACTTTGCAGGGATGGTGTGATTCTGATTGGGCGGCTTGTCCGCTTACTCGTCGTTCGTTGACAGGTTGGCTAGTATTTCTAGGTCAATCTCCCATCTCTTGGAAGACAAAGAAGCAGCACACAGTTTCTAGATCTTCTGCAGAGGCTGAATATAGGTCCATGGTTGCGGTCACTTGTGAGTTGAAGTGGCTGAGAGGTCTGTTGTTGAGTTTAGGTATACAACATCCCAAGGCGATCAAATTGTTTTGTGATAGTCAGTCCGCTTTGCACATCGCAAAAAATTCGGTTTTCCATGAACGAACAAAGCACATTGAGGTAGATTGTCACTTTGTTCGTGATGCAATTAATGAATGTTTGATTTCTCCGTCACACGTTTCAACATCTTCATAATTGGCAGACATTTTTACCAAAGCTCTCGGCAAAACTCAGTTTGACTTCTTGCTTTCCAAGTTGGGCATTTTTTATTCCCATGCTCCAACTTGAGGGGGGGGGGGGTTATTCGGTATAATATCTTTATATTATTTGATATTATTAGGTAGCATATTTGTAGGGAGATAATTACCATATATTAGTTAGTTTCCTTGTTTCACTAATTACCATATATTAGTTAGGTTCCTTGTTTCACTAGGATCTTAGTTTCCTTGTTTCAGTAGGGTTCAAGATTGTATGCTATATATATTCTCTCTTGGTGAATGAATGGAACAAGTCAAGATTGTATAGTTTCTACAAAATCACTGCTGGACACAATTCAAGGTCTTTAATGTAGTGTTACGTTTTCAATTGCCAGAATCAAACAAATCTGATGGTTTTCTTCTTTGGATCTTAGTTCTTATCAGATATTCATCAGACTTTAATTGATTCTTTAGTTTGCGTATAATTAGTAATTTTAATAACTTACATGAAAATCTAATTCTTTAAATTAAAAGGATAAGTCTTCACGAATTAATTAACTACGCTGTAAAACTCAAATTTCTGCATCAAGTAAATCATAGTGTGCGCTAATTAATCCACTGGGGTCACGAACAAAAGCTAACATCTAGAAGCGAGAAAATTAATCCTGTGATTCTTTGGTATCGATATGCTACAATTACATAGTAAAATATTACTGCTATACTAAATGTATAATTCTTACGCATGCAGCCCTCAAAAGAACTCAACAAATTTTATTTCATCTTTAGTTACATGGCTTACATCAGGCGTGGCCAATAAATTAAGGAAACATGGCTCAAGTTTAGAAGTTAGGTAATACAACCAAAATAGTTGGTGAGAATGATTAAGAAAAAGAACACAGAGATCCTGTTTGGTTGGGCTTATGACTATGAGCTGTTTGCAACTTATAAGCTAAAAAAAAAAAAAATTAGGGTAGTCTAACTTATTTATTTTTTTTGGCTCAGCTTATAAGCTGCTTTAGATAAGCTAAGTCAAATGGGCCAAATTATTTTTTTGAGTTTATTTTAAGCACAAAATGACTTTAAGCTGGTCAGTCAAACACTCAAAAAGACTGAAAACAGCTTATAAGCAACTTATAAGCCAATCCAAACGGGCTCTAATAGTCACTAGTAAGTAATGTACGGATAGATAGGATGTTAGAAGAAAAGGAGAAAATAAAGACTGAAGATCATATGAAATACTACTCCATCTGTTCACTTTTATTTATTCACTTTTATTTATTCATTATTCTAAAAAAGCATATCAAGAGAAAGATAATTTTATTTTTTCTCTTTTGCCCTTAACATTAACCATTCATTCCTCAAATCATTTTTCAAGTTCATTGAATCTATACATTATTAATATGGGTATTATGGTCAAAATATGCAATTCATTTAGTGTTTCTCGAAAGACGTGTAAAGTTTAATGTGGAAAAGTAAAAATAAAAGGAGGAAATATTAGGATAGTGGAATAAACAAGAAAGCACGAATTGAGGAAAACAATGTTAGCATAATTAAGTATCATGACTTTTTTGTGTCCCTTTGTAATCAAATCAAATCAAATAAAATCAAATCCAACTTTTCTAGCTCAAAAAGAAGGAAAAGGAATCAAGAGTGAAAGTAAATCGAAACCACTGTATACAGAGATCCAATGTTTCTCCAATTAGTGGAGTAACGTATCGAGAATCAACTTTTTGTGGATATGTCATTAGCATTTTGTTTTCTTGTTTCATATTTAGTGTCCAGTATCTGTTTTGCGGCCGGGCTAATTCAAGTTTTACACCGAAAAGTCCACTTTGGGGGTAAAATTATCATTTACTAAAAATGACTTCATTCTCCAAATTCAACTCAAGACCTCTGGTTAAGAATGAATAAAATTTACTACCCCACAACTACCGGTTGGTGGTGTTATTAATTACTACTCTTCCGTCTCAAAAAGATTGTTCTCTTTTGATTTGACATAAAGTTTAACAAATAAAGGAAGGATTTTGAAATGTGTGGTCCAAAACAAGCCTTAGATATTTGTGTGACTGTAAATCATCTTATAAAGTTAAATTGTTTCTAAATATAGAGCCTGTTTGGATGGGCTTAAAAAAAGTAGATTATAAGCTGTTTTCAGCTTATAAGCTGCTTTAGATAAGTGGGCAATTCACAGAATTGCCCTTCTTTTGGGATGGTCTTTAAATTTTGCCTCTCATATTTGAAATCTTTAAATTTTGTCCTTCGGCTAAAACCCATGGATTCCAGGTTCGAACCCCCACTCAGTCAAAAATTTTAAAAAAAACTCGCAAGGCAGCGTTTAAATTTTGCTATACCCTCACCGGCATACACTTGTTAAGGAATTACCAAAGTTATGCCAAACCCGTCATACTTATGCCTTTTGGGCAGACTTGGCATAAGTATGCCGGATCCGGCATAACTTTGATAATTCCTTCACAAGTTTATGTCGGATCCGGCATACTTATGGGCAAACTTTTAGTTAAGCCTTAACTAAAAGTCTTTTCCTAGTTATGCCTTATGAGACAGACTTTTAGTTAAGGCATAACTTTTCCTTTAGACATAGACTTTGTTTTATAAGCCAAATTTGGTTAGTTCAAACTCTACATATTGGCAACCAAATTGAACTTAACATCAGCAAAGCAATAACGCTGGGAAAGAAACAGATCATACATTGGCAGAAACAAAGCATGCTCATAAAAGGCTGATATATTTTATCTACTGGTGCATCGTAGGATGTGTCAATTTGCACAACTTGGTAAGTGCAAATACTAACAGACTGAGGTACATTTGCAACATTTAAGACCTGAATATGCATTAAGATACATTTAGTTAGAACAGAACATCTACATTCTTTATTGGTTTGTTATGATTTACTGGTTTGGTCCCATTAAACGTTTGTCCATAAATATGGCTGATCCGACATAAACTTGTTAAGGAATTATCATAGTTATGCCGGACCCGGCATAAGTTTGTTAAGGAATTACCAAAGTTATGCCGGACCCGGCATACTTATGCCAAGTATGCTCATAAGGCAGAGTATGCCCGGTCCGGCATAACTTTGGTAATTCCTTAACAAGTGTATGCCGGGTCCGATATACACGCGACCCAAATCTTGCCTTGCAATTTTTTTTAATTTATGCTTGAGCGGGGGTTTAAACCCAGAACCTCATGATTTCTGCGTGAACGCAAAGGGCAAAAATTAAAGACCAGCAATATGAGGGGCATAATTTAAAGACCACAAATATGAGGGCTAAAATCTAAAGACCACTCCAAAAGAAGGGCAATCCGCGCAAAAAAATAGGGGTGGGCGTTCGGTTTTTCGGTTCGATTTTATCAAACTTCAGTTTGACTATTTCGGGTTCGGTGTTTTGAAGATGGACACCGAATACCGAACCCAACTACTTCGGTTCGGTTCTTTCGGTTTCGGTTTTTTAAAGTTCGGTTCGGTTCAGTTTCGGTTTTTTCAATTCAATTTTTTTGATATGATATTAGAAGAGATTCCATTGACACTAATTCATATTCTTAAAAGCAATAAAACATAAAACTGATAAATTGAAATCAAAATCAAACAAACAGGATACACAAGAACAGAAAACTATAATCATGATATAGGATTACTAGGTGTTATATACATACTGTAAGAATAATTAAGAAAACACATAAAGGACATACATTAATCCTAAAGACACATCCTAGTTACCTTCCTTTGTTAAGGATATTTAATTTTCTTAACTGAAGTGGAAAATTAGGGATACAAATGCAAAAGAGGACTTGTTACAATTAGGTTTTTTCTGGCTTTAAACTTAATGGGTCTGGACTATTTTAATTTTTTTGGGTAATGTATTAAATTTTGGTGCGCATTCGGTTTTTTGGTTCAGTTTTATCAAACTTCGGTTCGGCTATTTCGGTTTCGGTTTTTTGACGGTGGACACCAAACACCGAACCAAACTAGTTCGATTCGGTTCGCTTTGTTGAAGTTTCGGTTCAGTTTTTCGATTTTCGGTATTTATGCCCAGCCCTACAAAAAATGTTGATAAACTAAGCCAAACGGGCCCAATTAATCTTTTGGGCTTATTTTAAGCACAAAATCACTTTAAGTTGGCTAGCCAAACACTCAAAAAAGGTGAAAACAACTTATAAGCCAATCCAAACATGCTCATAGAAAGGATACGATTTTTTTAGAGTAAAATTTACTTGGCATAGGTTCCATTATTACCTATTTATGGTACATAACTAAACTTTTCAATAATTATATTTAGTAGCTAAAATATATCATATTTACTTCACATAGCTACCATGTTTTTACCACTCATCTGATAACTTCCCACTCCCCTAAATTTAAGCAAAAAAAAAATGTGTCTCTCTCCTACCTCCTAAATAGACGCCATTATTCACCATATCCATTACTTTCATCCAATTTCAAATCAGTTTTTCAATTATTCAACTTCTTTTTTATCTCTAATTAACTACTCATTGATTTCTCTCACGTTTCAAATCTAATTCCCAAAATAAAGTAAGATTCTATACAGATTTTTATTTTTTACCGTGTATTTAACCTATATTTTGGGTGTTTTTTTTTTTCGTTTGAATCAGGAATGCAAGTCTAAGTAATTAACTATCAGTGTTTGTTCTTGGTTGTTTTTTCTTAGATTCAATTGGAATGACTAAGAAAGCTGCTACTCCGATGAGAAATACAGGTATACAACCCGAATGTGGGATTCCTAATTTTTCTTTGGGAATTTCTCAAAATGAAACTGCCATTGCAGGCTCTTATGCTGAGAATCGTTCAAAAAGAATTAACGATCCTAGGCGTTCTAAGGAATATGTTAATTCGAAGAGTAAACAACAAAAAAAATTGAAAAAGGTTTTTCAAATGGAGAAACAAAAGAAGAGAAAGGCTGGTGACAATGTTGTTAATGTTAAGGGCAAAAAAATGCTAAAGCCAAACATAATGTGGATGAGGATGATGATGAAGAGGTATATTTATATTGTATTTTCAGTATATTTAATTCTTTTTTTTAGTTCAGTTATTACATATCTGTGAATTAACCAGATCTATATTATATGTGCATTTTAAGTATATTTTCTGTGTTTTTTTTACACATTTTTCTTCAGTTATTTCGTGTTTATTGTTCTTCACCATAACTGTGATTTTTAAGTACATTCAGTTATTTTGTGTATATTTTGTTGACAGTTATTACAGTGATTTTTAAAAAATTTAAGTACATTCAGTTATTATTTTGTTGACAGTTATTTTGTGTATATTTTTAAGTACATTCAGTCGATATATGTCATCATACGTGTTTTTTGGCATGTTGTTTCAGGTATCTAAATTTTTGGTTACCAAGCACCCTGCTGTGGCACCATCTATGTGTAGATACACGAATGTTAATGTAATGCAAGATATTAGAGGCAAACTAACAGATCCACAGATGGATATGTTTAGGAATTCTTGTTTTGGTAAATATCTTAGAATGCAGCAATTGGATGTACAAGCACAGATTTTTCGGTGCTTTATGGTCAAAGAACTTAGGGGCAGTACATATAGGTGCTTTACATTTGAAATAAATGGTAAAGTTCTGCGTTTTGGCCTTAGAGAATTTACACTGATCACTGGGCTAGATTGTTTATCTGATGAAAATGATTTTGTTTATGATAACTCAAAACCGAATAGGCTTATGGTTGAGTATTTTGGTAGAAATCATGAGAACTAACTGCCAATTAAAAGACACGAGCTTATTGAGTGTTTCAACAAGACTGTCTGGGATGATAAAGGGAATGACGCAGTCAAGATGACAATATTGTATTTCATAAATATGTGGGTACATTGTGGTGAGCCAAACTCAACAAACATACCAAGGATCCATTTTGATGTTGTAGAGGACGGGAGATATAATGAGTATCCTTGGGGTAAAGATTCGTTTAGAGAGTTGGTTGTAAGCATCGGGCAGAAATATGCTGGTTTTAAGAGATATTATAGGATTCATGATTTGCCGCTTGCTATGCTAGTATGGTTGTATGAATGTTGCTCAAAAGTCCCGTCCACCATTGCAGTTAAGACGTGGAATTTAATTCCTAGAATTTTGAACTGGCGGACTACGGAAGGAAAACCAGAATTCAAGAGATTGATGGATGGCATGTTCAGAGACGATAAAAATCCGGTAAAACAGTCTTTTAACAGTTTTGTGTCTTTTACCATTTAACTGTTTTAATATCTTTGTTTTACATGCTATATTTTGATTATATTTTGTCTATATTTATGAAATAAGTCATTTGTGATCAATATATTTTGACTATATTTTCCTCATATTTTTAGTATGTTACCAATGTAGATATATACGGTAATATAGTTTCTAGATTTTGTTGTTCACAGTCTTGTAGATTTGAGGAAGTTGTGCCAACACCCCATGAGTTGGAAACTCTTAAATTGCCTCCTGTTGCACATGACATACCTGACGTCAAACATGGAGTTGATGGTGTACATGGTACTGATTTGGTAGACGATGATTACGATGATTTTAGTACCACACCACCGCATCTGTCCAGTGGCAAACAACAACAAAGGAGTGCCAATTTTGATTCCCCGCGAGGCAAGAAACGAACACAGTTTCCAGTTTCTGTTCCTCCTTCCAGGAAACAACCATCACGGAAGGAATCTGGGATAAAAGGGACAAGGAAACCAGATGCACCTACAGCACCCCGAACAAATGAGTTTAAACTGATAAGGGAAGAGATTCGGATTTTCAAGAAAGAAGTAGGCGTTTTGTTTTCAATATGTTTTTTTTACTTCATATTGCTTGTGTCAAGTAATTAACAATTCTAATTCTATTTTTTGTCTTTCAAAACTGTAGGTGTTTGACTACATGGATAACAACTTCAAAAAGTTGTTAGATGCAATAAAGGGCAATCAAACACCAGATAAGGTAAAAATCAACACTAAAAATGGAAATTATTTACTTTTTAAGTTATTTTGATATATTTATTGGAAGACTTTATATTTTCTTTTGGAAAATTTTAAAGGTCGGAGACACAATGTTGCAAGCTGACTTGCATAGTGATGGTGGGATTTCTCAAGGCAATCAAAGTGGCGGTGCAGTAAAGCTTTCAACTAAAGAGAATCAAGGTGGTGGTGCCACTTCCGCGCAGAGGAGTCATCCAGTGGTACTCATTTTTTCTTTCACTTTTCTATATTTGCAGTATATTTTTCAAAGTGAAAATATTGAATTTTTAGCTGTGTTTAGTATTACCTATAGTGTATTTACATATATAGTTTTCACATGGTGATTTGTTAGTAGTGTTCTTTTTTATGTATCTATTTGTGCTATTTTTTGTTATGATTGTGTTTATATATACTAGCAGTGCTATATTTTTTTTGGATTGATATTTTAATATTAGTTTTTCATATATGTTGTGGTTGTATTTTAATTGTATTTTGATTATTATGTTCAATGTTACTTATTCTGGTTTCTGTTTACTATATTTCAGGCATATTTACCATATATTTTCTCTATATTTATATGAAACTTTTAACTTTTATAGCAGTGCTATATATGTGTATATGTGTATCTGTTTTGCTGATGCCTTTAAATTCATTTGAACCATGTTTTTATTGTTTTAGCTTG
Source organism: Lycium barbarum (assembly GCF_019175385.1). NCBI lineage: Eukaryota > Viridiplantae > Streptophyta > Magnoliopsida > Solanales > Solanaceae > Lycium > Lycium barbarum. The sequence continues at coordinate 134,025,679 of NC_083339.1, forward strand.
AGGGAGTTGGGTTGCCAATTAATGATCCGGTTTATGTTGTTGATGTGGATAAAGAAACCGGAGTTAAAAGTGATGCACTAACAGATGGAGTGCCCATAACACCAATCCATTTAAATTTTGATGTAAGTACTGAAATGTGACTTTTAAGTGCCAATCGCATATCGTTTTGATAAGCAACAATTGACAAACACCAGTCGTTTTTTTCTTGTTTTTTATTTCAGGAATCTCAGCAAATCGGCGATATGGAGAATGCTAATGCTGAATTTACCGCACCAGAGGAAATGGTAGCGGACTTGCTAGTCAACTGCCCTTTAGCATGTGTTATTCCTCTCGGTCCTCCTCCAGTACCACGAGATGATCAAACCGGTTTTTCAAGTTTAAGGACTCCTCAGAATGTGGATAATAACCCGGTAACCATCTCTCAGTGGATGATTCCTGATTCTCAGATACCAATCCAACTTGGAGTACAACCAACAACCGGACAAAGTTCAACTAATGAAACTGAACAGCAAGTTGGAGTACAATCGATCGTTGGCCACAGTTCAAGTGATGAAACTGGACAACAAGTTCCCGTACAACCAAATGCGGGTCAAAGCTCAAGTGGTGAGACTGCACAGTTTTCAAACTCTGAAAAACAGATCATTGTCCATCCAGGTGCTGCCCGAGAAAGAAAACCAAGCAAATACAACTTGTCCCCTTATTGTCTTAATTTCAGCTCAGCGGGTTCTTCTGCCAAAAATATCAGTCCTTGCATTTATCAGAAAAAACACCCATTTGTTGACCACCCTATAAATGCCCCGTTAGATACTTCGTTTCTTCAAGAATATCAAAAGTGGCTTGAGAAGGATCTGTTGAAATCGCATGACAAAAGGTACTTATTGTCACAACTTGTTTTTTTAGTTTTCCAGAATTCAATTATCAATAAACTTAACGTATGTTCTTTCCATTGTTGATATACATGAAGCCAAAGGAAAATCATTACAGAAAGAACAAGGAAGGACTCGATCCTGCGGATGCCGAACTTTGGTTGCATTTAGGCGTTACAGCCGTAGCCGACAAAAACTGGTTCTACTTGTTATCTATGGATGGGCAACTTTGGACTGATGAGGTTTGATATCTTTTCTGCTTGTTATCTAAGTTTTTTATGTTTTATAATAGAATTACAATGTGATGTATCTAGAGTATAGTTTTTAATATATTTGACATATATATATATATATATATATATATATATATATATATATATATATATATATATATATATATATATATATATATATATATATAGTTCACAATTTTGTATTTACATTAAGACTGTATTGTATTTTTAGAATATTGTCATCATTATATTTGCACTATATTTAATATACAGACATTAATTTACTAGTTGAGCATAGTACTGTCCAGGTATACAGAATTGTATTTTTACTATATTTAAGATTATATTTCACTATATTTACTACATATACAACAATATTTTTTTTGAACATAGTATTGATTATAGTCACTGAATTGATGTTTTTACAACATATTGATGTTATTTTCTACTACCTACGCAAGAAGGGGAAGTATCACAATAACAACAATTATAGATTCACCACTGTCAGCTGTATTTTTCACACTTTAGTTGCTGAAATTTACAAATCTTGGGAAAATCCTGATTCATCCACATGTGTCGCCAGTAAGGAAAATGAACTGTGTGAGTACATTAACGGGCACAGGCTGTTGGCTAATGTACCATGGTATACTGTTGACAACGTACTAATTCCTGTCAACATAAAAGAGGAAAATCACTGAATTTTGGTTGTGATATCATTCACTGACAGGTCTGCTCTCATCCAATGAAAAGATCATTCATTTTTCTACAAATTTTATATGTTTGTTTTTTCGTATATTTTGTTTTTACAAACAGGTCCATTTACGTATACAACTCATACCGAGCTGCAGGGCATGATGCTGTCGTTAGAGTCGGAGTGAAAATGTTGGCTACTCTTGTGACACACAGTCTACAAATGACTGATTTCTATGAGAAGAAGGCGGATATAGATTTTGCCACACATCCTTATTACAGAAATAGAGAACAGACCGACAACTTTGACATTGTGAATGTAGACAATCTCCCGCAACAAGCTCCCTCTAGCATGTAAGAATCTCTTACAATAAAAAACACAATAAATACATCTTTTTTTTCGTGGGTTTTGATAAGTAAATTTTTTGATCATTTTTGTTTCAGGGATTGTGGTGTGTATGTGGCAGCCTTCGCTGAATACTTGAGCTCAAGTGCAGTCATCCCAACCGAATTCGATGCAAAATTACTCCGTATGAGATACGGCTCCCTTTTATGCGACTATGCATGGGATAAGTCAAACAACAATGCATCAAGTGATAACGAGCAGCCTCCAAGACCAATTAGACCGGCAGTTGATTACGATGCAGTTGATAAAGAGGATCTTGATTAGGCCACCGATTCATTTGTGTTTTTGATTTTCATGTTGAACAATAGCATAGTTGGTTGCGACTTTTGTTGCTGTTTTTTCATTTTGGACATATTGTTTCATGTGCAGTAATCTTTTTTAGGATGATTAATATTGAACACCACCTTATGGTTTTTATATTGTTGTTTCTTTCAAGTATGTTATTTTTTCAATGCATAAATTCCATTTTTCATTATCTGTGAAATGTATTCATTTAACAAAGTAGTATATATAACCATTTAAATACAGTCGATATATACAGAAAATATAACTCAGATATATTCCATAAGTTCATTTTTTAAATTACAGTTTGTTAAAAAATTTAAAATTTCATCTAAATACACTTCAAATATATGTAAAATATATATCAAATATAGTTAACAGTAAACCAGAATAAGTATTATCTACCAGATCAGACAAAATGCAACTAAAATATAGCCAAAATATATACGAAATACAACTATTAAATCATAAATGCAAAACAAAAGGTCAAATCAGTCAACATAGAGTAGACTTTCCAAATACCATTTAACCACCAATATAGCATTACATTGAAAAACATCGGATGTTCAACCATGTGAAATACAATCATACTAGAATAATATGAATTCATTTTTTATTTTTAACTGAAATTTAAAGTAGAATTGTCTTAACAAATAAAATCAAAATGGACTTATTTATTCTTCTTATTGAGCGGCGGATTATCACACGAATGCCTATTATGACCAAGACGTCCACATTTACCGCAGGAATTGCTGCGTTTACCAATCATCAACTCCTGTAATGGCTTGTCCCTCTTCTTTTTTGGCCTCCCAGGGGGTCTTTTATAGATCGGTGGCATAACAACTTCATCTAATATACTTTTAGGAACATTCCACTCGGTCTCATCGGGAAGAGGATCAACTGGCACATCATATGTGTTCACAACTGTTTCCGGCTTGAATAAATCCGAACAATATACATCAGCAGTCAAATTTTTATTCTTCAATACTGCCCATGCATGAGAACACGGTATCTCGTCCAGTTGGAACATCCTGCAGCTGCAAGTTTTCTTCTTCAAATCTATTATGAAACGCCTCGGTCCATCATTCACTGTGTAAACATATTCAGTTGACGCTTCAACCTGAGAACCATTTAACAAATAAACAAGCATTACCTGAGCAGTTTTACCATATTGGGAATATATATAAATATACATTACATATGGTAAAATATAGATTAAATTTTTGTGTTGCAAACAAAGATACTTTCATTCGTATTGATTTGTACTCGTTGATCGACAACATCTCTTGATGCCGCCTCATCAGTGTTGTGAATGTGTAGGTACCATTTTTTCTATTTGTGCAATTCCATCTACCAAACATCTTCCTCACTTCTTCAAGGAAATCAAAAATATGTAACTCTCTTGCAGCAACCAGTTTTCCATTAATACATTCGGCTATATTCGAAGTCATTGTCCATCCTCTATTAACAGGTGAATAAAGCCTAGACCATTTATCTCTTCCAGCATCTTCTAGGTATCGTTTTACCCGAATATCAACATTTCCAATCTTCTCCATCAATTTATCGAACTCATCCTGGCTGTATGCTTTCGCTAGTGAATAAAATATAGGACTCAGCACCTCACTTTTTGTTGTGTATTGCTTTGTCACATTTTTCCACAAATTCCATATACAAGCCAAATGAGGAACAGTAGGATACACCTTAGAAACTGCGTGTATTATGCTTTCATGTCCGTCGGACACAACTTATTATTCTCAGAATCTATCACACCATACGCTAGTGGTAGGATATTACCTACAAAAATCAGTATATATTTATAATATTTTCAACACATACTTCAACTGAATTTGATCTCACACTGTATTTTTAGCACCATCATTTATAAAACAACAGTATATATTTACAATATATTTACCTCATATTTACAGTGTATTTCAACGTATAATATTCACAAATTAACACCAGCAATACATCCAGAGTATGTTTTTAGCAGCTTTATTTGCAAATCAATAAGCATAATGTTGTATTTATAAAAAAAAAACATTCATAGAATAGAATTACACATACCTGCTCCATCCAAAGTACTTGCCGACACAAATGTACCATTATACGTTGATTTAAGGTGTGCACCATCCACTACAACTATTGGTCTACAACACTCGAATCCCTTTATGAATGCTTTGAGTGCTACAAACAAATACATAAACTCATTTTCTGGTGATTTATGCATTTTAACGAGCGATCCAGGATACGTTTTATCAAGTATGTATATATATGCCGACAACTTCTTGTATGAATCAGCTGGATCACCTCTGAAATCTTTTATAGCCTTCTCTCTAGCTCTCCATGCCATCATATAAGAAACATCTACGCCGAATTCATTCTTAACATCGTCTATTATATCCCCAGGTGTGACCTTCCTTTTATGGTTAGTTATTTTCGCCTTCACAACCGTTTCTCCAATAAACCAACTTATTGCTTGCCTTTGTGAATACACCTTGTCCTTCAACGGACATGTATGTTCGTCATCGAAAGCTCTAACCCTGAACATTTCAGAATCCCCAATTCTCGACGCTCTGAATTTCCATTTACATTCCGACGACCAACATGCCAGAGTGTAGCTACATAATACAATGCAAATAGTACATATTGAATCAATTAAATACAGTATAAATATACAAAAAATATATCAGAATATATTGCATCAAACATTTTTAAAATTAACAGTGTGCTAAATAAGTTAACAAATCATCTTAATACAGTACAAATATAACAAAAATACATCTGCACTTTCTGTTACCAGAATACATTTAGAAAATCATACCTTATAGCATCCGATCTCTCTGTTTTGAAATTGAATCTTTCACGAATTGCGTATTTCGTCATCGCAATTTTCAAAGTTTCCTTATCCTGGTAAATTTGATCGACAAAAACTCCTTTCGCTTCCGGTTTCGAAATTACCAAATTGTTATCATTCCCAAACAAAACAACAGCGTTTACTGTAGAATCACAAACTTTCATATCATCCCGATTCTCGCTATATCCAATTTGCAGCACATCATCTCCAATAATACGATTACCAGTTGCACCATCCTCAACATCCAAATCATGAATACTAACGCACATTGGATACATCCCCAAAACTCTATTTTCTCTCTTAAGCTCAACGTACACACGAACTCCCATATCGTTGTGTATTTCAATTGGTTGAAAATCGCCTTCAACAGTATATTTTATTGAAATAGTTTTCCTAACAGTATCCACGCCTAATTGATTTGTAATCGTACAAACTAACTCATCGTAATTGCAATTATCAATGAATACAACAACATCAATTTTGTAATTCACAAAACAGTTCTGATCGTTCCAAAAACCAGAATGACGGATCAACGCAGTTACGCTTGTCATTATCCTGTTGTTTTCGAATACAACAATGTGTTATATTCAATTTAGCTGAAACAATTTCAGAAAAGACGAACAAAAAAAAAAAGTTTGCAGTGAAAAAATCGTTACCTCAATTATGAACTCAACTTGATGAAATCAAATATATATTCGTCGTGATAATCAAGTTCTGTTCACTGGTTTGATATTGTTATTTTTCAAAGGTTTTTGAACCTTTTTATTTTTGGTTAAAAATATGATTGTAATGTTTGAATTCAATTTTTTTTTTTGAATTTGTTAGCTGTTTGAATGAGATATGGAATCAGATATGGAATGGGAGGATATTTGCATGAATCAGGGAACAATAGAATCGATTCTAATTTAAATTGAAACAAATTTTGTTTTCATAAATATAGCACTGTCAGTTAGACTCGCGTCTGTATTTCCGGCTTTCCGCTATATTTATGCTATATTTTTGTATACCCGACTATTAGATAAATATAGGGTCATCTAGTTACGAATTGTAAATATAGAATATGTAGTTATAGATTGTTAGAAAGAATTAAAAGGTAGCTGTTTATGAAAATTTTACTTTTTTAGAACAGACTTAAAAAAAAAAAAGAATAAACTTTTTGGGACAGAGAGGGAGTAGCTTGCAGCATAAAGTTGTTAGAAATCGGCTCATAAAGGTAGATATCATAGCATGTCTAGGAAAAGAGCAATTTGGGATGCATGTATCTTTGATTCTGTCTCTAAAATTTTATGATTCAGTGTTGTGACTGACTAAAACAGTTCTCCAGTTAGGCGGCATAAAGAGTTATTATGTTTCAACTATAATCCTCTTTGGTGTTTAATATTTTGTATTCCAATAACATCAAGATTAATTATTTCTTTTTTGTCAGACATTGGCACCAATGATTGAGAACTAAATTTGCTGGGAAAAAAAAAAGAAAGAAAGAAAGAAAAGAAGAGTGTCTTTGTTGTCAACCTAGCTAGTAGGATTAAGGTTAAATGTGTAAATATTTCTACGCTGTCATTGTAGGACTTCAATAAGAAGTACGTAAATTACTACCTTTATCAAGTTATTAAATAACATTCATAATAAAAAATTATTGGTAATAGTTTTATATGTGCTATAATAATGTAAATATTCTTTTTCAATTACAATGCATAAAATTTAAACTCGACTTCAGTTAGCCAACCTAGAGGTCAGTGGCGAAGCTAAAAATTTGATGGGGGTGTGCGAATTTTCTTCTCACTCCTGTTAAGGGTGTGCAAAATTAAATATATACTCATAATAGCTAACATTTAACGTATGTACACCGCGTAATTTTCCGTTAAAGGGTGTGCTCCTAACCATCCTTCGCCTAAGGTGGCTCTGCCCATGCTAGAGGTAGATGTGCATCACGAAAACAACCCCGGAGAAAAGAACGGAAACTATTTTTTTCACCACATTTATATAGTGACATATACTCCGAAGCAAAGGTGAATAAGAAATTTAAATTAGATGAATTCAATTTTTAAGATTTTTAATAACACAAACTGCATCATCTAATGGTCCGAAGGTGGCAAAATTTTAGGAAAAGGACAGTAATTGATTTGTTGATTGTTTGGTCAGGCAACAAGAAGTGGTCAAACTGTACTCTTCTGCTCTACCACAAGAAAATAACTGTATTTTAATTCTGATTCTGACATATTAAATCTCTGTTGTTTCGCCGATTTTTCGATTTGCCAGTAAGCATAAGACTAGAATATCCTTTGGTCTTTTAAATATGATAAATAAATAAACGGAGCTTCTGTAATTTGGTTTATTGATTTAGCCTTTGATTCAATCAGTAAGTTTAAAATTTAGAGGCATATGCAAGAACTGATTCCCACGTTACCTATTATTTTGTCGAGGCGAAATCCCTTCTGTAGTAGGTATAATTAGGTAATGCCATGTGACTATATATCAAAATTTCATGTACTGGAGAATATTATTGTCATTTTTTCCTAAAAGAAAATAGTTTTAAATTGTGGGTGCCACATGAACCTGACTAACACTTATTTCGTTCTACCTAACAATTCATATTCCTTTTTAATTCTACCAGGGCAGGTACGCAATTGCAATTAGTTCACTTTTTCATTCATGAGCAAAATCTTACACAATAACAAAATTTCAAATGTGGACCACCATATTTATTTCAGAATTTTGAAAAATATGGATGGAGTGGAAAATAGGTCGGCTCGAGCCCCAAGAACAGGCGTAACACTTATTTCGTTCAAGATTTCAGATATTTGCTTTAATTGTACTAAAGAAATAAAGGCAAAAGAAAAAAACAAATAAGAAGTACTCCCAAGTTCTAACTTATAATATATCCGTTTATTTAATTTTAAAATATTTTAACATAATTAACACCATTTTACTAGTATTATTATTTTATAAAACTTTAAAGATCTTAAACATTCATAATCACTTATTTAAACTTTGATTAACTTTTCTCTAATCAAATTAATTGTTAATCATTAATTTAATATTTTAAAATGTTTCGAAATTAGCACTACATTTTTCTCTTAAAATGGTTCATAGAGCCTGGATGGGCTTATGCCTATAAGCTACAAACAACTTATAAGTTAAAAAAAATAAGTTGGGTAGTCTAACTTTTTTTTTTTTTTGCTTATAAGCTGTTTTCAGCTTATAAGCTGCTTTAGATAAGCTAAGTCAAATGGGCCAAATTATTTTTTTGAGCTTATTTTAAGCACAAAATGACTTTAAGCTAGCCAGCCAAACACTCAAAAAAGTTGAAAACAGCTTATAAGCAATTTATAAGACAATCCAAACGGGCTCATAATGTTCGACTACATTTTATTAGCTATAATATTTACATTTTTTAAAGCTACACTTTGATTGGATGTTCTTATCAAATTAAATCTTATATTCATATCATAGCAATTAAAAGTTATTAATAGTATGTTAAATATTGGCTGGATATAAAGCAGTAGCGGAGTCAGAATTTTTATTAACGGGGTTCAAAAATATAAATAAATAAACACACGGAGAAGCCAAGAGAGTTCAACATCTACTATATATACATAAAAAATAAATTTTATCTCAGTGTAATTTTTCATAAAGTTTTGTAATAAAAGTAATGCTGATGCGAAACCCAAAAAAAAAAGAAAAAGAGAAATAGAAGAAGTCTTGCAATATAAATCAAAATTTAAGTGAGAACAAACTCCCTCTGTTTCAATTTATGTGAGGTTGTTCAGATTTTAAGAGTTAAATAACCTTTTTATAAATCTTTTAAATATTATATTTATTGTCATTTATAATAAATAATTTTTTTTATAATTCTTTTAAATATTATATTTATTGTCATTTATTATAACTTTTATATAATTTTAAAATATATAAATTTCATTTTAAAAAATGTATAAATTTATATATGGATTCAAGATAAAAATTAAGAAATTTAACCGTCTAAAATCTTAAATACGAAACATAAAGAAAAGAAATACAGAAGAACAGATAGTATTTGTAAGTGTTTACCACTCTATCTACCTAGGATTAGTAGTTTTGGTGACACTTCGGTTTTTTATAAAATCCAACTTCTCTACTAAAAAAATCCAATCTTTTTGTTCTTGGTTCCCCTCTTTTCTGCCTAACTTTACCAAATTATGTTGCTTTAGTGAATTCTATTTATGGTGCTACTGATCTGAGACAGTGTTAACAAAGGGGAAACAACTAAGTTTAAGGAAGATGTCTGAGAAGCCTGAAGTGCTAGATGCTGTCTTAAAGGAAACTGTTGATTTGGTAATGTTTTTGAGAATTAATTTTTTTTGGGGGACTTGCTATTTTTGTTTCTTGATGTTTTTTTTTTTATTTTGCAGGAAAATATACCCATTGAGGAAGTTTTTGAGAATTTGAGATGTACCAAAGATGGACTTACTGCTACTGCTGCTCAAGAAAGGTTGGCCATTTTTGGGTACAACAAGCTTGAGGAGAAGAAGGTGTTTACTTATCCTTTGCTAACTTTTCGTCTTTTAACTGCAATTGTGCTCCAACCTTTCATTTTCTTTAGTTATTTCTCCTGAATTTTATTTGTTTGTAATGCTTTCACTGGCAAGTACTGGTCTTTTTTCCTTTGTTTTTCTGTTTGTTCATCAGTTTGTATTAGTTTCACTAAGGCTGAAAAAGAAGTGTATTGATGTCAATTTGCTCATTGATAGCTTTAGTTCCTTATATAGAAAATGGTTTTTGATTTATGGTGTTTGTTACCTACCAAAGCTGGACTGCAGTAAATGCTTACGATGTTGTTTCCTTTGCTTATTGTTAGAGGTAGGGAGTAATTCTTTATTGGTGTATTACAGGAGAGCAAATTCTTGAAATTTTTGGGTTTTATGTGGAACCCTCTCTCATGGGTTATGGAGGCTGCTGCTATCATGGCAATTGCTTTGGCAAATGGAGGAGTAAGAACTCGCATTTTGAATTACAATTCTATTCTTTTTTTTTTTTTTTTTGCTGGTTCCTGTAAACTCAGTGCAAGCACATTTGGACTCTTCTAGGGAAAGCCACCGGATTGGCAGGATTTTGTGGGTATCATCACATTGCTCATAATCAACTCAACAATTAGTTTTATCGAGGAGAACAATGCTGGAAATGCAGCAGCTGCGCTGATGGCTCGGCTTGCTCCAAAAGCCAAGGTACTAGACATAATCTCTTTCTCCTGTTTCCATTTGACTGTAAATAGACCTTGTTGTCTTACAAACAGAAATTCATGAATATATTTAGTTAGAGTTTTTGTTCTGAGTTGTTTGAATGTTTGCACCTGTCTTTGTGGAGGTTCTTCGAGATGGAAAATGGGACGAGGAAGATGCTGCTGTTCTAGTGCCTGGGGACATAATCAGTATTAAACTGGGAGATATCGTTCCAGCTGATGCTCGTCTTCTCGAGGGTGATCCGCTCAAAATTGATCAGGTGATTAAAGTTTATGATCGCATGCAGTATCTGCATTCAATCTACCTTTTTCCTGATAATGCCACTATACTTTTCTCTCAACTTGCAGTCTGCTTTGACTGGCGAATCTCTTCCTGTAACAAAAGGTCCTGGAGATGGTGTCTACTCTGGTTCCACGTGTAAGCAGGGAGAGATAGAAGCTCTTGTGATTGCTACAGGGGTTCATACATTTTTTGGGAAGGCAGCTCACCTTGTTGACAGTACAAACCAAGTGGGACACTTTCAGAAGGCAAGTAGTGTCTTTTCTCTGCTAATCCATGCAAATGATCTTGATTATCTGACTTTTATGAAATCTTACATTACAAATGATGTTTATGGTTATCGTCAGGTTTTGACTGCTATAGGAAACTTCTGCATCTGTTCAATTGCAGTAGGGATGATAATAGAGATTATTGTGATGTACCCTATCCAACACCGCAAATACCGTCCCGGGATAGACAATCTTCTTGTGCTTCTCATTGGTGGGATTCCAATTGCCATGCCAACTGTTCTCTCAGTCACGATGGCAATTGGTTCTCATCGTCTTGCTCAACAGGTTTGTTAATATTACCATCTCTTGAATTTTTGAGCTATTGTTGTGGGGCCCTTCTGCTATGTGAATGCTTATTTGATCAATTTTTAACTATACAGGGGGCCATTACGAAAAGAATGACGGCTATAGAGGAGATGGCTGGCATGGATGTTTTATGCAGTGACAAGACAGGAACCCTAACACTGAACAAGCTGAGTGTTGACAAAGCCCTTATTGAGGTGAGAATTAAAGAGTTTAGTCCAATGCGTGATTGCTCGTGTACTTATTCCACTAGTAGAGCTGTGATTTTCTTTTTGGTTTGTTCTTGTTAATTGTTCAGGTATTTGCCAAAGGTGTTGATGCAGACACTGTAGTTCTAATGGCAGCTCGAGCCTCTCGAATTGAGAACCAGGATGCGATTGATACTGCTATTGTTGGGATGTTGGCTGACCCAAAAGAGGTAACTTTTACCACTGTGTGACCTTATGATTTATGTGTGCACCCCAACCCGGAGATTGCTTTAACAGTTGCCATTAATATAGGCACGTGCTGGCATTCGTGAAATACACTTCCTTCCTTTCAATCCAACTGATAAACGAACAGCACTTACTTATCTTGATGGTGAGGGAAAAATGCATAGGGTCAGCAAAGGTGCACCGGAGCAGGTACTTTAGTTATCACACAATGCAGTCCTTCTTTGCTGTTTTACCTTTGTTTGCATGTTCTAATCCACAGCTGCAATATGTATTCAGATTCTAAATCTTGCACACAACAAGTCAGATATAGAACGTAGAGTTCATGCGGTGATTGATAAGTTTGCCGAGCGGGGCTTGCGTTCGCTTGGTGTGGCATATCAGGTACTTTCATTTTCTTTTATCATCTCCAGATCTCATCACTTCTATATATAAATTGGATAGACCAAATCCACAACTTTGGGTTATAATAACGGAATGCCTCCAGGAGAGGAGACTAGTGATCAATTCTCTTTATGCCCAAGTCCTATGCTTGCTGCGAACAAAAGGTTTTATCTATTTGATTATGCATGTTTTCCAATTTTCCATGCAGGAAGTTCCAGAGGGAAGAAAGGAGAGCGCTGGGGGTCCATGGCAGTTCATTGGTCTCCTACCTTTGTTTGATCCACCTAGGCACGACAGTGCTGAGACTATAAGGAGGGCTTTAAACCTCGGAGTAAATGTCAAAATGATCACAGGTATTATGTGGTTTCTCATATTAGACAATCTCATTCAATGTGTTGTTGGCAATTGGTATTGACGGCTATGGATTCTTACTGCCCCTCCCCTGGGGCTAGAGAGAAAGAGTTAGAGGAAATGGTGTATTATATGAGATGAGATTTCCAAGTTGTGACTAAATTAATATGGTAGTAAACTCTTATACGAATCCTTGGTTGGATAGCATGATTGACAGATTTTGATCTATAGATACTACTCCTGATTCTGCCTTGGGAAAGTTAAATGCTGACTTGCTGTCGTTTTATTTTTCTTTTTATGTTATTTTATTTTGGGTGAGGAGAGAGAACAATGAGTAAGAGTTGGATTGATAGAGTAGGCACTATTTTGTCCTGTGGCTGCTTGAAAGTGTAATGATGCTACCTGTATCTTGCCATTTCATTTTAATATGTCAATAAGAATCTCTTCAATCTCTCATTGTTGAATCTTAAACACTAATAATTTTGACCATCAACTTGTATCTTTTTATATTGCTTTCCATTGTAGAAATGCTGAGATGTAATTAATTGGAAGAGATTGTGCATATTAGTGTTGGTTGGTCACTACCCAGTGTAATCCCACAATAGTGGGGTCTGGGGAGGGTAAGATGTACGCAGCCTTACCCCTACCTGGGTAGGGAGGCTGTTTCCGATTGACCCTCGACTTAAAAAAAAAATTGCACGCTTATTTGATGCTTAATGGCTTAGCGTTTGTACTTTTATAGGGGATCAACTGGCAATTGGAAAAGAAACTGGACGCCGCCTGGGAATGGGTACAAATATGTATCCTTCATCTGCTCTATTGGGACAGACTAAGGATGAATCAATCTCTGCTTTACCAATTGATGAACTTATAGAGAAGGCTGATGGTTTTGCTGGTGTTTTCCCTGGTATTTATTTTTTGAATCACTCTTTTGCATATCTAGTTGTGCTCTTCAGTATAGAACTTTGGTTAAAAAGACGATTGGCCTTCGCTGATACCATGTCTTGGTCATTGCTATAGAGCACAAATATGAGATAGTAAAGCGCTTGCAAGCTAGGAAACATATCTGTGGTATGACTGGTGATGGAGTCAATGATGCGCCTGCTCTTAAAAAAGCTGATATCGGGATTGCTGTTGATGATGCCACTGATGCGGCTCGTAGTGCTTCTGATATTGTCCTTACTGAACCTGGTCTTAGTGTCATCATCAGTGCTGTTTTGACCAGTCGAGCAATCTTTCAAAGGATGAAAAACTACACGGTATTCTTTTTTCATTTTGGGATTGGTTCAGAAATTTAAGATAAAATTGTTAACTAAGGACAATGCCTTGAATTTTGAAATGAGTTAAATGCTCTTAATCTGTCTTTTAGCTATGATATGGATAACTCATGCGATTATGTATTTTTTGCATTGGCAGATATATGCTGTTTCCATCACAATCCGTATTGTGGTAAGTTATTTGCAACTGCTTCATTCTTTTATCTTGTCTATCTTATGTTTCAGGGTCAAATGCGTCTGTACACTTCTGACTCTTTTTGTTAATTCAATGTCACAGCTTGGTTTTATGCTTCTGGCTCTGATCTGGAAGTTTGACTTTCCCCCTTTCATGGTGCTTATCATTGCAATTCTTAATGATGGTTAGTCTTTTTACTATCAGAAATATATCTGATGCTTAAGCCTTTAAAGTTTTTGATATTGACCTCTAATATGGGGTAAGCTTAAACTGAAATATTATTAGCCTAATTTTGTTGTGGTTGTGTCTTTAACTATGTGTAGCACCTCTCTGGTTTAATATCTCATCTGTGTATCACTGTTAGTTTCTGCTCAAGTTTTTACTCAGTGTTGTGGACATCTAACTACCAAACGTTGGAAATATCAGGTACCATTATGACAATATCGAAGGATAGGGTCAAACCATCTCCTCTGCCTGATAGCTGGAAACTGGCTGAGATTTTTACTACTGGAGTTGTTCTTGGTGGCTACTTGGCAATGATGACAGTCATTTTCTTTTGGGCAGCATACAAAACAGATTTCTTCCCGGTGAGCAACCTATATCGTCTACATTAAAATTGTTGTTATGTTATGAGGGATGATGTGATTGCAGGCCTTCCTAATTGTTGACTGCTCCAAATTTAGTTACCCTTCTAATTGTTTTCGAATGGACATTTATATAGCAGATTCAAATGACCTTTCTAGTACATATGAATAGACGATATATCTTCTGTCTAATTTAATTAAGTGTATGGAGGAGAGATTCAAAGCAATATGAAGACATGCAACACACATTTACTGGCTACCTTATCTTATGAACAATTATATAAGTCTCTGTATTTGCTGTTCGGAGTATTTAGATGTTGAAGTATGGTGTTAATGTTGGCCCACTCGTAGTTTTATTTCTGACTTAATTCGGTGAATTTCTAGCGAGTATTTGGGGTATCAACACTTGAGAAAACAGCAACTGATGATTTTAGGAAGCTCGCCTCTGCAATTTACCTTCAAGTAAGCACTATCAGTCAGGCCCTGATATTTGTCACAAGATCTCGAAGTTGGTCGTTCGTGGAGCGCCCTGGGTTGTTGTTAGTGGTCGCTTTTTTGATTGCTCAACTGGTGAGCCATCTGCTGCTTATTTGTTCTCTCAAAGCTTTCTTAACTTCATGGACATCTAATATATGGGAACTAAATATGCACAGGTTGCCACTTTGATTGCTGTTTATGCGAATTGGAGCTTTGCTGCAATTGAAGGAATTGGCTGGGGTTGGGCTGGAGTTATCTGGCTTTACAATATTGTGTTCTATATCCCACTAGATATTATCAAGTTCCTCATCCGTTATGCTCTCAGTGGGAAGGCCTGGGATCTTGTTATTGAGAACAGGGTATGAACTGGGAAGAATAAAGAGATGCTTAAGAGCCATTCCTGTCTCCTATTCCTATTATTATCTTGTTGGTATTTGACGTGTCTCTTTAATTTTTATTTCTCTGCAGATTGCTTTCACCCGGAAGAAGGATTTTGGAAAAGAACAACGCGAGCTTCAATGGGCACATGCACAGCGAACCCTTCATGGGCTCCAAGTTCCAGACCCTAAAATATTTAGCGAAACTACCAATTTCAATGAGCTTAACCAGTTGGCTGAGGAAGCGAAGAAGAGAGCTGAAATTGCAAGGTCAGTTATGGCTTAACTTTTCTCTGCAGTTATTACTTTAACTTTGTTCTATTAAAATTTCTTAGCTATGCTGAGCACTTATTCTACACCTCAAAGCTGAAATTTTCAATTGCAGGCTGCGTGAGTTGCATACACTGAAAGGTCATGTTGAATCAGTGGTGAAGTTGAAGGGTCTTGACATTGAGACAATCCAGCAGGCATACACCGTTTAAAGGGAAAATCTGCTCAGGAGGTGTGTAATTGAACTGGTGTTGTGTTGGGAGTGAAAACATCAAAATGTTATAGTGAGTTACCTTTGAAACAGCATGTTCATAGTAGTGCATTATAGATTAGCAGAGTAATATTATTGATGTTCTTATTTTGCCGTTTCCTGCCTTCATGTCCCATAGCTCCTGTAGATGTTGTAGTGACCCAGAATGATGAACATCAAGTGATGCCAGTATTTGTTGTCTATATTCGTAAAAGTTTTTTTCTAATTATATTTTGTTGTTTCGCATCCACTATATGCTGTACTTGTTTCCCTTCGTTTCTTGGCTTCATATAATAAGCAGAGCATTGTGTCCACTTCTTTTGTTGGCTTTCATTCTTCAGCTTGATAGGTTCTTGGCTAAGTTCTGTTTTCCTTCTCCTTTTTCCTCTTCTTTTTAGTTTTCGCTTAACTTTATTATATGCCCTTAGCCTGTTCCGTTTCTGGAAATCACAGGGGTAGATGCACTGATTTCGTGAGATGAGTTGCTTTCACTCTCTAAGTTAAGAAAATACGTTTGGCTGTTCGAGCCAAGAGAATGTATATGTAAAGTTTTCCATTGAAACTAAAAGTGAAAGTTTTTTTTTTTGTAATTATCAAGCTAGTTGAGGAAAGAAATAAAATTAGTCCACCCTGCAGCTTGACTTGAGTTGTCCATTGAGAAATTCTTTCATAAATAGTTTATCAATTGGAGAATCCAAAGAGGCTGTGGCTAAAAGCTACTACTATTACTATGACAATAAGCTCTTCCACACGCTTCCTCCCATTTAAATTTTATTAGAAGTGATATTAATGGAGGCTATTTTGTTCTTAGCTTTTCTATTACAACTTTCAACCCAAATGGCTGTTAACAATTGGTATAACATGCTATTCAGCTGGTTTTATCCTTAAATTTATGTCATACGAAGTGTTTCTCAACGTTTTTCCTTTCCATTTCCAATGTAATGCTGCTGGTGTCATCACTTCCCTTGTACTTGTACCACCTAGCACATATTATGAAGTAAACAACATTAAGGATCCCCAATGCTGCAATCAAGAAATAGAAGTAATCCAATTTCCCCTTGTTAAGGTCTTCCGGTAGCCAGTTACCGGTTTTCGCCTTTCCTGTTGTGTGGTGCACTATAGAGATCAAGAAACTATTCAAGTAACTGGAAGCAGCCATTCCCAAGAACAAGAAAGCCCCCGCGATACTTCTCATATTTTCTGGAAACTGCTTGTAGTAGAATTCCACTTGTCCAATGGCACAAAATGCCTCTGCAAGTCCTGCTAAGGATAGCTGAGGAACCAACCATAGAGCTGACATGGAAGAAACCAATCCTCTTTCTGAATGTAGCCCTAATGCTGGATTTGTGAAAACCAGTTTTCTCCTTCGTTCCTCGATGAATGCAGATACGAGGGATGATAGAACAGTTAGGAATATACCAAATCCCATTCTTTGAAGGATAGTTATGCCACCTTCTTTTCCAGTGATTCTTCGGAGTAATGGGACGACGATACGGTCATATATGGGTATCCAAAGAGTGAGACTTAACATGGAGAAAATAGTGTAAGTTGCGGCTGGAATTTGGAAGTTGCTGTTGCCAAGGTGTCTGTTTGATTGAAGGGCTTGGTAGACAACAAATTGTTGCTGCTGAATTATTGCAATATGGTATACAATTGCTGCAGCCCAAATAGGAATTATCCTTACAACACATTTAGCTTCTTGCACTTGCTGCATACTGCATAGGTTCCATGGATTGGCTGCTGATCCATCTGATTTTATTTGGTCTTCTGGTGTCACTATTGCAGCCTTGTCAAGAAACCTTAAAACACAGAAAAATTAATTGGTTAAGATCACAATATAGACACAAAAAGTACACAATCTACCATTAGAGATCAAGTTACGTCAACTAATGTGGCTTTTCTAAATAACTACATGTGCTTTGAGAGTTTTGAGTAAATTGATGGTTTTATGAGTATGTTTGTCCATTAAGTTACTTGGGCACCAATATACTTGGCCACCAAGCTGTTATCTTAAATGGCTTGGCCATCAAGCATATATTTTTCCTTATAAATAGTGGCCATATGTAGAATTGAAATAAACAATAGTTTCTCCCTATATACTTCTCTCTGGTGTATTTACTTTATAGTTTTTATTTTATAACACGTTATCAGCACGAGACTGCCATTTTGAGTATTTACTTTAAAAGATTATTACTTATCTTACTACTTGTCAAAGGGTCAAGTATTTTCATTATAATGAGTAGCATAAAGGTTTTCTAGCAACTATTATACGTACCAATTCTTGTTAATCATGGAAATTGTATTACTAGAAATTACCGTAAGTAGTATATGTCCTATGTACATGTGATTATTTCCTTGCAATAGTTGGTTAACATTATGAAATTCCAAGGCTCAGAATCCAACGTACCAAGGAAGTCATTGATCTATACGTAAGGTTGTAGTGATGCAGGTAAGTCTCTGTATTATTTTAAATTCATTTTGGAAGGCTTTGTTATGGCTTATGATAAAGATGGCCTCACAAGGAGTATATATGGCTATCACGAGTTTGCTACTAATTGTACAACTCGTTGAGTTCGTTTGATCCATGGGAACCTAATTAGCTCTGGATTATTTATGCCTTAAATTTATTCCTGGAGAACAATAATGTAAAGAGTCATTATGATGTTAATTTCATATCCCTTAATGGGTAAATGAGAGTTTGCAAGAAATATATGATCACCGGAAGTGATAATATTTTCTATGTATTGTTGTGGCTACAATTGATGATGTGTTTAGAGGAAAATTCTCTACATCATATGAATGCCTCGATTTGCTCCTTAAGTGGCAATATCTTAAAAGAGGTTCTAAGCTATCACGATTTGATATGCTTAAGACACGTTCAAATGATTGTGTTCTATTCTTGAAGAATGAGAACTTTTGATAAAAGCTAAAAATATAGATCCATTCCCTGAAGTGAATGTGATAATATTTAGTAAAGCTTATAACTTCCATTCCCTGAATAGAAGAATGAGAACTTTTGATAAAAGCTAAAAATATAGATCCATTCCTTGAAGTAAATGTGATAATATTTAGTAAAGCTTATAACTACGACGTATGTTTGGTTGTGAAGTTATCACGACTCATTTCCAGAAGAGGTAGAATAATTGAGAAGAAAATATTCTGAATATTGTATCTTTACTCTCGAAGTACTAAACTTTGAACCCTACTCCCGAAGTAGTAGAACTTTGAACTCTACTCCCGAAGTAGTAAACTTTGAGCTCTACTCCCGAAATAGTAAGACTATGAAATCAACTCCCGGAGTAGTAAAAGCTAACTTTACTCCCGAAGCAGTAAAACTTTAAACTTCACTCCTGAAGCAGGAAGAACTGGTACAATATCTGAGAAATATTCTAAAGCAATGTCTTCTTGTGCCCGAGCAAAATAATGAGCTACTGATTAACGTCGTATTGCAAGCACATTTGAATAATCAGGTTTCAAGTGAATGAGAAATACCACGACATATCTCCTAGAGAGATAAAATAACAAAGGATATACACATTATTTTTGTGGTATGAAATTAAGGCATTGCAACACGTACTTGTCGTACGTAGAACATCTAGAATAATTTTATTAAAGTATCATTCTGAGGCAAAAGGGAGCAAAATAGAATACTTTCTATTATAACCACATTGATACATTATGGTTAGTTGTTATTGATTTTCTTGAAGGAATAAACACTAAATGTATCTCTTCCTGAAGGATGTGATTACTATGTGGTTGCCGCTTTTGATACAAAATATTCAAATCTTAATGGTTAATCTCCTTGAAGGAGATATTTGAAATACAAAAGTTTGGAGCTTGACGTTTACTTTCATAATTTACAGTTTAAAATTGTCTTTAAAGTTCCATTTGATTACTGTTTTTCTTCATAACACCAGTAGTGTCTAGCCAAATTTTCTTTCGATATCAGAAGTATCTAAAAAAATATTTGGAAGTGGAAACTAATGATCAAGGGCTCCAGAAGAGCTAATTGTTTATCTATAAGTATCATGACACTAGCAGTGTTCAAATAGTATCTGATTATAAATTAAAGTCTCTCGAAGAGGATATATATGAAGCATCAGTTGTCCTAGATCGTAATCAGTACGATCGGAACACAAATTATAGTAAACTTGAAGTTTACTAGCAATAAAATTGGTTATTATATTGAGACTACAAATGATTGGAATATTGAATATCTTTAAGTTACTACGGGTAAGAAATACGTATATGAAACGTTACTCGAGCATGATAGATCACATGTCACAATAAACCAGAAGTTTATGACAGAAAATCTCATGCAATAATAAACCAGAAGTTTACTAAAATAAATAACACTCGTCATGGTAAACTTGAAGTTTACGGGTACATATAATTTTATCAGTTGACAAGACCATTTTAGTCGTCCTGATTTAAATCTAATGTGCTAATTGAGTATTCAAAATATATTAAAGAACTAGAAGATTCTTCAAGAATTTGATTGTGTTGCTTGTTCTCATGATAAGTTGATTACATCAGCTAATATTGGGACTGAATCCCTAAAATTCTAGAAAATATAAAAGGTGAATATGGGCCCCTTCACCTGCGATGTGATGTCTTAAATAGATGTATCTATGAGACGGTCACATGTACGTTTATTGTCAACTGATAGTTTGACATTTACGAAGTTGCTTGCTCAAAATAATTAAGTTGGAAGGACAATTTTCATATTATGTAATCAAGACAATTCATCTTGATAATGCTGACTTATATGTAAGCTGGTTTGGCATTGGATGCCTCCATAATATAGCTAAACCATTGCTTATGAGAACAGAGCTTCAAATGTTGGTCTGAGATATGATATATTGCATACAACGACACTTGTCTGCTTCAGACCAATAAATTATGATAAATTCTCCCCTCATAATTGGTTCAGAATCAGGAACTAGATATTTCCATCTTATAGCTTTTGATGTGCGGTATATGATTAATTGATATACCATGATACACACAGATGGATTTCCTAAAGAAAATGAGGCTATGTGTTAGTTTTTCTAACATAAGGGGGAGATAATATGAAGCTAAGAAATATGTTGTGAATTATCATCAGTATGATCCTCGATAATTCAAGTCAAATGCTGGAAGCATTTGCTGACCCGACTATTTCATATTTCATTTGCAAAATGCTCCTAATGTCCTTGAAGGACAAAGTCTACAACATGCATGGAGCATGGTAGACCAATCGGTTCCAAATGTAATAACCCTTGAAAAAGGGAAGAGCAAATGATCATAATAAGGAGGCAATGTGCTCTCGAAGAGCTTACGACATAACACTTCATGAAACCTTAGAGAGGTTCAGGTACCTGAAAATAATGAAGTGATGAGATCTCAGTAAGTTATGTCGAATTGCGAACCGATTCAAAATGATATCTTGTGGCCGATATTTTTGATACAATATAGCACCCAATATTGTATAAGATTATGAGGATCTAAAATATGTCTCTTAAAGCATGCTGACGTAGAAATAATTATCAAGTAAAATAATGCACTTGGTAAACGTAAAATTTATTGGACCAGCAGTCCAAACATCAAAAGATGTCACACTATTTATATCGATTGATGCTGTCACAGCATATATGGCTTACTTGATGAAATTTATATTAAAATTTCTGAATGATTTAAAATGCCTGAAGCAATTAGTTCAAAGTCTCGGGAGATGTTTCAATCAGATTACAAAGATCATTATATGGTTTAAAACAATCAGGGCGCATGTGGTATAATCGCCTCAGTGAGTACTTGATAAATGAAGGTTATATAAATGATGTCATTTGTCCATGTGTTTTTATTAAGAAAACAAAATCAGAGTTTGTTATACTTTTGTTTATGTTGATGACATAAACCTAATTGGAACTCCAAAAGAGCTCCAAAAGGCGATTGAATATTTAAAGAAAGAATTTGAGATGAAAGATCTCGGAAAAACAAAACTTTGTCTTGGTTTGCAGGTTAAACATTTAGCAGACAGGATCTTTATCCATCAATCTGCTTATACCGAAAAAGTTTTAAAACAATTTTACATGGACAATGCGCATTCTTTAAGTACTGCAATGGTTGTTCGCTCACTTGAAGTAAGTAAAGATCCGTTCCGATTTCAGGAAGAAAATGAAGAGCTTCTTGGTCCTGAAGTACCTTATCTTAGTGCAATTGGTGTACCTATGTATCTTGCTAACACTACAAGCCCTGACATAGCATTCTCTGTTAATTTGCTAGCAAGATATAGCTCTTCTCCTACACGAAGACTTTGGAACGAAGTTAAGCATATATTGCGATATCTGAAGAGAACTAGCGATATGGGTCTGTTTTATACTAACAATGGTAGTACAGATCTTCTTGGTTATGCAGATGCAGGTTATTTATCTGATCCACATAAAGCTCGATCTCAAGCAGGCTATCTACTTACATGCAGAGGTACTGCTATATCATGGCGATCTATAAAGCATTCCATTGTTGCTACTTATTTGAATCATGCTGAGATAATAGTTATTCATGAAGCAAGTAGAGAATGTGTGTGGTTCAGATCAGCGATACATTTCATCAGAGAAAGATGTGGCTTGAAGTGTGACACAAAAATACCCACAGTATTAAATGAAGACAATGCTGCATGCATAACTTAATTAAAGGAAGGCTTCATAAAAGGAGGTAGAACGAAGCACATTTCACGAAAGTTATTCTTCACACATGATCTCCAGAAGAAAGGTGATATTGATGTGCAACAAATCCGTTCAAGTGACAATCCTGCAGATTTGTTCACCAATCTTTGCCAACTTCAACTCTTGAGAAGATGATATTCAAGATTGGAATGCGAAGACTCCGACATGTGAATTTTGGTCTTCGTCAGGGGGAGTAAATACACGTTGTACTCTTTTTTCCTTAACCATGATTTTGTCCTATTAGATTTTTCCTAGTAAGGTTTTTAATGAGGCAACTCTCAAAGCGTATTACTAGATATGTGTACTCTTTTTCCTTTATTAGGACTTTTTCCTAGAGGGTTTTTCTAATAAGGTTTTAACGAGACACATCATCTAATTAATGAACATCCAAGGGGGAGTGTTATGAGTATGTTTGTCCATTAAGTTACTTGGGTACCAATATACTTGGCCACCAAGACTACGTGACCCCGAAGCTATTATCTTAAATGGCTTGGCCATCAAGCATATATTTTTCCTTATAAATAGTGGTCATATGTAGAATTGAAATATACAATCAGTTTCTCCCTATATACTTCTCTGGTGTATTTACTTTATAGTCTTTATTTTATAAGAGATGGACCAATTTCCTAAAAGACAACTTTCCTCCTAGTGCTTGTACCCAATATCATGAAATATCTTTTAGGCTATGGTCCTTTTTTCTTTTCTGATCTGACACCTGTAAATACAGGGCCCTACCATGTGATGCGTATTGGTTAAGTGACTCTGAGAGTCACAAGATTCTGTTTTAGTTTTGTAGTTAACCCTATGTGAATAATGGATAGTTGAGAAATTGGCACCAACACTACATCATGGTTTTCACACTGAGTCAGCTAAATGGGGATGATAAAGCATCGGAATTTTCACATATTTTGCTGATGACATAATTGATCAAGGCCATTTCTGATGACTGTCTTCGAGAGAGGATAATATAATTTAACCAATTTAATAATATTTCAGTGCCAAATTGAAAGAGATTAAAGTATTCTGTATATGAAAAAGTTGTGGTTTGATGACAAATGATTCTGGTAACTCGTATAAAATGGAACATGAAACTATCTAAAGAAATCAGGTTTAACTAAATGCTGATAACCCATGCTTTTCTGCATTCCATCCTAACATACTAACAGGAAAAAATAAAGTTATTAAACCTCAAAATAAATAAATATATATAGTCGTTATGTTCAATTTTCAGGCCAAGGTCACAGCCTTAAAGGGGATAGGTATATCTAAGATAATCTTAACTGCACTGATACAAATAATTAATCAGACTAGAGTGTCGGTGTCATTTGGCTAGGTATCTGAACCAAATCCATAAGTTTAGTACTAGTAATTAAACTAATGGAGACATACAACAGTCACTATTAAGAGTAGTCATACCTAATGAATACCTAATAAACATGCAATATGCAAAGTACTAACAAGTGACCTGTCGAATATTCAAGACATACTTCATGAGGAATGCCTCTCTGTATCAATCCAATGAGAAATCAAGATGCTGAATCAAATTAATTAACTTGAGGATATAATGTAATGCTCCCTCTGTCACAATCCATGTGATACGTTTCGTTTCTGAGATTCAAACTGCATGAACTTTGACTAACATTTTAAGATGTATTTTTTTCATCAAATTGATATGAGAAAAGTTGCGACTTATAGTACTTTCCATGTAGTTTTCAAATGTATAAATTTTAATATTAAAATATTGAGTTAATCTAATCCAATTTAACTTCAAAGTTTAGTCGAATTGACTCAAGGAAAGTGAAAAGTATCACGTATATTGGGACATAGAGAGTAATAAAATAATATTAAATTTATAATAGATTTGCTCCTATCTGTTACCTGAATTGATGAGTGTAAGGAAGCTTGGAATTGATAGACTTGCGAGGAGTATAATTGAACAGAGATTTCCATGGTTGCTCTGGCAATTTTAGCCTTCTTTTCTTGATAGAAACCACAAGAACCTGGGCTACACTTGTCAATGGGCTGCCCTCTGGTTTCACTTTGACATAAATTTTAGTGCCCCCAAAGAAGAGGAAACATGAAATCAACATGAAGATTGCAGGAATGGCTAATCCTATGGACCAGCTAATGTCGGATTGCACGTAAACCACGAGTGTAACAGACACCATTTGAGCAAATGTTAAGGTGAAAAAGTACCAGTTGAAGAAACTATTAATACCCCTTTTGCCAGATTCTGTCTTGGGATTGAATTGGTCTGCACCAAAAGCTAAGTTACATGGCCTAATCCCAGCTGCACCTATGATCAGTAGCCCAAATCCACTCAACAAGAATGCCATTTGCCACCCTGTTGGTCCTATGCATTGGCTGATATCTTTCGAATCACAGTGAGGAGGATGTAGCTTCTTGAATACTGCTGTTAATGCTATCACAAACAGCCCCTTCAAACAAGAAACAAGTGTATCAGTACTTCAAGATTAATATTTTCTTCCTTCAAAATTTCAAGAAGTGGTGGTATAATTAGTACCAGAAATGAAGTAATGGATGAAAATCCCAGTGTTTTGTAACGACCAAAGTAAGTATCAGAGAGGAAAGCTCCAAGCAAAGTGGCAAAATTGGTGGTTCCATTAAAGACATTGATCAGAGTTGTGGCGGAGATGTGGCTCATGTTGAAAACTGATGTGAGATAAATCAACAGGTTGGAAAGTGTGCCAATTGCTCCAAGTTTTTCAAAGGTTTCATTTCCTGCAAACAACATATGAAGCAACTCATTATCAATTGTTAACTTTGTTTAATGTAGTAACTCACTAACCAAGATAAGAAACAAGCAAAGTTTGCTTACCTATAATAAATGGCATGGCCTTCACTCCTCTGTAGTTAATTTCAGGCTCTTTCTCACTATCATCATCTCTAAAACTTGTTGTTTTCTCATTATTTTCCATGGCGTCTATCTTATTGCTACTCATTTTCACTCCCTCCCTGCTACTTTATATAGTCCTCGGGAAGCTGAAATGTAGCATAAAGTAGCAGCAGATGTGGATAAATAAAAAAGGGAATATTCTATTTAACTAACCACAACTCTAATTTGTTTCTAATACTTCCTTCAGATCTAGCTTTAAAGGCACTCAATGTGTCATATACTGCAAAAGCCTGTTTCTTTTTTTTTTATAGTAACTCATGGACGTAAGGGTGAAACTTGTGGGTTTGTACATAGCACCATAAATCCTAATAAAATAAGTAACAACTATTGTAACTTCCACTAATGATAGATGTATAGTTTAAAGTAATTCAAAGACGTGTAGTCAACCGCAGTGATGTTCTAAAAATAAGGAAAGAAGTGGGGACGATCAGTACCGACGGATACACACTTCATTAAGGGATCTCATCCAACATATTTCTATTCAATTTTGTTTTTTTATGTGTAAATAATTTTTTTTTTCGAAAAGCAAGATGTATATGTATCATTGGTCGATACTACTTAAAAATAAGTTGAATACATCAACTCCTTAAATTGTAAGTAAATGTTATTTATAAACTCAACCAATGCATGACATGTTTCGTTGAGCATCTGAACACATGATAATTGATAAAGGGTTTATATTAGATACTTTCGACTCATATTTTGAAAAAGTTTCTGCATGTGTTCACAAGAATTCATTATGTAAATAAGCTAATACAAAAAATGTGTTTTCTCCTTTAATTATAAACATTAACATCAATTGGGACATGTATGAGGTTTTACAGCTTATTGAGATTAATGCGTATAATTTAAAAAAAGTGACATATTTTAAGTGGTGAACTTATCTACGTAATGGGCATTTGAGAACACCCGCAATTTGTTGCTCCCAAACGCACACGCAAGTATACGTGGTCGTACAAGTAATATAGACTGTTAAGTCCAGATATCGATCCCACAGAGACTTAGATTCTACTGTTAAACTAATTCAAATTCGAATGAAACTATTCAAGAAAGTGAAAATCAAGATGTTTGTTGTACTAAACTAAAACTGAAAAGTAAACAATTTGTGATGGGTGTTTTTGTGACTGGGACTATCTTGACAAAGATTGTAAGAATTTTCAGATGAGAGAAAGATCTAGGGTTATGGCTTTCGACAATCCAGTTGATCTTCAGACAATTGCACCTATTTTATTTCCGGGGTTACTAGTTGACGGGTTGATTATGCTTTATGATATTCTCTCGAACTACTCACAAGCCTGTAGATGTTACCTTAATGCCTATATCTCTATGGTCATCAGATGTAACAAGAACGCCTTTATTCCACCGTATTCAACTAAGTAGGGCTAACGGGTATATCTCTATCCTCAGTAGCAAAACGATTAAATCGAACAAACTCTATTTATTCTTATTACGTACGTGAATTCCCTTTCTCAAGTTCAATCCACGCACCACAGATAGTGTCTAACTATTGGCCAGATAATCAAACAATTAAAACCAAGAATAAATAAGCAACCCACAATATGGAAAATCAATAGATAATAATTGTCATCACATCAACTTTCAAGTCTTTCGCCACAACCCTAGAATTAGGAGATTAGCTACTCATGGTTCGATCATAGACAAAAGAAGCCATGAATAAACTAGGGTTGAAAAAGATGAAAAATAAAATAACTTAGAGAGAGAAAAAGGAGAACGGTGGCTTACAAATCCTTGAATAATCCCAGAATACCGTTCTCAACTATAAAAACGTCTATATATAGGCTAGGGTAAAACTAATAAATAAAGAGTCCAAATCCTAGTCTAATCGGGAAAACATTCGCAGGATCCCGCTTTCCTTCCGCGATGCGGAAGGATCGCGCAATGATCTGCATGCGGATTGATCACGGAATCTGATGACTGAGTTTCTTTGTTCCGCTTTCTTCACGCGATGCAGATCGATGGCCTGATCTTCTGGAGCCTCTCGCGATCCTTCCGCGATGCGGAAGGAAAGCGAGGTCCTTTCAGTGGTTAACTCTTCTTTTTCTTCTTTGTTCGTCCTTTGCGGTCATCGACTCGTTGCCTCAGCCAATCGACATCTGCTACGACTTCCCATCATTTCAAGCACATTCTCCATCGTTTGTCGTCATCGTACCTATACACATGAAAATGTAACGACATAAGTTCAAATACGACGGTTACTTCATGAATTAGGCGATAAAAGTCGTAATAAGAAGTTATAATACGACACAAAACATGATATTTGTGCCAAATATCACAATTTTTTTTTCTTCAAAATTTTAAGTTGAAAATATATAATAGAAATACTTTATCACATGTTCAGATACTCAATAGAAACATGTCGTAATTTGAGTGTCCAAATTAAAATGTACTGATAAGTTTAAGGAGATGTCGTTGTATTGTGCCTAAAAATAAATTAACCCAAAATCAATTACAAGAAGCAAGACTTTAAAACCATTAGCATTCTAAATTCAACAATTCAGTAAGTCGAATCGTGATAATAAATCGACACTGCTGACATAATATCTTGTGTAATCCAGTGTGAACGGAAGAAAAATGATCTTGTGCGTGAAGTGATCGAGAGTTCATAATTTGTTTCAGACTATGACAGACAAAAGGGCTGGAAATCACTATGTGGCAACTATTTCTGGTATCACTAGAGGAGAGCGTTAATTGCTCCAAGAGCAAACGCCAAAATTTGCAAAGTTTAACCTACTACCTTTTTTTTGCGTCTGTTCGTTTTTTTTCATCTAGACAAGTCTTGGATACATGTCGATAGGGTTCTTCCTTTTTTTAAAAAAGTACGTGTAAGTTTGTAGTTGCAATTTTGTCTCTTTTACATTTAAGGATTTAACTTATACAAACTGATAATGTGAAAAGATTCTTAAAGCGTTAGTGTATTTTTAATCTAGTATAGCAAGTCGGTATCATCATAACATTTTTAGGTGACCAAGTTAAAATTATTATAGAGATGAACTAGAGAGTTACTTATTGTTGTAGGTATAACGTAAAATATAGTTCCACGCCACTTCGGAAGTTAAACTATGTTTATTTTGCTTCTTTTATTAAGAGGTTTATGTTGGTGTGAACTCCCAAAATTAACTTACGTGTTTACTCAAAATATCACTGTGACTGAGTATGGACATTTACGTAGAGAGACAAGAAAGTGCATGTGGGTTATAGTTTATACCCACTGATTTAATATAATATACATTTGTAGGTACAAACCATTTGATTATTCTTGGGAGAATAGTAGAAGTTCCATTCATTCAATTAAATAGAGTCCAGTATTTAGTCAACTAAACTGAAAATTGCAAGTAGCACCTTTGATATTCCAAGTAGCAAAGCCAAAAATTGTGGTCCCAATTTGAGATATGTCAGGTTATATCCCAAATTGTTCTAGAACGAAAATTATTCTTTATATTTTTTTAGCACAACCTTTAAACATATTGAGGTCAGTATAATTTAAAAAGCATGCTTTTCTTTTCTTCTACATAAGTTCAAATTCAAGTACCCTGTGAACAAATTAAGCAAAAATATGAACACTAGAATGAAATAACCCTTCATTATTATGAAGTCGCGGATGTTTTAGTTTGCCATACAGCCATAACACGATGGGATCTTTATGCAAATAGCTAGTAGGATTCACTGTTTACTTTTTCTAGTCGATATACATAGATTATACATTCATTATACACATTATATACATATTATACGTGGATATATGCATATATTTTACATTGGTCAGCTATGTTTCGTTTAAGCAATTGGGTAAGCCGATACTTAGGTTAATTCTTCATCATATCATACATTAGGTTAATTCTTCATCATATCATACATAATACATAAAATATGCATATAAAATATTGAAGAATAACAAAAGGGCTGATTAAGTAGGCATTTGGCCATAAGAATTATTCACTTTATTCCGGATTTTTTTTCACTTTTCAGTTTGGCCATAAGAATTCCAAATACAACTTGAAGTTGTATTCCAGAATTCCAAAAACAATAAAAACTTGTTTTTCAAAAAATTCCACTTTTTTCACAACCAAAACAACAACATTTCAACAAAAACTAATTTTTCAAACGTGAGTTCTCTCTCTCTTTGGCGATCGGCGCACGTTAGTCAAACGTACGCCGCTGGTGGCTGCCATGGCCAGAGGACGAGGAAAAGGCCCAGGTCGGCTCCGGAAAGAGCCTATCATCGTGTTTGGGAGCTCGGTGGGAGCTCAAGTGCAAGTGGACACTGTGCAGAAGGGTAGACAAACTGCTCAGATGGAGAACAACGATGGGCAAACAATAGATCTGGCAACCTCCTCTTCGGGACTGAGTGGGATCTCGACGAGGCTAAACCTTACCCCTTCACTAACTTCTACTACTAATATGCCTAGCCATTCTCCTGGGTGTATAAACCCTAGCCTCACTAATATGGTGAATAACCCAGATCCGACTGAAACAAAAATGCAACAAGAAGAGATAATCCAGGAGGGTCACGATGATACTCTGAAGCCAATAGCTACTTGGAATACTCTATTTGCAAAAAGTCGAGCAACAGCTAATGGTATGTCACTTAGTTATATCCCGCCTCAATTAATTGATGGACAACTGGTGGCTCAGCTGGATAAAGGGGAAGTAGATAAAGAAACAGAGAAGTGGAAAAATGCCCTTATTGCATATTTTATTGGGGAAATACCGGGGTACAATGCAATGAGGAGATACATCACCCAGCATTGGAATGGAGTAGGAGAACCAGAGTTATTCTATCATGAGGATGGGTACTATGTCATCAAATTTCACACTGAAGATGATAGGAATGAGGTACTCTACTCTGGACCCTATACCATTAACAATCGTCCTATAATCCTTAAACCTTGGTCCATGGATTTCGACTTCAATGCTGAATTCCCTACACAAATCCCTTTATGGGTGAAGTTCCCTCACTTAACTATGTCATACTGGGGCAAGGACTCACTTAGCAGAGTAGCTAGCTTGATTAGAGTTCCAATTTATGCGGACGAGTGCACAACAAAACAGACCCGTATCACCTATGCTCGAATGTTGATTGAAGTGAATATTACTCAAACTCTCCCGGATGAGGTTATAGTCCTGGGACCAGCAGGTGAGAAGTATAAACAAGCAATGACATACGATTGGAGGCCAAGTTTTTGTGCATCGTGTCAAGTGGTTGGTCACCAATGCCCTCCTAAGGAGAAACAGCAACCTAAAGTGCCTAAAGTGCAGCCTAAACCAAGGCAGGTCCTAAGGAAAATCGGGCAGGAGTGGAAGGGTAAAGATATAGTTCAAATGGCTCCTGGTAATTGGAACAGCTCCAATACCAGTTCAGGTGACTAGAACATTGCTAATCAAGGGCAAGCTAATGCAAGCAAGCAACAACCTAGTGTGGGAACTCAGCAGCCTACTGTCCAGCAGCAAAAAGAGTGTACTAACCAGCAAAAAAAGTGTACTGACCAGCAGAAGACTCAAGCCCAACCTACTGGGATTAATGACAAAAGGGATCAGCCAGGACCTACACTTTGTTATACCCTATTTTAACCTAAGTCAAAATAGTTTACAACATCCCGCTAGTTCCGAGGTTAATTAAAGTTAAGAGTCGCCACCTAATTATTTAAGGTGAATTAGGACACCTAAGTTTAATTAAAGTAATTATCTAAAGTTATTTTAAAGTCTACGAAACCAAAAGATTCTAAGTACGGGTTCAACTAACCTAGAGGGAAGGTATTAGGCATCCTCTAAATTCCATTAATAATGGTTAATCCGACCGAACTCAAATTTAATTAGGCTAAAAATATGCAAATATGTTATCTTAGATATTTGGAAAATAATTGGTAAATATTGCTAAAGTTATAAATAGAAATATAAATATGCCTCTTAAAAATAGGACTTGTAATAAAAATATAATAATTAAAAGAGTTTAATTATACATAAAAGAGTTTAGTTATAAACTGAAAGAGCGCAGGATATGTAGCGTTTTAAACATAGTTGGAAATAACTCAAAAAGGGGAAGTTTTGACTGATTTTGTTTTAAGAGTACGGATAAGATAGGATTTTTCTTTTTCCTTTTTATTAAGTTTACTAACTATGCCTAGCTAAAAATGTACGTGTTTGATTTAAACTCGAAGAGTTGTTTAAAAAATGTATTTGAGTTCATGTTTGTATATCAGTAATACCTTGAGATTCCCAATATAGTAGGAATGAAAATATAATTAAAGATATATGTGTTCATGATTTCACGCCCTTGAAAATCAATTGTTTTAATTATAGATAAATATTATAAGTACTATAGATAATTTAATAAAAAGAAGAAAATGGAACTATGGAATTAAATATTAGTTCTTCCTACCCATTTACTAAAATTAAACCACTAGTTCTACTAAGGTTCATTCTAGCTAAGAAACCCAAAACAAAGTAAAATGTTAGTTGCATAATACAAGTTAGACACACAAAGTAAAATAAAAGGGAGGGAGGCAAATATAATTAATGGGCTCAGCCCATTTGTAGAACTGCTGCTGCGCCACTGTTGGCTATTGGGCTTTGGGTCCAGAAAGTCTTTTTTTTTTTTTTTTATATATATATATATATATATATATATATATATATATATATATTTTGTTGCTGCAGGCTGATCGGACATGAGAGGAGGATTTTGTTGGGCTTTCAGCCCAACACCGAATGCGGGAGGTGTGAATGATGGGGTAGATGCACATTCCAAGCTTTTGCGGGATGACGTCGAGTCTTAAAGTAAGACTCTTCGACTCCGATGTACATGCAAAGAAAAGATAAAGATTAGTGACAAGAAAATTTACCCGAGGATGTTCATGGTTCTAAATTCACGCATAACATGAATGAACACACAGTTACTGATTTATTTTCAGTTAATTCACGTGACACAAAAATGGTATATCTATCTCATACTGAGTATACCTATTTTCTATATACTTATGAGTGTACAGAAATGTGTATACCCCGTATATCATCGGGCAGTCTTTAGAGAACATCAAAGAGTAAAGGGAAGAAACAACTAAATGAATCATGCTAAGAGGGAATTGACACCTAGAAACCACATATAAACGGTACCACAAACAAGGCATACAAGACAAGTATACACAGCATACTAGTACATACCTAGATCAGCTCATAACAGTGGCTTTCACTAATCACATTTAGATAGTATGCAAAGCTAACAGGATCCATATCGTATATAGAGGTAGGCATAAATGGTCATAGCACTGATCCTTTTTGTTTATTATCAAAACACATCAAATACATAAAATTAACAGTAGGCCTTACGGATTCCATCTTATACTCCTAAATCTTTCACGGGACAGTTTGGGGGACAGAAGACGGTGATTCAATACTCCGTGACATATTTATCAAGTATAACGATTTGTTAGCCGCTTAATAATTTGCAAATAACAGGGGACTACTTCAGTTAACGTAGTGACAGCTTCCCGAACAAACAAGAAGAGGAAGGAGACTTTCAACAAATGCAGCGGAAGTCATTTCATGTATACAGGACATTGTGAAAATTCAAGATAACAGTGAATATATCTAAAGAGGCAGCAACCGAGGAACGCTAAGCAAAATAACATAACCGACAAAACAACGCGTCACACTTTAGTATTCCTCAGTCTAGATAGCTACTATGTCTTCATATATACATGCTGGATCCTTTAACAATTAGGCGAATATATTATACTCATCTACCAGTGAGCAGACATGCTAAGGAACACGCAACAAATTGATTTTGGCAAAACAGGGGCATTTAAGGGCATTTGCAAACTCGGATCATTTCCAAAATGTGGTAAAAAAACAGAGAGAAAGAAAAGGAAACAAACTGAAGAGGACAGGTTTAAGCCAAAACAAGAATGTAAAAACTAAAAATGCATATGCATCCGAAGATTTGATCATATTATCTAACAGCCCATACTTTGAGTGTCTTCTTAAACTAAATCGTTTTTTGAACCGATAGAAAGAATACTAAAAGCTGCAAATGATTCATATTTCTCAATTCGCACACCAAATCTGCGTAATACTAAGATGCTTATAGAATCAAATCAATCAAACCATGTTGAACTTTAAACAAGTAGCAAACACGAATCCTATCAAGACTAGATTCACTAACGACTGAACACACATAAACAAACTAACTGACTTAAACGACAGACATGGATGAACACATAAACATTTACCAATTTATCAAAACTGAAATTAAACTAGATATGGAAGGATTGTTTACCTTCTGTTAGTACAGTGAACGGGGTGCGAGGTTCGGATCTGTACTCGACACGACGAACCCCAAACTCGAAGAATCTTGCGAATTTAAAAACCCGACAAAAACCAGAATACCTCTTTTTTAAGAAATGTAGCTTGATTTTCAAACAGTTTCAAGTGAAGGTGAAGGCTCAACGAGAATTTTCTGATGAAACCAAAAAATAGACGTCAGTAACCTTTCCGAATACTAAGAATGGGTTCCCTCTTTCTTGATGAATCAAACCAGATAAAACAGAGAGTAAGGATTTTTTTTTCCGGCTGAGCTCTTAACATGATATTTATAGGTGAAGTGAGTACTAGGGTTCACGATTTGGGCGGGGTTTTGAAATGATATATCCGTTTGAATTTTGAACAAATCTCTGTTTCGTATCAATTGATTTTCAGAATTCGTCTTCTTGTGTTGACTCAGTCGTTGAAGACAGGAGGGAAGTGAATCTTGTATAGAAATGGCAAGGCACAAATCTGCCATGGCCGAAAGTAAAGCTTCTCTTGTTTGGAAGAGGAAAGGAGAGAGGGCAGGGAAAGGACAGAGCGTATTTGCACGAAAATAGGTCTGTTTTTTGATCTGCTATTGTTGAGAAAAGCTGATTTTGGCTTGAAAGGGGAGAGGAGAAGGAAGAGCGTGGGGGGTGCGGCTGAAGGGGTTAGGTTTTTGGTGATGAAAGAGTTTAGGGTTTTAATTTATGTAGTGGGCCGGGTCGGGTAAGATGGAAGAAATGGGCTGGACCGGGCAATTATTTGGTTGGGCCGGGTAGGGATAAAATATGGACTGATTTAGTTTTAATCAGGTGGGCTGGTCTGTTAGGCCATGTATTTGTATTTTGGGCCGTTAATTTGGCTGAAATTGTTGATCCTTCCTCCTCTATTTAACTATTCTTGGGCTTCTAACTAGTATTAGGTGAAGATAATTAATAATTAATATGTAGAAAAATAAGGATTTAACAAAGTGTTGTCTTGTAATTAATTTAACGAGTTCACCCGAAACTGAAACGATGACGAACCATTTAAAATTTGTGATAAAGTAATGCCAGTGTTGATAGTGAAAATAGTGAAAATGAAAGTAACGATATTAATGGTGGTAGCAATAAAAATAATAGTGGAAATAAAGTGTTTAGCTTGTCAATACATTTAGAAGCTCCAGAAAATAAATTAAAATAAAGGAGGGACAAAATTGGGTGTCAACACACTTGACTTGACAAATTTTCCTGAACTAGGAACAGCTGCTGCCAAGAAGAAAAATGGTGGAGTACAATGCGATTCAAGTGGGAATTCCCAGTCCCCTCCAAGCAAAGGGGGTACCTCTAAATCCAATTA
This sequence comes from Lycium barbarum, assembly GCF_019175385.1. Taxonomy (NCBI): domain Eukaryota; kingdom Viridiplantae; phylum Streptophyta; class Magnoliopsida; order Solanales; family Solanaceae; genus Lycium; species Lycium barbarum. The sequence goes on from NC_083339.1 coordinate 134,060,922, forward strand.
ATGTATTGGCTTGTATGGAATATTAGAGGTTTGAATATAAGGCACAAGCAAAAAGAGCTTAAGATTTATCTTAGGTCCAAACAAATAAAGCTTGTAGGCCTCGTAGAAACTAGAGTAAAAGAGCACAAAGCAACAAAAGTGGTAGCAAATGTGTTTCCGGGGTGGAACTTCCTAAACAACTACGCCGAAGCACCGAATGGCAGAACTTGAATTGTGTGGGATCCTAATGTCTATAAGGTGGCGTTTATTTGCTCTTCCTCGCAACTAATCCATTTCCACATTGCAGATTATAAAGGGGAACTGAACTGCCTGATCACTATCATATATGGGTTCAACTCTCTCGATGGAAGAAAACAACTCTGGGAGAAATTGCAAGATATTGGGCAAAGTATAAATCAACCTTGGATCCTAGGAGGTGATTTCAACCCTGTTCTTCATCCATCTGATAGATTATTTGGTGCACCAATTACGGCTACTGAACTGAAGGATTTTAACGACTGTGTTCAACAATTGAACATTACCGAATTGTCATGGAGAGGGGAATACTACACTTGGTCAAACAAACAGTTGGGTACTGATCGAATATGTAGCAGAATTGATAGGCTTTTTGGTAATGTTGATTGGATGATGAAATGGGGTCATGTAACCACAGATTATGATTTACCTCATGTCTCTGACCACATTCCAATGCTGCTAAATATACAAGAAGTCCAGTGGAGTATTAAAACTCCATTTAGATTTTTCAATATATGGGCAGGTCATGACTCCTTTCTCCGCATAGTAAAAATAGTATGGGACAAAAAGTTAGACTCGAATAAGATGGGCAATATATGGAAGAAGCTTAAAACTCTAAGAGGAGAACTGAGGAAGCTGAATGAGCAGGAATTCAAATTTCTCTCTAAAAAAATTGCTCACACCAGAATGGAGTTACTATCTATACAAGACCAGATCAATAATCAGTGCAATGATACCCTCCTGGCCAAAGAAAAACAGTATCTACATGATCTGGAACGATGGCCTCTCATCGAAGAGAGTGCATTACAACAAAAAGCTAGAGCCCATTGGATCAAATTGGGAGATGGAAATAATAAATATTTTTCAGCTATGATAAAGGAAATGACTCACAAAAAACAGCTCCTAGAATTAACCTCCTTATCAGGCATCAAATTGACTACACCCGCAGCTATAAAGAAGGAGATAACAGAGTTCTATAAGTCCCTCATGGGCACTGCCAGCCAAGCCCTTCCTACAGTAAATATAGAGACAATGAGGAAAGGCCCAGTCTTGTCACATGCCTAGGGAATTGAGTTATGTAAAGAGATCACTGAGGTAGAAATCTGGACAGCACTACAATCCATAAATGATGACAAATCTCCAGGAGTAGATGGATACAATGCATTCTTTTTCAAGAAGTCTTGGAATATAATAAAAACAGAAATAGTTGCTGCCATTAGTGATTTTTTTCGCATTGGACAGATGCATAGAGCTATTAATTGTACCCTTCTCACCCTTGTTCCAAAAACTCCTAACCCCGCGAACATCAAGGAATATAGACCTATTGCCTGTTGCTCTGTTTTGTATAAGATTATTGCTAAGATCCTGGCTTCTAGGCTGCAGAAGGTCATGACTACAATCATCAATGAAGCCCAATCTGGTTTTATCCCCGGAAGAAAGATAGCTGATAATATTATCCTAGCCAACGAACTGGTAAGAGCTTATTCTAGGAAACATATCTCAGCAAGGTGCATGATAAAAATTGATTTACAAAAGGCGTATGACTCGGTAGAATGGGGATACTTAAAACAGGTGCTCGAAGCTTTATGTTTCCCTATCAAATTTGTTCAATGGATCATGGAGTGCATCTACACTTTAACTATTCTATCATGATAAATAGGGAACCCTCAGAACCATGGGATGATGCTAGAGGAGTACGACAGGGGGATCCTATATCCCCCTACCTATTTGCAATCTCCATGGAGTACTTGAGTCGATGCTTGGGGGAATTGAAGGAATGCAAGAATTTCAAATTTCATCCTAAATGTGCAAGAAATGGAATTACACACTTATGTTTCGCTGATGATCTTTTATTGTTTACAAGGGGGGATCTAGCCCCTGTCTCTGCTATTGTTGACAAATTCCAAAGCTTCTCACTAGCTTCAGGATTACAAGCAAACAGAGGCAAAAGTAGTTTGTATTTTGGAGGGGTAACAGAGGTGGTGAAGAATGCAATCAAACAGCAACTTGGCTTTGGTGTTGGTGAACTACCTTTTAAATATTTCGGTATCCCTCTTTCCACAAAAAAATTATCTACACTCCAGTGGTCCCCACTTATCGATAAGATGGTAGCTAGAATCTCTTCTTGGACAGCGAAGAAACTTTCTTATGCTGGTCGGGTTCAATTAGTCCAATCAGTATTGTTTGGTATCCAATCTTACTAGTCTCAGATGTTTGTGATTCCTTCAAAGGTCCTTAAAGTCATTGATGTTTTTTGTCGGAGTTCATATGGTTAGGCACTAACACTATCACAAAGCGAGCTTTAATAGCTTGGGACAGGATGTGCTTACCTATCTCTGCTGGTGGCCTCAATCTCATCAATGTACAGATTTGGAATAAGGCAGCAATTGCAAAAACCTATTGGGACTTGGCTCGCAAATCTGACAAGCTTTGGATCCGGTGGATTCATAGCTATTACCTCAAGGGAGAACAGCTAGCTACTGCCCTCATTCCTAAGAAGACTTCGTGGATGGTACGGAAGATCATAGACTCAAGAAGCATATTGGAGCAACATCTCGTAATGGATGAACAGAACTTGACCATTAGAAAGTTATATTTAGCTATGGTAGGAGGCAGGCCAAGAATGGAATGGAAAGACCTGATGTTTAATAATGGTGCTCGACCTAAAGAAAAATTTACCCTCTGGTTGCAACTACAAAACAGGCTGCCCACTACAGATAGACTGCAAAAATGGGGACTGGCCGTCGATTTGAAGTGTAAACTCTGTAATGTCTACATCGAAACGCAGGATCATTTATATGTTCAGTGTGATTACTCAAGAACCATATGGATAAAACTTCTCCGGTAGGTTCACATGGACTATTATGTTGCTGCTAACTGGGGAAATCACCTGCAATGGGTCCGAAGCAAGGCAAAAGGTAAATCGCAAGCAGCACAGACCCTCAAGTTGATATATACTGAATTCGTATACGCGGTGTGGATGGAAAGAAACCAAAGAACGTTTGAAGATAAAAGGAGATCATGGCAGGCGGTAGCAAGAGAGATTGCCTATGTGTGTTGTGTGAGAGCTCCTGCATGCATTAGAACTAGAATGCAACAGCTGGTTTACTAGACTAATTCATCACTGCTGTACTTATTTGAGTTTATTTGCTGAGATAGCAACCTGCGTTAGGGATGCTATAGGCTTGTAATTATTCACATTGGTGATTAATAAAAAGTTAGTTACCAAAAAAAAAAAACAACAACATTTCAACAAAAAATACAATTTCAAAAACTATGGCCAAACACAACTCCAACTCCAAAATTCCAAAAAAAAATTATGGACAAATCGGCCCTAAGAGCCCGTTTGGATTGGATTATAAGTTGCTTATAAGCTGTTTTCAGTTTTTTTGAGTGTTTGGCTGGCCAGCTTAAAGTCATTTTGTGCTTAAAATAAGCTCAAAAAAATAATTGGGCCCATTTGACTTAGCTTATCTAAAGCAGCTTATAAGCAAAAAAAAATAAGTTAGACTACTCCAACTTATTTTTTTTAGCTTATAAGCTGCAAACAGCTTATAGGCATAAGCCCATCCAAACAGGCTCTAAGTAGAACTTCTAAAAGTAGAAATTTTTTGAAGCCAAATCACTTAAAAGTACTGCTGAAATGTGACTAGCTTAACTATTGGGCCTGGATTCTTCGGACCTTGGCTCATTGGGCCCTAGCTTCTGTATTTGTTCATGGACCATGGTGAGCTTCAGCTTTTGCTATTGCATATCTTGAAGAGCTAAGAACCCTCTTCAATTATGCCAGTGGAATAATAGTATACAATTTGATTTACTATTAGCAATTTTATTTTGAAACGGACGACTACAAAGGAAATATGTTCATATAAATTGAAAAGGAAGAAGTAATAACTAAGAAAATGCTGATATAATCCTGGTCATGATAAATAACTTTGTGTCACTTTTGTATTTTATTGTTTTTTACTTTATGTCACAGTATTACAAATTTCATACTTCTAGATTTATACGACAAAAAAAATCCAAATGCATGAAATTTATATAATGCAATCGATTAGTTCTATCACACAATTAACTTGTTTTTGTCCCTTCAATTCTCCTTTCATTGATTTATCTATTTTTACATTTATTTATCTAACATTCTACATTTGATAAAATATTCTACTAATATATTGATAACCAAATATTGTAACTATTAGGCATTGCCATTTCTAGTCTAATGGTGTGATTGGGTGTAACATGAATCAAATATACATTGCCCAGGCGGCTGAAATTTTATGTATTTGTATTTAAATGATGAAGAAGAAGAACATGAGGAAGTGTTTAATCAAACTAGAGGTTTTGTGGGTTCTAATTTATTCATGGAGACTTCAAGATTGTGATCATTTTGTGTTCCTTTGTACTTGTACCACGTGGCACATATTAGAAAGTATCCAAAATCTAAAACCTCCAATGCAGCAACTAAGTAGTAAAAATAATCCAATTTACCCTTGTTTAGATCCTCTGCTAACCAATTCTCTGTATCTGATGTTTTTGTTGTCCTGTGTACTATTGATATCAACAAGCTACTCTTGTAACTAGCCAATGCAAATCCACAAAACAAGAATGACCCTGCCAAGCTCCTCATGTTTTCTGGGAATTGCTTGTAAAAAAAACTCATCTTGTGCTATGACAGTGAGTGATTCAGAAAGACCTGCAAGAGCTAGTTGAGGTATCAACCAATTAGCAGACATGGCTGAAATTTCGCCTCGTCTTGGTTCAATGCCCAGTGTTGGATGCCTAAGCGCTGTGTTCCTTCTTCACGTTTCCACTACAGCTGATACTAACATGGTGAAAACTGCAATAACCAAACCGATTCCCATTTTTTGAAGGACTGTTATGCCAGCTTCTTTCTTGGTGATTTTTCGTAGAAATGGGACGATTAATCTATCATAAATAGGTATCCAAATAGACATGCTCAACATGGAGAAGACCGCGTAAGATGCAGTTGGGATCTTGAAATTACTAGCGTTGTAAAGGCGCTTGTCGCTTTGCAGAGTTTGAAAGACAACATAAGTCAGCATTTGCACTAGCACAATGTAGTATACCAAGCCTGCTATCCATATCGGAAATACTCTTACAAAACATTTCACTTCTTCCCCTTGTTGTATGTTGCAAAGTCTCCATGCGTTGGCTGCTGATCCATCTTCTTTTATTTGGTCTTGTGGGCTTAAAATAGATGCTTTGTTCAAGAACCTGTATAACCATAAATTTATACATAGGGGGTTCAAACTGTAATATAGTCACGGAAATTAAATAATAATGGTAAAGTAAAACTGGCTGTTGAATTAAAAGGTCTATGAGAGTAGTTCATTATTACCTAAATTGATCTGTGTAAGGAAGTTCAGAGTTGATAGTCTTGATAGAAACATGATTGAACGGGGTATTTTGCGGTCGTTCTGGTAACTTGAAGCGCCTTTTCTTTATTGCAGCTACAAGCACTTGGCACCATACCGGCAATTGGAAAAGAAACTGGTCGCCGCCTGGGAATGGTTACAAATATGTATCCTTCATCTGCTCTATTAGGACAGACTAAGGATGAATCAATCTCTGCTTTGCCAATTGATGAACTTATAGAGAAGGCTGATGGTTTTGCTGGTGTTTTCCCTGGTATTTATTATTGGAATGACTCTTTTGCTTATCAAGTTGTGCTTTTCAGTATAGAACTGCTGCAATTGAAGGAATTCGATGGTCCCTTTAAATTTTATTTCTTTGCAGATTGCTTTCACCCGGAAGAAGGATTTTGGAAAAGAACAACGCGAACTTCAATGGGCACATGCACAGAGAACCCTTCACGGGCTCCAAGTTCCAGACCCCAAAAGATTTAGCGAAACTACCAATTTCAATGAGCTTAATCAGTTGGCTGAGGATGCGAAGAGGAGAGCTGAAATTGCTAGGTCAGTTATTGCGTAGCTTTGTTCTATTAAATTTGCGCTGCAGTTATTGCTTAACTTTGTTCTATTAGATTTTCTTAGGCTGAACACATGGGTATCTAAACCTCAAAGCTAAAATTTTCAATTTCAGGCTGCGTGAGTTGCATACACTGAAAGGTCATGTTGAATCAGTGGTGAAGTTGAAGGGTCTTGACATTGAGACAATTCAGCAGGCATACACCGTTTAAAGAGAAGTCTGTTTGGGAGGTTTAATTTATCTGTTGTGATAGTCATCAGAATGTTATAGTGAGTTACCTTTGAAACAGCATGTTCTTAATAGTGCCTTATAGATTAGCGGAGTACTATTTTTGAAGTTGTTATTTGCCTTTTCCTGCCTTGATGTCCCGTAGCTCCTGTAGATGTTGTATTGACCCAGAATGATGAACATCAAGTGATGCCAGCATTCGTTGTCTATATTCGTAAAAGCTTTTTTCTAATTATATTTCCTTGTTTCGCATCCACTATATGTTGTACTTGTTTCACTTCATTTCTTGGCTTCATATAATAAGCAGAGCATTGTGTCCACTTCTTTTGTTGGCTTTCATTCTTCAGCTTGATGCTAGGTTCTGTTTTCCTTCTCCTTTTTCCTCTTCTTTTTAGTTTTCACTTTACTTTATTGTATGCCCTTACCTTATTCCGTCCCTGGAAATCACAGTGGTAGATGCAATGATTTCGTGAGATGAGTTGCTTTCACTCTCTAAGTTAAGAAAATATGTTGGCTGTCCGAGCCAAGAGAATGTATATGTGCACACGTGTGTGAGACTTCTTTTTCCATTGAAACTGAAAGTGAGATTTTTTCGTAGCTATCAAGCGATGTTTAGGAAAGAAATAAAATTAGTCCACCCTGCAGCTTGACTTGAGTTGTTCATTGAGGAATTCTTTCATAAATAGTTTATCAATTGGAGAATTTCCAAAGAGACTGGCTAAAAGCTACTACTACTATGGCAATAAGCTCTTCCACACGCTTCTTCCAATTTCAACTTTGAAATAATTACTAGATGTAGCTTCTTATAACACCTATTTATTGATAATAACTATCCTTTTAGTTATTTATATTTAGTAACTAATTTACTTTTTTAATTTACCATCCATAGCTATATCAGTAACTATACAAATATATGGTTAAACAAATCCCTTAATAATAGGCATTGATTATTATTAAAATTGATTCCATAATTTTAGCTTCTCTTTTCTTCTTCAACCATATTCCTTTTCCTTCTTCCACTAAATCATAAACCCTAACTTCTTCTTAACAACGACTATCATTGTTAACTTCTTCTTTTCCATTAAATCCTAAACTCTTAATTATTTTTATTTTCATTAATTAATATGTATGTAATTTGTGTATTTGAACCAGTGATGCATATGTTTGCATGTTTTTGTGTATTTGAACCAGTGATTAACTGTTTATCGAATACATATACATTCAATTTTGTATATGAATGTTTTATGTACGGGTGTATTTGAACCAATGAGTGACGTATTTTGTTGCGTGTATTTATGTATTTGAAATAATGATCAACTGCGAATAAAATACACAGTCATTTAAATTCATTTATGAATGTTTGTATGTATTTGTGTATTTGAACTAGTGATACATATGTTTGCATGTTTTTGTGTATTTGAACCAATGAGTGACGTATTTTGTTTGTATGTATTTGTGTATTTGAAATAGTGATGAACTGCGAATCAAATATACAGTCATTTAAATTCATTTATGAATGTTTGAATGTATTTATGTATTTGAACTTTTCAATAAAAACTTAAATACAATTGTTTTTTAAGTGTTTTGAAGTTACAAATGATGTATTTTTCAATTATCGGTTGAATGATCGTAGTCTTTGTTTTTGGGTTTCCTTATATTATTAATGTTTTTGAATTTTGAATTTAGTTACAAAAAGAAGGGAAGAGAGAAGGAAAATCATGGTTGGAGAAAGAAATGGAAGCTAATGTCACGACCCAACCCCGTAGGCCGTGACTAGTGCCCGATCTGGGCACCCGAACCCCTCTATCAAATATTATCTCAAATTCTATCAACTCATTCTAGTATATGGCGGAAGCCGACAAGGCTTTATTTCAAATTTAGGTAATTTCCAGAAAAATTTCGGCAGAGTTTCCTTTATTTTACGGACTATCCAATATACCCTGCACCCAGAAAATACCAACAAAAGCCACACAGGGCTAACCAAGCAATATATAAACATATGCGGACCGGCCGCCTCGGCGTATAGGATCGCCCAAACAACATGTACATACATCCATACAGAAAGACCCTAACCCACAAACATGTCCACAGACCTCTAAACAGACCGACAGAATCATATGACGGGACAGGGCCCCCGCCGTACCCATGAACGAATATATACAAATGCACTAATAAAAATATATATACCAAAAGTATAAGCTCCGGAAAGAGAGGAGCACTCCGAATAGCAGAAAGGGTGTCCTAAACAGGTGGATCACCAGGCTGTGCGTCTGTACCTGCGGGCATGAAACGCAGCCCCCGGAGAAGGGGGTCAGTACGAAATATGTACTGAGTATGCAAAACAGAAGGTACAGAAATAAATCTGAATAATAATCGAATCAGATATATAGAAAATAATACATATCAAAATGTTTATTTCCAAAGTATAAATTATGCATAGGGCACTGGAAAATGTGGTCGCCCGCCTGTCGATGGCGCCACAACACAGCATAACACCAGAAAGTTTCAAATCTCCGAATCCCCGTCACACATCACAACACAGCATAACGCCAAACATAAGTGGAACCCGGCCCTCGAGCGAGGAGCACGGTGAACCATAAACACAGCATAACACCGGAATGTATCAAAAAGCGCACGACAACAGAACCGGCCCGGGAACCGGCGAACGATATCATAGTAGGCACGAGCGGAGTAGTGAGGAATCATATGCATAAAATCATTATTATAAATCCGAAGGATAAGTAAAATAGTCATATTCGAAATCGGAGTAATAATTATCACTTTTTGATTCAAAGTTGTCGAATTTACATAAAGGGCGTCGCGGGACCCACGGACGAGTATAGACCCGAACTGAGCCCGCCTATGAAAAACATACCCATTATACATCAAGCAAACTCCTATAAAAATTATTGGAGCGATCCGAGCCTCTATGCGAAAAATATGGCATTCAGAGATTACAAAATTTCTTAAAGTGAACATTTTCTATGCGAATTTCGGAAAGCGATTACTTCAAATACATTTTCTATGCGAACCTTCTTTTCCAGTGATTCTTCGGAGTAATGGGACGACGATACGATCATATATGGGTATCCAAAGAGTGAGACTTAACATGGAGAAAATAGTGTAAGTTGCGGCTGGAATTTGGAAGTTGCTGTTGCCAAGATGTCTGTTTGATTGAAGGGCTTGGTAGACAACAAATTGTTGCTGCTGAGTTATTGCAATATGGTATACAATTGCTGCAGCCCAAATAGGAATTACCCTTACAACACATTTAGCTTCTTGCACTTGCTGCACACTGCATAGGTTCCATGGATTGGCTGCTGATCCATCTGATTTGATTTGGTCTTCTGGTGTTACTATTGCAGACTTGTCAAGAAACCTTATAGCACAGTAAATTTAAATGATTATTTGATCCTTTACATAAAAAATAATAATTAATGTTATGACCCTTATACAAGAGATTTTCAGTTTTTACACATAAAAAATAAAAAAATAAAACACATAAGAGATTTAAAAAAGTTATTCTTTTTCTTTTCAAATTATAAAAGGCCAAGAGATCTTATTTCCTCTCTTGTAAATAACTTGACATGTGCTTTGAGTATATTGATGGACCAATTTCCTAATGACATAACTTTCTTCCCAGTGCTTGTACCCAATATCATGAAATAATTTGTTTCTAATACTTCCTTCAGATCTAGCTCTAAAGGTACTCAATGTGTCATACTGCAAAAGCCTGTTTCTTTTTTTATAGTAACTCATGGACATAAGGGTGAAACTTGGGGGTTTGTACATAGCACCATAAATCCTAATAAAATAAGTAACAACTATTGTAACTTCCACTAATGATAGATGTATAGTTTAAAGTAATTCAAAGACGTATAGTCAACCGCAGTGATGTTCTAAAAATAAGGAAAGAAGTGGGGACGATCAGTACCGACGGATACACACTTCATTAAGGGATCTCATCCAACATATTTCTATTCAATTTTGTTTTTTTATGTGTACATAATTTTTTTTTCGAAAAGCAAGATGTATATGTATCATAGGTCGATACTACTTAAAAATAAGTTGAATACATCAACTCCTTAAATTGTAAGTAAATGTTATTTATAAACTCAACCAATGCAGGACATGTTTCATTGAACATCTGAACACATGATAATTGATAAAGGGCTTATATTAGATACTTTCGACTCATATTTTGAAAAGGTTTCTGCATGTGTTCACAAGAATTCATTATGTAAATAAGCTAATACAAAAAATGTGTTTTCTCCTTTAATTATAAACATTAACATCAATTGGGACATGTATGAGGTTTTACAGCTTATTGAGATTAATGCGTATAATTAAAAAAAAGTGACATATTTTAAGTGGTGAACTTATTTACGTAATGGGCATTTAAATTCATTTATGAATATTTCTATGTATTTGTGTATTTGAACCAGTGATGCATATGCTTGCATGTTTTTGTGTATTTGAACCAATGAGTGACGTATTTTGTTTGTATCTATTTGTGTATTTGAAATAGTGATGAACTGCGAATCAAATACACAGTCATTTAAATTCATTTATGAATGTTTGAATGCATTTATGTATTTGAACTTTTCAATAAAAACTTAAATACAATTGTTTATTAAGTGTTTTGAAGTTACAAATCATGTATTTTTCAGTTATTGGTTGAATGATCGTAGTCTCTGTTTTTGGGTTTCCTTCTATTATTAATGTTTTTGAATTTTGAATTTAGTTACAAAAGAAGGGAAGAGAGAAGGAAAATCATGATTGGAGAAAGAAATGGAAGCTAAAATTATGGAACAAAATTTACCTTACCAAAAGAAGGGAAGAGAAAAAGATATTAAAAAAAGATATTATTCTGTCTATTAATAAACACCACCGTTAATGCCTAATGAAATGGTAACTACATATAGTAATATTGAAATGGGTAGCTACTAATGGTAAGAACCTATAATAAGGTAGTTATTTCTGTAAGTTTACCTTAAATTTCATTAGAAATCAGATTAATGGGACTGCAAGGGTGGCTCAGTTGGTTGAGCATGAGGTTTTCATAATGGAGGTCTCGGGTTCGAAACTCTCTGCCTACGACAAAATGGGATTTGCCTTCTTGATTGAGCTGATCGCACGGAACTTGCCAAGTGCGGATTATCTCTCCTGTGTGGTTTGCGAGCTATTGCATAGGAGCTGCGTTTACTCTGTGGCCACCCGAAGAGTAGCGGCTGCGGGTTCCCATGTTATACTAAAAAATAAAATAAAGGAGTGAGATTAATGGAGGCTATTTTGTTCTTAGCTTTTCTATTACAACTTCTTTCAACCCAAATGGCTGCTAACAATTGGCATAACATACTATTCATTTAGTTTTATCCTTAAATTAATGTCATACGAAGTGTTTCTCAACATTTTTTCTTTCCATTTCCAATGTAACGCTGCTGGTGTCATCACTTCCCTTGTACTTGTACCACCTAGCACATATTATGAAGTAAACAACATTAAGGATCCCCAACGCTGTAATCAAGAAATAGAAGTAATCCAATCTCCCCTTGTTAAGGTCTTCCGGTAGCCAGTTACCGGTTTTCGCCTTTCCTGTTGTCTGGTGCACTATAGAGATCAAGAAACTGTTCAAGTAACTTGAAGCAGCCATTCCCAAGAAGAAAAAAGACCCTGCTATACTTCTCATGTTTTCTGGGAACTGCTTGTAGTAGAATTCCACTTGTCCAATGGCACAAAATGCCTCTGCAAGTCCTGCTAAGGATAGCTGAGGAACCAACCATAGAGCTGACATGGAAGAAACCAATCCTCTTTCTGAATGTTGCCCTAATGCTGGATTTGTGAAAACCAGTTTTCTCCTTCGTTCCTCGATGAATGCAGATACAAGGGATGATAGAACAGTTAGGAATATACCAAATCCCATTCTTTGAAGGATAGTTATACCACCTTCTTTTCCAGTGATTCTTCGGAGTAATGGGACGACGATACGATCATATATGGGTATCCAAAGAGTGAGACTTAACATGGAGAAAATAGTGTAAGTTGCTGCTGGAATTTGGAAGTTGCTGTTGCCAAGATGTCTGTTTGATTGAAGGGCTTGGTAGACAACAAATTGTTGCTGCTGAGTTATTGCAATATGGTATACAATTGCTGCAGCCCAAATAGGAATTACCCTTACAACACATTTAGCTTCTTGCACTTGCTGCACACTGCATAGGTTCCATGGATTGGCTGCTGATCCATCTGATTTGATTTGGTCTTCTGGTGTTACTATTGCAGACTTGTCAAGAAACCTTATAGCACAGTAAATTTAAATGATTATTTGATCCTTTACATAAAAAATAATAATTTTATGACCCTTATTTTTCAGTTTTTACACATAAAAGATCTAAAAAAAAAAAAAATATAAGAGATTTAAAAAAGTTATTTTTTTCTTTTCAAATTATAAAAGGCCAAGAGATCTTATTTCCTCTCTTCTAAATAACTTGACATGTGCTTTGAGTATATTGATGGATCAATTTCCTAAATGACATAACTTTCTTCCCAGTGCTTGTATCCAATATCATGAAATATCTTTTTGGCGATGGTCCTTTTTTCTTTTCTGATCGGACACCTGTAAATACAGGGCCCTACCATGTGATGCGTATTGGTTAAGAGCCCGTTTAGATTGGCTTATAAGTTGCCTATAAGCTGTTTTCAGTTTTTTTGAGTATTTGATTGGTCAACTTAAAGTCATTTTGTACTTAAAATAAATCTAAAAAATTAATTGGACCAGTTTGGCTTAGCTTATCTAAAGCAGCTTATAAGCTGCTTTTTTTAAGCCCATCCAAACAGGCTCTAAGTGACTCTAAGGACCCGTTTGGCCATAAGAATTATTCACTTTTTTTCGTAATTTTTTTTCATTTTTTTCTAAAATTAGTGTTTGGTCATGAAAATTGCAAATACAACTTGAAGTTGTATTTAGAATTTGAAAAACAGGAAAAACTTATTTTTCACAACCAAAACCTTATTGAAAAAGTACATTTCAACAAAAAAAATACTATTTACAAAAATTATAGCCAAACATAACTCCAACTCCAAAATTTAAAAAAAAAGTGATTTTTTCCTTTTTGTTTTTATGGCCAAACGCCTACTAAGAATCACAAGATTCTGTTTCTTAGTTTTGTAGTTAACCTTATGTGAACAATGGATAGTTTAGAAATTGGCCATAATGGTTTTCACACTGAGTCAGCTAAATGGGGATGACAAAGCATCTGAATTTTCACATATTTTGCTGATGACATAATTGATCAAGGCCATTTCTGATGACTTTCTTCGAGAGAGGATAATATAATTTAACCAATTTAATAATATTTCAGTGCCAAATGGAAAGAGATTAAAGTATTCTGTAAATGAAAAAGTTGTGGTTTGAAACTTTGAATGACAATTGATCCTGGTAAGTCATGTAAAATGGAACATGATCTAAACAAATCAGGTCTAACTAAATGCTGATAACCCATGCTTTTCTGCATTCCATCCTAACATACTAACAGGAATAAATAAAATTATTAAACCTCAACAATATATATATATACAACATCAACAACAACCCAGTGAAATCCCACAACGTGGAGTCTGAGGAGGGTAGAGTGTACGCAGACCTTACTCCTACCAAGGTAGGACGGCTGTTTCCGAAAGACCCTCGGCTCAATATATATATATATATATTCGTTATGTTCAATTTTCAGGCCAAGATCACAGCCTTAAAGGGGATAGGTATATCTAGGATAATCTTAACTGCACTGATACAAATAATTAATCAGACTAGATTGTCGGTGTCATTTAGCTAGGTATCTGAACCAAATCCATAAGTTTAGTACTAGTAGTTAAACTAATGGAGACATACAACAGTCACTATTAAGAGTAGTTATACCTAATGAATACCTAATAAACATGCAACATGCAAAGTACTAACAAGTGGACCTGTCGAATATTCAAGACATACTTCATGAGGAATGACACTCTGTATCAATCCAAAGAGAAATCAAGATATTGAATCAAATTAATTTACTTGAGGATATAAACTAATACTCCTTTTGTCCCGGTTCATGTGATACTTTTCGTTTTCGAGATTCAAACCGCATGAACTTTGACCAACATTTTAAGATGTATTTTTTCACCAAATTGATATGAGAAAAGTTGCAACTTATAGCACCTTTCATGTAGTTTTTAAATGTATAAATTTTAATCTTAAAATATTGAGTTAATCTAATCCAATTTAATTTCAAACTTTAGTTGAATTGACTCCCGAAAAGCAAAAAGTATATAAATTGGGACGGAGGGAGTAATAATAATAATAATAAATTTATCATAGATTTGCTCCTTTCTGTTACCTGAATTGATGAGTGTATGGAAGCTTGGAATTGATAGACTTGAGAGAAGTGTAATTGAAAAGAGATTTCCAGGGTTGCTCTGGCAATTTTAGCCTTCTTTTCTTGATAGAAACCACAAGAACCTGGGCTACACTTGTCAATGGGCTGCCCTCTGGTTTCACTTTGACATAAATTTTAGTGCCCCCAAAGAAGAGGAAGCATGAAATCAACATGAATATTGCAGGAATGGCTAGTCCTATGGACCAGCTAATGTCCGATTGCACGTAAACCACGAGTGTAACAGACACCATTTGAGCAAATGTTAAGGTGAAAAAGTACCAGTTGAAGAAACTATTAATACCCCTTTTACCAGATTCTGTATTGGGATTGAATTGGTCTGCACCAAAAGCTAAGTTACATGGCCTAATCCCTGCTGCACCTATGATCAGTAGCCCAAATCCACTCAACAAGAATGCCATTTGCCCCCCTGTTGGTCCTATGCATTGGCTGATATCTTTCGAATCACAGTGTGGAGGATGTAGCTTCTTGAATACTGCTGTTAATGCTATCACAAACAACCCCTTCAAACAAGAAACAAGTGTATCAGTACTTCAAGATTAATATTTTCTTCCTTCAAAATTTCAAGAAGTGGTATAAATAGTACCAGAAATGAAGTAATGGATGAAAATCCTAGTGTTTTGTAACGACCAAAGTAAGTATCAGAGAGGAAAGCTCCAAGCAAAGTGGCAAAATTGGTGGTTCCATTAAAGACATTGATCAGAGTTGCGGCGGAGATGTGGCTCATGTTGAAAACTTTTGTGAGATAAATCAACAGGTTGGAAAGTGTGCCAATTGCTCCAAGTTTCTCAAAGGTTTCATTTCCTGCAAACAACATATGAAGCAACTCATGATATCAATTGTTAACTTTGTTTAATTTAGTAACTGATTAAAACAAGCAAATTGCTAAGCTTTACCTATTATAAATGGCATGGCTTTCACTCCTCTGTAATTAATTTCAGGCTCTTTCTCACTATCATCATCTCTAAAACTTGTTGTTTTCTCATTATTTTCCATGGCGTCTATCTTATTGCTACTCATTTTCACTCTCTCCCTGCTACTTTATATACTCCTCGGGAAGCTGAAATGTAGCATAAAGTAGCAGCAGATGTGGATAAATAAAAAAAGGGAATATTCTATTTAACTAACCACAACTCTAATTTGTTTCTAATACTTCCTTCAGATCTAGCTCTAAAGGCACTCAATGTCTCATACTGCAAAAGCCTGTTTCTTTTTTATAGTAACTCATGGAGATAAGGGTAAAACTTGTGGGTATAAAGTAACAACTACAGTAACTACCACTAATGATAGATGTATAGTTTAAAGTAATTCAAAGACGTGTAGTCAACCGCAATATTTCTAATGATAAGGAAAGAAGTGGGTACGATCGGATACACACTTTGTTATGGGATGTCACCCAACATATGTCTATTCAATTTTGTTTTTTTATGTGTAAATTTTTATTTTTATTTTTGAGAAAAGAAATCATTTCTTTCTAAATTTGAAAGCACAACTCATTTTAGTAATTTAATTTAATGAATGTTTATTTACCTCCTAAATAACTTTTAAATTAATTAAATATCACCTTATACGTGCAATATCAATTTCATAATTGAAAAGTGCTATACATGCTCATTACATAAGCGTCACCTCAACGTCATCAGATAGTCTCTCTTTTCTTTTCTTTTTCTTTCTCCACCTTTCTTCTTCCATCAACAACAATGACTATCTTTCTTCTTCCATCAACAACAATGGAACTCCAAAAATCCGAAAAAATAAAACTAAATCACTCAACAATTATGACAATTTTCGCCATAACCAATCCCAGATAGAAGGAGATTTTGCACTAAAAACAAAAAGTGAAACTGGGTTCAGAGATTTTGCTCCAAATAATGAATTTAGTATTCCCCAAATTTGTTCCCTCTCCTTGAAATTATACCAATTTTCTTTTGACACAAATAAAATTTGTGGGTCCCGTTTTTTTTTTTTTTTTTCTCTTTATTTGGTTGCCTTTGCTAATAATACCATCTTCTCCACTGTCACAACATGGAGAGCTCGGATAACAATGTCACAAAAGGAGGATTAAACGCTTCCTGGAGCTCCCACAAGTGTTTCAATCTCTATGGCTTCCACTTTTGCACAAACAAACAACTTCAAACAATTTTCATTAGTGTTGATGATTAAAATACATATTTAGCACAAACAAACTTTAGCACAACAATACAGATCCGAGATTTTCACTTTAGAACTTGTTTCAGATCAATCAGCATACAACTTCGAATCCCACCTCCAAATAATCAGTAACCACTTGCTTTTGAAAAATTCAGAGTCAAAATACGACTTCAAAACTTGAATAGAAGATGAATTCTTTTTGGACTTCGGTGTTTTATTTGGGAATGGGTCGGGTTGGGAAAATTGGGAAGAAAGGGAGGGCGTAGTGGGGGCGAAGAGGAAAGGGATTAGGAAAAGATTAGAGATTAATTAGTGTATAAAAATATATGTAAGCACAAGGAAAAATAATGAATAAATGAAAAGAAATTAAATAGATTCTGACGTGTCACTTTTTTAAATATTTACGCGCTTTGATTTTTTTTTTGCCACGTCAGCATGGGAGGTGATAGAGTCTGGAACCAAAATGCCCAAAAAAAAAAACATTTTGAACCAAAATACCCCAACAAAAAAAAGTTACCAAAGTACCTTTAGCGCAGTATTTTACTGCGCTATAGCACTTTACGGAGACGGAGCCGTTAAGTGCTATAACGCAGTATTTTACTGCGCTATACAAAACTTTCTCTCACCTATAACGCAGTAAAATATTGCGTTATAGGAGTTTGTCTCTCACCTATAGCGCAGTAAAATACTGCGCTATATCACTCCACTAAAACCCGATCGGGTTCCACCACTGGTCCCTCCAGTGGCAAAAAAATAATTGAAAACGCCATCGGAGGCGAGCCAAGGTGGTCCCCACATCCAAAAAAACGTCGTTTTCTATTAAATTTCGTCCGGAAAGTTTAGATTCTCGGTACATTCAAGTCAAGGAGCAAGATTCTAAGTTCGAATTTTGAGAAAAAGCGGCGTACGACTCGATTAAAATAACTCTACAAAAAATCTTCGATTAAGGTTTTCTACTATGAACTTTTGTTATTATTTTGTTATATACATTATATTGCATGCATGTTTAACATTTAATCGTCGTTAATTTCCAAAAAAAAAAAAACAAATTTCGTTTTTTTTTTTTGTTTGATCGGGCTGGGCAGTGGCTTATGCCACTGTTCCGTTTTTTTTTTTTTTGTTTGTTTAATTCATTATTTGTTAAATGTTTATGAATTGTTAATTTGTTAAATGTTTATGAATTGTTAATTTGTTATATGTTTATGAGTTGTTAATTTGGTTAATTATTTATGAATTGTTAATGAATTATTATTTTGTTAATTGAGTATTTGTTAAATATTCTTTATGAATTGAAAGAAGTTGATTGGTAATGAATTATTATGTTGTTAACACTTTGTTTGGATGATTGTTATGTATTGTTTTGACATTTATCGTATTGTGTTGTATTGTATAGGATCAAATCAGTGGTTACATAAAATAGAACCTTTCATCGTTACATAACAATAAAATTAAAGTAGCAATCAAAGCAAACATTTTATTTAAACTAGCAACATAATATAATACAATAGGTAACAACCATCTAAACAAGTTGTAAACGATTATGAAATGTTAATCTATATAATTTTAAAAGCGTGAATATATATGTTAAATAAAAAAAGATTATCTTAAAAAAAATAGTTAAAGTTCTTCTTTTCATAAATACATAAGCTAATGAAAAAAATGTAAAGTTTATAGGAAAATATGTGGTCGACGAATATTGTCACGACCCAACCCCGTGGGCCGTAACTAGTGCTCGAGCTGGGCACCCGTACACACTCACTAACCAGAATCGGCATACAAATGGCTTATCCAGATACGAAGGTCAGACATCGTCTCAAGCGGTCGCATATAAACAAATGAATCACATAGAAGCCGACAAGGTTGTCGTAAAACACATCACCTCCAAAAATATATACATAAAGGATTACTTATAAGCCGTTAAGGCTGTCACAGCAAATGGGACCGCTTAAGACATAAATCACACAGACATAACCGAACAATAACGACTCATGACCCACATACATGTCTACAGGCCTCTAAGAATAACAACAGAAGCATATGACGGGACAGGGCCCCGCCGTACCCCTAACTAGTCATATACACATAAATATGTACAACAGAAAGATCTGTACCAAAAGTATGGGCTCCGGATCAAGGGAGCACTCCAAAGTAGCAGAATGGGTATCCTAGGCTGGCGGATTACCACAATGAGCGTCTGTACCTGCGGGCATGAAACGCAGCCCCCGAAGAAAGGGGGTCAGTACGAAATAGGTACTGAGTATATAAAGCATGAAAGACAATAATCAGAACCATAACTGAAATAAAAAGTATGGAAAAACAGGTATAAAAATCAGTATACCAAAAGCTTGTTGTTGAAACACAAATAATGCATATAAAAATCATTCAAGGTGGGGGTTAGGTCTACGTACACTCTACCCTCTCCAGACCCCGCATGGTGGGATTATACTGGGCTTGTTGTTGTTGTTGTTGTTGCTTACAGTTATGGGCGTTGGAGAGGATGCTGCCTTTTCAGCCCGTACCTAGGCATCACCTCGAGATTGACATGCCTTATGCGAGGAGGTGGACAACGGGTTTTGATCGGGATGTCGATACGCACCACAGTATTCTTCTATTCCGGGACCAGCTTGATTACATGACGGACGATGCGGAAAAACTATTTAAATTTGCATTAATAATTTAATTAAACGTCTTTTCTACTTGGTGATCACTGATTTGTATTTATATGTTATGCAGCTATTTATATGGACGTCGTACGTTGCTATATTAGATGGTTTGCCCCCTTATGTAGGTCAGGGGGTTTGGAGGTCGCGGTGTCCATTGATACACCTGGACATCGTAGAGGATCACATGCCCGAGCGTGTCTTACGACAGTTTGGGCATACACATAGTATACCCCCTGATGTCCGTCATGAGCTCCGACACTACTAGCGGGACGATCGGGCTGCCGTTGATGATGATTTTTTGGCTTTCATGGATGTCCAGCTCCACCGTTGGGAGAACAGGTTGGGCACTTTAGCGGTGGTCGGCCATTTGACTCCCATTGAGCATTACATGCGCTGGTATCATCAGATCACACGCCGATTGATCGGCAACCCAGCTTTGCGTCCCCCTAGGGATGTACGAAACTTAGCACTCGCGGGGCAGTACGAGGCATTGGTAAGTTTATCGTATTTAGATTTATCTAATTTCATTAATTGTTACGTTTTAAAAATAAACGTTTTTTGTTTCTGTTAAACACAAATGCAGCTGGTGGTCGTACAGCGTTTACGCATCTTAGGGTTAGAGCATATGCCTTACCCTAGGCTTGCGGGGCTTGCCACGGAGATGGTTAGGATTTTCGAGAATGGTATCCAGCAGGCAGGCGAGATTAGGCACATGGCGGATCCTGTTCCGGAGGCTGAGTATCAGGCAGCACCGGGTGCTCCCAGAGGAGGAGGCCGTGCTGGCAGAGAACACCGTGCTGCCGGAGGATGCCGTGCGTGTAGAGGACGCGGCGCTGCTGCTAGAGGACCTGGTGGAGGAGGAAACCATTTGGTAGATGAGGCGGATGAGGCCAATCCCATTCTAGAGGGCGTTCACGGTCTAGGTCGTCCGCAGCCGTTCCAGGCCGGTGGCAGCTCACCTAGGGACTCATCTACGTTTACGGGGCGCTCTTACTTGATGAGATACCCGAGTCTTCATCACAGCCGAGCCAGAATGCATACATGGAGGAGCGTGATAACGTTGATTGGGCGGCGTTACGCGCTTCATTTGCTGATGAGAGGCCTGTGAGGAATTTAGAGGGAGCCCGGATTCTTGACTTCGATGAGTTTTTGATCCCGGTTAGTATTTAAAATACTTATTTGTTCATTTAAATTATTTATTTTAAATATATATATGTTACTCATTATTTAGTACTATTTTATATTTTAGGATCGGCGCCAGCGGGTCCACCAGAGCCACCCACTCAGGCATTTTCTAATGGGCCTGCCGAGCTAGCGATGTCTTCCCATGTGACTGTCGAGCCACATGTAAGTTTTTAATTAAAATTAGTTTTATTCAATATAAGGTCAATATTTAATATACATATTTGATAATTTAAAGTACTTATTATTTCATTTTTTTCATATTTTAGGATTCGGCGCCAGTGGGTCCACAGGAGCTGCCCATTCCGGAGCATTCTCATCAGCCTGCCGAGACAGAGGTGTCTTCTCATGATACTACCGAGGCGTATGTAAGTTTTTTACTTAAAACTAATTTTATTCAATATAAGGTAAATATTTATTTAATTTTTATAACCTTTACTTGGACTTCGAACAGCATGTCGTCCAGGAGACTACCTCATATTCACCACCACACCCATCTCAGGAGCCTACAGACCCATCTCAGGAGCCTACTCAGGCGCCCGTTGACACACAGGTTTGATTAAATAAATAACGTTAATGTATTCAATATAAATAAGAAATGATACTAATATTTATATACTTTTCAGGTTCATCCTTCGGCGCCTGCAGTGGCGACTCCCGACGAGGAAGAGGTCGAGTTTCCAGACCCAGCTCAGCCTGAGGTTCTGAGCGAGCCAGCGGGACTAGATCCCAAGAAGAAGCACGTTCTAGTTAAGGGTGCAAGGGCTAGGGGAAGAGGAGATGATCATGACTTGGAGCGCTCGGTTATTAAGAGGAAAAAGGGCGATGGAGACGATGGCGAGGGCGGTGGGGATGGTATGAGCCTTAGGCCTAGGGATAGTCTCCAGCATACTACATGTGGGACCCATCCTCAATAGTGTATATACATTAGTGTTGTACAATTTATCGTAAATATTATCTATTTTTTGCATATTTATAAATATTATCTTAGTCTTTATTATTGTTTATAGTTTCACATCCTAAATTGATAATAAAAAAAACGTGACACATTCGAAATAAAGTTAAGCATTAATTTAAAACTGAGACGAAACCCTAAAAGATAAATAACTTAAAGCTAATGACTATAAGTCTTCAAATAAAAAAGAACTTCGAGCACTTTTCAACCACTAAAATGACAATCCAAAGTATTGCGTATTCTTGATGTGTTGAGCCTGTTTTATAAATTGTACAAATATAACTAGAGTTCTATATAAAATATTAAAGTTCCGGAATCTCAAAGCATGATTAATATACGGCTAAACTACATAAAAAAAGATAAACTACGTAAAGAGGAGCGAAAATGTGATGTTATTGAAAATGGCGGACTCCTATAACGCAGTATTTTACTGCGTTATAGGTGAGAGAAAGTTTTGTATAGCGCAGTAAAATACTGCGTTATAGCACTTAACGGCTCCGTCTCCGTGAAGTGCTATCGCGCAGTAAAATACTACGCTAAAGGTACTTTGGTAACTTTTTTTTTTTTGTTGGGGTATTTTGGTTCAAAATGTTTTTTTTTTGGGGCATTTTGGTTCCGGACTCGAGGTGGTATTAATTTCACTTCATACTAGATAAGGGGTATATAATTACAAGTTAAGTTTAGTTGTTAAAGTGAGTTGTGCGGTCAAATTTAGGGGGCAACGATGTATTTTCTCTTCTTTTTTTTTCGAAAAGCAAGATGTATATGTACCATAGGTCGATACTACTTAAAAATAAGTTGAAAAAATCAACTCCTTAAATTTGTAAGTAAATGTTATTTATAAAACTCGAACTATGACATGTTCCATTGAGCATTTAAACACATGATAAAGTATTCATATTAGACACTTTCGACTCATAAGTTGGGAAAGTTTTTGCATGTGTTCACAAGCATTCAAACTTTTGACCTAAATAATTCAATATTTAAAACATATAACGAAAATAACACTGTTTTATGAATTTTTACTAAAATAGAATAAACATATTTCTCAATAACATTTTATGAATTATTTTATTTAAAAATTCTAACAGCAGAAAACCGCAGTGGACGGCGTTTGAAAAATATTTTATGTAATCATCAGCTACGACATATGGTTAATAGTCACGTTGTAGTTTATTCAATTAATTTTTTTTTTCTGGGTAACGACAACTGTTCAGCTGTCCCCATCACTTGATTAGTTAAATGACATGCCTGTTCTCAATGACATCATTTTCTGGGCAGCCACAAGAGTTGAAGAACCAAACATATGTTTTATGTTTTGTGGCCGGAAAATGCCATCTCCGCCTATCCTAGATCTCCTTTCTCAAGTTACAGCTGTAATATATCTTTTTTTGGTTTTTCATCCGGTGTACGGTACTCACATTGGGGTCTGATTAATTCGGATTCGTGCCGGATAGTCCCAAATTGGGGAGGCAAAGCATTCCCTAACAAGGGTGACTTCATACCCCGGGGGCTTCAACTCGAAACCTCTCGATTAAGGATGGAGTAGTACTAGTCACTACACCACTAACCCTTATTGGTTTCAGTTGTAATACACCAAAAAGTGTAATTTGAGTGAGATCTTGCTGCCAATGGAGTGAAAAATCTGGACATTGTTTCGATTTCTCAAATCTCACTTGCTGCGACGAACCCACGAGATAGTGCCATAGATTGAAAAAAATGGTGAGGAATTCTTTGTTTAAAAAAGTGATCCTCTTGTCATGTATTATCGGTTAGTGCAAAGATTAAACATCGCTACAACAAATTTGATTATCAGTGACGAACTATTTTGTCACTTAAAATTCACATTTCGTCATAAAAAACATTTTGTGACCAAAAAAAAAAAAAATCGTCAAATGTTCGTCCCTAAACATGGGTCGCTAAAAGTATACAAAGACAATTTAGTGTTTTGTTGCTAAATAAAGTTTAATAGCTACAAAAAATAATTTTGTCCTTAAATGCATACTATTTATGACGAACTTGTTCGTCAAAAAAAGTATAAAAAATTGTGATTGATAGTGTACTAGTTAATTAATCCGCGCTTCGCGCGGTCGTGTAAAAATTCAAAATATCACTAAATAATTGTATTGCTGCAATGATCTTTTGCAAAGTAATAATATAAGTAGCCTAAAGATAGAAATAGACTTGTAAAGTCAAGTCTAGAGATAACTCATGTAGTAAATAGAGAAAAAAATATCAAAATTTTATGCATCATTTGTTTTTAACATTTATAAATTGAACACCGCATACAACAACTAGCAATTTAGCAACATTGAACACATTTGATAAAATGAAAATTCACATTTAGAATAAAAATTCGTAAGTTTAAAACCCATGATAACACCTTTAATGTGTATTCTTGCCACTAAATAAAAGGACTCTCACCAAACAAACGTATAAATGCTCAATTATTTTATGATTGATGGATATAGGTCACAAAAACCTATTTATTGCACAATAACACAAATTTTAGAATGAAAAGAAAAGATAGAAATGGAACATTTGTGTGTATCAAAAGTACATAAGAGATAAAAAACTAAAATCTAAATAGAACCTAAGAAAGCAAGTGAATGTATAAAATAATCTAAAATTTCAAATAACTAAGTCCGAATGATGAAAACAAAAGCAAGAGTTCGATCCTACCCTTCGCTAAATTCTTTGGTAAAGTGTGAAGGATATAATGCTTGATATCACCATTACAATAATTTTAGAAGACTTCAATTACTTGACACTCAAAAGCCTAGGCTCTTTCATATTACTTCCTTAAATTATCTCAATAGTGAATAGCCTCTATTATTCCCTCATCCGTTTGTATATACTTCTAATTTCCTCAACTTAATTGTTAAAGCTTTTGGAGCTTCCTTACTATCTCAACTATGATCCTATACAGGTAAGAGAAGAGAAAAAGAACCAACTTTTTAATAAAATAAGATGAATCAGCAAGAAAATTTGTAAAAGGTGGAATAAAAGAAAATTAACTTACCCTTCAATTACATGGTTTCAGCAATAATGTAAGAGGCAATTGGAGGCAACACTATAAATAGTCGGATTGTTGCACTATCTAGTATTAAATTAAGGAAACGTGTCTATTAAGTGCAATGAAAATCAGAAACAGTTTCAAGGAAACGGCTTATGAGGGAAGAGAAACCAATGTCTAATATTAAATTTAATATACATGACTGTAAACTCAATAGATACAATTGTAACACCCCGTACCTTTAACTTAAACTTTGATCATGATCTTAGGCTTAGAAAATCAGATAAAGAATGCGAGAGTTAGAATTTCTCTGTTCAGTTGTAAGATGGTGGTTTACGCCCATGAACAGTGACCGTATTTCAGTTTACGCCCATGAACAGTGATCGTAAACTGAAACCAAGAATTTCTGAACATTCTGGAATTTGACATTTTGATGTCACATGGTTAAATACGGACTGTATTTCGATTTACGGCCCGTATTTCAAAACTTATTTGGAATTTGGGAAAACTTCCTTGATGAAAGTTGTAGAGCTTTGAAATATCTTTCCAACGGTATATTATGGGGGTCAAACGGACACCTGTGCAAAGAGTTATGGCCATTTTACTGAAGAGACGCAGTGCAGTCCGTATTGCAAAATACGGACCGTATTTCAGTTTACGACCCGTAAACTGAAATACGGCCAGCACTGTGCTGGACGTAAACTGCAATTTCACAGGACAATATATATTCGTACATACCAGTTCAAGTCATTATTTTTCATTCCCTCAAGCCCTAGAACGACCTCCTACTCTTCTCCATCATCAAGAACACCAAGGTAAGCCTACTCTAATTATTCAACTCAATTCTAATACCTATCCTTGTAATCTAAACAAGAAGTTATCATTCTAAAATTAGGGTTTTCAAGGAAACCCATCTCAAGGTTCAAGAATTCAAGATTTTGAAAATCTTCTTCAAAGCTCAAGTCTTTAATTCAGGTTTTGGAGCGACTAAGGTATGTAGAGTTACTATCTACGTGTGGGAACATCATTGTTCTTCCCCACGCCTCATAATCCATAATATTATGATTCTCTACTAAAACTAGGGTTTCTATACCATGCTCATGATAACCCTAGGTCCATGTCCACGATTATATTATGTATGAATTGCTATTATTCTATCATTGTGTTCTTAATAAGTCCATATGATTATTGAGAATCAGTCTGTAATCCATGAAAACCCATATCTTGTATTCGATGGGTTCTTGCATGCATGTTTTTAACTAAGAATGATTATTTCATGAATATCCTACATGTCCACAAGTTTTCATGCAACTATATTATATAATTACTTTCATGCTATGGTACAAGATACATACATACTAAATACAAGTTATTTCATGAAACCATATTTACAAGTTATTTCATGAAACCATGTTTACAAGTTATTTCGTGAAATCATGATTACAAGACAAGTATAAGTTAACTCACGAAAACCATGGGCTTCTTAGCCAATTATATTATGTTCATGTTTTTAGGAGTTGCACGAATTACCGAGAAGGCTCAGATAGCCTGAAACTATGTAGCCACCATAGGACAAGGATCGCTCCGCCCAGATAGGACGATACCTTAATTTTACACTGAATGGATCCATCAGGCACGATACCATCTTATACCCTGTCAAGGTATGAGGGCTCTGCTGGTCGCGGCGAGGATTAGACTCCACGTACCCACGTGGTGATATCACATGTCGGTTTATGAAATGCTCTCCCTACTTATCATGTTTTACTTATGTTATATATATATGTACTCATGCTCATGCTCATGTTCATGTCCAGGTTTTCAGTTTCAGTTCTTATCATGTTATTCCTTGTCCCATGTTATTTCTTTCAGTTGCTTTACATACCAGTACATTCAATGTGCTGACGTCCCCTTTTATTGCCCGGAGGCCTGCATTTCACGATGCATGTACTGATATACAGGACGACATATCTGCTCAGTAAGATAGCATTCATATCAGCTTATTGATGAGCCCTATCTCATTCGGGGTTTAGTCAACTTTTATTTTATGATTAGTTATGCATCTAAGGTATGCTGGGGGCCTTGTCCCAGCAAGTATGTTTTCCAGTCAGACTCATGATAGAGGTTTCATAGACTAGACAAGTCAGTTATGTTATGTCAGGCATTCAGAGTCGTATAGCCATTTTTGTCTCCTTCATGTTATTTCTGCACTCATGTTTAAACAAGTATTTTTATTAAGTATTATGAATTATTACGTTTTATAAAGGCTCATCATGCATTCACGTTATATTCCGCTCATGTTATGTCTCATGATGATTCAGCAAACAATGTGGTTTGCTCGGTCACATGCAGTAAGGCACCGAGTGCCGTGTTTCGCCCAGGCCATGGTTCGGGGCGTGACAAAGCTTGGTATCAGAGCACTAGGTTCAAGTGTCTTAGGGAGTCTATGAAACCGTGTCCAGTGGGGTCACTTTTATATGTGTGCGCGCGCCACACATATAAACAGTTGACCACCAAGACATTTAAGTTTGTCTCACTTCTTTCAACTCTAGATCGTGCAATAGAGCTATGTTCTCAGAAATCACTCGGACTCATGTGTTGTTTCCCATTCTACCGAATACGCCACGTCTCAATGGATGAGAAAGATACAAATCTAATCATTATTGATATGTTGCTTTCAGATGGAGTCATCAGGAATTATCCTAATTCGTTCCATGAAGTTTAGAGCAGTAAGTAACATTCTTTTTCCATCGAATTCTGAATGTATCAAATGTGTAAGCGGCAAGAAGGAAATTCGAGACCCAAGACTTACCAAATAGTGCATGGTGTGTTTATCAGGTGATAATACCCTTTTAAAAACAAGTTTCGGCATGGAAGTACACGTAGGTTATATACCCTATAGAGTAAGTTTATTTGGACTCTTTGACCATGGAGCTATAGTATAAGGGTGATGGTTCATATTTAAGACCCCACGAGGTAGGATGTTATGAAGTTAACCGCAGCAGGAATAAATTGTCCACGGTAGTTTTGAGCAGGCAATAGCCTAAGAGCCAACCACCTCTAAGACTAGAAATTCTCAATCTTTTCTAGGATATATATATATATTTGTCATATGATCTATGCACATGACTAGGAAAGGACTGATACGATAAGAAAACCATGAGCAGACGATATTGAATTTTTTTGGGGTTAGTTTTAAATTATTTAAGCTTATTCAGACCAGACCTAGAGAGATGACGTTAGTAAGTTATTACAAGAGGCAGATATTACTATGAGATAAAAGATATGACAATTCCCTCTTAGGTTATGTGATTAAGTATTTATCCCTGATGTGTATAATATGATATAATTTTGAAAGTGTATAGGGAGTTTGGGGTTAGTTGTTCCAATTCCTTGTTTGAGACAGATGAAATTTCCCTAAGTGTGATCCATGTCTATAGTTCAGAAAGATAGTATACAACCCCAGAATAGAGTCAGATAAAAAGGAAAAGGTAGAAATAATCTTATGCTTCACTTTAGTTCTCAGAGAAGAATTAGAGGATATGATGCTAGCAAGTGGTTAACAGAAGCATAGTAAGTAAGTTTGAATAGATACAGTGAATTAGAAATTTTCAACAGAGTTAGTAGAAGTACAATTTGAGTTCCTTAGTCAAGTTAGAACTACTAAGTGGATAACTGTCTGAATACACCGAAGGCGTGTTAGAACCCAAACGGTTTAAGTTAAATTTGAGGTATAGAAATTGGTGAAAGAAGAAAACCATCTAAGAAGTAAGAGAGCAAGCTACAGAAGAAGAGCCTTTAATAATTATCAGAAAAGAGTTTTCCTCAGGACTGACAAAGCTAGTATGCCAGTTATGTACATTAGAAACCCGTTCATTTAAGTAATCTAGTTTTCCCAGTAAGTAAGACTTTCTTGAAGTAAGTCGAAGAAATGAGTCGTCAGTATGTTAGAGGAAATTAGCGAAATCACTAGATGACCACTTATCGCTAACTCGAGGGATCCACAGGCTTTAAACTTTAACTTTTGAAACAAGGGGGAGATCGTGCGATAAGGTGCCGATATAGATTATGTGTTTTGTAAGTTGATGGTTGTTAAGGTTATTATGTCATAGGATCACAGTTTCATGTAGCCAAGATAAGGTGCATAGAAGACGATTTTTGTTATGGCCGTTGGGATCAAGTACTAGGTACTTATGTTATGAGATAAAGTTCTAGATCGAATAGTGGGTTTTAAGGGTATAACGGTTCCAATTCCAGAGTAATTCATGTACTATGTGGTACTAATACCTAGACGTACTCTACTCGTGCCTTTCGTACCCATGTAGAGCTCATGCTCATGTTCATGTCCAGGTTTTCAGTTTCAGTTCTTATCATGTTATTCCTTGTCCCATGTTATTTCTTTCAGTTGTTTTACATACCAGTACATTCAATGTGTTGACGTCCCCTTTTATTGCCTGGGGGCCTGCATTTCACGATGCAGGTACTGATATACAGGACGACATATCTGCTCAGTAAGACAACATTCGTATCAGCTTATTGGTGAGCCCCATCTCATTCGGGGTTTAGTCAACTTTTGTTTTATGATTAGTTATGCATCTAAGGTATGCTGGGGGCCTTTGTTATATCCCGTATTTTTGAACGTCAGATTAATTGCTGAGGTGGGACCCACACATCGAGATTTTTTTGGGACATCTGAAAATTCATATGAATCACATATGAGAAGTTAAACACAACTCAAGAAGGACCCTTGGGCCAAATCAAAGTGGAAGTCCTCCAAACGAATATTTTTAAGAAAACGTTTTCGGGTGATCTGACTTCAAGGGGCAAAAACGGTATTATAAGTTTGGAATTTGGAAAAGTATCAAGATATAGAAGTTGTAGATAATTGAATTAGCTTTCCAACCATAGGTCGTGGGTGCCCAGGTGACTTCGGTACAAGGAGATATGAACGTTGTAAGGTCGAAAGGTCAGTGGGCTAGGCCCAACTCGGGACCAAACCGAGTTGGCCCAAAAAAATCAAAAAAAAAATAATAAGGCCCAAAATTTGTGAGGCCCAACCGGCCATGGTTATGGCCCAAGCCCATATTAAATAAAATTTGGTCAATAAATAAGATGACTAAGTCATCTTATTCCACATAATGTTCTAGAAATTTCAAGAAAAGCAAGAACAAGAGAGAGAGGAGAAAAACTTAAGGCCATTTCGGCCAAGAGCAATTTTCACAAGAAAATTTTACAAAAATTCTCCAAAAATCATTTTCTACCAAGTAAAGGGTGATTAACAAGGTGGAGTTGTTGTTGGAGCAAGAAAAATTCAAAATCATACAAGTTGTCAAGTTGTAGTCAAGTGAGAAGTTGAAAAAGAAAGGTGAGTTTTGATCTTGTTTTATGTGTTATATATGGTTTATATGTGTTGTAGTATGCTAAAATGGATGAAATTCATGAAGGAGAGAATATAGTATATGGGCGTGTATATATATATGTGTGTAGGAGTCATGCTTCAATTATTTTAATTAGTGTTTAGTTGTTATTGTTGTGAATGATATGTGGAAAATGGAAGTTGATTGAGTTTGGAGAGATTGTAGTGGTGTATACATGTTGGAGCCGTGTGAGTGTGCATGTATATGTGGCCGTGTATACTTGATGTATAGTCGTGTATATTGGTGAGTTGTGAAAGAATAATGAGCGAGTTGTAATTAATATCTTAATCGTTGTGTTGTAGATGTTATATCGCAAATAAAGACTTGATAAGTTTGGTGAAGTATTGGCAATTGGAAGTTTGTGTAAATTGAAAATAATGTTTTTGTATGGAAGACATGTAATGGTATTACTATGATGTTGTTGGAATATATGTATTATAAGGTTATTGTTGTTTCATTGGAATTGGAGAGTATTGAAGGAGGTAGAATGTTAATTGAAGTGTTGGAATGCACCTTGAATGGAATATGTGAATTTTTAGTGTGATTGTTGAATTATGTTAATAGTTTGGCCGAGTTTGAATTCCCGGATTGTGATTGATGAGAATTTGGCTATGTTGAATGTTGAGGATGGTATATTTACAGAGGAAGTGCTGCCGAAATTTCGGTAGCCAAGTGGTTCCTTAAGATTCTAACTCTAAGTACCCTAATGAAAGTTTGGGTAAATGTGACCAATTTGCAGATTTTGACGAGATTGCAACGTGAATTCGGAATAGCAAAAGAAGCGGAAAGAGGTATGTAAGGCTTCACCCTTCTTTCTATGGCATGTCTTAGTTGAAATAAGTTGGGTACGAGCCTCGGGGACAACTCGGTTCCCTGGAATCCGCACCTAAAGTTTTCCACTTTTTGTTCAATAGAATTGAACTAGAAAGTGTGCAAATGATGGAAAGACCTCTTAAACCCCTAGAACTTGCATAAGTGGGACCCGATTACCCTAGGACCCTCACAAGTAATGACATGACACGTAATATATGTAAATCATATACGTCACCCCATCCGGCCCGAGGTGGGCCCGCTACTCTCGGATATTTCCTTACAGTCTTGCTTGACTTACTTGAAGTGAATCCAAAGGGAACCTTTGATCCCGATTTCGTTACCAAATGATAAATACTATGACTCCTCTAACGAGGGCACTTCCATGACGATAATGATAACAATGATGTTAGATAAGAGAATATGCCTATGATACGTACTACCGGAACGACTCTATGACTAAGATGACTAAGCTAAGTATCTTATGTAAACATGAAAATGATAAACTAATTTTTGAATATTATTTATATTTCCTAGCTATGACTTTATTTTCTAAAAGATTTCAAAGTCTATGAACTGTCATCTATGATGCCCCGATTTCATTCTACGTTTACTTTAATATTATTCCCCGTTGATAGTCTCACCTTAAAATACTCGTTCCTTCAAGGTGAGACAAAGCGATCACGAGTATTCTATAATGTAATCGGAGGTTACCGACTTTACGTCACTCCGATGACTACATGATGCTTCTTTGGGCTCTCCTGCGTGCATATGAGATATATGTTTATAGGATACGTAAATGCATATAAGACATGTAAATGTATGTAGGATATGCGTATATATTTTTAAAATATGCACATGACGAAAAAGCACCAGAGCGCTATAGACGCTGATGTACCTACATGACACACGTATATGTATATGATAAAAGAGCTAGAGAGCTATAGACGTTGATATATGTACATGATATATGCATATGTATACGGGGGAAATGGAGGTAAGGGCAGAGTGTTATGAACGCATATCCACCTGATCAGTTGGCATTACATGATATGATATTGTCCCGGACGCGGGATGTGTATATTTATGGTTAAATGGATCGGCTGCCGACGCCTCAGTAATATGAGATGTCCTATTTTATATGTATATGTATATGAACAAGGAAAGATTCTTAAAGGAAAGCTAAGTACGCATAGCACCTGCCAAGGGTATATATATATACAGGTTATGTTTCTATCCCAGGACATGTGTTGTAACTCTCTTATGTCATTATACATGATTCATATTTTCTGTATATTACTATTCATGCCTTACATACTCGGTACACTATTCGTACTGACGTCCCTTCTTGTGGACGCTGCGTTTCATGCCGCGCAGGTCAGCAGACAGGCGGATTTGATACTTAGAAGCTCTACCAGCAGTGTTGACAGTGCTCCAGTTATTCCGGAGCCTCACTTCCTTGGTACTATTTTGTGTATATATATTCGGGCACGGCAGTACTCAGCCCTTTCTATGTATAAGTGTACTACGTCTAGAGGCTCGTAGACAGTTATGTACAGTCAGTTAAGTACAGTTAGATATATGGTGTTTTGGCATGCTAATGTTGATGTATAAGTGATAACGAAGTTTATTAGTCTATGTTCAGAATGACGCCGCTAATGTTAATGTTAAAAAAAAATGGCTCTGTTTACATGGCTTGCTAAGAGGTAAAGGTAAAATGATAGACAAGGGGTGCTCGGTACAAGTATCGGGTACTCGTCACGGCCCCTAGACGGGTCGTGACAGCCTTGTCCTAGCAAGTATGTTTTCCAGTCAGACTCATGATAGAGGTTTCATAGACTAGACAAGTCAGTTATGTTATGTCAGGCATTCGGAGTCGTATAGCCATTTTTGGCTCATTCATGTTATTTCCGCACTCATGTTTAAACAAGTATTTTTATTAAGCATTATGACTTATTACGTTTTATAAAGGCTCATCATGCATTCACGTTATATTCCGCTCATGTTATGTCTCATGATGATTCAGCAAGCAATGTGGTTTGCTCGGTCACATGCAGTAAGGCACCGAGTGTCGTGTTTCGCCCAGGCCATGGTTCTGACAGCCCAGGCCGCCGCTTGTAGAAATTGTCCGCTTTGGAGCTTTCGCCCCTCACTGTTTTAAAACGCGTCTACAAGGGAGAGGTATCCAAGCACTTATAAAGCACTCTTCGTTCTCCTCCCCAACCGATGTGGGATTCGCCT
The DNA here is from genome assembly GCF_019175385.1 of Lycium barbarum. Lineage (NCBI taxonomy): Eukaryota > Viridiplantae > Streptophyta > Magnoliopsida > Solanales > Solanaceae > Lycium > Lycium barbarum. Next base: position 134,094,194 of record NC_083339.1, read on the forward strand.
AAACCGATGTGAGATTCGCCGAAGGCAAGCCTTACACTCCCCCCCCCCCCCTTGGGACTCAGCGTCCTCGCTGAGGTTTGCCCCACCACCGGGTTTGCCCCACCACCAGCCCGGCGCCGGCTCTGATACCAACTGTAACAGCCCAGGCCGCCGCTTGTAGAAATTGTCCGGTTTGGAGCCTTCGCCCCTCACGGTTTTAAAACACGTCTACAAGGGAGAGGTATCCAAGCACTTATAAAGAACTCTTCGTTCTCCTCCCCAACCGATGTGGATTCGCCTAAACCGATGTGAGATTCGCCTAAGGCAAGCCTTACAGTTTTTCTCATTTAATGGAGCAATAAATGTAGATAATTATACATTTATTCAGCAAATAATTTGAGGGGAATATAAGAGAAAAATGTCAAAAAATTGACAAAAAGGACAAATAGCAATGGAGGTCATAGAGAGGTGTCACATCACCTTGTTTATTCCTAGCTTTATAGGAGTATTATATATAGATTTTTGTCACTAAAAAGGAGATTAATGCTGACGAAACAACCTTGTCACTAACTACTGTTTTATTCAGTGACGATCATAATTGTCTTTAAAGTCATATGTAATTTGTAGCTGAAAAAAATATAATTTCGTCACTAAAAACTATGGTTTATATACAAAAAATATTTCATCATTAAATACACTAATTGGTGACAAAAACGATCATATAGTTAAAAGCTATCATATCGTCGCTAAAAATTTGTTTTCACCGTCAAAACAAAATTGTCACTATAAATTTTGATTATTAGTGACAGTTATAATTGTCATCAAATACATAGTTAATTCGTACTCAATAATGTAATTTTAAGACAAATGATTATCACCAAATATAATCATCTGCGCGAACTAATTCGTTGGCGACGAAAATGTGATTTTCCTAAATAGTATAATATAGTCATTATTGAAGAATTAATCCTTTAAAGATTAAAAAATTAGAATCCATTATATAAATTAAGCAAGTAAGTATTTTATTCTTTAATAATATACAAAATGAAAATAACGTAAATAAACATGCAAGGAGAGATAATATCTCATTACAAATTCCTTTAATTTTTTTTTTTTTAAAATCTATTCAACATGAAAGTGTAATTACAATACATGAACATGATAAATTAAAAAGAAAAAAGTATGTTGCTTCCTCATTGGCTAATGCAGCTTCACTCATCTAGCAATGTTATTCTTGAATTTGTTTCCACCTTCATGTACCTGCGTGAAATAAAAAGATATATTATATTAGTGCATTTTGGATATCATAATCTGAATTAAATATATTTTCAAACTTTAATCACAAAATTAATACTATTAATTTCTGAAACAAATAATAATTAAGAAACAAGTACTCCTAGTGAGGATACTCAATCAAAGTTGCACAGTGAACTATTCGATTACTCAACTTCTTTAATCTTATATTTTTGTTATGTTTGATTGAGAAAACAGTGCATCTAATATCGTTTACATCTATTTTACAGGTTTTATGTGATTTAAAAGTGATCGGAAGAAACAAGTGAAAATAAAGTCAAAAGGAGGCCAAATTGGACAAAACTGGACAATTTTGCAAAACTGTCAAAACTGGACAGTTTTGCAAATCTGAAAACTTGGGGCTTATTTTGTTATTTTTGGACTTGGAAAAAGTGGGGAACTACAAAAGGAAGACAAGGGAACAATTATATCCATCTTTGGCCATTTTCATCAACCTTGTAGAGCTAGGTTTTTGCATCCACACTTGGGGATTGAAGATTTGAAGATCTTGATAAAAAAATTCTTAATCCTTTACTCATTTCTTCTTTTCCTTGCTATGTATTGATTATCTAAGTGTGTAGCTTTCTATTCCATTACTTGAATCTTGTTTATGAAAATATTCTTTATTAAAGTTTGATTGGAAACTCTTGTTTTGCTTATGTATTGAATAATTTTATTCCTAATGAAGTGGGTTATTGTTTCTTTAATTAATCTCGTTCTTGAATGTTTTCAAAGGGATTAGCTAACCCCAGGACTCGCTCATTTAATTTGATTTGAGCTCGAGAGAGGAAAATCGATTTGGGAAAGATTAGTTAACAAGGATTTGAGGCATAACCCCCATCTAATGACTTGAGCTTGAGAGAGGAAAGTCACTTGAGATTATATTGATTGTGCCTAATATCACACTTTAAGGTTTGAGAAAGCTTAAAGTGAAATTCATTGATTTGGTTGAGAAACTTTCGATGAAATTTAGAAATCATTATCTATTAACACAACCTCGTTCTTAGTTGTACAATTGTAAAATACGTTGGATCGTTACTTGAATGTAATCTCCTATTATCCATGCTTGTGGCCATTGATCATTTTACTTGCTTTCTAGGTTAGTTTACATTTCCGCATTAGTTATAATTTTCTCAAAAATCAAAATATTATCTATCATTTGGCTTAGCTTAGTAAGTGAAAGGTCCTTACTTTCTTAATCACCTAGTATATTGTTCCCTGTAGGATCGATCCCGACTCATAGTTGAGTAAATTATATTGCATACGACCGTCTACACTTTCTCTTTGAGGAGTGGATTTGAACGTTATCACTTGACCATTCATTTTTCAGTTAAAAAGCATATAAATTATAGAGTTTTCAGCCCAAAAAATACCTCTTCATGGTTGAAGACCTGCCATTGCTGATTGAACGAAATCACTCTATGCTTTTGTATCCGTTTGCATATACTGCACACAAAAAAAAAAAATTACTTTCGAAAAAGTTTTCTGAACCATTCAAAAGGTAAGGAGAAGGATGGTTTTACTTTAATTACTCTAAGGATATGTGCATCCTGCAATTATATTTTAGTATCAAATAGAGATTTGCGATAGAGGTTAAGATTGGAGGTTGATTACTTAATGAGATGGGAAGTGGAGATATGGGGGAGTAAATGGGATGGGACACGGCACTACTGTTTAAAAGAGGGATTTTTTTGGGAAAAGAAAAGGGGGAAAATTTGCCGCCTAATATTCGTGCTAATCTAAATAGGAGTGAAAACAAAAAGAATGTTGAGAAAATTATGTATTTTAGAATTAATAGGACTAAGTTTTGGATACACTCCCTAAATTTTAAAATTTAAACAATTATACCTATTATATTATAAAATTTCTACACGTATACCCATATGAGGTATATCTTTAACTAAATGTATTAAAATATAATTATTTAAACCCAATTAAAATTATAAATAATATGTTTTTATGTTTTTATTTTTATAAAATTTAATAGGGAAGATAAACATTTTTGTTGGATATCTTTATTCACGCATTTGATTAAAAAGGAGAATTTATTGAAACATGTATCTTATAAATACGAAATGAGCACTTATTAACTACTTAATAAGATATAACTACTATTAGTAATAACTTTTCTATAATATGACTTAGTTTCCTTAAATTTTAAAATTTTAAAACTTGAACCTCTATACTATAGAAATCCTACACTTACAACCCCTATGAGGTATATCCGTAACTAAATATACTATTTTTTTTTTTTTTGAAACATGTATCGTTATAAATAAGAAATGGTCACAAATTATTTTTTAATAAGATACCAACTATTAATATGGGTCAGTTTCTGATACACATCCTAAATTTTAAAATGTAAACATTTATACCCCGCACCCCCATAATATAGAAATCATACATTTACACCCCCTATGTATCCCCTATGAGGTACGTAATATATCATAATATAATTAAAATGATAAGTAAGAAGTTTTATATATTTATTTTAATAAAATATGATAAAGATGATAACATTTTTGAGTGATATCTTTATTCACGCATTTTACTAAAATAATGATCTTTTTGAAACATGTATTTTTATAAATAAGAAATGAACACAAATTGATTACTTAATAAGATATACCGAATATCAATACTCCCCCCGTCCCAAAAAGATTGACACTTTTCGCTTTTCGATAGTCAAACGAGTGGTTCTTTGACCGTAATTTTTTCATACGTCTTTTAAATATTTTAAATTATTAATTATGGTGACTTATAGTACTTTTTACTTAGTTTTCAAATATGTAAATTTTATTTCAAAAAATAAAAGATTCTATGTTAAATCACACAGTCAAAATTAAAAAGTTTGACTCTCGAAAAGCGAAAAATGCCAATCTTTTTGGGAAAGAGGGAGTAATAACTTTCGTATAATATGACTCATTTTATGATACATTCCCTAAATTTTAAAATTTAATCACTTGTACCCCTTATACTATATAAATCATACACTTATACCCCCTATGAAGTACATCCGTAACTAAATGTATCACAATATAATTATTCATATGCAAATTAAAATACTAAATAAGAAGTTTTTATTTATTTTTTAAATTAAATATAATAAAGAAGATAAACAATTTTGTGTGATATCTTTATTCACATATTTTATTAAAACAATGATTCCTTTAAACATTTATTTTCATAAAAAATATATGAACACAAATTTTTTACTTAATAAGATATGCCGTATATTAGCAATAACTTCCTATAATATGATTCAGTTTATGATATACTCCCTAAATTTTAAAATTTAAACACTTATACTCCGTATACTATAGAAGGCATACACATACACCCCTTATGAGATAAATCTGTAACTAAATATATAAAAATATAATTATCCAAAAGAAAATTAAAATTATAAATATGAAGTGTTTATGTATCTAGTTGTGTGAAATTTAATAAAGAAGATAAAAAAATTGTTGGATATCTATATTCACGCATTTGATTAAAACAAATTTTTGAAACATGTATTTTTTATAAATAAGAAATGATCATAAATTAATTCTTCATAAGATATACTGACTATTAGTTATAACTATCTATAATATGACTCAGTTTTTGATACACTTCCGAAATTTAAACACTTATACACCACCCCTCCCCCCTCCCCCCTTCCCCCTTCCAAAATAATATAGAAATCATGCACTTACACCTCCTATGAGATATAACTAGATATTTCACAATATAATTATTTAGAAGCAAATCAAAATTATAAATAAGAAGTTTTTATGTATTTATTTAATGAAATATAAGAAAGAAGATTAACACTCACACATTTTATACAAATAATAAATTTTTTGAAATATATATTTTTATAAATTAGAAATGAACACAAATTGACTGCTTAATAGGATATAGCGGATATTAGTAATAATTTTAATAATCTTCCTATAATATGACTGATATACTCCCTAATTTTTTAAAATTTAGACACTTATATCCCCTATACTATAGAAATCATACACTTACACCCCTTATGAGGTATATCTGTAACTAAATATATTAAAATATAATTATTCAAAAGAAAATTAAAATAATATATATGAAGTCCTTATGTATTTATTTTTATGAAAGTTAATAAAGAAGATAAACATTTTGGATATCTTTATTCATGCATTTAAATAAAACCAATTTTTTTAAACATATACCTTTATAAATAAGAAATGAACACAAATTAATTACTTAATAGGATATACCGATTATTGGTAATAAGTTTCCTATATGACTCAATTGCGGACACACTCCCTAAATTTTAATATTTAAACACTTATAGCCTCTATAATATAGAAATCACAATATAATTATTGAAAAGAAAATCAAATTACAAAATAAGAAGTTTTATGTATTTATTTTTATGAAATATAATAAAGAAGATAAATATTCTTGTGGGATATCTTTATTCACACTTTTGTTAAAACAACGAATTTTTTAAAATATGTATCTTTATAAATAAGAAATGAATACAAATTGATTACTTAATAAGATATATGAAATATTAGTAATAACTTTCTTATAATATGACTCAATTTCTGATACACTCCCTAATTTAAAATTTAAACACTTAATCCCCCTATACTATAGAAATCCTATACTTACGCCCCCTATGAGGTATATCAATAACTAAATTTATTAAATAAGAAGTGTTTATGTATGAAATTAAATAAAGAAGATAAATGTTTTTGTTAGATATATTTATTCAAGCATTTGATAGGAACACCAATTTTTTTGAACATGTATCTTTATAAATAAGAAATGAAAATTAATTATTTGATAATATATACCAGCTATTAATAACAATTTTCCTACACCTTAACATGTAAGTTACTTGTATTTTTATTAATGCTAATATATCATTATATAATTTTTATTTATTTATTCTTTCACTTCAAACTATCTTAAAATTACATAAAGAGCTTTTTTTTTATTTATGATCATAATTTATCATTTAATATTTATATTTTCACAAACGTCCAGGATATGTACAATTTTTTAACGCTGCAGTGCCTTTATCATAATTATTTGAAATCCTAGTTGGTTAATTTCTTTCATTTTCTGATATTTCAAGTTTCACATTAGTGTTAAATATTTAATCAAAAATCCTTAAAATAGCCAACACTTTTACAAAGTCTAGACTTGCAAGTTGACGCTATCTTCGTATAATTGTTCAATGTGGAATCGTGACACGACTTACATTACTGATGTGCCGTGAAATTACGGCACATTCGACACCAACTGCTTAGTCTTTTCTAAATCCCCAAGTACTTTTGATGTCGTTTCTCGTGTTTTTGTGTTAATTTGTAGAATAACATGTGCTGGAAGCGACTTGAGGCAAAATGAAGCAAAAACCAGCTGAAATGAACCAGAACATCACCTGCGAATCGCATGTACGGCATGCGAGTCGCAGGTGCTGCAGCATCTATTGACAGAGATGGCTAAAAAGGAAGACAGTGGTGCAACACATGCGAGCACCACATGCGAGTCGCACCTGATGCGGCAGATGCTGCACCACAGCTGATCGAAGATGCAGTACCTGCGAAGATTTGGTGCAACCTGCGACTCGCAGGTTGCACATGCGACACCAAGTGCGATTCGCACCAGATGCGCAGGGGTATTTTTGTCTGAAAATTATTCCCGTTTTGGACATTCTATAAATAGATTTTCTAGGGTTTTGGACGCATTATTCTACATATTTTTAAGTTGTCTTTTTGTGGAGCTCATTTATTATTGGTTGGTGAAGCTTTTAGGAGATTCTTTTGCTGTTGTCATCTTCTCCATTCAATACTTTGTAAGTTTTACGAATATGCTTTACATTATTACTTTACCTTTAATGTATATTAGTAGCTAATCTTTGTAGCTAAGGTTGTGGGACCAAATGTGTTAGTTATGTGATTGAGTTTCATATTCATACCTCATTTGTATGCTAATGGTGTTTTCTATTAACTCTTCACGCATTAATGTCTTGTGATGGTGTATAACATTACTTGTGCCTTAATACCATTACTTTGCTTGGAAAAGAAAGTAGAGGTTAGGAAAAGAGTTAATAGCAACAATTTGGGTCATTAAATTCATCTAATAGCTTGAGCTAGGAATAGGAAAGCTAGTTGAGGCTAAATGGGTGTTTTTTTATAAAACATTCTAGGGCTTGGAAAAGCCTAAGATGAAATTTGCTAATTTGGTTGGAAAACTTTTAGCAAGACTCGCGTAACCCTTGGCTTAATGCATCTAGGCATATGAATAAGTTGAATTGATACCCAAGCGCATTACTTTCCACTGGAACCACAACCTTGGTCCCATTCACCAATAGTTTACATCTCTTAACTATTCTTAGTCTCTAATGAACAAACAACAACCAACCTACTATTATATTCCCCTCTCCCTTGAAATATAGACTAATAGTCAGGCATTACACTTGACTAGTATATTTCTTCATTGTATTCTCTGTGGGATTCGACCCCAACCTCGTTGGGTTCTATATTTGACAACGACCGCTTACTCCTGATATTAAAGATGTAATTTGGGCGTATCAAATTTTGGCGCCGTTGTCGGGGAACAATTTGACGTATTTGGGTTAGTTGGGAAATAAGCTAACTTGCTTTGGTCCAAACTTGTGAATATTTGTGTAGTTGTTTATTTTTCTTTTTTTATATATAAAAATAAAATAAAGCAAAGAAACAACTACACAAATATTCACAAGTTTGGACCAAAGCAAGTTAGCTTATTTCCCAACTAAGCCAAATACGCCAAATTGTTCCCTAGCAACGGTGCCAAAATTGATAACGTCCAAATCCACTCCTCAAAGATAAAGTGTACACAGTCATATGCAATATAATTACCCAACTATGAGTCGGGGTCGAATCCCACAAGGAACAATATACTAGGCGATCAAGCAAGTAAGGAATTTTCACTTTCTACACTAAGTCAAACACTTGATAATATTTTGGTTTTGAGAAAATTATAACTAATGCAAAAATGTAAACTAACCTAGAAAACAAGTAAAATGATCAATGGCCACAAGCATGGATACAAGGGAAATTACTCTCAAGTAACGATCCAATGTATTTTACAATTTTACAACTAAGAGCGGGTTTATGTTAATAGATAACGGTTTCTAAAATCTCATTGAAAGTCTTCCAACCAAATCAATAAATTTCACTCTAAGCTTTTCCAAGCCTTAGAGTGTGATATCAAGCACAACCAATTGAATCTCAAGTAACTTTCCTATTCCTAGCTCAAGTTATTAGATGAGGGTTATGCCCCAAATTCTTGCTATTATGGGTATTAGATGAGGGTTATGCTCCAAATTCTTGCTATTATGGGTTATTCCCCAAATTCTTGCTCTTTTCCTAACCTCTACTTTCTTTTCCAAGCAAAATATGGGTATTTAGGCACAAATAATGTTGTACACCATTAAAGGACATTAAATCTTGAAGAGTTAATAGAGAAACAATAAACCCACCTCATTGGAAATAAAAATCATTCAATACATAAGCATAACAAAAGTTTCATCCAACACTTGATAATGAATAATATCATAAATAAGATTCAAGTGAAAGAAGAAAATACTACACACTTAAATATTCAATACAAAACAAGAAATTGAAGAAAGGTTTAAGGAATATCTCATTAAGGTGCTCCAATCTTCTCCTCCAATGGTGTAGATGAAACCCTAGCCTTCAAGCTTGTATGAAAATGGCCAAAGATAATGTTTTACAAACCCTCAAAGAGTATTTATAACATTCCAAAACAGGAACAAATTGTGGACAAAAATGCCCTGCGTGCAGCACATGCTGCAGCAAGTGCTACTCGCAGGCACAACATGCTGCAGCAAGTGCTACTCGCAGGTGATGCATGCACAACATGCTGCAGCAAGTGCTGCTCGCATGCACAACATGCTGCAGCAAGTGCTTCCAGAAAGTGCTGCTTGTTCTATTTTTGCTCTATTTTGCTCCGTTATGCTCTCCGGGCATCTTATCCTACAAAACGACATAAATACACAAAAAGTAACAACAAAAGTGCTTGAAGAGTTACAAAAGCTTAAGAAATTAACATCGAATATCCCGTAATTTCACGGCACATCAATTACGTTTTATGTTTACATTGAGACTTGCATTTTCATAAGATGTAGCTTGCCTTTACCACATTATTCTATGATTTCGCATTTTTTGTTCCTATGAAGAGAGTGAAAATATTTGGCTGGTGTCACTTGTCACTCTAAAAAATCGTAGCCAAAGATCCTTTATATTTAGCTATGAATATTTTTCATCTCAAATAGTTGAATTATTCAATTACAAATTTTAATTAGTGACAAATTACATATTTTGTGACAGAATTTTGTTGTCACTAAGTCACATGTTGATTCGCCACTAATTGCTTATCTTGTTAGTGACCATAAATTATTTGTCACTTATTGCTTAAGTTATTAGTGACAAAAAATTAAGGTCACAATTAATATAAAATTTTATGGCATAAAAATCATTTATACTAAGCTACAAAAAAAAAATTCGTCGCAAATAGTTGAATTATTCAACTACAAATTTTAATTTGTCGTTATTCAAATCATTACATATTTTTGTGACAAAACTTTGTTGTCACTAAGTCGCATGTTATTAGAGGCAATAAATAATTCGTCACTAATTGCTTATATTATTAGTGACAAAAAATAAGGTCACAATTAAATATAAAATTTCATCGCTAAAGCTTACGACATAAAAATACAAACTCTAATTTGTCACTATTGTAAGAATATACCTTTTGTGACGAATTTTTTTTCGGATCCAAAATTTAACTAATTTAAAGACAAATATAGATTTGTCACAAATTGGGTAGATTATTAGTGACAAAATAATGTGTCACTGATAGCTTAAATTCGTGGCTATTGTTACTCAATAAATGGCGGAAACTCATTTTTTGGTGGGAAACTTTAGTAGACAATTTTTTTGCAACAAAAAATTGTGTTTCGTCACTGAAAGTATGTGACTCGTGTATTTAAAGACGAAATTTAATTTTTTGTCACAAAAGGTGAACAATTAGTGACGAATTTTGTGTTATAGCTAATAATTTCGTAGCTAAATATCATATTTGTTGTAGTGCATGTTTTTTTTGGTGTATTATCAAAATAATATTGCGATATTTTCAAAATGTCGAACCCCAATTGAAGTTTCGTGAGTTTTTCCTATTCTGTTTGTTAAAGATGTTCGTTTGCGCTGGCTGATGCTAATTTTCTTATCCGAATACTATGATGTTATTTTTTCTCGGAAATATGAACCCCCGTTGAAATTGCTGCTAACATGATTTATTTTCTGATGAAAATCAATCTTGCTGCAAAATAGGCATTGAATTTTAGATTGAAATATTAATTAGATGATTCTGCAAAATGGGTTCTCAATTTTGCTAGTAAAATGCTAAAATTTGAGGTGGTGGTGTAGAATAGGGAAAAAGAAGTGAAGGAAAGAGGAGGTGAAATGAAGATAAAGAGAGAAGGAATGCTTGCTGGTTTTACTTTACTACCATAACCATTCCTTAGAGACTCGGACTGTGTGACCTTTAAAAAAAAAAAAAAAACTTCTCACAGGAGCAGAATTCGTTACTCCCAGTAATGTTTTAAGGTAAATCGTTACCTGTAGGAACATTTCTTACATCCGTTTAATTCCTCTGCCGTTAGTTTTAGCTGTTTGAATTTTTCAATAAAATAACACATAAAACGTTACCGAGAAATAAGTTCATTTTATTTTGGTAAAAATTTCAGAAAACCGTATTATTTTCGTTAAATATTCTAAATATTGAATTATTTAGGTCAAAAATTCCAAGCATTCATTATGTAGATAAACTAATACAAAAAATGTGTTTTCTCCTTTAATTGTAAACATCAACATCAATTTATTTATTTATTTTTTCAAAATTTTAAGTTGAAAGTAAATAATAGAAATACCTTATCACATGTTCAGATGGTCAATAGAAACATGTCGTAATTTAAGTGTCTAAATTAAAATTTACTAATAAGCTATTTAAGGGATGTCGTTGTATTGTGCCTAAAAATAAATTAACCCAAAATTAATTACAAGAAGCAAGACTTTGAAACCATTAGAATTCTAAATTCTAACAATTTAGTAAGTTGAATCGTGAGACACTGCTGACATAATATCTTGTGTAATCCAGTGTGAACGGAAGAAAAATGATCTTGCGCGTGGACAATTTGTTCCTTTACCAGTCAACACATAGTGAGGAAATCGAATGCAATTTGTTAACTTTCTCTCTCACTTATCACTGTTGAGTGCATGATGTCCATGGAGAAAATGCGAATGATACAAATACCTCCACGACCATCTTACATATGACTGGCTGTAAATAAGTGATCGAGAGTTCCACTACTTATACCAATAAAGTCCATAATTTGTTTCCGACAAAGTCTAGATCAGACTATGACAGAAAAAAAAAAAAAGGCTGGAAATCACTAAATGGCAACTATTTCTGGTATCACTAGAGGAGAGCGTTAATTACTCCAAGAGCAAACGTCAAAATTTGCAAAGTTTAACCTACCACTTTTCTTGCGTCTCTTCGTTTTTTTTTTTCTTCTAGAGAAGTCTTGGATACATGTCGATAGGGTTCTTCCTTTTTTACGAGAGTACGTGTAAGTTTGTAGTTGCAGTTTTGTCTCTTTTACGTTTAAGGATTTAACTTATACAAACTCATAATGTGAAATCATTCTTAAAGCCCTAGTGTATTTTTAATCTATTATAGCAGGTCGGTATCATCAGAACATTTATATAGGTTACCAAGTTAAAATTATTATAGAGATGGACTAGAGAGTTACTTCTTGTTATAGGTCATTTTAACCTGGTATTGTGAAAAAAAATTACAACGTCACTTCGGAAGTTAAATTATGTTTATTTTACTTCTTTTATTAAGAGGTTTATGTTGGTGTGAACTGCCAAAATTAACTTACGTGTTTTCTCAAAAATATCAGTGTGACTGCGAGTGTGGATATTTACGAGAGAGACAAGAAAGTGCATGTGGGTTATAGTTTATACCGACTAAGTGCATGTGGGTTATAGTTTATACCCACTGATTTAATACAATGTACATTTGTAGGTACAAACCATTTGATTATTCTTGGGAGAATAGTAGAAGTTCCATTCATCCAATTAAATACAGTCCAGTATTAGTCACTAAACTGAAAATTGCAGGTAGCACCTTTGATATTCCAAGTAGCAAAAATTGTGGTCCCAAACTGGTAAACGCACTGTCAACTGGATTTTGAGATGTATCTAACAACCACTATTTATATTTCTACTTTTATTGCTCTCGTATGTCATGTTATATCTCAAATTGTTCTAGAAAGAAAATTATTCTTTATATTTTTTTAGCACAACCTTTAAACATATTGAGGTCAGTATAATTTAAAAAGCATGCTCTCCTTTTCTTCTACATAAGTTCAAATTAAAGTACCTTATGAACAAAGCAAAAATATGAACGTAGAATAAAAGAACCCTTCATTATTATGAACTCGCGGATTTGTAGTTTGCCATACAACCATACCACGATGGGATCTTTATGCAATAAGCCAGTCGGATTCATTGTTTACTTTTTCTAGCCGATATACATAGATTATACATTCATTATACACAGTTATATACATATTATACATGGATATATGCATATATTTTACATTGGTCAGCTATGTTTTGTTTAAGCAATTGGGTAAGCCGATACTTGGTTAATTCTTCATCATATCATACATAATACATAATACATAATACATAATACATATAATATACATATAAAATTTTGAAGAATAACAAAAGGGCTGATTAAGTAGAACTTCTAGAAGTAGAAAAATTTTGGAGCCAAATCACTTAAAAGTACTGATGAAACGTGACTAGCTTAACTATTGGGCCTGGATTCTTCGGACCTTGGTCATTGGCCCTAGCTTCTGTATTTGTTCATGGGCCATGGTGAGTTTTAGCTTTTGCTATTGCATATCTTGAAGAGCTAAGAACTCACTTCAATTATGGCAGTGGAATAATAGTATACAATTTGAATTACTACTAGCAATTTTGTTTTGAAACGGACCGACTACAAAGGAAATATGTTGATATAAATTGAAAAGGAAGAAGTAATAACTAAGAAAATGCTGATATAATCCTGGACATGATAAATAACTTTGTGTCACCTTTTGTATTTTATTGTTTTTTACTTTATGTCACAGTATTACAAATTTCATACTTCTAGATTTATACGACAAAAAAATCTAAATGCATGAAATTTATATAAAACAATCAATTAGTTCAACTCACACAATTAACTTTTCCCCCCCTTCAATTCTCCTTTCATTGATTTATCTATTTTTACTTTTATTTATCTTACATTCTACATTTGATAAAATATTCTACTACTAATATATTGACAATAACCAAATATTTTAACTACTAGGCATTGCCATTTGTAGTCTAATGGGTGAGTTTTGGTGTAACATGAATCAAATATACATTGCCCAGGCGGCTGAATTTTTATGTATTTATTTAAAAGATGAAGAAGAAGAAGAAGAATATGAGAAGTGTTTAATCAAACTAGAGGTTTTGTGGGTTCTAATTTATCCATAGCTACTTCAAGATTGTGATCATTTTGTGTTCCCTTGTACTTATACCACTTGGCACATATTAAGAAGTACCCAAAATCTAAAACCTCCAAACCAGCGACTAAGTAGTAAAAATAATCCAATTTCCCCTTGTTTAGATCCTCTGCTAACCAATTCTCTGTATCTGATGTTCTTGTTGTCCTGTGAACTATTGATATCAACAAGCTACTCATGTAACTAGCCAACGCAAATCCACAAAACAAAAATGACCCTGCAAAGCTCCTCATGTTTTCAGGGAATTGCTTGTAAAAAAATTCAATTTGGGCTATGACAGTGAATGCTTCAGAAAGACCGGCAAGAGCTAGTTGAGGTATCAACCAATTAGCAGACATGGCAGAAATTTCGCCTCGTCTTGGTTCAATGCCTAGTGTTGGATGCCTAAGCGCTGTGTTCCTTCTTCTCGTTTCCACGACAGCTGATACTAACATGGTGAAAACTGCAATAACCAAACCGATTCCCATTTTTTGAAGGACTGTTATGCCAGCTTCTTTCTTGGTGATTTTTCGTAGAAATGGGACGATTAATCTATCATAAATAGGTATCCAAATTGACATGCTCAACATGGAGAAGACCGCGTAAGATGCTGCTGGGATCTTGAAATTACTAGCATTGTAAAGGCGCCTGTCGCTTTGCAGAGTTTGAAAGACAACATAAGTCTGCATTTGGACTAGAACAATGTAGTATACCAAGCCTGCTACCCATATTGGAAATACTCTTACAACACATTTCACTTCTTCCACTTGTTGTATGCTGCAAAGTCTCCATGGGTTGACTGCTGATCCATCTTCTTTTATTTGGTCTTGTGGGCTTAAAATAGATGCTTTATTCAAGAACCTGTATAACCATAAATTTATACATAGGGGGTTCAAAAATATAATATAGTCACAGAAATTAAATAATAATGATAAAGTAAAACTGGCTGTTAAATTAAAAGATATATGAGAGTAGTTCATTATTACCTAAATTGATCTGTGTAAGGAAGTTCAGAGTTGATAGTCTTGACAGAAACATGATTGAACAAGGTATTTTGAGATTGTTGTGGTAAATTTAAGCGCCTTTTCTTTATTGCAGCTACGAGCACTTGCACCATGCTTGTCAAGGGGCTACCCTCAGGTAAAATAATGACATAAATTTTGGTACCAACGAAGAAGAAAACGCATGACAAGAACATTAGAAATGTTGGAATAGCCAATCCGATAGCCCAATTGATGCTCGACTGAATGTATACAATGACAGTCAACGATACCATCATGGCGAAAGTGAAGGTGAAGTAGTACCAATTGAAGAAGCTATTAATTCCCTTTCTTCCTGATTCTGTATTGGGATTGAATTGGTCTGCTCCAAAGGCTAAGTTGCATGGTCTTATGCCACTAGCCCCTATTATTAGTAGGGCAAATCCACATAATAAGAAAGCTAGTTGCCCTGTAGTTGGTTCAAGGCAAATGCTAGTTTCTGCAGTTCCACAGTGAGGAGGATGCAGTTTCGATATTGCAGCTGTTAGCGCTAATAACAACATGCCCTGTATGCATAAAAATAGTCAAATTTTTACCATGAACTGAAACTTAAAATCAAAGCATGTTATGTTTTTTTTCTTTTTTGTACCGTGAAAGAAGATATAGAAGCAATTCCCAATGTCTTGTAGCGACCCAAATAAGTGTCTGAGAGGAAAGCTCCAAGCACAGTTCCAAAATTGCAAGTTCCATTGAAGACGTTAATGAGGTTAGTAGCAGTAATTGACTTCATGTTGAAGACAGTGGTTAAGTAAACCAAGAGATTCGATGAGGTTCCAATCGTCCCCAGTTTCTCAAAGGTCTCATTTCCTGCAAATTTTCCACATAAATAAAGCTCAAATAAGAGGCCTCTAACATTTTAATTTGTTGTTGTAAATTCTACAGTTTATGTTATAGCATTTGGAATGAAATTATACTGCAGTATATTAGTAGCACCACTTCATATTGGAATTTACCTATAATGAAGGGCATGGCCTTGATTCCTCCGTACTTGGGTTCCTCTCTTGCGGGGACCTTATCCACTTCCATAGCTTCTTGTCGTGAAGTTTATAAGATCCGATAGTTTTTTTTTTTTACTTGTTATTTTTTGCAGCTCTTCTAACTATTTTTAGCTAGGCAAAGCTACCATTATATCAAGAGCACAATTGATTTTCTTAGTTTCTTGCTAGAGCTGAAGTACTTAACATAACGAGGAGAGTAATTTATAGGGAATGGCTATATGTCAAGTTGAAGTAGTTCCCAAAATTCTTGATCTCTCTCATTATGGGAGGACAATCGACATCACACATTTTTTGGCTTCGTCTAAGCCGCATTTTGTACCACATGCAATATTTTTTCACGTTTTAGGTGTATTTTGTTTGAAGGAAAACTTCCTCAGGTTTGGTTACATTTAGATATTTCGCAAATTATTTTCCTTCAATTCGCAAAACTGATTTTTCATTATGTACAGTGAATAAGTCACCATTTTCCGGGTCCAAAATACCAAGGCACTGCACTCCCGCGTCAAGTGGCCAATTTATGTGTAAAAAAAGGGTCACGTGAACCCATTGTCACCTAATTAAACTCACTATATTATGTGTATAATTCTTTAAATATATCTAGTATTATCTTTTGGCACCCATGCTACAAAAGGCTTAGTGATGCACGTAGTTGTAAGCTAAGTTATTTACCTAAAGGTTTAAGAATCAATCCCCATTTGATGCATTTTTTCCTTTCTTTTTTAAGTATTGTACCTATCTTCTAAAAATCAGAGATTCGCCTTGTAACACCCCGTACCTTTAACCTAAGCTTTGACCATGATCCTAGACTTAGAAAACCAGATAAAGAATGTGCAAATTGGAAATTTCCTCTTCAGTTGTAAGATGGTGGTTTACGCCCATGAACAGTGATCGTATTTCAGTATACGACCTGTATTTCAAAACATAAACTGATACCAAAGATTTCTGAGCATTCTGGAATTTGACACTTAGAGGTTAATCGTTAAATACGGACCGTATTTCAAAATACGGCCCGTATTTCAAAACTTATTTGGAATTTGGGAAAACTTCCTTGATGAAAGTTATAGAACTTTGAAATACCTTTCCAACGGTATATTATGGGGGTCAAATGGACATCTGTGCAAAGAGTTATGACCATTTTACTGAAGAGACGCAGTGCAGTCCATACGGAATACGGACCGTATTTCAAAATACGGCCCGTCTTTCAAAATATGGCCAGTATTTTGCTGGACGTAAAGTTAAATTTTCCAGAACAGTATATATTCGTCCATATCAGTTCAAATCATTATTTTTCATTCCTTCAAGCCCTAGAACGACCTCCTACCCTCCTCCATCATCAAGAACACCAAGGTAAGCCTACTCTAGTTATTCCAACTCAATTCTAACATATACTCTAATAATCTAAACAAGAAATCATCATTCCTAAACTAGGGTTTTCAAGAAAACCCATCTCAAGGTTCAAGAATTTAAGATTTTGGAAATCTTCTTCAAAACTCAAGTCTTTAATTCAAGTTTTGGAGCGACTAAGGTATGTAGAGTTACTATCTACGTGTGAGAACATCATTGTTCTTCCCCACCCCTCATAATCCATAAATTATGATTCTCTACTAAAACTAGGGTTTCTATACCATGCTCATGATAACCCTGGGTCCATGTCCATGATTATATTATGTATGAATTGTTATAATTCCATCATTGAGTTCTTACTATTTCTTTATGATTATTGAGAATCCGTCTGTAATCCATGAAAACCCATATCTCGTATTCCATGGGTTCTTGCATGCATGTTTTTAAATAAAAATGATTATTTCATGAAGATCCTACATGTCTACAAGTTGTCATGCAACTATATTATATAATTACTTTCATGCTATGATACAAGATACATACATACTAAATACAAGTTATTTCATAAAATCACATTTACAAGTTATTTCATGAAACCATGTTTACAAGTTATTTCGTGAAATCATGATTACAAGACAAGTACAAGTTAATTCACGAAAATCATGGGCTTCTTAGCCAACTAGATTATGTTCATGTTTTTGGGAGTTGCACGAATTACCGAGAAGGCTCAGATAGCCTGAAACTACGTAGCCACCGTAGGACAAGGATCGCTCCGCCCAGTTAGGACGATACCTTAATTTTACACCGAATGGATCCATCAGGCACGATACCACCTTATACCCTGGCAAGGTATGGGGGCTCTGCTGGTCCGGCGAGGTAGTACCCACGTGGTGATATCACATGGTCGGATTATGAAATGCTCTCCCTACTTATCATGTTTTACTCATATCATATATATATGTACCCATGCTCATGCTCATGTACATGTCCAGGTTTTCAGTTTCAGTTCTTATCATGTTATTCCATGTCCCATGTTATTTCTTTCAGTTGCTTTACATACCAGTACATTCAATGTGCTGACGTCCCCTTTTATTGCCCGGGGGCCTGCATTTCACGATGCAGGTACTGATATACAGGACGATACATCTGCTCAGTAGGATAGCATTCGTATCAGCTTATTGGTAAGCCCCATCTCATTCGGGGTTTAGTCAACTTTTGTTTTATGATTAGTTATGCATCTAAGGTATGCTGGAGGCCTTGTTCCAGTAAGTATGTTTTCCAGTCAGACTCATGATAGAGGTTTCATAGACTAGACAAGTCAGTTATGTTATGTCAGACATTCGGAGTCGTATAGCCATTTTGGTTCATTCATGTTATTTCCGCAGTCATGTTTAAACAAGTATTTTTATTAAGTATTATGACTTACTACGTTTTACAAAGGTTCATCATGCATTCACGTTATATTCCGCTCATGTTATGCCTCATGATGATTCAGCAAGCCATGTGGTTCGCTCGGTCACATGCAGTAAGGCACCGAGTGCCGTATTTCGCCCAGGCCATGGTTCGGGGCGTGACACGCCTCTGTCTTTATGGCGTTCGTTGCTGCTTCAAACCCACATCCATAGAGTTTGCACCTGCCTATGAATTTAAGTTTTTTCTAAAACAAATTAGGATGTATATTGATTGTTGCACTTCTTTGATATGGTTCAGTAAATAGGAATCTTAGTTATACAGTAATTAAACATTAGAAGATGTTGAGCAATAATATAAAGTTACAATAAAAATCAAAACTGGTTAAGATTCAATATTTTATAATTTATTTACTTAATGTTTAATAAGATTTTTCGTCAAAATTATATAAGAATAGATTTATTAAATTTAAAGTGTCTAATTAAAATAGGTTTTGCATTATTATAAACATGGATGCCATTCCACCTATTTTCTTGTGCAGAGCGTTAAAGAGAACAGTCTAGAGAATTGTGGAAAACATCAATAAATTTATGAGATTTTGGGTGTGTTCGATATGGAGGAAAATGTTTTTCTGAAAAATAAGTGAATTTCTACTTATTTTTTCATGTTCGTTTGGGTAGTGAAAAAAAAAAGTGAATTTCTTACTTATTTTCTCATGTTTGTTTGGTTGGTAGAAAACATGTTCCGAAAAATATCTACCCAAGCCCCACCAACTCCACCCCAACGCTACCACCCCATACCATACCAACTCCCTCACCCATCCACCCCTCACCTCAACAATTTTTTTTAAAATTTTTTTCTGAATTTTCTATACCACCACATTCCCCCCTCCCCCCCCCCCCCCCCAAACCCCGCCCAACCCCGATTTTATTTTTATTTTTGAAGTTTTAAAAAAAAAATTCTAGATTTTCTACACCACCACATCGCTCCCTCCCCCAACCCCCCCAACCCCCCGCGCACACTCCCCAAATTTACTTTTCTGGGTTTTCTACACTACCACATTCCTCCCCCCCCCCCCCCCCCAAACACACACACGGACACCCCCCACCTCCTAAGAAATTTTTTAAAAGTTATTTTTTATTTTTTATTTTTACACCACCCACGACCCACCCGACACCCCACCACCCCTTCCAAACATGAAAGTTGTGGTTTGATTATCGTTTCTATCTATTGATTTTCCATCTTTGGGTTATTTATTTATTCTTGGTCTTAATTGTTTGATTATTTGACGAAATAGTTGAGCACTATCTATGGCGTGTGAATTGAACTAGGGATAGGGAATTTGCATGCGTAATAAGAATAAATAGAGCTTGTTCAATATAATCGTTTCGCTAATGAGGATATGAATATACCCTTTAGCCTTACTTAGTTGAATACGGAGAAGTAAATGCGTTCTTGTTACCTCTGGCGACCATAGGAATATAGGCGTTATAGTAGCATCTACAGGCTTATGAGCAACTCGGAAGATACTCATAAAGTTATAATTAACCCGTCAACTAGTAACTCATAAGTAGAACGATTTGAAGACTCAACTGGATTGTTAGTGGTCATAGCCTTAGATCTATCTCTTCTCCGATAAAAATCCGCTCTTTCTTGGTTGAAGTTCGTTATTTGCTTTCTCTATTTTTAGTTAGTTGATAATTATATCTCTGAATTTTATTTCTTGTTTAGACAATTAGTATTAGTTTAATTTAGTAAATAGTTAATCATAAGTCCCTGTGGGTACGATATTTGGACTTTAAAATTCTATATTACTTGTACGACCGCATATACTTACGTGTGCGTTTGGGAGTAACAAGTTTTTGGCGCCGTTGCCGGGGACTTAGAAATTAACTGTTTTTCTAGATTAGACTTTTCTTTTTGTCTATTCAAGTTTTTATTTTTTAATTATTATTTAGTTTATTTTTAATTTAATATTTTGGTTAGCTTTATTGACATGGCATCTTGGAATAAAAATTGGTTGAATATTGGTTGTTCTTATTTTGGTGATCCTTATCTGATTTGTGGAGGACCCTACTTGTGGCAACACTGTCAAAATATTTCCGGGAATGGTGTGTGCACCTTCCCAATCTTTTGAGTGGAATGTTTGTAATATATGTGGCGGTCATGACGGTCATTGCAATGGTTGTCCTAACTCTTATTCCCCATCCCCGAGCCCCTATTATGATTCTCCTATTATTTGTGATGTTAACAGTTGTAATGAAGTAGAGGATGCAGAAAGTCTTGCTCGGGCTAGCGATATGATAAAACAAATAGGGGAGCAAATGATGGAGCATGGTGCATTAATGAGAGAGCAGAACACAGAGATGTGGAAAGCCATAGAGAGGATTCGTGACAAACTCACAGAGATGCAGGCCGAGGCTAAAACTTATAATGATCTGCAAGTTACAGACTTAGCCAATACAATACCCAAGACGAACCCCAAACAGAAGAAGAGAGCAAGTTCCTGCAAGGAGATAACTTTGAAGAAGTGGAGATAGTGAGCCAACCTTGGCTTACAAAACAAGCTCAACAAATGAAATTTCAATGGGTTTCTCCGTGATGGTCTTACAAACATGGCTACACAATTGATAGAGGGCAGAACTGAGCTCAGACAAGAGATAGACCAATTTGGCTTAGATATCTATGACCTGCAGGCTCAAATAAATAAAAAAGTTGAGGCGTCTGATGCCCAACCACCAATTGTTGTGGATACTGGCCAACTTGTGGAGCAAATAGAGGAATTCCAACCATTAGATCAGATCTTTGTTGATGATATCATTGTTGAGGAGGTGTACAAAAGTGAGGATGTCAGAAATAATGCAGTTTTAAAGTTGAGGCGTGTTGGTCCTCATTCTAAATATTTTTCTATATTATGTTTGGTTGGCGACATGAAAATCGAGCCTTTCAAGCTTTTGGGGAAGTGCATAGATGAAGAACAAGAGTCTTACATCCTGAAATTTGCCATGCCAAAAAGACAAAACAACATTCCTCACTTAAGGGCCAACATTCCGCATGTGTGCATCCAGCATAGTAGACTAATTACGCTACCCAAAGTGTATGGGCAGTGTTGCGATCCTATTGAGAGCCACTTTTTCAAAGTTCTTACTCTTTCTAAAGCCTAGAGTCTAGAGAACATGCTCCTTCAACTAACTTATGGAGCTTGTAGTCAACTATAAAGCATCAAGCATCAACTATATATCAGAACATGACAAGTATGGCAAAATCAACGAACAAACTCTGGGCCACACTAATCTATCGTTTTTGTGTGTGTGTGCCGCCCGGGGGGGGGGGGGGGGGGGGGGGGCTTCTGCAATTCACTCTTCTATCCTAAATTCCTAAAAGCATTTGATAATTCAAGTAGGCACTGAATTTTCTCAGAAGTTTGTGACTTTAATTTAAGCATTTCAGTGTAGTTTTCATCTAACATATGATGAAAAATCTGCAGCCATGTAACGAATCCATTGAGACCACTGTGTGCTACAACTTCATGGCCGGTTGGCAACTAATGAGTCCGGAACCAAAATAACCCCCCAAAAAAGGGTATGAATCAAAATACCCCAGGAAAAAAAGAGGTACAAAGTATCTTTTAACGCATGAAAATCATGTGGATGCTCTTTTTTTTTTTTCCTTGCTTTCTTTCACACTTTTTTACATACTTTAGCCATAGATTAATCATGCTTTGAGACTCCAAATCTTGAATATTTTATATAGACCCCTATTTATTTTTGTGCGATTAATAAGGTAGGCTCAACACATCAAGGATACACAAGATTTCGGATTGTCGTTTTAGTGGTTGAAAAGTGCTCGAAATTCATTTTTGTTTGAAAACTTGTTGTCATTAGCTTTAAGTTATTTATGCTTTAGGGTTTCGTGTTATTTTTATATTAATGTGTAACTTTATTTTGACAATTTCACAAATAAATAAAAAATTAACAAATTAATAATCCATAATCAATTAACAAAATATTAATTCATAATCAATTATTTCTGTGTTTTTTTTTTTTTTTTTGAGCAGAGAAGAGGCCGCAAGCACATTCATTGAATTGGACAGCTTTGTTAGCAAGAAGCGGTTAGCGGAACTCAGTTCCACGAGCTACTTCTTTTAAGTATTTTTCTGCGTTATACCCTTCAACACCCAACTAATTGGAGTCCGCAACTTAAATAACTCCAAAAGTGGGTTTGGGTACAAAAATAATCCATTAACGAATAACGAACAATAAGCTAAATCCTGAATAACGAATAATAAACTAAATCCCGAATAACGAACGATAAACTAAATCCTGAATAACAAACGATAAGCTAAATCCTTAGTTTTGGATTGAACATCATTAACATAATTTCCGAAAAGGATTAGTTAGTTAACATAATTTTTTGACGAAGGATTAGTTAGTTACTATAAAATTTTGTTCGTTATTACTTTAATTATATGAGTTAAGTAAATCATAATCAACAATACAATATCATGGATTATTCAAAATAACTAACTAAATCCTCCATAACTTATCCTAGTTAAGTAAGTTCTAATTAGATATAAAATTTTAGTTAATTTCAAAAATAATGAATAATTTAGTATTTACAAATATGACACCTCCATGGATCTCCGTTAATTATTTATTAATTATGTCATTGCTAATATATTTATTTCTGAAATTATTTTTCCCATGTTAATTACTTGTTTATCCCATGTTAATCATTAAATAAATTAGTTCATTTTTTTACTAATAATATCTTCTCAACGCTCCCGCTGAGGTTTGATCCCTTGCGGATGAGATAAAAACAAAGTCAAAAGGCAAAAGCTTTACCACCAAGCCAAGTTGGTTAAAGTAACAATGTAGACAATTTTTATTATTTTGTATGTTCACTAATGCTATCTAACTTGTTTTCTTAAATTGAATGTGGAACCTTGAAATTGACATTGAAAACATCATTATCATGGGATTATGGAATTGAAATATATTTTTCGCCATTAGATTTAAAAAAGAAATAAATGAAAATTGTGCATGAATTTGGGGGAAAATTGAAATTGAATGGGAAAATAGACGTTTTTGGAAAATTCGGGGCTGGCGAATAGCCTTGCGACAGTTCAGACGCATAGATCTCGAAAAAATACCCAAAATCAAAGTTATGACCATTTAAAATTTCACCAACTTACAAATAATTAGTGCACAAAAAGTTTTTTAATGGTTATTTTGGTACCAAAATCCACCTTTTGGGTTATTTAAGTTGCAGACTCCAATTAGTTGGGGGTTGAAGGGTATAACGCAAAAAAAAAAAAATTACACATAAATAATTGATCATGAATTGATATTTTGTTAATTGATTATAAAAATAAAGTTATAATCACTAAAAATAAAGTTATGCATTAATATAAAAAAAACGCGAAACCCTAAAACATAAATAACTTAAAGCTAATGACAACAAGTCTTCAAATAAAAATGAACTTCGAACACTTTTCAATCACTAAAACGACAATCCGAAGTTTTGTATATCCTTGATGTGTTGAGCCTACCTTATATCGCACAAAAATAAATAGGGTTCTATATAAAATATTCAAGTTTTGGAATCTCAAAACATGATTAATCTATGGCTAAAGTATGTAAAAAAATGTGAAAGAAAGGAATAAATAAAGAAAGAAAGAAAAGAAAGGAAAAAAATAAAATAAAGAGCATCTAATAACGCATGAAAATCATGCGTTAAAGAATTTAACAGGTCCGTCTCCGTTGATTTACATGAAAATCATACTTTTGTACCTCTTTTTTTTTTGAGATATTTTGGTTCATACCTTTTTTTTTTTTGGGTTATTTTAGTTTCGTACTCAGCAACTAATAATCAAAATGCTTAATTCACTGATTTATGAAAGTGATGCCAACCGTATAGAGTAGTACTGGCCCACAAAATGAATTGATAGCTGACAGCTCATATAGAGATCTACAAATCTGCAACATTCCCGTTTGGATTGACTTATAAGTTGCTTATAAGCTGTTTTCAATTTTTTTGAGTGTTTGACTGGCCAGCTTAAAGTCATTTTGTGCTTAAAATAAGCTCAAAAAAATAATTGGGTCCATTTGACTTAGCTTATCTAAAGCAGCTTATAAGCTGAAAACAGCTTATAAGCCAAAAAAAATAAGTTAGACTACCCTAACTTATTTTTTTTAGCTTATAAGCTTTTTGCAGCTTATAGGCATAAGCTCATCCAAACAGCCTCATAATAAGCTCATCGTCATCAACATTTCATCGAATAATATATTAAGGTTCCGCTTATGGGAACGCGTTACACGTTAGTCTCTTATCAATATTTTAAAACTTTTATATATTTAAAAATTAATCGCAGCATAAAATAGAAAATACTGAAATCAAGACTATTAGTTTTACCATTTACAATTTATTCATTTAAACAATTAAAATTCATAACAGCGATGGTGCATTTGCCATGAGCAAGAAATATGTGAAGCTAATTAAGATAACATAGCTTCTAATGGTATGAATACGTCAATGAATTCGTGCTCCAAAATTAGTAGTTGCCTATAAATTCTTTAACGAAATTAGCAAAGATAAGGAGAAAAATATGTCTCCACAAAACCTGCAAACAGAGCACAACAATAATATATTTATTTCACCCCAAGAGTTCAAAGATAGGATGATTTGATTGGATTTAGAAATACATCCAAAGAAGACGAAATGGAAAAAAAAAAAAAAAAAAAACTTTACAACAAAATCCAACTTTCTCTTTACTCAGGCAAGCCCTCACAATTTACAGGTACTAACTTAAGCTGAAGCTTCAAGTTTTTAATCCCATAATCTCCAACATTCAAAGAAACTAACAATTAAAAAAACGTAAAATGAGATTTAAGTTTTATCAGAATAATCCATTCACTAAATTTACAATGCCTCTAAATTTTATAATCTAAATGGACCGAACAACATAAAAGTTAATTATAAAACAACACAAGAATGATGCATATAAAGTTACAAATATAAAGAACATATATACTTCAAAAACCCCAAACAATAAGACAAAAAGAACATCTCTTTGTGCTAGAAGTTCAGCTAACTTATGAGAGTAGACTTTTATGAATACGATTCTACGAATGTAGAGGAAAAACAGTCTAAGTTGTTGTGATTTCTTTCTTTGTTTTCTCATTATATAGAGCTTAAAATGACTTTTCATGTGACTTATCTTCAATAATAATCACAATAAATAAGTAATTTATTTGTCCTTCAATATTGCAAGAATCAACAGCCCACGTAATTCTTTATTTATTTATTTAGATTTTTCATGTTCATATACATTGTATATATTTGAAAAGATGGTCAGTAACTTAATAAATAAGATGTTAATATATCATTTAAGATAGGCTCTAAGAGCCAATGCTGTGATTTTTCATCTTCACACACATTCTATACATATTCCAGCGAAACACATTAACGCAAACTATACGCTCATTAAAAATAGGATGACATTACTTGGCTCTTGTTTAATATAACATAATTTATTTTTATCTAGAGGTAAATTGGTCGTTCTACTTTTAAGGGGTATTTAAGTAAAAAAATTATAATCTGATATGATTATATAATATTAATTTCATAAATAAATTAAAAAGAATAATATGATTGTATAATGTTAATTTCTTAAATAAATAAAAAATAACCCTAAAAGATCAAAGCCTCTATTGTTAAGTCTATTATTATGATGAATTTAGAATTCAAGAGAAAGGAAAAAGAGGCAGAAACACTTTCTACAATAATTAATATGTAAAACGTTTTTGGAAGTAATAAAGGAGAGTGAATGACATTCATTGCATTTTCATGGTCTAGAAGCATTAAAGTGCTACCGTTTTATTTCTAATTCGCCGGTTCACTTTCAAAGTTTCAATGTAATTAACAAATGATTATGTAAATAAAATATGACTATTTAATTAAATTTACTGTTTTGTTAGATATCTAATTAGATTTTCATTTAGTCTAGGGTGGTAAACTAACTTTGAAGATAGGAGCTTTCCACTTTTATAGTATAATATGATTTAAACGCCACTAAAATGTTATAAAACGATTTTGAGCCACTTGAACCATTAAGTTAAGGTTTTGAATTGGTTCTATATTAGATCTAAAATATGGTAGAAAAATTATTCGCATACTTACATGTTAAACGTAAACTCTTTACCACGGATTTAAATTATATACACTTGCATTGTAAATATATTTGTACTATCAAGTCTATTTAACCGATTATATCGGGTTACTTTTCTGTTTTTCAAATTACTATATTATTCTAGGCTATTGCTATGAAGATTTATCTATTGTTGTAAATGAACTTAATCGGATAGCATAAAAAATCTAATATACTCTAATGGTATACAAACCTTAAATTTATCTACATATAAGAGTGGGCAAAGGGGTTATGGTAACCGTAAAAATTACTCTATCATTGCAGATATTCTTCCACAAGGATATAGTAAGAAATTTTTCCATCCAACCAAATGAAACGTAGTAATGATGTGATATTTTCCATTGTCATTTAAGTTTGTGGCAGGGTGTTTGGGCAAACTCTGCTAAACGATAAGCCCACAAAGTTTGAATATCCTTCTGTCATGGTCTCATGGGGACTCTTAATTTAGATTTTAGTTGGTGCATTCAATATATTCATGGACAAAATCGCAACTAGTTCAACCGGATACGAATTATTGGAAGGGAAAATACATTTCCATCACCTTCACCAGTCAGAGCATTCAATTGAAATTATTTGGTACAGATAGGTGATCAGTTCTTAACTTGGAGCAATAACCGGTGTAACTTTCTAGCTTTGATAATTAAATATGTTTAGTTTTTCCACAACGCAACTGAAAATTGACTTGAAAAGCGTGTATAGAAGCTGTATGATGGAGAAATATCGTATCGATCTTCCATTTAATAACCTAGATTGATATTGATGTAAATTGTAATTGCACATTTTTTGGCGTTCTAATCCAAAGTCGTCATGACGCTCATTAATAGTAATCATTCTGTTCCAATTTATATGTCATAGTTTTTTTTTTTTTTTTTGTAAGAATAAAACTGTCTATAATTAGAAATAATTTAACTTTAAAATTCTCTTGTTACCCTTAACAACAACATATTCAGTGTTGTCCCACAAGTGAGTATGGAAAAGGTAGAGTGTACGCAACTTCTTGTGGAAGTAGAGAGGTTGTTTCCGATAGATCTTCGGCTTAAGATTTCTTTTTACCATTAATGAAGTGATTTATAGCCAAATATATATCTAACATTTGTTTAGACCATAAATTTTAAAAGTTTTCTTTTCTCCTTAAATTTTATACCTTGTCAAATGGTACTACTGTTTACCCTAAAAAGAGAACGGTTGAATTTGTTTGTGATTTAAAAGATACGCGATTTGATTTGTTATGAATAGTGAAAAAATAGCCTATGGCAATTATAGAAATCAATTAAATAAAATCAATATGAAATAAAGAAGCAGTAATGAAATACTTAAGCTTGAGCTTCTTTGATCCTTAGAATGAATTCTCTGATGGAAATCCCAATGAGCTCTGGCCTTGCATAGTATTCCAGTGGAAAAAAGGAATGACTACGTAAACAAATTGTTAAGGCTGAACTCCGTAAATGAGTGTAAGTAATTCATATTAGTAAGTGTTATTCGATGATGCTTTCAAGGGCTGTTAGACTCCTTTTATAGTACAAATACATAAGCTTTTAGGCTGTGATTAAATTCTAATAATGAATAATAATAGGTAATAAATGTTGCTTTAATTCTTAATCGTAATGCTTGCTTCGAATCTAGACCGGTCACACAACGTTATTCTTCAATTAATGACCCGGTACAATTGCCTCGGTGGGCTTGCTCGGAATGTATCCAGGCTTCTCATTCTAATTAAATGAAACGACTAGAAACGTCCCACCTTCAATTGCCACGTGCTCTATTACCATCCTGCCATATGTCGAGCTATATCTTGCCATGTATACAGTTACATAAATTGGGATTGAGATGGAGGGAGTAATAAATTGTTGGGCATATATCAACTCAATAAATGGTCTTATCATCAGTTATTGCCTCACCATATCCGATTAGTTAGTAACATATAGAAGAGTGTGCCCCAATTGCTTAATGTTGTCTTGCAGATATATATATCTGCCATGTATTATGTATACGATATCCGGATGGGCTAGCTTTGCGCTTTTGTCTTTTTTTGACATGAGATGGAGAACTAGCACATTGAAGCCCAAAAAAAAAAAGTGTTTGGCACATTAACGGCGTTTGATCTTTAAAATAGGGTCTATGGAGAATAGCAAATCTTATGCATGGTTTTGTTTTCTGTTTGGTGTGTGAACACCCACCCTCTTTAGCCTTTTTTTTTTTTTTTAAATTTATAAACCATTTGGCTGATTGGTATCGTAATATACAATTTTCTTTCATGGACAAAAATAATTAATATCATTTGTTTTGTGATTGATCGACAGGTGGGTCCATTACTATCAGAAAGCTGCTAGATTTGTGATAAAGTTTAACTATATTCCGTCCATATGAAACTTTTATTTGTCGTATAAAGTTTGAAAACATCCTGTAAGAAAATATTTAATAGTACTAATTATAATGGGTATTTGAATAAATTAGTGATATCTCTCTGCACATCCTGTCAAAAATTAGCGTTATTAGTCGCCAATGGAGGCTGAACATATCGTTCTCAGCTTGGCTATAGCCAAGAATATTTGTAAATAATAGTTACGCTGTCTTTGTTCGAGCTAGAACTAGTGTCAAATAGTAAAAACAATACATTGATCATGTACCTGGTGACATTTTTCTGTTTGGAGAGAAATATTAGTCAGGCGATTGGCCAGTTACTTGATCGATAGCAACTTTAACAAATTGAGTACGTATTTCCTGAAATGATGAGCCGTGAATTACACAGCTTTGAAATTTCTCCTGACTAATTAAAGTTGGCCTATTGTTGATAATGAAATGGGAATAAGAAATCCGTGTGTAATGAACGTTGAATATTTAAGAACTGCTTGATAATTAGAAGCTTTGGTGATATAATGACCAGAAATGAAGGAAGGCCACTATGATAGTCAAATGAAATTATTCCTTCTATTTTTTTTTGGAAATTCCTGAGAAACTCGCAGCCGCTATCCTTTGAGTGCGTACTGATAACCTGCTCACTGTGTAATAACTCGCAAACCACACAGGAGAAGTAAACCGTACTAGGCAAGCCTATTATACTTTCTATTGCACAAGACCTAACGAGTCTGTTTGGGACTCTACAAGGATATATTGCCCTCTGTTGTTGTCAAATTTTTAGTCACCGTTATAGAAACATATATAGCCTATTAAGCTTAGTTAACACAAAACTATAACAAGCCTTTCCGTTCTAATAACATGTTATCAAATGTTGTTCTAAATGGATCTGAATATAAGGACTCAATTACACTAGCATTTGAACTCCAGATCCTTTTCTTTCATTGGTAACAGCTTATTTTGATCAGTAATGACTTACTGAGAGCAAGATAGAAATCTACTGATCTATCTGTATATAATATAAAGCTAGGCAAAAGAAGAGTGATGTGACACCTCTCTTTGGCCAAGGATCGTATTTATCTTTTTTCTCTTTTTTTTTTTTTTTGACAATTTCTCCTATTTTTTTTTATTGTACAGGAATAAATATATCAATTACTACTCCATCATAAATTTATATGCTTTTATGCAAAAACTTAATGGTTTTTATTTTATGACTCCCACAACTTCTTATTACCATAACTCCTAAATTACTAAAAGCCATGACTTAATGGTCTTTATTTCCATTACTCCCACAACATTTTATTACTATAACTCCAAAATTACTAATAACCATGTTCATGGCATTATTTGATATTCCATATTGTAGTCCTATAAATAGAGAAATTGTAAGACGTTGTTTCAAAATGAAATGATCACATTAGTCAAGAATGTCACCCTTTTTGAGCATCTAATATTGTAAATTCATATATTTTGTTTTGTGAGACCCTACCAAAAATTTTCATTTCATTCCATATTTAAAGTAGTAATGTTGTAATATTTACTATAGTAAAAAAGTTCTTGAATGGTGATCGGCTTCTAGGAATGAATGTCGACAAGAGAACTTGGAAAATTATGCATTGACTATGTATTTTTCTCTTCTACTTCTTATGAAGGTCGTAAGAGTGATGTGTATGTTGTATTAATTTTTATTTTTTTTCGTATGTTCTCTCTATGATTTCTCTTTAGTTGATTTTTATATGAATTTCTTATTGTCGTAAAGTATGTAATTTCTTTTGGTTGAAAATAGGAACTTATGACTTTGTTAGAAGTACTACTAACCAAACATTTTTTTTCTATGAAATCAATTGTACGCCTGGATAATTGTATAGAAACGACCAAGTGGGTGTAATTTTTTTATTGTTGTATTTTTCTATTTTACATTTTTTTTTATGTAAGGAAAAGCTCTCAAAATAATTTAAAAACTCTGACTTAGACACATATATTAAAAATATATTAAATAAAGACATTGTTAGTCATATAAAAAGGGACATCAAGTTTCTTCAAACTTCAACATTTTAAGCAATCAAGAAGATAATTGATATTTTTATATCTTTTTTTTTCTTTTTCAATTTCTCGTACTTCTCTATTTTTTTATTGTGCAAGAAAAATCATCAATTACTACTTATCCATTCATTGATATTATTTAAGGTAAAAATATAATGGTCTTTATTTTCATTACTCCCATAAATTTAATCATTATAACACCTGAATAATTATTAGTCATGTTCATGGCATTATCAAATATTCCATATTGTAGTCCTACAAATAGATGTATTGTAAGACTTTAGTGCAATTAGGTATAATCACATCAATCAAGACTATCACCCTTCTTGAGCATTAGAAAGTGTAAATTCATATTACAAATATAGTCCATTTATAAAAGTTGGACCATCTGTACACTTTTATGGATATCTTCTAACATGTCATATTGCGTGAAGTATGAAATTTCCCACCATATTATTGAAAGTATTTTATATTTTTTATTTATGTTATTGTGGTCCGTCCCTTCGCCGGGCCTCGCGCATAACAGAGCCTAGCGTATCAGGCTACCATTTATGTGTGTGTGTGTCTATATACATATATATATATATATATATATATATATATATATATATATATATATATATATATTGTAAATACCTTTCTATCTATATTATATTTAATAATTAATTGGTGTCACTACTAAAAATAGAGTTTTTTAGCACCGGCACTCAGTGAGAAATTTGTGCTATAAAATTTGATTTTTCCACCTCATTCCCACCAAACCAGTTCACTAGGAAAACACATAGTGGGAAACAGATTTCCACTGAAACTCTAGGAAGCTTCCTAATTTTTCCGTGTGAAAACAATATTATTTAGGTTTTTTCCACTGACATTCAATGAGAAATAACCGCTGAATATTTTTCAGTGGAGAAATAGAAACTTTTTAGTAGTGTGTCTATTATGACCGCGCGAAGCACGGATAAATTCACTAGTTATTAGTATATGATGATGAAATATAAGAACACTCTTTGAAAGTTCCAAGTCAAAAGCACAACGCAAAATAATTGGAGATTCTCAATGAGAATTTTTCAGATCAAGGCCCAAAGACCCGGAAAGTAAAGAATGAAATATTTTGTAGTAGCAGTGCGGCCTAGCCACTTTTAGTCCTATAATTGAAAATATTTATTGTCGTGGAGTTACAAATTTCATAGGTGAAATTTCAAGACATTGTCATGGAATTTTGTTTGCGGAATTTGAAAAAAATTCCATGACAATGGCTATTTCTCAATTACCCGAGCTGAAAAGTGGCTAAATATCCAAATATTTTGAGACATTAAAATTGTCATCTTCCAAATTTCAAAGTGAAAAGAAATATATTTTCAGATTGTAAAGATAATATTCCGGCAAAACGAACTTATCTGAATTAATCTCTTTATACCAAGAAAATTAATAAATTGTTACACTGTATGAAAACATATCCCCTACAATAGTTCTTACTACGAATAAGAGAAAATTTATTATAGCCACATCCAGTGCACTCTTCAGATAGAAGAATACATGTTTATACTCACAGAATAATAAGGCAAACTTACAGATATATGAATAATAACTACAGTGATTTTGTAAATTACCATTCATAGGAATTTTTACTTGGTGTAGCTTCTTTTAAGAGGTAATTATTGATAATAACTACCTTTTAATTTATTTATACTTTGTACCATTCGAACATGGGCGGGCTGGGTGAGAGCCTCGCTCAATAACCACTTCAGTCACTCCAACTTTATGTATTTTGGTGTAGCTATGAATGGTATTTACAAAATCACTGTAGTTACAAAGTATAAATAAATTAAAAGATAGTTATTATCAATAATTACCTCTTAAAAGAAGCTACACCAAGTAAAAATTCCTAATAATAAAAAAAGAAATATTTCGTTTCTTTGAAACTCAATAAAATTTCATGTATCTCATTCTTGAATGACCGTTATGCTCATTAAACAAGCATTTTATTGTTAGTCCAAATAGGGAAAAGATATCATCATGTCAAGTGACAATTTAAAAACTAACGGCCTAAACTTTATATTAACTGTCAACCTACTGTAATTATCCTCTTTTCCTTCGAATCAGAAGTGTGTGCAGCAATGAGAGGAATCTTACGCGAGCGATTACTTTAGATTAGGTCCTATATATGTTAGGTTACCGTAAGAGATCAATGACAAATGGGGAGAACTTAGAGGATGATTTTTTTTTTTTTTTTTTTTTAATAGTATTACATTGAGACTAAAGGTGTCAACCGGTTCATTGTAACCGGTTTTAACCGGTAACCGGACCGGTTAAACCGGAACAGGAACCGGATATTAGTTTACCGGTCCGGTTCCAAAAAAATTTTAACCGGAACCGAACCGGTTAAACCGGTTAAAATTAAAAAAAAAAAAAAAAAAAAAAAAAAAAAAAGAAAGAGCCGTTGGGCCTCGGTAATGGACCGTTGGCAACGGTCCATTTGCAAAAATTGTCGTTGCCAAACGGTCATTTTCTTAATTTTTGGCCCCCAAATTTTTTTTTTTAACACTTTAACCCCTCCCCCACCCCTATATAAACCCTTCTTCATTTTCATTTCAATTCACTCTTCTTCATCTTTCTCTCAAATCTCAATCTCTCAATTATAGTTACTTTGCAATAATTAGTCACAAAGTCTTATTATAGTTTCAACTTTCAATTATTAATTTTGCAATTATAATATTGTTGGTGGAGTTGGTGATTTTGCAACAATCCGAAGTAGCTTTGGTGGATTTGCAATTCTAGCCGCCTTCGCTTTGTTGGAAATTAATCCGGCAATTTGGTACCTTCGTTCCAACTCTATCTTTAATTTTCGCAATTTAATTCTAGCAATTTATTTTTCGAAATTTAATTTACGCAATTTAATTTGTTGTAATTTATTTTCTTGTGATTTATTTGATTGTGATTTAAATTATTTCTATTTAATAATGTCAAAGAGATTAAGACGTGGTGCCGGTAGTAGTAGTCGTACTGTTAGGAGTGCGCTTAATGAGGAAACATTTGTGGAAGAAACACCTAATTTAGGTATTGATGTTGGTGGAAATAATCCACTTTTAGGTCATGAGGCAATGCAACAACATTTTACCGACACTTTTAATGAAGACTTAGATGATGATGATGATGAAACGCAACCCCCCGAAAATCCCATAGGAGATACAGGTCCTGCACAATCACATACACAAGACAAACCGCCTAGAACTCGTAAGCCAACAGCTAAAGTTTGAAAATTTATGACTAAGGATAGGGAAAACCAATCAGTTACATGTACCCTATGTGGACAAATATTTAGTTTTAAGCAAGGAACTGGTAAGGATGGTGGAACGGGTACACTAAATGCTCATATGAGAACCAAACATATGGATATTTGGGGAGAACAAACGGGTTCAAATGTGGGGGGGATTCAAATGACGATAGACCCACGAACCGGTAGAAATTTTAAGTATGACAAGAAAAAAGAACGCGTAGAAATAGCTTAAATGGTAGCTTATGATTGTTTACCATTTTCCTTTCCCTCGGGTTTGGGGTTTGTTACTTACATTCAACGTTGTTATAACCCGTTATTTGAGGGTATTCCTAGAAGTACTTGTAGAGCCGATGTTATAGATTTGTTTAAAAAATATAGATTTTATTTGCGCCATGTATTTAATTCTTTAAATTGTAATGTTTGTCTTACCGCTGATTTGGGTCTTAGTATTAACCATTTAGATTTTTTTGCTATTACATGTCATTGGATTGATGACAACTGGGTTATGCAAAAAAGAATTATAGCTTTTTTATACGACGAAGGAAAAGGTCGTCACGATGGAAATTTTTTAGCCGATTCAATGTCTACTATAATGAGATTTTTTAACATTTATAGAAAAACACTTTGTATTGCTTTAGATAATGCTTCTAATAATACAAAGGTAATTGGTCTATTAAAAAGAGAAATAAACCCTCCTCTAAGAAATATTTTTCATGTAAGATGTAGTTGTCACATTTTAAATTTAATTGTTAAAGATGGTCTTATGCATTTTGATGATTCTGTTCAAAAAGTTAGAAATGCTGTTGCGTTTCTTTTTTGTAATGCTAATAGGGGAAGAATTAGAGATTTTAAGAATGCTTGTGTGGAAAATAACCTTAGACCTAGGAAAATTCAAGTAGAAATTGAGAATAGGTGGAACTACACTTACATTATGCTACAACAAGCATATGAGTATAGGATTCCCATATAACAAGTTCACAACAAGTATAATATTGATAGTGAGGATTGGTTAACTTTTAGGCATTGCGAAGATGTTAAAGAATGTATTGAACTCTTAGAAATTTTTTATAATGCAACTCTTGCTTTTTCTAGACAATTCTATCCCACGGTAACCGAAATTTTAGCCTACTTAGGGGAAATAGCTAGAGTTTTACAAGAGTATAAATATAAACTCGATTATTAAGTGGCTATTTTTGAAATGATAATCAAATTTAAGAGAGAAAAGGACCAAAATCATCCATAATGTTTGGGTTTGGATCAAAATCATACATATTCTTTCACATGGTGCACTAATAGTACATTATGTTTGCATAAGTGGTGCACTTTTAGTCACAATCCCAAATAAATTTAACGGAAAAGAACAAAAATGCCCCTGAACTTTTAGAAAAGGTATAAAAATACCCTTTATTCATCTATTTTGCTAAAACTACCCCTCAATTCAACTTTTTGAGAATTTATTCCCCTTGACTAACGGACAACACTAATTTTTTTTTTAAAAAAATAAATTAAATTGCACATGACATTTTATTACTGAAAAATTGATTTATTCTTTTAAAAAGAAATCTGAAAAATCGTTATTTGTAGAATAAGGAAAAATAATTTTTCAACATCCATTTCTTTAAAAAAACAAATGTAGTAAGCCTTTTATATATATATATATATATAAAAAAAAAAAACAGAATTGGATTTTCATTAAAACATGTGGAATTTTTTTAAGTTTGGAAAAAAAAATTAACGGGTGGAAACCCCATTTCTTTTTTAGAAAATTCAATTTTTAAATCTGAAAAACTGATTGTTTTTTTAAGTAAAATGTGCAAAACTAATACTCCATAATTTTCTTCTAGATTTAAAAAAAGATAGTTTTATGGTTTTTTTTTTAAACACAGTTTTTCCATAAAAAATTTAATTTTTTCAGATTTTTATAAAAATCCAATTTTTCACATTTTGAAAAGAAAAAAAATTAGTGTTGTCCGTTAGTCAAGGTTTTACTCGTTAAAAAAAAAGTTTTCTAAATTTAAAAAAATTCCAAGGTTTCAAATTTCTTTTTAAAAGAATAAATCAAATTTTCAGTAATAAAATGTCATGTGCAATTTATTTATTTTTTTTTTTTAAAAAAATTAGTGTTGTCCGTTAGTCAAGGGGAATAAATTCTCAAAAAGTTGAATTGAGGGGTAGTTTTAGCAAAATAGATGAATAAAGGGTATTTTTATACCTTTTCTAAAAGTTCAGGGGCATTTTTGTTCTTTTCCGTTAAATTTATTTGGGATTGTGACTAAAAGTGCACCACTTATGCAAACATAATGTACTATTAGTGCACCATGTGAAAGAATATGTATGATTTTGATCCAAACCCAAACATTATGGATGATTTTGGTCCTTTTCTCAATTTAAGAAGTATTTTTTTCCCATCCCAACTTTATTTATATTGGGTTCCCTTTTAAATCCTTGTTTAAAAGTGTCTTATACTAAAAATTTGGTTAGTCAAATTTATACATTTTTAGAAATTGAAGAGGGAGTTCAACCATCTTTAGCTGAAGCCGATCTCGCTATTGATGATGAGTTTAGAAAAGTTTTTACTCATTATTCTAGTTTGGAAGAACGTGCTACACCCGTTGCTCCACGCCCTACTACTTCTCAGAGTAGCAAAAAGGGCTTGTCGGGTTTAAAAGTTTACATTCACAGCCAACTTCTTCTTCTACTGCAAACTTTGATGAATTTAACTTTTATTTGATGCAGCCAAATGTGGATATCAAGGATGACTTGGACGTCTTAGCATGGTGGAAGAAGTACAAGGCAAGTTATCCGGTACTTTCAAGAATGGCTCGAGATATCCTTACGGTTCAAGTATCAACCGTGGCTTCGGAGAGCGCATTTAGCCAGGGAAGACAACAAATTGGAGACCATAGACATTCATTATCCGGCTTTAGCTTGCAAGTACTAGTGTGCATTCGAGATTGGATTAGATCGGAGCGACGCAACCAAAACTCAGAAGCGGAGCAAGGCGAAGAGGAAGAAATTGAAGATTTGATAGCTAGTGGACCGGACCAAATGGAAGACTTTGAAGATATTTCCATGACCGAATATGATGTGGGGGAAATTAACGAAATGGTTCAAAATTGGTGATTTTATTATTCTACTATTTTTGTATAACTCATGTATTATTTGCAAGTTAAAAAAAATACAACTTGCAAATAAATGTTATCCAAGAATGAATAAAATATATGGCTCATTGAGCTTTCTTCTATTTACTTGTGTTCATATTTTTACTTTTATTAAGTTAGGAATATAAGTATATATAGTATATAAGTAAGTATATATAGTATATAGTACATATATATAAGTAAGTATATATACTATATATATTAAGTTATACACATATATAAGTATATATAGTATATAAGTATATATAGTATATATAGTATATAAATAAGTAAGTGTATATAGTATATAAGTAAGTATATATAGTATATAGTACATATATATAGTATATATACTATATATATTAAGTTATACACATATATAATATATATACTTATATATATTATATAAATATATATAGTATATATATTAAGTATATATTGTATATATAGTAGATATGTATATATAATATATATATATTAAGTTATACCTATATATAGATATTAAGCTATACCTATATATAGTATATATATAGAGTATAGTATGTAAGTTATACATATATATGTGTACGAAAAACACTATTCAGTATTGCTGACTTGCTGTTAGGCTGTTAGTCAGTAAATATTTAAACTTTAATTATAAAGTTGTATAACATATGTAAATATACCTACAATATACAAATAAATACTATAATATATATATATAATACAAAAAATAAAAACAAAAATATTTTAACCAATCCAAACCGGACCGGTTCCGGTTTGGACTTTAAAACCGGTTAACCGGAACCGGTTAGGCGGTTCCGGTTTTGGAACCGGAACCGGCCGGTTTCCTAACCGGTTCCCGGTCCGGTTCCGGTTGGAACCGGTTGACAGGTCTAATTGAGACGAGCTTAAATAAATCAATATGGGCAGTCAAAATTCATATTGCCAATCTCAATTTACTTGAAATTGAGACGCAAAATGTGTTGTTGATAAGAGATGAAAATGGATTAATTCCTCATACATTATCCGGCCCCATATAGTCCTACAACCTTTACTCAACATTTAAGCATTGATGAATGATGGACATTAATATTACTGTCAATAAAGTAGCATGCTCACCAAACTTATATAAGGCATTAACGTACTCATGTCTTTAATTCAATTACTCCGTTTGGATTACGAAACCTCATTTAAGTTGCTCCCGTTTTCATGGTTTCTTTTCTGGCAGGTCGACGAAACCAGCTTCAGCGCGAGTCTCCAACACAGTCTTTCTCCTCTTTGACTCTTCATAGCTTTGAATGTAACGACTGGCGAAGAAATGAAAGTATATGAAGTTCAGTACTCCCAAGCTAGCAATAAGAATGTAAAAACGTTCTAGCTTGTTTTCATTAAGGTCATGACCTCCCAACCACAGCTTTCCGCCATGTAGGCTGGTTAACATCTGAACTGTATTGACAATGAGTGTGTTGAGGTAGCTGGCAATGCTTAGGCTCAAGAAAAAAATTGCCCCAGCCACACTTCTCATGGTCTCTGGTACTTGGTTATTCAAGAATTCCATGACAGATACCGCGGCGAATGCTTCTGTCAACCCTGATAGAATGAACTGAGGCAAAAAGAATCCAACGCCAAGTGGAGAGATAAATGTGCGTTCTTTCAGGGCCAAGTCTCGGCGTCTTGTTTCAACTAATGCAGCTACTGCTAAGCAAAGAATTGACATGAAAATGCCTATTTTGATTCTCATTTGCAAAGACAATCTGGCTTCCTTCTTAGAGATTTTCCTTGCATTAGGAATGTATACACACTCGTAGATGAAGATCCAGATAGCCAGAGAGATCATGGATGCTAGTCCCATCCACCCTGGAGGAATCATGAAATTCCCAACTTTTGTGTTGGATTGAATTACTTGAAGAACCCCGAATGTATTCATCTGTTCCATGGTGATGAAACAAGTGATTCCAGCCACCCAAACGGGTAAAATTCCCACTACACATTTTAGCCTTTCCACCTGTTCGACATTACATAGTCTCCAGCTATCTTTAGCAACTCCTTCAGCATTCAATTCACTGTTGGGATCAACAATAACAGCGGCCTTATCAAGGAATTTAAATCTGTCTGTGTGCCTAAGCATCGATAGCTCGTTTTCTGAGTCCTTGGTGGCATGATCATAAAGGGAATTTGCTGTTGGTGAAACGATAACGTGTCTCTTTCTGCAAGCTGCATTTATAACCTTTGCCATGTCGATAAAAACACATCCTTGTGGCTTCGAACGAATGTAAGTGTTGCGACCAATCAAGAAAATCATAATGGAAAGGGCTAAACAGCAAGTTGGTATTACGAAGCCTATAAACCAGCTGATATTTGTCTGGATGTAGATAACAACTGTGAGGGCTATGATGAGGGCTATAGTGAATGAGAAATACCACCAATTAAAGAAACTTTTGAGTTGAGACCTTCCTTTTTCGGTATTAGTATCGAATTGATCAGCACCAAAGGCGATGTTGCAGGCTCGGATACCTCCTGAACCTATCGCCATAAATCCAAGACCTGCAAAAAGGTATGCAAGCTGCCATTTTTGTGGCTGGGGACAAGCAAGGCCTTGGCAACCAGGTGGCCTGAGTTCATCGACTCCAGCAGTTAATGTCACCATTCCCATCCCCTGCCAAAAATACATGAGTTGGGGGCTTCCAAGCG
Source organism: Lycium barbarum (assembly GCF_019175385.1). Taxonomy (NCBI): domain Eukaryota; kingdom Viridiplantae; phylum Streptophyta; class Magnoliopsida; order Solanales; family Solanaceae; genus Lycium; species Lycium barbarum. The sequence continues at coordinate 134,134,610 of NC_083339.1, forward strand.
CTATTTAGTGGGCGTATGGAATGAACTTAAAATCATTAATTTGGGTAGTTGTTGATTTCAAGTTGAAATTGTATTTTGACATGCAATTTGAATTTTAAAATTTAGTGAAAATCTCACAATTTGTGAAAAATTATCAAAACTTCTCCAAATACAGTCAATAGGGGTGTACAAAGGAAACCGACAAACCACACCAAACCGATAATCTGAACCAAACCGATAATCTGAACCAAACCAAGAAAAAAAATTGACTAGTGGTTTGGTTTGACTTGGTTTAGTTTTAAAAAGAAAAACCCGACCACTATTGGTTTGGTTTTGGTTTTAACTAAAAAAAGGCAAACCGAATCAAACCAACCCGACATTACATTTTTGTAAATTTCAAAAATATTTTATACATAAAAATATTTATTTATAATGTAATTTATAAATATTTCTTAAACTTTTTCATAAGTTTTTGTATTTTAACATATTATTTCACTTGAAATTAGAATTTTGAATGGTCCAATAAGTTTTATAGCCCATAGCTAGATAGTAGTAACTCAAATAAAACTCAACAAAAATCAAATCAATACTAATGTTAACAAAAGAAATTCAATTTTAACATGAGGAATGACAATAATATTGTATATCTATTCTTTAGTTTTATATTGGTTTAGAAAGTGAAAATACATAACTTAATTTTATTTTTTCTTTAATATTTAGTCATGTAATTAATACTTATTAGCCATACTTATTTTAGCATGACTTAGTACTTTTAGTGGTCGTTTGGTAGGTAGTCAAAACTATCCCGGGATTATAATCCCAGGACTAATTTATCCCACTTCGGATTATTTTATCACATCTGGGAGATGGGATAAAATAATCACAGGATAAGTAGGATAAGGCGGGATATTCCACCCTTAGGATAAGGCTTCATTTTGTACCGTGTTTGGTATGAGGTATAAATTTATCCCAGAATAAATTTATACCTCCTACCAAATACGGTACAAAAAATTAGTGCTGGGATATCCCAACCTATACCATGCACTAAACTACCCCTTATATTATGATCATTTTCTATATGTCTTATAATTTAAACGTACTTATTATAACATGACTTAGTACTTTTAAAATATGATCATTTTATTTTATGCAATTTCATTACTTTTTTTTGTTGAATATGGGTATAATGTCATCTCTCATCTCACATTTTGTATTATTTTCTTAAAAAATATCTTAATTAGATAGTCGTATCTTACTAGGACTAAAAAAATATTTGAAGTACAAGTTATATGTTTAGTATGAAGACTTTACAGGAAAAAACCCGAGAAACCCGAAAAAACCGAGAAAATCTGAGGTTGAAAACCCGACTTTTGTTGGTTTGGTTTGGTTTATAAATTTAAAAACCTGATGCAATTGGCTTGATTTGGTCTTTAAAAAATTTGAACCAACCCGGTCCATGTACACCCCTAATAGTCAAAGAGTTTTGTTGCAAATGTTGGCGCTACCCGAGATAACTCTCGCCAGCGAATGGGGACAGCCACAACTTGGCCGGTTTGAGCAAGTGTGGCCGTTTGGAGAAAGAATTGGTTCTTGGGTGAAGTAGGCTCGGGTAATTACTTTTGCAAAAATATGACTCTTTTCTTTTTGCAAAATTTAAAATTATGGGTCAAGTTTTAAATTTTAAAAAAATTGAAATCACATAGTATTTGGATATTCTAGCTTTTAGGTAATTTGGGATTTGAAATCAAAATTTCAAGCAAAAGTTAATGTTTTTTTTTTCAAAATGTCATAAACAAACACAAAGCTAGAATTTGTGCAAAAAAAAAAAAAAAAAAGGCATGCAAATTCAGATAAATCAATAAAAAAAAAATTAAAAAAAGGGAAGTAGAGAGGAAGAATTAGTGTACCAGGAAAGAAGCAATGGAACCAAAGAGGAGAGTGAGGAACCTGCCCAGGTGAGCATCAGCCAAGAATGCACCGGCTAGAGGCGTAATGTTGGAGCAGCCGGACCATATACTCACCACATTCACCAGAAATACTCCCCCCATATTGTATTTGGTCCGCAAATAAGTTGTCATGTTCGATATCAAACTTATGGACGCCAATTTCTCAAACGATTCATTCCCTTCAGAAAAAAAATCACACATACAAAGATATCAGCACGGTTGTTACATATTTTATCATTTTTGGTTACATACGTACGTACGTACGATATTGTGTGTGAATAAATTATGGGATCATTTGATGTTTTTTGTGTTTACCAAGAATGTATGCAATGGCGGTCCATCCTCCTTTTTTTCTTGCTGAAGTAGGAAGATTTGGAGCAACGTGTGTTTCTTCAGGGGAAGAATGACTTGCATTGATAATCTCTTCAGCCATTTCCCCTCTCTAGCAAAAGTTTTGTCTATCTGCAATCAAGATCTTGCTTCTTCCATGAAAATGTCGTGAATAACTGAAAATGTGTTTGTAGAAATAAAGGAAAAGGAAGAAAAACAAGGGACAACTAGAGGAGAAAAGGTAACCAACCGATGCTCTTCTTAATATTCAATGAGAGGAACAAATTAAATTGATGGTTTACATTTCCATGCATTCACCATCACCTGCCGAAATTCGTGGGAAAATGCGCGTATATTGTTTCTTCACTTTTTTCTTAATTTTTTCCCCTGTTATTCTTTTAAATAAAATCACCACATTTCTCAACTCGATCAAATTCGCTGATCTTAAGAAAGTACTGCCATTTGATTTAAACTCAACCTATGGGCATAACTGGTCACAAATTTGAACTAAAAGAAAAAGGTTACAATAAGTTGATCCAATGGGAGAAAATAGTTTTAGCTTATATTGATCGTATCCTCTACGACATTTATGTACCGACTTCAACTAGTTTAATTCGGATTGACATGTAGTTAATTAACTGGTTGTCATTTCTTTATTTTTATTTTTAATTAAAACAAAAGCATTGGAATGTAACTATACACGTTCAACTTATCTTTTACTCATTTTTTCTCTCTTTCAATTGATCGATCGGAGTTGTGAAGTGATAATTGATCGGAGTCTTGGAGCGATGCACCCATAAAGATGTATTCCCTCGGTCACAATTTATGTGAGGTGTTTGATTAGGCACGAAGTTGGAAAAATGAAGATTTTTGATACGTGTGATCTAAAATAAGTCATAGAAATTTTTATAGCTATAAATTATTTCACTAAAGGTAAAATAGGAAATTTAAAGTTAAATTGTAACTAAATATAAAAAATATTATTCTCCTTAGACTGACCAAAAAGAAAAAATGTCACACAAATTGTTGTAACTAAATATAGAAAATATTATTCTTTTTAAACTGACCAAAAAGAAAAAAATGTCACATTACTTAAACGAAAAGAGTATTGCTCTGGAAAAAAATATGGTGCTATAATATTGTTTATGGTACTAAAGAGTGGAGCTGTCATAGCTCAATTACTAGTGATCTAAGTCAGGGAGGTAGTCCAAGACTTCGTTGGATGAACAAATTTATGCTCCTTCCGAGTTTTGACCATTGACAGAATTGTTTTGGCGTAGAAATAACATGAATAATTTTTTTCCTAGGTGTGGGGGATTATTCTCCCAATGCGGTTGCCTTAACCAAAGGATCCCAGCCCTCCTATGGTATCTACCGCGCATATATTCTTGACAAAAGAGAAAGTTATGTTTTGTTTTAAACACATAAAACGAACCAAACACGTGCTTGCACAAGAAAAGAAGATGCTAGTATGCCTACTAGCTACTACTATGTATAGTTATTTTCGAATTGTTTCGAAACATAATGTTTTCGCTTTCAAGTCAAAATAGGGGTAAATTTCATGAATGGTCACTTAATTATCATATTTTTTCATCAAAGTCATTTAATTATATTTTTTAATACAAACGTCACATAACTATCACTTTTTTTCATTAAAGTCACTTAACTGTATTTTCTAACACAAAATTCACATAACTATTATTTTTTTCCATCAAAATCACTTAATTATGTTTTATAACACCGAAAATCTAAAGAGATACTCCATTAAGATGAGAAATAGAGTACAAATGTATTAATACTTAGTATTTGATTTCACAACTGAAGAGGACTACAATCTACTAGAATATCTCAAATTTAAAGGAGATGTAATCCTTTAAATCTTCTCCTCCAAACGTCAGTTCAAGGGCTTGAGAGTTTAATTTTGAATTTTGTTGTGCGTCACAAACAATTTGATAATCGTTACGCACCAAAATTTGAGACTATCTCAAATGGAAGATATCACGAACAAAGATCGCTTTTAGAAGTTCCCAACTTGCTACTTGTTTGATGTACTTTTGTGCGTGCACCTCTGGTTTTGTGAAAGCTCTACTATGTATAGTGGTAGAATTAAAGATTATGATAAATACAAACTCGTTTACTTCAATTTGATTGGTCCATTTGAATTAAAAACCATTCTCACTTATCGCATCATCAATTATAAGCTTCCATTTGATTGACGTCATTTGAATAGTTGCAAGGTTTAAATTGACATTCAATTTAACTACATGTAACATTACTTGACTCATGAAATAATCCTTTGACTACTTTGTTTGACTTGATGCCATGTATTTTGATATGTGGCATAGCCTTTTAGACTTTAGGCTGGTGAAACATGCTCATCATCTTAAGCCCACTTGGATTGGCTAACGCAACTGAAGCTGGGCCTTAATCTAAATCAATGTTTTGGATTTAATCTTGCTCTGGACTTGTTTATTTTTGAATTTTTGAATGTATCCAAATTTAATCATAGATTTACGCACATAAAATTATTTATTCTATCCGTCTCAAAAAGATTGTCCTCTTTTAACGTGACACAAAATTTAAAAAATAAAGAAAAACTTTTGAAATATGTGGACCAAAACAAGCCTTTGATATTTGTGTGACTGTAAATCATCTCATAAAGTTAAATTGTTTCTAAATATAGAAAAAGAATAATTTTTTGAGACAGGCTAAAAAGGAAAGGAAGACAATCTTTTTGGGACAGAGGGAGTAGTATTTTTTCTTTACGATTTTTCATATTTCCTATTTTTTTTTGTTGGAAAAATAACACTCTATGGCATTTTGGGTAAAGTAATTACCCGAAATGGCCATAGTTTTTTTTTTTTTTACATTTTGTTGCCTTCATTCCATTTAAAAAAAAAAAAACATAATTACCTGAGATAGCCACCCCCCTTCCCCCATATCAAACTCCAAGATGCTATTTTTCCTTCCAAATCTCTTTCTAATGTTGGTGTTTTTTAAGGGTAAAGTGTGTATAAAACACATACATTATGTTACACTTTTAACGTCGTATAAATACTGTATAACACTGCATAACACTGTAGAAGTGTGTATAAACAACTCTTAGACCTTATTATACATTTTTATATAAGGTTTATACATTATATACAGTAGGTGTATAAAATTGTATATTATTGTATACAGTTGTACATTATTGTATAATGTTGTATATACAAGCTACGGTCATAATTTATTGGGTCATAGATTTGTAATTTAAAAAAAAGTTACACAAATGTAATTTTGTGTGCTAAATTGTAAAAAAAAAAAAATTCTTGTGATGATATTTTAACATGAAGGTCCCACTATAAAGGAGTTGGTTTACGCATTTGAACATTGGGCTCGCAAACTTGAGTGCGTACATACACCCGAAACACAGGTCATCAAATGTTCAAATTTTGCTCAGACTTTGGGCAGTGCAAAGATTGTCATTTTTCCAACAAGAACATCTCCCCACTTGCACATTCTTGATCGTAGCATACACGTACACATTTCTTACATATCACTCAATTCATTCACTTCTACCAAGTAGCAAGTACATAAAATTTCAACACACGAGCGCGTAGTCCAACTATTACTCCTTTTTGAACTCTTCCACTGTTGTCTGAACAACGGCTCTTCTCTCTCTTTTTTTTATTACACAACTTTCTAGACTACTTTCAAAGTAAAGTCTGCTCTTTTTCAAAATACACAAATCCCTCCTTTTTTTGTCACTTCGTGCTTGAGATTTCATTATTATGGATTTTCCATTTCTAAGAACTGTAATCATATCAATTCATTATAACTTTACTCTTTTCAAGATCTGTCTTGATTGGTAAACTTGACTAATACTGGCACTAGACACTTAATCCTGAACTTAAGGACTATACTCTCCAAAGTGAAAAAACAAGCTCAAATCTGCATTTTTCATCAAGAAATCGAAATGGGTCTGTGGATTTTGATCTTTCTTGGTTTATTTACTACGACCATTTTCATTAAAACCTCTCTTTCTCTAACCCCAGATGGTAAGTTTATTTCTTTGTGGGTATTATCTAGGTTTTTCTGCATTGTATGTTTGTTCTTTAGCTAAAAAGGTCATAACTTTGATTCTTGTTCTCTGTTTTCTTTTCAGGTTTTGCATTGTTGGAAATGAGAACTGTTTTGAATGACACCAAAAATGTTTTGAGCAACTGGAATGATTCAGATGAGTCACCTTGTGGGTGGACTGGCATTTCTTGCTATCCCAATGACCAAAGAGTTCAATCTATGTTTGTTCACTCTACTTTTTATTTCCATTATCAGTGCTTTATTCACTTGTTTAGCTCTGCTTGCTTGGATTCATTTTCTGCATTTTGTTTTTTAAAATTCTCAGCAACTTACCTTATATGCAACTTGGAGGAATTATATCTCCCAGCGTTGGTAAACTCACAAGATTACAGAGATTGTAAGTCCTATAGCAACAACAACAAAGTATATTAGGGCATTGTTTCTTTGTGTGTGTGCTCTTGCTAATTCCTAGTAAAACAAAAATGTGTTCTTTCCTAAAACCAGGGCACTTCACGAAAACAGTCTACATGGCGTGATTCCTAATGCGATTGGAAATTGCCCTGATCTCAGAGCTATGTAAGTTGGATTTTCTTATAACTGAGTGATAACATGTTCTCTTGGAGATTCCTCATGTTTTTTATGAACCTGTCACAAGCTAGGCATTATTTATGCATACAGATATCTCAGGGCAAACTATCTTCAAGGAGGCATACCATCAGATATTGGAAATCTTTCAATGCTGATCATATTGTGAGATATATATATATATATATATATATATTCTTTAATTCACTATCTGATTATTTATTAAGTAGGTTTTTTTAATGATTGGTACCTTTTAATCTTTCTTAGAGACTTATCAAGCAATTCACTTAGAGGTGCTATACCTTCTTCTCTTGGAAGTCTCAGACACCTTCGTCTTCTGTAAGTCCAATTTCCTATCATCATAATTTATTAACTCAGAAAGTTAATGCATTCACGCTAATGTGTTAAAAACGCAAACGAATTCAGCAACTTGTCAACCAATTTCTTCTCGGGTGAGATTCCAGATGTTGGAGTTCTGAGCACTTTCAGAAACAAGTCGTAAGTCCTCCTTCCTTTGGAATTGATATCGTGTGTGTTCGAATATTTTCTTATAGGCTGTAAATAAATTTAGACAGATGTTTCAAAACTCATAAAATACAAAATATATCAAGAATAATTCTTCATATTATATGTATAGAAGTGAAGAAAAAATTTCACAATCTATTTGCACTACAATCACATTTTTTTGAAATAAAATACAAGATAAATCAGATGTTTGTTGCTCACCAGGTATCTGTTGATTGCTGCTGCATAGGCTAGGTTTGTGGCAGTGTTATGATGATTTTAGTAAATAAAATTAAGCAGAATACCTGTCAAAAGATCAGTGGATTAAAATCACATGTAAACTTGAGATTTCTGACAATTAACCGAGCTGAATCTATCAATGGATATAGTCCTTCAATCTTGAACCTAGAAATATTAAACCATGTGATACTTGAGATGGAAAATATACTAACAAATTGATGGTGCTTCAATTGCAATGTTGATGATCAAGGATGCTTGAGTTAGAAGCTATACTTTGTGGCATCAAATCATGCAGTATGCGTTGCATATGAAAAGGTCGACTTTTTGGTGATGACTTGTTTATTTGGAAGGCTGCCACATAGTTGGGAACTAGGAATCTATTTCTGTGTCAAGATCAGTTTTACTTCAGACAATGCAAAAAATATTCTCCCCTTGTCATATTGAAAAGAAATTTTAAGCTTGACGCTCTCAAAATCTCAAATTAGTTAAGCTTGTAAAGTACTTTCAATTGTCACGGGGGCATCACAAGCATCTCACTTCACCTATTGAATGTATTGCAAGGAATAACATAGTATGAGGTACCATCAAACAGTTGTGAAGGGTTGATTCTCTTAGGCTAACTTGTCAGAAAACAACTTGTTTAATTGGAGTCTCGTGAACTGGCCTTCCATTTACTTTTCTTCTTTACTGTTGGCAAATTTTCATTGTTTAGTTTTGCTATTAGTGGTTACCTTATAGCAGACTATTCTGATGATGATAATGCTTATGCTTAGGTTTATTGGCAATTTAGATCTCTGTGGCCAACAAGTCTCCAAGCCTTGCAGAACATCAATGGGATTCCCTGTAGTATTACCTCATGCTGAAAGTGATGAGGCTGCAGGTTGTTATTTGCTGCTTCATCTCTATTTCATTTTAGGAGTTTACCCTATCCTGCACTGAGTAGATTCTACTGTCTTCTCCTTTTCTTCTCTGTAGAAAGTCTGATTTGTTACAAAATTAATGTGGTTTCTGCAGTCCCTACCAAGCGATCCTCTCACTATATTAGAGCAGCCGTTATTGGTGCAATATCTACATTGGGTTTTGTACTCATTGTGCTCTTTATTTTCCTCTGGGTTTGGCTGTTATCTAAGAAGGAAAGAGCGGTGAAAAAATACACAGAAGTCAAGAAGCAAGTCCACAATGAGCCAAGTAAGAGGGTGAATAGTACAACTGCCATTTCTTTATAATTCTCCCAGTTTTTGTCTTAATTTGTCAAGGTTGCAGGTGCCAAGCTCATCACTTTCCATGGCGATCTTCCTTATCCTTCATGTGAGCTAATAGAGAAGATTGAATCCCTTGATGAGGAAGATGTTGTTGGGGCAGGAGGGTTTGGTACTGTGTATCGGATGGTAATGAATGATTGTGGAACATTTGCTGTTAAAAGAATAGACGGGAGTCGTGAAGGATCTGATCAAGTCTTTGAGAGGGAGTTGGAAATCTTGGGTAGCATCAAACACATTAATCTGGTCAACCTACGAGGTTACTGCAGGCTTCCTACTGCAAGGCTTCTCATCTATGATTATTTGGTCATGGGAAGCTTGGACAATTTCCTGCATGGTATGTCGCTTGCATTGAGCTTGTTGGCCATTGCAATATATGAATTGGATTTCTTCTTTGTTATTAGGAGTTAATTCCCTGAATGGTAACCCAAGTTTAGGGAATTTCTTACAAAAGCCACTTTTGTTTCATTTAGGACAATAAAAGTCACTCAAGTATCACTACTTTCCTTCAAAAGTACCTAAACAACTCAAAGTTCCTTCTCTCCTAGTTGACATGCCACGTCATTAGAGTCCCATATTTTTTTAAAAAACAAACTCATTTAACTCATCAAATTCATATTTTATATCCAATCAAATATGAACCAGTTTAAAAACAGGAAAGGAACAAACTAGGATGTAATCTAAATGAATTAGAATTAAAAGATGAATTCTTGAAATCTATAGATAAGTTTTAAAAATTAATATTAAAATATAAAAAATTTGAATTTGAGTTACTTTAGAGCTTTGGTTTATATATTGCTAGATATTAACATGATAAGTTGGAATATCTATTTCATAACATGAAATAAATTAAGAATATATTATATTTCATATAAGACTAATAATATAATATTTCAAAATAAAAATAAGAATAATAATATTATATTTTAAAATAAGTATTATAGTAATGAAAATTCTGAGAAATAAAAAGATCTCGATGGTATGGAATGGAGATGCCAAAATTCTTACACTACATACATAAAAATAAATAATTAAAAGTAAAGAGAAAAAATCTGCACTAACTTTATTTATTAAAATATATGATTTTATTAGATTTTCTAAAAGTTAAACCTATACGAACGTAATCTTTATCTTATCTGTGTAATTCTGTTTTAATGTGGAAAGAATATATTGTTTAATGTGGAAAAAAATATGCTATTTAAAAAACTTGAATTTGAATAGAAAAATTAAATTACTTGAATTTTAATTTAAATTGAAAGATAATATATTTGAATCGGGATTTTTTTAAAAAAAAATTAGATTTGAAAAAGTGGCTTAATAGAAAGTATGGTTTGATTCTTTTGCCGCTTTTTACCCAGGACATATTGAATTGGGTATAAAATATGAATATGGTTCATTGAATTTGATGAGTTAAATATGTCTATTAAAAAAAAAATGAGGCTTTAGTGACATGCATGACCTTTTTAGGAGAGAAGGAGACTGTTGAGGTGCTTGGGAAAGGAGACTGTTGATACATGCATGACCTTATTGTCCTAAATGAAACAAAAGTGATTTCTGTAGGAAATTTCCTAAACTTGGGTGACCATCGAACGAATTAACTCTGTTATTAGTGATTCAGATTTTATGCTTGTTAGTTGCTCAGTACTTTTCGAAGATATTTGTCTTTTCTGTAAGACACCACTCATGTTCTGCCTTTTGACAAAAGAGTCAACACAAAAAGAAACTGAAAACACTATTGCTTTCATTTAAACAATCTGCTATTCATTGCATGCATGTTGATACATGCATGACCTTATTGTCCTAAATGAAACAAAAGTGATTTCTGTAGGAAATTTCCTAAACTTGGGTGACCATCGAACGAATTAACTCTGTTATTAGTGATTCAGATTTTATGCTTGTTAGTTGCTCAGTACTTTTCGAAGATATTTGTCTTTTCTGTAAGTCACCACTCATGTTCTGCCTTTTGACAAAAGAGTCAAACACAAAAAGAAACTGAAAACACTATTGCTTTCATTTAAACAATCTGCTATTCATTGCATGCATTTTGGCAGAACGTGTGGATGATCGCTTGTTGAATTGGAATGCACGTTTGAAAGTAGCTCTTGGTTCTGCAAGAGGGGTGGCGTACCTACACCATGACTGCTGTCCTAAAATAGTTCATCGAGATATTAAATCAAGCAACATACTCCTTGATGAGAATCTTGAGCCTCGTGTTTCAGACTTTGGCCTTGCCAAGCTTTTGGTGGACGAGGAAGCTCATGTTACAACTGTGGTTGCTGGTACTTTTGGTTATTTAGCACCAGGTATGCATATTCACTTATTTCAATAATAATCTATATGTTGGCTTTAAATTGTAAGAATAGGTTTTTTCTTTTTTTTTCGCTTAGACAAAATGCCTCTAACCTGTTCTTCTATTTTAGAGAGTTTGTTGTTAAAATTAGGTTTCATTTGCTTAACTTTTATAATTTGAAATTTCTAACTCATCTTCTAGCGAAATGTCTGACCAATGATTCTTGTTTGTAATATATCCAGAGTACTTGCAAAGTGGAAGAGCTACAGAGAAATCTGATGTGTATAGCTTTGGAGTTCTCCTTTTAGAGCTTGTGACGGGAAAAAGGCCAACTGATCCATCCTTTGTGAACCAAGGCCTAAATGTGGTTGGCTGGGTATGCATGCTTCCCTTGAAACTAATCGAATTTTCTAACTTCATAGGAGACATTGGTTTGGAAATTGATAGTGTGACAATGGACAGATGAATACGTTGCTGAAGGAGAAAAGACTGGAAGACATTCTAGATAAGAGGTGCAGAGACGCAGACGCAGAGACAGTAGAAGCAATTCTAGAAATAGCTGCAAGATGCACTGATGCAAATCCAGATGATAGACCGTCGATGCAACAGGTTCTACAATTTTTGGAGCAAGAGGTCATGTCACCATGTCCTAGTGATTTCTATGACGAGTCTCAGTCAGATTATTCTTGATGGATGTATGGAATAGTTTCCCGTGACCAAATATTTAGAAACAAATTGCAGCCCCATGCTGAAATGTATAATCTACCATTCCAGATGCTGTGTATGCTCCTTGTGGAGCCCCGCTGCTTTCCTTACTAATGCATCAGTTGTGCCTTTTTGTGTAGATTAAACGTGTCAACTGGTTCCGTGTAACCGGTTTTAACCGGTAACCGGAGCGGTTAAACCGGAACCGGTATAACCGGTTAACCGGATATTAGTTAACCGGTCCGGTTCCAAATTTTTTTTAACCGGAACCGGACCGGTTAAACCGGTTAAAATAAAAATATAGTAAAAAAATATAGTATATATAGTATATTCTTAGTATATTTTAAGTATATATAGAAAAAATAGTATATATAGTAAGTATATATAGTATATAGTACATATATACAAGTATATAATAAGTAAGTATATATAGTATATATACTATATATATTAAGTTATACACATATATAAGTATATAGAGTATATAGTACATATATATAAGTACATATAGTATATATATATATATATATATATTAAGTTACATATATATAAGTATATGTAAGTTATACATATATATGTGTACGAAAAGCATTATTCTGTATTGCTGACTTGCTGTTAGTCAGTAAATATTTAAACTTTAATTATAAAATTGTATAACATATGTAAATATACCTACAATATACAAATAAATACTATAATATATATATATATAATACAAAAAACAAAAACAAAAAAAAAATTTAACGAATCCAAACCGGACCGGTTCCGGTTTGGATCTTAAAATCGGTTAACCGGAACCAGTTAGGCGGTTCCGGTCTTAAAATTGGTGTAGTTACTACCTTTGTAATTACACAACATTGTAATTATTACTATCTGTTTGTTTGTCATAATGTAATTTAGTTGCACAAGTGTAATTACACAATTAGTTTAATTTAAAAATAAAATTTAATTATAAAAAAATTAAAATTAATATTTAAAATATACGTGACATTATAAATGATATTAAATTAGTTATTTAATAATACATTGTTTATTGTAAATATGTTAATTAATAATCATATATTTGTAACTAATATTATAAAAAATAATTGATGTATAATTTCAAAATTAAAAATATTTTAATTTTAATTGATTATAAAACTTAAAAGCATAGCTTGTTTGTGAGAACATCATGGGATTGGATGTTTGACAAAAAAAGAATATTTATAAATATAATGCCATAAAACTATTCAAATGTTTGACAATAATTCTATCAACTGTAAGTGAAAAATAAACATACAATGTGAAAATAACAAGTCAATAGTACTAAAGCAAACATTGTTAAAATTAAAAATATAACCTAAATTCAAAATCCAAAAGATTTTTTTTTTAACATAATACTCTTATGTCAAATTGCAACGCTACATAAGTAAGTTTCAATTTAACATAAGTAAATATTCTTATAATTCAAAAGAAATGGAAAAAATATAAGTCTATAACTTCATTCACAACGAAATTATACTTTAATAACGTCACTTTCTAATATTAAGAGATATAGTTTAAAAAATTAGAATATTAACACGGTTAATGAATAAAACAAAAACTAAAAAAAATATGAACAATTACATGAAACCACAAGATGTAAAGGTTGGGAATGATAAGAAAGGAAATGAAATATAAATTCTATAAAAATAAAAATGTATTTTAAAAATATAAATAATTAAAAAGTAAAAATAAAAAAAGAAATTAAATAATAGAAATAAAAATTAATTAAAATAAAATAAAAAAGAAATATACTAAAAAGTAACCCTGTAATTACACCCAATTCTCAGCCCCTTGAGAATTGGAGAGTATAATTATACCCTCTCAATTACACCTAATTGTTAGGTGTAATTACTTGATCAAACAAACAGACCAAATTGTGTTATTACGCGCAATTACACCTAATTCTAATTACCTGGGTGGCTTTCCAAACAGGCCTTAATATGATAGTGACTCCGGACCCCCTTATCTTACCTGCAATTGGTGGCTAGCTTGATGCTGAGGCAGCAAACAGTTTGCTGCTTAATTAGGCCACCTGCTCCAAAAACTCTGAACCCATTTTGTAGGAATACTAGACGGCGTATGCCCGTGCTGCGCACGGGCCCAACACTTTAGATTATAGTGCATCTATGTGTATGTAGTTGACTTTGAATAGTGATTATATATATATATACATATATATTATGTTCAAAATACGATTAATATAACATTGTAGTTTGTCCTCCGTATCTAAAATTTTATTATATTAATGTTTGCTACGAATAAAAAATCGGAAAATTTATTAATATTTTTTAAAAGAGAAGACTTGTTTAAAAGGAAACTATTTTTCTCTCTTTGCGATAAAACAATAGCAATATTTAAGCATCAATTGCTAGTTTCAATTTTAATTCGATTAATTTAAAGGTGTAAAATACTTATTATTTTTTATCAAATTTTGATTTGAATAATTCTAATTCAAATTATTAAATTAACTTTACATGTTTAAAACGAAATAAAGTAGAAATTGATTTTTTATTTAAACGAAGAAATACTATTTTCATGTTATCTTTTGGATATTTTTTAAGAAAACGTTGATTAGAATTATAATTTTACTAATGTACCTTATTCATTATTTGATCTCCATTTGATATTTTTTTTTTACGACATTAATCTCTTTTCACATTTATTAGAGTAAGAATAAAAATAAAAAAGTAATTAAATTCTATCTTATTTTAAATATATTTATTTTAGTAAACATAACAAATAAATGACATGGCGGAATAACAAATACAACAGTTTAATATCTACATTAGATCTCAGGCTAATATAAAAAAAAAAAAAAATTGTATGGTTTGACTACTTAACCTTTTGAAGAAAAGTAATTTCATGTGCTCCCACTAATGAATTGACACGCACGCGGTAATAAATCCATCATTATTAACTTAATGAGATACTTTAGAAATTACATGAATATTGTTTGATTTTTTAATATGGGATGCACTTTTTTTTTTTACATTATTAATTTGCACTATTTTTATGCATACATATATATATATATATATATATATATATATATATATATATATATATATATATATATATATTGTAGTCTGTACTCTGTATCTAAAACTTTATTATATTGATGTTTACTACGAATACAAAGTCTGCACTTTTTTTTTACATTATTTTTTTTTAATATGGGGTTCACTTTTTTTTTTATATTGCTTGATTTTGTTAATATGGGGTCCACTTTTTTTTACCGTGAGTTTGGAGATGGTGGGTTCCACTTTTTTTTTTTTTATATTGCTTGATGTTGTTTAGTATGGGGTGCACTTTTTTTTTTTTTTTTGATATTATTAGTTTGCACTATTTTTATGCATATATTAGTACTCTATAAAAGCATGGGTTTGCACTATTTTTATGCATATAAGATATATATAGTATGTATATATATATATATATATATATATATATATATACATACTATGTTCAAAACACGATTAATATAACATTATAATTTGTGCTCCGTATCTAAAACTTTATTATATTAGTGTTTGCTACGAATACAAAGTCTGCACTTTTTTTTTTTTGACATTGTTTTTTTTAATATGGGATTCACTTTTTATTTTTATTTTTTATATTGCTTGATTTTGTCAATATGGGATACTATGTTCAAAACACGATTAATATAACATTGTAGTTTGTGCTCCGTATCTAAAACTTTATTATATTAGTGTTTGTTATGAATACAAAATCTGCACTTTTTTTTGACATTGTTTGTTTTTTTAATATGGAATTCACTTTTTTTTATATTGCTTGATTTTGTTAATATGGGGTCCACTTTTTTTTTCCTGTGAGTTTGGAGAGGGTGGGGTCCAGTTTTTTTTTTTTAAGAGTGATTGTCGACGAAGCATGGGTAAACCGATGCTTCTATATAGTAGAAAAATAGAAATATAATAATGTATTTGTATCTACTTTTTAGAAGAGTTGGTAATATAAAGTATAAAACGTCATTTTTTTGCCCTTAAATAAAAATGTGGGTGGGATCACAAAGGATTTTTTTACTCTTAAATAAAAAAATAGGACCAAATATGGACGACGATCTTGCCTCTATAAACCGGCTCTTCTATATAATAGTAATAGTAAAGTAATACATATAATTTTTTTATCAAATTTTGATTTGGATAATTCTAATTCAAATTATTATATTAATTTTACATGTTTAACATGAAACGAAGTAGAAATTTGATTTTCTATTTAAATGAATAACTTCTATTTTTTAATTTTTAGTAAATATTTTTTATTTAACTCATTTTACTTGTCATGTTATTTTTTACACTGTTTTTAAAGGAAGCGTCAATTTTTAAGGAAACATCAATTTGATCTCCATTTAATTTTTTTTATGACATTAATCTCTTTTCACATTTATTAGAGTAAGGAAAAAATGAAAAAGTAATTAGATTCTATCTTATTTTAATATATAAGTATTTTAAGTATATTGCTGTACAATAATTTCATTTGCTCCCACTAATGGGTTCATACGCATGTGGCAATGAATCTATTATTATTAATTTAATTGTTTGATTTTCTAAGCACTTTTTTTAACATTGTTTATTTTTTTAATAGGGGATTCATTTTTTTTTTTTAATATTGCTTGATTTTGTTAATTTGGAGTTCGCTTTTTTTTTCCCGTGGGTTTGGATGTGGTGGGTTCCACTTTTTTGTTTTTTGTTTTTAATACTGGTTCGTGTTTAATATGGGGCCATGAAGAACTTCTATTTTTTAACTTTTAGTAAATATTTTTTGTTTAAGTCATTTTACTTGTCATGTTATTTTTTACACGGTTTTTTTAAGAAACGTCAATTAGAATTATAATTACACTAATTTAGCTTATTAATTATTTGATCTCCATTTAATATTATTTTTTCTTTTATGACATTAATCTCTTTTTACATTTATTAGAGTAAGGAAAAAATGAAAAAGTAATTAAATTCTATCTTATTTTAATATATAAGTATTTTAAGTATGTTGCTACACAATAATTTCATTTGCTCCCACTAATGAGTTGATACGCATGTGGCAATGAGTCCATCATTATTGATTTAATTGTTTGATTTTCTAAGCATTTGTTTTTTTAACATTGTTTGTTTTATTAATATATGATTCACATTTTTTTTTAATATTGCTTGATTCTGTTAATATGGGTCCACTTTTTTTTTCCGTGAGTTTGGATGTGGCAAGTTCCACTTTTTTTTCTTCCTTTTTTTTGCTTGGTGTTATTTATTATGGGGCCCATCCTTTTTTTTAAGGGACAACGGACGATGAAGCATGGGTCTAAACCCATGCTTTATATAGTTTCTTCTTTTTTTATTTTTATTTTTATTTTTTATATTGCTTGGTGTTGTTTAGTACGGGGTCCACCCTTTTGGACATTATTAGTTTGCACTATTTTTATGCATATAAGATATATATATATATATATATATATATATATATATATATATATATATATATATATATATATATATATATATACATACTATGTTCAAAACACGATTGATATAACATTATAATTTGTGCTCCGTATCTAAAACTTTATTATATTAGTGTTTGCTAAGAATACAAAGTCTGCACTTTTTTTTTTTTTTTTGACATTGTTTATTTTTTTAATATGGGATTCATTTTTTATTTTTTTTATATATTGCTTGATTTTGTCAATATGTGATACTATGTTCAAAACACGATTAATATAACATTGTAGTTTGTGCTCCGTATTTAAAACTCTATTATATTAATGTTTGCTACGAATACGCACGGTGTTTAATATGGGGCCTACAATTTTTTTTCACCATTATTTGTTTTTTTAATATGGGATTAACTTTTTTTTTAATATTGCTTGATTTTGTTAATATGGGGTTCACTTTTTTTTTTTTAATATTGCTTGATTTTGTTAATATGGGGTTCCACTTTTTTTTTTTAATACTGGATGGTGTTTAATATGAGGCTCACAATTTTTTTTTTTAATATTAGTTGTTGTTTAATATATATGGGGCCCACAATTTTTTTTTATGGGCTTGTTTAATATGGGGCCCAATTTTTTTATTTTTTTATATATACTATGTTCAAAACACGATTGATATAACATTGTAATTTGCACTCCATATCTAAAACTTTATTATATTAGTGTTTGCTAAGAATACAAAGTCTGCACTTTTTTTTTTTTAACATTGTTTATTTTTTTAATATGGGATTCATTTTTTTTATATATATTGCTTGATTTTGTCAATATGAGATACTATGTTCAAAACACGATTAATATAACATTGTAGTTTGTGCTCCGTATTTAAAAATTTATTATATTACTGTTTGCTACGAATACGCATGGTGTTTAATATGGGGCCCACATTTTTTTTTTAACATTGTTTGTTTTTTAAACGGAAAAGGGCCAAAATTACCCCTGAACTTTGAAAAATAGTTCATCCATACTCTTCGTTATACTTTAGGGCCAATTATACCCTTACAGTTATACTATGGGGTCAATTATACCCTTCTGTCTAACTGTTGCCACGTGGCATCATCCCAGGCCTTCAAAATTATTTTACTCTCAAATAATTTTTTACTCACTAAAATAACTCAATCCGACCCGAATTTTTTTTTTCAGCAAAAATAATACGGATAATTTTTATATTTTTTTCTGGAAAAATTATCCGTATTATTTTTGCTGAAAAAAAAAATTCGGGTCGGATTGGTTATTTTAGTGAGTAAAAAATTATTTGAGGATAAAATAATTTTGAAGGGCTGGGATGATGCCACGTGGCAACAGTTAGACGGAAGGGTATAATTGACCCCATAGTATAACTGTAAGGGTATAATTGGCCCTAAAGTATAACGAAGGGTATGGATGAACTATTTTTCAAAGTTCAGGGGTAATTTTGGCCTTTTTCCGTTTTTTAAATATGAGATTCATTTTTTTTTTCAATATTGCTTGATTTTGTTAATATGGGATCCACTTATTTTTTCCCGTGAGTTTGAATGTGATGGATTCTACTTTTTTTTTTTTTAATACTGGATGGTTTTTAATATGGGGCCCATAATTTTTTTTAATATTAATTATTGTTTAATATATATAGGGTGCACAATTTTTTTTTTTTACAATTTATTTTTTATTTTTTATGAGCCTGTTTAATATGGAGCTCAAAATTTTATTTTTTATTTTTTATGGGGAGTTCGGATGACGAAAAAGGAGCACCAACCAATGCTTATTTATTTTTTTAGTGGGGGGGTCCACAATGCATGACGAAAAAGGAGCACCAACCGGTGCTTAGTAAAGTAAAGTAATGTAATGTAATGTTTCCATTCTCAAGAAACAGCATATTCTGGAAGATAAAAGCACAAAACGAAAAAAAAAAGTGGCGGCGATTATGCAGAAGCTGAAAGACAAAGTGGCCATAGTAACGGGTGGTGCCAGTGGCATAGGGGAAGCAACAGCACGCCTCTTTGCCCAACACGGGGCACGCGCTGTCGTCATCGGCGACATCCAAGAAGAAAGGGGCAGAGCTGTGGCGGAATCCATCCCTTTACAGATTTGCACCTTCGTGCAATGCGATGTCAGTGATGAAAATCAAGTGAAAGCCATGGTGGATTGGACTGTCCACAAATACGGTCAGCTTGACATCATGTTCAGTAACGCAGGAACTGTTGGTAATTCAGGTCAAAAAATAATCGATCTTGATCTTTCCGAATTTGACAGGGTGATGAGAGTCAACGCACGAGGCATGGCAGCGTGTGTGAAGCACGCAGCACGAGCCATGGTGGAGAAGCGCGTTAGGGGGAGCATCATTTGTACAGGCAGTATCGCGGCAAGCAGGGGAGGACCCTGGCGGACTGATTATATAATGTCGAAACATGCTGTTTTAGGCCTAATGAGATCAGCTTCGAGGCAATTGGGTGAGTATGGAATAAGGGTGAATAGTATTTCACCATCTGCAGTGATGACGCCGTTGATGACCAAAGCGGAGCCAGAGACATCAATGAAGATTCTGAAAATGTATGGGCCACTGACTAGTTTGAAAGGTATTACATTGAATGTGAAGCACTTGGCGGATGCAGCTCTGTTTCTAGCTTCGGATGATTCTGCATTTGTCAGTGGACATGACTTGCTGGTCGATGGTGGCTTGATCAGTCTTCCAGATCCAAAGAGTTCGTTATGAAACAGCGAGAACCAAAGAATTTGTCTCATTTGGGTATTTGTTTGTCTTCTGGAAATAATGTAGCTCTTCTCTTAGGTGCATTTTGAATAACATGCATTCTGCTTGGCTTATGTAAATATATCCAAATTCCGATGTTTTGATTACATTATGATTTGGCAAATTGCAAGTTACCATTCAAGAAGTAGTCGCATGTTGGTATTAATGCAGAACTAGTTCCCTGTCACGACCAGTTTGGCCTACGGATCCATGGTCCATGGAGTGTGGTTCAGTACAATTAAAACTTATAAACAATCATCCAAGGCAGAAGCTTCGAGTGCATCAAGGACATAAAAGATATAACCATCAAAGCCAAAAAAATTGTGCAGATAAGAAATTGCATGAAACACATCTGGAACTTACGAATTATGATAAAAATGACGATGTATAAGATGAATTCTAAATTGCAACTGTAATTTCAAATACTCCACTAATTATAACGAGTATTACATCCAGCAACATATATCTAAGTATTGAAAACCATAACATTGATTGAAACTAAAAATTAAACTAATCAAGATTGCATATAATAGCTTTCTCTCCTTCTCGCTATAACTTCGTAAATTACATATACTGCGCTAGGCTTCAACCCTATACCTTATACCTAAATAGGGTGAAAGACAGACCCTGTATGTTCATCTTTAATTCTTTGGCGAAGTTTTCTCTCGTACGCAATTGCTGCTTCTCTGGGATCCCAACTGTTAACCTCAATGCCGATAACAATAGGAAGCAGAGGGCGGCCCAAATTGGCAGGTATAGACATCATGGTCCGAGCAAAGGAAGAGACACCTCGGATAATGGGCAGCATTGATTTGAGAAGCACACCTACAGAGTTTAGTATTTCGCAAAGGCTATCATCTATAACATCTTCACGAATCACAGCGTTTCTTGGCAAACAAAAAGATTCCACCATAAATGGACCTCGAGGTTCCTCCACTATAGAATCTCTCTCTGGCAGATATCGGACAAATTCTTGAACGCGAAGTTCAATCAAGAATAATGGAGTGGTAGAAGGGTTGTTGTAGTTGATGCTCTTCAAGTTCATTGTCTTCGGAATGATAAAATCGTCTGTCCAAACATTGTGCTTATAGGTGGTTTGTAGATTCTCCATCTTCAATTTTTTTTGCTGGGGAGATGATACAGAGGGCATGATTGTGAATTAGAAAGTTGAAAGGTAACTTAAATGAACAGAAGAGATTGTGTGTTCTGTTGTTGTTCCAACCATGTAAGTCTTTTATAGACTTTTGAGGAAAGCCTAGTTTGTGTATAAATAGGATTCTCAAGTTTCCTAGCTTCTCCGGGTTTCGAAAAATTTTGAATTAAAGGAAACAAAATAGTAACTTGAGAAGCAAGTAATTAGGTAATTTAAGTACGAACTTTCTAACTAATGGATTTCAAATAAAACTTCCATCATTTATAATTGCTACTCTTTCGTTATGGTAATAAAGGATAGTAATATTATAGATAGTTAAAAGTAATTACAACAACAAAACATAGTATTCGAAGTTACAAGGAGTGAAATTAAGCACACCCAAATTCCCAAGTCTAGTCAAACTGTTACAACAACGCCGAAAGTTTTTATTAATTGCTATACTCTGTTCAGATATAGCAAAATACAAACATTTACGTTCATTTTACTCTAGTTGTAAAATCTCCTACTATATACTACAGCACTAAATATGCCAAATAATTGTGCCACAATGGATCACTTAATTAAAGTAACTTGTCTACATACTTGTCATTTAAATTAAAAATTGCAGAAACAGAATTTAAAACTGACATATTCCTTATGAGTGCAGATTCCATTATTTATATGGCATAGCCGGATAGTTACATCTTTATCCTTTAGTTATTGGTAGATTTTGATTTGGTTCTTGTGATGTTTTACTAATATATTTAATCTTGAATTTATTAAAATGTGTGTGTTTATTTAATATATAAAATATGTTATGTTTAAATTATTTTTAGAGTCATCTTATCCTCAAATATATATAGAATAACAACAAAAATTTAACATAACAGATAAATAATTAAATGATTTAACCATTAATAATTCGTTAAATTTGTGAAGATTTATAAGCATAATGATTAAAAGTGCACATCTCAATTAATTAAAATTACATATACATACATACATATACATACATATATATATATATATATGTTTAACCATATACCACATAACCAAAATAAGAATCTATTGATAATGGTATTACAAGAATTAAAAGCACAAATTTCCGTATTAACATATGGATTTAAGTTATATACACTAACATTGTAAATTTTAATTTGTAATAGCATGTCAATGGTAATATTTACTAAATTACTGAATGATGTTCATCAAAAGATGCAACTTGATTGTACTTCCTCCGTCTCAAAATATTTGTCGCATTTTTCATTTACACGTCCATTGAGAAAGCATTTATAAGGGTAGCATTTTGACTATTTTACCCTCTTAACACATTTCATCATGTTCTCTCTCCTCAATAAATATTTACTCCATTAATGATGAAATTTCTTAAATATTTGTATTTGGACTCATAAAATCAGGTCATTGATTTTATAAATACAAGGGTAAAATAGGAAAAAAATTACTTATTTTTATCTTGGGTAAATAAAACAACAAATATTTTTAATAAGGACGATAAATATTTTGAGACGGAGGGAGTATAAATATTCTTACAAAGTCCGTGCATAAAACTTAACTGCAAATATTGCTAGATGAGACTCCTCTGCATTTCATTCTCCATTTCCAAAGTTCCTATTTAAATTTGTGACACCTATATTTAAATGTCAAAGGCCCAAATTTACTTACTTCATCAATAATTTTAACCATAGTTAAAAGTAGATTTACCCACTAATATTGGAAAGAAGTAATCTAACTTTGGTACAAAAATAATTTAAATCTCACAAGATTTTGCCAACAGCTACAAAACGTACATATATACACTTTCAGTGATATATCTAAAATTGATGAGATCATGGAATTCATAATAAAATCACAAATTAAGCAAATAAAAGCAATTGAAAGAACACTTGGACTAAAGATGGAGGCCGTAAAACTTAAATTAATTAATGGAAGAGAACAATATAAAATTAAAGGAAGACGGGCTTGGATTCATGGACTCTTAAGAATAGATTTTATTGCGTCAAAGTTGTCCGTAATTTTCCTCGAGGAGATGGCGTCGCAAAGCCTTGAATGCATCTGATTTGCCTTTAGTGATTTGGTTCTTGGCGATGCAACTGTTCAACACATGGCTTGTAAATTCATCTGGATTCTTCCCATTATCAATTAAGTTGAGAACCTCCATTGGCACATGAACATTATTGCATTTATCTCCCAATTTGGCCATATTATCAAGCTCAACCACAAGATTATTCATGCCTTGAACAAGGGCAAGTTGATTGTAGGAAGAGTCGATGGTGAGATAAAGTTGGTGGAGAATTCCTAGGGTTTTATCCATTGAATTTATGACTTTATTTAGGTTTTGTTTCGACTCCTCATCGTTGGATTTAGGGTTTGTTACTCCTATGGCAACGTTATGCTGCGATGAGTCCATAACTTAAGAAAATTGGGAATTTGAGAGAGTGCAGTGATACTGCAAATTATAAAGTTGTAACCTAAATGAACAGAAGAGGTTGTGTAACCAGTTGTTCCTGCCATGTAAGTCTTTTATAGACTTTGAGAAAGCTTAGTTTGTGTAGAAATAGGAATCTAAACTTTCCTAGATTGTTTGGAAAATTTTCAAAATAAAGGAAACCACGGTAACTATAGAAGCCTGGTTTGGGTAGAATTAGGATCTCAAGTTCCCTAAATTGTCCAGATTCAGTAACTTTTGGAATTAAGGAAACAAAATTGTAGTAACTTAAGAAGCAAGCAATTAGGCAATTGTGGCCTTATGAGTTCCGAAGTACGAATGTATGTGCGAGTGGTTATGAAGAATAAAATTAAAGAACAAAATTTTCTAAATAAAAATTTCAAATAAAATTTCCATCATTTATCATTGCTACTCTCTTTTTTTTTTTTTTGTTTTTTTTTTTTTGGGTAATAAAGGATAGTAGTAATATTTGTAAATAGTTAAAAGTCATTAATTACAACAAAAAATATTAATCGACGTTACTGGGAGAGTGACAAAGCACACTCAAATTCCCAAGTCTAGCCAAACTATAATTATAACAACTAGCCGAAACCTTTTATGACTAATTTCTACTTAAAAAAAAAATACTAATTTCTACTTTTATAGTTTGAATCCGACTAGACCGGTAATCGGTTAACAAACCGGCCGGTTTCCGGTTAAAAAACCGAAACCGGCCACCGGTTCCGGTTTAACCGGTTCTGGTTTACCGGTTAAAAACCCGAAACCGGTCCGGTTCAAACACTTCCAAAACTTTTTTTTTTTGTTTTTTTGTATATTATATATATATTATAGTATTTATTAGTATATTGTAGGTATATTTACATATGTTATATAAGTTTATAAGTAAAGTTTATATATTTACTGACTAACAAGCTAACAGCAAGTCAGCAATACAGCATATAAGTGTATATATATATATATATATATATATATATATATATATATATATATATATATATTAAGTTATATGCTTAAGTTATACTACATATACCTGAAATATACGCTTAAGTTATACTACATATACCTAAAATATACTAAGAATATACTTATATATATCTATATACTTAGGTTATATATATATATGTTTAAGCTATATGTATACTATATATTATAAATATATTCTTAGTATATCTTAGTTATTTTTCAAGTATATAACTTTCTAGTTTTTAATTTAAGTAGATGTATATTATAAGTATATTCTTAGTATATTTTAGGTATATTCCTAACTTAATATAAGTAAAAATATGAACACAAATAAATACAAGAAAGCTCAATGAGTCATATATTTTATTCATTCTTGGATAACATTTATTTGCAAGTTGTAGTATTTTTTAACTTGCAAATAATACATGAGTTGCAAAGAAATAGTAGAATAATAAAATCACCAATTCTCAATCATTTGGTTAATTTCCCCCGTATCATATTCGGCCATGGAGATATCTTCAAAGTATTCCATTTGGTCCGGTCCACTTGCTATCAATCTTCAATCTCTTCGTCTTCGCCTTCCTCCGCTTCTAAGTTTTGGTTGCGTCGCTCCGATCTAATCCAATTGCGAATGCACACTAATACTTGCAAGCGAAAGCCGGATAATGAGTGTCTATGGTCTCCAATTTGTTGTCTTCCTTGGCTAAATGCACTCTCCGAAGCCACGGTTGATACTTGAACCGTAAGGATATCTCGAGCCATTCTTGAGAGTATCGGATGACTTGCCTTGTATTTCTTCCACCATGCTAAGACGTCCAACTCATCTAGTTCCTTGATATCCACATTTGGCTGCATCAAATAAAAGTTATATTCATCAAAGTTTGCACTACAAGAAGGAGTTGGCTATGAATGTAAAACTTTTAAATGTGACAAACCCGACAAGCCCTTTTTGCTACTTTAAGAAGTAGTAGGGCATGGAGTAACGGGTGTAGCATGTTCTTCCAAATTAGAATAATGACTAAAAACTTTTCTAAACTCGGCATCAATAGCGAGTTAGGCTTCAGCTAAAGATGGTTGAACTCCCTCTTCAATTTCTAAAAATGTATAAATTTGACCAACCAATGCTCTAGTATAAGACATTTTTAAACAAGGATTTAAAAGAGAACCCAATATAAATAAAGTTGGGATGAGAAAAAAACACTTCTTAAATTTTGTTGTCATACCAAAAATAGCCGCTTGATAACCGGGTTTATATTTATACTCTTGTAAAACTCTAGCTATTTTCGCTAAGTAGGCTAAAAATTCGGTTACCGTGGGATAGAATTGTTTAGAAAAAGCAAGAGTTGCATTATAAAAAAATTCTAAGAGTTCAACACATTCCTTAACATCTTCCCAATGCGTAAAATTTAACCAATCATCATTATTAATATTATATTTGTTGTGAACTTGTTGTATGAGAATCCTATCCTCATATGCTTGCTGTAGCATAATGTAAGTGTAGTTCCACCTAGTCTCAATTTCTACTTGAATTTTTCTAGGTCTAAGGTTATTTTCCACACAACAATTCTTAAAATCTCTAAGTCTTCCCCTATTAGCATTACAAAAAAGAAACACAATTGCATCTCTAACTTTTTGAATAGAATCGTCAAAACACACAAGACCATCTTTAACAATTAAGTTTAAAATGTGATAATTACATCTCACATGAAAAATATTTTTTAGCGGAGGGTCAAATAACCACCTCAAAGACTCCCCAGTTAGTAATATGTTCATGTAAATTGAAACAAGGAGAGATATAACACAAGCATAAATTAACTATATACCAAAATCATAATCTACCGATATTACATGAACTAAAAGCGCAAATTTCCCTATTAAATTAGGGATGTAATTTATACATACCGGTAGAATAAAATTTTATTTACACGATCAACGAATTTTAACCTGTAATATCAAGGTAATCACTTGTAATTACCTAAAAAAATATCTCGAGTGTGGATATATTTTACACTGTGCCTGCATAAAACTTAAGCACTTAAATGTGCCCATATATTTCCGCCAGAGTTGGCCGGTTTTGCTGGATTTTAACGACAGAGTGAAAGATATCTGTACATGGGCCTCCACCAAGGCTATGGTGGCTACAAGAAGCAAATGGGATTTCTAATTTCTCAGTGGTACCAAAATATGAACTGACAAATTTGAGGGTAGTTCTCCTAATACATTATCTCCCAAAATTGAACTGTTGATGTTGGCCTTGGCCTAAGCAAAATGTATTTAGATTTATGTAGTTATACAGTGTGCACGTTATGAAAGCAAAATGTATTTAGATTTATGTAGTTATACAGTGTGCACGTTATGAGAGTTATGTGTTGCTATTCTAGTTAATTCTTTGTTGGTAATGCAAAGCTAAAATGTTGATATGTTTTCTCATATATGAAGTGTCAATGTCTTTGTAGGTGGTGAAAAGTCTTTTCTTCCTCCTTATATTGAATTGTGTGTTGTTGGGTTAGTAAATGGGCTAGAACAAGAGATAGGCTTACGGTAAAATTTTCATACAAACGCTGCCATAGAGAGGACTGTAATGGATGGCATCCAAGAAGAGAAGGGTCGGTCAGTTGCAGAATCCATTGAGTCCAGTCACTGCAACTTCATCACATGCTACAGGTTTAATCGTTGGTACAATCAACGGGTGCAGATTCATGGTCGGGTCGATATCATGTTAATATGGATGCTTTAGACAACCCATTTGCGATCAAGCATTAGCTTTGAAGCAATATGAGAAGAGGTTGTACTACTGATCGTTGTAAGGAATATTCTTCTGGATTCTACTTAAGTTTCTCTTTTTTATTGAAAAATTGAATCTATCCTCCCTTTTTTATTATAGTACTACTTTGTTGGTGATAATGCTTCCTAGTATCAATAATGGGCCCTGGTTAAGTGCTTGCTTAGTTGCTTGAGCTTACTTAAATATGTAGTCCTTTGTCTGTTCCAAGCAGACAAGAGCCAATACTAGTTTTTGTGCTTTTCTCTATTTCTGTGTTTTGAGTATTCCAATTTGTGATTTTCTAGTCATAAGTTGTACAAACAAAAGTAAAACCTTTTGGTAATCAGTCTTAGATGGGATACGATTGAGAGATAAAATATAGGGAAGGTTTTGGCTCCCCATGCACCAAAAAAAAAAAATCTAGTGTTATTAAAATAGCATTGAGATTGGCATATGCACTGAGATTAACACAATGTACATAATTACTCATATCCTAGATTTTTACGGTAGCTTTCTAGATCAAGAAGGCCTTTATAGGAATGTTGTGCATTATATCATCCAAGAGTCGTGTTTCTGTGGCGTTCTGTCATTCGTATAATAAGGCATAGTTTATAGATTGGAGTTCCTTCCTTTGTCATTTCTGCTATGGTTGCTCTGGGCAATGTTTTTCTCCTAATTTTGTCGTTAATTTATGGTTTTCTAGCCTCCTACGCTTTGAGCGTGCAGTTAAGTAAGGCGCTATCATCACTTTTTTTTTATGTATGGCATTTTTTGCAGTTGTCTGTCTTTTATATTCCATTTTTTTATCTGTAATTGTAAAGGACCTACGAGCACCATTAGAGATGAAACTGTACTATTTTTGTTCTATTAATGGGAGCATTTGATGTGTCTCTTCAGAGGACTTAAAGTTGGAGGAGCAATTTGCAGCAATGAATCTCTCTGATCCTGAATATGCTCCTCTCATGGAGTCAATTCTTTCCGCAGTAAGTCTTGTTTACTCTTAAACATGAGGGAACAGAAATTGTTGTTTTAACATTATGAGATGAAAGTTTACATAGTTACATTTCCTGCTTGGGAACTTTTTTCTGAGTTGTTCTCTGTCTTGAAATCAACTTATAGGACTTAACAAATGGCGCCCAATCATTTGGTATTCACAAAGCTCATCAAGCCCCAAATGGTGTTTGCCTTGACAAAATTGGAAATGGATCTTACATTGGCATGGCTCCACACCCTGATGGCTCTGACCGTGTCTTTTTGTGGAATCAACAAGGTAAAATATGGATTTCCACTGTTCCTGTGGGTGGATCTAATGAAGTGTTGGAGCTTGATGAATCCAAGCCCTTTCTAGATATAACTGATCAAGTGCTTGTTGGCGCGCAATTTGGGGTAATGGGAATGGATTTCCATCCTAATTTTGTGAGTAATGGTCGTTTCTTTGTTTCTTACCACTGTGATAAGTTGCGACACTCAGGATGTTCAGCCAGATGCTCATGTAACTCAGAAATTAGCTGTGATCCAGCAACACTTCCAATAGACAGTGGCATTGTGCCATGCCAGTATCAAATTGTAGTATCAGAGTTCACAGCAAATGGTACTGCATCAACACCCTCCTTGGTATAGATCCATGCTTGCTTTATATGATATGAATTTGAAGATTTTCTTCATTGAAATTCTTTTGATAACATACTTTGATCGTCTTCTTGACAGGCAGAAAGTGCTGAGCCATTGGAAGTGAGGAGGATATTTACAATGGGACTTCCAGATAAGGGAGTTCATGGAGGCCAGATTCTCTTTGGCCCTGCAGATGGTTTTTTATATGTTATGACTGGAATTGGCACACATCAAGGGGACCCTTACAATTTTGCACAAAACAAGAGATCATTGCTCGGAAAGATCTTGAGGATTGATGTGGATCAAAGTATGCTGATCAAATGTTGATTTTGTAGACTTGTTTTGTGGCTTTTTAATTTCCAAAAATATAAAGCACGTATAAGGAAGAGGTTCATCCTACTGTCATGGGTATTATAAACTTTAAAACGTGAATCAGTTTAGGCAAACTTATCCTGTATGAAAAAATCTTTCAGCCTATATCCATAAACTTCTGTTGAACACTGCAGTTTTCTCATTTAACGCCTGACAGGAAATGAAGTTCATGATCAAGGGCTTTGGGGAAATTACTCCATACCAAGAGATAATCCGTACAACAATGACAGGCAATTAGCACCTGAAATTTGGGTTTTGGGTCTTAGAAATCCTTGGCGTTGTAGTTTCGATTCAGAAAGACCTCCCTACTTCATGTGTGGAGATGCTGGACAGGTTTGGAACTTAACTATCTTTAAGCAAAACAGTAGCATAGTCATTGAGCTATTTCTAGTTTAAGGAAATCTTGATAAGTTCCAAAACAGGAACAGGACATATGCTAAGTCTCTTGGAATACATAGACAATCATGGGAGGGCCATTTCTCCAGAATTCTTTGTGATGAACCTTAACTTTTTTGAACCCTCATGCAAGATTAGCTCTTTCTGTATGTGCTTGAATTAATTGAAAAATTCCCAGTGCTTTGAAACCTTTAGTAATGTTGGGAGGAATTTCTTCACGAAGGCCTTAGCTTCTTACTTAAAGGTCAATTTGGTCATCAACTGAAACTCTAAAACACCTTGCTAGAATGTTAGGTTTTGCTAGATCCAGTATTGTCTGCACCTATTAAGGTTACTTATCTTTTCATGAATCTTATAGGACCGGTACGAAGAGATAGACATGATAACAAAGGGTGGAAACTATGGGTGGTCCATCTATGAAGGCCCTTATCCCTTCGAACCAGAAAATGTCCCCGAAAAAAACACTTCTTCTAGCTCCAATAGTCCCATATTCCCGGTCATGGGATACAACCACTCTGCAGCTGATAAGACAATTGGTTCAGCGTCCATAACCGGTGGCTACTTCTATCGGTCTCAAACTGATCCCTGTCTGTATGGAAGGTTTGCATATCTTTCTTTGCTAACGAACTTGAAACTCTATAGACATGTACTGTTTCATTAGCTCAACCTGATTTTGAATCAAACTTTCAGGTACTTGTACATAGACTTGTATCCGGATGGAATTTGGTCAGGTATTGAAAATCCTGAAAACAGTAGAAACTTCACTAGTTCAAAAATCCCATACAGGTGCGCGCATGATTCTCCAATCCATTGTGAAGAAATTGCAGAGGGTGTTATGCCTGCTATAGGATATGCTGCATCTTTTGGAGAAGACAATAGAAAAGACATTCATATACTGACAACCACCGGCGTCTACAGAGTTGCACGTCCAAGTAGGTGTAATTACCATTGTCCTAAAGAAAGAACTGTTGCTAGTAAACCACCACCTCCTCCTGTTTCCTTGTCTGGAAAATTATGGGAGAGTGCAAAATTCTATGCTCTTCTTGTTTCTTCCTTGATGCTGCTTTTGTTGAATCTTGTGTAATGGGATATGCGATCTTGTTATCATTAATGATTATCCAATTAGTAGCAAATGTAGTCTTTCTTTTCCATATTCTTCGTCATTAAAATCTCTAGGATCTTGTTAATACCGAAGATCAGCTCAACTAAGAGTTGCAAAAAAGTAAACTAAACTTTACTTACACAATAACAACAACAACACACCCAGACGAACAAAAATATGAATGAAATTTCAAAATGGAGGAGTACATGATAGTACAACAATTGTCTTCAGAAAGAGGTAAAGAAGCAAGTTATATTTGAACCTACTGTAGTACGACTCTTTGAGGCCAGAGCTGTTTGACAAAAACCTAACAGAATATTAGGGAGTAGCACGGCTAACTATCAAACAGCTTAAAATGAGGATAAAGAAGCAAATTATGTTCAAAAAAGAAGTTTAGTCCTGTAAAAAAATACATTAAAAAGGAAAAAAATCCTCAATAAGAAAATAAGTCAATAAAAAAATAGACTTGTTATTTCTCAATTAACAATGACACATTACATAGCACTTGAATATCTGAAAAAAGATAATGAGGTTATGAATTTATTGGAAGCTAGTTACCCCAAGAAGTAGAAACCAGTGATGATCTCATTTTAGGAGATGAATCCCATTTCTAGTTACTAAGATAATGATGAAGAAAAAATTTCATGCTAAATGTTGGAAGTACTTATCAAGGACAACTATTGAAAAGAAAAAAAAAATCAAGAACAACTTGAATCAATTACAGAAGTTGAATTAAATCAAATTCTTCACTCAAACCTTATGAGAGAAGAGATACCTTCCATGGTTACACGTGAAATTAAAGAGTTTTTAAGCAAATGATATTTTTATGAAGTATAAAGAGGGTTAATTTCATGAATGATTTGCTCAACTTTTACTTTATTGCACAAAAATCACTAAATATTTTTTATTACAAAAAAGACCCTCAACTTTACATCTAGCATCACGAAAATCACTAAAACTATTTTTTGAAATCAAAATGTCGTCCAACTTTGTCTAACTATCACAAAGAGTGACTAAGAGGAAACAATTGATACTGATTTCAATTGATACTGATTTCACTTGAGCAAAGTTGAATAACTTTTTCATTATAAAAAATAGTCTAGCGACTTTAACACAATAAAATTAAAATTTCTACTATATTAGAAGCACCGGATGGTGCACTTTTTCGTCATCCGTTTGTGGGCCTAAAAAAATTGCGGGCCCACATATTAAACACAAACCATTATGTGACTATCCATGAAGTTACCCTGATATAAATATGTTTCGTGGAAGTAAATTTCTATACGTGTGAAATGAAATTTATAAAAGTTATTGGCTTAGTAGAACTCAAATCAGTAAGTACTAAAGTTGCAGATTAATTAATGTTTACAACTACATATCATTTAGGTATAGATTATATTATATTCTAATTCACCTATAAAAACCTATAACTCCATAAAATCATGCACATTATATGATAACCGTGACGATCGTGTGGAGAGATTTTAACTTGGATTTGGTCATGAATGACATAGAACTGAAATCATATGAAGAAGAAGAGAAGAAAGGAAATTTATAACTTGCATTTCTACTATATTAGAAGCACCGGATGGTGCACTTTTTCGTCGTCCGTTTGTGGGCTCAAAAAAATTGTGGGCTCACATATTAAACACAAACCATCCAATATTAAAAAAAAAAAAAAAAAAAAAGGTAAAAAAAGTGGAACCCACCATCTCCAAATTCACGGAGAAAAAAAAAAGTGGACCCCATATTAACAAAATCAAGCAATATAAAAAAAAGTGAATCCCATATTAAAAAAACAAACAATGTCAAAAAAAAACGTGCAGACTTTGTATTCATAGCAAACACTAATATAATAAAGTTTTAGATACGGAGCATAAACTATAATATTATATTAATCGTATTTTGAACATTAAAAAAAAAAGTAAAAAAAGGTGGAACCCGCCATCTTCAAACTCACGGAAAAAAAAGTGGGTCCCATATTAACAAAATCAAACAATATAAAAAAAAAAGTGAATCCCATATTAAAAAAACAAACAATGTAAAAAAAAAACGTGCAGACTTTGTATTCGTAGCAAACACTAATATAATAAAGTTTTAGATACGGAGCACAAACTACAATGTTAATTGTGGGCCCACATATTAAACACAAACCAACCAATATTAAAAAAAAAAGTGTGGTCCCCATATTAAACACAGACCAACAAATATAAAAAAAAAAAAAAAAAAAAAAAAAAAAAAAGTGGAACCCACCATCTCTAAAATCAAGGGAAAAAAAATGGACCTCATATTAACAAAATCAAGCAATATAAAAAAAAGTGAATCTCATATTAACAAAATCAAGCAATATAAAAAAAGTGGAACCCACTATCTCCAAACTCACGGGGAAAAAAAATGAACTCCATATTAACAAAATCAGGCACTATAAAAAAAACGTGAATCCCATATTAAAAAAACAAACAATGTCAAAAAAAAACGTGCAGACTTTGTATTCGTAGCAAACACTAATATAATAAAGTTTTAGATACGGAGCACAAACTACAATGTTATATTAATCGTGTTTTGAACATAGTAGGGCACTTTTTCGTCGTCCGTTTGTGGGCCCAAAAAAAATTGTGGGCCCACATATTAAACACAAACCAACCAATATTAAAAATAAAAAAAAATAAAAAAAAGGTAAAAAAAGTAGAACCCACCATCTCCAAACTCACGGAGAAAAAAAAGTAGACCCCATATTAACAAAATCAAGCAATATAAAAAAAAAGTAAATCTCATATTAAAAAAAAACAATGTAAAAAAAAACGTGCAGACTTTGTATTCTTAACAAACACTAATATAATAAAGTTTTAGATACGGAGCACAAACTACAATGTTATATTAATCGTGTTTTGCATATTAAAAAAAAAAGTAAAAAAAGTGGAACCCACCATCTCCAAACTCACGGGGAAAAAAAACTGGGCCCCATATTAACAAAATCAAGCAATATAAAAAAAAAGTGAATCTCATATTAAAAAAACAAACAATGTTAAAAAAAAACGTGCAGACTTTGTATTCGTAGCAAACACTAATATAATGAAGTTTTAGATACGGAGCACAAACTATAATGTTATATTAATCGTGTTTTGAACATAATATATAATATATATATATATATATATAATCACTATTTAAAGACAATTACATACACATATATGCACTATAATGTAAAGTGTTGGCCGGGCCATCTAGTATAATTATAAGAGCAAGTTGGAGTCCTCCAACAGGAGCCAAAATTATTGACCAGGTGGAAACATTAAACTATCCATTTCAAGTAGCACGCTGGACCACTCTCAAATAACAAATTCCAGAGTTCAATGTTACATATTTTTTAGCATATAAGGCCTTATTAAAGCGTTATATTAAATGTCCGTTGGATAAGGTTTCTGAAAAAAATGAAAGATGTTTGGCCACTCTCTTCATAGACGCTATAGCCTATAAGCAAGGACAAAACAAATGATGAGAACTAAAGTCAACTTTCTTTAATGGAACGTACCTACTTTCTCAATTTCAATTTAATTATGACCCTATTTAAAAGGGACAAGGAAAATTTAAGACTTTAGTTTAATTGCATATAAACTTTAATAGTAAATAATAATAAATGTTTAGCATAATAGGGAAAATATCACTCCATTCAAAATAGAATTTTGTAATGACTTATAACTTAATGATATCTAATATCCTGCAAAGTCCTTTACATATATAGATAGCCTCTCTACGCGGGTAAAATGTTTCTCCGGTAATAAAACAACTTTCATGTCCTCCGGTGTATCTTAGTCAATAGTCAACGTCAGGGGCGAATTTGTGGGTAAATTTTGAGTCACGTGAACACATGGTCACTCGACTATTCTTGATATATTATGTGTATAATTCTGAAGATATATCTAATACTATCTTTGTATTCTCAAGGTCACGGGTTCAATCCCCCGCTCGGGCAGCTTTTTAAAATTTTGCTATTATTTTCTAAAGCTACCTTTTACCTTCCTTTTTATATTATTACTCAAGTAAAAAAGTGTTTTTACTTCATATTGCATCGTATACTTTTCTTTCCTTTATTTCTAATTATATCAAGTCCCAAAAAGTAAAAAAAAAAAAAAAAAAAAAAAAAAAACCTCCCTGGCTGCACTGCAACGATGAACTCATGAGTCATGACAATCAAGAAACTTAGAAACCCATAGTTGATAGCTAAGCTGCAAGCCGGCAAGAACCCACCAAAATTCATCAAGTAAAATTAAAGTCTCAAGTTTCGAAAGGCAAAATCTATTCTCCATTCTCATAGTTATTCTCTATTATAATATTATTCTCTAATCTCAAAACAAATTATCTCAGAACAACAAGGTGTCCGGTAAGTCTTGAATTCGAATTTCGAACACCCTTTTGGTCTTTTTATTGATTTTTGAATTTGGATTTCTGAATTTTATTGGTTTTTTTGAGTTTTTGAATTTTGGGGTATATGGGTTTTGACTTTTGAAACCTTATTTTCTTGGTTCTTTTGAATTTTGAGGTTTATGGGTTTTAAGGAATTTGATACATTTTTATTTTTAGGTTGGAGTCATCATTTTGTTTCGAAGGAGAAGTACCATTTCCACTGTAGCCGTAAAGTTTTGGACCTCTTGGATCGTATTTGCACTAAATTTCGAGCTCGATAGACGGTAATGAACACTTCTCTATAATTTTGAATGCGAAAGGGGTGTGATTCCTCTATTTTATTATAAATTTGAAAGGATGTGATTCCCATATTTTTAAATGAGAAAGGGGTGTGATTCTCTTATTTTTGAATGCGAGAAGGATGTGATTCCTCTATGTTATTACGAATTTAGAAGGGTGCGATACCCTTATATTTAAATGTGAAAGGGGTGTGATTCCTCTATTTTATTATAAACTAGTGAATTTGTTCGCGCTTCGCGCGTTCAAGAAAAAACGTATAAGTTCATGAAAAAATTGTAAATTTAGTAGATATATAAAGAGACAATTTTTCTACACTTATGCATATAAAATCAATTCACTAAATTGGTTAAACAACTTAAATACTATGTCAATTAGCTTTACTAATCATGTCATTAATTACACATAAAAATAAAAATAAAAAAGCAGATTATAAAAACGACTAAAATTTTAAGATGATATTGTTCATCAAGATCCAATTTCAAAATCGGTCATCTTATGTGTGATCTTCCGAAAGCACCTGTATCTTTGCCATTTGTTCTGTAAAAAGTTTAGAAGCCTCATGTATTTTTATTAAAGCTACTTCCTAAAAAAACATTATATTAAATCCTTGAAAAAATCTTAACATTTTCATATGGTTTTAGTTATTTTAAATTAATATAAGTCTCTAATAAGTTCAACTTAAAATTTAGAAGCAAATACTATTTCGAAAATAGTTTCACATTTTTGAACAACAGTCATATTTTTGTTGTTAATTCGTCACTCAAAATGTCTCTAATAATGCTATATTACTGTGTGAAGTCACTTCGTGAGATATGAATTTGTGCATATAAAATTCTATGCACTGTAATTGATATTTTGAATTTTCTTATTTCTTCCTAAATTCACTTCTATCACGCGAGAAAAATTAAAACTAAGAGAATCAATATAGTGGTCTTTAAGAAAGGTTATAGACATGAGAAAGTTCACTTCTCTAGTGATAGCTCATATTTTTTAGTTATTTCCCATTCGGTGTTTGGTATTCATATTGGAGCCCGACTAAATTCGGATTCGCACCGAGTGCCAATCTGGGGGGAGCGCTTCCTACCAAAGATTTTCCATACTCAAAGCTCAAATCTAAGATTCTGGTTAAGTGACAAGCAGTTTCATCCGCTGCACCACATCCTTTTATAGTAGTGATAGCTCATCAACCTGCACATTACCTATATTTTAAAAGTTAAAAAGAGCAAAAATGCAATCACACAAGCTAAAAAAGTATATTTAAAGTTATCATAGCAACTTTAAATTACATAGATTCATCATCATAGAAAAAAAAAGAGTAATATTCAATTTCAATGTTGCTTGGCATAAGGTCAAGAAAGGCAATACTTAAAGATTAATTGAAATGGTTAAACTTCTCAAATTCTCGTTTCTAATTTTTTTAATTCCCTCTCAAGAACTTTCCTTTATAAAAAAAATATTTTTCAAGAAAAACAT
Organism: Lycium barbarum; assembly: GCF_019175385.1. Classification (NCBI taxonomy): domain Eukaryota; kingdom Viridiplantae; phylum Streptophyta; class Magnoliopsida; order Solanales; family Solanaceae; genus Lycium; species Lycium barbarum. The sequence continues at coordinate 134,171,740 of NC_083339.1, forward strand.
GTTAGCATAGAATTATTGAGTTAATAATATGAAAATTAGATAACCTCATATATTCTTGGCGTCATAGAATCTCCATACATGTCATAAAAACCGGTTGCCCTTCCCATCTGCAAAAGATACATTTTTAGTCCTTTTCTCAACTTTTCTTTCCACTTAAAATAAAAATAAAATAAAAATAGTTACTTTCTGACTACACTATTCATGAATAGTGGTGGAGCCAAGATTTTCAATAATGGAGTTCAAAATTTAAAGAATCAAACAAACAAAGAAGCCAAGAAGATTCAACATATACAATACATATTAAAAAAATAATTTTAACCGTGTATGTATAGGTAATCTTCCGCCAAACAGGGTTCGGATGAATCCCGTTGCCCCTTCTTAGCCAGGCCCAAGAGGATTACATGTATCAATGAATATCTCTTCATTGCAGTTGCTTGTGATAGTTCATAAGCTGTTACAGATACGGGGTTGATTCCTCTAATTGTAGTAATCATGTCATCATTCATAAAATGGTAACTGAAAAAGATGTCCATGCATTTCTTCCAAACAAAAAAAGAGGAGAAGGATATTTAACAAAAGATGTAATTAAACGAAAATGAGAAACAAAAAAAATAAAAAAAGATAAAGAAATGATCCTCTAGCAGATATGACCTTTCCGAATCTATACCTTAATTTAAACCATTAGTGATCTTTACATCCCAACTGCCATCATTATATGTTTTTGTACTCACAAATGACACCACTCATCACTTGCTACATGATATGTAAGTGTAAGTGATTTTTTTTTTTTTTTGTAGAAAATAACGTGCATATATTTCACAGACGGATTCAGAATTGGTGTTGGACTGCGGGAGAAATGAGTCGAAACAGGATTTGCTTTTACCACATAACCAACAACACATTCCCGTATTAGGGTTCCCACATAATTTTCTTTTATATATTTAATGAAATCCCTGCTATGACTTTTCATTATCTTGATTTACTTCAAATCTTTAACAATTCTAACTAATTGAATTCTTTAACAATTCTTAACTGCCTTCAAAACTCTTCATTTTCCTTCTTTATGGAGTACAACGATAACCATTAATAGAAGAGGAAGACAGGGAACTGTAATTACTAAGAAATTTAAGTTGAACAGTTTCAAAATAATAAATGCACCTGACATTTATTTCTGGGAAGCCTAAATGCAATTCTTTGGCTGTGACTCTCCGAGAACAAAAGCATTAGTAATTTAATAGCTAAATAATTGCATTACAATGAAGAAATAAACCAATAAAATGCCAAAAAAAAGAGAAAAAGGATAAATAAGAATGGTGGCCATAGAGAGGTGCCACATCACCTTGTTTATGCCTAGCTTTATATTATATATAGATTTGAAAGGATGTGATTCCCTTATTTTTTAATGCGAAAGGGGTGTGATTCCTCTATTTTATTACAAATTTGAAAGGATGTGATTCCCTTACTTTTGAATGCGAAAAGGGTGTGATTCCTCTATGTTATTACGAATTTGGAAGGGTGCGATACCCTTATATTTAAATGTGAAAGGGGTGTAATCAGAGGCGAATCCAGTAATGGTGAACTCATCGCCTCTGATCAACGTCATGAAATAAAATACTACTATATTAATTTCTAATTTCTCGTTGGTCTATTATTTTTGAACATTTTTCTCTTGCAATCATGATTTAATATTTAAAATGACGACCCTATAACGGCTTATATTTTAGTATCTTATTTGCCTTTTTCATTTTCCAAGAGTCAAATAGAGTGATATTTCACTAAAATTAAAATTGTACTATGCGTCAACTTGAAATAAGAAAGATAACCATTTAGGTATTTCTGCACAGTTTCAGTCTCTCAGAGTTAAAAAAAAAATAAAAAAAAATCTTATATTCAACAGGTGACTATATATCGTTTTAAGATGAAATTAGTCGTTCTAGTCATTATTTTTCAAATCGAGTGTATTGCGCTATTGTACAACAGCAAACAAGTATCCTTATGCGTAGATTATAGTCAACTTAATTTATTCCCTCCAGTTTGTTCTTTTTTCTTTTTCAATTTTTTTTTCCTTTTTTTTTTTTTTGCACGAACCTCTAAGAAAACTTCCTGCAAGATTTTTCTTAAATTCAGCGGTCTGGAAGGAAATGAGTTTCCTTTTGTCTTAAAAATGATTTGATTTTGACTTTTTATTTTCATGGGAGGGTAAAAATTTATCAGTTGTCATGTATACATCAACTCAATAAACATACCATTCTAATTATTAAATTATAATTAATATACATTCTCACCTTAATTAATAATTTAATCGTGGTAATTTTGTACAGATTAATTTAAACATCGGAAAGAATAAGTTTTTACCTTGTGAGATTCACCCGCTTAAAATTTCTTTCCCATAGATACTCACTTCCGTTCTTTTTAATTGTCATGCTTGTCAAACATAGTTGTTTCAAAATATGATAAATATTTATTTGCACCCGGTGTTTATATGCACTCAATCAAACAATCTAATCTTCATAGTTAAAATTAATTAAAAGAGAAAACGGATATCACTTAGTCATGATTAAGGAATACATATCTTTTTGAAATATACGTTTTGCATATATTGCTCTGTTGTAAATACTAGGTGCATGTAAGCATGGAGAGAGATTAATATGGTGAAAGTTTAAAAATGAATAAGACTAAACTAGTCAAATAATTTATTATTAATATTTTTTAAAAGGATGATTAAAAGGTTAATACGACAAGTAAATAGGATTAGAAAATCACGTAACATTCTATATTTTATAGAGTAAAAATATTTGCAAGAATATATTTGTGCTTCTTTTCGAGTTCCAGTTCTCACTTGAAACTCCAAGATCACCACTTTGCATTTGGTCAAGCACTTGCAGATTATCATAGTCAGAGTAAACATATGGACAAATTGCTCGATAGCGAAAAGGTTTCCTTTATAAAGCTTATGTCTATGACTTGGCTAATGCCTTTATCTAGAAGTACAAGACTCTACGTTTCTTTTTGATTTCTTTATGTATTAAATCACCATCTTTGCCGGTTTTGCTGGTGTCTTTTCTGGGGTTTCTATAATATTTCCCAAGTGGACCTATTCATATACAATGACCGTTGTTCCAGGGATCTGTATTGATTACAAGATTTGACTATATTTAGTAGGTACATACTTATTCGCTCTCAATATCCGCATCAAACTAAGTAATTTAAACTTAGCAATTAAAAGTTAATAAAAGAACGCATGTCATATTATGGTTATGTGATAAATGTGTATACCCAATAAGTCATTCATTAGTTTGGTATAAATGACTATACGGCAATGTTGAAGTTAGAAGGTTACGTGCTAGTTCGATCAAACTCAATGACTTTAGTCTAACCATGTATTTAAGTAATTATTAAATATGTATAAAAGTTAAATTCATAATTTAATTACCAATACTACTATCCTAAAATTAGAACCCATAATGTTCAAACTCTGGCTTCGCACCTTTACTATGAGGCTAATTCTTATATTTTGAGCATATGGGTTGCAATTAATGTGGACACAGAAGACATGAAGCCAAACCAACCAAGATCCATACAGCCTGGGTTTTTTCAATTAAAGTTACTTCTTTTTTGCTGCTCAACCACCCAATATATTCTACTATATGTATTTATGCCAAGACTTCACCATCTTAAAAGTCAACTGTTTAGACAGACCATTTGGGGCCTGAATTCTCAGTTGACAAAAGAAAATATCAAAAGCCCCTTGCGAGAGAGAAAAGGACGGGCTAAAACCAAATCAGAGAAAATATATTTTTGATTATAAGATTTGACCAATAATTGAGGGAGTTGGCAGTAGGCACCATGTGTTGAAATTTAAAGCAAAGAAGAAGGATATACTCCATTTGTTTCAATTTATGTGAACCTATTTCTTTATTAGTCTGTGCAAAAAAAATGACTTTTTCTATGTTTGAAAATATTTTACCTTTATCCAATGATTTATAGTCACACAAAATATATGTGATCCATTTAGGACCACAAGTTTAAAAGTCTTCTCTTCTTTCTTAAATTCTGTGCCAAGTCAAATGGGTTATCTTCTTTCGCAAACTCCGTGCCAAGTCAAATGATCCATAAATTGAAACGGAGGGAGTAGTTTATTACATAATACTAGTATTATATATATTTGTCTCTATTTAATCAATCTTGTTCCAGAACTGGGAATGTATCTTAATCTTGAAAAGAACCTGATATGTAGCTGCAGCCTGCAAGAACCTATTTTCTTCTGCTTTACAATTTGTTTTCTCAGCTAATAGCCATGGGAAGCAGTCATTTCTTGATTATCCTTCTGTTGAACTTTCTGCTGCTTCTTTGTCCTTGTTATTCACTTCCCTTGTGTACTGATTCAAGTACGTTGTTGGTGTTGTTCAAGATTTTCCATTTGCAGTTATCTGTCCGTGTTCTAATTTCAGTTCTCTTGATGCTTTATAGGGGCTCCTCTACCTCAAAAGACTCCTTTGACATTCTGTCCTTACAATGGAACCTCATGCTGCAGCTCTGGTGATGATAAACAATTGATGACTCAATTTGATGCTATGAACATTTCTGATTCTGGTTGTGCTTCTCTTGTAAAGTCTATCCTCTGTGCGGTAAGAAATCGACTGCTATGGTGGATAAAATTCAGTTACTTTTATGTGACCAAAAATAGTTTTCCGACTTTACTGTTGCATTGGATAAATTCACTGACCATGGGTGAAATTAACTCTCTACATTACAGTCAACTTTTTGCCAGAGATCCACAATCCTCATTTATGCTGCTTTACAGAGAAGCTTTAAATTAAGCATCTTTCCAGTTTAACTAACTCTAGAACTGTAATTGCATGAAAACAGAATTGAATATAGTATATTCCATGAAGTTGCATTTATAAGCTTCTAAGAGCCTAATAACTTATATCTAGTTGCAATACATATCAAAAAATTTGGGTCTGCTAAGGTCCAAACACTCAATTCTCCACAATCATCTGTAGGATGATGGCTCTTTGAAATCTCTTGTACTGATTTATGTGGAAGCTATCAACATCCATAATTTTAGAGTTTTAACTAGTATAACTGGTTAAAAAGATGCTAGTATCAGGAATTTCTGAATGATTTGTAGTCTAGATTATCAATTTTTTTTTTAAGTTTTTTAATTTTGGTGATTTGGTTATACGGATTAGATTATCAATTCAATTTCCAAATGTAGATATCTTCCCTATTGGATTCGATGCATGATATTCTGTATTCACCTTCTGCAGAAATGTGATCAATTTTCAGCAGATCTCTTTAGTACTATTTCTGCTCCTAGACAACTTCCTATACTTTGCGACTCCCCAACTTCAGCAAATTCTACGCAAACTAGCCAAGCTACAAATAACTTTTGCTTGAAGGTATGGACTACATGTCAAAATGTGTCCATCATGAATTCTCCTTTTGCTGCTTCCTTGAAAGGTCAAGCTCCAACGCCTGTAAAGTCCAATTCCACCAAGTTGACGGATCTCTGGCAATCACAAGACGATTTCTGTAATGCATTTGGAGGAGCTTCTGGTGATGGATCAGTATGCTTCGCTGGAGAACCCATTACATTAAATACCACTGAACCTCCCAGTCCTCCAGGCGGTTTGTGCCTTGAGAAAATAGGAAACAGTAGTTACCTCGATATGGCTGCTCACCCTGATGGCTCTAATCGGGCCTTTTTCTCAAATCAGCAGGGAAAAATATGGTTGGCTACTATTCCAGAAGTTGACTCTGGAAAGGTGTTAGAGCTTGATGAGACCAATCCTTTTCTGGATCTAACTGATGAAGTTCATTTTGACACTCAATTTGGTATGATGGGGATTGCATTTCATCCAAAGTTTTCGCAAAATGGACGTTTCTTTGCTTCGTTCAATTGCGATAAGGAAACATGGGCCGGATGTGCAGGAAGATGCTCTTGTAACTCGGATGTGGATTGTGATCCATCAAAACTGCCTAGTGATAGTGGTACGCGACCATGCCAATTTCAAGCAGTTATAGCAGAATTTACTGTTAATGGGATAACTTCCCAACCTTCAGAGGTAATTTTCAGTCTGATGGATTTAATGTTTTCCCATTATTTGATTCTGAATGATCATGAATAATTTGATCTTTTCCAGGCAAAAACTGCCAGCCCAAAAGAAGTCAGAAGAATATTCACCATGGGCCTTCCTTTTACATCTCATCATGGAGGCCAGATTCTTTTTGGACCTAGAGATGGATATTTGTATTTCATGATGGGTGATGGTGGGGGTACTGGAGATGCTTACAATTTTGCACAAAACAAGAAATCATTGCTTGGAAAGATTATGAGACTTGATGTCGATAGCACACCAAGTAAGTTGTCTAATTGTCTTCAAGTTACTAGAAAAATACTGCCCATCTGGTAGTTGCAGGTCCTAATATTTGTACATTTGTACATACTAACTTTGATGGTCTTGCCACTGCTCTAAGCTATCTAATGCATGTTGCAAAGAGATTCTAAATGGCTAAATCTTTGTAATCCGATTAGGAAATAACAGACTCTCTTGTCTTAGTCATCTACTCTCTTTGCCGAGTACAAAAAGAAAAGCTCATTGCCAGCAAATGAATCATTCCTGATATTTCATTGCAAAATTTAGCTGCTTATTTTTCAGCTGCAGGTTTTCTTTTTGTTCTGTGTCTGTCAGGTTTTTTGTTCTGCTTTTTTTGCAGCTACCATGCATTTCTTGCCAAAACTTCGTCTGTTGATCCTCATGTAGTGTCAAATTGTTTGAGAGCGTTCTGGGGTTGGAAATGAAGCACATTTAATTCAGCTGAGTTGTCCCTTATTTTGTGTATGGTTGTTTTAGGTGATGCAGAGATTACCAAGCTTGATTTATGGGGAAACTACACCATTCCAAAGGATAATCCTTATATTGAAGATAAAGAGTTGCAGCCAGAAATATGGGCACTAGGAATGCGAAATCCTTGGCGCTGCAGCTTTGATTCTGCAAGGTCATCTTACTTCATGTGTGCAGATGTAGGCCAGGTAATGTGCAAGAATTTTACTTTCCAAGTAGTTCTCATATGACTTGTAGGTTTAACTGGTAACACTATGCTCCTGAAATCTTACCTGTCCACTTTCAAGCTCCATACAAAACTTATACCCGAGAATCCATAGATTTCCTCACTCCATTAAGTTCATTTATTTGTTCTGGCTTTGACACATTGGATTTTATCCCATAGGATCATTATGAAGAGGTGGATATAATCACCAAGGGAGGAAACTATGGTTGGAATATTTACGAGGGACCCAAACCGTTCACTCCAAAATCACCTGCAGCAAATACATCTGTGAGCTCAATAAACCAAATTTTCCCAGTCATGGGTTATAATCACTCTGATGTAAATAAGAATGAAGGCTCAGCCTCAATCACTGGTGGATACTTCTATAGGTCCATGACTGATCCTTGCATGTCGGGAAGGTATGTCTACTAACTCAATTCTTTTCTAAGTGTAGGATTATATAATTTTATGGTAATGACATATATAGATGAACTGTTGCAGGTATCTGTATGCAGATTTATATGCAGGCGCTATGTGGGCAGGCACTGAAAGCCCTAAGGACAGTGGAACATTTAACACGACTGAAATTTCATTCACTTGTGCTGGAAATTCCCCTATAAATTGTGCCTTAGTTCCAGGAAGCACAGTTCCAGCTCTAGGCTACATCTTCTCATATGGTGAGGATAACAATAAGGATGTATATCTCCTAGCAAGCAGTGGTGTATACAGGGTTGTTCGTCCCAGTCGTTGCAAATACACTTGTGCAAAGGAAAATGCTACTGACGTTGCCACTCCAGCTCCTGGTAGTTCCCCTCCTTCAGCAGCAGTCATGTTAACAGTTTCATACAAGAATTTAGCACTCCTCCTATTGTCCTTTTTGGTGATGGTTCTTAGTTGATACCGGGTTGCTGCTTATGTATAGGAACTCGATAGGCTGCTTAATTAGTTAAGTATTATACAATTGCTATTTTAGCTTTCTTTGAGTTCATTGTATGAGTATTGTTTCTGGAATTTTTGGCGATTGGATGTAATGCACAATGGTGGTCAATTTATGAGGATTGTTACCTAAATTATTACTGTACTAATAATTATACTTACTAGTAATATTTTAGTAGAGTATGGATCCAACTGTCCAAGGTGTGTATACAATTTTTAGAAAAGTAGACGGAGTTTAGGGACAGCAACTCAAAAGGCAGCAGAATTTTTTATTTTTATTTTTTTTTAAAAAAAGAAGGTGAGCAAGCAAGTCAACAAAGAAGCAGAGAGCACTTGTTCTGGGTTTGAAGAAAGGGGAACTTACACAATCACTAGCAAATAAATATTAAATTATATAATCTACAACTATTTTCTAATTTACATAATCTACAATATATACCTTATAAATGAATAAAGGAGAAAATCTTTAGATATGGTAATTTTCGTATAAATAAGGTAATTAAATTTGATAGGCTATATTTTTTTCTTTATTTAAGTACTATGTCCCTATAAATTCTCCTTTCCTACCTATCAATAAGGAAACATTATCTACCTATCAATAAGGAAACATTATCTCTAACCCTATAAATACTCCATTAATTGTACAATTTGCTCATATACTCTATCTTCTATTAGTTATATTGTAATATTGTGTACTACATATATAATATACACAAGGTATTACTATACTATAATACTACATATATAATATACACAAGGTATTATTATACTATATAGTATATACTTTATATAATATACAAACTTAAATATACTAATTCCTACTATTAAAATACTAATTCCTACTATTATACCCACAAATATTTTTTTTACCATCTTTTCAATTTACACTTACCAATTTGAATATACCATATACATGATATCATTATATTATATATATAAAAAAAAAATATACCAATTATTACTGTTATATCCACAAAATATTTTATTATCATCTTTTCAATTATACTTGCCAATTTGAATATACCATATACAAAAATAGTGCGAAAAAGTGATAAGACATGCTTAGAAATAAAATAAAATATTGAAAAGCTTAAGTAAAAAACCACAAATAAGAAATACTAAGTAGTGCAGATCATAAGACTTTGACTATGTATATAAAAACAAAGTTTGAGAAATTGTATTTCCAAGAGTTTGAGGAGATGGATATGGAAGGAGAGAGGCATGAAATTGAAGATTAGAGCAACCTTTTGATTGATAAGGTAAGTTTTCAGGTGAGAAAATTAGATTTTATTGTGTACTTAATTAGGAGATATATTTTAGGGATATGAAAGATAGTATATTAAAGTTAAAAACTTAGAATAAATTTTATTAATGTAATCTTTTGAAAGCAATTATAACTTTTGAAAATTGCATATTTAAATCTTGTATCTGTGTAAGTTTTCCTTGAAGAAGAAATGGAGGATGGTTCTTACTTGTTAGAACCTTGAGTCCATGATCCATCGCGTGAGGTAAATGAGGCCCAATTGAAAAAAGGGCTGGTCAATTATTTTGGCCCTTTCGAATCTTTTTTTTTTTTTTTTTTTTGCACGGATTGGCCTTCAAAGGCACTGGTCTTTAATTTTTTCACTTCGCCTTGTTATACCCCATTTTAACCGAGTTAAAGTAGAAGCACAACATATTGGAGATTCCTGTTTTGTTCATTTAAGGAGTCGCCACCTAATTAGTTTAATGGTGAATTAGGACACCTAGAGGTTAACTAAGGCAAAGTTAAAACTAAACCTCAATTAATAATCTGCTTAACCAGTGTGATTCTAGGCGAGGGCTCTATATTATCCTAAAGGGAAGGGGTTAGGCATCCTTTAGAATCCGTTAACTTACGGTTGTCCGACCAAACTTAGGTTAATTGATTGAGAGTAAATATAATGCTTAAAATTTAGAAAATGATTTTAAGATATTGCTAAAGTTTTAAAAGAAAATAATGTTAGTCAAAATAAGGTTTACAAAAAATATAATAATTTGTATAAAAGAGATTTTAAATGCCATGTTTTGAAAATATGATTTTATGAATGTTGTTAAGGTTTTTTAGATGAAAATATAATAGCGTTGTTTAAAATAATACTCGCAGAAACATAATAACGTACGTAAAAGAAGATTCTAAAAAAATAAGTGAGACTTGAAAATATTGATGAAGCCTTAAGTGAAAGATGGTATTTAATAAGATTTATGGGAAATGTGATAATTTCATGAAATAAAACTTACAAGCATTGTTAAGATAAAATGACATTTAAAGAAGACTTATAAATATTGCTAAAAGCTTTAAATAAGATGCTATTTAGAAATAAAACTTGTAAAAGATATTTTACATAATAAGGATTTTAGATGCTATTTAAAATAAGACTTGTAGAAAAATATAACATGAATATAGCAAAAACATCTAAGCTTATAATAGGATTCAAAAGGAAGTGAGTTTTCTTATTAATTATGCCTAGTTAAAAGTATGTATGATTGATTCCAAATTTGACGAGTTGTTTATAAAATATACTTGAGTTTATATTTGCGTATTAATAACGTTTCAAAACGTTTATGATGAAAACGATTTCTTTTTTTACTTAGAATATATAGTCATACCATTTTGTAAATTAACCATTCCCAAAAAATGGAAAAAATATTAGACATTTAATATGAAAAAGAAGGGAAATAAACTAATGGAATGATTTGTTAATCTTTCTTAAACTAAATTATCCCCCTTACTAAACTGAGCCCATTAATACACTAAAGCCTATCTACTAAAGCCTATCTAAGTTAAGAGAATAAAATAGGATAAAGGGTTAGTTGCATAGATACAAGTTAAATGCACAAGAAAGAAAAAAAAAATAGAATAAAAGGCCAAACAATATTAAATGGGCCAGCCCATTCGAGATTGCTGCTGCTGTTTTATTTGGGCTTTGACCCAGAATTCACTTTTGTTTCTTTGGCTGCGGATAGAGCTGGAGGGGAAAGGCTGCTTCGTTGGTCCTTGGCCCAACATTGGTGAATACGGAAGATGAGTCCCTCGGACTCGCGTATGAGGTTCATGCATAAAAGGATATGAGAAAAGGATTAGTATACGATGAATGGGGCTTAAACATGTAAAATATGAATTCAAACAACTTGATAGATTATGTATGTACTCTGCATATTTGAGTATATCTCCCGTATTCCATGAACGCACTCGCCATATGCATGCATATATAATTCACATACACAAATGACTACTGCCTATAAATTCTGAAACAAAACATGACTATATTGAGGTGCAACAAGACTGAAGAAAGAAGCAGTTGTTAGATTCCAATAATACCAAGACTGAGCTAATCTTCTAATTCATCAAATAATTAGGATAGTTGATAGGTTCTACGCCTACTAGTAATGAGCTTCAATGATTGTACATTCACAGTTCCTAGTCTTATGCATGTCTTAGCAGTAACAGTAACAACCACCTGTAACTAGGGAAAGACATCCACCAATTCTACTGCTTTGTTTTATTCTACTGGAAATCGAACAAGACAGAGGACCATTTCTCACATAAAAAATAAAGAAAGGTGATTCACATAGCAACTAACAAATGTTAAGGTTATGAGTTTATACAAGACATCTCGAAAGAGAAAGATAGGCATTTGCATGCTCATACAATATTCTAAGAATAACAACTATATGCAATGAAGGAGAAAAGGTTCAGAACCATCCTAGATGAAACCAAGAGCCTACCACTAAACACATTAATACGTAGGCAGATTTGAAAAACTTTGCACATGACTCATAGTGATTAAATCAATAAACCTGCAACTCAAGAGGACTCATGCCTAGACAACAAATAAATCCAGTGATACCCTAACAGGCCTGTAATGGATAGGAGTCCTTTATACATTTTACCAACTTGTAATTTATCAATGAACCACAGATTGGACCCTTTTGAAGTTCCCTCATATACCAATAACTGGACTAGGTCTAAATTACAATAATGGCGACAGGACACAGACCAGTGCTTAATTTACTATCTTTCAGTTAGTCAAAATAGCAAACTGCCTAAACCAAACTAAGATGTTTGAACCTACAAGCAATCAGTAATCTCTAATCAATTCTAGGAGATAGGATGAAGCATGAATAAGCTTAAACTCCAACAGGCATACTAGAAGTATAAGATAAATTAAACACTAATCAGAAGCATTTGATACGTATTAAACTGAGCTAAAATGGAATAGAGGCAAACAAACCGCAAACAAACAACCAGATGAAACAAACAAAACTACGTCATATAAGCATTTGAGTGTGTCCTAATGACAGCTGAACTGAACAGCTAATTAAGTACAGAAATAGACTCACACCAGAATTGGAAGATAAACGAAAAGTCACTGACCTTGGCCTAAAGCAAACATCATTCTAAGAAATAGCAAGCCAACCATATATATAATTCATATTACCATGAAATTATTTAACTATGACAAACAGATGAATGTGCTTTCGTTAATATTCAGTTAAACAGGCTCGTGATTAACTGAATCAAAAAGGGGGAATCATACGAATATAGAGGATAGCTGATAGTAACAGAGTTTCATATAGGTGCCAATGACTCAAGCCACTATTAATCAAACTATTTTTTGCAGATTAAAGTGACCGTTACACATGATTTTAATTTAGGGAGCGAGGATACATGACCAAGACTGAATTACCATGAACACCAGTCAAATAAAATAATAGGCAGCATCCAAACCAATAACATACTTAAGGATTAATCAGACAAAACTAACACCAAACTGAAAATTGGACTATGTTAAAATAATAATGCAATAGCAGCTGAGCTAACCTTTAAACAAATGGTATTACATTAAACTAAACAGAAAACAGACTTATGATACTAAGACTGCATAACAACTCTGAACTAATCCTTAGTTTTAATTATCGATCACAAATATTAACAAACACATAACAAACAGAAAATAAAATCAGTACACAAAACAAAATCAAGACGAGTTCCTCTAAAACACCAAACAGAGCAGACATATATGTAGACCAGACTACTGGCAAAATGGTTTAAAGAGAAGAAGTTACCTCCTTCGGGCGCAGCGAAGTGAGATTCGAGCTTCCGATATACCTAGAAACACGTCGAAATTCGAACTCTCGTGTATTCAAATTCAAACGAAAATTCGACAAGAACAGAACAAGATTTGATTTTTTCGTGACAATATCGAGAAAATTTGAAAACCTATGTTTTAAAAAGAGAACTGGAGACAATCAAAGATCTGTATTTTTGGGGTAAATCTGGCGATTCAAAGACTTTGATTTTTGGGAGGGGTTTTCACTGATCCGAAAAATCAGTCATTCAAGGTAATTTTATGAACCAAAAAAAATCTCCCCCTTACTCATTCTAGGAAACGATTATTTATAGCTAGATTTTCGGATTTGGGGCTAGGGTTTCGTTTTGAGGAAGAGAGAGAGGAGCGGGGGGGACAGGAGAATGTGGGGGGACAGGGGTAAGTGGAGAGGAACAGGGAGAAGTGGGGGGAAAGAGGAAGGGAGCGGAGAAGATGAGAGAGAGGAGGAGAGGAGAGAGAGGAGTAGGGGCGGCGGACGGGAAAAGGAGAAAAAATGATGGGAAACCCTAAAAGGGTTTCCCTTATTTTGAACGGGGTGGGCCGGATCCGAAAATTTGTGGGCTGGGTCAATTTATTTTTTGGACTGGGTATTAAATGAATGGGCTGAATTAAGAGCATGGACTGGTCCTAAAATTTGGGTCAAAATATGGGCTGGTAAAAAATATTTATGAGTTGATTGGACTTTGATTTGGGATCCGGTAAATCAAAATACGGACCGAGTGCAAGAAATAGTTTGGCTTCTAAATTTGAATAAAAGACCCATTTTGATTAACGATGTACTAATGGTGCCAGAATATCACCTAATACGGAAATATGCGATTATAAAAGATCCGGATAATAAAATTACATGATGTTGCAATGACCGTGCAATAATATTTAATAACAAACGCTATCATTAAAATGTGTGAAGTAAATGCGATGCGTATGCGGAAGTTGGTAGAAACGTTGAGAAATGCAAGTTTGAATAATACTAAATAATAGCAGCAAATAAATAGCGGTAGTAATACTGCTAATAACAATAATGATAATGGTAATAATGATAATGTTGATGATAATGGTGATAAAAATAATAATAGATATAATAATAATAGTAGATAACAAATATTGATAATTAATAACAAAATAACAATAAGAATAATGATAATAATTAATAATAATAATAATAAAGATGATAATAATTAATAACAAGATAACAATAATAAATAACAATTATTGATAGTGACAAAACGTTAATAAATTAATAATAATAACAATAATAGTGGTAATAATAAGATAATAATGATAATAATAATAATAATAATGATAATAATAAATAAATAACAATTATTGATAAAACAATGACAATAATTAATAATAAAATAACGATGATAATGATGATTAATAGTTGATAACAAAATAACGCTGATAATAGTGATTAGTAATTAACAATAATAATAATAATGACAATTAGTAATAATGATAATTTAAGAATAATAATAATAGTTATTAATAATAATAATAATGATAATAATAATAGTTGTAACAGAATAATAAAACGTCGTTATTGATAAGAGACCAATAACTATAGTAAACATAATATATTATTATTATTTTATTATTTTTTTTTAAATATTAGAAGCGCAAATATGTATTTCGGAGGAGAGGCGGGACAAAATTGGGTGTCAACACGCCTAATATTTCGAGGTTCTGGTTTCGAACCAGGCTCAGTAAAAATTAAAAATCATAAGACAGAGTTTCGTAGCAGGCCTTAAGGCAGAGGTTTGCAAAATTCCAGTTGAGTTAAAAAAAAAATGCCTTACGCCTGAAGGCAAAACTTAATTCTGCCTTAGGGTAGAGTTTGCCTTATGCCTGAAGGCAAAACTCTGCCTTAAGTAAAGTCTGCAATCAAACTCTGTCTTATAAGGTAGGCATACTCTGCATTAAGGTAGAGATTTTGCAGGCAAACTCTGACTTGCGATTTCGTTTTAAAAAAAAATTGACCGAGTGGAGGTTCGAACCCGGAACCCAGGAGTTTTAAGCGAAAGGCAAAAATTAAAGACCAGCAATTTGAGGGGGGGGGGGGAATTAAAGACCACCCCCGAATAAGGGCAATCATGCACATTTATGCACAAAAATATGACGAATAATACGAAAATCAATGAATGCATGACATGTATTTGAATATATACAACTATCACGTAACTATGATTATTAATATATATTTTTACCTCATTAGATCACTAAATCATGATAACTTCACTTGGTTTGGTAAATACCCTATGAGGGTAAGTATTTATCAATGAACCACAACTATTCTTCAAAAACCCTTACATGTCAATTGCACATAAAGCAAGGCCTTCTCATGGCCCAAGATTACTAATCACTATGAGGGAAAAACATAGAGCCTATTTGGATGGGCTTATGCCTATAAGCTGCAAACAGCTTATAAGTTAAAAAAATAAGTTGGGGTAGTATAACTTATTTTTTTTGGCTTATAAGCTGTTTTCAGCTTATAAGCTGCTTTAGATAAGCTAAGTCAAATGGGCCCAATTATTTTTTTGAGCTTATTTTAAGCACAAAATGACTTTAA
The DNA here is from genome assembly GCF_019175385.1 of Lycium barbarum. Taxonomy (NCBI): domain Eukaryota; kingdom Viridiplantae; phylum Streptophyta; class Magnoliopsida; order Solanales; family Solanaceae; genus Lycium; species Lycium barbarum. Next base: position 134,187,433 of record NC_083339.1, read on the forward strand.
GTTGGCTAGTCAAACACCCAAAAAAACTGAAAACAACTTATAAGCAACTTATAAGTCAATCCAAACGGGCTCATAATCTTAATTTCTCCCATAGTAATTGTATAAGCAGCAGGAGTACAGTGTTCAGTTATACATACAACTTTTTATAGCTATAAAACGCCTACATGATTCCAGCTTTTAGTTGCATGCTTAAGCTATAATGTCCTATTACACAAATATCCCGTCTAGTTCACTGTAGCTATAACTATAACATCACTCATTTGAAGTTACAATGAACCTCCTCAAGCGTATGTAACTATGCATAGGGTGTTCGCAGTTCAATATAGTCCAAATGTTACTAACAAATAAATTGAATCAGTCAAGTCAACTTTTAATAATTTAAACCAACTCAAATCAAACATAGTATAATGTATCATTTTCACTTTTGTCAGTTTTTCCTGTTGTGCAAACATTATCATTATCATATGTAGGAATTGAAAAGAGACTGTAATTGGGAAATTTTCTCTGATTTCATTCATCAACTTTGTACATGTATATATACAGTTATATCTGTATAAAATAATAAATAAATGAAAATTCTTATTTACACTTGTCCTAATTTAATTAGTCTACTTTGTAACAGAAAGCAACAATATTATTTTCTCACGTGTTATACACATGAGAAAACTTTCTAAATATCTACAGATGTGCCTGTGATATTCATCGGATGGTGTATATGCATCCATCATATGTGCAGATGAGAGGCTGTGATGAATCCATGTGGTAAAAGTCTTGTGTTTGGAATAAAAGAATCAAGGCTATATCAAAGACCAGATCTTGTCTGAAACATCATCTTCTTCATTTCTTTCCACCTATTTTATTCTTTCTTTGATCACCATTAATGAAATTGGTATTTGGCTTCTCCATTCCAACATTGCCCTTCAAGGTGGAGGGAGTGTAATGACCCCCAACTTGCCAAGGATAGCTTTGTGAGAAACCCCAGAAAGGGGCTTGGTGAACAGGTCGGCTAACTGATCCTTCGATGGTGCGAAAAATAAAGTGATTATCCTAGATAGAAAATATTGGCGCACAAAGTGGCAGTCTAACTCGACGTGCTTTATGTGTTCGTGAAAGGCGGGATTACGGGTGATATGTATGACTGCTTGGTTGTCGGATTAAAGCGGAAACGGAAGGGTAACGGGTGCTGAAAGATTTGCAAGTAGTCGAATCAACCATATGATCTCAGCAATCACTCGTCTCGTGGAGCGGTACTCTGCTTTAGCAGAGAATAAGGAAACCGAGACTTGTTTTTTCGATTTCCACGATATCGGTGCTCCTCCGAAGGTTATAAATAAACTACTCATTGATCTACAATAATTTTTGCACGATGCCGAATCTGCATCCCACAGTGAAAGCAAAGAAAAAGAGGGATTTGAATACAACAAGATACCTTGTCTTAGATCTGGGCTTAAATAATGCAAAACACTCAAAGTAGCAGAGAAATAGATTAAAAAGGGATTTTGCATATATTGACTCAAACATAGCACATCAAAAGAGAGATATGGGCGAGTATTCGTTAAATAGTTCAACTTTTTGACCAAATGCCGGTAAAGTGTGAGATTTTCCATGAGAGGACCACGATCTGGGCGCAGCTTCAAGGATGTATCTAACAGAGAAGTGACTGGAGACAAATGAGAGATATTAAAATCCTCCAACATATCCAAGGTAAACTTCCTTTGACTCACAATAAATCCTGATTTTTCTCCGAAAATTTCCATTCCAAGAAAATAATAAATGTTGCCTAAGTTCTTGACTTTAAATTCGGCATTGAGAAAACATTTAATGTCTTCAATTTCAGTAGAATCATTCCCTGTTAATAATATGTCATCAACATAAACTGCTATAATTGAAACAAGTTCCCCTGTTTGTTTGGGGAAAAAAAGTAATCATTCAAAGATGAAGAGTACCCTTTAAAACTTAATGCTCCTGCAAGTCGAGTATGTCATTGCCGGAAAGCTTGTTTTAAACCAATGAGAGACTTCTTTAGGAGACAAACATGTTTAGAACTGGGAGGTATCAATCCTACAGGAAACTTCATGAATACTTTCTCTTGTAAGTCACCATGCAGAAATGCATTAGACTAATGTTCAAAGGTACAGGGAGTGAAATTAGAAACAAGAAAAAATTTGGGTCAAAACACATTCTGAAGCACCTGATTCAATGATCCAGGCATTTGATTTTAGACTATCAAACACTTATCCTGAGTGTTTAAGAACATTACCAGCTACTGCATGATTTTAGACTAGCAAACACTAATCCTGAGTATTTAAGAACAGTAGCACCTACTGCATTGGCATTGATTCTTGAACTTCCTGTTTGTGCCAACTTAGCATGTTTGTACATTTACATCATCTCTGCAACCTGTTCTTTGATGAACTCCTGTCAAAAATTGTTGTTATTGATCTCTGGGTTTTGCTCTCCGATACTCTCATCTTTTCCATGTGTTAAAGTTGCATTTCCTTTTATTTGGGTCTGATAATTCTCAGGGTTAGTAAACTCAAAATCATATGGGGAACCATAGAGCCTGTAACAATCATCTTGAGTGTGTCCTATCTTCCCACAATGGGTACAAGACATATTAGGATTGCATTTCTTCTTTCCTCTAAATTTCTGTTTTGGTTTGGCAAACTTCTGAGCTGGGTTGTTGAATTTTTGAGTTGTGATTTCTCTTATTAATGGTTGGATCCCTGCCCAGTAGCCATGAATGCTGCAAATTCAGCTATAATTTGGGTATTAAGTTGCTTAGCTTGTCCAGCAACCATAAAAGATGCAGAATCAGAGGCAAAGTGTGCATTTACATATACTTCTCTCTGATTCTCATTCTGCAGAAGAAGTGAGTGTGAAATATCTATACTAAGCAAATGATTCATCATAAGAATATTTCTTCTTGCATGTGCATACACATCATTCAATCCCATTAAGAATTGAATCACCCTTTGATCTTCTAGGGAATTAATTAGTTTTCCCTTTCCCTCTCTCTCTCACACACATGAGCAACATATGATTACATTAAGTGCATCTAGTTCATCCCACAATAGTTTAAGTTTAGTAAAATACACAGCAATATCATTATTTCCTTGCACTAAACCTGATAGTTTCTTTTGCAGATGATAGAGTTTGGCACCATTTGATTTGTCAAACCTTTGATCTAGACTGTCCCGGAGCTCCTTTATTGTTTTGGAAGATATTACACTATCAACAATGTCCTTTGACAGTGCATTTGAGATCCTATGACCATTAATTAACAACTCCATTGTTCATATTCAACAGATTTCATATCTGGAGATTTACAAGTTTCATTGATAAAGTCAAGCCTCTTCTTGGCTGATGAGGATAGAAGAACAAATCTCCTCCATCCCGGGTATCCTCTTCCATAAAAAAATAGTGTTTAGTAGAATCATACTAGGTGAATCAGAGTTGTTGAGATGATAGGGATGATTATTGTCATAGGTGTTACGGTTCACTTTTACGCGGGTTCATAAAAGCTACTATGAGGTTGTGGATTGTATTGGACTTTGTATTTTTTTTAGAGTCACCACCTAATTTATAAGGGAAATTAGGAAAACCAAGTTAAAAGGGTTTAGTCAAACAAGAGGTAAATCCTTTTTAAAATCATAGATCGAGGTAAGGGTTTTGGTAATCCCCTGGGGAAGGTTTTAAGCACGCTAGTATTAAGGATCCGTAGAATACGGTAGACCTACGAGCTTCAATGTGTGATTAATTGTGATTGTTTGCTAAAAAGGGGGGAAAAAATCTTGCAAACTTTTGTCATGTCAATATCACAACTCTATCTTTTTTGGGGTTGAAATCACTTCATTTCTGGATCAAGACACACTTAAGATTTTCTCTTAAGTAGAGTTCCTATTAATTTGGTCCAATGTCATGATTTTGTCCTTATAAGTTTGTATATATATATATATATATATATATATATATATATATATATATATATATATATATATATATATATATATATATATTTGAAAATAAATGGAGCATATCTCCCTTTGAAATAATAGAATAGGTTTCATATAAATATGAGTGAAGAAAAGTTTTTTTTTTTTGCTTATTTATTTATTTTAACCCATTTTAGGTCAATCATATTCTATTCCCAAAGCCATCTTACTTCAAATTATTGTCCAAATATACTTTCTCTTGTTTTATTACCTTAAGGTTTGGGCTTTTGGCCCAAAAGATTTTGAAAATAACCTTATATTTCAAAATTAGGAAATTCATTTGTTATCTTTGCATCACTTATATTCCTTGAAATCAGTTTGCAACATTTCCCAAGTATATAAAATCAGTCCAAAATTTTTATCCTTAAAGATGAAAGTTCAAAATAGTTTTTCCGACTTTCTATGTCCGTGTACACATATGTATATATCCCGTATCATTTTTAGTTTACCAAAAAATATTATCAAATCCATTTGCTAATCTCATGCATCATTTATCTTTGTTTGAAAATCGTTTGAAAGTCCTTTCCTAACTTCTACGCGAATTCTAACCATTGGGTTTCAATATTTACACAAGTATTCATACAACTTTAAATACAATAGAGTTAGGCTGGTGGGCCTACCTAAGCCCACCATTAGGCTGGTGGGCCTACCTAAGCCCACCAGTTGCCATTTTCACCCATGGATGGGTCTTCATTCTATCAGACTCGATAAAAAAAGAGAAGTTAGGCCTCTGGCCAACAGAGATCCAACGGAGGCTCGGCCCAAGTGGCCCACGATGGTAAGTCCATGCAAAAGAGGAGGGGGAAAAGGAAAAATGCAATTAAAGAGTACCTAGACTTAGTAATTTATCTAAACGTAAACTAGAAAGGCATACACAAGATATAGTCACATAAGCATGTACATACATGTAAATATGCTTTTCAGTCCATGTACATATGCAAGCAATCAATTAAGGCAAAAGAGGAACAAGCCCAGATTCAACATGTTTAAGACAAAACAGTGCAGGCCCAACAAATAATACACCGCCAAGAGACAAAAGTCCAAAACGGACTACACGTTAAAAAGCAGGCAGGCCCAATAGGATGAATACATAGGAAAATCAGGCCCAAAAACCTTGTCACAAGATATACAAGACAAAGTTCACCAGTTAAACTCAATGATATACAAGGTATACCCCGTATATACACCAGAGTGTATACAGGCAATATATATACCTTGTATATCTCGGGTATATCAACCTGAATAGAAACATAGAACAAGGTAAAAAAAGAGGGTAACAGAGCAATTGATGCGTATAGTAGTTCATTTCACTTCAAAGCAAATGTTGTCTCAATAAAACTTAACATCACTTAACTAAATCATAAGATGAGATGGATAGGAAAGGTTTAAGCTAAGTTCCATTTTTTGATAAATACACTGTAATATTTTGATAGGCCAAACATATTAAAATCAAAGGTTAATAATTAACAGGTCTCTTCTATATACAGGGAGAGAAATCTTTGATGCAAATAGACAAGCAAAAATGAGAAAATAAGATGCTTGCAAGTAAGGGTCTAACCATAAGCATATGCAGGATCCAAACTTATCAATACGCTGTCATTTTGAGGTCAAAACAACTTCTAGTCTAGGCAATCAAATTCTGGATAAGATGAATCACTACATGGTTTATGAGCTTAATAAAAAGGAGGCAAAGGGAAAAAGAATCTACAGTTACACAGATCAGACCTCATGATGCTTAAATTCAGTGAGGCTAAAGGGAGTGGGATCATGCAGATTTACAACCAAGTATTTAGGCAAAAGCAAACATCACCCCTTAAGACACATAGCCTACTTTCAAATCACATAAGTTATAAATTATCTCAACAGTTGCAAAATGACTTTAAACAACACATAAGAGTAACTTAAAACATTTTTTACCATCACTGGTGCACTTATAGGCCACAAGATTTCCAATTACACATAAGAAAACAACTAAAGGGTGTTCATTAAGGGATTAAGACTTGATACAAAACAGCTTGAGGCAATTTCTATGCTAGACTAGGTGGAAAACAAGTTAAAGCAAACATGTCAGATTTTAAAACAACTACTTCAAATCCCTTTTACATATAAGACTTTCACAGCAAGTTTGAAGAAACATATTGAACATCCCTTTTAAGTTAAAAAAAAACTCTCATGAGTCATTAAGAGGGTGAAATAGTTAAGCATTTAACAAATCAGTGGGGTTAAATGTACCCTAAACATGCTAATGATAGGATTAGGCAAACAAGAGCATATGAATATATATTTTGCTATATCAGGAGCAATTGATAGATTGACTAACCATATTCAGACTAAACTAACTTAGACAGACCAGCACATGAAGTTATATTAGTGAGCATGTAATGACATTAGCATAGAACATTTAGACATGTCCATATCTGAACTCACAGTCATGTGGACAAACAATGATTGAAGCATCATATAAACTTATAAGCTTGTTCATGATACATAGTAAAATAGGATTCAACCAGAACAACTTATAATCATGCTAGAAAACCAACAAATATCAAACACAACATAGGTTTAAACAACATTCAAAACTAAACAACGTTGTAGGCATACCAATGACCAAATAATATAATTTAGCACATACTCAATTGAGACAGCAATTGGATTAGACTGAAACCATGTCAACATTCCTAATGAATTAACAAACAACATCATTTTCTGAAACTGAATAAGGACTGTGAGCATACTAAACAGGGATTTAAACTAAGTTATGCCAACAATAATAATTAACTAAATGAGAAGACAAGACTTCATTAATACTGACCACTAATACTATGCTAACCTAACACATAACTAATTAGACACTAATCTAGACTAAACAAGCTAACAATTAAGCTACAAACACACAATAAAACATACTAAAACAAAAATTAAACACATAAACATGCTAATCACGAATATAAAAAATTAAAATAACCAAAAGGAGGAAAATTTACCTTTTTCAAGTGCAGCTTTTGTCGAGATTGGAATTTGAAGCCCTTGCTCCTCAACCCGAAACTCAGCCACAAAAGGAAAGAAAAACAATTAAAATTGAACTAAAACCCAAATAGTTAAAGGTCTTTGCAAAATTGCTAAAACCCTAGGTAATATGAGTATTTTTGCTCTAAGTCGAGGCTTGTGTCTTTGTGTTGAAGAGTGATATGGGTTTTTTTTTATATAGAACCCCAAATTTGAAAACCCTAGTCCTCATTTTCGATGTGGGACAATGGGGTTTTGGAGGGAAATTCTCTCGAATTTGTGCGAAATTATCAACAACCAATGAAAAAACGTGAATTCAAATTAGCATCAGACAAATCCCACTAAGAATTTCATCCTTGAGAGCAGAAAAGGCAAAAGGAGAGCAAATAGGGGTTTTTACCTTGATATGGTGGAGATAAGACAGTGAAAGAGAGAGAGGATAAGAGCATTAACCGAAATACACGAGAATTGACTAAAAATACGCAGCCATGCTTGAAAATTTGCCGTTTTCGGCAAAGTGATAACGAAGAGAGAGAAACTCTCTCTCTAACGGATAGGGTTTGCCCCTCTTCAACAAAGAACACATGAGGGGTGTGTTTAGTTCGTTTGATGTGTTGTTGTGTGTTGACACGAATTGGGTCGGGTCAAGTTCGTTTAGATTGAGATCGGTCCTGACTTTAAGGGAAGGGGGAGGGGCCCGATATACACATATATGTATGATATACGTGCATATATGTGTATACACGCGTATATATGAAGGACAACATGTGTCAATTTAATAATAGCCACAATTTAAAGCTGTTCACTAATTGAACATTTCAAATATGGCCACATTTAATCTAATTAACAATTAAAGACTAATTGTGCAGAATATAACCTAATTGACTTACATCATGTTAATTAACTATTTCAATTATAGACAAAATTACCATATAATAAAATTGACTATTTCAAATGTAACCGCAATTAATCTTATGACTAATTATAGTTAATTTGAGCATAAAAATGCAAATAAAATTATGCAACTTTAAAACTGAGAGGCAGATTGATTATTTATTTAATTAATCAATTTTCTTAAATTAACGGAGTATAATATTTGTCAATTTGATATTTAATGATTTAAACAATCAACTGCATAATTGTTTTGAACCATTTTTGATTTAGTTTTTTCTTGACAAATACTTTAATATTAAATGAAAAATATATATAAAATACTTTAAATGATTTCAAATATATATAAAATATTTTAAATGATTTAAAATATATATTTAAAATTATTTTTCCAAATGAAATGGCAAACTATTATAAAAAACAAATTTGTAGAAATCATTTTGGTTTTAAGAATATATATTTCACTCCGTTTGAGGTCCAAAAACCTTGAGCAATTAAATAAAATTATTGGAGGTCAAAAATTAGGTGTCAACAATAGGTGATTGCCTTTTCAACACTGCTTGTTTCCCTAATTGGTGTTGTTTCACCCATTTTGTCTTACTGTAAATGAAAAGACGAATTTGATGTTTTGATGAGGATTATGGATCGAGCTTGAAGCTGCTCTGATACCATGTATGAATTGAAAATATATTGTAATTGGAAAATTTTCTCTGATCTCATTCATCAACTTTGTACATGTATATATACAATTATGTTTGTAAAAAAGAATAAATAATGAAAATTACTATTTACACTTGTCCTAATTTAATTAGTTTACTTTGTAACAGAAACGACAATATTATTCTCTCGCGTGCTATTCACATGGGAGAACTTTCTAAAAATCTGCAGCTGTGAAATCATCGGACGGTGTATATGCATCCATCATATGTGCAAATGAGTGGTTGCAATGAATCCACGTGGTAGAGATCTATTCTTTGGAATAAAAGAATCTAGGCTATATCGAAGATCAGATTTTGTCTTAAATCATCATCTTCTTTATTTCTCTTCACCTCTTTTCGTCTTTCTTCGATCACCGTTAATGAAATTGGTATGGGGTTTCTCCATTCCAACATCACAATGTACATTTTTGAGTGTCGTAACGACCAATTCAAGTGAGTATTCAAACACTTCTGGTCCTCTTTGCCATGGTCTAATTATTTCTACATTTTCGTTGAATTTTGTTTTGTTTTCGAAGATTTTAGTGCATTTTTTAGAAGGATTTGTATTAATGGCGTGTGATTATCTTGTTTAGGAACTTTTTATATAATTAATTCTTTTGTTTAAGTTCAATTTAGTTTCGATGTAGTAGATGGTTTCCATTTATTCTCAGTGGTTTAAAGTGTTGAAAGATCTGATAAATTTTCATGACATTAATTGCGGAATGGTTATTTGTGTGCTTTGAACTATTTGTCTTGTAATAGTCATGCGATCTGACCAGCTGAGTCTCGAGTATAGGAATAGTATCTTCAGTCAATTATACAACTCAAAGGAAAGCAAAAAGTTTCAAAAACTTTGACTAATATAATTGAATTGTCTCTACATCCAGACAGGTCATATATATATATATATTTGTAAGTTGTAACAAATTAGATTTTACAAACTACTAATACGCGGATGATGGATAGTAATTTTATTTTTCACTCTTCACTTTGTTGAGCGACTTTCTCATATTAACCAACACGTTTTAATTATTTGTTAAAAAAGTATATACTTGATATCTTTTTTTTTTTTTTTCATTTCGACAGTAAGAGAAAATGACTATTATGTAAATATTTAGAACAACAATAATAGGGAAAAGGCATAAGTACCCCCAACCCATGATTGTTGAAGTTTCAACTAATTTAGGGGTTGTTCTTGGTTTGGTTAAAAATCGATTCAAACCGAAAATCGAACCAACCCAATTAAATTAATCGATTTTTGTTTGGTTTTGATTTGGTTTCGATTTAAATTTTAAAAGATTGATAATATTTGGTTTGGTTTAGTAAAAACTTAACTGAAGAAAAATCAAACCAAACCGATAAATTATATACACAAATTTTATAATTATATATATACACTATATTAATTTTTATAAATAATTTTAAATACTATATATACTTTTTTATGAAAATTTATTTATCTTTAATAGTCTAATGAACTCTACACCTTAAGCTCGTTTCTTAAAAGAAAGTCATGAATCCATACTCATTTATTCAAGGAAACAATTGTGAGATTTACCTATAATTTTATTCTTATCAAACTTAGTCAATATATCGTAAGACATTTTCTCCATAATTCAAGAAAACTATAGCCACCACAATAAAAGGTTAATAATGGATTACAAGTTGAAAAATGATGAAAGATTCTTTTCTAATCGTAGGAGAAAAAGATAATACCGCTAGGTTTGTTAAAAGCCAAACGAAATTGATCAAAAGCGAGAACAACCAAACCGATAGATGTGAATTATATTTGGTTTGGTTTTAATAATTTAAAAACTGACTCAATTGGTTTGGTTTCGATTTTTAACCAAAATTCCACCCAAATCTAACCACAAACACCCCTATACACACCTTTCCTTTTCAGATGTCCTATTACCCTAACCCCCTCCCCTCGGCCCCCCAACCCCGCTAATTATTTTAAAATGAAATAAATACATGGCACAGAGAGTGTGCTTTAATATGGACACATGCTATTTTTTAATGGGACGCTTTACAGCTAATTACACTTAATTAACTACATATCACATTATCTTTAACTCTTTCTCCTCAAAAGAGTAACACAATTTTGCTGACCAGAATTCCTCATCAGGAAAAAGTAAACCGAGTTTCAATTTCAAAAAGCCTTAATAAATGGTGAATCTGGAGTTATCTCGACCTTCAAAAGGAAAGATCCTGCTAATGCAGTATGAAAATCTTGTCAAATTTGCGGTATCTTCATGAATGTCCAAATTCAACTTAATTCTTCACTGCCTAGCTTTGTTGAAATAGGAGAACCGTACAAATACAACTTTTCAGTCCCAATATTCAAAGAATCAAAAAAGTCGCCACTTCAACAAAATAGATATGCAATTCCAAGATTATTACAAGGTCATTTATTTGATTTTTTCTTATTTTCTATTTTTTGGTACTTCTTAATAGAGAAAAACAGTGATTGTTTGAAACGATTTTAAGGGTCATGCTGGTGTGTTTTTAATTTTAGCTGAGGGATGGTGGGGAGATGATGTTGTTGTGGTGGACAACAGGTGCAGGGAGGTGATGCTAGGCGACAATTATGGAGGATCTGTGGAGAAATTAATGTTTTTTTTAATTGGGGACGGTAATGGGGTGGCTTGTAAAGTTGCACTTTATTGGCTGAAAACGCGAGATTTGTTAATCATTAATTGTGGCGGCAATGTATAGTTAGAAGAAGTTTCACCAGAAGAATCCGTAGAAAAATATTGAAGAAGAAGTGTAAAAAGTAAAAAAAAGAAGAGAAATAAAGGGTGGGATAGCTAAACATACTTTGTGGAAAAGGGTGGGAAACACAATTGTAGAGACACTAGTTGTGGTCTATTATTACTTGAACCCAAGTAAACCTAAATCATTGTGAGTGAAAAACTGAATCTAGCTTCTATAATGATCAATGGAATCTTCATGTGGTTTTAAAAAAAAAAAAATCTCCATGCGGTCAAGGATTTTTGATCTCCCCCACCTCTTGTAACATTATAGGGAACAATCCTACTTTCTTCATGGAACTATTTTTTTGCCCAAGTGTTGTCCCTTTACCATACTTCATTAGTTGATCTGCCACATTTTGTCCGTCACATTTCGTCAAACACACTTGGACGACGTCGTTTTCTCTAAATATACTTCATTCTTGAAAACCCTTTTGCCCTTGAAGGCCTAACACAAAACACAACACAAAAATTCCAAAAGTACCCAAAATTACCAATTCCAGTCCAAACTTAACCCAAATTCACCATTCCAGTCACCAATCCCCCCATCAGTCTTTCCTTTTTACCCCCAAAAATAACTTTCCTCAGGTATCCCTAAATTCTCCCCTCTCCATAAAACAACACACAAATTCACACACCCGCAAGAACTAAAACACAGCAAAGCTCAAATCTTTTAGCTTATTATCGCACATCATTATTTCAAAATCATCACCCATGTTCCATTTTCTTGGATGATGCTTTCCCTTTATTATTACAGCACCAGTGGCAAGAACAAGAACAAGAACAACCTCTTCCTAGATATTTCAGTTCTTGATAATATTTCAAACTTAATTTTTTCTTTACCAAAACCCCAACTTTCTTGTAAATTGTTCTTTTTCTTCAATGCAACCCCAGGATCTTCACCTGTAAACCCTCCATAGACAATCTTTTCTCCGATCCATGTCGGACCCACAACCCTCTTCCTCTTCTTCTCCGATCCAACAAGAAAACAAACCCGAAAATAATAACAACAACAACAACAACAGTACTAATAGTAATAATCATGCTAATAATAACAGTATTAGTAGTAGTACTAGTAATATAGTTGTTAGTAGAAGACAGAGGCCAGCTAGGGAGTGTACTAAAAGGGCGGCGGCCAGATTACAGGCCGCCGCCCAGGCAGAGGCGGAGGCTGCCGCCTCTGCTAAGTTGAGGAAGAAAAAGGGTGTTAGTAGGAAGCAAAAGTTAGCAGCTAGGTTATTGAGGGATGAGGAGGATGATGAAGAGAAGTTTCTAGAAGGTTATGATGATGATGATGATGAGGTGGAAGAAGGTGAAGATGGTGGGAGGAAACAATGTGGCAAGATTGTGACTCAGCTGGTAGGAGAGCCCGAAGAATCGCAGTTGCCTCGGTGGAATTTACGGTCTATGTGGCAGTTAGCTTCAATATTGAATTTCTTGAATGTATGTATGTTTGAAGGTGAATAAAGTTTGTAACTTTATGTTGATAAATGGTTGTTTACTTACTTGTTTTGTTTTGTGGGGTTGTAGGTTTTTAGGCCTTTGTTGAATATTAGAGTGGAGTTTTCAGCTGAGGAATTTGAAACAGCATTGATTTCTCCAAATGATACACTTGGTGATATACACATGCCATTGCTAAAGGTTGGTGAATTTGTTCTAACTTCAGTTGCTTTTTGGTGCAATTTTGAGCTTTTTATGTGCTCAGTTGGGTGCTGCCTTCTCACTTAACTGTAGTTGTTCTTGGTGCTGTGGTGACTCCTTTTACAAAGCTGCCAAGTTTTATTTGTGAACCTTTAAATTTACTCTAGAAAGTTGACTTGCATTATCTCCTGCTTGATATCAGAAAAGAGTGTATGCCCCATTTTTAAAACTAGCATTCTCTGCTCTCCTGTGTCGTTTTCTTCACTGGGAGTGAGGATGCCTGCAAAGTTTGCACCTTTTAACCTTTAATGCTGTTAAAAGGGCTGTGGAACTATTTGAGTAGAGAAATACTGATTTTCTGTTATATATTGTGCAAAGTCCTTGAATCTGTATGAAAATGTTTCTCAAGAAGCATGTAGGATTAACTTTAAAGTGACTTTTTACATGCATAACAATGCAGCTATACCTTGGGATATATGCAGATTGGTCTAAATTTACTTAAGTGGCTAGAATCAGTTAGAGAAGCATCGTTTTCAATCTCTTTCTGGTGAAGGAGTTGTGTCTTTTGTGGACCTAATCCTTAGATGTATGTCTTTGCTCTTTGGTCCAACAAACATGCATTCAACTGGGAGGAGGTTGGGATAAGTAGTATAGCTTATTACACGGTGCTGACATTGCCCATAAGTGCTGTTTATCAGAATTGCGTACTTTTGAGCAGATTAAATATTAACCTTAAATGAAAAAAGTTTTGTATGTATTTAAAGTTAGTGGAAGAAGTGTGTGACAGGCATAAATTTTTTTACTATGAAGATATCTCTTTTAGGATCCAGGTCATCCTTCCTGAAATTGATATACGGAAATCTCAGCCTATAATGGTCCAAGTTGTTGCAAATGTGGGATTTCACTGGGTTGTTGTTGTTGTTGTTGTTGTTGTTGTTGCAAATGAGACCGAGAGAAACTAAATGGAGAAAGTTAATATAACATATTAGCAGTATTTTGCTGATCTGGATCTCTTCCTGACTTTTCTGCAGAGTGCAGACCATGTTAGTGGCCTAATGGGTTGTAAAACCTTTTATGATATAGATGTTAGAAACCAAATAGCTGGCGTTCTTTGAGTTGGGCATATGTCCTGCTGATTTTGACATAACCAAAGAAGGATCCATCATGTTTGGTCCTGCTCGTGATGGAGAAATGCTGTCTTGTGTGCATATAAGTACTGCTCTTGTTCCATGTTTAGTCAGGTTAAACTTAACTCTTTTGAGGAAGGTGGTGTAGCGTTTGAGGGGTTTGCTGGAGAAATTTCATGTGTGACAGATTAAGTATTCGAAGGAGGACTCCCTATTTTTATCCAAGTAAATATGATACTCTTTGAAGGAACAACCAAAAGAAGGATGGCTTACGTTTGGAGTGAACATGCTTGACAGATTAGAAAAATCATCCCATGCTTGACAGATTAGAAAGTCTGCATTCAAATCCACCATTTTACTAGGCACACGATCTTTGCCTCCTTACTTTATCCCCATTCTCATTGTCCTTGAGCTTTACCTTAACATTGTTTTACTGGTTAAGAAGATTCTTTTCTTTCCTCTAGCTAAATTTTATGTTCTATAGGGAGGCTACTCAAGAGACATAATTTTCTCTCCTTGAGCTTTTTGTTTAAAGCAGTGATTCCAATATTTCAGTGAAAAAACTCAATAAAAGGAAAGATAATTGAATGATTTGAATCACCAGTGATACATGTATATAGCATTTTCTTTCCTAGTAATTGTACTAACGTTTTTGTAACTTGATTTGCTTGAAATACTTTGACATTGAATTCTACCAATGTATGGTTTTTCTGTTTTCTTATTTCTATTTCTTTTCCTGTCTCTGTAGGCAATCCCACCGGTTACGCGAATGGCACTTGGACACAATACATGGATTACTGTTTTGTGCAGGAAATTAAGAGATTGGTGGCATTGGGTAACTTACCATTTAATCAGACCGAGTGAGCTTTTGTTGTGCATATGCTTAAATAGTTAACTGATAAGTTTCTGCAGGTCGCAGAGGGGGAACTACCTATAGTTGCTGCACAAGGGTGAGTAACATATATTTTTGTTCTTGAAGTGCATTTAGTTTGTGTATGTACTTATCAAAAAAAAGTTCGTGTATATTAACAAGTACCTTTGGAGTTACAGGGCTGAAATTGAAGCTTATAGTGCACTAGATCCTGCAGTTCGCGTGGTGATTTTGAAAGCATTATGTGATATTCGTGTTGAGGTATTCCGAATCTAAATCTTTTTTCTCCGTTATTCCTGCCACCTGCGGGTTATCATTCCTGCCACCTGTGGGTTATCGATGATTCTTGAAGGCTAATGATTTCTTAAACCATCTTTGGTCCCATTCTCATAAAAGTATGTATTATACTCAGGAAAGATGCTAGAGTTGTACTAGAGTTGTCCTTAGACAGTTTTTAGGAAACTTATCCAGAAAAGATTTTTTTTTCTTTAAAAAGGAAAATATCTATTTGAGTTGTCAGCTATGTTGCTCGGACTCAGGTGCGGGTGTCGGATACGGGTATGGATCTCTAGATGTCGGATTCTTCATGATCTAAATTTTAAGATTCTTGGGTACGGATTTAGGTATGGATACGGGTGCGGGGATTCGGCAAAAAATAATTCTAAAAATAGAGTTATAAAACCTAAATTATGAGATATTATGGGGAAAACTTGAGGAGAAAATATGATCGAGAGTAGAATCTTGGAAGGATATAAAAGGAAAAGGAGTGACATAGAAATTTCTATATACAAGTTATTCCATTTTTTTCAATTTCGCCATAGCTTTTGTTTTGATTACATAAATCATTGAATCTGTCATGAATTTCTCCCTCGATTTAGGTCAAAGTACCCAAAAATTGGTTAACCAGATCGGCTACGGATCCCACACTCACATCCATGTCGTCATCTGAAAATTTTAAATTAGATGCGCATTTGAGGTCCAAATATGGTTGTTTATTGTGCAGCAAGAAGATATTCGTAACTACATGGACGAAAACTTGAAACAAGGTGTTCACCTCTCACTTTTCCGGAAAGAACGTATTGGCGGTGATTCTCATGGAATTTCTTACTGGTAAGATAACTTCAGTCACAATGCTTCCATGTTTCTTAGATATTGCACATAATAGCGACAATGTTGTTATAGGCTCGCTTAAAGCACGCGTAAGTACTGAAGCTCAGTGAAGTCCCGGTTGCGCTTCGCCTCGCTTAATTGGCGCATTAGTGTGAGCGTCAAGGTGCTAAAGCATGTGCACCTGCACCTATGAGTTTTGTCTTTAAAAGAACAACTTCATACATAGTTTAACTATAGTTCTTCCATTCTTTTCTCCAAATAATACATTTTTCTGTTTATATTTACATTATCTTGTATCACATTTCTTATTCTTTAGTATTTTTTATTCGTTGGCGCTTTTCTTTGCTAAAGCCCACACTTCAATTAGTGCTTTGTGCTTAAAGATCCAATAGACTTTGATGCTCTTTTGCGCTTTTTGCTTACTTTGAATAGGGACTTTTATAAGTTCTCACAGCACTTGGCGGAGAATAGTATTTTCTCGTGGTCAATGCTCATTGCTAAAGTCTGTTTTTACTTCATTTGCAGGTATGAGGATGATCCCATCATTGGGCATCGACTCTACCGAGAGATTAGAAAGATCGAAGTCAAGAAAGGAAAGGGCAAGAATGTGCAGCCAATACCTAGCTCATGTTACCAGTGGGAAACTGTTGCAACTAATTTGGACGAATTCCTGGATGTTTCTGTAAGTTCTTATCATGGTCAATCGCTTATATTCTATCCATTTTGTTTTAGTTTTCAAAAAATAATGCTGGAAAGATCGCCGGAAAGTCCTTACATCATTAGTTATTGAGTTTTCAATAATTTTACTGTATTAACTTTTAATTTCGTTTTCTTTTCCTCTATTTGTGAATGCTTTGTATATTGTGAGTAACTTAGATTTTTAGTCGCAAACTAGATACTTCCTCTGTCCCAATTTATGTGATATAGTTTGACTAGGGATGGAGTTTAAGAAAGAAATGAAGACTTTTGAAATTTGTGGTCTAAAACAAGCCATAGGTTTTTGTGTGGTTGTAAATCATTTCATTAATGGTGAAGGGGAAGTTTTAAGTTAAATTATTTCTGAATATAGAAATGTTTCATTCAGTTATTTCTTAAAAAAATAATAATATAGAAATGTATCATTCTTTTTGGAACAGACTAAAAAGGAAAGTGTATCACATAAATTGGGACAAAGGGAGTATTTATTAAAAAATAGAAGTTATACTGGTTAATAAGAAACAAGGATATCTACTTAGAAGATGAGAATGTAAGGGGCCATTTGGTTGGAGGGATTAAGTGGGTTATTCCGGTATGAAATTTGGGAATTAATCAGTCCCGTGATTGGTTGAGGGTATTATGTGAAACCAGGAAAAATGATTATCTATCCCATATAGAAGGGGAGATACATAATCTTAGTTATAATCCCAGGATAACCTGGATTTGAACCAAACGACTCCTACGGGTATAATGGGAAAAGGGGAAAATTAAACTAACTTAGCAATATTTTAGATACTAGACATAGAGTAGGTAGTAGTAGGGGTGTATATTCACTTTGCAGTTTGGTTCTATATTACCTGGATTGATGTTTCAATTTTTGGTTTCGAAAAAATGCAATCTTATCCAGACCCAACTAGGTTCGGTTTGGTTTTTCTCCATTCAGTGTGTGGTGCAAAATAAATTTCAAAGAAAAAGCAGTCACGTCCATGGAAAATTGTCTTTGGTGGTCTAATAATCAAACTCTAAGCAAATGCATTTTTGTCCTATCCCTAAAAAATTATTATTATTTGGAAATGTGGTTGGTTGGTTATTAACTTATTTCCTTTATTAACTGGGTTGATAAGTAGTCTACTTAAATCTGGGCCAAAAGGCATTTCTTTTATGATAATTGCAGTCTGAATAATTAACTGTTCAATTCACGTCGTGAGGCAGTTTTAGCCAACACTAGGAAGGAAACGTATTTGAGGCAAGAAGATATTTGGAAACAAGATGATATACAGATTCTGAATGATCTTGCTTGATTTTTTCTTAAAAGTAATTAGTTGCCTGATTGTCTTTGTGCTAGTTTAGACACAAACTTGTAAAACCATGAAAAACTCTAGCTTTTATTTATCTATCAGTTTTTTGAATTTTTGTTGTGATGAGCCATTGCATGCATAGGACATGGATGCTTCTGATGCCAAAGAAGTCTGTCTTAGGAAGTAACTATTGAGTTTTAAGTGCTGATAAGATATTAACATTTAATGTGTAGATCAATGAGAAAAGAGAAAAAGCTGTGGGTCCTCGTTAACTTTATCAGTTGTAGGACCTTTTGTCTTGAATGGAGGGGGTCAAGCATTGAAATAATACTGCACATTACAAAGTGTATCATGTACAAACTTCCTCCCTGTAACGAGCTAATGAAATCGAGAACTCTTCAACTATCAAAGCCATAACCTATTTAACACAAGAAGAAGTTTTCGAACAGTTCCCATGATATAAATGGTGCAAATAGAGATGATTGTTGTCTTCAATTCCTTCTATACATATTTGCTTTACATCTGCCTCTTGTCTACCTATTATGTCGAGTCAGGCAGACTTCATGCACCATCAGCCAAGAAGAAAAGGCGACCTTTTTATGATCTGTAGTCTCCAAATCATTTGCAAGCCTGTTGTGAAACTTCTATGTAGCAATTGATAAGATTTGATAGAATGACTTCACAGTGCATTGACTGTTTTGTGCACTCCGTAACAGAGAGTTGAAAGATCGAGCTACCCCAACACTCTCTCCTCTGTCTCTCTCTCTATCTCTCCGTCAGTAATTTCTTCTAAAATAGGTTGTCCACCCTTTTTTAGAAGAATTGTGGCGCTTCATTAATTATTTGCGCTGAGAAAATGTCATCATCAGAGAGCAGACTGCATACACATTTCTGTTCTGCATTGAACTAATTGTTGCTGCTGTATCTGCTGGAAAATTAAATTTGGAACCAGAAATCAAATGGTGGTTCAGAATTAAAAGGGATATTTCCCCGGAAAGATATCCATAAACTGGCTTACAACCTACAGAAAAGGGAAATTTGAGTTTCGAACCTATTGTGCAGGAATCTTTGGAGAAACGCATTGTGGATAAGCCTACAAACTGTTGAACCTTGTCGAATCATGAAACATACCAAATAGGCCATGGTCTTGTATATGATTGCGTCCATCATATACAAGGGTTTGCAGTTTTAAACCCTTGTCATTAACTTCGTGCTTTTGAGTCCTCCAGGTTACATGTTTCCTGCTGAGAAACCAATGGTTACACTCTTCTACCCAGAAGATGAGAAATGAAGTTGCGTGTCTTTTCTATTTTTAGCTCGACAGTGCAGATGACATGGAACGTAATTCTTACGATTTAGAACCATAAATTCTTTGTCGTATTTTGAATTCTATTCTACTGCAAGTTGTCACTATACTTGTAAATTTTTCTTGCTCCAAAGTAACAATTGGGGATGATCAAAACCAGATGCATCCATTTATGTTATCATGCCGCATTTATCAGCTATCTGATGTGCACTGGAAGTGATAATGGACTATTGCTGAAAGGTTGGTGAGGCGCTGGCTATGATACTAGAATGCTGCTTTAAGATTTCAATCTGAATCTTATTGTGTAATCAGATTGTGTTTTAGCAGCATAGAGAAGTGTGAGTGAGATGTGAATTGTTGGTGGAGTGGAATAGGCAGTGACAGTAACATTGTTTCTTTGTTGTTTATGGTTTGTGAAGGAAAGATGGGGATGAGGGAGACCATGAATTATATGCTGACATGGGCTTTATTTCCTCGGCAATGTATCTGAGGGATTTGCCTGCGATTCATAAATTTTGCTTCTTTTATTTGTGCTGTTAAAAGTTGGTATACCAATCGTTGTTGGTGCCGACATGGGTTCTTTTTTCATGACGAAGCTTTTGAGGAATTTACCTGTAAGTGAAAAAGTGAAATTTAGTGCTCTCTTTTAGAAATTAGAATGTAAATCCAAGTTCAGCAATGAGCTTTAACCACTAGTCTTTCTTTTTCATTTCTTAATATCATCCTTTGCCTTCCTGATCTTGTGGGGATTGACTTCTGTTTTTGTCATGTGTGTTTTAAGATTTTACAAACTTTAATTGACAAGACTAGAAACCTCAACAACAACAACAACAACAACATCATACCCAGTGAAATCCCACAAAGTGGGCTCTGGGGAGAGTAGAGTGTACGCATATCTTACCCCTACCTTGGGAGATAGAGATGCAGTTTCTGATACCCTCTGCACAAGGACAAGCAATTTGGTGACAACAACTTAAATTTGAAGTGAATTAACAAAGTGTGTGTAGGTGTATATGTGTATACTGTGCAAAAAACGCACACCCCACTGCGTTAAATCTGGTAAGGCTGAGTATAAGCGGAAGTAGCTTTACAGTTGGTATGACGTGTGTGTGTTTTCATTGCTGGATTGGTTTTATTTGAATCAGTAAGCTTTTCAGATGAACCTTGCAATTTTCATCTGTAAAATTTCCCCTCCCTACTAAAATGAAGCAATTTGAAAGTTGTAACCACCTTTTTGATTTGAGGACATTAATCCCAGCTTAATACCATCACTTTCCCCTTAACACTATTTGATGACCCAACTCATTTGCTTCGTTTGTTCTCTATTTCCTTTCTCTTTTTATTTCCTACAACACTATTGTCTCATTGTGAAGTACCTTCTCTATGACTACAGGAGAAGCTATTCTCGAGTAAAAATAGAACAGAGGCTTCTGTTGGAAAGAAGTTGAAAAATGACATGCTTCCTGAGGTTGAAAGGGTCCACAAGGTAATCTATGATTCATTGTCCCGAGCTCTGAGCTGTTCTGTTATCCAATGCCTTCATATTATGGGACTGGGGGTATTGAGATTGTGTTTTGTGCAGAGGAAAGAGAAATTGCTGAAGAAACAACATAGACAGGCATTGATGCTTGATAACATGCTAAATATGGATGGTCTTGCTGGTGGGCGCTCCTTGCGTGATAGGAAGCGCGTGACTTACACATTTGGTAAGTGCACATTACTTTGTCCTGCTTATGTGGTGGTTAAGTATTTGTTGTCTAATTGGGCATTGGTTATTGCTCAGATGATTATGATCGGTCAATTAATGAGGCTATCAAGATAACCAAGTAAGGATGATTTTTTATTGGCTAGTCTCCCTGTCTGAGTCATTAGTAATATGCTGACATGTTTGTTCTTTCCTGTCTCACGTCAGGAATGGTCAACCATCCGCAGAACCACCTACTTTGAGGAGAGAAGCTTCTATGAAGCATGAAACTTCTATAAATGGTGGATTGGATAGTCCTCCACACTTGTCTCAACGTGTGTCTTTCAGAGTGCATTCTCCTAAATCACCCGAATACGATGAATATGACGAAGACCAACAAGATGAACAATTAGATCGAAGGTATTTGCTCCATATGTTTTGAGATCTCTTTGGGTCTTTCCTTCAATGACTAATTGGTACTCTTCATACTTGTAGCAACCGTAGGAGGCAGAGACCCCAACGCTATTCTGCATCAGAGTTTATTGAAGCATTATCCGAGAATGAGGCAGATCCTGACAGTGATGACGATATAATGGGTGAAGCGGTTTATGATGACGAATATTTGAGGAAACGAAAACAGCAGAAGATTTCAAGTAGCTCGGAAGGAGATGATGAGTACCATTGGGATGAAGAAAATCCTGAAGATGAAGAAGAGGAGGATGAAGATGAAGATTCCCCAAGTGCTAGTGAGGAGAGCGATGATGAGCCACCGAGTCGGAGATTTAAGAAACTTCCGGGCCGCACAAGAAGAGAAACCAAGTTGAGGTCAGTGGGCAACCTTCAGTCAGGTTTAAGACGAAGTAACAGGGCAACCAGAAACCGCATCAATTATAGCCATTTAGAGATGTCAGAATCAGAGACCGAGTCAATGCAACCTGAGAAGTCAAATGGATCTGAAGAGCACTATGATGATGCAAGTGATAATGCAGATTTCTCAATGGGTAGTGAAGACACGGAGGAAAATAATGAGAATGAGAATGACAATGACAATGAGGAGGTGAAAGTTGAGCAACCGGTTGATGATGTGCCATTTGAGATGGCAGCGGCAGATCAAAATGATGTACCAAAGAGAACAAGCAGTCCAGATCAAGATGATGTTGAAAGTGGACGGAAACCGCGCTTTCTTGATCTCAATGAGCTTGCCCCAGGTTCTGGATTCGACGATGGTCCTAATTCAGAGATGAAAGATGAAGGTGCAGATGACTTCTGATGTCTTACCCTGAGATTCTGTTGCGTGTAGTTTGGTCTTGCAAGCTGATTATATGATAGTTAAGTCTGAAAATACTGTGGCCACTCCACGATAAAAGCAAAGGAGTTTCCCATGGAAAATTTTGGCAACTGTGATGCAGTTTGTTTATCCTTAGTGGAGCTAATCGGAACTGAGAAAATTATGTAGATTGAGTAGTCAAATTTTTTAGCATATCTGCATTCACCTATGAGGAGTGGTGGGGAAATTCGGTTAGAGTTTCCTTTCTTGTTCGCTGTACAATAACATTATTACTAATACTGTAACAGAAATGTCGCTTTTAGATGCTTAGAATCATTAATGTAGTTAGATGCTTGGTGCCATTTTCCTCCCGAGTCTGATATGTTGAGTATGAGTGGGTTCCAGGTAAGTTTGTAATATGCTTGCACGATAATGTTCTCCAATTTTGGGTTTATGCAAAAAAGGTAGTTTGATAACCTTATACAATTCCCATATTGGAGCATCCCACCATTAATGGCAATTACAGTTGTGACCAGAACCTTCTGTGTTACGGCTAGTCTTCCTTTTCTCTGCTGTGTGTTTGCTAGTTTCACTATCTGTTTGTGTTGAGAGATTCAGAAGGCATTTCTTTGCATCTTCTTTCCAAGATTTTGGGCATACAATATGAATAGAGGCTTATTTGTCCAGGTTGGAATTGCACATAACTTTCCTAAGCTAAAGATGCGAGTGCTGTCAAAAATCTGTCAATTTTTGACTGTATTTGTCTGTCTTTACCAACTGCAATTCAAATTTCCAGTGAAAGAAACCTCAGCCATCAGAACCTCTGCAACAACATATGAAAATTCCCGGCTTGCTTGAACACCAAAATCTGTTTGTGTTATAAAAGATGGTGTACTATCGTGGATTGTAAAACATCTTTCTAGCTTTAGTCCTACGATGTTAGTACGGTTACCAGGGCTCTGTATTTCTTTTTCTGTTCGTTTGTGACAACAGACCAGCTAGTGAAAATAAGTACAGAACATAAATTACTAAACCAAACCATCTATAAAGGACGGATAAGAAATACAAATAGCATGAACGCAAAATAGTAATCGCATGGAATTAACTTGTTAAAGGTTCTAATTTACAGCGACGCAAAACTAAAGTTTAGGGAGGGTGTTACTAACTACTATTACAGAAGTCCTAACATTTACGGAGTACCCTTGTACATCTAAAAACTTATACTACTACATAATTAGTCTAAGCTAAGACTACCAAGTTTCAAACCCAAGTGCCTCTCAGAAGAGGACGAATTGAAGTAGTTTCACCAAAAGTCCTGACCAAATCCGAACAAGACGGATCATGTTCATACTCTGCTTCTTCACCTCCTTCAGTTTCCGTCTTCAGTTCCAATCCCAACTCCTCTTCTATATCATTAGAAGCAGATATCAGCAAAAACTCACACCCTTCATAGTTCAAAAAATCCGGTGGGTCCGCTGGATGATACCTCAAGTGCCCAAATTCACCTTGCAAATGTGCTGGGAATGTCGCTTTCCTCTTATTTTGCAGCCCCCTAAACTGCGATCCACTTCCATGTTGTTCCGGGTTCTTGATTTGAATCAGAAATGACCCTTCTCTCTTTATGTTCAACTCCTCCTGAGGTTCATTTTTCTCATCCTCAGCTGGAAATTCAAGCTTGTAAACCAAATGAGTATGCACTCTCTTCTTTGGATTATGCTTCAATATTCGATAAATTCCTTCTCCTACAGCTCTAGCTGGGGCAACTACACGGTGTCCTCTAGTTGAGGTGTCGTATTCTTCACCCTTTAGAGCTGCTTTTACATCGTCAATTTTCGTCGTTACCATTTCGACGAAACCCCAATAAGGACGGTGCCCTGTTTTCTTACTAGGATCAGGTAGACTTTTCCTCCCCATTACAATGAGCCGAAGCAAAGGTTCTTTTTCAATATTAACTTCTTGCTTACCATTTCCTCCTTCAGCGCCCGAATTCTCCTTATTTGAGGAAATGTCACGGTTGGGTTTTTCAGGGTCTATGTGGGAACCGAGTTCTTTACCTTCTTTGCCGGAATGAGGATCTTGTTTGACTTCGATGGAATGTTCGCCTGATTCAGGACGGAGTACGATGTATAAGCGTTGGACATCGTTGGGGTTATGTGCTTCTTGTTTGCCAACTTTTGGTCGGTAAAAGAAGAATATTTCACCTCTTTCCTGCACCAATAATTGTGGAAATTAATCATCTTTATGTCACGAACTTGTGGGAACATACTACATATATTTGTAAGATGGGCGAATACGTAGACAGTCCCCTAAATTTGTATGTATGTTATTAGATATTCCAACTGTGATGTATTATAATTGAATACTTAAATACATGATAAAAGTCTTTTTCATATTTTCAAGCGAGCATATTTTCAAGCGCCCCTTATTTAGACAGGTTAATCTTATTATATATTTCCTATAGGACTTGACATTTATATAACCAAGTTTTTAAACCTCAAAAATACATTCTTCCTATTCAAAATCGAGTATTTAAAAGTTTTATGTAACAAAGTAAACCTTTTTCTCCATGTAATCCCTCATAAAATGGAGTAATTACTGAATGCTTTATGCTTAGTGTGAAGGCTATGTTCTTTAGGAATTAGCATACTGACTTAAAGTTTAAATTATCCAGCGATAACAAATAAATTTATTATGAAGGAGAATATTAAAAAAAAGTGAAGAAAATCGTGTTTCTTGATTATATTAACTAAAACAAAAGTTAACAGCCTTTATATAGACTTTAGTAGTCGAAAAAGTGAAGTGGGAAAATGTGAATTTGAAACTATTGTCAATTTGAAGTGGAAAAGATTTATACTTATGGTTGATTCACAATCGACCACAATTGCAGAAGGTTAGTTGAATTCAAATTCAAAATATTTGGTCAAGTTAAATATTACAATTCTATCCAATATGATTATCTCGTTGATGGAATAATTTAGCTTTTAGAGTTAAAAAGTTGTTTAATATTTGAAGGATCAACCAATATTTATATTTATACTTTTATAATAATGTAAATATATTACCACCTATAATAATGTAAATATATTACCACCAATTGAAATATGCTTTGAGGTTTGCGACTAATTGAAGCTAATGCGTATACTTTAAATGTTAGCAAATTTACGGTGGGTGCTTGAAAACACGCGATTTTTTTTCAAACTATCAATTTTTTTGAACTAAAAATGTCTAAAAATACACTTCATTATGTACTCAAGTGCTCAATTAAAAGAGTATTGAGAGTATAATTATGTCTAAAAAAATATTGATATATTTCAGGAGCTATCAATGTATTTACTCCTTCCGTCTCAAAATATTTATCTTCCTTACTAAAAAATACTTATCTCAAAATATTTATTGTTTTTATTTACGCAAGATAATATTAAGTAGTTTTTTCCCATTTTACCATTGCATTAATTATATCACTAGGCTGATTTTGTGAGTTCACATACCAACATTTAAGAGATCTTATCATTAACGAAAATGAGTAAATATTTATTGAGGAGAGAGAATATGATGAAATATACTCCCTCCGGATAAAAAATTGTCCACTTTGCCTTTTTTTCTCGGGTAAAAAAAGTGTCTATTCATCAAATTAAAAAAAATCAAGAAAGAATTAATTTTATTTTTTTAAAATTGCTCCTATTAAGTGTTATATGATCAAATCCCAATACTTATTTAATTAGAAATAATTTAATCAAATTATCTATTTTTATCTTGGAGTTAATATTTTTTTAAGCGATGTGTAAATAATTAAGTGAACTTTTTTTTTTTATCCGAAGAGAGTAATATGTAAGAGGGTAAAAATTAAAATAGTCAAAATGCTACTCTTATAAATACTTTCTGCATGCAAGACGGAGGGAGTAAGCTATGAAAAATTAAAGGCAGACAAGTACCTGAACTTGAACGTTGGATTCAGTTTTGGTCTTCGATTCCTCGCCTTGTCCCATGGCTGAAATTTTGTCTTGGAAAGCAGCAACGGCTGAGTGAGTTGAGAGAAGTGAGATTTTAAGATAAAGTCCAGAGAACTCTAGTTAATTATTAATTAATATATAGTTAATGGAGGGAGAAAAGGTTAAGACCACGTATGCTCCGTGCTAATGATACGTGTTGCTCATTTTGCGCATCTTACTATCCACGTTTCAACTAGTGAAACGCTGTCTTAACAAGCTTAACTGCAGCACACCAGGTCAGCAGCTAAGGCATTTGAAACATATGTAATATTATAAACTAGTTTCGTAGAAATGGAGAAAAGCTGAGTTAATTCCATCCAAGTTTAGAAAATTTTCTATAAAAATCATTTTTATTTTATTTAGGACAATAAGATCACTCAAGTATTATTATTTTTCTAAAAAAAATACCTAAACACCTTAAAAGCTCCATTCTCTTCTAATTGGCATATTATATCACTAAAGACCCACTTTTTTTTATTTTTATAATAGATATATTTAACTCATTAAACTCATTTAACTAAATTCATGTTTTATAATCAATTAAATATGACATGGTTAGCGGCAAAAGAATCAAATCATACTTTCTATAAGAATCAAATCATACTTTCTATTAAGCCACTTTTTTTAAATCTATTTTTTTAATCCCAATTCAAATATATTATCTTTTAATTAAAATTAAAATTTAAGTGATGTAATCTTTCTATTCAAATTCAAGTTTTTTCAAATATCATATTTTTTTTCACATTAAACGACATATTCTTTCCACCTTAAAATAGAACTACACATATAATACAAAGATTACATTCGTAATGGGATAATTTTTTTAAAAATCTAATTATATTTAAAAAAATAAAGTTAGTTTAAAATTTTCCTCTTTATTTTTAGTTATTTGTTCTTATATATGTAGTTTGTAATTTTTGGCATTTCCATCTCCATACCATTGAGGTCTTTTTATTTCTCATGCAAAGAGGTACATAATTCACTACTATAATACTTTATTTTATGAAATTATATTATTACTCTTATTTTTTATTTTGAAATATTATACTATTAGTCTTATATGAAATATAATTTATTCTTAATTTATTTCATGTTATGATATAGATATTCCAACTTGTCATGTTAATATCTATCAATATATTAAACTAAAGCTTTAAATTAACTCAAATTCAATTTTTTTTTTTAAACTTATATACAGATTTTTAAAACTCTCTTTTAATTCTAATTCATTTAGATTGCATGATAGTTTGTTCCTTTGCCGCTTTTTAACCGAGTCATATTTGATTGGATATAAAATATGAACTTGATTAAATGAGTTTGATGGGTTAAATATGTCTAGTAGTAAAATTAAAAAAATTAGACGTTAGTGACATGACATGCCAACTAGAAGAGGAGGCATTTGAGGTGTTTAGGTACTTTTTGAGTAAAAATAGCGATACTTGAATGACTTTATTGTCCTAAATGAAATAAAGTGACTTTTATAGAAATTTCTCTAAATTGAGTGACTATACAAGGAATTAACTCTAGAAAAACTTCTATAGAGGAAGGAAAGGTAATAAAATATTGAAGATACAATTTGGAAAGGCAAAGAAAACAAAAGCACTCTAAGGGTGTGATTTAGGGTCAATAAATGAGAGGAAAATTATTTAATCTTTTGTTTAAATTCTAGTGAAAGCAAAATTCCCTTTTATTTATTTAAAATTTTAATAGGTAGAGTTATCTGATATTTATATTAGTGAAAGATAACAAGTACCTAGTAAAATAGTCAAGATATGTGTAACCATCCTGATACAAGAATTGGAAAGGAAAGCATTAGAAATGCTGCAAAATTGAAGAAAAAAACAAATATGATTCTATGATTGCTTCTTTCCTTTCAGATAATAATCCAATTAATGCAAATAACCATATTCTTAGAAGAGTTTAATTAATTTTTTAAAGCTTGTTTGGTTTCTCGCTCTAGAAAAAGTTAACCCGACATAAAACTCTATGTTATTAATGCGATGTTTGGCTATGGTATTTCGTACATATGGTTTGCTCAGTACACGTTTGAACAGAGAAAGGAAATATCGACTTTCCATGCCATCTTGTTTTTCTATTCCAAATCCCATTTAAGTAAATTACTTGCATTAAGAGAATTAAATATGAAGTCTATGCTCAACCACTTACAAAAATTCGTCAAACATTCAAAACATGCTTTTCGTGCAATCTTGATTTCTCTTAACATGCTTGTAAGCTCATTTTCAAAATCATTCGTCTTGGAGTATGCTATCATCACAGATTCACAGCTAATAATAAGATAGAAGATTGGGAAACATTAAAATTTGAACGCCAATTCAGAAGAAAGAAAGAAAAAACAACTTCAGCCCACAAAGGGGGGTGGGGATTTTGGACTTCGATGGTAACCCCCATACTATTCCAATTCTATTGCGGTCCACCAATTTTATGCACTACTACAACATACAATTTTTTTTTTAATTGGTGCAACTGTCATTCTCCTTTTGAAATGGAATGAATAGCCAATAGCCATTGACCTCAACGTCAATGTTTTTTGTCACTTCAAAATAGTCCTTTTCATGTTTCAAAATCAACCATGGTCACCAGATAATAAGCATCAATTACCCCACATTTCCACAACAACCCCACAACAACCGCCCTTGCCTTTAGCATTATAATTTGATGGCCAGTAACATCTTATAATTTGATGGCCAGCAACATCCTTTTGCACATTGAATAAGTCAACCATATACCAAAAAGACAACCCAAAATTCATGGAAAAAGAATCTTAGGAGAAATGGTAGGAACTTCAAGCAAAATTGAATAAACTTGCATTGAATCTCAATCTCTGATTGTCTGCTATGTAGGATAGCTATAAAAGTATGGATTTGTTCTCCCTGCACATGTATGTCCCTACTTCTATACATCCACATATAATCTTGAACATGTATAAAAGAATTGGAAGAAAAAACTCAAAAAGAGAGAAGGTAGAGATGACATTTAAAAGAATTTCAAGGGCCCCTAAGCAGCCCATATCATATCTAAAACCGAGTTTTCCAGAAAGTTTACAGACACTGGTTTCTAAACAGCAAAACTTGTTTAGACTCTTTCCTTGATCAATTCTCAGTCACCCTTCTCTTTGTATCTAGTTGTCATCTCATGTCGCAGCACTCGGGTCGCCCTGGCTGTTGCAGTTTGTTCCACAAGCAGATCATCTGCCTAGGTGACTGGTAATGGGCTGAATAATAATCATTTACACATCCAGATTGGGAGAACTTCAAGCTGTGTACATATTGCACAGGTCTTGAGCTATTGAATTTCTCAACCCACATTCCCATGCTCACGTCCTCCATCTTGAACAACTGCAAGTCAGGGAGCTTCATTAGATATTTCATTAAAACCGACACCGACAGAAGGGAAGCAAGAAATTATGTGTGTACCTTTAAGTTATGTCTATCAAACTCTGAGACGATGAAGTTAGCAATGTCTGATGAAACTACGTAGCCAGGTCCATTTGCATAAGCCGGATAATCTTCTTCTGGCCATTCCTGAGATACAAGGGCGACAAAATGAGATACTCAGATTTCGTAGAACTCAAGAAGGCCACAAAAATTAAACCTAAGAGTATTATTGAGACAATTTGGATGGAGAAGGCAAAAACCAGACAACATCCAGAAACTACTCCAAGAAGACAACCGATTTGGTTAATGTATTTGTCGTGAAACTAGTCATCCTTCACCCAAATACCCTCCATTATTTCTATTGAGATAACTCACTTAACTCAAGCATTTTGATCATTCACTATCATGTGGCTACTGTGTAGTTCTCATTAAAAAAAGAAGCGTAAGAAACAATGCACTGATATAACTGCATTAGGAGTCAAGGCTAAAACTATCCAGCAGCATTTGGATCTTCTAATACAAGGTAAAGACTTTACTTTGAGGAAAAAACGCACAAGAAGATCCAAACTGTTACCTCATATGTCACTGCCCATTTACCACTACGTAGGGGTTTATGGTGGTAATTGATATTTCCAATATACAAGCTCCTATTTTCAGGCACTTTGTTTACTTCCTTGATAACTGCATCTATTCTCACAAAGGTATCATCATCGCACTTCATGATATTTTTGGCAGATACTACACGGACCTGCAAAACAACCAAACATATAAATGAGATAAACTTTTGGGTACAGAACTAATGAAATATTCAAGGGCAACTCCAGTAACGTACCCCATATTCACATATGGCAACTGTTTTCAGAACCACGAGGTCATAGTGATCCACATAAGGAACAATGACAATGTCACCAAAAAATTCTGCTTCTTTCTTTAGCTCGACATTTACCTCCTTTCTTGCATGCTGTCAAAATCCATTTCAAGATAAAGTCAACAACTTAACAGTACAAACACCAATATTAATAGCAAAAGATATTTCCAATAGGTCCATATGCTACCACCAATATGTCAACCTACCAATGCAACAAAGAATCGAGCCACAACAGTTGAAGATTTGATTAGCTGATGCTGCATCCAAGACCTCCTTATAGCCATTCGCTCAGCAAAATGATTACCAGCAGAAAGAATACCAATGAACATATCGACAGGCTGATCAAGGAGAGGGGGTGCCTTCCATCTGCTTGACATATCAAGATGTCTCTGAGGTGCAAAATTGGGATGTGTTGCTGGCAAGGAGGCAGCAAACACCGAATCAACATCAATGTCACCGTTCAAGTACAAACCAGTGGCATCCTCAAGGGCAAATCCCTAACAGCACCAAGAAAGAACCTTGAGAACAGTCCAATTCAATAATCCAGTATGAACAGGAATGTAATAATTTGTTACTCACAGTTCGATATGGAAATGAGGTCACATGCCTCCCATCAACATTTATATGATAACCCTCAAAGCCAGCACTAAGCGTTAGCACAAATAACTTATCCTCTGCAAATGGGAATGGCCAATCAATAGACATCTTCTTTGTGCGCCCTGTAATAAGCCGGTTTAACCACCATGATGACTTTGATTGCTCAGAATGATTGTCGTCATTATCTCTAATCCACTTCTCACACTTAACCTGTCTATCAACTGCAAAAAAGCCCTATACATTAATCTACTTCACAATACAACAGATAATATAACTCACAATGCATTCTCAGTTAATCTTTTCCCTTCAATACTTTAAAATCAATAGTCAAGCTTTTAATAAATGCATCACCATTAGCTCCTATTCCCCTCCTCCCCCCCACATACACCCCAAAGTACAGATTTTTAACTTAAATTAGTACATCAATGAACAAAATTTTAAGTTCAATTACTCAATTTAAACCAAATTCATTGACTCACCAGTCTCCTCTGTATCCTTGGACCTCCAGCCATCACACCTTTGTGCCGTCCCCCATTGCATCCTATAACAAGTATTGTGTTCGATCACGGGCTTTCCACTCCAATCGCCTCTTAATCGCGGATTCAAATGGAGAATCCTTGGTGGGTCCTCTCCATCAACAGTCTTAAGCCCCTGTAACTCCATCATAAACTGTGAAACCATCAAGAATTGACCACCTTTCAACAAAGATATCTTCGGGTCATGCTCCTGATGCGCCTTTCTTGGTTTCCCAACAACTGTAATATGAGACCCTAAAGTAAGCCCACATGGTAACACCATCATTCTCCCTTTTTCCTGGAATTCCAACCCGGAAATCGAAATCGAATGTGGGCATTCTTCTTTCTTCTTATTATTATTATTATCAACAAGAACCACTTCTTGTTTATGCAATTCAAGTTCTTCCCAGAACTTTTTCCCTAACTCAAATGCCTCTTTTGATGATTTCAAAATCCCTGAAAACCCATCAGTACTATCCATATTCACAGAATTCCCATCAAAAACTAAATTTGACAATAAAGTGTGGATTTCCCTGATTTTTCTTTCAGGCCTGGATTGATTTGAAACCCTATGTGGCACATCAAGGGGGCGATTTGGGGCCTTTTTTTCTTCAACATATTCTTCACTTTCAAGAACAAAAGTTTTGGAATTTAAATGACGGTTAGCAAAACCCTCTTGAGAAACTAAACTAAACCCAGTTTTGAAAACAAAAGGTACTTCTAAACCCACCATTATTACATAAACAAGACCTATAAAAATCAAAACTTGGACCGATCTTTGACGGCTCAGTGACATGACCATATCAAATTTTGCCCTCTTCATGTCTAAAAAAAATGTCAAGCCCTCTTTTAATGGCTAATTATCATAAATAAATAGAAAATTGAGATGGGTTTGGGTTTCTTCTAAAGTTTCAGAAAGAAACAGCTCGCCAAAGAAAGAGGGAAAGCACTAGAGAGAATTAATAATAGTTCAAGAAAATATGATCAGAAACGCGTTTGGTAAGAAGGGAGTAATAAACTTAAGATCATACCATGATTATTAATATAACTAAGTAAGTTGATAAATAGAGAGAATGAAAGAAGAACACAGGCTATTGAGGTCGGTGACCTTCATGGAACAAAAGTAATTTATTATATACTATAAATTAAACTATACCACTTTTTCAATTCAAATTAGAAAAGCTTCTGGTTTGAAAGGGACCCCAAAGAATATTTTTATCAGATACTAGTAAATATGTTTAATTAATATTCTGAAAAGGTCAAACAGAGGAAGAGAAGTGAAAATACCTGGAAATTGTTTGCCAGTTGCTTTCATATAACGCCCCTAAAAGTCTTGTGTATTTATTATTGGACCCTCTATGTTTCTGAATGTGCACAATACCTTCAAATTACTTTCATTCAATATTTTAATCAGTGTTTTAAAAGGGGTTTTCGGGGCGAGCCCTGGGGCGGGGAGTACCAAAAATGCCCCGAGGTGATGGGTCGGGGCGAAAGTCCCAAAAGGCGTACGCCCAGCAATTCGGCGCGTACGGCCGGGCGTTTGGGGCGAGTTTTTTTTGTTGGGGCGTAAGCTCAGAAAACTTCTTCAAACTAAAATGAAATTTGTTAAATAAGTCCTTAGTATAATGCTCAAATTCTCAAAAGTCAACATGTAATTACTCAAATGTTTTAAAAAGAAACTGAAACATTAAATTTAAAAGTCAAGACCTTTTTTTATTGCTAGAATGCCTAATATATGTTCTTTTTCAATTATTTATTTTGTCTTCTACTATCTCAAAAAAGTAACGAGCAGTCACTTGTACTTGTAAGTAGCGTATAATAGATTGTTCTAATTAATTTTTTTGTAATAAATTGTTCTAATTAGTTTTTTTTTGGGTGGAGTGCATATATATATATATATCTCACTTATTTATAATTTTTTTCAATTTTTACGCTGTTTCAACTATTTAAAAGTATTTATTATAATTATATCATTTTATAAAATATTAAAAATTAAAACCCCATGGGGCTTACGCCCTGTGTCTCGGGGCTTACACCTCACTGAGACAGATGTAAAACGCCCCGCCTTTTAAAATATTGATTTTAATTATATTCAGGTTTTGAAAAATTGTATTTACAGGTTTAATACCGTTACCAAATTTATCTCAAGATCTAGAAAATTCCTAGGATTACATTTAGTTTGTCTATTTGAATTTGCAAAACTTAATTAGTAAGATTATAATTATCTTGACAGATTTGTTAGTCAAAGTCAACTTGTCAATTAGATGTTTTTGTTGGAAATATTTTCTTGAAAGGATATAGACTAATGAGTAGCTAGATTTACTTTCCATGCAGTCTTTTTAAACTAGTTTCCTTATAATTAAACTCACACAAAGAAAGTGACCTCGTTTTTGTTAAGACAAAAATAGTTATAGCAGTTGGAAGTTTAAGTACCAATCAAACTAGGACTACTCATCAAGGGGCCTTTTTAGAAACTTGTTGCAAATCCTTAAAAGAATGCAAGACCTAATAGCCTTCGTTTGGTCATAAAAATTATTCACTTTTCTCCGATTTTTTTTTTCACTTTTTTTACTTTTAAGCGTTTGGCCATAAATATTCGAAATACAATTTGAAGTTGTATTCCGGAATACCAAAAACAAGAAAAACTTGTTTTTAATTTTTTTTCCACTTTTTTACAACTACATTTCACCAAAACCTATGACCAAACACAACTCTAACTCCAACTTCAAAAATTCCAAAAAAAATGAATTTATTATTGATATTTATAGCCAAACGGCACCTAGTCAAGTACCATCTAAAACGCAAAGAAAGTTACCAAAAGGAGTGGAAAATACGAGGCAAACCTAACTTGCAAAAAAAATATAAGGTAGATATCTACAGGTTGTTATAGCTTAAAAGCGAACACGTTTTTAATATTTTCCTATCTAATTAATTAGAGTGTTCATAATAGGAGCCTGGAGGCAGGGGCGATTTTATGTAGTGATTTTGAGTCACATGAACACATGGTCTTTATGTAAAATTAGGTATTTTATGTATATATTTTTTAAAATTGATATAATATTAACCGTTGGAACACATGATACAAGAAGGGTAAATGGTGCACTTAGTTGAAGGTTGTTGCTTACCTAGAGGACAAAGGATCAATCCGCACTTAATACATTTTTTCCTTTTTTTTTTTTTTTAGTGGTGAATCCATGTTCTAGAAATCCTAGATTCGCCTCTGCCTGGAGGCGTTCACATTATGTACTACATAGTTATATATACTACGTATAATTTAATGACCATAGTATACAATTATATACGCTAGTCATTTGTTGTTAATCCTGGCACAATTTTAAACTGAATGTGTTCAATTTTAAACTTTGGTTAGAAAGAGCTTCCAAGTATATTAAAATTTAAGATATTTTTTAACGAGACTAACAATGCATGATGTATAATAACTTCCAATGCTACTTGAAAGTGAATGAGAGTGAGTCTATTTTTGCTTTAAATTCTTTGGAGTGATAATTTGTATATCTTCACTGACTTGCTATCACAAAAAATGTGTCCAAATAGAATATCTTTCTGAAGCAATATTTCGAGGAAAAAAGACATAGTTAGCGAGTATAGTAAACAAGTTATTCAAATCATTGAAAGCAAACTGAAATTACTCATACATTTCATTGGTGATGGTTAGTAAGTTAGTGGTGATATTTGTGATGGGACTCCAAGAGAAGAAATGAGAGTTTCTAATTTTAGGCTTCATTGGATGTTGCACAAGGGAACTAAAGTTGTAAAAGTGGACAAGAAATGAAAGTTGTTCTTTTTGTTGCAGATGAATGAAATAAGGGCTCTGTTATAGTAAAGTCCGCAGTTTAATTGGAGGATGACTGAGTCAGTCACTTAGGTGGCATTTGGTTGGTTGGTGGCGTTGGCAGAGATAGTTTTGGTTTTGACACAAAACTTATCATTGTTAACAAATCGTTTGGGTTGTATTTGTCATTTTCTAACTAAGTGATAATAGCACTTTAGGTCCCTCAATTATTATGAAATTTAATTCTTGTTATATCTAATTAAGCACATGTAATATTTAATTAACAATAATATGTTTTGGTCCTTTTGTATAAGAAATATGTTACATTTAGAGTATTTTTAGAACTTTATTAGCTTCAAATAAAATAACAATACAAACTTTATACTACACGTAGATAATTAAATGTTGATAATTCAGTTACTTTAGTTAATTGAAGGTTCAATGTGCATAGTCAAATATCACTAAAAAAATGATATTTTGAGCCGCATCAATGGTTTCTTATACATCTTTTTGTGAAAGTTTAGCTGACTGTCTTTTTTTTTGGGATAACTATTTGTAAATAGCTCTCTTTTTTATTTCTCTTGCAATTTATGGACCTTATATAGACCACGTTTTAAAGATCTTATTTGAGCAAACGAAAAATCTTATAAGAAAACGTTAAATTACGGTCTAAAATTTTGTAAGTTATTTCAAACGTTAGACGACAGTCTAATATTTTTGTCTGTAAGATCAAACAATACATGAGCAAACATTAGACCCGAGTTTAATATTGCCTAAAAAAGTAATTTTCCAAAGACTATATTTGAAGAGCTTATAAAATAGAGACAATATCTAAACGGGGCCTTAAAAAAGATATCTGCGTAAATCACCCTTCTTTCTATTTACACCAACAGAAGATAAAAAAAATATAATGGAGCATTAATTCCTTGGGAAATAAACACTTATTATATGTTGTGGAAATGATAAATTAACAGCTTACAACGATGTAGTAATATTTTATGGGGTGGCCGGGAATACATGTCCCTTGAGAGAGTGTTATCTGGAAAGATTTTTGTATAAGCTGTGCGCCACATGTTCTATTATTCCTTCTTCATAAAGAATATTACGAGACATGGTCCATATATAGTAAGATTCTAAATTATAATGATTACATGAACATATTATAACTCACCCCTTTGGATCAGTTTTGAATTTTAAAAGTGTTTTTTTTCCCGTAAAAATTGGCTAACGGGTATGTTGACATATTGAATTAGGATTATTTTCTTAATTTTTGTTGTTGAGAGTTGGCATTTGGCACGAGTTTCTCTTAATTTTGACCTGTCCTATTGCCTCAATTGTATGATTGTATTGTATTTGAAAAATTCAAATATTGATTAGTCATTAGAGTCTGGGCTCTTCTGGCCGTGGTTGTCGACAACGCGGTTTTATTTTCTTGGCTATGTCCAGTTGTGTAAGAGGGACTGTCCCAGTTATATTACGTTCCTGAGTTGGACTATTTCTTTCCTCCTATTTTAATTATTTATGTTATATTTGACAGGCATTAGAATCTTTCAACTCACAATACTCTACTGATTCATGAATTAAATCATTGCATATGTTGTTTCTTTCTAATTCCTAACTATAGGACAACCCGAAAACTTCCAACTCTACTGATACGTGATTTAAATCATAGGATATGTTGTTTCCTTCTAATTCCTAACTATAAAGATAATTGTTTTCTAGAATTGCTTGCTTATATGATTTATATTTTTACTCCTTCATAGGAGCTTCCCCATTTTGCTCCGTTGATGACTTAAATCCGCAACTTTAGAGTCGGAGGTGGAGTGTGCTTACTATTTGAGCAATCCTCTCTTATTGATTATATGATTATTTAATCCTTAGAAATAATGTAATAATTTTTTTATTATTTTGTAATAGAAATGTCACTAGCTCAACTATTAAAAATGGTGTAACAAAAGCTTTTTTTTTTTTTTTTTAAATAGAAAAGTCAGTTTAGTATTCTTTTGACGTGAGACACCTTTGATCTCCACTCACAATTGGAACTCATGTTGTAGTCCACATATACTCTCCTCCAAACAGGAGTCATGCTTTTCTTTTTCTCCCCACAATCTCTCTATCACACAGGGATTGTCATCACACTGTCCCTCCCATTGGATTTTCCATTTTTTGTATTCTTTGTGTCAACACTCAACAATTTTTGAGATCTCGAAAATGAAGCTAGAGCTTCAACCCATCCTAAAATTCTAAAATTACTCAACTCTCCATGTAATGAACTTAGCGGTATTGAAAAATTCCTGCAAATAAAAAACTAGAACTTCAATTGAAATTAATATTTTGTTTTTGCTCCTATATTCAGTAGCGTAGCCACATGAAGTGGAGGGTGGTCAGTTGAACACTCTTCATATATTT
Source organism: Lycium barbarum (assembly GCF_019175385.1). Taxonomy (NCBI): domain Eukaryota; kingdom Viridiplantae; phylum Streptophyta; class Magnoliopsida; order Solanales; family Solanaceae; genus Lycium; species Lycium barbarum. Next base: position 134,225,342 of record NC_083339.1, read on the forward strand.
TTTTTTTATTTCAGTGTATATAGATCAAAGATTACTTTTCATACATATATGTTAAACCTTGAACTTCCCAGTAAAATTTCGAAATCCTTGGAGAATGGAGATATTCCGACTCTCCTCTCTAATTTTGCTCCTAAGTCTAGGTTATTAGAGGATATCAAACTAATTTCCAATGTATTAGAGTAGTTCTTTATCATGCCAAAGCTGTGGATTCTTGAACAGAAATCAAATCAGTTAGTTGAATACTGTAGTATTTGTTTATATTAGTTCTCAAACTTGTGATCTCTATGAAACTAATATTACTTTCTCGTGATCTTGAAGTACATTTGTTTTGTAGAATATAGTTTATTTGCAAAATAATAACTCTATGGTTAACCAAATTATTTCACCCAATTCGAACCTGTTTCAAACGCTCTTTGAAACTTAAAATATATTTACCTTCTTTAATAGCTCATCTAAAAACTGTTTGACAGAAAATACATTCCACCAAGCAAAATAGTTAAATGGAAAGTGTTCTCATGCTTTTCTTGCCTTCTTTTAGGGTTGCATCCATAAGTCCATAAGAAGGTTCAAAAGTTGGGATTAATTTTATCTTATCTCTTCATCAATATTGAATTCTTTCATTTGTTGCTACCTTCATCTATCTGCCCCTTTTTTTCAGTACTAGAACATAAAGTTTATAGAGAAAATTAGATGGGGAGGCCTCCTTGTTGCAATGATAAGGTGCTAAATAAAAGATGTAATTGGATGGAAGAGGATGCAAACACATCTACATTTGTCTCCAAGCATGGAATTGGTAATTGGGCAACCATGTCCAAGAAATCAGGTACAGACAATAACTATTACTCCTGATTTTTCGTAATAGTATAAAAATTCCCGAAAGTCAATGGCGCACAGTTCGTAACTTGATGGACAATTCTATTCATGAAATTCATAAAAAAGTTCATCTGTGTTAGATTATCCCAAATTGGTTGAGGGAATGAGTTGTTGTCTCCTTATATAGTCTTGGACAATCCACACATCATGATTTAGCTTTTGAATTATCTCCAAAGTCCAATTTTTAACATGTTATCAAAGTCAAACCCATACATGCACTTGCATTTCCCAAAGTTGGATCGAATGTTATGTTATCCACGCTTCAGTTGTCTTGATCTAGATGTGCGAAACATGCTATATTGTCCTACATTGGTTGAGCGATATGATTAGGTCTTTTCATTTGGTTTTGGGGCAATTGCCAACTCATGAGTTAACTTTGAGTTAGGCTTAAGGTTCATTCCTTAACAATTTGCCAGCTACTATACTTCAAGATATATGTAAATGAGTGCAATTTTTAACAGGAAACGGGAGATGTGGGAGGAATCAGAAGCATAGGTGGAACAATCGTCTGAAACCTGATCTTAAGCAGGACAGCTTCACAACCCAAGAAGAGGAACTCATCATTAAGCTTCATGCCACTATAGGAAGCAGGTGTGTGTCAATCCCATTTGATCAAATTATTGTATTTGCTCTTCATTGTACTAAAATTAATTGATCTCTAACAAGTAACAATAAACAAGTTAAGCCACGGTTCATGTGTACGCTCCAGATACTTCGAGTTTGTTAGCTGATTAAAAGTAGTCGATAAATATTAAGTACTGAAACTGATTCTATAAACGAGCAATTACTAATTTGAATAGAAGTGCTTGCCTTTGGCCATGCTCTCACCAAATATCTGTTCAAACAAACCTACAGTTTGACACTTCAAATGTTGCAGGTGGTCCATAATAGCACAACAACTTGCTGGGAGAACAGACAACGATGTGAAGAACTTATGGAACACTAAGCTGAAAAAGAAGCTCTCTGCAATGGGGATCGATCCAGTCACTCACAAGCCCTTCTCCCAAATTCTCACTGACTATGGAAACATCGGTGGCTTTCCGAAAGCCAGAACTCGTTTCGTGTCTCTTAACAGAGAGCTAAAGGGTGCATTTATGTCTAGACCAGAACAACTTCAACATTCTTTAGAAAATTTTCAAAACTTCAACAGCCATTGTGTGACAACAATTAAGCTACCAAAAACTGAAACTTCAGAAGAACGTTTCTTTAACAACAATCAGGCTTCTGTTGATCTGCTTTCCGAGTTTGAAGCCATAAAATTTGTAACAGAGTCCTCAAATTATAATTCCCAAAAGGCAATTTTCTCCAATTCCAACCCCATAATTGACTGCTCTTCTTCGCCATTGTCATCGTCGTCATCATCATCTGGATCTCAATCTTTAACTAAAAATCAAGTCAGCTGGTGTGACTATCTTATTGATGATGCGTTTCTTCCATCAAATTTCAAAGATCAAGAAGATACATTAACCACAAAAGAAAAGCTAGTGTGTTCGGGAGCTCAAGATGGGCCAAACAACATGTCATCGATGAAGGATTTTGATACCTCGTTACCTACAAAGGGTTCATCATCATCATCATCGTCATCATTTGTTGAAGCCATGCTAGAATGTGAAAATGAAATGTTCTTGAACTTCCCTGGCCTCTCTGAGGATCCCTTTTACTAGTGACTACGCACTAATTGATGAACAAGGAATAGACTTTAGCAGCAAGCATAGTACTGCAGATTACAATTCAGTACATTGTTTAGTGTCCTAATTAATAGCCAAGTTACTGTAATTTCTCCCATAGATCTTCCAAAATGAAAAAGATCTAAAAATAATATGAATAGTGTTATATCTACTTTTTACTATCAATTTGGGAGTTGGGACTGGTCCAAGCTTTTGCTGTGATACATAGTTAAATTATGCCAGTCTAACAAGTGAATAAGAAATGCATCAAGTTGTTCAATTCAAACCGAACTGGTTTTAAAAACCGTGCCATACTAATACATGTTCGATTTTGACTTGTAAAACTCTAGCCCATGAACTTTCAGTTTTAATATTCTTGAAATTTTACAAATATGCATTGTGTTAATTAATGAGTACTACTGGATATGCCCTCGGTCTTACATGATTTCCATCAATATATGTTAGTACTATCTTATTTTAGTCAAAGGCAATGAAATCTTAGTATGCACAAATCAAGCATATGACACCAACCAAAAATATTTTTCCGGAATCAGGTAAGTCAAAATCAGAATTAGTTACACTTTCTTCTTAACCTGCCTAAATTCGGTAGAACTGTTAGGCGAAGTCCGATTCGGGAGAATTAGTTTTTGTTCAATTTGCAGAATTACCCTTCGCTGGGGTGGTCTTTAAATTTTATCCCTCAAAATGGCGGTCTTTAACTTTGCCTTTCGCTTTAAGGTGGAATTTGGGACTTAAAGGCAGAATTTGCAAATTTCTACCTTGCGATTTTTTTTTGTACTGAACTAGGGTTCGAACCCACAACCTCGGGGTATTAGGCGAAGGACAAAACTTAAAACCACCAATTTGAAGGACAAAAATTAAAGACCACCCCAAATGAAGGGCAATCCAAGCAAAAAAAAAAAAAAAAAGATAGTTTTTTGACCCTTTACATTTTTTTTTAAAGTTTTATGACCCTTTTACAAGAGATTTTTATTTTTTACACATAAGATAAAAAAACACGTAAGAGATCTGAAAAGTCCATTTTCTTCTATTCAAATTGTAAGAGGGCAAGAGATCTCATTTCCTCGTCCTATTCTTCAAAATCAATTTAAAAAATGACATAAACAACATCATTATGTGTTACTGCTATTACATAATGGATAAATGACATTTACCATACATAATAAAATTCCAATGAAAACATTTAATTTAAGTAATTATCCATCAATATCAAATACAGTACGTGGATTTATTTACTTCATAACAATATATAGGAATATATGGTTATTTGGCCTTTTACAATTTTTTTTTTTAGTTTTATGACCCTTTTACAATATATATATATATATATATATATTTTACTCTAATAAAAATGCATAACAGATTTGAAAAATTCATTTTTTCTGTTCAAATTGCAAGAGCTTAAGTATAATATATACTTTAGTAATATACAGGAGACAATACATAAATATCCCACTGGAGATGACACATTTTTTCAATAAGACACCTAAATTTTGCCGGGGTCCTGTTACCCCCCCCCCCCCCCCCCCGAATAATTTTAAATTGGAATTAATACATCCTTTTTCGGCCACCTTGATTGATAATTTTTTTTGACAGATATTAAAAAGATTTTTTCTACTTATTTCTCTTTTTATTTTACTTTTTTCCTAATTTCATTTCCTTTTCTTTTTTATTCTTTTATTTCACCCTTCTTCTTCATTTTTTTCCAGGCCATTGGCTGGGATTTTCTTCTCTTAGCTTGTTTCTTTTAATGGTGGTATGGAATGGTTCTGGGCATCAATGAACTTTTAATTGTATTTTAGGGGAATTCGAAGGGGAAGACGGAAGAGAAAGATGGTGAACAAGTGGTCGCTGGCGAGAGCCTTTTTCCGGTCAACCATGATGGCTTCTGCCACAGGTGGAAGAGAGTTTTTCAAATTGATTATTAAGCCATAATTGTTTGTATAACTTCAGGAAGAGAGGGATAGAGCAAATGCAATGATAATAGCATAAAATGGTGGAGTGATTCTTTGTTTCCATTTATGAAGTTAAACACACCTCCATTGTTGTTTCAGTGAAGCTTACGGTTAGGGGAAGGGGAGAAGGTAGGGTGGATAATTTTTAGATTTTTGTTTGGTGGTGATTTTAGTTTTCAGATTTTGATTATTTGGTGGGTTTGATTTTCAAATACTGATTAATGATGGTTTGGAAATTATTTGGTGGTGATATAGTGGAATTGGTGGTTGTTGCAGTGGTGGCGATGGTAGTGGCTGCATCGGAGGAGCTTTTACAGAGTTGAGATGAAGAAAAAAGGAGAAAAGAAATAGAAAAAGAAAGAAAAGGATTCAAATAGAAAAAACAAAAACAAAAAGTATTTAAAAATTAATTTGACACGTGGCAAGTGACAATTGGTGCGTGATTTGCACGCATATTCTTGTAACTGGGATTGATCGAAAAAAGGGGTCTATATACTACTCTGAAGATGTTCAAGGGGATCGTAGGACCCCCACAAAGTTTAGATGTCTTATTAAAAAAAAGGTGTCATCTCTAGGGGTATTTATGTATTTTTCTCAATATACAATGTTGGGCATCAACAACAACAACAACATATCCAGTGAAATCCCACGGTGTGGGTCTGCGGAGGGTAAAGTGTACGCAGACCTTATCCTCATCTCAGAAGATAGAGAGACTACTTCCGAAAGACCCTCGACTCAAGAGAGAACATGACGAGAAAAAGTTAGACAAGCACAAACAGTACAAAGCAAAACGAAAATGAAACTAACGAAAGCGACAAAAGCCATGAAAAAGCAGTCTGAGAAAAAGAAGCAGTAGCTAGCACAGATAAATACGATAATTGTGGTACAAGAAATGACTAATATTTGCAAGAATCAAAGGACAGGAAAATGAAGAACGAAACTGTGACTACTAGTACGACGGGATACGTGAGACTACTTACTAGCCTTCTACCCAAATCTGAGTCTTTCATAGCCTTCTATCTAAGGTCATGTCCTCGGTAAGCTGGAACTTCGCCATGTCCTGTCTAAGTACCTCTCCCCAATACTTCTTCGGCCTACCTTTACCTCTTCTAAAACCGTCCATAGCTAACCTCTCACATCTCCACACTGGGGCATCTGTGTCTCTCCTCTTCATATGCCCGAACCATCTCAGCCGCGCTTCCCGCATCTTGTCCTCCACCGATGCCACTCCCACCTTGTATCGGATATCTTCATTTCTAATCCTATCTCGCCTGGTGTGCCCACACATCCATCGCAACATTCTTATTTCCGCGACTTTCATCTTTTGAACGTGCGAGTTCTTTCTTGACTGCCCAGCACTCCATCCCGTACAACAAAGTTGGTCTCACTACCACTTTGTAGAACTTGCCTTTAAGTTTTGGTGGCACCTTCTTATCACACAACACCCTGAAGCGAGCCTCCATTTCATCCACCTTGCGCCAATACGATGTGTGACATCATCGTCAATATCCTCATTTCCTTGCACAATAGACCCAAGATATTTGAAACTCCCTTTCTTTTGGATAGTCTGGATTTCAAGCCTCACTTCCACGCCAGCTTCATGTGTCACGTCACTAAATTTGCACTCCATGTACTCTGTCTTGGTCCTACTCAACTTGAATCCTTTAGATTCCAGAGTTTGTCTCCAAACATCCAACTTAGAATTCACTCCATTGCAGGTCTCGTCAATTAGTACTATGTCATCCGCGAATAACATGCACCATGGCACCTCACCTTGAATTTATCGCGTCAAACCATCCATCACCAAGGCAAATAAAAATGGGCTAAGAGCTAATCCCTGATGCAACCCCATCTCCACTGGGAAGTGTTTCGAGTCTCCTCCCATTGCTCTTACCGTGATCTTGACTCCCTCATACATGTCCTTGATCGCCCTAATGTATGCCACAGGTACACCTCTAACCTCCAAGCATCTTCATAAACCTCTCTTGGTACCTTGTCATAAGCCTTTTCTAGATGGATGAAAATCATGTGTAAGTCTCTCTTTCTTTCCATACTCCACTAGTCTCCTCACCAGATGAATGGCTTCTTTAGTCGAGTGCTGGGCATCAAATTTTCCAACTAACTCAAAATTGTATCATCTTTTTAGTTGCTTTCTACAATTTTACTAATTTTCTCGAAATTGTAAATGAGGAATCTAGTCTAATTCCACCACTAATTTGGTGGAAAAATATTCCATTAATCCTCCCTCAAGTACTTCGGAACCATTCGAGAGCTTTGTAACGCCATTTGCGAGCTTCTAGGTATTGAAATGTCTCTGCTATTATTTATTTGCTGGTCAATGGTAGTGTTGATCTTGCTTACCTACAGAAAGGATAAGAGAAAACATCATTTTGCTTAGAGCTTCCTTTTTTGGTCCTAGAATTACTCTCCTAGTTTCCTATCCTTTGCTTTCTGTTACTATCTTTTGATTCTTGTACTTGAATTATCATTTTGCTCCTCCTTTCTTTTTTGTCCCACTTACTGCTCCTTTTTTTTTCTTCTTCATATTTTCATGGCTTTTTCACTTTCTTTAGTTTTATTTTCATACTGCTTTGAACTGCTTGTTCTTATTTGACCTTTTTCGTTATGTTTTCTCTTGAGCCGAGAGTCTCACAATATCCAAGGTAGGGGGTAAGGGATGCGTATGCTTTACCTGCCTTGTGAGATTTCACTGGGTATGTTGTTGTTGTTGTTGTCATTTTTTTTTTTTTTTTTGGTACTGCTTTGTATTGCTTGTCCTTGTACCGAGGGTCTATTGGAAACGACCTCTCTGCCCCCATGGTAGGGTAAGGTCTGCGTACACTCCACCTTCCCCAAAACCCACTTGTGGAATTTCACTGAATATGTTGTATGTTGTTGCTTCTTTTTTTAGTGTACATGTACTCAAATTTTTCTTTTCATAGTTAGGTCAGTTTTGTACTATTCCGAGGGTAGCTGCAGACACCATCTTTCTCCGTCGTTACAATGATACTAGCTGGTCATCTTGTCAATAGTATAAAATTATGATGCTTCAATTATTTGGATCTAGTGAAAATGATACCCAATTTTGTGTCTGAACTCTGAACTGCTCCTATAGTGTTAACACTAAGGGCTGGAAAAAGAGTTGAGTATGGCAAATACACCATTATCATCATATGCTTAAATTTCAGTCATGATAAACTTGGGTTTCAGAATGTTGAAAAGGAGGATTCATTAACATCAATGTTTGTCCCATCTGCCTAAGCCAAGCAACCTTGGCCGGCAGAGTGATCTGGTACTGGTGGGAAGTAGCAGCTACTCGTTAATAGTCGTGGTGCAACCAAGCTGGCACTAACACCATCGTCATAAAAAACACATCAGCTTTTCCGCTGTATTATGTTTTTGACTTTTTTATCACTTTACGTTGCTAGACGAACAAGAGGACATGCCAACGGATAAACGGAAAAAACAAACAAACTGGAGGTTAAGGTGCATTGCTGTCTTTAGATTCCCAAGGGGGTAAATTGGGCTTCCTTTTGATGCGCTAAAACCAGGAGGAAGAGGTTTTTAAATTTCTTTTCTTATTTAAATCAGTTATATTAAGAAAAGAAAAGGTGGTATCACCCCCTCCTGGAAAAACAGAGAGATGTTATTAGGGGTTCATTTTTATTTAGCTACTAGGTTGGGTGTTGCATTAGTGATTTGCACATAGTTGTTGAGATGGACTTTTTAATGAAAGGACCAGATATATAACATGAGATATTAATGCTCCTTTGCAATGATAATCTTGTGAATGATCACAAAACCTGTGTTAGTAGCTGTATCTTAGTTTATAGTCAATGTAGTTACTGAAAAGCTACAATAGTCTCCTAATGTTATTGGTTTAAGATAAATTTTATGTATGTAGAGTAAATGGTAGGAAAGGCGGCGACAAAACGAAAAAGAACAGCTAAAAATTAAAGAAACAAGGAAATTCTACTAGTAGAATCATTAAATTGCATGGTAGAATTGCATTTTATCTTAGTAAAGGATACAATAAGTCTATAATGTTGATTGCATGTTTTTGCTTAATCTAATTAATGTGCCTAGGTAATTTCATAACAGAAGAGTATTGATTCAATAATGACTTTACTCGACGTTGTTCAATTTTACCATTAGTTTACACTTACTGCCTATTGTTCAGCTGTCAAGTTCGTGGAATTACAATCAATGCTGCTTGTGTTTACATGTCAAGGTGCCGATGCCAAAGTTATTTTGCTCTTCTGGATCCGAGTTTTCTCAACATCATGATATGCATCCTTTTTACCCTTGAAATTGTACTTAATTACATCCTAATTGCTCTTCAATGGCAAGGTAATGGTGAAGAGGCAATGTTTTTGCATCTCTCCAACTCCTGGAGCAGCTTTCAGACGGCTCTGCTAGTGTGTCCGTTAGGGTTCTTCTGAAGTTGATTTAATTAAGGTTTGTATAGTATGTACCTGGAGAGCATTCAGAAGTTCTCACAAGGTACAAAGAAATGAATAATCCAGCTTTCTATTGCTTGAGTTTAACCATTTAGGTGTGATTTCTTATCAAAGTCATCCTTTGGCTACTAATCCTCAAGTGATCTTTTTCATTCATTGATATGTAATTTCTTGTTAAAGCAAATTCATCTGTAATTCAGACCATAACAACTAATCTCAAAGTCTGCAACAAGCATATGCATTTGAATGCATGAAAGAACCCTCAGATCGTGATGTCACTGGTTTGTGGTCCTTGCTCAAACTTGTTGCTTTGATTTTTCCTTCAAAAAACAACTTTAGACTTATGGATTGAATTTTCCTGTATAACGTGCCCCCTTTACAAAAATATACTGGATTTAATGGAAAACTGCAACGAGGTGGACCTGATACCACATGTTCTTAAGGCATGGGGATTGAAGTTCCTGGTTGTCTCTTATGCTTAGACAATCTATCCAGTAGTGTTTGACTGAGTTTGTTTAAGAAAATATTGTCTTCAATTCAAGCGGATGTTGGCTTCATGGGTTCTAATCTTACTATACTTTGTGGGACACAAAACTAGTAAGTAAAGTTTTTATATAATAGAAATTTTTCCTAACAGACAGTATACTCTGGTGCAATGTATGGCGATCCATGCTGCCGTCCCTTTCTTAAGAAGATTTGCTGCAGCTCCTATCCCTTTCATTCCATGCCTACTTTGTACTCCTGTCTCAAATTATAAGTTGTTTTTTTGGTTTACATGACCCTTAAAGAAGTATTAATTAAGAAAGGGATTTGACTACTTTACCCTTATTTATGTTTAAGTTATAATTTCTCTCTATTAAATGTTTACTCTATTTATGTGTTATATTCATTGGTGATAAAATTCTACTAAGTGTAAAATGAGGCAACAATAATTAATTGTGTCTTGAACTTTTAAAACGATAAATAATTTGAGACAATTATTTTTAGTAATCACGACAGAGAATTTTAGACGAAGGGAGGGAGTATTTTTGTTTTGCACATTCTGCTTAAAAACATAGTACTTTACTGCAGGAGGAAAAAGAAATGTAACATGAAAACTAATGATTTTCCTTTCCAAGTTCGTATTGTGATTTCTGGAAATCTAAGGGTTTAGGAGTTGTTAATCTAAGGGTGAGGAATTTAATAGCTATAAATTGAAGAAAAAGTCGAGAACGACAGGATTCAAAATTGATTGAAATTTTTTCTCCATTGATTGTATGTACGTCACATCTACAATCTGGCGTTAACAAGCAAAGAAAAACAACGTTGCGAGATTCAAAATTTACCAACTAAACTATGTTGACCAGCCAGCCAGTGTGGATGTGTTAGGCTGTGTTGACTGTTGACCAAAACACACACACATTTTGTTGCTTTCAAAGAATGAAACAACAAATACATGATTTTGATGGATCATTAAATATGACACACCCATCATTAAGCTTTGACTATAAATGAAGCTCCTTACTTAATGACCCCCTCTCTCTCATATCCCAGTTTTGTGAATTTGAGATGCGGCTGCAATAAGATAAGCCCGAAGATTTCACCCAACATTTGTGACAACTTTACCACAATGGTGCGAAATTGCGAATCATTAAATGAGTTTAAATTTTGTGTGCGAATGTGTTTTAATTTTTCGCACCATCAAGACCAAATTAGACATATACTAAATAGTGTTTTTTTTTTAATTTTATTATAACAAATTTGATATGATAACCTAAAGATACATAATAATATGTTATAACTAGTTAAAGCACCAACTATATAAAAAAAATTATGTATCTATATAATAAAAGACAGAAATTTTATTTCTACCGGGCAAAAGCTGAACGAAAGAAAGTTAAAGACACTATTTATTTTCTTCATAATTTGACTTACAAAGTTTAATTAAAAAAAAAAAGACTTTCAAATTTGTAGTCTTGAATATGTTAATACAGTATAATATTTGAGTGGTTATAAGATTTTTTTAAACTTATAATTTTAAGCATGTTACGACATTATATAACTATAAATATTCTCATTTAGAAATATAACAATGTGTCATTCTATTTTAGTTTTCTGTTAAGCCGAGGATCTTTCGGAAATAATCTCTTTATCATTCGAGATAGGAGTAAGATCTGCGTACACTTTATCCTTCTTAGGCCCACATTGTGGGATTTCACTGGGTATGTTGTTGTTTATGTCATTCTATTTTGAATGGATAAAAAGAAAATAATTTTATTTTAGTTTGATTTGACACGAATTTTGAGAAAATAAATACATAAGACTTATGAATCTTATAATTTTAAATTAGAAATATATACTACTATCAAAATATTTTTTAATTTTGTAATTATATATATATATATATATATACCCCTCCTTCAGGAACTCTTCCTTTTGCTCTCTAGGTGACTCAAACTGCAACTTTCGGAATGCAGACGGAGGATACTTATCATATGGGCAATGAAGAAAATATAAGATATTTCACCACTTTTTGTTTGTCATAATATTAATTTAATTTTGCTACAAGAAAGAGTCCAAGTAGATGAACCAACAGCGAGGTCAATGTTAGCCTTATATTTCTCCGCAAGCGGCGCACTTTAGGTGGAAAACCAGATCTAAGGCTCAACTCTCACAGGTCCCAATCTAGGGAACTAGTTGTACACTACTTGAACCCCACCCCTTCATTTCTACACATTCCCCAACATAATCACCCTTCACCACCCCCATTAAATTACACTATTTCTCATTTCTCTTTTCCCTTTCATTTCTAGTTATCCCCAAAATAAGGCCTTAGCTGCACAGACCCTCCAAAGACTAGAGTTTTTCAATGGATCCCACCCTCAAAAAGCAACCTAAACCTACCCCTTTCTCAGCCACCATCTCCACCACCAACACTAAACCCCACCACCCAACAGATCCCACTCTCTCCTCACCCACTGTCCAAAACATCTCTACTCACTTCTCTAAGCTCTATGCAAACCACAAAATACTCAAATCTGGTCATAGTAGACATCCTCCTGTTGACACTCATTTACAGGCCAAAACTCTTGCTGCTGCTAACACTGTTTTTGATTCCTCTTGCTCTGCTTTGACCAAGTCAAAGAGCCAACATATGGGGAGGAGATATGTGGTAGATGGGCAGAAAGATATTGATAAAGCTATTGTCTTGCACGAAAAAGGTGAAATCAAGAAAGTACCTAAAAAGGAGAAGGAGTTGAAGAAAGAGGTGGATGTTAAAAGGGCATTAGCACTGTTATCCAAGAGTCAAGATAGTGAACAGTTGAAGGGGTTTCAACAAGGGGTTGGTGATAATAAGATCAAAAGGACATATTTTTCTAGGAGGAAATCATTCAGCTGCACACAGGCTGAGTTGGCTGATTTCTTCTCTTGCAATGGTGTTAAAGTTGTGTCTGTGGATATGCCACCATTTATGCAGATTCATGCTGTAGATTTTGCAAGAAAAGCTCATGATAGCTTGGAAAAGTTCTCATCCAAATCCCTTGGATTTTCCCTCAAAAAGGTAAACACTTTAATGATTGTTGTGCATTCTTGGTGATTATGAGATTTGAGCTTTTGATTGAATTGATTTTGTTAAAATATGTTTTCTTGATTTTTCAGGAGTTTGATGGGGTCTATGGACCAGCATGGCATTGTGTAGTAGGGACCAGTTTTGGTTCTTTTGTCACACATTCAGTAGGTGGTTTCATCTATTTCTCCATGGATCACAAGCTATATGTACTCCTATTCAAGACTACCGTGCAAAAAGCAGAATCAAGTTGAAATCTTGAGGTGAATTTTGTTTTAGCATGGGGAAATTTTTGGAAAAAGAAATTTGCTATCTATCTTTGTAGTTCTGTACATTAGCTTTAGCTTTAGCTTTGTTAAAAAAGCAAGGTAGTTTCTATAGACCACCACGGCCCCTCAAAATCAGCACCCTATCCCTTTAACTGTCCCCTAAAAAATTTAGCCCTCCAAAGAAGGGAGTACTGATTATTGGAATACTGAGAAACAAATTGTACACTGTTGCTAGAGAGAGTAGATAAAGTATTTAATGGTGGTGTCCATTGAGTGATTGATGCCTACTAGTAAATGGACCATCAAGGGTTCACATGGCATATAGCTCTTTGTACTTGTGGAATTAAAGAGGACAAGAGCTGTTCAATGAATTTTTGACTATTTCCTCTCTAGTTATATCAAGTATACTACTGTAGAAAGAACTGGGGTGTAGCTATTTTATGATTTGAAAGATACTGATGAATTGTGTAGTTGTCTGACTAAATCTACTGACTTTACTAACTTTAATTTACATAGTATATGGTACTACTATCTTGTTAATGCTCGAAAAGTTACTGACAAGTTTCCACTTACCAGTGAGTGTGTGTTGGTAACCTTTGCGTGCTCAAACCCCCAATTGATTCTTGCAGTACTTGAATTCATAAATTCATCAAACCAAAGAAAAAGAAATGATTTTGCTGTTCTTAATTATCAGGGTAGTGGGGATTTGCTACTGTGTTCCCTGTTACTTGTATGATAAAGTTGGAAATATACAAGGGGTTCTGATAGCTTTTACATTTTCCTTCACTATGAAATTCAAATTTCCTTTAGCTCAGGCAATTCTGCATGCTGTCTGATCTTTGCATCAGCTTTGTAAGATTATGAGCCTGTTTCCAACTTTTTTTTTTTTTAGCTTATAAGCTGCTTTAGATAAGCTAAGTCAAACGGGCCAAATTATTTTTTTTGAGCTTATTTTAAGCAGTCAAACGGGCCAAATTATTTTTTTTGAGCTTATTTTAAGCACAAAATGACTTTAAGCTAGCCAGCCAAACATTTCAAAAACTAAAAATAGCTTATAAGCAACTTATAAGCCAATCCAAACGGGCTCTATGTTGGCCTATCATCGTATTTCTGTCAGGGTAATTTTCAAAAAGATATAGCCCAACTCACTACTTTTCGTCCACAACATTTTTCAGATTACACTTAGGTAGCTATCTTTTTTCGCAATAGTATATATACACTTATTATTTATACTATATAAATAATGTATCTACCTTATATAAAAATGTAAAATAATCTATAAAAATGTTTCTATCTTGTATAAAAGTGTATGACACGTCAGTCATAAGGAACTCTTTGGCCATTTTCGGTTGTAATTTTTGTTCAAGATCAGTCTAAATCTCCATCAAATCAGTTTAAATTATATAGACAATCTCCTTAGACTATTTCCAATGAGTTTAAACAATATTCACAAAATCAGATTTGAAATGTAAAGCTACTTCGTGAAACTTGTTCAACAATGGTAGGTTATCTTACAAAATCATCTGATCACAATTTGAGCTCCACGCACAACATCAAGTTTATAAATTAACAATTAAAAAAAAACGGACGGGTTGAAGAAGAAAAATAAGGTTGGTGCTCTAGCTTTCAAATTAGAACAATGGGCTAACCCAGGTGACAGCTGAAAAATATGGCATATTTTATTTAAAATAAGGGATAATTTCATAAACCTCCATACAAGCTTGCATTTGTAACATTGACCTACCTAATAATAAAGTTGGGTTGGGTGATTGAAAGCTATGTTGCTCATACTCTCTAAAAATGATGCCGCACTCGTGTCGAATCTTTAAAAAATGCACTATTTTTGGAGGATCCGACACGCACCCGCGTCCATTTTTAAAGAGTTTGAGTAACGTAGATTGAAAGTGGAAAAATCTCTTTGTTTTATGTCATTTCCTAAACCCAAAATGGGCTAAATGCGGTAAAAGATGTTCATTTTTTTGCACGGATTGCCCTTCTTTTGGGGTGGTCTTTAAATTTTGCCGCTCATCTTTGTGTTCTTTAAGTTTTGCCCTTCGCTTGGATACCTGAGGTTCTGAGTTCGAACCCCCGCTCAGGCATAAAATAAAAAAATAATTTCGCAAGGCAGGGCTGGGGGGAGTGTATGCCGGATGCGGCATACAATCCTTAAGGAAAAACTAAAGTTATGCCGGAGGGGGCAGACTTTGCCTTGAGACATATATATATATATATTTTACTTTTCAAGGCAAACTTTTAATTATGCTTTAAGAAAAAGTTCCGCCTTATGGGGCATATTTTTAGTTATACCTTAACTAAAAGTGTGCCCCGTAAAATATAACTAAAAGTATGTCCCATAAGGCGGAACTTTTCCTTAAGGCATAACTAAAAGTTTGCTTTAAGGAAAAGTTCTGCCTTATGAGGCATACTTTTGGTTATGCCTTAATTAAAAGTCCGCCCCATAAGGCATAGTTCCTTAAGGAAAAGTTTTGCCCCATAAGGCATAACTAAACTATGCCTTGAGGAAAAGTTATGCCCCCTCCGGCATAACTTTAGTTTTTCCTTAAGGACTTTATGTCGGATCCGGTATACAATCCTTAAAGAAAAATTAAAGTTATGCCGGAGGGGGCAGACTTTGCCTTGAGACATATATATATATATATTTATTATTATTTTTTTTACTTTTCAAGGCAAACTTTTAATTATGCCTTAAGGAAAAGTTCCGCCTTATGGGGCATACTTTTAGTTATGCCTTAACTAAAAGTGTGCCCGTAAAATATAACTAAAAGTATGTCCCATAAGGCGGAACTTTTCCTTAAGGCATAACTAAAATTTTGCCTTAAGGAAAAGTTCTGCCTTATGAGGCATACTTTTGGTTATGTCTTAATTAAAAGTCTGTCCCATAAGGCATAGTTCCTTAAGGAAAAGTTTTGCCCCATAAGGCATAACTAAACTATGCCTTGAGGAAAAGTTATGCCCCCTCTGGCATTACTTTAGTTTTTCCTTAAGAACTTTATGTCAGATCCAGCATACACTCCACTCCCTCTAGCCCTGTCTTGCGAAATTATTTTTTTATTTTATGCCTAAGCGGGGGTTCGAACCCAGAACCTCAGGTATCCAAGCTAAGGGCAAAACTTAAAAACCACAAATATGAGGGACAAAATTTAAAGACCGCAAATATGAGGGCAAAATTTAAAGACCACCCAAAAGAAGGGCAATTCTGTGAATTTACTTCAAGAGTGAAATGGGAAATTGAACGTCCAATGCACGGCCCAAATCTAAAATTCGCATTGCAATTGAAATACAGACATTTTCACGGTCAAATATTCTCCGCTTGCCTAAGTATTTGTGGCATTTTCAAGAACAAACGTAATCGAGCTAATAGGCGAAAAAAAATCTCACGTTATAAAATTTTCTGTTACCTTTGTTTTTTGTCCTCCTCTTCCCAGTCGAATACTTTATTCTCATGTGCAACAGTAACAAATGAAAGACTTGTCTTTTTTCTTTTTCTTTTTTTCTTTTTTCGGTCAAGCAATAGAAACATTTGCACTAGAAACACTAGTAGATACAAACTTAAACTTTTATGAGATTTTGAGAAGTAGAAAACCGATCTGATTGTAGAATGGTAAATCAGGAGATAAATAGGATTTTTCCTTAATTTTTGTTAGAACTTAGAATAATAAAAAACGGATGATTTTACACGATGCACATATAATCTTTTAGTTCAAAATTTGAGATGATTATTTATGAGTTACCTCTAGATGATCACAAACATGGACTTGATTGAAATTGATATTTAAGCAAACTAATACCAACTTTTTGCAAAGAAATTCAATTTCCTAAGATGCAAGTCGTGCAACCAAGTGGGACAAGAGGCTCCATTTTTTTTTTTTTTTTTTCTAATCAAGAATACATCAAGCAGAATAAAAGACATAAATACTAAAACCTTTGATCTTTTTTAAAGACGTACTTGGAGAAACCAGATTAATTAAAGTATGAATTAGTTGTAGTGTCATAGCGTCGCTTTGGCCGAGTGGTTAAGGCGTGTGCCTGCTAAGTACATGGGGTTTCCCCGCGAGAGTTCGAATCTCTCAGGCGACGTTAAACATGCTTTTTTTTGTTTGTCCTCATTCCTGCTTGAAAGAGACATGACCTTTAACTTACTCATAAAAATACTTTCCGGCACACAATTAACAACAAAAAAGAGCTAAATTTGAAATGAGAAAGGGACTTGACAAACTTAAAGAAAAGGACATGGCCTTCAATTTCAATATTTTGAGGCCCTGCACTCTCATCCAAAGATGTTTATAGTTCTTTGTGCTAATAGTAAATTAGAATATGCAGTTCTTACATCTCGGACTGACATAACCTAATGCAGTTCTTAATTACCAAAAAAACATAATGCTTTTCTTTTTAATAGTTTTTGTTCCTAACTTGGGTTAATTTCTCATTTTCTCTAATAATTTTCCATGTTTAATTTATTGATGATTCTCCGGCTTTTTTATTGACGTATAATAATTTATTTGAGCAAAATCAAAAAATTTGGATTACTAATGCAGTGTATGTTAAGCAGTGAGGGGAATTGTGCTGATCTTAAACCAGCAAATGCATAAATTGAATTACAAAACTTATATGCTCAATCCATTGCTAATAGATATTAGCTTGGAAAAACTTTGAGTATGTTTACATCAAATTAATGGCCATATACTTAAATCTTGCTAGCTAGTTTTGCTCCGCCTGCAATCGCTAATCAATTGAATTTGTTTACCCCGAAATCGGATAATCAATTGAATTTGTAAGCGGGTATAGGATATGTGCTTGGGTCTTAATATGTATGTGAGATAGAGAAAATATATATATTAGAGTTCTTTAATGAAATGGCTAATAATGGCGGTTTGTTTACGAACACAAATACTTATGAACAGCGTAGAAGGCTTGATGGATTAAATATGCTAAAAACATGAACAAAACGGTCGTGGCCGGATCAGGAATTGAAGGAAAGATTGTATATATGGGCTATTCTATTGCAAGTGTTCTTGGAGAAATGTGGGAACCAACCTCCTTAAGGAAGGAGGACATGCCCTATTTATAGTGCCACCTTCTAGATCTCATACAAATGGAGACTAATAAAATAATCATGACAATGACAGCCCTGCACGGATTTGATGGGATTAGACTTACGGCGTCGTCTGACACACGCATGGTAGGTAGTTGACTATGACAGCACACCACTGGTGCGGGGCCCGCGGGCGACGGTTACGCGGACCAATGGCCACCCGGTCCAACGGCCACCCGATCCAACGACCATTCGGTCAAACGGATATTCGGGGCAACGGCCACAGACGCTCGGATCAGCAGACTTGGCCATTTCGATGACGGAGAAGACAGACTCGTTTAGCCCCGGTACAGATGCCTTCTCCGGGTAGGACTGAACAGACCCGGTACGTTCTCGCTCCTTTTCCATCACCAATTTACCTTATCACCGTTCTGGCTCATATCCGGTTTTCACCGTATACAGATAGCCCCTCCACTCCCCGGATCCCCGATCTATCGGAGTGACGGGGAGTGGATGAGTTCCTAAATCGGTGGCTCTCTCATCCCGACCTCACCTTCGTATTTTGGCGGGAATGAGCACGTAACGCATGCCCCTTACCTGCCACGTGTCTCAACCCTGGTGGTCCGCTTCTGTCAACCGCCTTTTTCACGTCGTTTCGAGTCGCTTCAAATTAATGATGGGGCACATGGCGCCATCTGATTGGCCGTCCTCGGGAGCCATTCCCTCCCTAACATGCCTATATAAGGCCTTCTACCCCTTTATTTTGCCATTTTCACGTTTTTGCCTCCTCTTTAACCCTACTCCAATTCTGTGTTCTTCTTTCTTCTTGCTCAACACACAACCTAACTTCAGATCTGGTCTCCCTATTGATCTGTTGCTTCATATCGTGTGCACAGGAGTCAACCTCATCACTGCTGCTGTCGAGTATCCTTTGTTCGAGCGTTGCTGTTTCAATTTTGCCTTCTATTTGAACCACCAGTTCCTTCGTTCTTCTTAAATCCCTCTCTTCGGCCTTCTTTCTTTCATATTTTCAGGATGTCCGAATCGACTTCCCACGATGCCCCATTGATATCGTCATCGGGAGCCGAGCCTGCGTGCCCGGTTAAATTCGAGCCCACTGCATCGGATATCATACCGGCCAAGTTTAATTTCAACAAAGACCTTGAGGTCGAAAAGCCTTCCTCCGTTTCAGACAGGGGATACGACGTGAGGCGGTATCCCTCATCCGTCACCGAGGAGAAGCTTGACACAGCCCGGGCCGATTGTGGGTGGGACACCCGTCCTGTTCGGGTCTTCGCTCCCGGACCTGATGAATCTGTTACTGACCACCGTGAAGGGTTTTTGTACGTTTACACATACCCCTTCACTCTCAGACTAAACCCTCCGGTGGATCCGGTCATTCTCGACATGTGCCGCACCTACGGCGTTACGCTGGCCCAGATTGGCCCGAATGTTTGGAGGGTCGTAGCGTGTCTCCGGTCATTGGCCAACAATGCCGAGAAGGAGTTCACACTAGCCCACCTCATACGCCTATACTCCCCGAGGATGTTCCGGGGTGGCGTAATGAAATGGCCAAGCGCAGCCGAAATCCTTTTTTTGCGAAAATGGACGAAGACAGAGACCGGGGATGGTTGGAGCGATTTGTCCGGGTGAAGACCGAGGACATAATTCCGGCCGAGCATATGCCTTTCCCGGAGAAATGGAATAACAAGCGTAAGTTCCAAGCCCCGAATAATTGCTTTAATATTGCTTTGTCAAATTTTGATTATTCCTTGAAATTCTTTACTTTTGCTAGCCAATGGGTACGTTCCTCCGGTCATCCGGGATTTGAACGACTGGGTCACAGTGCTTCTCGCCCAGCATCCCTATGAAGACCGGACATGGGCCCACTTGTCCCGTGGCCGATGGATTGCCCAAAATCACGGTAACCCTCTATTCTTATCCTACCGTATTCTTCTTTTACTCGTTTCGCCCTCTGGTTTCTGCTAACCTCTCATGTTTTCAGGTTTGCCTAAGGGCTCGGTAGCCCCCAGGTCGGAATCGGGGACCGCCCCATCAGCATCGGCGCCCGAATTTGACACAGCAGGCTTCTCCCGCGTCCTCTCCGAGGTCGCAAAAAGGAAACGGCCCTCCGAAAAGGGGAAGAAACTAAAAGGAAAGAAAACAAGGAGCGTTGCCCGCCCCTCGAGGGAAGAGGCAGAGCTCGACATCATTGTTCGAAGGGTCGGCTCCGTCCCCACCGTGGCTTCAATACCGGAAGAGGTGATCTCCGTTCCGCCCCTTCCTTCCATTGGCGAAGGCCTCTTGGTTCCTGTTCCCCATCCAGGTGCGGAAGAAATACTTTCACCAGCTCCTCTTCGGTCGATTGACTTTGTCGACATTTCAGGTGAACTTCTTCGGAAGATGCTCCCCTTCAAAGAAAAAGGTCCGGGGAAGCGGTTGTTGTTGAAACCGAAAAAAGGACCGAACCAGTACCGGAGATCGAAGCCCCCACAGGCGCGCGTCCGTCTCCCGAGCACGAGCCCGCTACAACTGTGGAGCCCTCGGCCTTTGCCGAATTTGTTGAGGCTGCTCCAAGTTACTCTGCCCTGGCTACGCGGGTGGATGAGTTCGACGATATGTTCTCGAGAACTCCCCCCGCATCCTGTGAAGCAGCGGGATTCGGTCACCTTCCTATCCCTCGAGCCACGAGGCCGGCTTATCGGGCCTCCGATTCCGGTGCCAGGGATAGCTTGGTGAACATTTTCCCAGCCCCGAGTGTGGAGCCAAGGAGAACCCGATCAGCAGTGGTCACCGTCCCCGAGGACTGCAGCTTCTTATCACGTCCGGTGGGCGTAGCGAGCTATTTGCGTCCCCTTGTATCAGATTCAGACAGACGCAAAATGACCGGGGTTACTTGGGAATGCCTTGTTAATGAGGGCATGCACGCGGGCAACCGGGTAAGATTCTTAGCCCCTCTTATACATTTCATTTTGAGAATGTCATCATTTCCTTGCCTAAGTCTTTTGGTTTGTTCCATCTACAGAGTGTGGTGCTGGTCAATGAGGCTTTCATTCGTGCCCGACACGAGATAGACGATCTTCGGGGCCAACTCGATGCTCAGGGCCGAGAGACAGAAAAATATCAACACCTTCTTCGAGAGAAGGAAGAAGAATTAAACCGGGCGGTCATGCTGGCCAACCTCCACCCCGAGCTTGATGCGGTTAAGGACGAAAACCGTCGATTGAAGAGTGATCTGGCCGCCATGACTGATTACAATCGGAGCCTCGAGGCCGAGAAGATCGGCCTTCGCAGGGATAAAACCCAATTTTCTTTGCGGTTAGATGAACTCGAGACCACGGTTTCCCAACTTCGGGGAGAACTTGACTCGGTGAAGGCTGATGCTACGGGCTTGACGGAGAGGAACCGGCAGCTTGAGTCCGAGGCTGCTTTGTTCAACGAGCGCAGCAGGGTGCTCGAAGAGAAAGTCGAGGAGCGGGCTCGGTTATGCGAGGGCCTTAGAACTGAGCTTGAGGAGGCGATTAACGCTAATGATACCTTTAAGGCCGAGCTGAATGCGGCCAATCTTACGAGGGATGATCTTGAGAGGAACCGAGCTCATTTGGAAACCAAACTGGCCAGGACTGAGGCCGATTTGGAGGAAGCTTGGAAAAGTGTGGAGGCGGTCGAGGCTTATACCGCTATTGTCGCTGAATATGAGAAATGGAAGTCTCGGCGTCTTACTCTCGAGCAAGCCGACCTCGGCCTGGAGGATCTTTCGGCCCTGATACTTGAAGCTAAAGGAATGGAGAAGGAGGCTAACCTTGCCCTCGGGTCCGAGTCAGACGACTCCGAGCGGACCGAGTCCGAGCATTCATCCTCTTCTAGTCGTGCCGGGTAGCATAGGGCCAGTACTTTGGTATTTTTGTTTTCATAGTGCTTTGTTCTTCTTTTGATGTAAAGAATCTTTCGTTGTATAAATGAAAAGTGCATCTTTCGGCTTCCTCGTTTTGACTGTTTGTCCTTATTTTTGCTGTTTATTGCTGGTCCATTTTGGGACGAGGTGACTCGTAGTCGTTGATTCATCCATTGGTCCCGTTTGGGTCTTGGCCGATGTTTCGGTAGTTCCGTCGTCTCCGAATATTCGAGGAGCGTCTTATTAGAGCCGATATTTTTCTTCGGCTGTATTTTAGAACCGGTGTCTTTTCAGCCTTGGCTAGCAAAGTTTTTGATGTGGCAGCCCCCCTTTGGGGATTTTGTCAAAGTTTGGCCAGTTGCCTTTGATTTTGCAAAACGTTTGTTCATATGAGAGTTTTGACTCTTTCTTCTTTTGCCGTAGCAAGTGTAAAAAATGGGACACGATTCATTATGATCGTTTGGTCCTTACATCGAAAGCTATGGCCGGAGACCGGTCCTTTGTTTCGCCGTAGCAAATATCGGGTAGGACACGATTCGTTATGATCGTTTGGTCCTTACATTGAAGGCTATGGCCGGTGGCCGGGTCTTTGTTTTGCCGTAGCAAATGTTGAGTCTCCCCGTCTACTTTGATCGGTGTCTTCTTCGGTATGGGCATAGTATTCCCCCAGCACTGATCCGAGCTTTTTAGGTCGGGTGAGTGCTGTTATGTTCTTCTTGTTTGTTCAGTAACACGTTGTACTTGTTGCCTCATTAAACACCTTGTCGGAAAACCCTTTTTGGGACAAAACCGCACCAAGGAAAAGAGTGCAACACGTGTTTTCAGACCTAAATTCTATTTTTCTCCCGTTCTCGACCCCCTGCAAAAGCGAAAAGTCAATGAGAGAGTACGGGCCATACCTTAGCAGTAGTATCTCTTTAGATGGGCCACGTTCCAGTTGTTGCGCAGACGCTGCCCGTCCATTAATTCCAATTGGTACGATCCTTTGCCCGTTATACCGGTTACCTTTTACGGGCCCTCCCAGTTCGGACCCAGCTTTCCTTCGTTGGGGTTCTTGGTGTGCAAGGTAACCTTTCGAAGCACCAAGTCCCCGACTTGGAAATGTCAAAAGTTCGCTCTTCGGTTGTAGTACCTTTCCATTCTCTGTTTTTGGGCCGCTATGCGGACAGACGCGCTTTCGCGTAATTCATCTGTGAGATCGAGTTTCACGGCCATGGCTTCCTCGTTTGACTCCCCGGTGGTATAACTGAAACGGAGGGTCGGTTCACCGACTTTTACGAGGATAAGGGCTTGGGCCCCGTAAACCAACGAGAATGGAGTTTCCCCGGTGCTCGATTTGGATGTGGTTCTGTAGGCCCACAGCACTTCCGGCAACACGTCCCTCCAATGGTGCTTTGATGTTTCAAGTCTCTTCCTCAGATTTTGGATTATTGTTTTGTTCGTGGACTCTGCCTGCCCGTTCGCACATGGGTGATACGGGGTTGATACGATTTTCTTGATCTTCAAGCCTTCGAGGAAATCGTTGACCTTGCTGCCTACGAACTGAGGGCCATTATCACAAGTTATCTCGGCAGGGATGCCGAATCGGCAGATGATGTGGTCCCATATGAAGTTGATGACTTCCTTTTCCCTGATTTTTTTGAAAGGCCTGCGCTTCAACCCACTTAGAAAAATAGTCAGTCATAAACAAAATAAAACGGGCCTTACCTGCTGCCCGTGGTAACGGGCCCACAATGTCCATTCCCCACTTCATGAAAGGCCAGGGCGAGACCACCGAGTGCAGCAGCTCCCCGGGCTGGTGAATCATCGGGGCGTGTTTCTGGCATCCGTCACACTTTCGGACGAAATTCTTAAAGTCCTCGTCCATCCGGTTCCAATAATAACCGGCCCGGATGATTTTTCGGACCAGAGCCTCGGCACCGGAGTGGTTGCCACAGGTTCCTTCGTGCACCTCTCATAACATATTCCGTTTCGCCGGGGCCCAAACATTTAGCCAGGGGGCCGAGAAAAGATCATCGATACAATTGACCGTCTACTAAGCAAAATCGGGTTGTCTTTGTCCTTAACGACCGTGATTCCTTTGGGTCGTTTGGGAGCTTACCATCACACAAGTAGTCAATGTACTTGTTGCGCCAATCCCAAGTTAGGCCCATTGCGTTTATCTCGGCGTGTCCGTTTTCTATGGCCGTGTTTGACAGGTGCACCGTTGTCCCGGGGTTGATTTCCTCCCCGTAGACCGAGGATCCTAAATTTGCCAAGGCATCGGCCACGCTGTTTTGTTCCCTCGGTATGTGCTGCACGGTCCATTCTGTGAATCGGTGAAGTACCACTTGGGTCTTCTCGAGGTACCTCTACATCCGCTCATCTTTGACCTCGAAAATGTCGTTCACCTGGTTTGTGACCAGGAGCGAGTCGCATTGAGCTTCGATGACTTCGGCACCCATACTTCGAGCCAACTCCAAACCTGCAATCATAGCCTCATACTCGGCTTCATTGTTAGTCAATTTAGCAGTTCTAATGGACTGTCGAACGACATCCCCGGCTGGACTTCTAAGGACGATTCCTAGCCCGGAACCTTTAAGGTTCGAGGCTCCGTCCGTGTGCAGGGTCCAGATGCCCGTGCTTTTTCCCGAGGTCAGCAAAAGTTCTTTTTCGACCTCGGGGACCATAGCTGGGGAAAAGTCTGCCACGAAATCGGCCAAGATTTGGGATTTGATGACCGTTCGTGGTTTATATTCGATGTCGTAACCGCTGATTTCTACAGCCCATTTTGTTAACCTACCGGACAGCTCCGGTTTGTGCATGACGTTTTTTAAAGGGTAAGTGGTCACTACGCATATAGGGTGGCATTGAAAATAAGGTTTGAGTTTTCTGGAAGCGCTCACCAATGCTAATGCCAGTTTTTCCAGATGAGGGTACCGGGTTTCCGCATCCCCCAAAGTTCTACTTACATAATAGACAGGGAATTGCGTACCTGATTCTTCCCGGACCAAAACGCCACTCACCGCTACTTTGGAAACAGCTAGGTAGAGGAAAAACGGCTCGTCGGCCTTCGGCGTGTGCAGCAACGGAGGGCTGGTCAGGTACCTTTTCAACTCCCGTAGAGATTCTTGACACTCCGGTGTCCAAGCGAAGTCGTTCTTCTTCCTGAGCAAGGAGAAGAAACGGTGACTTTTGTCGGAGGACCTTGATATGAAGCGACTCAACGCCGCTATTCTTCCGGTGAGCCTTTGCACCCCTTTTATGTGGTTCACAACTTCGATGTCCTCGATGGCTTTGATCTTGTCCGGATTGATTTCAATTCCCCGGTTTGACACCATGAAACCCAGAAATTTACCGGACCTTACCCCGAAGGCACACTTCTCCGGGTTGAGCTTCATGCCATATCTGCGGAGCACATCAAAGGTTTCCTACAAATGCTTTAAATGGTCCTCTGTTTCCAGGGACTTGACAACCATATCGTCAACATAAACTTCCATCGTTTTCCCTATTTGTTCTTCGAACATTTCATTAACTAGGCGTTGGTAAGTAGCACCGGCATTTTTTAATCCGAAAGGCATGACATTATAGCAGTAAGTCCCATATCGGGTAATGAAGGACGTTTTCTCTTGATCCTCCGGGTGCATCCGGATCTGGTTATACCCGGAGTAAGCGTCGAGAAAACTTAACATTTCTTGTCCGGCCGTCGCATCGATCATTCTATCGATGTGAGGTAACGGAAATGAGTCCTTCGGGCATGCCTTGTTTAAGTCTTTATAATCGACACACATTCGAAATTTGTTACCTTTTTTGGGCACCACCACCACGTTAGCGAGCCAATCCGGATATTTTACCTCCCGGATGGAACCTATATTTAAAAGCTTTGTTACCTCGTCTTTGATGAAGGCGTGTTTTGGCTCTGCCATGGGCCTCCTTTTTTGCTTCACCGGGGGAAACCTCCCGTCCAAGCTGAGTTTATGTGATGCTATCTCTGGTGATATACCTGTCATATCTATATGCGACCACGCAAAGCAATCGGCGTTAGCCTGAAGAAACTCAATTAATTTGCGCCTGAGCTCCGGGGTGAGCCCCGTGCCCAGGTATACCTTTCCGTCTGGTAAGAACTCGAACAGGATGATCTGCTCCACCTCCTCCACGGTCGATTTGGTCGCGTCCGAGTCATCCGGCATGACAAAAGATCTGGGTACCCCGAAGTCATCCTCTTCATATACCGGATCTGACCCAGTATTCTTTGATTGCTATTGGGGGGCTTCCTCTCCGGTTACGCCCTTTTCTTCGTGAGCCGGCTCCCTGGACCGTGGCGTTGATTCCTCCACAGCGAACATTTCCTTTGCTGCGGGTTGCTCACCGTGGATGGTTTTCACCCCCTCTAGGGTAGGGAATTTCAGCAACTGATGCAGCGTTGAAGGCACTGCCCTCATGCTATGTATCCAAGGTCTGCCCAATAATGCATTGTACTTCATGTCCCCTTCGATCACGTAGAACAAAGTTTGTTGAATGGAGCCTTCAATGTTCACGGGCAACGAGATCTCCCCTTTTGTGGTTTCGCTCGCCATGTTGAACCCGCTGAGTACCCGGGTTGCCGGTACGATCCGATCAAGCAGCCCCAGCTGTTCGACCACTCTCCACCGAATGATGTTGGCTGAGCTACCTGGGTCAATCAAGATACGTTTAACCTTAGTTTTAAAGATAAGTATAGAGATTACCAACGCATCATTGTGCGGTCGAATGACGCCCTCTGCGTCCTCGTCATCGAAGGAGATAGAACCCCCGGGTAAATGATCCCGGGTGCGTTTTTCCCGAACAATGGAAATCTTTGTCCGCTTCATTACCGGACCCCGAGGGATGTCAATACCCCCTACTATCATGTTGATTGTATGCTGATGTTCAACCGGTTCGGCCCTCCGTTGAGCTTCCCTTTCCTTGTAATGGTTTTTGGCTCGCTCACTCAATAGATCTCTAAGGTGGCCGTTTTTCAATAACTGGGCCACCTCCTCTCTCAACTGGCGGCAATCCTCAATTTTGTGACCGTGGGTTCCGTGATATTCACACACCATATTCGGATCCCGTTGTCCCAGATCTGTCCTTAGTGGTTTCGGCCACCGCACATCCGGGACGCGACCGATGGCCGAGACAAGATCCGAGGTACTGACGTTGAAGTTGTACTCCGAGATCTTTGGTGGAACCTTATTGCTGCCAGAACTTCCGGCGTCGCTCCTGAACGAGAGCCCCCGGCTGTTTGATGGGCACTCGACCTGCTTGCTACCTCGACCTGAGAAGTGGCTCGGGCCTTCCCTTGGCTTTTTCGACCTGAAATTTGATCTCTCCGAGTGTGAATATGGTCGAAACCTTTCTTTAGATGATTCGGATTTCCCTTCATAACCCTTCTCGGTTTCTCGAAGCTTCCGTTCACTTTTAACTTTACCGGAGAGAATT
This sequence comes from Lycium barbarum, assembly GCF_019175385.1. Taxonomy (NCBI): domain Eukaryota; kingdom Viridiplantae; phylum Streptophyta; class Magnoliopsida; order Solanales; family Solanaceae; genus Lycium; species Lycium barbarum. The sequence goes on from NC_083339.1 coordinate 134,252,518, forward strand.
CGAGTTGATCGTCTTCCACCCGAATCTTTGACTCGTACCGATTGTGGACGTCGGCCCATGTGACAGCCTCATATTCCAACAAATTTTCCTTCAATTTGGCCGAAGCAGCTGAACTTAGCATGTTGAGCCCCTTTGTGAAAGCTTGCGCGGCCCATTCTTCAGGTACCGGGGGGAGTTCCATTCGTTCCCTTTGAAACCGGTTAACGAACTCCCGCAGCAGCTCGTCGTCCCTTTGGGTTATTCGGAAGATATCGGCCTTACGGGCCTGCACCTTTATGACACCGGCATGTGCCTTTACGAAGGCATCGGCGAGCATTCCAAAGGAAGTGATCGAATGCTCGGGTAGGTGGTCATACCACGTCAGCGCCCCCTTCGACAGAGTTTCGCCAAATGTTTTCAGCAGCACCGACTCGATCTTATCTTCCTCCATGTCATTGCCCTTTATGGCACAGGTATATGAGGTCACATGCTCGTGCGGGTCCGTTGTGCCGTCATACTTCTGTACATCGGGCATTTTGAATCTCTTCGGGATCAGTTTTGGGGCCGCACTTGGCGGAAAAGGTCTCTGAATGTACCTTTTCGAATTCGGCCCCTTCAATAAAGGTGGGGCCCCCGGTATTTGGTCTACCCGAGAATTGTATGTCTCGACCCTCATTTCAGTCGAATCTACCCGTTTTGCCAAAGTTTCGATCATTTTTAGAACCTCGGTAGAGGAGCCGGCTCCGAAACCGTCGCTCTCAACCATTCGTGTCTCATTTCTTCCGATCTCAGCAGTATCCTTTGCCTTTTCCGGCCCCGGTTCACCTTTCCCGCTCTGTAACCGGGCAATCGCTATCGCCTGCTCGGCAATCGCCGCTCTTTGTTCCTGCAACATTTCAAAAATTAAACGTAAGCTCACACCGTCATTTGGCGCATCCGGGTTTCCTCGGCCCTGAGTCCGAGACAATGTAGCGGAATTGTGAGTATTTAGAGGATCGGTGGCCGGCAGGGCGGCATTCTCTTGATCCACGGTGTTTTGCCGGTCGAGTCCCTCCCTTGAATCGACGGGGTTCGGGTCAGCGGGGTTTGGCAATCTCCTTAATCCGCTGCCCGCATTTTCCGACACAATTTCGGTATTGTTGACATGACCGGATTGCTCAGCGTCGGCCATTTAGTCCGTTTTCGTAGATACGGACAGGGGTGTTTGCGATTTTGATGAATGTGATATAAGTCAAGATCGAAAGCCACTATTATCCTGGCCCCACGGTGGGCGCCAAACTGTTTACCCCGAAATCGGATAATCAATTGAATTTGTAAGCGGGTATAGGATATGTGCTTGGGTCTTAATATGTATGTGAGGTAGAGAAAATATATATATTAGAGTTCTTTAATGAAATGGCTAATAATGGCGGTTTGTTTATGAACACAAATACTTATGAACAGCGTAGAAGGCTTGATGGATTAAATATGCTAAAAACATGAACAAAACGGTCGTGGCCGGATCAGGAATTGAAGGAAAGATTGTATATATGGGCTATTCTATTGCAAGTGTTCTTGGAGAAATGTGGGAACCAACCTCCTTAAGGAAGGAGGACATGCCCTATTTATAGTGCCACCTTCTGGATCTCATACAAATGGAGACTAATAAAATAATCATGACAATGACAGCCCTGCACGGATTTGGTGGGATTAGACTTACGGCGCCGTCTGACACACGCATGGTAGGTAGTTGACTATGACAGCACGCCATTGGTGCGGGGCCCGCGGGCGACGGTTACGCGGACCAACGGCCACCCGGTCCAACGGCCACCCGATCCAACGGCCATTCGGTCAAACGGATATTCGGGGCAACGGCCACAGACTCTCGGATCAGCAGACTTGGCCGTTTTGATGACGGAGAAGACAGACTCGTTTAGCCCCGGTACAGATGCCTTCTCCGGGTAGGACTGAACAGACCCGGTACGTTCTCGCTCCTTTTCCATCACCAATTTACCTTATCACCGTTCTGGCTCATATCCGGTTTTCACCGTATACAAGACTCTTCGTTAATTACATTTTTAACATGTAAATGCCACCGTTATCTGAACATAACTATAGGGTTGTGCATTCGGTCGATTAATCATGTTTGGATTAATTTGATTTAATTTTTTTATTTGCAAGACTATCCAATCGATCACTAAAATGAAATTGGTTTTGTTTGGTTCTATTAAATTTCAACTTGGGCCTCTTTTTGCTTCAAGTAATGGTAATTGTGGCATTAATACAATATTTGACCTTAAGAGTCGTAGAGATTAAATTTCATTGCTAATAGAAATTATCTTGTTAAAAAATTACTCCCTCCATTTCAATATAATTGAATTTTTGGGGTGTGGCATGCCCCTTAAAAAATCTAACTACTAACATTAATGAAATTGTTATTTAACTAAATTACCCAATGTCTTTGCCCAAACATTTCTTAAAAATTGAAATAGTGAGTATCGGGGTATGAAGAAGCTAATGAAAAGAATGATAACTTTGAAAAAACTTACTAATTGCTCTGTTGGACTTTGAACAATTCACTTATTTTGGACCAAAGAAAGAGTCTCACAAATTCACTTATTTTGAAATGGAGAGTATAAATTTTAGCACGTGTGCTGGTTGAAGAGTCTTTTTAATAAATTACTCCCTCCATCCAAAAAAAGAATGATAGCGTTCTTAATACAACCATCAAATGTAGTCACTGCTTAGAAAGTTTTTTGAAGACTTTAGTCGATGCAGTTTCTTGGGATGAACATTTTTCTACATGACTTGTACATGAAACTTGTGGCTCTTTTGTTTTACTATCAAATGAATGAAAATGTCAGCCTTTAGATGAAAAAAAAAACCGCCGGATTAACATTCTATTGGATATATTGAGTTGGGTTGTGGGTCGCCCATGTGGACCCGACCCGACCCGTTTAGAAGAGATAAAATTGGCAGAGGTTACGTAGGGAATTTCCAACTCCTAAAAACTACCCCACGTATCTAGAATACAGGGAACGTATAAATATGGTTCCATGGAGTTTTCTCTGCAACTGTTCCATCAGAAGAAAAATCAACATATAAGATATAAAATCTCAATGAGAAAGAAAAACACACATTAAAGAGAGAAAAAGACATTTAGTTTGTGACAAGAAATTAGTTTCCTAGAGAGATAAAGTCGATCCTGGACAATTGTTTGGTGGTGAGTTCAATGATTTCCGCTGCAATTAAAAGGTACACAATCCGTTGTTCTTGCCCCGTTATTCTTTTTTCTTTCAATGGTATCAGAGCCAGTTATTTTGTCCCAAGTCTCGATTATTGACTGAATAGATGTTTACTGCTCTTGTTGTATTCTTCGATTGTTAATTTTAATTAACCATGAACACTAAATTCATAACTTTTTGAAATAAATATGGAACAACCTAAAAAGTACCAGAAATCATTTTTTAACCTGTTTAAAAAAGCTTGGTAAATGATAGGCAAAGTAAAATTTTTTTATCTTAGTAAGAAATTATAATAAGGAGATATAAAATAAATAGCATCGTGAATAAAAAGGATTTCATAAATTGAATTTTTGATTTTTGATTTTTTTACTTAAGAACTTAAAAATTAAAAATTCCGAGAATGAGTGCTGAAACGAAGCACAAGGAACGTTTATGGTGGGATGAATTAGATCTCTCCACCCTTAATTAGAGGTCCCAATTTTGAGCTTTGGGATATGATTTTTTTTTTTTTTTTGGTAAGGAGAGCTTTCTTTTTTGATGAGTCTAATGCGGTGTGAATCCAAATTAATTGGGAAACTCAATACGGATATTAAATACCGGATAGGAAACAAAGAAACGAGTACTGAAGAAATGAGCACAAAGTCGAGAATGTCCAACCAAAACAGCTCAATTATCTGGTTTTGGCTAATTTTCTCGGTAAACCACAATCATAGTGAGAAGGTATTTTTAGTGCATTTGCTACTAATTTGATCACTTCTTCACCGTTAATCCATGTTTACCTTGAACCTTGCTTTGCACTGAGGGAAGGTCCTCATCTAGATAAGAAAACGATTAAGCCTTTAAACTTTTCTTTGATGATCGCTTTGTGACTTCTGTCTTGCTTAATTTAGAAAATATGACGTAATTGAAATGCGTGTCCAATTCGGCTTGAGAAACTTGAATAGTTTAATGACTTGGAAAAAAATGTTACTTTATCATGCACTAATAGTTGTACCTCATAATCAGCAAGAGTTGTTAGATTTTGAAATTTAAATTTTTTAGTGAATATTGAGCAAATTTAAGAAATAATAATAATTTACTCGTGACTCCATTTGTGTAAACTTTAATTTCTATTGAATATTTTATTAACGTGAGATGTTAATCCAGTTATATATAACACATGAATTTCCTGTGTTATAGGTATTATGTTCCTTCCTTTTTAACCACATTACTTTGATTCTTTAATTTACAACCAAAAAGAAAAAGGGAAAATAACCTAATAATACTAGTTTTATATTACAAAACATAATGATACTTTTCCTTATTTACAAAATATAACAACAAAATTACAAAATATATCATATCTGAAAAATTAAAAGGCTGCACTTCCTCATTCTCCTTCACGTACAAATCTGGAAAAATTAAAATGCAACCCTTCCCTTCCCCATTCTCCTTCACCCCATATTTCTTCATCTCTCAACAACAGACTCTTCTTCCCCACCCTCTACCTCGCCGCTGACGGTGCAACTCCGACCTAGGCACCCACCATCTTGTGTGAGCAAAGTGTAGTATCTAACGTCTTTCCAACTTTTAAATTCGTGAATATTAGGTCTTCAATTCTATACTTGTTCACTTTAGAAGTTGGAAATAAGTTACCTTCGATATTTTAGTGAACAAGAATAGAATAGCAGATCTAAAGAACTAATTTTCACCAAGTTTGAAGTTTGAAAAAAGTTGGAAAGTGATTGCTTGTTTACCAATAAAAAAGAAAAAAGAGCGGCACATTAAAAGCCTACTCCTCTCTGGTTGTTGGTCTTGTAATTTCAATTTTCTATGTTGCTGTAGTTGATTTTTGGATGTATATTGTATGAAAGTTGTATATAATATTGTTGTAGTTGTATTAAATTTTCAAAGCCTAATATGAACTTTACACAAATTTTATATAGTTATATACATATTTCATACTGTTTTTATACAGTTTTCATACATGAAAAATGTGAAAATTCTAAACCTTGAGCAACATGTACATATTTCATACAATTTTCATACACAACATTTTGAGCGAAATTGTCAAGCCTTCAGCGAGATATATATATTTCATACAGTATTCATACACAAAATATTGAGCGAAATTTTTATGCCCTGAGTGAGATATACACATCTCATACAGTTTTCATACACAATTTTTTAAGCGAATTTTTCAATCCTTGAGCAAAAATTTTCGTATATGTTTGGTAAGAAATCTATTGTTATGTTTCGTAAACTAAAAAATATCGTCATATTTTGTAAATATACTCTATTCTTATGTATATATACGTCATTCTCCCAAAGAAAAAAGCGAGTCATTTGGTTCAGAACTCACTGTTAATTTATCATATATGGAAAGTGTAAACAGTGATAAGATGGACAAACGAATTAGGCCATCCAAATATACCACCAATTAAACTTCGACACTCTCAAAATTCAAAAGCCAAAGCCAATTGGAAAGATAAGAAATTCAATTCCCATCAGTCAAAGTATTGTTCCACGTTGTCTTCCCCGATTTAATAATGTTCCATATTCCATTTTGATGTAACAGTGGTTAAAGAAATAACGAACGAAAAAGAACATTATCTTATAAACCAATTAAAAAGATTATAAATTGAAAATATATGTGTTGGCATGTTTGTCACATTCCAATTGGACAAAGGGGAAGTTGTGGACCATTAGGTGATGACACGAACAGATGAATAAAGTCATAAATAAACCGTAAAAAGACACTATACCAAATCCTAGGGTTTAGATCACATGTCAAATACCCAAAGGGAGAAAGTAGTACAGACGCATTTGGGAAGGATTTAATCACTCTCATGCATGGCCCAAACGATGTATATACCGTGATTGGAATGAATGAGATCTCTTCACTTTTAATCAGAGTTAAAATAGCTCCTCAGCGCATACATATACAAATCATGTGATTTGATCTGTACTAGAGATGGAAATTAAAAACTAAAGAAAGATATCATAACTGATAGAACTAAACACAAGGTATGGACTGATGAGAAAGTGACAAATGATTCTCGAGTTCAAGCTAAAAAAGCTCTTGGTAGGGAACATTTTCCCCTTTAATGACAAGGTATGGACTGACGAAAAAGTAAAAATGATCCTCGAGTTCGGGCCTAAAAAGCTCTTGGTAGGGAACGTTTTCCCCTTTAATGACAAGGTATGAACTAATGAGAAAGTGAAAAATGATCCTCAAGTTCGAGCTAAAAGAGCTTTTGGTAGGGAATGTTTTTCCCTTTAATGACAAGTATATATGGATTGGGATAACATTTGTGTACACTCTATCTTAGCCTCCTCAGGCCCCACCTGTGAGATTTCACTTAGTATGTTGTTGTATGGACTTATGAGAAAGTGAATTAAAAATGATCCTCGAGTTTGAGCTGAAAAGCTCTTGATAAGGAACAATGTGAATTTAAATTAATCAGACCAATATGCATATCGAAAACCATATTATTATAATAGAGAAATCACTTTCATGAAGTGTTGCCATCAAGCGTGTTACATCTTACAACTTTGAAAATTACCAATGGTCATATATTGTGCAGAGAAGGAACTATCAGAGGCACATGCAAGTATACTATCTTAGGTAGGGTTCGAAGTAAACTTTCGAGTGACTTGTTTTTTCCTTCACTTGGAACTGTGTATGTAAGCAAGAAAAATTTGGCACAAGAGAGAAACAGAATTCTACTAACATACTTAAAAGGGAGGTTAGGCCTATGTGTCGAGTCATGAAAGCTTCATTCAACTGTAATTGCTATGACAAATTAGGGTTTTGTATTAATCATCAGTGGCCCCAAATCCATCTGTCTAATACCAAACTATGCTTGCTTTTTCACGCATATTTATCATTAGTTTACCAACCTATTAAGACTTGTGTTTTTGTTAACTAACATATGCACTTGGGTAGCACTAAAAAAATATAATTATTTAATCCACTAGTACAACTGAAAGTACGTATAACTTCTCTAAAGGAGAACTAAATATACAACTCTCTTAACTAAGGCTAATCAGCAGTTTATTTTCTTTTAGGTTTGATTTCAATCTATAATTAGCTAACTTGCTTAATAGGCAAGGTCAGAAGGGAAATATTCAGATAATCTGATTTTTAATTTAATTAAGAACCTAACTCAAAAAAGAAGCTGATATTTTCCCCCGTTATGAAATTCAGTGGTTCTATTTTCTTAAAGTAGTATAATCATCGCTAAACTTACAGTTTTTTTTTCTCATCAACTTTATATATACGGAGTATATAACAACGAAACAAGTTTTGTAATTTTGTGTTGTCGTTTTATTCTCGTGCTATCAAACCTTCTACTGGTACATGTTGTATTGATCGATGGACTTACCAATCTTGATTGTTAAAAGGAGATGCTGCATCAAGCGTAGACCAATAAAATACAGCTACGGAAATAACTTGGATCATATTCAGCAAATGTTACCCATTTTTCAAGTCCATTAATGTAAAAGTAATAGACTAATTCTTCTCTCTCAAATTATGTGTCACTTTTTTATTTTACACACCTCTTAAAAAATATTTTCTTCATCCATTATATTTGTTCTGATTAACTTAGCACACCCGTTAAAGAGCCATAAATAAAATGACAATTTTACTATATCCCGCTAGTTATTACTAATTCATCTAATGATTGAAATTAATCAAATATACTTTAAACGTTGTGCATCAACTAACAATTCATTGAAGTTTTCAACTCAACAATTAACAGTAAGGGTAAAATAGATATGTAATAGTAAATTATCTCTTGGCTTTTTAAACTGGACAAGTAAAATAGATATATCTTTTTAGTATACAGGATAAGTAAAAATGGATGAAGGGAGTATTAATTAGAAGGGGTATTTGATCACTTTATCCTTATTTATGTCTAAGTTTTAATCTCTCTATAAATATTTACTCTATTCATGTGTCATTTTCATAAATGACAAAATTTTACTAAAAATAAAAAGAGAAAAAAATAACTAATTGTGCCTTGAACTTCTAAATGACAAATTAACTTGCGAAAACTATTTTTAGTGGGGATATAATTTGAGAAGAATGGAGTTTCATTCTTTTTTTCTTTTATTTATAGTTTAATTTCTTTTTGGTAACTGCTGAGTAAAGGTAATACGTGTCATCTGTCAAGAAATTGTTCTCGTGGAATCGTACAAACCATATGCTTTAAGTCTTTAACAAATGAAACATAAATCTTCACGTTTTCTTACTCATTTTACGTTCTTCAAGTTTTGTAGACATTAGAAAGGCAATTTGCAAAATCAAACGAGGTATCTGTAAGTACTAGTGGGGTTAATTTTTGCTAAAGACAAAGGAAATGAAGAAATTTGTAAACAAGAAACTGTAGTACGGAAGGTGTTGTCCTCAATCATTAATAGGTAGGAGCTGCGATTGTAAGCACTTTATTAGGATGAGGGAAAGAAATTAGCTGAATTATTTTATCCTGTTCGATGTTACATTAATCTAATAAATATGGGATATAGGAGTATATGTTTATAACATAAATTTTTATCACCCTATTCTTGTTGATTAACTCACATTTTACATAAGTTATATTATTAACTATACTCAATTAATACGATTTGATAATATAATTATTGAATGTGAGTAAAGTATTCGGAATAAGGTGTTGAATGCAAACGACGTTAATTTGTCGACGAAAAGGAGAATGCAATTGAGGAATCTCATGATAAACACAAGGATCTGTTTGGTGAGTTTTTGAAATCCGGTAGTCGATAAACAAAGACTAGGAAGAAATTAGATATATGTAGGCATAAAATTAGGTGAGGAAATTGAAGCATTAAATTTGATGGATTTAGAATTTGGGTACGTTTTGTGTTACTTTTTTTCTTTTCCACATTTGGACTTTCAAATCAAACCAGCAACTTCGTTGAGAAGACATCCTGACCTAATTAGTTTTAAGATTGTGTATTTACTTTCTCCTTTGTACTAACAAATTATTGGTGTCTCTATCCTTGAAGCAATTAAATTGCATAAGAAAAATATTTAAAAATTCAGAAGTTAAACTGCAGGAAGTCCATATTTAAGCTGTACCCAGTGGGATTCATTTTATAATTAGTGTGGTTTAAGTGTATAAAAAATGTGTACAAATGAGGGAAATAGTCTCTTTTTTTCACCCGATATTCAGTATTCATATTAAAGTCTGATTAAATTTAAATTTATTTCACCCGACATCTGATATTCATATTAGAGTCCGATTAAATTCAAATGCACATTAAAAGATAAAATATTTTCTAACAAAAGCGACTCAACAAGCGCAGAACTCAAATCCAAAACATCTCCCAAGTGATAAAAAAACATTTGCCACTCCATCTATTCATAAACAATTGCCTCAGTCAAACACTCTGAAGGAACAAAGTTGAATTATTTTAGTAATTTAAAAATGATTATATACGGAGCATGTACATCTGTAAATCACGACGCTATTCTTACACTACTGCTTAAGCTGCGATTTGTAAGGCGTGTGATCCCAAAAATAATCAGATTAAAAAAAGAGTTGATCACGCGCCCATTATTAACCACTCTCCTCTCCTCAATCCCCAACTTAAAAAAGCACAAAAAACACTCCTCTATTCCATAAAAAATATTCTTTAGACTTCTCAATTTTAAAAAAAATAAATGATACTTTAAGATTTCAATTTCAAGAATATTTTGGGCAGATTCTTTCAAAATTGCTCTTATTTAAATAATCAAGATTCAGTAACTATCTTTTTTTTTCTAGGCATTTAATTATGTAAACATAATTTGAATAGGGATAAGTTAGTAAAAATATTAAAAAAATTCTAGGAGTGAACAATTTCTTAAGACGTGTGCATGAATTAAAAGAATCAACTTATTATGAAACAGAGATAGTAATTTTAACAGAGAGCACGTGGCCGCCTATAAAAGCGAGTAAAAACCACAACACAAACCAAGCGACTTGTTCATTTTCTCATCCCGACAAAGCCTTTTAGATCCTCCGATAATACCTCTCACTCTCCCCACTCCATTTTTTTTTTAAAGCTTTGCCTAATTTATCAACAAGAAGACTTACTAATTTGCGCCTGGGGGGTTACACTACGCACCCCAATTTTCATCTTCTCCCTTTCTACCTCACATCACAGTAGTCTCTATCTTTCACTTTCACTCCCTCAAAGTCTTTACACACTATAATTATAACCCCAAGCATTTTCAAACACGCACACTCACTTACACTCTAGGGTTTTAATAAATATGCACACTAATTCTTAATCACGAATGTGTATATAGTTGAAATGGATCCACCTATTATTAATGAGTCATCATTCTCAGCGGCTAACCCTTCTTCTTACAGTTTAGCTGAGATTTGGCCGTTTTCCGGTGGTGGAAATGGTGAACTTGGTGGAGGAGGTTTAGGTTTGAGAATGAGCAGTTTTACGGGTTTGTTAGAAGCTGCTGCAAATTCAATTAATGAATCTACTGTGACAGAGCAGAGTGGTGGTGGTGTGAGGAAGAGAGAGATGAATTTGGAGGATGACTCATCTAAACTCGTGTCTACTAGTAATACTAATGATTTGGTAATTATAATTATAGTATACTTTTTTTTTTTTTAATTATTGTTTTTGATGTGGATAGATTACTGTTGATTTGACATTGGAAGTTTGTTGAATTATCAGTTTTGCTGCCTAAGGTCTTAAATTTATGGAAGAATAAAAAAATTCTAGTTGAATTAAGTCGCTTTTTACATGTCAATTTCGTAATTTGTTCTCTTAATTCTCTGGTTGCTATGTCTAAAAGCATCTATTCCTAATTGGTGATTAATTCAAACCGAACATAGACTAACCAAATACTTGAGGTTTAAGTATTTCTCAGTGGTCGCTTTATTATCTAAGAAAGTCTATCTTTCTTCTTGATTTCAATTTCCTTCGATAAAGAAAGTGACTTTCTCAGATAATAACTATTAGTTGAGTGGCCATATGAGAAATCAACTTGTTGATGAGGTATGTGCTAATTGGCTATTGCTTGGTGAACCATTTTCATTTTGAACGATGTTAGATTTCATAACTTTGCTTCTGAGTCTTCAGCTGACGAATTCCCTTCTGTTTCACGTGTTAGGTTTCATAAGTTTTTCAAATATTTTGCTAATTGAGAGTCAGCTCCTGGATTTACCACATTTATACCTCTGGACCAGATTCTCATCTTGATATAGTTTTCAGATTTAACGAAGCTACTTATTGATTTTCATATTATTTGGAATTATGTTTGCAGCAGGATGGTTCAGTGGCCAAACGCCTGAAAGCATCCCAATCCTTTAAAGAAGAAAATGGCGCTTCAAAGGTAGAAGCAGAATCAAGTTCCCAGACGGCTAACAAGGGTACTGAACAAAGTAGTAAACCTGAGCCACCTAAGGATTACATCCACGTAAGGGCTAGAAGGGGTCAAGCTACTGATAGCCACAGTCTAGCAGAGAGGGTAATGCCTTCTCTAAACTTCTCTAACTTCAATGGTCCAATGATTTCTTGACATTATCTGAGCAGAATCTTAATTTATCAGGCAAGGCGAGAAAAGATTAGTGAGAGGATGAAAATTCTGCAAGATTTGGTTCCTGGATGTAATAAGGTCAGTAATCTTTTTGAAGTTATCCTATTATCTACCTTGAGCTTATCGGCTATATATTAGAACTAGTGGTTGGATATTTTATGAAGGGTCCTAGTATATCTACAGAGAGGAACCTACATCAGTATTTTGTGTGCTCTGTTAGATTGAATGCGTTTTCATGTACAATTTGCATTTTTTGCAAGATTTAATTTGTAACTTTCTTACAGGTTATTGGAAAAGCCCTTGTTCTTGACGAAATAATAAATTATGTCCAGTCACTCCAGCGTCAAGTTGAGGTAGTTCCTTATCTTCCCTGTATTAAAGTTGTCTTTTTATCAACTCAGGTCATAACCTCATCCGCGTTACCTTGTTTGAACTTTCCAGTTCTTGTCCATGAAGCTTGAAGCGGTCAATTCAAGGATGAACCACCCTATAGAAAACTTCCCTTCAAAAGATGTAAGTGGTTTTGTGTTCTTTATGATATTTTTTCCTTACCCAAGAAACCTGGTAGATGGAATCAGGGTTTATGTTGATTTAAAACACTGTATGTTCATATCCGTTAAGCCTTGCAAATTTTGGAATCGATTACCGATTGAAGGATAAAATTTGCTGGAGGTTGTTTTAACTGATATTTTGTTTAATTTAGATATTTTAGATTTGTTAGTGGAGATTGAGATGATAAATTCCAGAGCCAAAACTTTTGATAATGGTAGATATGTTTCACTGCCCACTTTGTATATCATATTTGCTCATGGCATTGGCTGCAGTTGAAAATCTCTTTCACCCAAAGACTCTGGACCTAGGAGTTTAAGAAGTATCAAGCACCATGTATATGAAATTATGCGATGAAGTCTTTCTCAAAAAATAAAAAAGAGTAATTACGTGATAGTCAACTAAAGTTATTAAAGTAGTTGATTTTGATATCTTCCTCAAGCATGTGAAGAATGTTCGGTCTCTATGCAACCACGTTTGTTGAAAGAAATATGATGTTCTCTCTCTCTCTCTCTCTGGTCCATGTAGGAGCATGCATTGAAACAAGGAAAGCTTGTGCTCTCTTTTGATTTTAAACCTTTTTCATGTACTGATTTTCCATTAAACCGACCCTATTCAGTTATCTTGAGGTAGCTTCTACTTTAGATTAAGGTTTAACTCGTACAAAGTTCTACTTCTTTCTTGATCCGTTAACAGCTGAGACTTTTTCTTTTTTGAAACTATGAATGGCATTTTTGAGGGGGCATTCTGGGAATCAACGGGGCATTATGGGAAATCGAACCCGAGATCTCTCGCCCCTAAAGAGAGAATCATACTACTAGACCAAAAGCCCTGTGATAACAGCTGAGACTTTTCTCTGGATTAGGTGTAGTATCTGTTCGTATTAGTATAATATCCAATAAATGTGCCACTGGTGCACGTGAGATTAACTCTAGATAGGACACCGCTTGTTTCTCGGCTCCTGATACCTTCTCCTTAGTCTTTTACAATTGCTTTACTCTAGGAATTAATTTTGAAGTCCAGTATGGAGTAGCAAGGAATAAATTTGGTTAATTTAGTATCTAGCTTTACAGTATAAACTGGAACCATCTCCAATATGCTTCAAGGAATTTTTTATTTAACAACTACCAGATAGACTATTCTTTAGAAGCACAAAAAGGGCCTGTAGTGACCACGTATCTTGTGCTTTCTTGCATGTGTTATTATTTTTATTTTTTTCCTTATCTTTTGTGGGGCGAGGGCGGAATTGGTCTGGAAGTTTATCACCATTTACAATTCTTTTGCTGCCCAATCCTGTCTTCACTGTGATGATGTTTACGGATAAGTATTGAAAGTGAAGTTTAAGCTTTTTGCAGCATTGCTAGATCTGCACTTTACCATGTGAAAATAAATGATGTGATGCTTAGGACAGATGTAGACCTTTTCCAATAAGCTTGCATGCTATCTGGCTCAACAATAAAGTCTATGACGTACTTACTACTACTACTTTTGCCTCATTTCCAACTTTCAATTTCCCAAGTTCTCTATTCCTCTCAATGTATTGTTTTCTTATGTATGATTTTGCCTAGTTGATTTTTTGGAAATTTGTGGATATAGACTATGTGATTTTGCTTCTCAACCACGATCTGCTGTACTCATGTGACCTTATGCTCACCATCTTGAACTGCATAACAAAACCAAGTTCTCTATGACCAACTGAACTGCTACTTATTGAAGCGTGTGACCATGTCATCTAAAAGCTTAAGCTATTAGAGAGAGCATACTTAGTTATATTTTGAAACACGCCCCCTCACGTGTGGGCCTGATTCTTTTCATGTTCATTGCAACACAATCTAGTGCTTGATTCTTTTCATGTTTCTCTAAGTATAATTTGGGTGGAAAGCTTCTCACCACTTTATTTATTTCCGGGGTCCTCTACGTCTATTTCAGCTAGCACTGTCAGCATTTGATGCCACTGGAATGATTTTCGGCGCACAAGCACCGAGAGAATATGCTCAAGGGGCACAATCCGAATGGCTCCATATGCAGGTTGGCAACAGCTTTGACAGAGCAACATGACAGATACCCTAATGAATTGGAACATAAGTTATTCATGAACATTAGCCTTCCAATTCACCATGATGTCTTTTAGGGAACCTTGTCATTGGATCCAGCAACTGTCCAGCAGCTGTGTTCCACTATAGAAGAAGCATTCTTAAATATGTAATCATAATCACCAGCATTTCCAGTAGAATTGTCTGTTTTATCTTTGTATGATCAAGGTCGTCTAACTCAAGTGTATTTGTACTATGTTGTATTGGTTTAAGAAATAGACTACGCAGACTTTCTTGCTGTACTTGACTATACAGATGCCTTCCCATTCCAAACAGCTCTGAAAATGTTCTATGCACAGAATATATTCTTACTCAAACTAAAGAACAGGACAAAGTATACTTCCTCCGTTTTATTTTATGTGAACGGTACGGAGTTTAAAAAAGATTGAGAACTTTTAAACTTGTGTTATTAAATGAGTTACATATTATATTCTATGGCTATAAATAAAATTGTTTTTAAATATAAAAAGAGGTTATTCTTTTTGTCACGGATTAATAAGGAATTATGTTCACATAAATTGAAACGAAGGCAGTATAAGACAGCCAAAATTAAATTAAGGATTGGTGAAGAGCATACGAAAATGGCCAAAAAATTCAGCATTTCTATATCCACGTCAGTCTGGCAGAGGTAAGTGGTTATATTTGTAAAGATTGCGCAATAAAATCCAGAAGGAAAAACAGAAGTTTGGCAGGCAGCAGAACACGATTCTTCTACTTTTTTAGCTGTGGGCCTAGAGTAGCCAAACTATCCAGTTAAGAGACCTAAACTCTGTGGGTCTACAACTCTTTTTTTTGCTTCACTAGGAAGGTTTCAGTCAGTTTAGGAATAAATAATGGGCGTCAGGTATAAGTCTATTCTGACAATTCTGAAAATGTTTTCTATTGTCCCTTTCTTTTAAGAAATTAATCTTTGCTCTAGCTTCTATGTAATATGCAAGTGTTTAGGCATTTGCATTCTTGCATAATTATTGCATTGTCTCCGAACTCTAGCACACTTATTCAATGTCATCATCTAGATCAGGGACTAAGGCCCCAAGCCTAATTGAAAAAAAGGTTTCCCCTCCCAAGAAAGGCATAAGTAATGGACCGTAGGCTACAAAACCAGTCCCCATGATTAATCATTGCAAGATTTGTGGCCCGAGTCAAATTGTCACATTTTCTTTTGTTGGTTTTGTGGCCGAATGCTTACGACATGAGATGAGTTTAAATGGACATAGTCAATTGTTGACTCCAACGTGTTTGGGATTAAGATGTAGTTATTGGTGTTGCTTTATTGCAGTTGGATTAAGGAGAACCCAGTGGAGAATGGAGAGAACAACTCTGCAAGTTGATCAAATTTAATGGGACACAAAACTTACTTTTAACCTGAAATTGGAAATTAGGAAGGCTATAACGTTGTTGCAATTGTGTAGCCTTGCAGCATAAGACTCAATTGCATGTTAAGTAGCAGTATAGCAGTTATTTTGATGTGTAAATCTTGCTCGAATTTGTGACCGTTAATCATCAAGAACAGAATCTCAGCTCGCCTCCACTTTTTGAAGGTTTCATTAGCTTCAATGCAACCTAAAACATAGAGAAATTAGTTGTGGAACCTGATCTAGGACGTAAAATAATAATAATTAAAACAAAATGACAGCTGTGGGATTTGAACCCACGCCCTTTCGGACCAGAGCCTAAATCTGGCGCCTTAGACCACTCGGCCAAACTGTCACATGTTTAGATATTAAAGTAATAACAATAATCTCTTGGATTAAACAGTCCGTATTTTCTTTATGATAAGTGATGGCTAACAACACATTGTATATGTCAAAGATATGGAAAAAAACAACATGACTCTTATTTGTATGAGTAGAAAAGAACAGAATTATTTGAGTACCCAAATCTGCACATCCTTATGAAGAAGAAAGAATTCTTGTTGCTCTTCTGCATTATTGATGATAACACAATACATACCTGGAGATCTATGTACCAGATGAACATTGAACAAATACAAAACTAAACCAGAGAGCAAAAGTTTTATGTTTTAGGCCTTTTCTTTTTCATTCTGTTTTTTATCAGCTGTTATAGTTTTAACTTTTAAGCACCAAATTTGGCCTTGATGCCATCAATAACACTTGCTTCAACTTGAAATGTCTTAGTCAACACATCAACAGGAATTGGAGGCTTGGAAGCAAATAGTGTAGTTGGAAGGACCACTGAACCTGGCAAATGACTGTTAAAAGCTGTGATTGTCATTGCCTTCACCTTCCCAACATTCATTTGGAAATGCACCAGCCCTCTGGGGACAACAAACATCTCCCCTGCAGTCAAAACTTTGGAATAAAACACGTTGTCTGTTGTCACAAATCCAACGAATAGTTTCCCTTTGATGACTACACCGGACTCAGTTGCACGAGGGTGTGAATGAGGCGGATTCATCCCTCCCGGGGCATAGTCAACTCGATTCATAGAGAGACCTAGCGTGTTCAACCCCGGGAAAGAAAGAACGTTTCCTGGTGTCACGCTGAACCCGAATACATTGTCCGTGTTTCCCTCTTTGCTCAGGCCATCAAAGAAAAAATCATCCGACGTAACTTGGGAGGCAGGCTTGCAAGGGAAGCCATTAAGAGATGTTGACGCGTTTTTCAGAATTCCAACACAGAAATCCTGCAGTGGATCAGGATCAGCACACTGAGAAGGAAACGGTAAGACTACCAAAATAACCAACACGAATGTCAAACGAGTAAGAAACCCCGACTGAGAGTACATGGTAGCCATTGGTTAGTGTTGTATAATGAAATTTGAGATTCAAAGAATAGTATGGCAATGTACTAATGGCACAGGAGTTCAAGGGCTATTTATTTGTCAAGCCGGAAAGCAACATTCTAAAATCAAATCATTATATATACATAAAGAAAGGAAATTTAGTTGAGGTTAGTTGGCTCTTTAACAATAGACAAATGCAATCTCTCTGCTTCTGAAATAGTCAATCAAATTGTTAGTAAATTTAACTCGGGGGATTACGACCTCTATGAATTATTGGATCATTTGTCAAAGCGATGAATCGTTCAACTCATTTCTAATCAGCTGGTTCTTCATCCTAGCCCTTCCTATGGTACAACACGTCAATAGAGACTTCTGTGAAGACTGTTATTGTCAGGAGGACTCGTACAAGAGTCGTGAAGAAAAAAGTGAAAACCAGGCAATTTAGCAAACTGAAATATTGAAGAACATATTTGCCCTATACTTGTGCTGGTGGGGGCAGCAGGTACCCTGTGGAATTATTCGAGGTGCGCAAGCTGGCCCGGACACCACAGTTCTCAAAATATATACTATTGAAGAACATCAATTGCCCTTGCATCTCCAACATTTCGCTGACAATGTCCAAGTCCTCTGGAATCAAAATCACATGTTCTGGTGTGAGCTGGATAAGTCCAGCATTCCATCTCCAACATTTCGCTGATAATGTCCAAGTCCTCTGGAATCAAAACCACATGTTCTGCTGTGAGCTGGATAAGTCCAGCATGCTATCAGTCACTTTCTTCATATGTGATTTGTTAAAAGAAGTATTTTTTTTCAATTGAGCTACCTAATAGTGATGTTAGTTTCTAGATATATTTATTCCATTTCTTGTTTACTTGATTACTTTAAAGGGCAAACTTTGATCCTCTAATTGATGGAATAGAAAGGAAAGTTGACTTCTTGGATCTATAACAACAGACCTTCATGCCCAACGGAACATCATTGATTGGGTCATTATATACATCTACAGAAAGTTAACACCCAAGGACTTTTTCCATAATGTAAAGAGAAAACCATGCAAATACTCAAAATCAAATTAAGAAAAGATCTTCTCACCTAAACCAACCCTTTTCTTTTCTTTTAACTTGACTATTAGTAGAACGAAAAAAAAAAGATTAAATTGGGGGAAACTGGAGTAGCTAAACCTACCCGTGACGGATATTTTTGTTAGATAGGCTTGACATAGTAAACTAAAATTCAGACTTGAAAAAGTCGTTTATTAGCTTGACATTGATTGTCATCCTAATCAATTTTATTGGGATGATTACAGATTACGTCCATGTTCGTTGGAATGACTTTCTCATTACGTGATTAGACTAACCCATGCTGCATGTAAATCGATAGTCAACATCACCTTGGAAGAATTGTTTAATTTCATTGACTATACCGCAATGATATACTAGTAAAATTTTGAAGAGTAACAATCCCATTTTGTAGATAATCACGCAGGACATTAAACAATACACTAACAAGTGGAATGACATGATACCATGGATTTAGGCAAGTGTTTTGTTGCTCAAATTCAAATATGAGAAGTATGGATGTTTAAATATAGTACTATGTTCTTTCTGGAACCAGATAAACTTACTTTTTTTTCAACTCTAGTGTTAAATAGCATTCAATTCTATTCATGTTTTTTCACGTTGTATTAAAGAAAACAATTTGAACAATACTACTGTTTCCCTGGTATCGCATAGTATTGAGTATGATTGAGTGAGATTATTAACCATGTCCAACTATCAACACAATCTCTAATATGACATGTGTTTCAAATGCTCCCCATTTAAAAGGGACGAATAATATTGGATTCTTGGAAGCAACTGATATGTTTTTCTTACAACTTTGTCCACTAAACTGTAAGCAGAATACAATAAATTCAAGGACTCTGATCCAGGACGGAAAAAACTCTCTCTCACCCGGTGTACACACAAATCAATAAATGATACAAACCTTTATCAGACAACCATGTTAAGCGAGAAATATTCTCACTTTAAATTGATGGTTTCTTGTAAATGTCAGGTGCGGCTAAGTTTTTTTTTTTTTCATCTAAGATCCAATTCCGGGAGATAGGGTATAATGGTAATTCATAAATGTATCAGTTGACACACATGCTAACCAAACTCACAAAGACATTCTTTCATCAAAGTAACATCTTCCTCCAGATGCTATTTCTCAAGAGAACAGAACAAGTCTTTATCCTTGCTCATGACCCTAGATGCAATAGTATTAGACACTCAGATCACGATTCAATAAGGACTGATTCCATGCCAACCTCTCTGATGCTGCTGTGATAGGTAAGCATTTTTTCAATGGCATATCTCCAGCGCAGCTGGACTAATAGGAATCACACCAGAAGGTGATACAAGTGCATCCACAAGAATGTCATTTGGAGTTAGTGGTATAGTACCCTCATCCACTATCTGCACTGAGTAAGAAAGTGCAACTGCGATACAAAATGAAGAGTTACTAAAGAAAAGCTAAATGCGTTTATTGTGAACCAAGTATAATGGTGAATTGACATGTAATCCTGGAAATGATGCAGACATAAAGGCATACTTTTGAGAGGTTGCTTCCAATTCTTCTTCTTTGCAAGCTCTTCATATCTTGACAAAAAAGTGTCATAGTAACTGTTTCGCCAACCATGAAAAACAAAGGATCATCAACAAGAGAATATTAATGTAAAGTGTGTTTAAGAATGAATAGGGAAAACCATGAAACACTCTTCTTTTTTTGTTTTTCTTTCTTTCTTTAACAGGTCACTCTTCTCCTTCCTTTCTTGTACTTTTTCTCTATTTTATCTTAATCAAAGCTTTTATTTCTTCAGAAGAAGAATAAAGAGACAAATGGATGAAACCTACCCTCCACCGCGGCCCAACCGTCTTCCAGCTTTGTCAAATGCAAGACCTTCATGAGAGAGAGTAAATATATAATTTCCAAAAGCAATAATTACCAATTACTTCAAGCTTTGAATCATCTAGAATTTCACAAGTTAATGACAAACATTAACATACTTACCAGGTAAAATAAACAAATCAACAGGCTCATTTGCGAACAACACTGCAACAAACAAAAGGTCTTTCAATAGCATTAAGTCCATAATCCTGCTCAATTTTCACCTTTGGAAGGAAAAAAAAAATATATGTATGTAACAACAAACATGTCCAAGATATGAGCTGTAAATCCAAACATAATCCAGAAAATGTATCCATCACTTCTTTAATACCGAAATGAAGTAGGTGTCGAATAACAGCAGACAACTTTTTTTTTCTTTTCCCTCCTTGTTCGGATAAACAGAAAATTGACACTTCTTTCAACAACATAGTACAATACAAGGGCACACCAGGAAAAGGTATCAGTTTCGGAGATGCCAAAAGTTCTTCTTGTAAACATGAACCTAAAAATATATTGCGCTCTTTTTCATCTTGTACAAATGAATATAAAAACCTCCTTATGCTCTTTTCCATTTGTATCCGGCATAGTATAACCTTTGACATCTCCTCAATCAAAGCAGCCAAAATTCTTTAACGCTTTCACCTTTATTATCTTGTTCATGTGTTGCCTGTAGTAGATAAGTGCTCTACTCGCACTGAGGTACACCCAAAGTGTATATCAACACTATTACATTGAATACGTTTATAAAAATTTGTCGGATAACCATGAGTTTTTGGAGAGCGGAAAGCGTGTTGGTAGAGCATTTATTAGCTCTAGAAACTAACTAGTTTTGCCGGAATTTAATACTTAAAAGGAAGGGCATAGTTTCCTGAGGGAACCTCTAGCAACTACTATGTAATTGTAACAACAGAAATGAGAACAAACAGAATAAGTTTGGTATATACGGAAGGAAAGAAACTCGAGAACTTTTGATAGCAAAAAGGAATCTGTAATTAGTTTGAAGCACAGATGCGTTTCTTTACTGTATTTTTGTGCAATAGCTAATGATGCAGAAGCCATGGTTGACTTTTTGAGTTCATTACACAACTTGTAATGAGGCTTTCTCTGTAAATTCTTGCCAGCAGTTTTGCTGCTTCTCAATACAAAATACCCTTTACTAATCGGAAAAAAAAAAAAAAAAAAGTTTCATTTTAAACAAGAAACAGACAACTAAAACTAACGTGAGGCACTCCAGATAATTTATTCAAGTTATGCACTTTAGGAAGTTATTAAAACATATAGCAAGAATTATCCTAACATAGTAACTATCATAAGAGAGTTTTCTGAAATGACCCAACTTTCCACATTAAAATACAACTTTGAGACATTGAACGAAACTGTTCCTCAATTTTAATTTAGTGAAGTTAAAACAAAACTAGTCGATTATCTATGTCTACCTATTGTTGCTGCAGTAAAAAAGCACAGCAGTGAGAAGAAAAAGCACCATTTACTCTTAAAAAGGAAATGTAAATGTACCATCTTCACGTTCATTTCCATCAGAATCTAAGGGAGCTGGTTCCAGAATGTCCAATGAACTTGCAATCAAATCCTCAGTGCTTGAGATGTTAAGCATTCGCATATTTCTGTTCCTATCCTCCACTCTTGGAACAAAAAGCTTCTTTCGCATCTGAACATCCTAATCTTATTTGATATGAAATGAGAACAAGAACTAAAGGTCTATAGCAAGTGAAACACTTAACAATGAAGAGAAAAAAACTGAGACTTGTAATAATGTTGCCAACTAGTGCTTAATAAAGAAAAATAGCCATTCCTAATAGTGGTAGAATTAGCACAAAGCAACTGTCTTTTAATCACCTTCATAGGTTTGAAAACCTCCGAGTCTTTAAATAGTTAGTTCCTCATTGATATATCATAGGGCATATATCAAATAATCAATCAACCACAACTCAATCCCAAACCAACTGGTGTGACATAGAAATTCCAGAGGTCCATGAGCCTCAGAATTGTTATAAACAAAAGATTGAAATGAAAAAAATCCTACCCTCTTCCACACAAAAAATATCGCAAATTTCAAATTACTAATTGGATGCTTACACAGTCAATCCAACACTAAAGAATGAAACATATTGCTAAACATTTTTGATGGATTAGTAGAAACACACACCTGTGGATGGCTAGTGAGAATATGAGATAGTATTCGGGTTGTATCTACTTCTCGCAAAGCACTACAGCTTATGTAAGCGCACAATCCCTTGCAAGCCTTAAACCATGGAGCCTCCAATACAATCTTTTGTATTGCTTCATCTAATCATTCTCACAGAAATCAAAGTATCAACATACATAATACATATTTCTGCAACTACGTACCATGATCCTATTTTAAAGTACTTTCTCCTACGTTGGGATGCCGAATTAGAAATTCAGGACGGGAAAATTACGCTTTATGTCTATTTTTGAAAATATTTACGCCACGTAGCCCATACTTTGTATATAAACACCTGATTGTGTATAAACGCCTTTTATACACAATTATACAAAGCTAGCTGAACCTTTATGTATAATGAGGTATAATGTTGTACAAGATTGTATATTGGGCTAGTGGCGTAAATATTTCAAAAGCTGTATACTTTTGAAATAATACTACCTTGTTGGGATCTAAGGATGGGATCCATGGATTTGAGATCTCTTTTAATAACAGAACGGAGGACTTTTTTCTGTTTGAAAATTGTGTCCAAATGGGCAGTGTCGGAACTCAAGCTTTTCTCTCCGGCGGTGCTCATGGCGGAACACGGACGGCGGAGAACGGCGGCGCGTGTGAAGAAGAAGCGCGTGGCGGTGGACAGTGCCACTGTTGCAGATTGAATGAAACAGTAATTCGAAAACAGAGAAAAAAAGGAGAAGAAGCTAAATACGGCTAGGGTATATTTTAATTACTCCAAAACCCTAGATGACTTGTACTATTGTTCAATAGAATCTGACATGGACGACAAAAGGATTTCTAAGTAAATAACTGGACTAAATGCGTAGATAAAATAACTTGGAATTAAAAAACATAAAGGACTAAAGTGTAACTCTCAATAAATGAGCAGATAACTAACCCTAACGACTTAGTACCACTATGCAAGTTGTGAGTACAACTCCCATAAGCTTTTATTGTCCTTGGCCACTTTTCCCAAACTCATTCTGCATCATTTCTCCTTTCTTAAAAACTTATTTGTCCTCAAGGAAGAATGCTAGAAATATGATCTTCATAACATGATAGTCTTCCTAGGAAGATTGCTCTTTAGGCATGTCTTTCCGCTGAACAAGAATTTGCCCCACAGCCTTTGTTTTCTTTTTTAATCATTCTTCTTTCCAGTATAGCCTGAGGTTTAGCACAATAGGAACTAGCCAAATGCACCACTGGAGGATGAGTGATAACGTCCGGTGCTTCATGACATAACTTCAGCTGAGATACATGGATCGTGGGGTGAACGACAACATGAGAAGGAAGGAGCAACTTGTATGCCAATGGTCCTACCCTGTAAATAATCTGATATGGTCTATAAAACTTGGCTGATAGCTTGTTAAAGGTCTGACTGGAGAGAGCAAACTGCCTATAAGGTTGAATTTTGAGATATGCCCAGTCCTCTACCTAAAGTTGCATGTCACTTCTGCCCTTGTTAGCCAAAGATTTCATCCTCTGCTGATCATTCCATAACCTTTAATAAATCTTATGTAGTAGCCTGTCAGTCCCAGCACTGCTCCAACCCCTAGATCACAAGCATTAGTTTCAACTAGAAACTGTTGAGAGTTATTTGGCAAGCTCAAAACTAGAGCAGTGATCAATGTATTTTTCAACTGATTGAAGACTGTAGTTGCCTTCTCACTCCATATAAGTCCCTATTTCTTTAACAAAATCAGTTAGAGGTTCACTGATCATTCCATAACCTCTAATAAATCTTCTGTAGTAGCCTATCAGTCCCAAGAATCCCCTTAGTTCCTTCACGGAGATGGGAACTAGCCAATCTTGTATAGCTATAATCTTTTTTGGATTAGTTGCCACACCTTTTGAAGAGATAATATGTCCCAAATATTCCACCTTTGTAGCACCAACAGAACATTTTGCTTCCTCACCATTAACTTCTGTTGAATCAGTAAGTTAAAGGTAATCCTCAAATGTTGTAAATGTTCCTCTAAATTTTTGCTATATATCAATATGTCATCAAAAAACACCAGGATGAATTTCCTAAGGTGATCCTTGAACACATGGTTCTAAAGACCTTGAAATCTAGATGGGGCATTAGTGAGGCCAAATGGCATCACCAAATACTCATAGTGGTCTGAGTGGGTTTTGAAAGCAGTCTTTTGGATGTCGTCCTTTGCCATTCTGATTTGATGATATCCTGATCTCAAATCCAATTTGGTAAAGATCTGTCAACCTTCTACTTCATCTAATAATTCCTCAATGATTAGAATGGGAAACTTGTCGTTAATTGTCATCTTGTTAAGAGCCCTATAATCAACACATAGTCTCCAAGAACCATCATTCTTCCCTACAAATACTACTGGTGATGCATAAGGATTGCAACTAGGCTGAATGATTTTTTTGGTCAAGTATCTCTTATACCAAGTGTTCAATGATATCTTTCTGTCTAGAAGAATATATGTATGGTCTTGCACTTACTGGATTACTATCTTGCTGCTAGGGCTGCATATCGGTCGGTTCGGTTCGGGTTTCAAAATTATCGGTTTAACTTATTGGTTATCGGTTTGTAAATATATTAAACCGTTAAAGAACCGTTAAAATATCGGTTAATGGGTTATCGGTTAATCGGTTTTTGTATGTTATCGGTTCGGTTATCGGTTTAACCGTTAAGATTTCACACAACAAAAAAATGGCTTGACCACAATATGAATGGTGACTGGTTAAAATTGAGGTAATTGGCAGGTTTATCCCGCTTAATCATGATTTATAATTGACAATGGGTTTCAACCCACAAAAAGATCAAGAAATGGATGTAGTTCCATATATGACTTTTCTTCATTTGAAAACTAATAATGTTAAAAGATGGTTATTTTGCCACCATCTTTCAAAAGGTTATATTAAAATCACTCCTAACCCATAAACAGAACATAAACAAGCAACAGTTGAGTTTAAATCTTAACATACATCATATGCAAACACAACCTGAGACTTCTATATATACAGAACATAAACAAGGCAGCAAAGCATCTTAAGTGTATAACCAACAAAACACAATACTATGTTTCAGCCTTAATACTATCAAGAAGGCAGGTTGTTAATCATCTTTACATTTCTCCATCATTCTACGGTCTGCATCTTTACAGGGGTTAGTAAACTACCTATGAACGCCAACCCTACTGACAGGACCATAATTAAGCTATAGATTAGAACTTAGAAAATAACCCATAGAACAGCTTCTAGTGGGCACTGGGCAGCAGCGACAAAGGCAAAACAGTGCACAACAACTTAGTTAAAGGGTAGAAGTGTAATTAATTAAATTGTTATCGGGTTATCGGGTAACCCGTTAACAAAAATGGTCAACCCGCGACCCGACCCAATAAGCCAATAACTCAAAAACACCACCCGGAACCTGAACCGGTAATCCATTAACCCGAACCATTAACCCAATAACCCAATAATCGGTTCGGGTTATTGGTTTAACCGTTAACATGCACAGCCCTACTTGCTGCAGGGGAATTTTATGATCAAAAGTGGTTGTGGATGGTGGTAATTGCTTTGGATCCCCAAAGAGCAGTTGGAATTCATCAGCAAGAGAATGTATGTGTGGATGTACTGCTTCCATTTCATTACTAGGAGGTTCATCAGCTGGTAGTACTCTGATCATAAACAGTTGTCCACCATTTTGTGTCATCTTTCGCAATCCTTTAGCACTCACCAACCTCGTATCCTCCTTGATACCCTTAAGCTCCACCTTTTGACTCTTGTACATGAATCCCAAAGTAAGTTTTTTGGAAATTCATATGAATATCCCCTTAGGGTGGTAACTACTGCACCCCTAGGATCACCTCACATGATCTTAATGGTAACAATAAGAAACTGTCCACAAAAGTGACCCCTTGCATCATCCAAGTGAGATCCTTACATACTTCAGCAGTTTGTATGTCCCCTTCATCTGTTACATTAATGGATTGATGCCTCACTGATTGAATATCCAATCCAAGTTGCTTAGCTAACTCCTCATCTATAAATTTATGAGTGCTCCCAGGGTCTATCAATATGTTCAAGGGCCTGTGCTCGCTGTAACCAACCACTCTTAATGTGAGAAAACTCAAAACATCATTTAAAGCATGTATAGAAATCTCACTTCTCTTTGAACCTCCTCTTCAACTACTATCTCCTCCTGCCTTTCTGCATTATCTTCCACTCTAGGTTTTTCCTCCTCACAAACTTCTAGCAAGTATAACTGTTTAGTAGTTTGACACTTATGACCTAGAACAAATTTCTCATCACAAAAGAAACACAGTCCCTTAATTACTCCTGTTTAAATTAACAGAATGATCTCTTCTTCTAAATGACCCTTTTGAACTTTCTCCATAAGACCCTTCTTTGGTTTGAGCATGACCCCCACTATATATAGATGTTTTAGTTATTTTAAACTGAGCATTGACCTGAGATTCAGTATTTCTTGCTAGTTGATAAGCTTAAGGCAAGGAATAAGGTTTGTGATTTTTTACTGTGAACCCTATCTTTGGTTTTAACCCAGTGATGAAGGCATTAATAGCATACTCAGAAAGAACGACCAATCTAGTCATTATCCTGTCAAACTCCTTCTGATAATCCTCAACTTGTCCAATTTGTTTTACCATATTAAGCTCAGCCATTAGATCTGAATATTTAGATCCAAACCTTTCCATAAGAGCATACACATATTCTTCCTAGGATGGGTAGAGTAAATAAGATCTGCTCTTTATATAAGCTAAATGCCACTCAATAGCTATATCATCAAAGTGTATGAAAGCTACTTTTACCCTTTGACTATAAGCTACTTCATCCAAGGAAAAGAATTGTTCTAACTTGCATAGCCTAGCCCTCAAGTTAGTGCCATTGAACCTGGGGAATTCCATTTTCGTCATCCTAGACATGGTTGGACCTCCATGACTTGTGTTAGTAGATTGAGTTGTTGGTTGGTTGTTGTATTCCAGTAGTGTTACCCCTCTGTGTGCTCCTGCTGGTGTTTGGCCAGTTGTGGTTGCATTCGTGACTGGAATGTTGTTGTGGTTAGTATCTCCTTGAACTGGAAATGATAGAGTTGCACCAAACCCCATAGTATAACCAGCTGGTGAGAACTGAGGTAACCCCCCTGATACATTTTGAGCCCAAGCCATAAGATTGCCAGAAGGGGTGTAAATCTCACCTCCTCTATTATGAGCTTCGGCACTTTTTCCCATGTCATACCTTCTAACTTAATCAATGGACTCTTTTAATTCTGCAAAAGCCTTTTCATGTTGGTTTTCCAACTGAGTTTGCCCGACTGTGAAGTTGGCTATCTCCACTGTCATTCTTTCAAACATAGATTTAAGCTCATTCATATCAGCAGGCATTGTTATCACCCACAGAGCTCAAGGAAAATGCTCTGATACCAAATGTTGCAGATTGAATGAAACAATAATTCGAAAACAGAGAAAAAATGAAGAAGAAGCTAAAACTAAGCTAAATACGGCTAGGGTATATTTTGATTCATAGAAAACAGTTGAATGCTGGAACATTACAAAATATACTACTCCAAAACCTAGATGACTTATACTATTGCTTTGCTAAAGGATAAAGCTCGTACCATTCTTCAAGAGAATTTGACATAGACGAGAAAAGGACTTCTAAGTAAATAACTGGACTAAATGCGTAAATAAAACAACTTGAAATTTAAAAACATAAAGGACTAAAGTGTAACTCTCAATAAATGAGCAGTTAACTGACCCTCACGACTTAGTACCACTACGCAAGTTATGAGTACAACTCCCATAAGCTTTTATTCTCCTTAGCCACTTTTCGCAAACTCATTCCACATCAGCCACTGAAGTAGCTGAGGTGGCTACTGCCCAAGGAATTGTCATTTAATCGTCTGGTCGTCCGTGCACACACATATGATTTA
This sequence comes from Lycium barbarum, assembly GCF_019175385.1. Taxonomy (NCBI): domain Eukaryota; kingdom Viridiplantae; phylum Streptophyta; class Magnoliopsida; order Solanales; family Solanaceae; genus Lycium; species Lycium barbarum. The sequence continues at coordinate 134,280,701 of NC_083339.1, forward strand.
TGTGTGATCAGTCTCACGTTTCGAAATACTCGCAGGTTTCTACTATACGAATAACACTTGGATAACGAGTAGCAATTTAGTAGCTCAGTTGGTTCGCTACCTTAATTTTCAACTTATTGGTGACGGTTCGAATCCCACATTAGAGTCCCCTCCTCCATTTCCCCTTCCCCTACCCCTATGTAATAAAAAAACATTTAAAAAGAAAACTTAAATTAGGGAAATAGCCATACTAAATTACTAATTAGTTACTGCTTTTAAAAGATTTAGTAATATTTTTAAAATAACGAGAAGTTATTGATTTGTGTTTTTTCAAATTATCTTTTTTTTTTAATTAGTGGAGTGCTAAGTAAGTGAGATATTTAAAAAAAAAAAAAGATGTGACGGCTAGTGTAGACAAATACTCTTATATAATCATAATTAAGATCATTAAACATATTTCGTAGGATGTGGGTAATTTGGACCGAAGGAAGTTGTAGGCACTGAAATTTAGTCGGACTTAAATCCACAAATTAATTTGGATCATATTCTAAATTCGAGATGTATTGGTCCAAACAAATATTATGAGCTAATATAATCGGATTAATTGATTAAGTCCAATTGTTATGGATTTAATTGAAAGACTAATTCAATTGAGCTAGTCGATCTTGTCGGACTTCACATGATGAGCCCACTCTATTAGCCCAAGGTCCAAGCCACGTATCAAGTGACGTGGCACGCCAAGTCAAGTCGAGGACCAATAAAATCGTGCCACGTGCATAAGTGACACAACATGTCAAGTCAATAGAAGAACCAATCAAATGTCGCCAAGTGGTCAAATGACATGGTTCAACCAATCATATACAAACCCTGGCTCTTCCCGGCAACTATAAATAGGGGTCTTCACAAAGCCAAAAGGGAGGAAGAAAAATACATAGAGAAGCTCTCAGCCGCAAGTCTTCCGCATATTAAGAAGTCTTCGCTCCAAGTGGTGAGCCGCAAGTTTCCATACCTCTACGTTTGTGATTAAAGCTCGGCTCCGCATTCGTAGTGAAATCTCAACAACAAGTAATCCGTCCATTCAAGAGCAAGCAAAGCCCTTGATTGACGGCCGTATTGTGAGGAGAAGAATCAGAGGATTACATCTTTTTATTTAAGATTTCATAAAGATTGTAACCCCCGTACAAATTCTTGAAATCAAATATTATTCTTTGTCGCTATTTTTCTTGTCTTGATTATTATTTTCAGGAACGAAAGATTAGTCGTTACAGAAGTATTTTGATATATGGCTATGTTGATTGTCCGACCTTGGGAGGTAAAGAAATAATGCAATAATTTTTTTATATGGATCACTTAGGATTAATTGGCCACATTTTACGTGCCATACATCTTTTTATAATTGTTATGTTGGGATCAATTTACGCGCATCTTAATTAATTCTACGGCTTATCTATGATTTTACATCATAAATATGAGTTCTTGTTAAGGTAGGATAAAAGTACAATGAAGTAACTAATATTTAATACTAAAAGATAATTACTCGTAGAATGATCTAATATCAAATTTCATCTCATCATAATGATTGCAAGAATCAACATTAAATAGTTCATATAAGCAGCGGAAATATGTTTAATTCGGATTAACCTATAATTTCCTTTACAACAGCATTCTTAGTAGTACTCAAATATACTTCCATGTATATAATAAAAATAAAAAACAAAAACAAAAAAGAAGAAAAATTATCCCACAATACAAGCATCCGTAGTCTGGCACCTAGGGGTAAACCGACAAACCGCACCAAATCGATAAACCGAATCAAACCGAGAAAAAAACCTGATTAGTGGTTTGGTTTGACTTGGTTTGGTGTTGAAAAAAAAAAACCCGACCATAATTGGTTGGGTTTGGTTTGGTTTTAGCTAAAAAAAGTCAAACGGAACCAAACCAACCCGACATTACATGTATTCAATTTTTAAAATATTTTATACATAAAAATATTTATTTGTAATGTAATTTATAAATATTTCTTAATTTATTTTTTGTAGTTTTTTATCTATTATCATACTAATCAAGCTTGAACTTAGAATTTTGAATGTGAATAGGTTTTATATCCTATGGATGTTATTAGCTCATATAAAGTCCAAACCAAAACCAATTCAACACTAATACTAACAAAAGAAATTCAATTTACCACTAGGAATGACAATAATGTAGGATATATCTCCTTTAGTTTTGCATAATTGGTTTAGAGAGTGAAAATACATTACTTAAGTTTTTTTTTCTTGTCATGTAATTAATATTTATTAGTCGTACTTATTTTAGGATGACTTAGTATTTTTAAATTATGGTCATTTTCTTTATGGCTTATTAATTAGAAATATTTATTTTAACCGATTTTATTATCTTTTGTTGAATATTTTAATACAATGTCATCACTCTTCTCACATTTTGTGTTATTTTCTTATGAAACACTTTAATTACATAGTTTTATCTTACTAGGACTAAAGAAATATTTGAAGTAAAAGTTATATATTTTGTATCAAGATTATTCCGAAAACAACCCGAGAAAACCCGAGGTTGAAAAACCCGAATTTTATTGGTTTGGTATATAAATTTAAAAACCCGACGCAATTGATTTGATTTGGTGTTTAAGAAATCCGAACCAACCCAGTCTATGTACAGCCCTACCTAGTGCCACCCAAAGTTGGACATACACACACAAAAAAAAAATTGTGCACCAACTCATATTATTTTTTGTCTGTCGCGCATGCTTTGAAGGTAGCACGATTGACGACCGTTAATTTAGTTAATTGATCTGCCAAGCACTTTCCTATTAATTAGTTAAACAAGAAAGAGTGACCATTTGGTACATATAGCTGAGATCCATAGCACCACTCAAATTTTGGCAACATTTGCATTAGGGAAACAGTCTTCCTTTTTACAGACACTAAAGAGAAATCAAGAAGAAAGTCATGATCTGGGGTTTACTTTACCCACCAAGATCATGATCTTTCTAATTTGATTCCTTGCCTTTTGATAAAAAAATTCTAAAATATTTAAAAAGCACATTCTTTGTCTTGATTTTTGCTGTATTTTTTTTATTAGACAAAAGTTTAAGGTAAAAAGAATGGCTTCGCGATCTTTCAAGCGCTTGGTTGAGCAAAAGATGGGGAGAGTTGGGTTGTTCTTCATATACGCTGTTCTTGAATGGGTGATGATCCTCATTCTTTTCATTGATGGTTTTCTTGCACTTTTCACCAACGAATTCGCCAAGTTCTTCGAATTGAAAGTCCCCTGCTTGCTCTGCACGAGGATCGATCACATTTTCATTAAACGGAACACCAGTTTCTATTACAACGATTCCATTTGTGAAGGCCACAAGAAGGACATCTCTTCCCTCGCGTATTGTCATGTCCACAAGAAGCTTTCTGATATTAGGAACATGTGTGAGGGCTGTCTTCTCTCTTTTGCAACAGAGAAAGATGCTGATTGTGATAAGTACAAGTCATTAGTTGGGATTTTACACAAGGATATTGATTGCTTTGTGGATGATGATCAGAGAATGTCTATAAAATCAGTGAAGAATGAAGAAGAGGTCATCAAAACTGGAAGTGTCGTCATCCTGAGGTGCTCTTGTTGTGGGGAGCCTCTGAAAATGAGGACTAAATATTCGCGGAACTCTTCTATGAATGGAAATCTTTGTTCTCAAGCGCCTGCACCATCTCCTCGATCTCCCTTAACGTGGAAAAACGAGGAATTGGGCAATATGGAATTGCCTCATATTCAGTACACTAAGCTCAAGTTTATCTCTGATAATGACTCAGATCTTCCAGATGATGAAGGTCACCAGAATGCAGGTACCTATTTGTCTTGACTATTTCTTTGGCTTCATGTTTTCTTTACTATCAGTGTTGTGGTGAAAAGAAAAAAAAAAGAAAGAGAAAAGCTCTTTTATCTAAACTCTACAACTTTTATAATTAGAGTTTTAACTTCTATCAACTATCAGTGTATATAACTTAAATCCTTGCAATTATCATTACGACTCAAAACCTCATTCATTGGTAGCACATATGAGACTCTTATTGTTGAAGGGATAGTTATAATATTATTTGGGGGGTGAGAGCGGGGGGAATAGTTACAATTTTTGCCCATTATCTGTCTTTGATGTTACAAGATTTGGTTATGGAATACCCTTTTAGTCGGCTTTCTCATTCTTAAGGACTTCCTGACCGGCAGGCTTTACGGCAGACCTACTTTGCTGACAGCTAAGATAATATATATATATATATAGTTGTGCTTGCCCTCACTTAAAAACTCTACGTCCCCTATTAGAGTATAAGGCATGCTTTTCTATTAGCTTGTGCATTTTGTCATTCTTCTGACGAGAAGTTGAAACTAAGGCGTTAGAATCAGCTAATATTTCCAATGTGTAGCAGGTAGAGAGGATATTAAAGCTGCTACTGTCCCGCTGCTACCAGATCCGGAGGACATACATGATGAATCTTGCAAAACCCCAAGTTCTGCAAGAAACAAGTTCTTTGGGATCCCATTGTCAGACTCAGCTCAAGCCAGTCCTAAATGGCCTTATAGGCCCAGAAAATTGGGTGGTGATAAGAGTGAATTCACTTCAGATGCTAATGACACGAGTGCAGGGAACGAAGCAGATGATGAGATCGTGCATAGCTTGAAGAGGCAGGTCCGTTTGGACCGCAAGTCTCTCATGGCACTGTACATGGAATTAGATGAAGAAAGAAGTGCTTCTGCTGTTGCAGCAAACAACGCCATGGCCATGATCACGCGTTTGCAAGCAGAGAAGGCGGCTGTCCAAATGGAAGCCTTGCAGTATCAGAGAATGATGGAAGAGCAGGCAGAATATGACCAAGAGGCCTTGCAAGTCATGAAAGACTTGGTTTTGAAGAGAGAGGAAGAGATAAAAGTTTTGGAGGCTGAACTTGATACCTACAGGGAGAGATATGGAGTCATCAAGAAAGTCGGCAGTGAGGTATGTGAAGTTGATGCAGATGATGATTATCAAGAGTTGAGATCTCAGTCTGCGTCATCCTTCAATGATATATCCGACTGTGGCAGCCCTCGTGAAGTAGCTCAGAATGGAGTAAACGAGTTCCATATTGAACGTCATGAGGAATACAATGAGGGAAATGTAGATGAATCAAACCTTGATTTTGAGAACGAGAGATCTTATCTACAGGGTCTGTTAAAAAACCTTGAGAAGAAGATTAAAATACCTCCTGATTTTGAATCTCATGCATTAGAATCAAATGTGATTCAAGACAGAGGTACATATTATCAGCCTTTCTTTTTCTTTTGATTCTTGTTGGAAGTCAGACTACGGCTACTAAATATTATTAATGTTTTTAGGAAATGACAATAAGGTTACTCTTACAAGAGAAGTGTCTCTAATTAGAGAGAGACTGAGAGCTGTCGAAGCAGAAAGTGGCTTCTTAAAACACGCAGCCATGACATTACAGAGGGGTGGAGAAGGAACCAAACTCTTGACTGAGATAGCTCAACATCTGCGGGAGCTTAGACACTCTGATACAGCAACAGGGGCAGCAAATGCATGACTTTTGTCGAAAAAGGTGATTCTTCCCAAGTGATTTCTCTTCTTAGTTGATATCCACAGGTAGAACTTCTTTAAAGCGGCGAAATGAGAAGAAATAGGAAGTTACATAGTTATATGTGTGTGTGAATTTTCTATAGATGAGTCTTCGAGAGCTACAAAATCAGTTATGTAACAAGTGTTTTTTGCAGTTCTCTTTTTTCTTTTCCGTCTCTCCTGTTCTTCCACATTAGGATGTACAGTCTTGGAAGGAGCCCTGAAGGCTGCTTTGGCATTTCCTCGGAGCTTCACTTCCCATTGCCTAGAGCCTTGAGGTCCTTCAGGTAATATTATATTCCATGCTAGTATTATATTCACTGATCCACTTTGGATATTTAACCCAAAACTTGGTATCAGTTGAAAAGAAAACTAGCACTAGAAGTTATTTTGGAGTTTAGATTGTCAAAGAAGTGAATACACAGGCGGTATACGCCAACGTCTTCCCAAAATTTGGAAGAAAAAAAATTCAATTTCAAGTGAAGACGTATTGGAATGTGTTATATCATTCTGCAATGGACCGAATAATGATTCCAAAGAAATTGATTGCTGTAAACTTCTACTATCCTGATGAGAATTAAATGTAAGTGCTGAGTTTAAAGTATTTTTTAAAGGATCATCTCCTTATAAACAAGTACTATTAACTTAGCTTGGGTTCTTATTGACCTATGATCCTCCTATTTTAAAGCATTTTTCTCCTAAAAATATAATATCTAAGCTGTGGTTGAAAAGGTCTATGGCTCAATATGCGAACACTTGATAGACAGGTAGTGATTAATACTGCTACTTGCAGGTGAAATTGGCTTGGAATCAGACAACTTTGAAATAATCCAGCAAAAGGCATTATCCACTCACAGGAGGATTCCAATGAGAAACGAAGAAATAGTTTTGTTAAATGTAAATGTATATACAAGGCTATATATTTGTAAGATATCCACCCCCTTAAACCATCTATTTCAGACTTGTTTCAGAAGATGCTACAACAGGAATTTCACTGACAGCAGTTGTACACACATACTTGTTTAGCAGATAATATAACTTAGACGTAATTGAACGAGCACAGCGGAAGGTGCGAAGTTAGCATAAAATGGTTCCTAGTCCTCTCATGCATTACTTGGTTTTCCACTCAGACATATATTTGGTTCCTAAAGCCTCAATTACTAGAATCCATTTTTTTTTTTTTTTTTTTTTTTTTTGAAACTGGTAAAGTTACTAGAATCTTTTTTTTCGTTTTCATTTCCTCTCTTTTATATGAGGGGATGAAATACTCCTTCAAAACATTAGATTCATGTTAACGCCTTGATAGGAGCCCTATTGCTCTAGTTCCAATCTTGGCTTCTGAGCCAAAATCAGACTTTAGACAAGCTTCTCCACTCCCCAGAGCTTTCATCAGGAGAATGCCAGTCAAGCACAGTGATCATGCGACAACACATCATAAATGGTAGAGCAACCAATGCTAAGAGTGACCAGAAATTCCAAAATAACAAGATGACTCCAACAGACTAAATTATGCATATATAGAAAGTTTGCTGCCCAACAGAGATACAATGGTCACCCTAAAGCCAACAACCTTTTACAAAGCAAGTAGCAAATTATAAGGCCGACAGTTCATAAGTTTCCTGAATCTACCTTCTAACTAAGGTGATTGTCGAAGAAGTAGATATAACTTAGCATAATCAACCTTCACGAATGACTTCTACTAAGCTGTACAAGATAAAGTGAAGTTATCCAGATAGGCCTGCCTAAGCTGAAGGCAATACATCAGCGGACATGTAAGGTGAGATGCAGCCTTGTACCTAAGGAGAACCAGTAATTTGCATTAGAAAAGCTGTTCAAATTTATGAGACAATCGCAACTCTCATTCTTTCTCTAGTCATGCACGAGTTGAAAGAGTTACACCAGGAATGCAAGTCAACAAAAATTTGAGAAGTAAAACTGAAAAAAGAAGTTATTTTGAGTAACACAATCCCCCAGAAGTTGTCCTCTTCATTTTTAAAATGCTTTCTTCAACATCATTAGCCCCAAGCAAATCATGTATGTAGAGGTTCATCAGTAGATGTACTTACCTTGCAAACTATACACAACAATCCAATTATTTCTGTAACACCTTTTGATTTAAAATGTGTCCTTTACACCATATTTTTTGTGCTCTACTTCTTCTTAAACAACATAAGCATACAAATAAACAAGTAATGTAGCAAAGAACAGAAAAAGAATAAAACAAGGAACGACGGGGAATGACAATTACCTGCAACAAACAAGTAGGAATTTCGATAAAGCCCTGCAATAGAAGATCCACCTTCTGCAGACTGCTTTTTGGAACAGGGGTAATTATATAGAGTACATACTTGAAAGTGTCAATGGCACGCACTATTCCTGAATCATTGTAACGCAGGGAGAGAAAGGAAACAATGAGAGGAAAGTGAAATCCAATAACAACATCATGTTTACGCTTATTAGAAACATAAGACATTGCCATTAACAGTAAACAGACATGTCTAGATCTAGTTCTATGGTTGGGCATCGCAAGATTCCTCTAGCTAATAAAGGCGGCAGAGTTAGTGTGAAATAATGTTCAATGCGGACAATCAGTAACAATAACACAAACTTCTGCATCATCACATACAAGTGACCATATTTAATCTTGCAGAAACGGATCCAACAAGCAAGATCACTGTTAAGTGATGCAATAGTACACAGTACTATTTACTAACTTCATTCATTTTAAAACTAGGTCATTCGCACCATATTCATGCCTCTAGCACTCATGGTTCTTCAACTACCCTATTTCTAGCTAAACATTTAAGATTTCCAATATATAAACAATGTGACCATTCGAAACAATGAAGACTTCCTAGACGAAAAAAAACAACTAATTGTCCATTCAAAAGAAGCGGAACTAAACACTGAAGACTTCTAGATAAAAAAATAAAAAACTAATTGTCCACTTGAAAGAAGCGAAACCGGCAGTTTTTTTTAGAGATTAAAAAAAAAAAAAAAGGCAACATTACAACACGAGTGTGGGAATCTTTTTGCCATAACTTACCCAAGCCCATGCAGTCAGGAAAATTTTCAGAATCTTCAGAATCAACTGCCAAGCCAACAATAGTTGCATTCAAGCTGTAGAAAACCTCACTCTTCGGAACCTGGCATACAGATATAGAACTAATTAGAACATGACAGAAATATCTAGACGTCCTTGTTTGAATAAGACTGGAATAATACTTAACTAAATGAATTATGAATATATAGGAGGAGGAAGTAGATATGGATGACAATGCTCTTGGGCACCATCAAAGTAACAAAGCATTGCATCTAGAGCAGGTCATTCACCATTGCTAAACCTACCTCACAATGAAGGTGTTTAATTTTGATACTTGATATAGGAATCTCGTATGGAGGGTGGGCAGCTAGTGCTCGTGAGAGTTCTTTGATTGTTGAGATTTTCATATCACTTGGAAAGCATTGTCGGAAATAGGCCATAACACGTAGATCACGCAAAAGACGTGCATCCTTCTGTACAAGAACCCTGGAAAAACACATGAGAGGACTAAGAAACAAGGGCGATATAAATTGTTGAAGGAGCAGAAACAACTCCACCAATTAAGAAAAAATTCTGAAATTTGTCAAAGGAATATGAACTGAGATGTGGTGTGTTTTTCTTTTCTCTCCCTCTCTCTCTCCGTCAAGAGAATTATTTTCAATGTACAAGAAACATAACTTCAATTGTCTGATGTAAGAACTAAAAAAAGAGAAAAGATAAACTCATACGATCTGTTAAAAGAGTCCTGACGAGCAGAGTTGACCTCAATTAAAGTTGCAACAGCACCATTACCATCATCCAACCAAAATGCACCAGCCGGAAGATTTTTGTTCACAGCTGATATGCAAATCTTAACAACATGGGTAGGAGAGATGTATTTGATAATATCCACAAGAATGTCATAGCCAATACCTATAAGACAAGAAAAGCAGAATCACGGTTGATCATGAAAATTGTGACCAGATCGATGAAAAAACGGATCACACTAGCCTAAATTAAATCGAAAGCAAGTTAAAAAAAAAAATAGCTTGCCTTTCACCCAGCCTGTTGTGTTAATGACAAGGGGTACCCCAGCATTTCCGGGACTTGAGCCATTGCTCAACAAGTACGTTCTCCGGTAGTGATCATACAAGGCAAAAATATAAGCCAAATATGTTTTGGGATCTCTCTTTGAGGATATGTCACCAAAAAAGAAGCATCTGAAAAAGAATATTTGGAGTCAAAATCAAAATCAAAATAAAGCAAATTTTGGTCTTACTAACAAAAGAGGATGAAATTTCTTTCATTCAGGTGTCATATATTTCAATTACACAGCTTATGCACAACTTAGCTTACAGACCTCCCAAAGACAAAAGGAAGTAACTTTTCCAGTTTCATGCAACAAACTAATAAGGCATCTCTCTCTTCAAGCAAGACCTGGATAACACTAAACCTATGGCACACGATCTCAAATGCTAGGTATGTTTGCTATTGGAGTCCAGACGGCCATTCTCCATTCAAATTTGTCCTCTTTACAGGAAACGAAAATTAAATATGTTAGTTCTTAGAATGCAAGTTCAATGATGGGAGTCAAGTAGAGGATGAGGACGTGCAGCTGGATACTCAGGTCATCCCGAAGAAAGAAAGTTTCAAGTATCTGGGGTCGATCATCCAAGGGACTGGCGAGATTGACGACGATGTCACACATCGTATTGGAGCGGGATGGATGAAATGAAAGCTCGCATCGGGGGTTTTGTGCGATAAGAAGGTGCCGCCTATTCTAAAGGAAAAATTCTACAAAGCGGTGGTTAGACCAGCTATGTTGTATGTGACGGAATGCTGGCCAGTTAAGAAAGCTCATGTCCAGAAGATGAAGGTAGCTGAGATGCGGATGCTGAGATGGATGTGTGGGCATACCAGGAGAGATAGGATTCGGAATGAAGTGATTCGGATAAGGTGGGTGTGGCCCCTGTGGTGGATAAGATGCGGGAAGGGAGGTTGAGGTGGTTCGGCCATGTGCAGCGGAGATGCGCTGATGCGCCAGTGAGGAGGTGTGAGAGGATGGCAGTGGTAGGCCTGAAGAGAGGGAGGGGTAGGCCAAAGAAGGCCTGGGGAGAGGTGATTCGGCAGGACATGAGGCTACTTCAGCTTACCGAGGACATGACCGGTGATAGGAGGGGGTGGAGGTCGAGTATCAGGGTAGAGGGCTAGTGGGGGGCCGCGAGGTTTCCTTTCTCGTATTAGGAGTATATTTATCCTGCTTCTATGTGTTGGGTTTTGTCTATCTTTGCTGTTTTATCATGACTTCGTTGCTCTTGCTATTTCTCATTTTCGCATTGTTTTGATTTGCTTGTCCGTATCGGACTCTTTTCCCTTGTTTTTCCTTGTTTTCTTTTGAGCCGAGGGTCTTTCAGAAACAGCCTCCCTACCTTCCAAGGTGGGGGTAAGGTCTGCGTACACTTTACCCTCCCAGACCCCACATTGTGGGATTCAACTGGGTATGTTGTTGTTGTTGTGTATTGATCATGGTTAAAAATAATAAATGAGTATATCATATCACTCTTCCTATTTTTTCCTGTAGCAGGACAAAGATGGTGATACTGGAGAGGGGAAGAAGGGTTCTAAACTCTTCCAAGAACAGAGAGCGTAAGGAGTACACAAATTTTAAGCATGCCTTTTGCTAGTTAAAGAAGTGACAACAGAAGTGAATAAATGGCACAAAACTTTGCTTTTCCAAGACATGGGTTCAACAATTATACCTCTCAGGAGTTTTTAGGCATGGAATTGACAGATCTGATGCAGAAAGACAAGACAAGACAAGAGATGAAAGTGAATAAAAGCATCACTGGAGAAGCCAAACACAAACATCTAACAGTTCAGGAATAATTGGTGTACCTGAAGTTATTTTGTCAATTGTAGTAAGGGATAACAAACCAGGTGGAGTAAACTCTGTCTGCCCAACATCTGTATCCAAATAAGCGACTTTCTTGTATCTGAAAAGCCAAAGACAGTTTATTATCTGAACTTGTGCTTCTGTACTCAAAGTTCTCAAAACCTACTATGATCAACATGTTATACTTATCAAATTCAAACAAAAAGGACACAGAGCCTCTCATGAACAGCCAACGGTAATAACAGAAAAATGTGATCGTCCACAAGTATCAATAATACAGAGAAGATGGGTTGTTGCTCATTATTCAATTCAGACAAAAAGGACACAGAGCCTCTCAAGGATAATCAATGTGGGGTACAAAATTCATGATGCCGAACTCATTTGCTTCATCCTATAAGTAGATTTGAAAATTCCTATAAATCCCTAGTTGTCTTGTTTCTGTTAGCCTATCAATTATTCCTAAATTAAACATGCTAAATCTAGAACAGGACGTGCAATCCTTGAATTTGATGCCCCCAAGGATTCTCTTCTTTATTCTAGACCACAAGAGTTATTTCTTCTGATCGCCATCTTTTTACAAGTAATAGGACATTCTTTTTAAACCATAAACAAGTAAACAGCCTTTTTAAGGTAACCATGAAATAAAAAAGCAGATTCTTTTTTTATTTATGAAAAACTAACGAACCAAGAAAGCAGAAAATTGGGACTGTTATTCAAATGAAGCAACAATTCCAGCAAGTACATTCACAAATTTCAAACTTGCAAAAAAAAGAAAAAAAATCATCAGTCGGGCAAGATACAATACATAGCACGATTCCATCAATTCAGTAAACATACACAGTAATAAAAATAACAGGCTGTTAGCTCAAGTGCTAACTTTACTAGTTGACCGCCATATGTTTGAGAAAATGAACAAGAGAAACCTCTGAAGAAGAACTTTGAACTCTCTTTTGTTTTCAAATTGATCTGAACTTTCTTTTTAAACCATAAACAACCTTTTACAATAACAATGAAACAACAAAGCAGGGTCTTTTTTTTCATTTATGAAAAAGCTAAGGAAATAAGAAAGCAGAAAATTGAGACTGTAGTTAAAAAGAAGGACCAATTCCAAGAAGTACATTCTCAAATTTGAAACTTGCAAGAATAAGGAAAAAAAAATCATCCATTCAGTCAAAATACAATACATAGCAAGATTCCATCAATTCAGTAAACATATAGTACATACTATATATAAAAAATAAAAGGTTGTTAGCTCAAATGTTAACTTTAATATTATGACTACCATGTGTTTGAGAAAATGAAAAAGAGAGACTACCTGTGAAGAAGAAGATTGACGAGGAGACGAGAGAAAGTGGTCTTGCCGCTATTTTTAGGACCGCAAACAAGGGCAACAGGGGGCGGAGAAGTGGTAGAATCATAAGCTACTGTGTCGGCTGCATCAGACCACTCCTTCGGTATGAATATGTTTGCCGATTGCAACTCCTCGTTGTCGCCAAAGGACGCCATGTTTGATTGTTTGCACCAAAGTGTGTTCTATATATATTATAGAGAAAAGGATCAAAATCATCCATAATGTTTGGGTTTGGATCAAAATCATACGTATTCTTTCCCATGGTGCACTAATAGTACATTATGTTTGCATAAGTGGTGCACTTTTAGTCACAATCCCAAATAAATTTAACGGAAAAGAACAAAAATGCCCCTGAACTTTTAGAAAAGGTATAAAAATACCCTTTATTCATCTATTTTGCTAAAACTACCCCTCAATTCAACTTTTTGAGAATTTATTCTCCTTGACTAACGGACAACACTAATTTAAAAAAAAAAAAAAAATTACACATGACATTTTATTACTGAAAAATTGATTTATTCTTTTAAAAAGAAATCTGAAACCTTGAAAATTTTTTAAATTTGGAAAACTTTTTTTTAACGAGTAAAACCTTGACTAACGGACAACACTAATTTTTTTTCTTTTCAAAATGTGAAAAATTGGATTTTTATAAAAATCTGAAAAAATTAATTTTTTTATGGAAAAACTGTGTTTAAAAAAAAAACCAGAAAACTATCTTTTTTTAAATCTAGAAGAAAATTATAGAGTATTAGTTTTGCACATTTTACTTAAAAAAACAATCAGTTTTTCAGATTTAAAAATTGAATTTTCTAAAAAAAAATGGGGTTTCCACCCGTTAATTTTTTTTTTCCAAACTTAAAAAAATTCCACATGTTTTAATGAAAATCCAATTCTGTTTTTTTTATATATATATATATATATAAAAGGCTTACTACATTTGTTTTTTTAAAGAAATGGATGTTGAAAAATTATTTTTCCTTATTCTACAAATAACGATTTTTCAGATTTCTTTTTAAAAGAATAAATTAATTTTTCAGTAATAAAATGTCATGTGCAATTTAATTTATTTATTTATTTAAAAAAATTAGTGTTGTCCGTTAGTCAAGGGGAATAAATTCTCAAAAAGTTGAATTGAGGGGTAGTTTTAGCAAAATAGATGAATAAAGGGTATTTTTATACCTTTTCTAAAAGTTCAGGGGCATTTTTGTTCTTTTCCGTTAAATTTATTTGGGATTGTGACTAAAAGTGCACCACTTATGCAAACATAATGTACTATTAGTGCACCATGTGAAAGAATATGTATGATTTTGATCCAAACCCAAACATTATGGATGATTTTGGTCCTTTTCTCTATATTATACCACAGCAACAGCAGTAGGGGTGTGTTTATGATGTTGTTCAGTAAAACTGGAATACACGAAGGCACGTTTTCCGTGTGGTGTATCGGGTCGGGTACATACAAGCCCAAAGTAAATGGTATTATTCTTTTTTCTTTTCTTTTTCTTTTTACTTTTGGGAAAACTTGTAATGACTTTTTGTAAATAGGAGGAATATATTGATAGCCTTTTAAACTTGTCAAATATGTTTTATTTAGGTATTCGGATTATGGTATGTTTTAATTAAGTATCTCAACATGATAAAGTGTTCATATTGTACAGTTTCGGCTCAAGTTTAACGTTTATGCATGTTAAACGTCTATGACGTGAATAAATTAATCACTTAAAATATAATATCTCCTACACATTAATATTACTTGGAACATGATTGAGGTTTTACTACTTATTGAGACCCATGTGTATGAATTAGATTATAAGCAAAACTTCTAACGATTAAATATTAGCTACAACGTTAAAAAATTCTAATTAGCATTTCTCTCAATAATCGAGTCTAACTCTTATATTAATAGCATCTAAGTATTTAAAGCATATATACATTGGTTATGAGTGGTGCAAGTAGAATTTGTAAAAGCGAGTTTGATTGTAAAGCCGTATTTAAAATTTATATTACAACAACAATATACCTAGTGAAATTTCACAATGTGAGGTCTAAGAAGAGTAAAGTGTACGCAGACTTTAGTCTAGAGAAAGTAAAGTGTACGTAGACCTTATCCTTAACTCGGAAGATAAAGAGGTTGTTTCTAAAAGACCCTCGGCTCAAGAGAAGACATGACGAGAAAAGGTTAGATAAGCACAAACAGTTCAAAGCAATATGAAAATGAAACTAACGAAAGCAAAAAAGTCATGATAAAGTAATCTGAGAAAAAGAAGCAGCACCTACCACAGATAAATAAGATACTCAAAGTACAAGAAATAATATATAGTAGCAAAAAAAAAATACTTTTTAATCTAATTAACGAGAAGTTGATTAGTATTCCATCTTTAATTTAACAACATGCTAATATATATTATAATTTAATTATGTCATCTTTTAGCTAAGATTAGCAGCAATTAAGAAGGCAACAAAGAGTAGCTCCTAATTAAGTTGGCAGCAGAAGAGTAGAACTAGCAGAAACCGACACATCCATGACATAAAGAATAACTTACCACATGTCTAAATTACTATTCCACCTTTATTTCCCAATTTAATTTCTGCTTCTAATAAAAATCAGATTTATGGGGCTTGATAGACACACTTGAGGACGAGTTCAGGGGTTTAATAGGAATAACAATTAGTTGAGGTGCTAAAAAAAAAGGGGGGGGGGGGGGGGGGGGGCAAGTTTAGGGGGCCACATATGCATTAAGCCTATTAACTATCTATAAAAATTTGATTATTAACCAAATAGTTATTGCATATTAATATGATGTCGTTGTAGGAATTCATAAATTTTTAATTTTGGATCTATCTCGGCCTCTCCCGATCAGAAGGTGGCTTACATAAAATAAGAAATCTACTAAATATGTATAAAAGTTTGACTATGAAATCAGTTATTATTTTCTATTAATTTAAGGCCTTCGTAGGAACTCATTGACTATAAATCTTAGATCAGCCTCTGTCCCTCAGCCTTACTGCCAAAAGGTAGATTAAAAGAAGAAAAAAGTATTATTAGGACTACACCTTTAATTAATGGAATTCTACTTATATTAAAAAAAAAAAATAGGTTTCTCTTATTTATTATCTATTTAATTTATTTATTATCATTATGTTGCATAAACAATAAAACTTAACACGTAGCCCCTTAAACTTATTAGGATATTCCATTTAGACATTTGAACTGATCTTGTTCCAATTGAACACTGATATCCTACTGTCCCGTTCAAATTTTTGTGATGTAGTTTGACTGGGCACGGAGTTTAAGAAATAAATAAAGACTTTAGAATCTTGTGGTCTAAAACAAGCCAAAGATATTTGTATGGTTATAAATCATCTCGTTAAGCGTAAAAGGTAAAGTTTATAATTAAATTGTTGTCAAATAAGCAAAGTGTGTTATATAAATTGAGACAGATGGAGTAACAAAGTGTTTCAATTAAACAATTTCAGTTCAAAGTTTAGATTTTTTTTATTTTTTTTGTGTATGTTTTTATTAGTCTATTAGATAGTTAAGTTAATCACATAAAATATATCATCTTTTTTTATTATATGCATCAACTTCAAAAGTAGAAAATGCTTGGGTTTTACGGCTTATTGAGGCGAATGCGTATTATCAAAGGAGATCACATATTTTATGTGGTTAACTTAACTACCTAATAGAGGAATGGAAACATACACAATTTTTTTCTTTAAAATTTGAACAGAAAATGTCTAATTGAAACACTTTATTAAAATCTAAGGTGTTAATAGTAGCTCAGTTGATTGACTACCTGAACTCTCACCGTGTTAGTGAAGGTTCGAATCCCCACATTGTAATTCCCTTCTCCTATCCCTATGTAATAAAAATAATTAAAAAAAAGCGCTTAAATGAAATATGCTGGGGCTACCAATATATTAAGTCAATAATTAAAAATGATAAGTATTGATCAGGTGGGTGCGCAAAAAAACAGAATATAACTTGTTGAAGAAGGGGATACAATACCATAAGAAATAAGCAGAGCTCAACTTTGAATTTCACACCATAACCGCTCTTCTGCTCTCACTTCCCAAAATTCGACCGTCAGAGCGGGTATTTCTTGATACAGTACAAGATTAAGATAGTTACATGTGATCAAAAAGTTATACAGGCAATTCTTTTAAGTTCTTGATTGAAATATTTTGTTCTTGAAGGTTTGTGTGCATTTATTCTTCTCCCTGCCTTTTCATTGTCAATATAGCTCTGTTTTGTATACATAGCGGGGTAAAGTTTGGGTACCTAACTTTGTAGCCCCCGAGGAATTAATAAAATAGAGGGTAACTATTGAAGGTTGTGTGCATTTTGTTCTTCTCCCTGACTTTTAATTGTCAATATAGCTCTGTTTTGTATACATAGCTGTAAAAGTATAGAACAACATCTTAATTAAACGATTAAGAGGTTAATGCTATTGTTTTACTAATTATGGGGTGGCATTATGTAAACAAATTTCAAATTTGCTCAATTCCTTAATTTAAAATTTCCAAATGACATGCTTGAATTTTAAATTGAAGCAGGAGTTAGTAGATAAGACCGAAAATTACATCCCTATATCGCCCAAGTACTCTCTTGTGAATTCCTTCTTTACAGTCTGTTCCATTTATTTCTTCGCATCAAAGGAGTAGTTGTCTTGGCAGAACAAGCATTCAAATGGTAAGATTTGAGATCAATAGATATATTTTCTGCTTTGTTTATTAAAATTCTATTTTCATCAAAGTTTGGGTTGCTTCTTTTTCAATATTTTTAGCAGATCTTTTGAGGATTCCTAAGACATCTATTTTGGTTGAAGGTTTGAAGAACAAAATGCGGTAGGAGCGTTATACATAGAGAAAACTCCAATTATAGACACTACATGCTCATGACTTCAAAATGACAACTTATGGAAAGGAACATGCATTTCAGCACCTAATGCTCCTGCTTAAGCAAAAAACAACTAAATTTCGATGTTTAAATTTGTAAATTGGCTGTTAAAGCAACTATTGAAGTAAACTAAATTTGGAGTGTAACACTAGAAGGAAATCAAACATGAGGCTTTAGGTCCCTATGGATAGGTTGTTTTTGCTAAGGATTTTTAGACCTGATGCTGTGACATGGATATGAACATGAAAATTGTTGTGTGGAATTCATCTAGAAAAAGAATGATTCAATCTAAAAGTAGAAAGAGGGAAAAGGAAAAGGTAAATAGAATCTTCACGCAAACCTAGCTGTTGCATGAAATGTTTTGCAATTGCTTCTGGGATTCTCCCTTGGCGTTGTTGTATGTACATTGCAGAAGTTTTCTCAGTTTTGATTGCTAAAGGTTGTGCTTATTTTGTTCTTCTCCCCGCCTTTTCATTGTCAAGATACTCTCTTTTGTGTACGTACAAATTGGTAAAAGTATAGAACAACATCTTAATTTTATATGAATAGGAGGTTGATGCTACTGCTTTACGAATTATAAGGTGGCATTATGTAAACAACTTTCTCATTTGGTCAATTCAATAATTTAAAATCTTTCAAATGAATAGCTTGAATTTTAAATTGAAGGAGGAGTTAGTAGATAAGATAAAGATATACACTGGAAAAGCAAGGGAAATGGTGAAAGTAGCACATGAATATTTTCGCAACGATCCTATGCCCAAACTGCTGGTTTTTATTCATATAGAACGACCATTTTCAATCACCATTGCATGTCATGGGTGAGTTTGACCTTTGAGGTAACACATAGAATGCAGAGGTCCATTACTTTGCCAGCTGGTAATGGATTCTTCAAAACAAAACTAGGAGCAAATGAAGATAGCACTTCCAACAACATCCATAATACAAAGTAGTTGTAGCAGAAATTAAATGATCACTCCTGTCCAGTTAGATTTTTGAACTGACCTGTAGAACATTTTTGGTGGATGATATGAGACTTTTTAGTACAATTTCATGGTCATTTGGATGGAATAATTAGTTTGATGGGATAATTACCTTCAAGTTCTAGCTCATCTTCAAATTCAGTATAAGCTTAATTAGCATATGCTCCAGGAATAATAAGTGCAAGTAGCTAGTAGGAATTCTTAATACTGTTCAGCGAACCTGTCGTAATGTTTTCAATCGATAGAGGCTTCTGCCCTTAATGAGGAGAGGATGCAGCGGAGGTAGTAGTTTTCCCCCTTTACTCCACAATACTAAAGACATCCATTAGTTTTGGACTCAAACTCTCACTGTCCTGTCATTATCTAGTCCTACTGAGACAATCATGGTTTCTGTGGGGTGGCAAGTCACTGCAGTGACGGTATCGGTGTGTCCTTCAAGTTTCTGTAGCAATTTTTTCCCTTGCAAATCCCATATGTATAGACATCGATCCTCTAGCTACTCACAATATACTTCCCATTTGTGACTGAAAACGTGAAAGTTATGCAGTAAACTCTGTCCACGTAAACCCCAAATTAATTGTCCTTCAATTTAGTTGTTACTTCTCGGTGATGGTAGTCTTAACTCGTCCTTCTTTTGCAGCTGTACATTTATTTGAATGGGAAAGGATGGACGAAAGCTCTTCCCTTGCAATGCTTGCGAGATCGAATTTACTAAATCGGGAATTGATTCCCATAATAAGAACGAGCATCAGCAATCTTTAGCCATTTGGGGCTTATGTCATAATGTTTTTCTTTCGGATACTGAAAAGGAACTACACAAGATACAGTTTCCCAATAAGAGCTGCAAGAAAGCCTCGTGGGAAAAGCCTGAATCTGATGATCTAAAGGATATTGCAACTGGCAAAGCACCTGCTTTAGTTTTTGAAGTTGAGTCTTGAAAAGTTCTCTGTTGAAGATAAAGGATCTACTGACAGTTCCACAGATGAAGCAAACAAATCTGAGGATGTTTTACATCCAGGGATTAAGGGCGAAGGTCCTGAACCAGGTGAGAAGTCTCTCCTGAATCATGACTGTAGAAAGAATTTAGAATGTGAAACGATGTCTTGTCTTAATTACATTACCTCTTAACTAAATATATTGTGCGGTGGTATTTTGTAGGATAAGAATGTGGGACTGGTAGAGATTAAGTCTGAAGAGTATTAGCTGCTGAAGAGTATTAGGAGTCTGAAGAGTATTAGCTGCTGAGAGTATTAACATGTAAATAGTTATCATAGTTAGTATTATGTGAATGTAGTAGACTGATTACCTCTGCAGCATCTAGTGTGACCTCCAATGGCATGACAATAAAATGATGTGCTAATTCTAAACCTACCAGGATGGCTTGTATTTCAGCTTGAATGGGATTGGCAAAAGAATGTGCTTAGTATAGCCTATCAACCAGTTGCCAAAATGATCCCTTATGATTCTTCCAATACCCTTTTCCCAGTTCGTGGTGTTGCCGCACCATCACCATTAAGCTTGTAAAAGATTGGTTTAGAAGGTATCCATTTAATATATGTTTGTGAGCTGGGTAAAGGCGTCCTAGAAGAATCAGTAAGGTAATGAAATTCCATGGCCTTATGTTGATGGCCAGTTGTGAAAGAGGGGGCAAGTTCTTGTTATTAAAGAAGTTGTCATTTCTATTAAGCCAGATCGTCCACAAGTAAAAAGGGATTAACGTATCAGCAGGTATCCCAAAAGAGTATTGATTATTAAGACAGTGTATAAGTTGAGGAATCCACTATAATGGTTCCTGTAAAGTGTGATATGCAAGAGGTATGAATTGTAGAGTTCCAAAATTTCTTGGCATTTGTACAATCTAAGAAAAGATGATAAACAATTTTCGGGCTTGGCAGAAAAAACAATTAGCATGAGTAAGAAGTCGGCAATACCTATGTGGCGAAGGTATGCATGAATAGGAAGTCGTTAGTTGCAGCATAACCATATGAAATATTTAACTTTTTGCGGTATGCGAAGCTTCCATAGCCATGTGAATTGTTGTGAAGGTTCATGGCTCTGTAAAGAATGGTACATGGACTTTGCTGTGAGCCTGTGACCATGCCTAATGATGTCAAAGCCCAAATCTGCGAGTCTTTTCTATGGGGAACAGTTGGATGTCGGTATTAAAGACATGAGTTAAGATTCCATTAGGTAGCTCAAAGGAGATTGTAGAGAAATTCCAACTATTGTTGTCTCACTCTCCGAAGCATCAATTGGATTCTCCAGGTACTGATTTTTTCCTTTTCTCCATTGGATTAGGGTTTGATTTTTGAGAAATTGATCGATTTATCAACTGAGTTTATCATATTGTGTTTCTCTCAATATATCGAAGACTCAAAGAAATTGATTTCATCTTACTTGTGAGTTCCCTTGTTTTCACGCCTTTTCGATCGATTTATCAACTTTGAATCATTTCTAGAAAGTTCAGAGATCTATATTCTGATTCTATTTTTTTTTTCCAGGAAAGGTCCAAAGAAAAATTTCTCTAATCGGCTCGTTGCCCTGCGTCTTGGCACCATGTAGAAGCTTCAGCTCTTCATTCGGGGTATACTTCACTTCAAGGTTTTTAACTATCCTACTTTTTGGGATTTTCCCTAAATCTCTAATTTTTAGGTTTTCGTTGCGGATAATCTTATTCAATAAGGTTTATAAGGAGGTTAGCTTTACTAGTAATTGATTTTTTGGTTGCTTAGATTAACTTGTTTGTTGTTTTGTTATTTGTCGGTGAATCTGTTGGGACAATGTGGTGTTTGTACTTCTTGTTTGATGATGGAACTATGAACGAAGATTTTCTTTGTTATAGGTGTGACTTATTTTCTCAAACTTAAAAGCAACTTACTTATTTTAACGATCGTTACAAGCTAGCTCTGTTTCAAAGCTTTTGGAGTACAAGCTTCTTTCGGACTCTCTGTAGCTTACTGTTTCATAGGCAAAGGCTTCAAAGAAAGATAAAAAAAAAGGCAAAGACTTCAGCTTTTGGGTGTTTCTTCATTGCTTATTGTTGCGCAAGTACCGGAGCCAAGAATTGATTTTATTCCCGTGGTAATGTATGTAAGTTTGCGTATGAATCTAATATAATCTATTGATTATCAGGAAGTATTAGGAAATCTAGCCTCCACATGTTAAGGATTTTTGTTACATTATAGCCAATACATATACGAAGAAAGATGTCGTGAAGTTGGAGGCTAGTGTGCTACAATCCCTCAAATTGGAAATGGGTAATCCCCTAACCCTAACATTTCTTAGGTAGGTCACTGTTTTGCGATTAACTAGACGAGGAACAATTAAGGTTCCTCGACTGATATGAATGATCATTTTTCCTTGGTATGCAGATGACGTATATGTTAAGAAAATGAAGTTTATCAAAAAGAAGGTCACAAAGCGAAGAGGGAACTAACTTATTTTGTTGTTTCCTATTATTTGTAATTCTATATATTCATTGTTTGTTCTGTTTAGAGTTCAACATTTTGTTATAACTGTTCTTTTTTCAGGTCTTTTCATCTTTTATTCCTACAACTTAACTGGACTAGTGCAAGTCTTGAATGCTAGTACTATTGAGTATCTTTCTATCAATTCTCAAAAAGTTTTCCGAACTGTTAGATGACCGAACCAAGTACTCCATGTTTATTTTACACTATCATTGGACTCTACAAAACTAAATCCATTTACTGTAGGAACTTAACAATGTTGAGACCACAATTTGGAGAGAAATTTTATGTATCTATTCAGCCAGTTCAATCATATGTTTGCTTTTATGGATGACCATCTATTGGAATGTTGCAGTTTCTACACTTTCTCCTGGATGCCTCAGGTGAAGGAAATCATTGTCGTATGTGACCCTTCTTATAAAGACATTTTTAAAGGCATGGACTTCAAATTTCTTATAGTGTGTGTGTCTGCATTCCGCAGCCAAGAGAAATATGGCCAACAAAGCAATGAACATGCGTTTACCTATCTTATTCAGATTACAATATCTCTAGGAATTTGTGCAGACACTAAGGTAATTATATAAGAATTCTTCATTCATTTTATAGATGCCAAAGAGAATATCCAAGTCGACTTAAAATTTGCATTGCCTGGGAAGGAAAGACAAGATTCTATATACAGCCTACTTCAGGTGCATGGTATGACATAGTTTTTGACTCACAATAGCTTCTGCCTTATTAAACTATGTCTAGTGGTTAAGCTGTCTCCTTGGAATCCCCAGTTATATCACATTCCCCTTCTATTATAGACCAGTATATTACATCTGGCACTCTTACTAAACCGTGCTCTAATTTATGCTATTGTTGCATGTTCCATGTTTTGTAATTTTGGCCTAAGAACTGTGCATCTTTTTTAGATAATTCATTGCTTGATATTGCAAGTGTATAGTAGTGTGTACCTCACTGTTCCGGAATCTAACATTGTGTAGAATACACTTGCAATTATGGACCAGATGCATCTTCTTTATATGAAAGTACGAACAGTTGGCCATATCCAAGCCCTCTGGAAAATAAAAAAAGGTTTCCTGTGTGGCATGCAGTAGCTTTCCTTGGTGAAGATGACTTACTAGGGTAGCTTTTGATAAACAATTAAGGTTATTTATCCACTTCTTATGTCAAGTTTCATATTCTTAAGTTTATTATTTTGATTGGATTTTGTTTTGTGTTTTTATGATTTTGGTTTAACTCTTTTATTTTGCATGATCCATTTCTACTTGACGATTTTGTTGAGGTTTCTGAGGAGATGTACCCTCAAGGTGAAAGGTACAGTGTTGACACCCAATTTTGTCCCGCCTCTCCTCCGAAATACCTGTTTACGCTTCTAATATTTTTGGAAAATTATAAAATATATATTTGTATTTTTTACTATAATTATTAGCCTCTTATCAATACCGGCGTTTCTTTATTCTATTGCAGTTACTAGCCATCATTATCATTATTATTATTATTATTATTATTATTATTATTATTATTATTATTATTATTATTATTATTGTTGTTGTTATTATTATTATTATTATTATTATTATTATTATTATTATTATTATTATTATAATTCACAATTCTATCATTCCGGCATTTTACCAGCTTACGCACACGCATCACATTTATCTTTGCATAATTAAATAATAGTGTTTATTTCCTGTGGATTTTCGAAATATTATTGCACGGCTATTACAACGCCATTTTTTATTTGAGCACTAATAATTGCATATTTTATATTAAGTAATATTTTAACACAAGTTATTTAAATAGGTCTTTTATTTAAATGTAGTAGCCCAATCAACTCATACTATTTTCGGACCAATTCACAAAATCAGTCCACATTTTAATTTACCTGGCCACATTTTAATTCAATCTGCTCATTCTTTTAATTCACTAGCCCAAATCGATTAGCCCACATTTCAAATACCAGTCGATATTTTAAATGGACCAGCCCAACCCAATACACTACCCGACCCAACTCAAAGACCCGGATCCGTCCACAAAATAAAGGAAACCCTTTTAGGGTTTCCTTTCATTCGCTTCCCTTTTTTCTGCCGCCTCCCTTTCCTTTCCCTTCCCCATCGCCTCTCTCTCTCCTCTCTCTTTCTCCTTCTCTCCTCCATCTCCCTCACCTGCCATCTCCACCACGCCCTGTCCCCCACGCCACTGCCACCCCCACGCCTTCCTGTTCCCCACGCCATTGTCGCCCCACTTCGACCTTGTCCCCCCGCTCCTCTCTCTCCTTCTTTCGAACGAAAACCCTAATCCACCCTATAAATAGCGGTGGGTTGGAATCTGTGAGGGGAGGATTTTTCTGGTTCATGAAATTACCCCCAAGAAATAGAGGATTTGTGGATTGGTGAAAACCCCCCAAGAACCGGTTTTAAAGCCGCCCGGAAAACCCCTCTGAAAACAGTTCTCGAATCACCACTTTTCTCTTAAAAATATAAACTTTTAACTGCTCCAGCTCCCTTAAAATATTAGTTCTAAAATTATCTTGATATCATCCCCAAAATACTACATCCTCTTCTACTTTTTTCTGCTTTTGGTATTTGTTCGACTCTGAATATATGCAAACTCCGGATTGGTAGCGTTTCGAAGTAGATCGGAGACTCAAAGCCTCACTTCGCTGCACCCGAAGAAGGTCCGTAATTACTCCTTTGTTTTTTGTTTTTTTTTTGGCATTTTTCTGGTCCTGTATAATTGATTATATGATAGTTTAGTGCAGTTTATTAGCATTTTTTTTATTTTGTTAGTTATGTGTTTGCTTTAGTCATTTGTTGATTATATGTTAGTTCTAGTTGGCTATGCTTATCCGTGAATCATTGCCCAGCTGTAGTTTGACAAGTAGTCATTAAGTGTAATGTTGTTAATTGATTTCTTTATTTAGTTTAATTAAGCAGGTTGTTAATGCAGCCATAGTGTTGATAGTAAATGCATGATGAATTATTGGTACGGTTAAATCATGTCTCTTTACTTGTCTGTAAATCATGTTGGAAGAGTGTTAAATCCCATCATATATCGTGTGCTAGCTTAAGTATACTCTTAATTAAGGTCTAAAATGCCCAGAGGTTAGTTAATACAGACATTGTCTACTGCTACGAGATTAGTCATGTGTTTGGTATAGATTGAATGCTTTCTAATCATGTTTGTATGCCTAACCTCCTTATGATTTGCCTGCACTATATGTTAATTCAGTTTAAGATATGTTTGGATGCCTCCCTGATTAACTAGTTTGCCTGCACTATTTTTAGTTTGTTTGCTTAGTATTATAATTGGTATGAAACCATGTTTAGTCATCGAGTTTGTTCTGCTCAGTGTTGAGTTAGCATAAAAATTACACTCAAAGTGGCCTAGTTTGTTTGCTCAATTTGAAACTGTGATCATAAATGAAGGAGAAATACCCTCCTGGGGTGCTTAGAAAATTGAATTGCCTAGCTTGCTTAAAGTTAGTTTAGTCCAATGAAGTTGTTATACGATGAGTTATTTTTTGCAGTGAAGTATGGTTGGATGTTTGTGTGGCTTAGCATAGTCAAAGTATGTTTTTATGTTATCCTAGCCTAAGTCTATCCATGATCAAGCATATGTAGAATATCCTGTTAGGGTTAATCATGATTTATATGTCATATATATGTTGTAGCTAGTGGCTGCATAGTGAATATTTTTAAAATAAAATCTGTTGTTTGTCCTTAAATAAATGCCACTGGGCATGAGATCTGCTTCTTAAAGATGGAAAGAACAATCATCCTTCTTTCATCTCCCTCAACCCCTTTCAACATTTTGTGCTAAAGATTCAATCTTTATCTTGATTTTGCAAAGGCTGTTGCATACCCTTATTTTTTTGGGGGGTCCTGAAAGGTAGACCCCACATTAATGGTTTCCTCATCTTCATCACTTTCACCTATTATTTTATCTTAAGATGAGTTAAAAAGTTGCTGCATATCAAGCTGTTGAGTTTGTTGAGTCAGGTATGGTTGTTGGTCCTGGTACTGATTAAACAGCAAAAACATGCTGTTGATAAAATAGATGAACTTTCAAATACTGGAAGGTTGAAAGACATTGTGGGAATACCAACTTCAACCATTACACATGAACAAGCTGTTTCACTTGGTATACCTTTATCAGATCTGAATAAACATCTTATTGTTGATTTAGCAATTGATGGTGCTGATGAAGTGATCCACAAATGAATTTAGTTAAAGGTAGAGGTGGTTCGCTTTTAAGAAAAAATGGTGGAGGGTGTTTGTAATTTTTTATGGTTATCGTTGATAAGTCAAAATTAGTAAACCGTATAGGTGGTAGTGGATTCGCTATGCTTGTTGGAAATTTACACTTAAGAGACTTGAAATGTTTATTGAAGCTGGTTGTGTTGGGAAGTTGAGGAAAGTCGGTAATGGTGCAGAGGTTTATGTTACTGATAATGTTATTTATATTGTTGATTTGTATTTCAAGAAGGACCTGGGTGATTTGAAAGGTGCTACTGATGCGATTTTTATTTAGTTTCAATTCTGTCCAGTTAGTTCTGTATGCCTACTGATGCATAAGTCTTTGAATGTTCAAGTCTGCAATAATCCCTTTTCGAACTTAGTTGTCATTGTATGCATATTCGAAAAATTGAAATCCCACATGTATTCTTGATAAATGGCCACTCATTTAATCATCAGAACCTAATCTTTGTCACCGCTATCATATCAATTGGGCTTGCATCCATTTTTAGTTGGCTGTTTTGTTTGGTATCTGGTCCTCATTGCCCATTTTATTCATTTCATATATTATCAGTTTCAGCAGTCGGTTCTTTATTTTTATTTTTTGGGGGTTGAATATTTCGTTTGTATAGGAATACTTGTTTTTAAATTTTCCATGTGTGATGATCGTGCACTAATCTTTATCCTTTTCCTCCCATTTTCGCATGACCATCGCATACGAGTCCGAGGGACTTGTCTCCTTTTCCGCATTCGGTGTTGGGTCAAGGGCCAACATTACCTCCTCTCGGGTCAATCTACATCCGCAGCAGTGTATAAAATCTCTGTTGGGCCAAGGCCCATAGCAGCAGCAACGGATCCGCAGCAATATATAAAAGAAACCTGCTGGGCCGAAGCCCAACAGTAAACAGTTTCCAGTAGTCCCAAAACGGGCTGGACCCGTTTGACATTATCTGGTCTTTTATTTTATTTTTTGCATTTAATTCATATTATGTAACTAACTCTTTGTTCGTTTTGTTTGTTGACTTAGATGAACCTTAATGAATTAATAGATTTAGTTTAGTGACGGGTAGTTAGCTTAAAGGAAACTAATAATTAATCCCATAAGTTTCATTTTCTTCTTTCCACATTAAAGTTATTTATAGAATCTATAATATTTGCTTCTAGAATAATTGATGGCATAAATTCATATTTTTGAGTTAAAGGAATCATATTTTATTTTTTATTATCTTAATTTCCAAAACACCACTAATACGCAAATATAAATTCAAGCATAGTTTATAAATAACCCTTCTAGATTTCTTACACTATTATACGGATATAATGTCATATTGGCTAAGTTTTCTCTTGAAAGCTATTTTTATACAAATCATTATATTTTGCCGGTCTCATTTTTACAATAAAAAATTATTATTTTAAGCTTAACATTTATAAGTTTTATTTTTTAGTGGACTACTATGCATTTCTTCAAGTCGGTTTAAATAGCATCATTACGTTTTTCTTTTAAAACCCCGATTATATTTACAACCTATTTTTCTTAAGATTTAAGCATTATAGTTAATCTTAATTAATTAACCGAAGTTTGGTCGGATAACCGTAAGTTAACGGATTCTAAAAGATGCCTAACCCCTTCCCTTTAGGATAATATAGAGCCCTTACCTAGAATCGCATTGGTTAAACAGACTATTAACGGAGGTTTAGTTAGCTTTACCTTAGTGAATAATTAGGTGCCCTAATTCACCTTAAAAATTAATTAGGTGGCGACTCCTTAAAACAAAAATAAATAAGAATCACTAATATGTTGTACTCTAATTTTAACCCGGTTAAAATGGGGTATAACATACAGAACTGTTGGTGCACCTCTATTACCACAATTGTAGCATGTTGGTCAAGGTTTCAGTTATCTATTATCATATTGCCGGTATCGCATAACTGTTTATACTTGTTTCTTGTTTCGTTTCAATCTAATTATGGTTCTCATTTTCATGACCTTAACAATTATTGTAGATATCTCCTGCTTTGGTGGATATCAGAGATGGTGTCCTCATCGTTATTCTGAAGCAGTGATCAAATCTGAAGATGCAACCTCTTCCCTCGTATGCCCAACGTATACTTGTTAAAGTGCCTAAAGATCAAAGGCTCAGTTTGGAGAAACAAGTAAAGTGCCAGAAGGAGGCTCGTTACGAATATAGAAAAATAGCGATTTGAATTTAACATTGTATATATAGAGAAGATGTATTAGAAATTTCTCATTCTTATCCTATTTAGAGAAGGGGTTTCAAACCGCCACAAATTGCAAATTTAACCCCCGCAATTTGAGTCTTTTTTTTTGTAGTGATATATGAGGCCTTAATAGCCTGTTTGGCCAAGCTTCTAAAATCAGCTTATTTTAAATTTTTTTTTTAAAAGTACTTTTGGCTAAAAGCAGTTTGTGTTTGACCAATTAATTTAAAAAACACTTTTGAACAACAATTAATGTTTAGTCAAGCTTTTAAAAAGTGCTTCTATGTGTATTTTTCCCAAAAATACTTTTAAAAAAAGTGCTTTTGGACAAAAGCTATTTTTTTTAGCTTCTAAAAAACTGCTTCTGCTACTCACCAGAAGCACTTATTTTCTCTCAAAAGCTTGGCCAAACACCTCACTTTTTTTCAAATAAGTACTTATTGAAAAAATAAGTACTTTTGGGCGTAGATACTGTTTTTTTCTTTCTTTTGTTATATATATTTTGTATTTCTTTTTACAATCTTCAATATTATCTAAGAGAAACTTAAATCATAAAATTCATCGGTAAAATTTTTTGGGCCCGCAAAAGTTTGGGGGCATAAAGCAAAAGTTTTACTAGCCTCACCCTCTAGCCACCCCTACTTACAACTTATAATTATATATAACATAATTTTACAAGTATAAACAATACGACGAAATAAAACCTATTATGGAATACAGATCAACTCTAACATCTTAACTTTTAAACAATAAAAAATCACAATTTCTTAAAACAATATTACTATCATACTGTTCATTTTATATTAATAAAATTTATCGGTATTATAATTAAAACGTAGCTCCTTCATTAATAAAATTAAAATTACTTTCAAATAGTAAAATAATAAAATATGATAATTTTGATACATAGGACAAAAAACCAATGACAAGTGAAGATGTACAAATCGGCTATGTATTTTTAAAAGAAATAAGTGACATTCACCCTCACGATGTTCTCAAATAGTAAATATGCAATATTACGACTTGATATTTGAGTTACGCCCAATCTTCTTATTTATATAGATGAAAAACTATTAAGTATTATTCATTTGTTAAAGAATTATGAAGGTAACGATTTTAGAACTGAGGTATCTACCCTGTTATATTAACTCCCAGGCCATGTAAAGACGGGAAAACTGAAGCTAGAAAGACTTACTGTTTACCCTTTCCAGATGTAGCTTCATATCAATGGTGCCCACATTTATGTGCCATGACAATCTCCTATCCATTTGGGTCCCCAGATAGTATGCGTTGAATTTATCAGAGACTCCCAAAATATCTGAAGGAAGTGTGGAAGTAGCGACAGACTGTGTTGGCCAGGACCCAATATTAAGGACCTGGACTGTGAGTGAAGGATCATCTGCTTAAATTTTGCGATCTCAGCACCCGCAGTAGAATGAAAACCCAACATTGTGTCTTGTGAGGTAATCATGCCAGTAAACATGCCTTCCAGTTTTGAGGTGAGCTTCTCAGTAAGCCGTTTCTAAAGTTTGTCATCCACAAACAAAGAAATGAGCTCTTGTGATTGTGGATCCAGAAATTAACGAAGCACTCAAATGAGGAAACTACGGCATTCTAGAATGTTTTGTCATTATTAAATGCTGCACTTATGATCTTGTCATGCTAATCCTTTGCAACGTATAAACCCATTACTAGTACTGTTCGCAATAAATGAGTGAGTCAATTCACTCACAACAAATTAGGCTCCTATAATTTATTATAAAAGGTTGTATAGCTACAGTCAGTAACTAGATCAGCAAAATTTGACATTATCCGCAAGCTTTAACATTAAGAATCACCCCGAAGAGATAAGGAGAAATCGTACAGTAGCAAAAGAAATCCTAGATACAGTTGACAAATTGGAGCAGCATCAAAGCAGAAGACATACTAGCTATAAAGACTGATCAAAAGACACAGTAGAGATAAAGACATCAAGCTTATTGAAGCATTCATTTTGGGCAATAGCCCCTCAAAAAATGACTCGTGAGGCGCAACCACAACACGACTAGCTACACTGTCACCTTTGTCAGCAACATTATCAAGGACTTGCCCAGTTCCTGGATCCAAAGTTGGGCATGTCTTTCCTACAAATATATATCCCAGATTATTTCCAGCGTAGTATTTGACATAACTGATAAGAAAATTCACTGTCTCTCTAGAGACTTTACCATAGGGAAAATCTCAATTCTCAACTACTCCTTGCTAAGGAAGATTCTTTCCTGAGAGAATTTCCACAGTTATATTTAGCTACTCTCCACAAGAACCACAAGAAAACTGCATCTAGCCTTAGAAATACTACTAAAATAAAACATAGAGCCTACTTCTGTTAGAATCTTTGCTTTTGGACTGCAGTAACTTTGTTTTACTGCTTTTGAATAAACTTTGTTTTACCTTTAGTAATTAGTTAGTTAGAAATATATTCTGAGATATTCTAGGCTAGGTTGGTTAGTTAACAATATACTCTACAGAGATACTTTAGGCTAGTTTATGATTATCTTTTTATTATTGTTTTCCTATAAATGAAGAGCTAAACATAGCTAAATAATATAATTTCCTTTTATTGAATTGCAGTATATTTTTCTCTCAGTATTTTTTCTATGTTATTTCCTACGTTTCTTTGTTAAAAATCAACAATTGGTATCAGAATCATTTTCTTGAAGGACCTGTGAGTGAGATGGATTCCGAAAATAGCTTCTCCTGTCTTTGATGGTGAAAATTATCATCTATGGGCAGTAAGAATGGAGACTTATCTTGAGGCTTTAGATCTTTGGGAGGCCGTAAAAGAGGATTATGATGTTCTTCTGCTGCCAAATAATCCCACCCTGGCCCAGATCAAAAGCCAAAAAGAAAATAAAATCAGAAAATCAAAGGCGAAAGCAACTTTGTTTACTGGTGTGTTTGCAACAATTTTCACAAGAGTTATGGCTCTCAAAATAGCAAAAGAAATTTGGGATTATCTTAAGGAAGAATACACAGGAGATGTAAGAATACGAGGCATGAAGGTGTTGAATTTAATAAAGGAATTCGAATTAAAAAAGGTGAAGGAATCTGAGACCGTCAAAGAGTACTCAAACCAGCTTCTTGGCATTGTTAACAAGGTAAGGTTGCTTGGCACTAAGTTTAAAGATTCGAGAATCGTTGAAAAAATTCTTGTTACGGTGGCTGAAATATACGAAGTATCCATAACTACCTTGGAAAACACAAAAGATTTGTCCAAGATTACTTTGGCAGAATTGCTAAATACATTGCAGGCACAAAAGCAAAGGAGGCTTATGAGGCAAGATGGTATGACAGAAGGAGCCTTGATAGCCAACCACAAGACTCAAAGCAAGGGAGATAATTCAAAGAAAAATTACCCACCTTGCCAGCATTGTGGCAAAAAAGGTCATCCTCCATTTAAATGTTGGAAGAGGCTAGATGCACAGTGCAAGATCTGCAACCAACTTGATCATGAAGCAGTGATTTGCAAAAACAAATCGTCAAAATATGAAGCAGATGCACAAGTCGCCAATGAAGAAGAAGAAGAAGAAGATCACTTGTTTGTGGCAACATATTTTTCAACCAAGAAATCTAATTTTTGGATGGTTGACAGTGATTGTACAAACCACATGACATATGACAGAAATATTTTTAAAGAGTTTATGTCAATTGAAAACAAGAAAGTCAGAATCGGGAATGGTGACTATATTCTTGCCAAAGGAAAACGACTATTGCAATCAAAACAAGTTCAGATACAAAAATAATTTCAGATGTTCTTTACGTGCCTGAAATTAATCAAAATCTGTTAAGTGTTGGCCAACTAGTCGAAGAAGGATTTAAATTGTTATTCGATGACAAGTACTGTCGAATCATTGATGCCACTAAGCAGGAAGTTTTACGAGTTAAAATAAGGGGTAAAAACTTCTCATTTAATCCAACAGAAGATGAACACATGCCAGAAAACTACAAGAGCAAAGATGAATTGGCAGATTTGTTCACGAAGTCAATTCCAGCCAAGTCTAGAGTTTCAGTTCCAAAACCAAGGAGGAGTGTTAGAATATTTGCTTTTGGACTGCAGTAACTTTGTTTTACTGCTTTTGAATAAACTGTGTTTTACCTTTAGTAATTAGTTAGTTAGAAATATATTCTGCACATATTCTAGGCTAGGTTGGTTCGTTAAAGATGTACTCTATAGAGATACTTTAGGCTAGTTTATAATTATTTTTTTTCCTATAAATGAAAAGCTAAACATAACTAAATAATATAATTCCCTTTTATTGCATTGTAGTATATTTTTTTCTCACTATTTTTTCTATGTTATTTCCTACGTTTCTTGTTAAAAACCAACAACTTCCCCAAGTACGCCCCTGGAAAATTCTTTCTGAAGTAATCTATGCAGAAGGTAACCGAACATGATTTCACACCTAAGCACACAGCCTATAACCTCGACTCTACTCATGACTGAAGAAAACACAATAAATCGATACAACATCGTAAGATCACATAGCACTAATTTAATTGCAACCAGTAATACAACACCAATTCAAAGAGGAAATACGAGATTCAACAAACACTAAAAAGGCAAAGTTCCTTCAATCTCTACTTTCAAAATTAGTCTCACCATCTCATGATTTAATCAGTCCTAGAAGATGATTACCAGTTTTTTCAAGCTTGTTCCGGCGCTGGTGCTGGCATCGGCACTGGCGCTGTACGCATGCACGATTTAGATGTGTTAGTAAATTATGTATAATACTGATAACTAAATTAATAACAAATTAGTCGAACCTTACCATGTACTTCGGCAATATGGTTGTGAAGCTCTGGCACATTTGGAAATACGTTTCCACAAGTTTGGCACCAGAACGAGAACTTGCTGTGCATTCGGCGATTGTGGCTGTGGATTGATCCGAAGTTGTTGCAAACAATACCTTCAGCATTTTGGGCCAAACGCAGGTTAGGGCTGGAAAAAAAAAAAAAGATCTGGTAGAGTCAACTAAAATGAGAGCAGAATGAAAGGGAGGTTTTAGCGTGGTGCAACTGATTATGGGCGGGAGGAAACTTCTGGAACACGGAGAAAAATGACGAGCATAATGAATTGGGGACAAATATAAACTATTCTATATATAAAAATTGTTTAAACTTTCCCGCAAACATGCTCCTTTCGTGTCAATGCGGTTTCTTTTCCATTGTGGAAAGTTGGGGGCTAAATTTGGTGAAGAGAGCTGGTTATCATTCCAAAGGATCTTTCAAAAATGTGAAAATGGTGGTGGGCATAAGCATGTGGAGTGGTGGAGGGGGAGGTGCTAATTAATGGTGAAAGATGATACGGGAGGAGGGGGAGGTGGTGGATTTGGTTAGTGAGGTGGCATGCCACATGTTGTCCACCTCATTAAAATATTAGTGTCACATGGGATTGGATTCCACCTTGGAAAACCTTAACGGTGGAGGGGTATATTTAAATCAATAGTATAACGGGAGGGGTATATTTGAACTTAAAGTCTAACAAAGAGCATATTTGACCCTTTTTCAATAATACAGGGATATATTTGGCCTCTTTTCCGTTAATTAAAAGATCGATTGAATCATCTGAAGCAATTCAAATTACAGAAATAAAAGACCAATGAATGAACTTAATACTGGGCATTTTGCGGGTTAATTTCATGGGTTAGAGGGGCAAAATGCACTAGCCGATTCAAGACCCAATTTAAGCCGATCCGCCTATTTTGACTCGCCCAAATTCATCTCAACCCGCCCATTTGTCATCCCTACATGATCTAGGGATGCCAATGGGATAGTGTCGGTGCGGGATAGGGTGGTCTAGACATATGCGGGATAGTAAGAATTTAAGACATGGAGTGCGGAGCGGTACACAGAATATATATATTGACAAAATTACAACATTTCAGGCTATCGCTAATTTTCTGGCGTTACTAGTGCGTGTGAGCTTCAGAGGACTTGATCAATTAGAAGATGTCCAGATGTTGAACGTAATTATACCCGCAGTATATACACAAAGCCAAATTTCTTCTTTCAATTATATATGCTTACAGTACCTTGTAAGTTGTAACATATCCAATAAGAACTCTTCCTTCTACACGAGTCAAAAAGTCTTGAGAATTCTCCAATTAAATTATTTGATTGGCTATTTTAAGTGCTTATTGGCTTTTAAGCTCTTTTTTGGTTTTTGTGGTGTTTGAGAGAAATACAAAGTGTTTTTAAGCACTTACTTTTAGACTAAAAAAAGTATAAAATAAGCCAAAGGTCATATTCCAACTTATTACTTTTAGCTTTTTTTTACTTATAAGTACTTTTAAAAAGCCAATTCCAACATCTAAATGTGTTTCCAAGCACTACTTAGATTATATCTTTATATTGGACCAATAAATATGCAATAATCTTATTTGAGACACTATTTCTTTTCTTTTGATGAAAGTTACGTTATCAAGACATTTGGACGTGATGACTAAATTAATAGAAACAATTTATTTCACTTAATTCTTTATACAAATTAGTATTTCATGTTTACTTACTACTTCTATATACATTTTACTACTTCAGATTTTCTTGAAAAAGAGTTTAATTTCTAAACGTAAAATGGAGATAAAACTAACAAAATGAAGGGAAAAAAGCATTCAAGCTATAAGCGGGGAGGGTTAAAATTTTGAAGGTTTAGACAAAAGCCCTGCATCTTGTCATCCCTAATGGCATCAGCCAAGTCGCTAATAAATCTATATATCTATATAAAGCAGGAATACAGATCCGGTAATGTGGCATGTCTCATTGATCAGGAAATGTATTTATCTATTTTCACAAATTCTGAGGAATTTTCACAGGAAAAACTCAGTTGTTAAATATATATATAAAACAATGACACAAAACGTTGTGTCTCTTCAACTAATGCAGTGTCTGGTTACAAGGACTGTCGGTGCCTTTTCACATTCGAAGCCGTTTACTTCGTCTAAACTTTTGGTACCTTTTCAATTCGATATCCAAAACGGGACGTTCACCTCTTCACCATAACATCGACACTTAATCAGTAACTACCAATTTACCATTCACAAACATTATCATAATTATACCTCTTCATCATTTGCCCTCCACTTCTTCCCTAACTGTTACAACAGTACCGGACTACCAGTTTATACATTCCAATCTGTTCTAAAATCAACTCTACCATCTCTAAAATTATTGCTCCGACTAAACAGCTGTAAACAGGAAAGAAGATTTACGCACAACTGCTTTCGCCAACAGGAATCAATCTGAGGTATTAACAGGTCATGAACCAAATGTATTTACCGTTGAATTTATCTTTTTTGAACAAAGCATGATAACATATCGATTAAAATTCATTGTGATTACTATCACATGTTTATGCTTGTAGGCACTTATATGCAGGTCAAGCAGTTTGGGATCATGTTCATATGGACCATACATTTTCCTGAGATTGCATAGATTTGCGACTGTATAAACGCTACGCCGTGTTCTATACGATACTGTACACCGCTACTTCCAGTTCTATATATGTTTGATTATCAAACCAAATAGAACTATAACCAATGACAACGCACACCTCATTCCTCCTCTAATTGAACTCAAATTTCCATGTGGTTTTGATTACCGTACTGTGGAGGTGATCGTTGGTTCCAGTGAAGTATGAGGCTGCCAGGCTGAAAACTTTGAATAGATTTTTTCCCTTCTTGTCTATCATTTGCCTTGCTTATTTAGCATACTGCTTTTCGTCCTTTTTCGTTCAATTTCTGTTTCACATCCTAAATTTCTTTGTCTCGGTAGTGATTATGCCAATAAGATCTACTAGACTTTCAGTTTTGCCTGCTTAACATTAGTACCAGTTAAGAGTAATTAATTTTCATTTGCATTGTATCTCTATAGTTCTGGTCCATTGAGAGATGACATGGCAGAAAAAAACAATGAACTATAGACGAGGAGATGGGGAGGGATATTTTGTTTTTTAGGGAGATTAAAATATAGAAAAAGGCTAGAAACAGCTTTAAAAAAATTGGAAAAAAGTAATTTTCTAACAGTCAGGTGTCAAATAACTTTGACAAAATATTGTGATAGCTTTTGAGATTTAGTTAGACTCAAAATTTATTTTCTTGTCATGGTCAAAATAATAAGGATTCAATGAGCTGATCTCTTCTTTTTTGTCCTCTGCTTTATTTTTTTTGCTTTTGAGCTTGAGTTAGGTCACGTTTATTTTCTTATCATTGTCAAAATTACAAGGATTCAACGAGTTTGATCTCTTTTTTTTTCTTCCTTTATTTCATTTTTTGTGCTTTTAAGATTGAGTTAGGCTAAATTTTATTTTCTTATCATCGTCAAAATTACAAGGATTCGGAGTTGATCTCTTCTTTTCTAATCCTTTGTTTATTTTTTTTAAATTTAAATTTGATAGATTGCTGGAGGCCGATTAATTCTTATGTGGAATAAGGACTTTAAATATATCAGGTAAATGAGATTTTGTCAAGATTAACATTATTATATATTGTTAAATCTAGCTGCAAGAGCAAATTATTTCTTCTTTTGAATAGGGATAATGCCAAGACTTTGCCATGATCTTAACCATCCATTCTTGGAATATGAGGTTCATACAGCCTCACGAAAAAAATGAGGAGGAAATTGATAAGTTTTTGAAACAGTGATGGGTTTAGAGACCTGTTTTGGGCAACAATATGAAACTTTTCATTCTTTTGTTAAGATGATATTTATACTTGGAATTAATTTTATCTCATAGGCAATAGCTCCTGAAAATCTTTATGGAAAATATTTCTGTTCCACACTATTGGACTTCTATTTTTTTCTCATGATATTTCTGTTTTGTTTTATACATTTTTGCTTATTTATTCTCCTAAACCCCGTACTAATCTTGCAGCAAAAGAGCGACTTCTGCTTTTCTCTCTCTTGATATTTACGTTATGTTTTGTACTTCAGTTTTTAAAAATCCTTATTCTCTTAATTCACCTAGTGTTAGACTAGAAATATGCGCTTTCATCAAGGTAACTTTTGATTATGTTTATTTAGATCAGACTCTTGGTAATTAATAAGGCTTTGATTTAATTATTCAAAAGTACATGATTTTTTTTTTGTTCCTTATGTAAATATTTGATTTTGCTTACTGCAGACACAGGTATGCGCCTTCAAGAAATTGACTTCTACACAAAAATATCATCATTTGTGTTGCATGATAAGAGGAGGTGGTCTTTCCTACTGTCTTTTTACTGCTAATAAAAAACTTGGTACTTAGAGTTGGTGGTCTTTCCTATTGCTTTTTCGAAAAAATGAATAAATAATTAAATTTAACACTCTTTAATGAATCGTTCTTAATTTGATGAAACTTAAATAAGCTTTGTTGCTAATAGATAATTAATTTACACATTACTATGAAGTATTTGCTTTAAATGAATCAATATTTATGGACTAACAAAAGAATTGGCCCAAATATGTGTTATTTATAAGCGTATTCTTTCTTATAAGAAAAAGACTGGTATTTAAGTCCGTCATAGCATATTGATCTCTTTTTGAACTCACAAATAACTTTTATGATCGCGCGAAGCGCGGATAAATTTACTAGTTTTGGATATTCATAGGCTTATAGCCAATCTTGGTGCAAGTCACCTGGTCAGTCTCATCAAATCACTAATTAAACCATAGTAGGAAAAATCACTGCATTAGAAGTTGCAAAAACAATATAATCATACTAGTTTATAGCTCCAATATTTCCTACGATACGTGCCCTGCAAATTCATCGAATTTGCTTAAAAAATAATCAACCTCTTTGTGTTAATATAAAGTTTGTAATTCATTTGATATCACTGAAGAGTACAACCTAAGTGTAGTGACGTGGTCTAGCGAAAAAGCTTGCTAAGAACATCGTCCATGCGGCCAAAGAAGAAAGGGGAGAAACTGATTTAATTTGTGATTTGAGCACATTGATTTTTGTGTTTAATAGTCATTTTTTTCATTACTATATTCTTTAAGTAATAATTTTGTTTAGTTACCAAAACCTAATAAAAAATCTTTCATTTTATTTGTAGAGAAGGAAGTGTGATGAGAAAGTACAGAGCAACATATAAAATTTTAATCAATAAAAGTTTCTTTTTTCTTACAGGTGAATTCGGGGTACTATATTTTGGATTTGTGGTTAACATGTTAAAGGGCACTATATCACCTTTTTGGATGCTGGAAGACAGTATAATGAGGATGAGAAGAAAGCTTAAATCAAAGCAGTGCATAATTCAACACTTTTCAGAGAAGCTAATCAAATTGTTGATGTTCTTGTCAAACATGGTGCTACTATTACACCCGACCAAGCTACTACCATTTACCATTGTATCCAAAGCCTTCCTATATAGGCTATTAGTCCTAGTAGTATGGATTTTATTGGCATGCCTAGTTTTAGAATTAGACTGGCCAAGGGGAACAACAACATCATTCCAAATGGTTAATATGATGGCACAACATCTGATCTGGGAACTTCAGTCCCAACTCTTGTTATATAATGCTATTTGTGTAATTAGTTACCAGCGGTGGCTCAAGGGAGACTAGTAAAGTCTTTTTTTTATATATAATATAAGAAATAAAAAACTATCTACTTTTTAAGAGAAATATTTTAGAACTTTAAACTAAATTACTCAAATCTTCATATTATTAACTAGAATATTTACAATAACATCCAACATAATGTATTTAAAATACATGGCTAGCATCTTATTAACTTGAGCCAATACTCACTGTTATAAATATTAATGCTACTACGTGAAGTAAAAGACAACAATTATGACAAAATCAAAGGCAACACCTTTTTTTATGTATGTCTATACACTTAAGGCCCCAAATTAAAATTCAGTTTTAGGCCACTAATTTTATTGAGATACCTTTGTCAAACACCTTATTGAAGAAAATGATCTTATGGAAATTTAACTCACAATTTCATCAGTACAACAACAAAAATGATTTCAAAAAGTATATCACATGTCCTGGAGTTACAGGTCCAGAGCTTTTCAAAATCCTCAATTACGAACCGCAAAAAAAAAAATGAACCGGATTAAATCAAATTTCAACAATACATGCATATATTCAAAAAAAAAAAAAAAAAAACGAGCGTTTTTAAATCCGCATGAGTAAGAAAAGTGCTTCCACAAGCACCACATTGATGCTTGTTCTTCTCGTGTATCCTCTGAGCATTGATCGCCTTAATTTTTTTCAAACCACTATCATCATGAATGCAATGGTAGAGATGGGGATTATTTGTCTGCCATTAGTGATCAAATTAGGAAGGATACTGTTATTAGTGGAAATATATTGTAGTAGAGAGAATTATAATGTAGAGATATCGTGTAAATAGAGTGCCGATCACATACATGTATTAATAGGTATAGGAGTTGATACTTTGGGGGGAATAAGTTGGACCATTGCATATATGTACTCTCTTCATCTCAATTTATGCAGCGCTTTTCGTTTCATGATAATCAATTTGACTAATCTTTGAAGCTAAATTGAATTAGATGATCACCTTAATATTTTAGTATTAAAATTTAGCTATCCAAAAACTATACGGAAAGCTAATTACTAGCTATAGCTTACAAGTTGCATTGTTTCTCATGTAGATATGACAAAAAAATACATGTTAAAATCCTAGTCAAAGTTTATATAGTTCGAATTTCGATAAGTAAAAAGTGTCACATAAAATGAGATAAAGAGCTTAATTGCAAATATAGTTGTACCAGCGTATTGGTCAAAATGCGACGAGCATTTAGATGGACAGACTTGGCTTTAGGGAATCGTATCAGCACGAACAAGATGTGTCCAGAGACTACACCTGGAAAGTCAGAATGACGTACGAACGGGTTCTCGATTGCTCTAGCCTCCGATCTCTATCCTAACACGTGTCGCATACACAAAGACAGACAGTTAGCTCACATGTTCGGATATCGACAGTTGAAGATAGCTATGCATTCTAATATAAGAAATCACAACTTATTCCATTTCCAGAATCCGCGATCTTCACGCCATCAGTTGCTACGACATGCCTAAGATTAGGGGAGTTAGTTAGCTAGGTCAAACTTATATACCCCCTTAATCGATGTTTTGTATTCCATCCAAACTCTCAGTTATATACTTTAACATATTTGACGTTCATTACAATCTGTTAATTGTTCACGTGCACTCATTTCAATCACTCGAAGCATTTCATCTTACGATTCTGGGATTGAATAGGCATATCTCTCTTTTTACTAGTTATCATTTCAATTATGTCTTACTGCTTCATTTAATCTTTCTTATTCGTTATTGCTTCAAACCCTAAGTCAAATATTTTCAGAACTAACATGGATTAATTTCATTGCTAAAGACATCAAACAAATTTAACTGGTTTTTTAATAATCAAATTATAGGCCAAATAGTTTGGTTGGGGCCTTGGAAAATTTAATTATCCCAAGTTCTTTTTGGTTGTTTGTTGATTTTGTGTTCGCAAGAAAAATTATGGCTGGTAAACATCATTTGGCCGTCCTTCAAGTTGCTTCTAAGGCGCGTGGTTTTGTTGAGCTCTCAAACCCTAAAGATACATTGAACGATGACGATCCTGTGGATATAAATAGAGTCTCTGATGATGATAGGGAACATGAGAGAAGTAAGGTTCAGAGTCAATCAGATCTT
The DNA here is from genome assembly GCF_019175385.1 of Lycium barbarum. Lineage (NCBI taxonomy): Eukaryota > Viridiplantae > Streptophyta > Magnoliopsida > Solanales > Solanaceae > Lycium > Lycium barbarum. The sequence continues at coordinate 134,322,061 of NC_083339.1, forward strand.
CGCAGTAATCTAACACCCCTAATTGAGCAACACGTGAGGGACGCACCTCGACTAAGTCCCGCAAAAAATGGTAAAGGAAATGCATTGCCAATGATTAATGAAAGAGTTCTCAGCCTGAAAATAGGTTATGAACACAAAACTAGATAGCATGACGTCTTTTATGGCTACATATGGGGGATAGCATGATATCCTTTATGGCTATATATATGAGATCGTTCTCGCAACCAAGGACCGGTTGTAGGCATACAAAACCCTACACAAAGAAGTTCTAGTGTAGCAGACGGTCTTAGGAACTCAGGTAGGCAACTCGGGTGTTGGAGCGGTAATCCCGGGTATAGTATACGAAACAATCGCTACTGCTTCACCTCTTGTCACGATAGAGTGGATAATGAAACATTTGGACGAACATGATAACTAGATCTATCATATTCCCCGAGCCCCTCTGGTCATTAAAGCTATTGACATGCAGATGTATTCACAGCAACCCTATAAACCAAGTGTGGCGCCCTCGCTGATCCAAACGAAATTTAAGATGCTCGAATTGTCCAAATACGATGGTACTACATATTCCCGAGATCACATCATGACATACATCACAGGGTTAAAGGGAAATGAGCTTCCCCGGGAGGAAATAAAGTTTGTGCTGGTCAAAAGGTTTGGAGAGACACTATCCTCGTATAGACTCTTACCATGCAATTCCATGGGTTCATTCGCGGTATTGGTCGATGCCTTCATGAAGGCATACATCGGGGCACAACAAGTGAAGAAACCAATAAAAGACATTTTTGTTATCAAACTGGCACCGAAGAAATTGCTCCACGAGTTTATGGGCAGATTTCAACGGGATAAGATGTTGCTACTTAGAGTTCCGGATAGCTTGGAAGCAACGGCTTTCCAAGGGAGTTCCCTCCCACGACTTTGTGTTAGTATAATGTGTTCAGTAAATTAGATTACGAAATTAAAAAAAATGCAAGGACTGTAAATATCTGAGACCATAGAATTCACTGTACCCGAGTTTATGGATTACTTCCTCTCAGGATAAAACAGATATACCTGTCGTAGATGTAGCGGTACCTCAAACTTTTACGACTTTGTCGAACTCATGAACGGTAACAAATCACACTTGATTCAATTTTGTTTGTGTTGTAAGATTATGCAGAGTATACTAACGCTGTATATCGAAATATTTTTTTTCAGTACAGAAAATGTGGCATTGCCCCTGTTAATATAGCCACTGTTCTGCGGAAATACCTGTTCAGAACAGGTATGGTGACTGTTCGGAAATGCAAGGAAAGGCCTTGCCTTTTCTGAAAAATAAGAATGATGAGAGTTTATTTTATTCCGCGAAATTTAATTATAAATTAATATTTTCGGCAGAAATGAAAATTGAAAAATAATAACAGAAATGGAAAATTGAATTTAAATAAATTTGGTCTAAAAAGATTATCAATCAAATCATTTGACCAAATCCGAAGCCAGGCAACGACGACAACGCGAGAGGAGTCCCTCTTCTCAACTCTTTAATAGATAGAAGAAGTGTTTTCTAATATAATCACATAACTCTCCATTTCTACCACCAATGTGGTACAAAACTCCTTTCTAAAGGAACTTTGCTTTAAATTTCATTTTCCTTCCATTGTCTTTTTCCCCCCATTTCTTATTCACACCAACTTAACTAGCTTAAGCTAGCTTTAACAATTGAACAACGTGTACAACCGATGTAACACAAAGCTCTGAATCGATCGAAGAGGACCTCTCCTTAACGGTCATTATATTAGACAGAGAGACTAGCCAATATGAAAAATGTCCCAGACCTCCAATCAGGCGCACATAGCCCTAGAGAAGGAATGGAGCAAATTGCCTGGACCGAGAGGAAATACTAGACCTACCTGACAACCTGGGAGGGGCAGGGCCGGTAAGGATGGCAGAGCAATGCTTCGTGAATTCTTCATTTGAGCTAGTCGTGTCGTGGAGCTTAAGACTTTGGGAGACAAGGACCAGTTGCCGAAGGGAATGAGATGGGAGTTCTCTTGGAAGTGAAATCAGCAATATTAATGCAATTATCACAACGGAGAAGGGTCAAAAATACCATTCTACTATGGGAAAAGGATCATATATGCCCTCGGTTATAGTTTTGGTTCATATTTGCCCTCAACGTTACAATAATGAGGCAGAAATACCCCTTCTCCGTTAAGGTGCTCCAACATGGCAAACATCAATCTACATGGCCTGATATTTCACTGATGTGGACGCCACCTCACTGTCCCAACCCCATTTTACCCCTCCCACACTTCTTCCACACCGCCACTTCCCCATTCACATGTATAGGGGAAGGAACGGTCGTGACATAGCACGGACTCTTTGGAGCACCTCTCCAATTTCTTCTAACAACTATACCCAGAAGAGAACGGCAGGGGAATGAAATAAATGCCCAGATGACGAAGACGACGAAGACAAAGGAGAAGGAAATAAATGAATGCCCAGATGACGAAGACAACTACCATTTTGCCAAAGGGAATAACTGCTAGAGACCCATAAAATATGGCAATTATGTTCAGAATGAAATCAATTCCATAGCACAAAAACGAAAATTAAAGTATACAGTTGTTACACCTCGGAAAAAATTTCCGTTGGTATGCAAGTGAATGAACTAGTGATAGGTATGGGTGCATGATGTCCATGAGCAAGAAACGACGTTTGATGACCTTAGGCGAGATTTTGAAGGTATCCGATGTGAGATGAGAGAGTTGGCTAAGTTAAGATGAGATATAAGGTGAGCAATACATGTGCATGGACGTGGGTGATTAAAAATGAGAAGTCTAAGAGATATGAAAAGTTGCAGATTTGAAATCTGCCCAGTGGTCGTAAAGTGCAAAATACGGACCGTAAATTGGTATACGGTCCGTAAACTGACAGTCGTAAATTACCATGCAAGACTTCGAATTTCTGCCCAGTTGAGAAATGGTAAAATACGACCAGGAGGACGGACCGTAAAGTGATTTACGGCCCGTAAACCATGATCGTAAATCACCATGCATGCAGCCAAAGTTTCTGGTTCTGGAAATGGTTAAAGACGACCACGAGGGACGGTCCGTAAAGTGGAATACGAACCGTAAACCTCCATGGACGACCACTGTTCACCCAGCACAGATTTTTGCAATTCATTAAATAAGGGAACCAACACTTATTTTATTTCATTACAACATTACACCACTTCTCTCTAAAACCTCTCTCTACATTTATTATACAAGTTTTCAAGGATATTTAAGGATCAACAACATAAAACAAGGTGAATCAAGAGTAAGAACATCATCAAAGATCATCTAGGTCAAGAAATCCAAATGGAGAAAAACTAGGGTTTTGCTCGAAGTGGAGTATTATTAATCAAAGCCTGTTCCTACAACTTCTAAGGTAAGATTCATGATTTTTACATGATGTTTAAGGTATTGAAGAGTTGAAATACATGGATTGTAGAAAATATGGTCATGTAGGTCATGAATGATGAATAATGACATTTTGAGGAATAGTTTGAATTGAATCATGAATGTTGTTGTGTTGTGATATGAATGTATTATAAATGGTACTAAGATCATGAACTAGACACTTTAGACGAATGGACGAAGTTGGATGTTATGACCATGAATATGGGTGAATTAGAGGCAAATTAAGGAATCTAGATAATGTGGATAATGTGAATGACTAATGGCCATTGTTATGATATTAATGAAGGTATAGACGCTAGCATTGGGAGGAAGCGTGCAAATGCAGAATAGTCCGACGAGAAGGTATGTAAGGCTAACCCTTCTTTCATAAGGCATGGTTCCTTGGCCAAACTCTTAAATCCTCTATATGAGTATGTTGTATTCAAACGATTGACACTCCGAGCTCATAAGCTCACGATCCTCGATATGTGCTACGATTGTACTACGCACCCCATATGACGAGTAAGCATAAGATATAGATATAGCGAAAATGATGATGATAGTGATGACGATGATAATAATAATGATGCTAAAGGTGCCTACGTGCTATTATACTTACATGTGCCTATGAAGGGCTATAATGACACCCCGAGCTTATAACGTCGGGTAGGATATATGTATATGAATGTGTATAAAGTATGTATACTATTACGAAACGCGTGCACACCTCTGCAGATGGTACGGATAACCCTGAAGCCTTGGTAGGGCCAGGTATGAGTAACCTTGAGCCTTGGTTGGCCAAGTATGTATGAAACACCGATCCTATGAGGTCGGGTATGCTATGTAAATTCCATGTATATGAAATGACTATGTATATAATATGAAAAATGGAAAGTCTTACGAAAGGCAGGTAAGCGCTATGACGATGATATTATTGTCTCCCCCCTCCTATGCTATTTCATATGTTGTTCATGATGCTTATTTATTGATGTTGCTCATGCTTTACATACTCAGTACATTCTTCGTACTGACGCCCTTTTGTTTGTGGACGCTGCGTCATGCCCGCAGGTGCACAGGGAGACAGACTTGATCCATAGCTGCCTATTCGGAGATTACATAGAGAGCTCCATTTCCTTCGGAGCCATATCTTTTGGGTACTCATTCTTTTGTGTATATAATTATGGGCATAGCGGGGTCCTGTCCCGCTAATGTGATATGTTATACTCTTAGAGGCTCGTAGACATGTGTGTGTGTGTGGGTAGATGTGTTTAGCCTTGTCGGCCTATGTTTTGTATATCATTTTGTCGGCCACGTTGGCCCATGTATATTGATGTGGCATAGATGCCTACGATGATATAAATGTGTTGTTGTCCAAATGGGACTAGTTGACGAATGAATGGAAATGCATGTATAATTATGTGGCTCACCTAGATGTAAGCATAAGAGTAAGCTAAGAGGGTGTCCGGGTGGGCTAGCACCGGGTGCTCGTCGCGGCCCCGAGTCGGGTCGTGACAACAGTAATGCTCTCAGAATCATCGACTTGATCCAACTTTTCCCTACAATAAGATAAACAACATGACTATTGTACGTGTAAGAACGGAAGAAAGAGAAAAAGTGTGTTATCATTCCAAATCTAGCTGAGTATTTTGAACGACACATAAATAATAATTATTGACAGTGAGGCCTGAGGGTACCCCAAAACAGGGACCAAATGTGAGAATCAAGTTTTGAATGAGGAGGTGGTGATAGTGGTGGTGTTGGTTGGATGAAAGGGGAGGTGGAATTGTGTGGAAGAAGAAGTGTGGGAGGGGTAAAATGGGGTTGGGACAGTGAGGTGGCATCCACATCAGTGAAATATCATGCCATGTGGATTGATGTTTGCCATGTTGGAGCACCTTAACGGAGAAGGGGTATTTCTGCACCATTATTGTCACGTTGAGGGCAAATATGAACCAAAACTATAACCGAGGGCATATATGATCCGTTTCCCATAGTAGAAGGGTATTTTTGACCCACGGTCATAGTACCGAAAATTGTCAAGGACTGCAACTGCAAATAGCCCGCTTACTTAACTTGGGTTACTTCCAGGAACTTTGAATACTACGTCGTGTATAATATACTCCCTTTGTTTCAATTTATGTGATACACTTTCTTTTTAGTCTGTCTCAATTTATGTGATACACATTCTTTTTAGTCTGTCCCAAAAAGAATGATACATTTCTATATTTAGAAATAATTTAACTAGAAACTTACCCTTTTACCCTTGATGAAATGACTTGCAATCACACAAATATCTATTACTTGTTTTAGAACACAAGTTTCATAAGTCTTCCTTTGATTCTTAAATTCCGTGTCTAGTCAAACTATATCACATAAATTGGGATGCTATCAAACTAATCATTCATCTGTTGAACAAAGGATCATTCGACTAAAAGTCTATTTATAATTCCCATCAAGTCAATAATAGTGGATTCATTACCACATGCGTATCAACCCATTAGTGGAGCAAATGAAATTATTGCACAGCAAGAAACATGAACCCCATATTATTGCTTTTCTTCAAAAGGGTAAGTAGGCAAACACATACAATTTTCTTTCTTTTCTTATATTAGCCTGAGATCTAATCTAAATATTTAATTGTTGTATTTGTTATTCCGCCATGTCATTTATTTGTTATGTTTACTAAAATAAATATACTTAAAATATTTATATTTTAAAATAATATAGAATTTGATTACTTTTTCATTTTTATTCTTACTCTAATAAATGTGAAAAAATATTAATATCAAACGGAGATCAAATAATGAATAAGGTAAATTAGCCAAATTATAATTCTAATTCACGTTTCCTTAAAAAATCATGCAAAAGACAACACGACAAGTAAAATGAGCTAAATCGAGAATATTTACCAAAAATTAAAAAATAGGATTTATTCGTTTAAATAGAAAATTAATTTCTACTTTGTTTCGTTTTAAACATGTAAAATTAATTCAATAATTTGAATTAGAATTATCCAAATCAAAATTTTATAAAAAATAATAAGTATTTTACAGTTTTAAATTAATCGAATTAAAATTGAAAGTATCAGCTGATGCTTAAATATTGTTATTGTTTTATCTCAAAGAGAGGAAAATAGTTTCCTTTTAAACAAATCTTCTCTTTTAAAAAGTATTAATAAATTTTTTCCGACTTTGTATTCATTGCAAACACGAATATAATAAAGTTTTAAATACGGAGCACAAACTACAATGTTATATTAATCGTGTTTTGAACATAATATATATATATATATATTATCACTATCCAAACACAACTACATACACATAGATACACTATAATCTAAAGTGTTGGGCCGTGCGCAGCACAGGCATATGCCATCTAGTCTTATTATAGAAATGGGAGTTTAGGACGAACACTAGGACAAGGGACGAACAGGAGTATAAAAGGAAATGCAAATGTTTTTCAAGAATTTTTTTATATTTTAACTAAGTTAGAAGCTTCCACTTTCTTCTCAATATAAGTGTACATCAGTGTTTCTTATCTCTATAACTAGAAAAAAAAAAAAAAAAAAGAGTAACAGACGCAAGCAACTCTCTCTTCTTCTCATCCGCATCCGTGACGCTAGGTATGGTTTTCGGTCTTTCCAAGTTTTATTTTACTTTTGTTAAACTTGTTTTAATTTTTGCTGTATGTTTTCTTACTATCTTTGCACACTTCAACTCCTCTCTTCTTCACTGCCATCTCTATATTTGGTGAGTTTCCCCATTATCATCTTTCAATAAATTTTCCCAGAAAATTCCAAGCTAAAAGATACCCAATTTAAATTGTGAATTATATGCCTATAATAAATTATCTGCAATTTTGTACTTGCAATTTATGTAACAGTTTAGTTCAAATCAGCCTAACATTTAGATAAGTTGACTTATTAATCTGTGCCAAAACTGAACACCCCCCCCCCCCCTCCCCCATCCCCCCCCCCAAAAAAAAAAAAAAAACACACCAACAATAGAAATATACACAGTACCCGTCCAGAATTGGATGAGTTGAACGAATCATAATTTTATGACTAATTTTGTCACCCATTAATTTTCATCTCTTGTCATGAATTTTGTGAATCTATCAAACTCATCTTGGAATACCATTTAGTTAACGTACTGAAATTCCATATAACTGCCAGAAGGGAAATTCATGGGAATTTCTTAGGCAAATGGGATTATGACCGGTAAAAGAAATGGAACATAAATGGTGTTCCATCATTGCTGCGATCCCATTTATGTTCAATCAAGAAAAATCAATGGAATATCATAATTGAAAATCCACATCAACAAGATATCGTGACCCACTCATCAGGACTTCGGATAACACATCATGTGAGCAAGACATTTAATGGTCCTACCAGTCGTTTATTGTCACTACAATGAATGAGGAACCAACAAGATTTATGGATTCTGCCCTTTAATGGAAATCCAACATTGCTACCATTCAACAAGTACGGAAGTACCCACTTGATATATTTTCACATTATGGAACCACTGAGATACTGGCTAGATAGTAGTGGAGGCCACTATACTCTCCGCCCATTGATATTAGCAACGGTCCAATGTTATTATTCAGTGTTAATTTTTCTTCCCCAACTAAAAACAATTAAACAAAAACAAATAAAGAAGACACTAACATAATAATATGAGTAAAGGCATACAACAGGTACAGTAAGGCATGTACAAAAACAAAAGGACCATACATCAAAGTCCACTAAGTACCTCATCTCTCCTTACAATAATTAATATAATTATAAGTACCCATCTCTCCCATTTGCATTTTTCTATGTTTTTACTTCTTCTTTTTTTTCTAGCTTTTAGTTATTATTTTAATATAATAAAGATTCTTGTGTGTCATGCCACACTGATAATGCTCTCTCCATTACTAAAATTTGACATCACTTGAAATCCTGAGTGCCTAGTAGATGATGATGGTGATGGGTGGCTTTGATCTAGTGACAAGGACAATGTCAACGACAAGGAAGATGCATCCATTGTTGAGCTCTGATTCAAGTTAAAGTCACTTATTCTTGATGAATTTGACAGTGGAACAACAGGCACCGACCGGATGAATAAAGATGAACCGTTATAGCTTTGATCTCCTTGCCCAAGGATTGGAGTTTCTATTGGCTTCCCAAAATTTACTGGCAAAGATGTCACATGAAATGCATTGATTTTGGAAGTTTCTACAAAAGGCAATGATGTTGGTGCCAGAGCTGGTGGAATAGGGTGTTCTTGCAGATTTTTGTTTTCTTCTGTTGGCAATACAGATACCTGTTTGTCATAGAAGCAAAGCTTAGGAACTAAACTCTAAATCACCAAAGATCCCTTCGATTTGCATCAAATATTTATTACTCCCTTCGTTCCAATTTAAGTGATTCAATTCGGATTTTGAGAATAAACAAGAAAACCTTTGAGTGCGATTTTACCTTTAAATCGTTAATTAAATTAGGAGAGAGGGAGTAATAGGCAAGCAATTTAATTGGAGATTGAGTGAAATACCGAGTCAGTGGTGATATCAAAGAGGCTAGAACGGCGGCGACGGCGATTGAGGTTAGTTCGCCGGAGGAAGTATTTCTGAGCATGGCTTGCAACCTGTGTGGGTGTGCGAGTCTTGACGAAATTTCTAGAGATTCCTCTCCAGTCTCCTTTTCCCACTTTCTGCAATCCCAAAAGGAATAGCTTGTGCTCTTCCTCCGTCCACGGAACTCCTACAATTAAATCCAAAACACAGCCAACTTAATCAAAAATAAATAACCAGGGAGTACTAGAAAGCAGGTTCACCACAGCGTGAGAGAGAAAGAAAACAATCTAAAAGAAGCTTGAACGAAAATATATTTTTCTCAGGGGCAATTAAAATGGACATCAAGAAAGACATACGGATTAAGAATCAAAAGGAAATGTGTAAGGACACTAGCAAATAATAGAAATCCAAAAGGGTATAGAGACTAAAACGATAGATGATCTATTAACACGTTGACTTATACTAGAACAATCCATTGGCAAAGAGAAATGATTACTCCACACCACAGAAAAGAGATCTGACCTCGCTTACGTTCACGGCCGATGCCGGAGTGGTTAGCAACAGCGTCGTCGGCAGAGGCGTAGCTCTCATCAACCACTTTAGAGGACTCATTGTTATTTCCGCTGTTGCTATCATTGGGCAGCTCGTACTGAGACAGATTGTTCAAACTCACACTCTTCCTCATGGGGTCCACCTTCACCCTCACACCAAACAACATGATCTCACCGCCCCCACTCACGTCGGCGTCCGGCAAAGACTCGCCGCCGCACGTGAAGGAGTTGTGGCCGTTAGTTCCAGACTGCGAACAGCAACTCGACATCGCAAAATCAACGAAATATTATACGAATTTGAGAACAACGGAGAAGACTATGCATATATAGGGCACCGAATAGAGGCGTGTGGACAATGGAGATAAGAAAATATATAGAGAGAGAGAGTGCTGAGTAGGAGACAGGTGTGATAGGTAATTAAGAAAAGTCCATGTGGCTAAGTGTAACTTTATGATTTGAGACAACAACGTGCCCACCATATGACGGACGGTTTATCCGATTCTTCTTCTCTCTCACCTCGTTTCGGGTCAACCATATAGATCCGGGTTTTAGACCCGTCCTCTCCCAGATATTTTTGTTTTCAGGTTGCTTTTATTTTTGGAATAATAGCACTTTCATCTCTCAACTACTCATAAATCATAATTTTAGTCCTTATAATATATGACTAAGTATTAACCCTCAATTGATTAAATATTAGAAAATCTGTTTATGGTTAATTTAATGTGGAATATTTTATATCTATATTATTTTTAAAATTATATTACCTTCAGGTATGATAAGTAATAGTAAAAACCTAACATAATACATGCATAAATTAAAGTATAATAGCTAAAACTTCGATAAGTTGTGAAAATTTACCATCGAGGAAATAATAATAAGGGTATATCATTTAAGAGAAACGCTCTCGGCGCAAGATAAGCGTGGCTAGCTAACTTGCGCCACCGGCGATGGCAAAGAAAAAGCAGAATCGCTAAGCACAGGCGACTACTGCATCAGCACAAGACAACAATAGCACTCATCGTAGACCAAATATTGGGGTTTCTCAAAAGCCTAATTTAGAGAAGCGACCTACGCCGCCACCGGAAACCCACCATGAACCAGCGCATGCAACGGACTTGGAGAAGAATGGGATTCCCGCAACGGCAAGTCGTACGAATACCCCAGCATCAGGTGTACCTCAAACCCTTGCTCCAATGCGATTATTCCACTGGATGCCTGGGATGGGTAGTGCTCCAACCGTGATACCACCGGTACGAAACCCAAAAGATACTCCTATTGAAGGGAAATGCAGTGCCCCAACTGTAATTTCTAAAGCCCAAGAGCCAGTGCCTACAGAACCAGTGGTAGAGGGAACTTCGCCGGAAGGAGGTGTAAATACATCAAACCCGGTTAGGAAGCTTGTATTTACTGGGAAATCGGATGATGCACCAACAATGGTTGAGGTGGTTCGAAAAAATCGTGCTGCTACTATGGGTTTGAAATTGGATTATTTCCCTCCGGTTCTCAAAGATGGGGTTAAAGTTGTGCAGCTGGATCCATTAGAACTGGAGAAGGAGGCGGGCAAATGGAGTACATCCTTAATTGGCTATGTTATTGGAAGGAATCCTACCTGCAAGGATATGTTGAAGTTTGTTTATGGGGTCTGGAACTTCGTTTCAATACCACAGGTACTTCGTCACGATGATGGATGCTTCATTTTTAGATTTGACAGTGAGAAAGATAGAGACGCGTTGTTGCAATATGGGTCATATACTTACAATAACCATCATATGATATTGAAGAAATGGGTCCCAGATTTCCAAAAGAGTGCTGAGCAGTTGAAAACGATTCCATTATGGGTTGTGTTTCCTAAATTACCTATCCACTTTTGGGCTACAGAAAATTTGGGGAGGATAGCTAGTTACCTTGGGAAACTACTCTGCACTGATAGTTTGACAGCCAGGGGAGACAGAGTTTCGTTTGCCCGACTTCTTATTGAAATGGATGTGAGTCAAAAATTACCAGACTCGGTACTTATAAAGGTGCCTGGAGGTGATTACTATGAACAAGATGTGGAATATGAATGGCAACCTATGTTCTGCCAGGATTGCCTTCAAGTTGGGCATAATACTGGTACATGCAAATCGAAAGAAAACAACCCTCCTCCTAGGAAACGAAATAGGAGAAGGAAGCACCAACCCAAGGAAGAATGGCAAGCCAAACCCGACACAAGTCAGGTTGGGGTAACAACTACCCAACAGACTGTTGCTCAGGGTGCACCAGAGACAGAGCAAAACGAAACAGATGTGGCACAGGCCACTGAGATAGATGTAGCTACTCCGGAGGTTGAGATGGTGTCCGAATTGAATAATACGAATGCTACTGTTTATCATGAGAAAGCAAAGGGGAAACTGGCTACCATACCTGAAGACACTCGGAGCCTACCCTTGCATGAAGATGCTGACCTTATTACAAAAATGCTTAAGCAAAACCACTCCATGGCCCTAAGGATCCATCCAGAGGCAGCTATGCAGAGGATTGCTACGGGTTCGACTACCGTAAGGAACCCCCCATGATTTTTTTCTGCTCATGGAATATAAGGGGTCTTAATAGACCCTTTAAGCAGAAAGAACTCAAGACCTTTCCGTTGAAAAATAAAATAACCTTATTGGGTTGTCTTGAGACAAAAGTTAAAGCCAATAAAGCTGATAAGATAAAGAGATATTTGGGTCCTGATTGGGAGGTAGCTACTGATTATGCTAAACATATGCAAAAAGAGTATAATTCCCTTGAGAGGAGGATTAACGCTATCAAGAGGACCTACAGGCTACTCCAGAATCCCTGGATACTGATTTGTTCAACTCCCAACTAATTGCACATGAAAAGGAGTTAGTGCTAAGTTTGGAAAAATAGTCTAGCTTGAATGAAAGGGTCCTAAGACAGAAGTCTAGAGCAACTTGGGTGGTCCATGGTGACTCGAATAGTAAGTTTTTCTACGCACAGTTAAAGGCTAGACAAGCTAGAAACTGTATTTCCACCATTTGTACTGCCCAAGGAGTGTTACTCACTGCACCGCAACAAGTCCAGGCAGAATTTATCAACTTCTTCTAGGATCTGATGGGCTCAAGTGCTAATGAACTACCATGCCTACACAGCGATATTGCAAAAGATGGGTACTGCCTCAACAGGGATCAACAACTGGCTCTAATCAAGGAAGTTACCAAGGATGAAATTGTTCAAAGCCTTCGAGATATGCCTAATGACAAGTCCCCTGGTCCGGATGGGTTCCCTGTGGAATTTTTCCGAGCATACTGGGACCTGGTGGGGGGTGAGGTCGTTCAAGCCATTATGCAATTTTTTGACACTGGTAAAATGCTGAAGGAAATTAATTGTGCTACTATTACTTTGATCCCAAAAGTTCCTAATCCTACCTTTGTCAAAGAATACAGACCTATAGCATGTTGCACAACCATATACAAACTTATTTCTAAGGTAATCACTGCTAGACTGATATTAGTAGTGGATAGCTTGGTAGGCAACTCCCAAGCCGCTTTCATTTCAGGCAGGAGTATCCTTGACAATGTTATTGTGGCCCATGAGTTAGTCAAAGGGTACTCTCGAAAAGGCATGTCACCTAAGTGTTTGGTCAAGGTGGATATTAGGAAAGCATATGATTCCTTAGAGTGGCCGTTTCTAAGAATGGTACTGCTAGAATACGGGCTGCCTGGTAAATTCGTCAACCTTGTCATGGAATGCGTTACCACTGTTAGTTACTCACTATTGATGAATGGGGGTCTTACTCCAAAGTTCTAAGCAAGAAAAGGGTTAAGACAAGGGGATCCCATGTCTCCATACCTCTTTGTCTAAGCTATGGAGTACTTGAACAGATCCTTGAAACGACTGAGATTGAACCCAAATTTTAATTATCATCCAAAATGTGAGAGACTTCAACTGGTACATGTGTGCTTTGCGGATGATTTATTGAGGTTTTGTCGAGCTGATAGGGGTTCTATCCAGTTGATGCTGCAAGCTTTTAATCACTTCTCTGCGGTGTCAGGGTTACAGGCCAATCTTGAGAAGAGCTCTTTGTATATTACGGGAGTGACTCCAGAATTCAAGGAACAAATACTTACTGAGATGCAATTCAGCCTTGGAGAAATGCCTTTTAAATATTTGGGAGTGCCTTTATCATCCAGGAAAGTGACTGTCCAACAGTGCATGCCGCTGATAGAAAGAATGACTGCCAGGATTAAGTGTTGGACTACAAAATTTCTATCTTACAGCGGTCGAGTCCAGTTGATTAAAAGTGTACTATTTGAAATGCAAACTTACTGGGCTCAGGTCTTCCTACTCCCAAAAAAGGTGATCAAGCTATTCACTAGCATTTGCAGGACCTTCCTTTGGACTGGTAGTACTGAACAATCTAAGAGAGCTTTGGTGGCTTGAGAAAAGCTATGTATGCCTAAGTCAGCTGGAGGACTCAATATTATTGACTATCATACTTGGAACAAAGCGGCTATATGTAAGCTGTTGTGGGCTATCTCTTCAAAAAAAGGACACACTCTGGGTCAAATGGATCCAAAGCTATTATCTTAAGGGTAGAGAACTGGATGCTGTACCATTACCTAAACAAGCTTGCTGGTTAGTCCGGAAAATATTTGCAGCCCAGAAATGGTTTGGGAATCAGGACTTCACAGAGGAACTTAGGCAGTGCACCAACAATGGGGAGTTTATAATCAAGAAAGCATACCAAAGGTTCCTACCACAATATCCCAAAGTGCCATGGAAATTTCTTATAATGGGGCATGGTATTATTCCACGACATCAGTTTATTTTATGGTTAGCTGTGCAACAAAGGCTGGCTACAGTTGATAGACTCAGCAAATGGGGAATTTCGGTGCCTAAAGATTGTGTCTTATGCACTACTGGAGCTGAGGAACAATTTGCACATCTTTTCTTTGACTGTCCCTATTCGAACTACATGTGGAAGTCACTATTGAACTGGATGCAAGTGCAAAGACAGATTCAAAGCTGGCACGAGGAAGTTACATGGATTTCTCGAAGAGCTCATACAAGTTGACCACATGCGGAGATCTTAAGCTGGCTGTTTGCAGCATGTATCTATCACGTTTGGATTGAGCGAAATGCAAGGAGATTCCCACAACGTAGCACACCAGCCAGCAAATTGCTAAAGGATATTGTTCTTCAATTGCATATCAGAGGACAACACAGGCCAAAATGGAGAGGAGTACTTGACAGATTAAATAGCTACGCTATCTAGTTCTTACTTGTATATATTTACAGGTAGATAGGATTTTACTTTGAGGTCTAGTTCTAGAGTCCAATATGAACTAGCGGCTGTAAATGTTCCGGTTGGTTGAATGAAAAGTTTTACTGTTTGACCAAAAAAAAAAAAAAATTGTGAAGATTTACAAGCAAAGGGATCAAAGTGTACATTTTAGTTAATTGAAGGTAAATATGCTTAATAAAAAATGTCAAGGACCAGGATAAGAATTTGTCGATATTTGAGGGATGAAGGTAACAAATCTCACTTTAAATTATAAACAGAAATAGTAGGACTATTAGTAATAATTTGTGTGAAATTAGACAACGTGTCTATTTAATTACATAATGTTAAGTTTTTTTTTTCCACCTCCCTATGTCTTAATCTGTTTGGCATTATCACTTTTTGCAGAGCCAATTTTTTTGTTTTACTATAATATTCTTAAATTTTTTACATTAGTTCAGATATTACTATTTGTGTGGTTTTCATAAAATTTATTTTAATAGAGTTGAAAAGATAAATATTTTAAGATCATGTCGATAATTAAATGTATTGATCCTCATATTCTAAACATCATACATCCTAGTTGGGACAACGAATGTGTATTTTTAAAATTTAGATATTTCAGAAATTAGAAGCTTGGACTCTTCTACTTAAATGTGACAATCAGCAAAGAAACGGAAGTTTGTTTGACTTGTGGCCTAAGTTCTGTTTTCCAACTTCTCATATCCATAATATTTAATGCCAAGTCATTTAATATGAAAAATGTACACAAATGCAAATAACCATTAAATGAAAGAAAATCTACGGATAGACATTGAGTTTCTAATGTTAAACATGTCATAGATATTTGCATAGTTATAAATAATCTCATTAAAGATAACATAGAAAGTTTAAAGTTAAATCGTTATTAAATATAAATATATATATATATATATATATATATATATATATATATATATATATTTTATTTTTATTTTTTTAACGGAAAGAGTATCAGGCTAAATTGTCCGTTCTTCTTATTCTTTTTAGTTGACGTGTCTATTTTCTTCTCTTGCATTATGTTAGAATAAGAAATAACGACTGTTTTCTTCTTGTGTTATTGCTTTATTTGAATTTTGATTTTGTAATATCCGCTTTACATTTAACTTTCCAATTTAAACAAAATGAATTATTATAGCTCAATCACTGAGGAACTTAAACATGAGTCCGGCGCCAAAATGGCACCTTTTTGGACGTTGAAGACAAAAATGGTATGTCTTTTTTTTTTTATACCAAAAGGGGCATTTCGTTGGTTATCCAACGAAATGTTAACCCCATTTAACATTTTCCGTCAAATGTTAAAAAAAAAAAAATGCATTTCGTAACATAGTTGGCGAAATGCAATATTTTTTTTATTTTTTTTAACATTTGACACCAAAATGTTAGCTGGTGTCAAATGTACAAAAAAAAAAAATTGCATTTCGTTACATACCTGGCGTGTTATTTTTTTAATCCTTTATTTTGAATATAAATCTAATTCAATTAGATAAAAACATAGTTAAAAGATATAGGAGAAAGAGTAGTTGTAAATTGGTGAAAGAGTAGTTGTAAATTGGTGAAACTTTAGACAGTCATAACTTTGCGCTCGAATATCCGATTTATGCAATTTTTTTTTTATTTTGCATATTTTTTCGAGATCTAGCCGTGCAAACCGCCATAAGGGCCGGGCCGATTTTCTAGAAAACCTCTTTTTTCCCTTCCAATTTTAATTTCCCCCCAAATTGGCGGGAAGTTTTCAGTTTTCTTTACTTATAATATGATGATGCGCAATAGACTTCAACATAAAAATTTCGGAGTAATGTAGCTGTGAATGTCAATTTCACTTATGTGGTTTCAATTTTTGAAAATAAAGCTGACTAATTTTCTCGACATATAAAGTTCTATAATAACCTTACAAAAATATAACACTTAAACCTAAAGTTTCCAAAACTACTGCAGTAAAATACTGCTTTATACAAAAAATAAGTTGTAACGTGTGTTTTTTTTCTAAGTTTCCTAAAATAAAATTATGAAATATAAATTTTTGATGCAATTTTATTCTACTATACCCAATTTTTTTTTTTTTTTAGAAACCTAGCGAAATACAAAAAACAAAATAAAAAAAATTGTATTGCATTTCGTTACATAAATGGCGAAATGCAATAACACAGTAAAAAAAAAAAATTGCATTTCGCCATGTATGTAACGAAATGCAATGCATTTTTGTTTTTTGTATTTCGCTAGGTTTTCTAACTAAAAAAAAATAAAAAAAATTGCATTGCATTTCGTTACATACATGGCGAAATGCAATAACACAGTAAAAAAAAAAATTGCATTTCGCCATGTATGTAACGAAATGCAATGCAATTTTTTTATTTATTTTTTTTAGTTAGAAAACCTAGCGAAATACAAAAAAAAATAAAAAAAAATGTATTGCATTTCGTTACATACATGGCGAAATGCAATTTTTTTTTACTGTGTTATTGCATTTCGCCATTTATGTAACGAAATGCAATACAATTTTTTTTTTTTTGTATTTCGCTAGGTTTCTAAAAAAAAAATAAAAAATTGGTATAGTAGAATAAAATTGCATCAAAAATTTATATTTCATAATTTTATTTTAGGAAACTTAGAAAAAAAACACACGTTACAGATTATTTTTTGTATAAAGCAGTATTTTACTGCAGTAGTTTTGGAAACTTTAGGTTTAAGTGTTATATTTTTGTAATGTTATTATAGAACTTTATATGTCGAGAAAATTAGTCAGCTTTATTTTCAAAAATTGAAACCACATAAGTGAAATTGACATTCACAGCTACATTACTCCAAAATTTTTATGTTGAAGTCTATTGCGCATCATCATATTATAAGTAAAGAAAACTGAAAATTTCCCGCCAATTTGGGGGGAAATAAAATTGGAAGGGAAAAAAGAGGTTTTCTAGAAAATCGGCCCGGCCCTTATGGCGGTTTGCACGGCTAGATGTCGAAAAAATATGCAAAATAAAAAAAAATTGCATAAATCGGATATTCGAGCGCAAAGTTATGACTGTCTAAAGTTTCACCAATTTACAACTACTCTTTCACCAATTTACAACTAGTCTTTCTCCTATATCTTTTAACTATGTTTTTATCTAATTGAATTAGATTTATATTCAAAATAAAGGATTAAAAAAATAACACGCCAGGTATGTAACGAAATGCAATTTTTTTTTTTTGTACATTTGACACCAGCTAACATTTTGGTGTCAAATGTTAAAAAAAAATAAAAATATTGCATTTCGCCAACTATGTTACGAAATGCATTTTTTTTTTTTAACATTTGACGGAAAATGTTAAATGGGGTTAACATTTCGTTGGATAACCAACGAAATGCCCCTTTTGGTATAAAAAAAAAAAGACATATAATTTTTGTCTTTAACATCCAAAAAGGTGTCATTTTGGCGCCGGACTCACTTAAACATACCATTTGATTGTCCTATGCTCTTTGGTTGAAACCTTAATATTCTCGTATAGGTCTGTGCTCTTTTAAAGTCTACTCATAACGCAATATTAAAATACATAGGCTAGCAGTACAGATTAAAGTCTCATACACAACCATTTTTTCATGTCTCTCTTTCCCTTCCCCTTTCCTAGAGCAAGATATTTTTAAGAAAATACTTTTGTTAATTATAATTAGTTTTTGTTAAACTTCAATGCGACTTTAGTATTTGATAGAAGCAGTTTTTTCCCCCAATCGCTAGCTTGTATTATTTTCCACAATTAATTTTTTTTTGTCGACTCCTTTAATTAGTTTCTTTTTTGGTAAATGTTTATGACTAGTCATGAATGGATTTCTTTTTAAAATGTCAGAGAAGCAATTAAGCAGGTCCACCAACCAAGCGATAACAGTATTAACATGATTATAAGTTTCCTGCGCAACCATCAAAGTTGTACGGTGAGCTTATAATTATCAAAATTATGGGCACAAGTGGATGGGAAAAACAATAAAGGATCACGTGAAAAAGAAATGCTTAGCCGATTGATTAACTGACAAGCTTGTCTACTAATCAGATTTAATTAAGCACGATATAGCAAGTTGCCTTAGTTTTGTAAATAACAGATCTCGAAAGCTTTATTAGCACAAACAATACAACTATGGATGGGTATGTCCTTTCACAATTATTTGAATGAAGAATTATTTATTCAAGATAATGTACTTAATTTCGAGCTACCTCTGTTATATGAAAGTATCTTTAGTGGTCGTTTGGTGCATGACCAAAATTATTCCGGGATTATAATCTCGAGACTAATTTATCTCATATCTTCGGACTATTTTATATCATCTGCGAGATGGTATAAAATAGTCCCAGGATAAGTGGTATAAGAAGGCATATCCCAGCTTATACCATGAGATGCATTTTATATCATGTTTGGTACAAGGTATAAATTTATCCCAGGATAAATTTATACCTTCTACCAAACATGATATAAAAAATTAGTGCTGGGATATCTCAGCTTATACCTTCTACCAAACCCTAATCTTTATTAACAACCACATTTTATCTCCTACCTACTTTACATGTTACCCTATTTGAAGTTTCACTCATTAATCGTCCAATTCTTTTATTTTTATTCAGTGGTATGATTACACCATGATCACTTCTATTTAACCATGATATTGTAAGTATTTTAACATTTTATGCCACGATAGTCTTCCTTTAAATGTTAATGAGAATCAAGCCTTGAACAAACGTTAGCTAGTTTATTGCATTTAAGCAACCTTTAAATTTTCAGATAGTTTTTAGAAATTCATTTCTCTTTTTAAATATGTTATTGTATGAAAAATGCATCGTACAGGTAATCTATCACCTTTTCCTTTTTTTTTCTTTTTGTTTCTTTACATAAATATTAGGGAGAGAAGGAAGATCCAATTAAATTAGTACTTGCTAATAAAGGCCATCATTTTTAAAGTCGTGATAATGGGGTTCAAATTATTACCTTTAATCTCCAATTAACTGTGGCGATGAACTTGCCTTCACATTTTCGAAAACCTTTCTTGTTACTATTATTCACATAACCTTTCTGGGATACAAATTTGACATGTGTAAAAAACAGTAGTAGATTTTTTTTTGTTAATCTATCAAATAATTAAATGGACATATTTAAATCGCGGGGCTGCGAAAGATGGATGCAGACCACAAAATGATGAAAGGCGAATAAGTACAAGGCCCTACCAAGTACCAACACGATAAGAGTCTATCCACTTACCCTTAATTATGCGTTTTGTAGTGACAGATAATTTTCCAAACAAAAGAAAGGATAAGAACATAGAAAATTTACACTCTCTTATTCTAGCTACGTGAAGTCGTGAACTCATATATTATGTGTTTTGTATATGCACATTAATCACTAATCAAAGTAAATGAATAACATATATTATGACCTTCATATGTCACTTAATTATAATAAGACATGTGATTTAGTGTAAACATCGAATGTAAGTATATTTTTACTACAATCGAATGCCATATGTCTAATAAAACACATTGCAATGAGGACTAATTTGGACAAATAGATTTAACAAATGAAAAATAATAATTCAAAGAAAAGTTCAAGATGACATAAATTGCAAAGATAAATCTATTAATTAAGTTTGCGAGATTCTTTCGTTGCTTGTTTAGAAATTAGAGCAAGATCGAAACGAATCATTTGGCCCTCACTTTTCCCTTAATAATCCTCCATATTTTTGACGATTTCATATGGCCACTTTATTTCTTTTTGGATGGAATACCATTCTGTTTTTAAACTTTAAACTCGTCGAAGCTTAAAAAAAATAATCATGGTACGCTTCAAATAGCTGGGCCTTTAATAATTAATGGCTCCACAACTTTAACAACTTCCAAACCTAACTCTATATTAAACTACAAATATTTTGTTATCGTAATCTCTTCCTTATCTTTTTTATCTCTAGCTTAGGGAACATGATAATTGCTTGATAAGCTTTGTTTGTATTCCTTCCGGATTGACAATTTCCCATAAAATATCACTCCACTAGCTAGCTTCTCCTTGAATGTGACAATTTCCCGTACTGCGTTTTTAGCTGTATATTTGACTTTATTATGAATTTAAAAATCTAGATTTTATATTATTATTAATATTATTTATAAATATCTAACTTATTTTCACGTTATTTTTATTTGATTTGACAATGAGACTGTGATTACGATGTGATAATGAGACATTATTTCCCCATCTAATAAGTGAATAGTATGATCCTATAACCATTTGTCCATAAAAAGCACGCCTTAAGTATCATTTTTTTTTAGTTTCTTTTTAAACTATCATCAATTAGTTTGCAGAACACACTTCAACTATCGGCTGTTCACTTTTCATATCTGAACTTTCACCAATTAGTTTGCAAAACACACTTCATTAAAAGTGAACAACCTATAGTTGAGGTGTGTTTTTCAAACTAGTTGGTGACAGTTTAGGTAGGAAAAGTGAACAACTGATAGGTGAGGTGTATTTTGCAAACTAGTTAGTGATAGTTTAGGTAGGAAACTCTCACACCTGATAATACAGGTAGAAAACTCAAAAAAAGAAAATACTTGACGTGTGTTTTTAACCCTTAACTTATTATTAATCAACTTTTTGTTCAACCAAGAGGAAATATCAAAACAAAAAGATAAATTGAAGAATTTTATCTTCTTTTAAGTAGTATATTTTTTTACTAAAAGTATTTTCACGTGAAGGAGACATAAGAAAGTATAAGCCTTCGGTTTAAGCATACCACGTAATTTTGGAAGGCAGCTGTGGTGATTATTCTACCTTTTTTTTTTTTTTTGGGTCAATTTATAAGCCGTCCGTACGTGGAAATAATTAACGAACAATTAAAATAAAGTGGGCTCATCAGACAATAGAATGTGCGGTAAAAGTGGGCGGTTCCAATTTAGTCACTTCATGACTTTAATAATCTACTATTGGAAATACCGATCCATATAAAAAGGCTTTTCATGTTGTGGGATTTTGACTGTTTTCTTCTTTCTAATCAAACCTCTTTAGTCTTTTATGATACATCATCTTAATTCACATGATTTTTAAATTATGTGAAATATAATTTGATCGGATTCAGTATAAACATAAAACCTACTTTCCTTACTAAGACATACGATACGTATGTTTTCGGTTTCTTTTGTTGGTCACCGTAACATTTTAAAACTGTGAGTACGTACTACTTGACTCAAAATGTGGTATTTTCTAAGTATGTTTTTATATGGAGGAATATATATTTTTTTTTTTAGTATTCTTAAGTTTTTCATATTTAATAGATGAGTTAAAATGTTTTGAAATATACTTTTTCTTTAAAAAGTTTTTAAAAATAAATAAAATAACTATGAAATTGAGAAACACAAATTTCATAAATAACGCCGATTGTCTTCCATGCGTATCTCTACCTCTCGGATTCTATCCTCCACCCCAACCCACTACACCGGTCCACACCCCATCCCCCTTGCAAACCCCACACCCAACCCTCCCCAACTCGGCAACCCCCACTCAACCCAGCACCCCTACCCCTCATCCACCTCCACCACACTCACATCACTTCTATCCTTGTAGTTTTTGTCTAAATATTGTTATTTTTGTCTAAATTATACTTAAATACTTTTGGACAATGTTTTCTATTCCTTAACAGATAACAAAATATAATGTTTGCGTAAATTATACTCCATTTAAGATCAATTTTTCAGGATTTTTTTTTAATGAAAAATATATTTTCATTATTTACCAAACACACCCTTTATCTAGACTTTTATGCCATGTTATTTCAATTCACATGATCTTTAAAGACGTGAGCATTTCCGGAGCCTGTTTCTAATGATACTTGAACTAGAGAGTTTTAAATACTGTCGAATGTAAGCTTGCAACACAAACATGACTAAGACTAAAAATAAGGAGTATAATTTTGATTAAAATAAAATAGAAAATATGCTAATCATTTATAATGCTATATTGAATGGAGAAATCAATTGCCCTTTCCCTACTATGCTTTCTTTTGATAATGAATAAAACTTGGCCTCCTAGCTGTGCCAGATGCCATTTGTTTTTTTATATTATTAAACAAAAAGAGAAGAAAAGGATTCTCTCTTATTTATTCTGTAAACAACTTCATAAATATTCTTCCACAAATTAGATGTAGCTCCGATCGAGTATATTCCTAAAATTAACGCCTCCAGCTAATGATTGTCATATTACAAATTCATCTTTCTTTTTCAGACAAATTTAATCTGAAATTAAAGCTTTATTAAATTTAGCAGTGATCTAAATTTGATTTAGATAGTAATAGATTTATTACAGTAACATTACGCATCTCAAGCTATAGTTGTGATCAGTTATATGAATTATGACTTTCCATTTTCCTTTAGAAACCTGTTTGTTCCAATAATCAGTAAATTATGTTCTTTATAGTCGAATTTACTAGCACATTTTTTTTATATATTGATATGTAAATTTTAACAAGATTTAAATTAAAGATTCTTAGCAAATATTGGACTTTATGTGAGTGTATCGACATATTAAGTTTTAATCTCAACTAGTTTGTATCACTTCTTTGAATTTTTTTATTCACTTTATTTCTTGCTAGGTCTGCACAGATGTAGGTCTTTCGAGATAATTTTTTCCAATATGAGTTTAAGTCTAACTTGTCACTGTTAAATTTTGTAAAGCCATAAGTTAATTTTTACTTTTAACAGAAACTAGCTTTGTTAACTCATTTGCAAAGATCATTCGAATTGAAGTTCTTGGTTTTCATTCTCGAAAACGCAAAACACGTTCCGATTAAACAATAATTTGATACTTTGGGAGCTCTAAAGGTCACAAAGTTAGTTTATCCCACAAAATTAGGGTCTCTAGTGAAGCAAACGAGAATCAGGATTAAAGAATACGAGGTTTGATTAAGGAAGTAAATCCTTAATTATAACCAAGTTGTCAATTATAGTAATTATAAACTCATTGATCCGCTCATTATGTTTTTTGTCTTCCTTAAAACAGACACTACTTCCAGCGTATAATCTTAAATAGTGATACGCACTACAACTATGAATCACTTTTGCTCCATCTTTATAATCCGTACTTTGGACTACTGGGGATCTCGATGTGAATGGTAATTTTCTTGTACGAATGCACTGAGAGATCAATACTGCCTTTAACAAAAGAAATCTACTCCCTTTATATGAAATTATCTATAGTGATTCTCTTTTACAAGCTTTAAGAAATATTTATTAGATGAGGTATTTATAGTCTTCAAAAATAATAACTATTAAGTATGAAATAGGAAAAAATAAATAATTTCGTCTTAAACTTCTAATTAAAACAACAAACAATTTGAGATAACTATTGTTAGCAATCACGAGAGATAATTTGAGACGAAGGGAGTATAAAATTAGGAATTTAGGGGAGTATATGAAACTTATTTTCTCTACTCCACTAATAGATTCATTTTCTTTATTTTAGGAAATTAATTTTCTTAGATAAAATATTTTTGACCTATCAAACAAAATATTTTCCTCCATACCAAACATAGTCGAAGCCCAAACTTTTTTTTCTTTTAGTCATTGAGTAATTCTATCTCTTAAATTTTCTCAAATAGAATAGTATATAAACAAAATAGGAGAAATTGAAGCGACGGCGCGTGATATTCTGGATTACTTTCGTGTAATTTTGCCAATGGGATTATCCTAATAGTATTTATTAATTTAAGACAAGCTAAGGTTTTCATGTGAATTGTGTGGTCAAAGTAACTCTTTTGTCGCTTTGCTTTTGGGAGTTGATATTATAACTGATACTACTACTTTTCTTCTCCTTCTTTGTAATGTATTTGTTTAATGCATGTTACGCTAGTGATTCTAGAGTTCCCACTAACTTTTCTAAACGAAATGGATGGATTTGTATAATATTGGGTTGTTTTAAAGATAGCTTTTTCATGTTGAAAGTAGTGAGGGTTCGTATGAGGCAGTTCATCAAAAGTAGCTGATAATTAAACGCTAAAAAATATTTTAAGTGCTAAAATTATTTTTATAAATAAATGATTACATATTTAAATAGATGAGTTGAAGTTAGTATAAGTAAATCACGTTATAAGTTAACCTAAGGACTCCATATTTCAAAGCCATCTCAAAGTATCGAAAGACGAGGACATGATGATTCTCCAAATTTTTTGGAATTCAAACTGAGAATTTTATAGTATTATCCAGTCATACGTATCTTCTTTTTTTACTTTTACGTGATCTCGTGTCTTCTTTCTTTGACACGTATAACTCCACATGATAATTACACAATATTCTATTCCTAAAAAGGAAAAATATATTGTGTATACCGCGTTCATGGAATATATTTTTTGTCTTATGATTAATCTCGCAAAATTGCTCAATTCAATATATATGAAGATTCTAGCACCTTTGATGACTACAAAATTGTTGTCGTAGGACTAGCACCGGTGTAAACACATGTTAAATCTCGTCTTGTTTATCCTCTTCTTCCTTGTTCATGTTGCCCCAATCAAATCGTTACCAGATACTCCCTCCAGTCCATTTTATTAGTAAGGAAAATTTGATTAGGATATGACAAGTATATTTTGATAAATTAGTTTTCGAGACTAATAAGTGTTTGTCCTAAAGAAGTGTTCGTCTAGTGGAAAATCCAATGCTTTTCCATACTCTCTAAATTAGGTAAAGAAGAAAGGGCTGCACTCCATAAAGTATTTTCTAATGTAAACTTCTGAGCACCATATTTTTTCTTCAAAGTCGGAACATTTAGGTTGAGTGTGACAGTTATAAACGTAAGTAATTGTCATTAATCTCAAAGCGCACAAATTTGTGCAAAACATCTTATAAGCATAAATGTGGATCCATAATTTTAGTTAGTGGGTGTGTTACGTTGGATTATCTTAGATCAAGTACGTGGATATATTCTTGTTAATGGGTAGCGGTAACACTTGAATTTAAAATTTCTACGACAATAAATCTTCGGGTTGTTAGGATATACTATTAACCATGTGGTTTGATTATAGTATTATGTTTTATTCTTTTTGGAACAATTATTTATTTATTTATTCAATTCAATAAAATATTATTTTAAATAGATCATTCATTCATATGTGTTCCCTTTACTTATATAATAGACGATTTGGTGATATGGAGTTTTAGCTCATGCGCAGAAGATTAAATTGTCGGTTCTTATAAGTTATAAAGTTAATGTTCACAATCAAAGATGAAACTGGGCAAAGTATCTTGATGATTGTAGCATAAGATTAAAATATAATCTATCTTGATTATGGGAATGGTTTTTGTTCCAACTTCTTATGCTAGTACATTTTGTATGTATTGAACGGACCAAGTAGAAATAAGTGTTTTTGTACCGAATATATAAAACAACCTCTCTAGCTCGTTAAATATACTTGTACTCTTAATCTTGATATGATTGTTATGATCAATGTGCTTCGTTCATTATTTTGATTTATTAAAAGGTACGACTCAACTGCGAGTTAATGTATTCCTGGTAAATAGGATAATGGCAAAGTGCATTTGTGAAATAACAATTAGTTGATAGGATCCATGTCTCGACCTTGAGATTGATGATACCCCGTTATGGATGCTTATAAGTTTTCATGTGGAAACCCTGCAGGTGGATTTTGTATCCGTCACATGAAATAAGTTAAGCGGAAGTATAAAGGATTAAATTAGTCGATGAATTAAATTGTCAGTAATTTAATTTATTTGATTGGTATCTGTAATCTTAACATGGGGAGTTAAATAAGTTTTAATGAATGATTTCGAAATTAAACAGAGAGTTACAGTTTTCTAGTGGAATAAATTGTAATTTATTGTGGTAGGATTAATTCACTTGTATTCCGAATTAATACTGCAATAGGAAGCCTCGTTATTAAATATGTGGTCCCTGCTGTGCCTGAATATTCTAGAACAAAGAAAATAAAAGGAAAAATAATATCCTTAGTGGGTAAGGAAAGGGCCACACGTTTTTGGCTAGGGTTTATCCTAAAAATGTGTGTATATAAAGAAAGTCATTCAACCCTAAGTAAGATTCATTCTTTAGCCGCAATACTTGCCACTCAAGTATTTCGTTCATAGAAGTTCAGGATACACAGTAGAAGATCGTAGACCTGGAGAGTACGGACGCTATTGAAGACTTGTGCAACAGCTTCAAAAGGTTAGTGTTACAATCTCGTATTTGATTATGTTTGTCTAGTTTACATGTAAGAATATGATCTTGATTGTTTGCTTCCGCTGCGTATATATGCCTATTTTCTATCAAGCACTAACCCTCAAGCGACCAAATAAAAATAAAATAGCACCGAACTAAAACGTGAAATCGAGTAGAAAATAGAATGAATCTAGGTTTAATCAGCAGTCATACATTGAGCACTCAAAGTGATAACTTCAGTGCCAGTATAATCAATACTTTTTCTTTTCTTTCGAGCAAATTAAATCTATATATAATATAAAGCTAGGAATAGACAATCCTATGTGGCACCTCTATATGGCCAAAGATTCTATTTATCTTTTTTCTCATTTTTTTAATTTTTTATATCATTTTAAATTATTCTATTTTAATTTACAAAGTCATCTACATAACTCACACCCCCCTCATCTTCATAACTTCTACCTTTAATTAGTATTAGTAATTAATTTCATAATTCACAATTTAATGTACAAGTTATGACACCTAATTAAAATCACACCAACATGGTATTCATTCCAATAAATGGAGAGTATTGTCGAATGGACAAGGAGATCAAAAGCACAAAATTGTATAACTGAGGAGGAGATCAAAAGCACAAAATGAAGAAAATGTTGATGGAGAAGGAATTGTTCCCATCTCAGGTACAATATTTATTTTAGCAAGTGAGTGAGTGTCTTGGAACTTTTATTATATGAATATTTTTTTAGAATATTTTTTTTTTCACCCTTAGATTATTATGTTATAGAACTTCTATTGTTGATCTTCTTTTTCAGTTTATTCGTGACACAAAATTGTTGAGAATGGTCATCATACCTTTTAGTTTAGTCTATATTTATACACCTTAATATATGAAAATTAAAATATATAGACTTTGTTGCTTGGATGATTTTGATTGGCAAGCTAAATAATTCTAGCAAAATCTACTACCACCTATATCCATATATATTATAAAGCTAGGCAAAGGAGAGTGACCTGACTCTTTCCTTTTGCCAAAAAGCACAATTATTTTTTTCTCTATTTTTTTTTTGAAAAACAATTTCCCCATATTTTCTATTTATCATTATTGTCATGAATGTCCTAATTATTTTTATAAAAACAGTTGATGTTCTTGGGAAGATGATATGGCACCATTTATTGATCAGGATTTTGATTTTTCAATTTTCTTAGATTTTACACTTTTACCTTCAAAATTCTCAATTTAGGTGCTGTACAAAAAAAAAAAAAAAAAAAATGATCACGCTTGTCTCTTGCGCCAAGCCTCCGCTACTTCATCGAAAAAGACATTTGATACAAGGTATGTTGCTATTTTTGTTCTCCTTCGTGTTCTTTGTAATACTCTTTAGTTTATTTAGAAATTGCTAGAGTATTACTGATTTATGAACTTTCTTTTCTCAATATTTGCGAAAAATAGCTATGGTAATAAATCTTTTCCCCTCTCTGGCCAAGAACAATTAATTTTCTTTCCTTCATTTTTTTGGCATTTTTCTATTTCCCCCCGTTCATATATGTGCCATGTTAAAATAACTCAAAAGCCACTTCTTAACTCTCTTAATTATGCTTAATTGCGCTATGTTTAAAAAATGTTAAATGAGAAAGACGTTTAGGAAAATGAATGATCAGAAGGTCCTCTTTCCCTATTTAAGGTGTTTACACACAATAACTTTCAAAATCAAAGTGAAAAAGATAAATTAAACGTTACATGTTTTCTAACTCTTTGTCTTCTTGCAATTCGTTCATATTTAATTCCATATGAGAAGAGGTGAACACAAAATTGCATAACAACAACTACAAAATATTTGAAACTGGATTCTACATGGCAATTGACAAACATGAAGAAAGTAGATCGACTTCCTCATCTTTTAAATGTGTTCCATGCATTATTCATCTCCGCAAATCTAGAAGTTCAACTAAAAAGAACGTCATTTTTATACAATAGCTATATATTGTATCATATAGAATTCTGTGTGGTAGCATAAAATCATTTAGGTGCTCCAATGTTCTAATTTTAATTACATATAATTACGAGTCAATACCAAGCTTAACATCATTTGTTTGTGTGTAATTATAGAGAATACTACTTAGATTTCAGAATTATAGGAGGGTTACCGCTTTCAACTATTTTATCTGCTCTTTTATGAAGTTGTATTTTCCTTCTTGACTTGGCACAACCAATTCAAAAAGATCATTAATTATCTGCATGCCTTTCTTTTTTATCGTTTTCAATAGCATTGCATCTTATAATACATAATTTGTTAATAAGAAAAAGAAGTTTCGGTCTACGCAAAACAAATTATCTTATTTATCTTGACGTAATTTATAAAAGATCATTTTTAAATTTACTAAGATACCGCGCGAAGCGCGATCAAATACACTAGTAGTTAATAAATCTGGGCTTTAACTAATAAACCGACGTTGCTTAGTCCATTTTGGACTGCTTAATTTGGTGAAGAAGTGAGGTTTCTAAAAGTGAATGGATAGCCAAAAAGCACCCTGCACCTCTCCTGTATCCCATGCGTGTTATATGTGAAAAGCTAAGGCGGAAAGCCGGTTAAAAGTACTACTCCACTATACGACTAAACCGTTTTAATATCTGAATGAGATTCTTATTGGAGACTTTAAAATCAAAAATCAAAAGTGCTCCTTATTTTAATATCTTACATTTGTAAATGAACTGGTCATAATAATCTGACGTGATGATCGAGCTGATAAATGCCATGTGCTTGAATCTTACCACAACGACCCATCGAGAAAAGTATATGTCAAGAACATTATTGTAGTTGCAATCCATGATTATCAATCATTAAGGGGGAGTTATAAATAAATAAATAAATAAATAAATAAATAAATATATACACACACAAAAGTTAAATGAAATTTAACATATAGTGTGTGTATGTATATACCTATCCACAACGAATTGTCCCTTCATAAATTACACCGCATCAATCCCAAAAAAAACTCGGTGTTTTTTAATTTTTACAGTGTGTGTTTGGTAGTCATAGTTGAGAGTTGAGACAAGTTTAATCATGCGACCTAGTACAAAATTTAACACGTTAGATATCAAAACTCAAATGGGATGGTTGTGACATATATGCCATAGAAAAGTGTCTTCTCTAACGGAATATTTGCTTATCATATACTATGCATGATTCATCATATAAGATAATCTATAGCTTTCTTTATTAGTTTGAACTCCCCCACTTCTATGTTAAAGTGGGGCGAATTTGGCTTTCTATATCACTTTTAACTTCACAGTAAACTCTAGAACATTCAATGGCATAAGGTGGCACTTCAATATGGAAAAGGATTGAGATTGGATTTAAAAGAAACACTCATTTGCATGCTGAAAAAACCGTCAAAGTATTGGTAATGTAATTCACTACTCGGGATATGATTTGCCAAGTTACGGCAACTCTTTCCCCCATCTACAGATGGGTTCGATCAAGTCAATCGTCTTGTTTAATTTGTATCTTTGACCAGGGGTGCGTCCAAACAGTTCTTTACGGGCAATATATAGCTTAATTTGAACTCTCACCAACCTGAAAAAGAATAAGTTTCTAATTTTTGAAATGGTCTTAGCGAAACCTATAGAATTCATTTTCTTTGTTTTCTTTATTTTCCTTACAATTTATAAATGCATTAAGGGGCCGAATGCCTAATCCTATTTCAATTCTCATCATTTGGCCATGCATTTGCAAATACTAATTAAATATTTTAAAAAATTATTTAAGAGTATTTCAAATAAAATAATGAGTTTAGCTTATACGTTTAGTGGTTTTAGAATGAAAAAAGAAATTAGTGACTTTTGTAGAGAGCAAAAAAACAGGTGAATTGGATGATTTTAAAGTGACAAAATTAGCTTAGTGATTTTTGTAGAATAACTCGTTAAAAAAAATGCTTTGAAAGTGATCAAAATTCAAAAATAGTTTAATAATTATTGTAAAACAATTATAAGTTTGGATGACTACTATTTGAAAAGCTAACCCTTATCTTTCTTGAGGATTAAAGTTGACTCTACTTAAGGTGATAGACTATTGTTCCAAAGCTTAGATCAATAATTCAATGTAAACATGATTTGGTTCCATCACAAGTCACAACCACCCACATTTGTAGGGTGAGCTTATAATAATTTTAATTATACTTATGGGTACTAGTGGACGCGAAAGAAGATGAACGACAGTGTGAAATAAAATGCTTACCCGTTTAACTAGCTAACACATAAGGGATGGAGCTTATTACCTATGAGTTCAATGGAACACAATATTTGATATGAAAAATATATATATATACGGAGAGAAATTACTAAAATATTAATAAGTATTATAATGAACTCGTAATGTCAAATTACAACAAAAATTCTTAATTGGCTAATTGGTGGCACATTTGTCAACTAAACATGTCTATTTAGGTCACTATTTTACATATGATAATGAGACAAAGCTTTATACAACTACTATGGTATGGACATGTCCCCTCTCAATTATTTGATTCAAGATAAGATAATGTTACTTATTTTCTAGCTTTCTGTTTTATCTTAAATTACCTTCAATCTTTATGAGACCATCTT
This sequence comes from Lycium barbarum, assembly GCF_019175385.1. NCBI lineage: Eukaryota > Viridiplantae > Streptophyta > Magnoliopsida > Solanales > Solanaceae > Lycium > Lycium barbarum. The sequence goes on from NC_083339.1 coordinate 134,353,681, forward strand.
TTATCCCGTAGCAAATTACATGTTAGTTCAATTGGCAATATGTTAGTCAATATTTTATTCTTTTTCTTTTTGCGTGTACCTTTATTCATTATTAAGTTCAATAAAATGGAACAAAATAAAGGACTTTTTGAGTTACTGGCCTCCAATTTGACATGTATAAAGTAGAATTAAGTTTAATTTATGCTTATCTAGTTAATGAATATCTTAAATCAAGAGGGGGCAGTGAAAGATGCAGATCACAGAATAGTGAGAGGTTTATAATTGCTAGGCCCTACCAAGACAATAATAGCTAATATTTTCCGGTTTCAAATTTGTTTATCTTACTTTTTCTTTTTAATATGTTTAAAAAAGAATGTCACTTTTTAATATATTTTGAATTTTCTTACACCCAACATCCTACATGACATATTTCAGACATGATTAAAATAACATTTTGATACATTATACATATTTTTAATTTAAGACGATAAGATTCAAAAATATTCTTAATTGTATTAAATTCCTTGCAAAATCAAATTAAAACACATACATTAGAAAAGAACATTTAACAACTTTTCCTTCTTTGATGATTTTAAAATTTTAACTTGGGAATATTGAATTTATTAAATTAAAATTGTATTAATCTTACATTTGAATTAAATTATAGTAAGCTCCGAGTAGCTTGTCCATAAATATAATTAAAGAATATTGACATATATATAACCGCCCAGTCAAAAAAGACGTTCACAAATGTATAATATAAACATAATATGTATGTATATTAGGTACATTGGCTAGCGGATATCAATAGTGTTGGCTGAGTGGCCAAATGTGTAAAATCCCCAATAATTAATGGTGGCACGTTTTTTTTTTTTTTTTTTTGGTCTCCTACCCAATGTCCGGTACACATATTGGGGCGACTAAATCCGAATTTGCGTGTGGAAGGCCCACATTGTGTGTGTGTGTTTGGGGTTTTGGGGGGTGTGCGCGTTCCCTAACAAAGGCTATTCCGTGTCTAGAGAGAGACTTAAAATTGAGACTTCTAATTAAGTATGAAGGAGTACTTACCACTCCACCACAAATCATCGTTGATAGTTGTAACATTTCAAGTTGTAACACTTCAACTAACTTCGAAACCTAATTCCGGATTAAACTACTTAGTATAAGATTCTGGTATCCCATTAATCTTTTTTTAGTCCAAAGCTACAGGAAGATCTCTTTCTAATCTTTGTTTTTATCATTAATCTGGTTTTAACAACGACAATTTTCCAAATAAAAATATCACCCCCACTGTTACTTGAATGTGAAGTTTCACTGTGAGAATAAATAATCTATGGCAGAAAAACTTTGCGGCTGATTATATCACATGTGGGTGCAAAACTATTTCTTTACCTATTTTTTCCTGGACCGCCCTATGTAATGAATTTCTTTTATAAAAAAAAAAAAAAAAAAAAAAAAAAAAAAAAAAAACTTCATTACTTTGAGATTTAATAGGAAATCTAATATATGTTTTGTTTAACATGCAGAGATCGCAAATTAATTTCTTACTTTTGATTTTCGCAGACATAAAAGTAATATTTTCTTAAAATTGAATTTAATAAATAAGAACAGATAGATCTTTTAAGAGCTCTAAAGGTCACAAAGTTGGATCATCAAATAGAATATATAGGCTCTATAATCAAGCAAACAATAATCAATAATACGAGGTTAAATTATCATTAACGAGGTAAATTGTTTAACTATAATCAAGCTGTCATATTTTTTCTATGATAATCAAGTTCTTAATTTAACAACTCGATCCGCTCATGATGCTTTCGTCTACGCGAAAGTTGAGACAAACATTATCTTCAGTATATATAATCTTAAAAAAAAAAAAAAAAAAAAAAAAAAAAACGCACTACAATTATGGACCACTTCAATAACTAATTATTTATCATCCATTAGTTATTCCATCTTAAAATCCGTACTTTGGACTTTTGGGATCTCGGTTAATCAGTACTAACTCCTATTTTATTTGTCAAGAACATTGGACTATTAGAATGCTGCCTATTCCCTATTCCTTTTATGAAATAAAATAAAGTGGGGAGAAAAAGAAATATCATTCCCTGGCGAACCAAATAATTCAGAACGAAAGATTGTGAAATAATATTTTATAAATACTTTATAATTTAAACATTTACATATAAGGAAAAATTTAAAACAAGAAAATGAGAAAAATATCTGCAATGAACATATTCTTTTGATAGAGTACATGCTTAATAACAACAAAAAAGAAACAACACACAATTTTACTTGGGAAACCCTCAAGGAGAAGAAAATCTACAGCCATCACCAACTCTTATTATTTCTCAATGAAAGATAATTACAGGATATTGAATTTAGCGGAAAAGCCAAGTTTATATAGGTTGCGAAAAATTCTAATCTCAGAGTTTCTTAGGTATCCTACAAGCTATTTTCTAAGTAACTTACAGACTACTTTAGAAAATGTAGCGCAACACTCATGCACCTACCGAATTGCTTCGTCCATCATGGGGGCGGCAGGCCCGGCCCTGCAACCCTGTAGTCAGACCCACAAATTTAACATTTCGAAGCCTAACTTTTGAATAATTTAATGATTGTAAATCCTTAAAAGTTGTTACATATATGAAAAATAGCATAGGAGTGAAATGTGTCATATCTTTCGGGATTCATCACAATTGGAAAAAAAAAATATGCCAGTCCTATAATTCAAGAAAAAGAATAATTCTTTTTCCTCTTCCTTTACCTCATGTCCTCATTTTTAAATGTATGATGCATTTTAGTTTAGGCATGCTATTTAGAAATTTCCCACTACTTTTCATTAAGAAAATGGATGCAATAGGATTTGTAAAATTGTGGGTTGTTTCCGACGATCGAAGAAGAAAAGTTTTCTTCGTGTTGAAGAAATCAAAGCCATCTCAAAGTAAAGAAAAAGGAGGAACGTAACTATCCAACTGACATTTAAAAAAAAAAAAAAAAAGTATTGGTGATACGTCGATTTCCTCTTTTACGGTGTTTTATGTTTTCTCTTTTATATAAATGCGTGTATAACTTCACACGATACAATTACGCAAAATATTTCCTTTTTAAATTAAAAGAAGAAGAAAAATCAAAGTCATTGTGCATGATATCCATATACAATAAATATTTAGTTGCACCCGATGTTTATGATAAACCAAACAATTTTAGTAATTGTAAAATTAAAGTGAGAACACATATTATCTAACTATGGTTAATGATAAATGAATAAATGAAATGTATTTGTCTTGCATTCACTAATATGGTGTAAACAGGATACTAACCGTATATTTTACCCTCTTATATCATAAGCAACCTCGCACTAATACTTCACTTTCATCAATAACAACTGTACTCATTATTGTATTACTTGATCTAATTTTAGTACTCCAAACTTTCATAGGTTCAAAATATCTTAATCTTACCTACTAGTAATATAATTTTAAAAGCCTGAAAATTCAATTTAAAGAGATTATAGAAACATTCATATTCCAAAATCTTAAAATTGTAGATTTTCTAATCAAGGTATCACAAATCCTACAGTAGGCGACTAAATTTAGACACTGAAGCAATGAATCTGAATTTTAAGACAATTTTCGTCCCCTCTTTTTGGTCTTTGTTAGATTATAGTAATAGTGTTATGCTTTCGGCGGGGGGCTTAAACTTTCAAACTTTTGAGTTTTGACAATACAAACATGTGTGCCCCAAAAAAAAAAAAAATGTGTTGGTGAATTCTTTCCACTAAATAGAAAAGATTGGCCCGTTATAGGTGGTTGCTATATAAGTTAAAAGATGCAAATGTGGAAGGACATGATCTTTGGGTGCATATTCTACCAAACAAGATATGTGTTCTTTTGCGAAACTCACTATATTAAAGCAAGCAAAACAGATGAAAGAGTTGTCATTAATTAGGCTTGAAAAGGTGCTGTCTAGTGGAACCTCCAATGTTCTTCATCCTCCCTAAATTAGGTCAAACAACAAAATTTTAACTAATACTATTTACTAACCATTTTTTTATGTCATCAAGTCAATTTTACTTATAAGCGTAACTTATCTTATTTTCAAGATTATAAATTTCATTTTTTATGGCGAATTACTTCTAGATGTGGTCAGCGAAGTTGTAATTTCTTTCTGTTTTCTTGCTTCCATTGCGAAGTTTGACCTCGCACAACAAGTGGCACAGTCGCACAAAGTGACTTTAGCTTCGGCCTGATAGCACTAATCTCTGTTGATTCCGATCCAACCTTGCCTCAACAAATATTTATTTACTTGCGGTCTCACCTCTCCCTCCCCAATCCGATTGAAAGTCTTACTCCTTTCTTGATTAGTCCAACCTCTTTATTAGCTTTGTAAGATAGAGGATCATGCTAGGGTCACATGATAGATATTTTTGCGTGGCCGGATAGTATAAAAAATCTTGTATATCGTCAGTCAGGGGCGAATGTAGCCTTTTGATACGGGTTCATATGAACCAATAAATTTTAATACGAGGTGTACGTGTGTGTAAAAAAATATTAAAATATTAATAATAAATATTATATCCGAACTCATATTTTTAATTATAAAATGAAAATACTTCTAAAAAATCTGAAAAATTGAACTTATTAAGTTTAAATCTTAAATTTATCTCTTAATTAACATATATAAGTTTAGACTCAAACAAGAAAGGGCTGCACTCCACAAAGTGGCCTTCTCTATTCACTTTAATTTATCAGGACCAAGCTTTGTATATGGGGTTGGACCATTTCGGTGGATATGACACTAGTATTGAATAAACCTACTTAGTACTACTATCTAATTAAGTCACGCAACTTAGCTTGTGCAAAACATGTCAAAAGGAGAGCCTTAATTTTTTAAAGAAACTGAGTGCAAAACTTCAAACCGATGGTTGAGAACTCAAAGAAATAACTTTAGTGCTTGTTATAATCATCTCTGCTTTTCTTACTTTTGTATAAATTAATGAACTTGGCTTTTAACCAAGTTGAAGAACAAAACCAATCTAAACTCAACCTCTTCATCTAGGTCCTATTTTTGACCTTTGGAATTGCATCAAAAGTAATGCTTTTCAAAAGTCGATAAGCTAAAAAGCCCAAAAGCTACAGTCCCATAGCCTAAAGTGTGTAAAATATCCTGAAGCAATTCTGGTATCTGAATAAGATAAACCCTGCAATGCACCTTCCAAATATTTTTATCAAAATTTGAATATGTTCTCTCTTTATGGTTTTCTAATGCTTATGAAACTCTCTACGAGTGGTAATAATTAATGAAAGTTTCATTTTGTTGACCAGATACTGTCTCGTTTGATATTCATTCATAGCCAACGGTTATATGTCCAAAAGAAAAAATATAGGAAGATATAGGAAGGCCAAACAATTTACTTCTGCGCGTACATTCGAAAACCAATTCTTCCATTTTTCACAAGACAGAACTTAAAATGCTCAGAATAGTGTTCACAACTTTCATACTCCAATGAAAAGTATAAAAAGGAAAATAGTTGATACCTCTAAACAGTATATAAAATTATACTCCATTGGTTTACATCGTCAGCCTAGGCCCTAATCTGCAAGTCTATAACTAAGGAGGCACGAGTTTATCAGATGACCATTGCCAGACCATATTGCATTTGCGCAAAAAATAAAACGATCAACACTATTGATATGGTGTGGGAGCTTTCACTAATATTAGTCATAGATGAAACATGTTTGATTACACGACCTAAATAATAGCTGTCAAAACTCTTTATGATGAATGGCATATAATGAATTATTCATCATACGAGAATCAGTAATACTATGCTTGAACACCCTGGTAAAAGTCCATTCTCCAGATAAAGGTGAGCACCCGAGATAACAAGGCTAACTCTAGAAAGAAGAATGCTAATGACTAGATTGATATAGCACAATCGTGTTAATACAACAAATTGGACACAAATGCCATATCTATTATTGGCAGCATGCACTAGATCCAACATATAAATATCCCAGAAGAACCAAATTCATTTTAGCATTAAAACACCTGAATATACATGTGTACATAAGCCAGCTGTGTAAGCTAATGCTTTCCATCTCTTCCATTACCCGTCCCCGCCTCCAAGCTGGGTGCCAGAATTTTGAAAACAACATGAATTTTTAGCACTCACTCTGCTGCTTCATAAGAGGATTGCACCTGTTTGACATTTTTCTGCAGCTGAAATTGAAGGAGGTGATGCCAAAGCATAGAAAGATCAAAATTAGAGCACGGGCCAGGTAACTGTGTCAAAAGCCAATGCAAGCTCAACAAGGTTGTCAAGCAGAACACGTTAAATATCTCATTATCTGCTCAAACACTGCTCGCCATGAGTTCTGGATCTGAACTCCTGCTTCTCTCAGTGTCGGCATTCACACTTTCTGATCTTTTTGCATTACTCGTGGATGTTTGTTTTCCCAAATGAGAAATGGGAGTGTTACTTAAAGGAATTAGTCTGTCACCTTTTGAAGCTTCTGTGGATGTTTCGGCACTAGAAAAAGTACGTTTGAGCTGAGTCTTTTGACAGACTATCCGCCCCTTATTCCACCCAGGGAAACAAAATGATGATGAAACATTATCCTTTAGAAAAGAATATGCAGCCTTAGCAACCGGCAAATCCCTAGTTATTGAACTCTTCTCCGTCTGACCTCGTCTGATTCACAGAAAGCGATCATGTAAATTTAATTGAAAGAAAAGAGGAAAATATGAAGAAAAAAAAAAAAACAACCAGATACATTACAAATACAGTTAATTACTATTAAGTATTTTCCTATGCTATGTAGACACCACTGTTAGGTGAGAAACAAGTTACACATGAAGATAAGACACTTCCAAAATTACAGCTACCTGAGATATTAGGAGATTTTTAATTTTTACTCCCTCCATTCCAAAAAGAATGACAGAGTTGGCATACGAGGGTCACACCATCTAATTTCAACGTGAGGATCATAGACTCCTTAACTTTCTGTAAAGATTTCTAGTTGTTTTCATGTTGAAGGGCATATATGATATGATGGATTGGTTTAGTTGATCCTCACCAAATGATGATGAAGTTACTTCAATTAAATAAAATATAATTTACATATAAGAACATAAAAGTAATACCAATTATAACCCTTTTACAATTTGAAAAATGACATATAGTATATATAAATCATCAAACACATCGATAATTCTTTAGTGACTGAGAAATCCGACCTGGGCCAACCCTTAGGACAGAGGGTAGCCTTTGAAACTCGAGAACAATGGGCTTGTCCTTCTCCACTTAAATATCAGTCTCAGTTTGCATGGCCCAAGGCTAGAACCTGTGACCTAAGTCACAAGTCCCTCAACATTTTCCACTTGAACCAAGCCCTGGTGGCAACACGATAATTACCATGAAAGAAGCCATGCAGTATTTCAATGAGCAATATCATCCTAAAGAACCGTTTTTCCTTTTGATAAGTAAGTCATTAGAAAAATCCACTTTCCAAGAAATATTATGGATTATTAATTAGGGCCAATTGACACATTTACTCTCCTTTTTTATGACCAATTTCAAGGATTCTGTCCAAAAATGAAAAAGAAGGGACACCATCTGAAGTGTGGTAGTGCCAGATACCACAATGAACCAGTACATGACCACATATTTGGTGTCCATGCTTCATAGTTCAGTTCTAATCTTTCAATTAAGCTTTCAAACAATTTATATATAGCTTTCAGTTCTGATATTGATCCTAGGAATAGCTGACATAGAAGTAGCCCAGTAGATCGAATCAAATGGCAAAATTATGGAGGAAAACCCCCTAATTCGGCGTCTACAATCTAATAGAAGAAAGTATATCGACGCATGTGTTACTGCAACCGCATAGAGGAAGTTCAGCCAATCCCTCTATTTTCATCTTGAAAGATTCAGAAAAATAGAACATGCTCTACCCCTGCCTTCGATTGCTTTCATTTTTGGCCCGATCAGGCTTCATCTTCTTATCGGCATAGCCATTTAGCTTGCTTTCTTGGGACTAACCTTGAATACTAGCCATTTCTTGTCCTTAAGTTAAAGCAAGGAAAGCATGCTAACAGATTGCCTATTAGCAACGTTTCCCCATTCTAAAACATAAATTTCAACTTAATCCAGTACCTATATAAAAAAAAGTCAACTTATGGTATTCCTTTATTTTTTTAGTTTGAAACCGTGGTGTCCGGGCCAGCTTACGCGCACCTCGACAAATCCACGAGATACCGTCCACCCCCTACCCAACAACAGGTACCAGGTAACTTTGTCCACCAAGACCAAAAGAGATGGGAAAAAATCACTTAGTGTTGTCTCTGTAGGAATTGAACCTGAGACCTCATGTTGCTCAACCCACTTCATTGACCACCAGGCCACACCCTTGGGTGTATTATGGTATTCCTTTATTAGTCAGGTTTTTTGTCATATTTTCCTTGAATTTCGTTTAATTCCCTACTTCCTCTCTTTCATAGTCTTCTTCAAATGCCATGCATATGCTGGCTAGAATTTTCTCAAGGGAAAGTTATGTTAGTGTAAGATACAATTGATTTGGTATTCTAGTCTAAAAGTGAACGCATACAAGAAATATAAAGACAAAAACTGTGATTAGCCACATGATATAGGCAACTCAATTGATATTTCAAGGAAATCCCGCACAAATCCTAAACTACTAACTGGATCAAATTTCCTTCCCTACCTCTGGTCAAACTAAAATAACATAAATGGACAGTGAAAATTTTCTCAAATTATCAATATGACAATTGGCGTTTCTACATGTTGGAACATATGGAAACAGATTTAACAATAATGGACTTGTAATAAGCATGTGTTCATGCTGCTAGGTGATGATTAGTACCCTTCTTTCCCTTTGGCTTTACAGTAAGAAGCAAATAATTGTAAAGGCCCCTAAAGGACGTCTTCGTCCATGCCGAAAAAGCAGGTTCCAGCACTTACGTTGCTTGATCAATCTACACCCACGCCCTCCAACCCCAGAAAGTAATAGGAAGATGGCATCACAAAAAGGAGATGATCACTGACAAAGCAATGAGGCAAAAGCACTTACACGACTACAACAGAAGCCAGTTGGGGAAGCTCCTCGCCTTTATGAAACAACTCTTGCATATCGTTGAGCCAAACTGATATTGCAGCGCATGCACCACCAGGCCACATCCTAAAACAATAGACAATAATTAGAGAAACGCCGGATAACTATTGTATATACACCCATTTTCACTAATTCCTGCCAGGAAACAGTTATGGTAGCACTATTTGATAATATAGGGAGTTGCGGAAGGTTGAAGTGGAGAAGAAATCAATTTAAAAGTAGTGCCACCAATAACCCTAAGAAGAACGAGTACCTGTGAACATCCACAGACCACACAAGTTTGTTTCTTCGAAACAGTTCAGGGAATAGCCCCCTTTTTGTTGCTTCATTCAGCACTCTTGCAGCCCTTTCTTTCTGGCCTAACCACCAAAGTGCTTCTATAAGAGTGTTGTAGAACCTCATGCTCAAACCACATCCTTCTGACTTGAGTTTGTCAAAGACATACTCAACCATCTGCCAATTATTTTCATCATCTAAATCTCCGTGAATCATTTGTCCAATAACTTGGTGCATATCAGAAGTCTTGTTTGTCCTCATATCGTTCAATAATTCACGGGCCATATCCCACCTAATAACAGAATTATAAGACAAAACATATAAGGACATTGGAAGAAAACGGAAAGAAGTCACTCCAGTCATGCACAAATTCACAGGAATTCATACACCAACTTTAAGAGCGTCCAAGCATCAACTACCAAATTAGACTAGGACCAGCTCAATTTCATGGCATAATCTATGGTAGTAGCTTTAGGACAGAGGCTAAGCTCCACTTACACCCTAATGCCTAATTCTTGCCAGCAAGGAAGATTCTGCAAATAATGAGCAATGCAAGGAAGTACAAAATGCACAAATCCTGAAGTAGTATGAAAAGGAAAAAAGATAAGGTAGAAAAAGAAACTACATGAAATTTATGGATGGGAAGTTAAAATCCACTAGTTCCATCAGTGCACACAACTAGTCAATCATTTTAACTCCTGTGCATTTTTTGAGTATGCAAATTGTAGAAATTAAGTATTTCCACTTAATACCTTTAGAAGTGATCTTACAGGAAACTATATCACATGTCACTTCTCTCAAAAAAAAAAAAAAAAAAAAAGAAACAAGAAGCTATATCGTAGCAAGTTGAAAGACAGCACACAAATGGGTTCCAATTATCTAAAGAACCATTTCTGAGGCACCAATGTGAGATTCATAGAACAATATCAAGTTTTAAAATGTGAAGAATCAGCTGATTGGAAATTAAAGTCAAACCTCTCACTTTTTGCGCAAATTGCCAGCATCATACAGCAGCAAATGATGCTAGGCTGAATACCCAGTGATTTAATTTCCTGAAACTGCTCCTCACTTTCGTCAACTAGGCCTGCAAAGCAGTAGACACTCAAAACTGCCTCAAGCGTCCGCTCATCTGGATCACATCTTGCCTTTTCCATCTCAACGTAAGCTTTTATAGCTTCTTCGAACTGACCTCCTTGTCTATACCCTTCAATCATACCGTTGAAAGAATCCCTGTTCCGGGGAACTCCAACCTCGCCCATTCTAAACCATATTGCTTCAGATTCTTTGTAAAGTCCCCCTTTAGCAAATGCATGGATCAGAGAATTGAAAGTCTCCACCATTGGCCTGCTTCCTACCTCATTCATCGTATTGAAGGCGACGACTGCCTCCTCATAAAGCGCCGCCTGTCCATAAGCTTCAATTACGCCATTATATACTTTAGAGCTAGGCACCAGACCTTGTCCATTCATATGCAGCAGAATCCTCTTTGCATCTTCATGAAGCCCTCCCTTACCGCAGGCATATATCAACCCTTCATAAGTCTCCATATTTGGTTCTACCTTCTCTTCAACCATATCATGGAATAATGTTACCACCTCCTTAAAATAACCACCTTCACCAAACACCTGGATGAGAATATTATATGTATCCGCATCCGGCTCTGTATTACTCGTTTTCATCTCAAGGAAAAGCTCCCTAACCTGATCATATCTCCCGTTTTTCCCATATAAATTCAACAGAATACTATAAGTCTCTGCATTAGCCACACATCCAGCTGCCTGCATTTGCCTAAACACATCCATAGCCTCTTTCATAGACCCCAAATGCGCATAAGCCTCCAACAACACATTATATGAGGTAACCTCAGGCGACGTACCCCCAGCCTCCATTTCCATAAGCAACTCCGAGACCTTTTCCAATTTCCCTAATTTCCCAAAAGTCTCCACCAAATAACTATAAGTAGCTACATCAGGCAAAACACCCGCCTCATTCATCGTCCTAAAAACCATCTCCGCCTCATCTTCTAACCCTCTACTCGAACAAGCACTTAACAAAGTATTATACGTAACTAAATCCGGTTGAATACCCTCGTGTCGCATTTCAGCAAATAAACCTAATAAACCCTCCCATTCATACCCACCTCGAGCACACGAGTTAATAACCGTATTATAAGTCAATATACTAGGAACTATGTTTTCTTGCTTCATTTTTTCAAGCAATTGAAGTGAAGTTTCATACTGTCCATTCCTTCCATAAGCATTAATAATCGAAGTATAAGAAAATACAGTTCTTGCCACACTGTGAGTTGGCATTTCATCGAATATCTCAAAGGCTTTATCAAGAAGCCCTTCACGACCTAATATACCAATCATAAGAGTATAAATATGTTCATTAGGCTTACACCATATTTGTCTCTGCATATACTTAAACAGTCGCAATGAACGTTGCCAATCACCACGCGCCGCAAATTCCTTGAAAACTAAGGAAAAATCAGACAAAGAAAGCTTGTTTTTGAAAGTATCTAAACAACGCGCAATGCTTCCACGTGGCGGGAGACTTGAGAGTTTGTTGATTAAGGTTTCAACGTCGTAACTGTATTTGCCTTTTTCGACGGTAACTGTTGGGTTGCCTAAGATGAGGTCTTTAGGTTTAGCTCTAACGGAGACTGTTAAAAGAAGACGGCGGTGGGGCCCGGTGAGGTTTTTGTAAGTTGGGATTTTGGACGGAAATAGGTAACGGTGTGAAGGGGGGATTGGGGTGAGGACTGGGGAGAACGAGTTGCATGTGAGGGACATTTTGGTCAATTTAACATGTGTTGTGAAGTGGCGGAGCACGGTGGAAGTTACCGGAGAAATGGAAGAAAAGGATGTAAGGTTTAAGGTGCGTTTGGAAGGAGAAGCAGTTGAAGGACACGTGGATAATGGGAGCTATGGATAATAACGGAACTATACTACCTAAAATAACTGTAAATTTATTCCCTATTTCTAGTCCCTTTGTCTATTTTATTTTTCTTCTTTTTAATTAACCTTCCCATTTTTGTTTTGTTTTTTATTTTATCTTTTGTGTTCTCCATCTACTTTTATTTTCAACTTCGATAAGATGGCAGCACTCTCTACCTCCGACTCAAAGGTTGTGGGAAACCTGAGGAAAGGGGGTGAAATAAAAAACTATTTGGACTACTAATATTAGGCACAGAGTACTCATAGCCCTTTTTGTCCATCCGATTTTTTCGTGTAAACTATCTCATACAAATCTAAGATATCGTTCTTTATGTAATTTGGTGCCTTTTCATATTTCAATTGTTATATTGCAAATGTTTCTCAAACAAACTCAACATAAATTATTCAAATATTTCTCCATAAAAAATAGTAGTAAGTAATGGTTTCTTCAAAATCTTTATGGAAAATCAGCATTTCATAATTCTATTGTACTAGAACGGAAATGAGTAATCCAGTTAAATCTAACATTGATTGAGGAATAATCTCTTAAGCAATTTTCTTCTCATGCCTAAGGTCCTTTCCATAACAAGTTCGTGGTAATCTCCATGATGTTATGCCATTGCTTCTTTTATATAAAAGTGCTAGAAAGTAAATTAAATGCCTCCACCATAAGCACTGATTTTCTCCTCTCCTTTTTTTTTTATTTGCTTGTGTAAGAAAAAAGTGGAATCTGTAACTCAACTTTGAAACATTAGCGCCCGATAAGAATATAATCTGATAATATTAAAAATAACTTGTCTAACTGAGACAGGCTACAATTGTTCTTCGTTATACCTGGTGATTAATTCTAATACTGCACAACATATTGATACTACGAAGTTCGAAGTCCAACAATATTGTCATGTCCACTAAACGCGGATTAGTCGTGTTACCCTTTCCTACATTCGCTGTCACTGTAACTGGGCTATAGAGTTACAACACAGCTAAGCTGCGCAGCTTCACCAAAATCAGCTCGCAGCAAATGACTTACCACATCAGGCATATTCATGGTCACCAAGTGTGCCGAGGCCCTGAGATCCTAGAACCGTAGCCATTTTATGCACATAAGTTGAGGTTGGAGTAGCACGGTAGGCAGTAGGCTCCAGGAGATGGGAGTCCAGTTGTTATGAAGAAATTGACCCGGCCCAAAAGTCATGTAAACAACTCAGGGAATGACCACATTATGAACTTGGCAAAAGTGTCCGACTCCAAGAACTCTATATGAGCAGCCCTTCCGATAATTGTATTCAAGTTCCTTCCTTGCAATGTTGTATCAAAGTTGACATCGCACCTCATGAACACTCTATGCTCGGATGACTGAGCACGTATCTGATCCAAACAATCATTCAGCATCTCCAGAAATACTTTACCCTTTTTTGAGTTGTCCCCTGAAGATGCTTGGCACATCTCGATTCTTGCAGAATGATATGGAACATAACCATCCTGAAAAGATAGAATCAGCCATCATGCGATGAGATTTGGGGAAAAAAGGGCCTGGACAATAAGAAAGATAATAATCTCAAAGAACTGCACATTTGAGACAGTTCTCTTGAGCAGTGCAGTGAGACAACTTAGAATCACCAAAATTGCTTCAATTACAATGCTTTTCTCAATTATTATTTTTTCCGAGCAAAGTATACTTAATGGTGGCTCGGACGACAGCTACACGTTAAAATATTCACTTTTCAGGATGAATGAGAAGGTACAAGTCTAGGTGAAAAGAGAATCCATAGTAGTAGCCTAATTAAAACTTTAGCTGTACAGTTGAAACTAGCAACATGTAAAACATGCTCCAAATAAAGTACCACATAAGAAGCTCCGAGAGATGGAAACAAAAATGTCGCAATTGGTGTTTAAAACTGCAACTTGCAAAGAGGTTAGCAGTAACAAGTTAACGACTTACTGCATAGAAATGTGCTTCTCTTTCTTTTTTCAGTTTAAAGGTTTAAGATATTAACACTAAATACCCTGCATGAGAGAAGTTCCTTCCTATAGAACACTAAGGGTTCTCACTACCAATGAGGGTTGTGAATTAAAATATTCAATGAACTTTCTTTAAATACAGCACATAAGATGATACCACATTTTTGGTAAATGCAACACATAAGATGACCTCACCAAACTAATACAAGCAATAGAACATAATGTCAGCATTCATACTGTGGTTAGCTCACACAAATTATCTGCCATAAGACCACCATGAGCGTTACTCTTGGTTCAACCAATTAGTTCAGTTATATGAGGAGATAGTACTCAGAAGCCAAGCTTGTTAAACTTAGTCTAGAATGCCGTATGAATATAAGGGCCATGGATCATTTCAGCTTTCTATCTTAGTAACCAATGGCTCAGATTTTTCCAAAGAAAATTATGTTTCAATCAGAAATTACCAGTGCAATTCGAACACTGTATGTTACTTAAAAGACTCGACAAGTAACTTTTACCGTTATAGCTGAAGAGAAATTCAACTTCTCTTCCCTTTTAAAAAGAAAAAGTTATCTTTCTTTTGAGCCTGAAAACCATTGTTCGACATTACCTGACTAAAACATTTTCTTAGCAACATTCTTGTCCTTTCGCAGAGCCTACTATATATACATTTTTTTAATAACCGAGAAATCCTCGAGGCTAGTGGTGCACGGTTCTAAACTCGGTAGATAATGGGCCCGCCCCTCTATCCTTCTCCGTTTAAATACCAGGCTTCTTGTGTGCAGCCGGGTTCGAACCTGTGATGTGTGCCTAATCTACTCATCACGTGTTGTGCTCTTACCACTAGATCAAAGCCCTGGGGGCTGCAGACACTTAATATAACGGAAATATACCTTATAATTCTTTGATAAAGCACATCAATTCTCATACGGAGAGATTGTTTCTCAAACCAAATTCTCTCATGATAATAGACTCAATTTCAGTTCTATTATATTCTGGCTGACGTATAAAATACTCAAGAGCAAAAAGCTCCAATGAGTTTGTATTCTATAATCAGAATGAACCATCGCAAGAAAGTAAAAAACAGAAAGCCAGCAAAAGAAAATGATAAATACCTGAGGTGAAGATAACAAAACAATATTCTTGAAATTCTCCAAGGTCTTTTGCTGGAAAAACACAACTAGGATTGTTAGTAATCTTGCTAATAATCACAGCTAATGTTGCCTTTTTTCAGATTGATAAGATCAAATCAGGCATACTGAATATTTGAAATCTCTTTTCGAGCTACCAAATTCAAAAGAACCGATAAAGAAAAAATGATTTGGGGATGGAGGTCTGGTTAATTGATTGAATAAGAAAGATAACCACAAGCATGTCATAAAATAAAGGAAAATAGATATTCCATCTGAAATTCATGACTAAGTGGTCAATCTTCTTCCCACCCTTAACTAGCCATGAATTTCAGCAACAAAAAAAAAAGTAATGAATTGGTGAAGCAGTCATTTTGACAGCTGCACCAATACCCTCAACCAAAATTAGTACTAACTATAGCATATAGTACCTTGCAAAGTTTGTACAAGAACGTGTTCCGGAGATCAGGATCATCTGTAAATGTAAGCTGATGTATGCATGGTGTGCCCTTGAGCTTCTTCAAGAGCCACAACCCAGAATTGAACAAAGAATTTGAACTGTATAGGTAACCCAGATGTGGACCAGATACAGAAACATATGTGTGAAGGAATCTGAGATATGGTTCCATGATGCTTTCTGCAAAAGAAGCGCAAAATCTAAGAAATATTGATAGTTAGTTGAAGAAAACCGCTGAGATTACAGAGTTCAAACCTGTTAAAGCTGTTCTTAATATGATGTTCCCAATGGAATGTCCAACAAAACTTAGCTTAATACTCTTCAAATTTCCAGATCTCGAGGCTTTGTCCATCTTCTTTTTTATGAAAGATGTTACTTCTTGTGCCAGCCTTAAGCCCATTTCTCTAAAGTCTCCTGCCGTTTTTTCTTCATTAACTTCTGACATTAGAAACTCTATCTTGGGATCTATTAAAAGCCACTGGTTCCGAACAAGGCGCAAGTCTAAATGATGTCCCTGCAATAAATGCTCTCCAATTAGTGTTAGAAAGGATTGTCAGCAAAATACTCACTGAAAAACAGGTCATCACACACCACAGGATTTCAAAAAACAACCTTGCGGGTTGACATGGAATAGGGTGCTCTTATTCACTTCAATGGTTGATCGAAGATGTTTTTTCAAAACTTGAACGATTTATTTCAACTACTGTCATTTTTGTTAATTCAAAAACGCAATTAATGAACTGTATTTTGATCAAATTGTAACATAGAGTTGAATGAAAAAAACAATGTTGAAAAAACAAGTATGTCATGCTTTCAAACAAGGAACTAGAGGTGCTTTCTGACAGAGAACAAGAAAGACAATTACATGGACATATGCCGAAAACAAACAACAGGATTATTACTCTATTTGATGCTGAGGACGATCAACTTGCCTGGAATCCATGGACAAAAACCACAATCTTCAAAACACGGCCATTTTGACCAGGGGAAGCCCCATGAATCTTTTTTGTGCCTTTAGCATGTGCCTCAACTAGCAAGCTATTTACATCTTTTGGCTCCCGCTGGATGAAGTATGAATTTCCACTTGTTGACCTCATAGGTGCATTGACAACACGCTCTATAATTACAATTGGGATACGCGATGGATCTCCAAATATGTGCATGTCTTGGATAGATCGACTGTTGATCTGCAATGAACCAATGCTAATTCATCAATCCATCAGTGAAGATATTACACCGACCATTATATTAGATTGTACTAACCCTCATTTGTGCGATACTTCTCCTATGAAGCTCAGCTCGCATAGCTGCAGTCTGTCCAGGCTGCACAGAGCAGAAGGACAGTTCAAGTTAAATACTACACTACAACATATAGAATGATTTTATTTTGTTTGAACAGTTAAAACATATAGAATGATTCTCATCTTTAACAACTCAGAATTGGCTGCAATATAGATATAATGTTCAAAAAGAAAAGAAGGAAAAGAAACGACAAAGATTATAGCAAATCAGAAGTGTAGATATGCTTACATCCTCAGTTATCTTCCGCATAACAGGTGCTCTCCCACGGGAACCATTGTAAGAAGAGCTATCAATGTCACTACTTATGTATTGGTGAGGCATCTCAACTTTAGAATGAACCATCCATATTGACCATTCAGCTCTACGATCAATAGCCCATTGCTCACGCAGAAAATCCATAATTGATGTCTTATGAGTCCTAAAGGAAAATCAAGAACCAGTTTAAGATATCAAGAAACAGCAGTACAGCAGTACAGCACTAACCATAAATGACAAACCCTAGATACAAAGATATTTACGCGTGATCTTGTCCATGGATAGACTAATTGAGGTGCATGATGCATTGACTGGTATCTAAAGCTTAAAATGAGGTAGTCGTCTTTCTTTTTCACTTTACTAAATACGTATTACTTATCCAAATGATGCATTAATCTGCAAAGTCTGAGGGGCAAAATAACATAAGCTCACTGAGTACAAGTAGTGTAAATGTAAATGGAAACAAACCTGTGAAACCTCATAAACATACTCCATAAGTAAAAGACTTGGTTGCCAAGGGAATGATACAACTGGAGTACGGCATCCTTAGATTGAGACTGGAGAACCCCATCTTCTAGTTTCTGCTTAAGAACATAAAGAGTAAGAATTAATAAGGTATAGAAGGGCAGTCCTCCCTCAGTTCCAACTCCCAAGTTAATATCTAACTTATTATGTAGGAATATCCAAAAAAGGTACGAACTTTTGTGAAAAAGGAAGTTAAAAATACAAACATACAGCTGAATTCATAGCAACGCTCTGTCTAAGTGGGATATTAAATCTTTTCTATTTTAGAAAGCAAAGTCGGATATTAAATTTGAAGACGCACCAAGATCAATATTAAAGTAATGAAAATCAGAAAAAGATTCTGCAGTATGAGGATAAGACCTTGGTGCCATTCGGCATCTTGCTTGGCACTTCTCTTAAAGCCTTATCATTCATCAAGTTTGTGTCTGCACTAGGAGGAAATTGGGACCCTTGTGTATCATCGAACTTGTCAGTAAAATCAGTAAAATCAATAGACTGATTTATGGCCTTGCTAATTTTTTGTAGCTCCTCGAAAAGTATGTCACGCGCACTTGAAAGGCCTTTAATAAGCATTTCCTGTTACAAGATATGATAAGAAAATGCTGGAGAACCACATAGATATTCCCTCCATTTCAATTTATGTGGCAATGTTTGAATAGGCACCGAGTTTAAGAAAGAATGGAAGACTTTTGAACCTGTAGTTATAAACATGCTATAACATTTTCGCCTGATAAAGAAAATGTCATAACATTTGTGGGGCTACAAGACTTTTTAAACTTAGTGTCTTAAGCATTCCATAATATTTGTGTTACTATAAAAGCTTCTCATTAAGGGTAAGATGGGAAGTTTAAGTTTAATAGTTTCAAAATTTAGAAAGTTGTCATTCTTTTTAGAAAGGACTAAAAAGGAAATGTTGTCATATAAACTGGAACGGAGAGTATGCAATTCTGTCACAAAATTTTCCTCTTTGTTTTAGGTAAACCTTTTTCCTCTTTGTTTTAGGAAAACCTATAAACAAAACTATTTTATCTTCCAAAACTAATCGCAGAAATCCCCGAGGGACAGTGGCCACTGTTTGAAACTCAGTGGTAGTGGATCCATCCCTTTATCCTTCTCCACTTAAATACCAGGTTTTTGTCTGAACTCAGTAATCTAAAGTCAGGAAGAGCACATACTTGTTTTTCCAGATCGTAATCCTCATTATCGTTATCTTCATCCACACGAGGCTCGCTGAAAAGGTCCAGCATAAATTTAGTTACTACCCTCTTATAATAAAATGTGGCACTCAAATTAAACAGCAACCACATGAAACAGATATAACTATGGTATGATCTCACTAAGTACTCAATTTAACAGTAAAGGATTGGGATCTTTGACAAACCTTGGTACCTTCTGTGAGGAGGTATAAACACCACCTTTCAAAAGGCTGATGTGCACACTCACATCGACCAGTACTGCATGAAAAACGTCAAAATGTACAGGACAATAAGAGTGCAACCCTAGAAGAGCTTTGGATGGAAGACGAAATTCATGGACTGCAGCAGGAGAAGCATCCAAGGAAGCCTGCAGACTAGTCCTGCACAGAAGGTTATACAGTTACTAATCCTGAATGCAGAATATATTGCTTTTTTTTTTTTATCAGAAAATACTAGAAATAATAATTTTGTGAATTATTTCTTGATGCAACTGCAGAAAAACACAGTTCAAAAATTCAACTAACCCGTTCTCCAATATAGGTGCATAGAAAAGCTCGAATTTCAGAATGACACCAGATGTCAATGGAGCCTGCTAATTTCAAAGTACATATTAGTAGGTAAGATTTTAAAAACAACAACAACAACAACCCAGTGAAATCCCCACAACGTGGGGTCTGGGGAGGGTAGAGTGTACGCAGACCTTACTCCTACCAAGGTAGGATGGTTGTTTCCGAAAGACTCTCAGCTCAATAGAAAGCATAAAAAGAGGTAAGATAAGGCCAAAAAATTCAAAGCACTAAAGCGACTAAGCCATGATGAAGCAGTTTGCAAAGGGGCAGATAAAGTAAGATAATCAAAGTACCGAAAATAACAGATAGTAGCAGAAATCAAAGCACAAGAACTTATATCGCGATAATGCGACTACTAATATGAAAGGATAAACGATACTATCTACTAGCCTTCTACCCTAAAAGAAAAAAAGAAAAAAAACGATATAGTGGTTCTCCAAATAACCTATATGCCTGAAATGTTTGAACAATGTGTACACATACTTCAGCTGGGAGAGGGAGAAATTACATATGGGGCTAAGGCCAAGAAAGATCACCTCATGTTTGCTCCGGGATAAGTTGAAGGAGACCATCATGGAGAGAAGAATATCCTGCCTTGCATATTTGATTCGGAAAGGCTGTGTGGAGAAACTATGATCTGTATCATCAATCCTCCATACTCCATATACATCTTCGGCACCCAAATCAGGAGCTGCAACCCAAACAAAGGTATTACTCACTAGACACAAGTTCTCCCATTACTACAAAAGCTATATCATATTATCAATGGCAAGCTTTCTATGTGTGTGCCCATGCAAGGGCATCTGCAACATGTATTTCCCTAGACTCCTCTGTTTAACCCAAGAATTAACTATAGATGAGGACAAACTGTCCTCAATTACATTAAAAAGACCTACCCATTCAAAACACAATCTAGTTTGTTACCCATCAAAAAGATGGGCAGAAAGAAAGAAAAGGATAACATTAACATAACCTAGTTTATTCTAACTCATCTTCCTCCCTTCTCAAATTAAGATCTTTTTCATAGAGCTCATCTGATTGTTTCCCTTCTCCGTAAGAGAGTTGAAGACAAGATTATGACCACTAAGTGTTTACTTTACAAATTTCTAGTGAAAACAGCAAACGGAAACAGATAAAAGCCATAAGTGCAAAAACTGTTGGTTAAGTTTTTCAAAACTAGCAACCAACCATGCGTATATACATGAAATGCCAACAAGGATACATTCTGTCCACTACCCTGGTCAACTATGAACAAAATCTGTACTTATCCAGACAACACAGAACAGGATGCTTAATTGCAGAATTATTGTGAAAATAATAGTAGCCGTCAACTTTCAGAATGAATGTCAATGTCAAGAGAACCAAGAAACGAAAAGAAGAGTCCAAGAATGAGAACAATATCAAGGAGAGTCATCGAACAGGTGCACTAATTATCGTCTCTAGAACCTTGTAAAGGACTAAAGGTCAGACTAACCAATAAACTAACTTTCTTAACGGTACAGCAAGTAAACTCTTCGTGCCTTTGGCACCTTAGGTAGAAACGCTTAAAAAGGATAAATAATTTTGGTGAAGTTAAAAAAGATAGATATCATAACCATGACCGCCATGAATTTTATGAACTGCTGAAAGGGGAACAAAGGTTCTGATTTCTCCAAAAGGGGAATAGGCCAGTGTGTATTATCTTGGTGGATTGCAATATAGCAATTTCAATTATGCCAGACTAGTGCAATAGACAATGTATGACCTCTATCTTCCTTTTAATTAGTTCTCACTTAATATATCTTCTGAAATGTAATGACCAAAATTGTTTTCTATGCTTGTAAGATTAGTTCTCAGCAATGAATCAAGAAAATTACAATCAAATGCACATAACATCAGAAAGTTATCATAGCGCATAAAACTACCACATCAGTTTCTTATCTTGCACAGCAAAATTCATAGTAATGGGACTTTAAGCATTTCAGAGTATTGAGTCCTCCAGTTTTCCTCAAAGATGATATTTTTCTCACTTCCATATCCCACTGTAATTGACTGCAATATTTGAAAGTATCCTGGTTTTAGTAGCCTGCTGTGTGCTTTGGCCGTTTCGTCATAGCCTAGAAATTTACCTTCATACTGGATGACTCTGGATGGAGTTCCTAATAACCCATCATCACCATCTTCCCATCTCATTGTAATCTTAATCTGGTACCATCTGCATATTTGGAAAAAATTGTAAGGCCACAGAAGTACAATACTCAAATTACCGAAGGAATAAAACTATGGAACATGATATCCACATACCCTTGCTGGAACAAGTCAAGATTGTGAAACCGGTGAATGTAGATGGAGATCTCATGCACAGCCTCCAACATTGGTTGTTTAGGCTTTCTGTGCTCGGACTTTGACTCGTAATAGGACTTGAGTAGTTGCAATTGTTGCTGTTGTGAAAGTGGCGAAAGAGGCACAGGCCGCACATCAGCACTGTGCAGCCTCCTAGGGGTCCCTGGTGTTCCTTTATTTACACCAGCTATCATCCATCGAAGGCGCCGTAATATAACAGACATCTATTGAGGTCTCTAAAAATTTGCATCCCTCCAATTCCCTTCACCCAAGTATTAGCCCAATATATTTCCTCTCAGAAACAAGATATCACAAATCAAGTCTCAAAAATGTCTTGTAAATTCACTTGCAAAAAAAGCTAATCCTGCTCCAGCTGTCTAGGAACAAAGACCTTCGCAGGAGATCCCTGTGTATGTAAAGATTTTTGTTAAGATCTCCCTTATAAAACCTGAAAACCTACTGGGGGGAAGTTTCGATGAGCAAACAGCAGGCTCTAATAAGAAAGATCAGCCGCAAGTTCATACTACCCGATGTCAGAAAATAAAGAGTTTGGCATGTTAAAAACTTCCCTAAACTACAAAGGACCAAAGATCAAGCTAGGACATTTATTATCAGGCATATAGCAAAGTTAAAAAGCTATCCACATTTACAACTCTGAGATAATAAAAGCCAATTCACGTGTACAACCACCATACATCAAATGTTTATGACAGCTGTTATGCTGAAGAAAATACAATATTGGCAAACATATCATGCACTCAGAAAATGTACTTCTACAACAACCTAATGCAGAATGCAAAAAATTCTGAAAGCCCCACTAAAACCCCTTGAACCTCATCTTTCTGATGCAAAGTCTCTATCTTTGTACAAGAATCAAGAATGAGATTAGAAAGTAAAATACCAAGTTAACTAAAATCACTTTGATCAATCACCCAAAAAAAAACAAGATTCAACAACATAAACAAAACCCCAAATGTCCCTCCATTCAACTCACAGAAAACCCACAACTTTACATGTCCTATTTAAAAAAAAAAAAAATCGAAAATGCACCACTCAATCTTATCAACAATTACCTCATAAAATCTTTTAGATGCAGAAGTTTGAATTAACTAAACAATGCGTGCGCGAAAAAAAACAAGAAAACCCACCTACAGGAAGTGATCCAATTGAGGTTTTGATATACGAGGAATAAACACCTAAAATGCAGTTTCCTATTTCCTCCTTTTTTCAGCAAACCAAACGGGGAATTAGTAAGTCAACGATGTTTGAGCTGTAAAAAAAAAAAAAGCTTAAACTTTGTGAGATATTAGTGACGGTAGCGAGTGTGGGAACGCGGCGGCGATGGCTATCGGAGTTAGAGAGAGCGTGGAACAAACAGATGTGAACGAGGAAATCAATAAACGAGCTTGGGGGACAGGGACCTCGTTTTTTCCTAGAATTGAACCTGAAAAACAGCTACTAATTCCCAATGACACCTGTATGTTTTGTTAAATGACGGTTCTACCCCTGTTAAATGAACTTGATTGAAGGGTTTTTTTTATTCCTAAATGAGTCATTTCAGAACTTTTTCAATAATGCGTTTTAAGCAAAAGTTGGCGGCGTGTTTGGAACGAAGAAAAATGTTTTCTTCAAAAACGAGTGGTATCTTAGAGCCTGTTTGGATGGACTTAAAAAAAACAGCTTATAAGTCAAAAAAAATAAGTTGGGGTAGGTCAACTTATTTTTTTTGGCTTATAAGTTGTTTTCAGCTTATAAGCTGCTTTAGATAAGCTAAGTCAAACGGGTCCAATTATTTTTTTGAGCTTATTTTAAGCACAAAATGACTTTAAGCTGACCAGTCAAACACTCAAAAAAATTGAAAACAACTTATATAAGCCAATCCAAACGGGCTCGTAGTTATTTTCTACTATTTGCTAAATAAGCAAGAAATATTATCCAAAGAGAATATATATGTAATCTAGCAACACATTATGGGGTTGGGATGTGGTGGGGTGGCGGGTGGTTGGATAGTCAAGAGGTGGGGGGTTGGAGGCATAGTGTGGTGGGGAAGTGACAGTAAACTTGAAATGTCATGGAACTTTTACTGAAATGTCATGGAACTTGTTTTTCTACTTTCAAAAATATACTTTCTCTGTTCACTTTTACTTGTCCACTTTGGACTTTTCACGATATTTTGAAATAATAAATGAAGTGTATAATTTATCAATGTATCCATATTAATTGGTGCATATTTTTACTAAATTTGAAAAATGCTTAGCAGTGAGTAATTAATATTATGGGTAAAACAGAAAAAATAAAATTGTCTTCTCTTGATATGTTAAAAGTGATAAGTAAAAGTAAAAATCTATTTTTGAAATATTGGATAAGTAAAAATGAACCGAAAGGTGTAATAAAAACGTGAAAAATTTGAAAAACACTTCCAATAAAAAGTTGGTAAAATTACTCAAATGACTATCTTATGGTAGTTTCCTGTCATTTATAGCTACCCTTTTAAATATTATCATTTATAGCTATATTTACCCAAATTAAGGTATTTTTTCAGATGTATTTGATGCATGTAAATTCATATAAACACAGTAAAAAAGAAAACATATCCCTTGATTTTAGGCCATAACGGTGGGATCATTTAGTTAGTTATTAATTGGTATTTTTTACCATACTCTTCCACAAAATCAGATTTTAGATTTCTTTTCTATAACCGTTTTCTATTCCTTCATCCAATCTTCAACATTCAAACGTAAAAATCAAAATTTCAAAATTTGAAAACATTCAACAGCCAATGTATTTGAAGTTTTCAATATTGATTTCATTTTTTATTTACCCATGTATTTGATAGCATAACTAATGTATTTGAAGTTTCCAATCAAACTTCATGTATTTTATATTAAATACCATGTATTTGTGTAAGTAACAATTTGCATCACCCATGTATTTAGTGATAATGTATTTGAAGTTTTCAATATTGATTTTGTTTTTTATTTACCCATATATTTGATAGCATAACTAATGTATTTGAAGTTTTCAATCAAACCCCATGTATTCTATATTAAATCTCATGTATTTGTGTGAGTAACAATTTGCATCACTCATGTATTTGATGGGATTAATTTGAACAAAATACATAAATATATAGAAAACTTACCATGTATTTGCGTCACCCGTGTATTTGAAACTATATGAACTAATGGAATTAATTTGAACAAAATACACAAATATATAGGAAAAACTTACAAAAATACTCCCCCAACCACAACAATTGGTAGTTATATCATAGAACATACACAAATACATATACTTTTCGTCATCTCAAAACCCTAAAAAACTTTCTCAAAACCCTAAAAAACTTGTTAATTGGTGAGAATGGAAGTGAAATTTTTGTAGAAGGGGGAAGAGAGGAAGAAGACGACTATTTCACTGGGCATTCACAGATTCTTTCCTTTTTAAAAAGGCAAGAATTTATGAAAAAGGAGAGAAAATGGTAATGTATATTAAGTGATTAATATTGTTACCATTAAAAGGGGATATGAGATTAGGGATGCTAATTTTTAGGTGTATTTGTGAAATGGTAATTGAAAGTTACTGTGTAGCTATAATAGTTAAATTAGAAAAGTATTTACTTATTATTAGTAATTAAAATAAAAGGTAGTTATTATCACTAATTATATATTAAAAGTAGCTATAACGCGTAAAAATTCCTAAAATGTTTTCCTCCAGACCAAACACACCCTAAATCTCATAGCGGCGAAAAAATCTGAACCCTTGTTGCCGTGTTCAAACCCCACAATCAACGATGTTGAAGACATTTGCTAGGAGTACTTCTGTCCTAAGTCAAACGAAATAGGGATGAGCATTAAAGGTTCACCATTATTGAAAACAGCAACTTTTGTTTCTTTTGTCTTTTGTCATCGGGAATAATTTGCTTTGACACGTTGGCCCTCCGTCTTAAATTATCTATCGTAATTATTAAAAGTAATTTTTTCAAATTATTTACTATTTTAGAAGTTTAAATCATAATTAATTATTTTTTCTCCGTTTAACTCTTAATATAGTTTTTGTCATAAATAGAGTAAACATTTAATGGAGATAAATTATAACTTAGACATAAATAATAATAAAGTAAGTCAAAAACCCTCCTCATTAATGCTGTATTTATTAACGGGCGTGCAAAATAAAAAAGCGACAGATAATTTGAGATGGAGGGAGTAATATTCAAGACAAGATATTCGTATAATGATGATATTGTAACGAATATGAACTCTATCCATAGAAATTTATTGATATTGTTACTTTTAACAATTTGAAGAAGGGAATGTCGCAACACAAATCTTCACCTCATATAATATGTTATGATGTGCTGGTATAAGCACACATATGATCTAAATGAAGCGAAATTGATAGTATAGATTCATATATATGTTAGAAATAACTTTGTCTAATGCAAAGTACAAATAAATTATTTTTCTCCACTTTTCAATTCCATTGAATGGCTAATTTATGGCCGGCTTAAATGGTCAGGTTAATGGTCATTAAGTCCTCTTTAATGGCCAGACTAGTGGCTCATCAATTTCTTCTTTGACCTTTTAGATTTTCAGCCTATATATCCTCTCTTCTTGGTGAATTGTTTACACACAGAAAATTTCCTTCTCATCATCTTTTCCTCTTGAGTTGTTTCTGGGCAATTGTTTTTGTAAAACTTTAAACTTTCAGCCACTAGTGTAAGTGTTTGGAAGTGTTGTGGAACCTTGGGGAGCGAACGGGCTAATCGATTTGTATCAGAGTCGGTCCGAAATCGCTTTCAAGGTAGTGGCTTGCCACGACGCAGCGGTGTTCATCTGATAAGTTGTTTCTATCCTTTTGTTAATATTTCCAACAATTTGAAAGTGATTTTCTTTTATACAATATTGATCAGTATCACATAGAGAGGTAAGATAATTCTATACATACTCTGGTGATGGAAAGTAAATATTTTTATTTCCTCTCTAAATAATGTGGTAACGAAAAAAGAATGTATGAATTGGATTCCCTTTGATAGATGCCTTAATTTGAGAAGTTAGATCTCAACAAAATTCAAAAGAGAAAGAATTCCTGTTCATTTGAAATTGTGTTTCTTCTCTTGGTTGGTTGATTTTTGGTGTTAACTTATAACATGTTTATGAGCCTATTATATTTTAACTTCCCCACAAGTGAATAAAAAATTTATTTAATTTTAAAAGTTGTGGGGGGTGGAGGAAAAACAAAAAGGTCAGAAACTTTTGGCATGAAAAAGTCTGAGTTTGCATGATTGAAAAATTGGTGAAAATCAAATAACTGTGGCATAACAAAAACTAAAAGGTATTTATTATTGAAAGAATATAATGCTTATGGGTGATTCACTGTGTTTGAATATGTGGGAATCATTAGCTTGTATAATCCATTCATGGTTGTCAAAGGCTCAAAGCTGCAGTCATAACGAAAGAGAGACTTGCTGAAATTGTGTTTTTGTTTCGATGATAGCAGGAATTTTGCTTAAGCAGTTTTTCTATTAAAGTAGACAGGTTAGTATCTTTATTTTTATTTATTGATAAAGATATAGCATGTCCCCATATAGTGATTTTGTTCATGATTACTTGGTTACTTTGGTATTGTTGTGAAAGTTAATTTTATGGAATATGGTTGCAAACCCAAAGCTAGTTGTCAAACCTTCAATGATAATTAGTTATTTTGTGGATGTAAAACTAGGGCATTATGCCCCCCACCCCCCACCTCACGTAGACTTAGATTCAAGAGAAATGATTATCCCGTTAAATCAAAAATAAATTTAATTAAAATGGATGATATAAATTTTTTGGTCCTTTCACGAGTGAATCTTGTGGCCAATGTGAGAAACTGGGTGTTAGACTTTGGTGTTGTTGGGCGCATTTGTGCTAACTAAAATTATTTTGTATTCTACGCCCAAGTTGAAGGAGAAGAATTTATTTATTTTAGTGATTCAAGAATTACTCAAGTTCTTGGGGAAAAAAAATCAAACTCTCATCTGAAAAAATATTGACTTTAACTGAGGTGTTGGATGTTCCTAATATTTGAACCAATTTGATTAATGTGGAATTATTAGGAAATGTTGGAGTAAAGATTTATTTTTGAGAATGTTTTTAATTAAGAAAATCATTTTTTTTTTTTTGCAAATGATAATGTAGTCGTGATTTAGTTGTGGTAAATGTTTTTAGTCATGAATGAAAATGCTAGAAACTTGCTTGATTGATTTCTTTGAACTTGTCCACTGAATAATTTTTTTAGGAGAAGCTATTTTATATGCTTGCTAAATACACAATCGGAGTATAAGAAACTAGAAAACCCCTTTATAAATTGAAATATTATTCGTCCAACCTGAAATATTTGTAAGTGAGTGACATCTTGCTAAGGTTATGTCACCTGAACCTAAGAGGAAAAAAAAGTAGTTTCGAAAACATATGATTGTATGTTTATTGGATATGCCTTCTTGTTGTTAGTAGTGATGTAATTGAGCACACCACTATAGTTGAAATAAAGCATTAATGCTAGGATTTTTGAAAATATGCCTCCTTTAAAGAGTGATAATTCATCAATAATGAAAAGTACTCTCAAATCTGCTTATATTGCTGAGTCTATTGATTTGTGACGGGTAGGCTAGGTCATGTTAATATTGCCTCTGTATAAAAATATAGAAATATGGATTTAATTCATGCGATGAATGTTGATGAATTTTCTAAGTGCCCAATTTGTGTAGAAGCAAAACATAGCAAAATGCTTTAAGATTGTCACTAGTAGAAAAACATAATTGGTTGAACCAGTGCATTCGGACTTGATTGATTTCAAGAACACAATTAGAGGTGGAAAGATATATTACATTTCTTTCGTGGATCTCAAGGTGATAAAGAATTGAAAAATCAACGAATATCAATATAGAAGTTCTCTACTAACCCTATTGTGAGTTGAAAGGGTAAAATACTTTTCTACTTGTCAAACTCAAGAGATGAAAAGGTAAAATTAACTCAAGAGATGAAAAGGTAAAATTAACTTTTACCTAAAACTTCTTTATTAATGTGTGATACATTTTCACGAGTAAAATATTTTATTTTATTCTCAAAATAGTGGAGATTAATGAAATGAGAAAATATTCATCATGAAAAATGTGATTTGCATCTTTGAGAATGCTTTAAAAAGAGTGTTGCAGGTGCATATATTAGTCTTGAAATAACTTACGTGTTATTATTTGTATATGATGATTTTTATCTCCAATATTGGCAGATGTGCCATTGTGGGGGAACTAGCAACACTAATTTCTTTATATTGTGACTCACAAGAGGCAATTTAAATTGCTAAGAGTAGTGTGTACAATGGGAAAAAAAAAAGACACCTTTTCATTTGACATGATGTTGTCAAGCAATTGTTGAAGCATGGTGTTATTTCCTTGGAATTTAAAAGGCCCGACAGAAATTTGGCATATCCCTTAACAAAACATTTAGCAAAGAGAATGATCTTTGAAATGCCGAGGGGGATAGAGCGAAAGACCATGGATTGAGGCAACATGGTGGATATTCGTTTGTGGTCAAATGAAGCCATATAGGCCGTCAATATGCACTACATATCCTATCCCTATGGCGTGTAGTAGTGTTTTATAAGGTTGAGTTTTACTCTTAATCCTTAGCCCGTTGTGGTGGTTCTTTTGAGAAGCATTTGATGGATTTACTTGAGTTTTACTCTTAATGTTTCCACAACCCTTTGTGGTGGTGCTTTTGAGAAGTGCTGAATGGATTCACCCTTGATATGAGAAATGCTGAGCTAATTTTTGCTCTTAATGATTCCATAGGCTTATGGTAGTCTAAGTTGAAGATAGACTTGATGGAATCACCGATGTGAATGTAAAGATTTGGCCGCCTTTTATGAAAAACTTGGGCTGTTTTTCTAGAGCATTCACGAGACCTGAGGTTTGGTGCATGGCCATAAAAGCACTGTGTTAGTATCGCGGAGTTTGCATAAAATTAAGAATATAGTATGTGTTGTGGGGGTCTCAACTCATGTCCATTCAGTTCAAGAGTACTTCACTTTATGGATAGTAGTTGTTGCCTCATTTCACTACGTGTTAATTCAAATTCAAAGATATTGACACTTAAGTACATGTTCCTTCCTTTTGCCCACAATTATTCTTACTTTTTATCTTTGTGGGGGATTGTTTGAAATAACTTTGTGTAATGCAAAGTACAAATAAATTATTTTTCTCCCCTTTTCAAATTCATTGAATGGCTGGTTTATGGCTGGTTTAAATGGCCTGGTTAATGGTCTTTAAGTCCTCTTTAATGGCCAGATTAATGGCTCATCAATTCCTTCTTTGACCCTTCAGATTTTCAGCCTATATATCCTCTCTTCTTGGTGAATTGTTCACACATAGAAAAATTTCCTTCTCATCATCTTTTCCTCGTGAGTTGTTTCTGGGCAATTGGTTCTGTAAAACTCTAAACTTCTAGCCACTAGAGTAAGTGTTTGGAAGTGCTGTGGAATCTTGGGGAGCAAATGGGCTAAACGATTTGCATCGGAGTCAGTCCGAAATCACTTTCAAAGCAGTGGCTCGCCACGACGCAGCGGTGTTCATTTGATAAGTTGTTCCTATCCCTTTGTTCATTATTCTAATCGATATTGTTTATATTTCCAACAATATATACATCCTAGTGGCAGGCATATATTGAGATTTCTGGCATCCATTATTTTTTACTCACTCATTATATTTTTATATTAAGAACTAATTCTAATAACATACAAATTAAAGATATTGATTGAGCACCCAATCTTAGAAAGTAAATTTAGATTAAAGGCAGTTGAGTATCCACGACATAAAAATTCTGGACATGCCACTAATGCAGACCATCCAACTCATTTGGGTTGAGGAGAAATCAAAGATTATTTGGAAAAAAAAAAAGCACAAGCTTGTAAAGCCATCTATTGCTCAGTTACGTTTTCTATAAATAAGCTAGCAGTGCAGAAGCTCAGTTTTTTTTCTAAACTTTAGATTCTGGGAATATTATCTCTTGCACCATGTAGTATAAGTTATCAATTTTATGTATGATTTGACTTAAATTCATTAATCGTGTAATTAAATTTTTTACATTGTGATTATAATTTGACAAGTTATAAAAGATGAATTTTCATATTATTCATACATAGTGATTTATCATATTGTTCTGAGCTTACAAGTACCGAAGGCAGAGGCTCATTGAGGATGGATAAGATGCAATTTCCTTTCTTTCAAATAAAGGCTACTAAACGTTCTGGTGGTACTTTGAACCACCATGATTAATAGTTCGATGAAGAATATAAGAGGTCCAAATTGGCTCGAGGAAGGATGCTTAAGATATTAAAAGGACTTAGGGTGCGTTTCATATGAAGGAAAATATTTCTCTCTAAAATAAGTGATTTTCTTACTTATTTTTAGTGTTTGATAAGTAAGTATAAAGTATTGTCCTAGAAACATTTATATATAATCTAGGCAAATATTATAAGGGTGGAGGTGGTGGGTAGGGTTAAGAATGTGGGGGTGGGATGGAATGTTTTGGAGGAGGGGGGGGGGGGGGGGGGGAGAGAGGAATTTAACGTCACTTGTGAAACTTGTTTTCCCCTATTTTCATTAGAAAATCATTTTTCATTTTTAAGAAATTTATTTTTCTAGAAAAAAAAAAATTAAAATTCTGACCAATCAAGCATAAAAAATAAAAAAAACAATTTCTAAATATGTTTCCTCCATACCAAACACCATTAGTCCTGTTGAATTGGTGAAAGAATTCATATATTTTGACTTTTTTGTGGAGGCCAGGCTGATATCACCATCCTTCCTTTGTACTTCTTGATCAATAAACTCTGACATGGTTTGATTAAGAAAAAGTTACTCATATAACTAATGTTACTAATTAGGTATAATTATGCATAATTAAATGGCATGATGGCATTGAAAAGTTGCCTTAATAGCTAAAAAATACTCTTTTTATTTATATATCTGTTGTTCCTTCATGTGGTATATCTCCTGTGCTCTGGTGGGTTCACAAGCTCGTTGTGAGCTCGAGTCCTTGAGATCATTCGATAAAACTTAGTAGGCGTTTGGCCATATAAATTAAAAACTTTTTTACTTTTTTTTGGAATTTTAGAGTTGGAGTTGTGATTGATCATAGTTTTTAAAATTGTATTTTTTTGTTGAAATGTACATGTTTTGGTTGTGAAAAAGATGAAAAACTTGAAAAAAACAAGTTTTTTTTTTTTTTTTTTTCAAATTTCAAATATTTGAATTTTTTTATGGCCAAACGCTAATTTTTAAAAAAAAGTAAAAAAAAATCCCTGAAAAAAGTGAATAATTCCTATGGCCAAACGGGTTATTCTTGTAGTACATGTCAACATTTTAATAAATTGCAGCTGCCATCATTATACTGGGAAGAGCAAAACTCTTTTGAGCTCTCTTTCGAATTATTTGTGTTATTACTTTTTGCTTCAATAATCATTTTGATTGACTTAAATTTCAAAGTATACCATTGTTTCAGCAGAAATATAGAGCAGGTTCAACAAGTTAATATTACCTCAATTATTTTTAACTAGTTCCTTAAACTGATTACATTGATAACTTCTTAAACTTATCACTAAATTTCATTTAGATCTTTGAACTAGCGCCTTTTCCATGTAAGCACTCGAACATATGATATAGTGTTTTAATTAGATGTGTTCAGTTAAAATAATGGGAAAAAATTTTGTGCATATTATCAATCATTTATTAGGTTGTTAAGTTAACCACATTAAATATGTTATCTACTTATACACAAGAACCTCAATTGGAACCGACCTGATATTTTACACTTATTGAGGTTTTGTGTATGTTTAAAGGAGGTAACATATTTTAAGTGGTTATCCTGTTTACATAATGAGCACTTGAGAATACATACAAAAAAATATTCAAAATTTGAACACAAAGTGTTTAATAGAAACACTTTATTATGTGTTCAAGTGCTCAATTAGAACAAACCGTAATCGTAAATAAAATTTACTGCTAATTTTAGGAGGCTATTGATATATTAAGCCAACTAATATAGATTTTTTTAATCTTACTTGCCCCTTTTAACAAATCAAAAAAAAAAATATTATGTTCTCTCAATATTTTTTTATCATTAAACAACTAGATAAAGTACTTTAGTAGTTAAATTTAAATTTTCAATGCATAATTAATATGATTAATTTAGTAATATGATATATCCCTTTATAAATAATTTATTAAGGAGAGTTTATAGTCAATAGAGGACAGGAAAAGAAAAAAAAAAAGGATAGAGCAGTCGATCAATCATTTTTATTTAAGTCATGCTATTAATGCTCGAACCAACCAATTAGTGATTGTCATCATATAGTATGATGTATTAATCAATTTCTGTTCAAAGTACAAAGGTCAGCTAATTGTTGAAAGGACCTATTCACTCAATTGGGAAGCAACTCACAATCTTGCTTAGTAATTACTAGTTCGTAACCAACTTTCACAAGTAAAAAACAAAATTGGTCTATGATTGAAGTTGTTTGAGCTTATAGCGAAAATTTATTTAACATGTTTGACATCGGTTAGGAAAAAATAATACTACGGAGCATTAATTAGTGATAAGAGTTGATTAAAACATTTCAAAATAGTAAATATTTTATTGTGCGATTTTGAATAAAGCCACTTCTAATATCACTTACTGAAATATTAATAATTGAAAAGTATTTTGAATAATGACAGTAATTTAAAATTGCGGCATATACCTCCTCCGCCTTCTTCTCCTTTAGTGGACTTCAAATTCAAAACATCTGCAAGTAAAAATTCAAAATACTTTTCGAGTTTTTACAGGTGAAATTCTAGAACAATATTTTAAACTTTGCATGTTTTTTAATGGAAAGTTAATTTAGTAGTCTAGTCATCTTTCAAGGGGAAAATTTCCTATCTCAACGATAAATTTCAATAGCATATATCGATTTATGTATTCTTCCATGATATCTTTTATGATTTCACTTCTAAATTGTGATTACATCGACACGAACTCCTAAAACACTATGAAACGTCACGCGTGATATAAATATCAATTTTAAAATATGAACATTTTTCCAACTAGAATATTGAATAATAGAAATCAAAAGAACTAGAATGAATTACCAAGGACTTGAAAACACAAGCATTCCTCTACCAAAAAGTCCTCCACTCTTCCATTTCATTCATCCCGCTCTAATACGATAAGTGACATCATCATCAATCTCACAATTTCCTTGGATGATGGACCCTAAGTACTTGAAGCTTTCTTTCTTGGGTATGACATGAGTATCAAGCTGTATGTCCTCGTCCTCTACCTATATCACATCATTGAACTTGCACTGCAAGTACTCTGTCTTAATCCTGCTCAACCTGAAACCTCTCAACTCCAGGGTTTGTCTCCAAACCTCCAGACTCGCGCTAACACCGATTCGCATCTCGTCAATTAGCACAATGTCGTTTGCAAATAACATGCACCATGACACCTCTCCTTGAACGTGACGCGTCAATACGTCCATCGCCAAAGCAAACAAATACGGGCTAATTAGAGCGGATCCCTGATGTAGACTCATCGTGGCTGGAAAGTGTTCTGAGCCACCTCCAACTATCCTCACTCGGGTCTTGGCTCCATCATATATATCCTTAATCACTCTAATATATGCTACAGGAACACCTCTGGCTTCCAGACATCTCCATAGCACTTCCCTTAGGACTTTATCGTATGCCTTTTCTAGGTAGACGAACACAATTTGCAAATCTTTCTTCTTCTCCCTATACTGCTCCACTAACCTCCTTACCAGGTGAATGACTTCTGTAGTCGAACGCCCTGACATGAATCCGAACTGATTCTCCGAAATAGACATTATCTTCCTCATTCTTGCTTCCACTACTCTCTCCCAAACTTTCATCATATGACTCAACAGCTTGATACCTCTATAATTGTTGCAATTTTGAATATCCCCTTGTTCTTGTACAACAGGATCATGGTGCTCCATCCCCACTCTTCAGGCATCTTCGACATCCTAAAAATAACTTTCAACAACCGCGTAACCCACTCCAAGCCTTCCCTGCCCGTATTCTTTCAAAATTTTATTGGGATTTCATCTGGCCCTATCGCTTTTCCCGGCTCATCTAACGCATAACTCCCCCGACCTCCTCAACCTTGACCCACCTACGGTGCCCAAAAAATCGAATTGTTTATTTGTTGCAAAAAAAGAATGAAAATAGGTAGGAAGTGTATATACGATGAAGAAGAAAAGAAAAGGGAATGAAAGTGGGCCGAATGAGATCTATTTTCCCTCCAAAGTTCAACCCCGTGTCTCAAGCCCCCACGAACAAATAAGTGAGTACTGCCACGTCAGCCAAACCCCACAGGCCACGTAGGACCCATATTTCAGGGCGCGCGCACATAGGCAACTAAAACAAAACCGCCCATAGCGCGTCAATATAACGGTGGTAGTCTTGTAATTCAACTCATTTCTCAAGGCCATAACCGTAAATTCGCACGACCACACAACAGAACTTTCAGTTCATAACAGACAGCTGCTGAGGAACAAAAAAAAATAAACCACCTTCCCCTCTTTCTCTTTTTATAACACTTCGGTCCGAAAAAGACCTTAAAAAACACAAACAAACAACTCCTTTCGATGCTTTAAGGAACACAACCGTAATGGATACTGACGAGGTAAACAACGCCGCCTCATTCCGACAATCTTGTCGGATACTCATGGCGGCGCAACCGCCTCAACTACTACTTACAACTTTCCAACTACCTAACCGTTTTTAAAATTTTGTTTTTTTGTGAATAATGAGGATCGATACTGATCGTCTTTTAAGTTGTGTTTGATGGTTGTAAATGTGATTTTAGTTTCATTCTGATGCTTTTTTTTTTTTTTGTACTTTTTGAATTTTGATTTGTTGGGTTGCAGAGAATGACGGCGTTGAAGAGGGCGTATGCGGATATAATCTTGAATACGGCGAAGGAGGCGGCGGCGAGGATTATGTCGTCTGAGCAGAAAGCTGTTCGGTATAAGCACGAGCTCAAAGTGGCGAAAGAAGAGGCAGTTGGGATGCTGTTGCGTCTCAAGCAGATGATGGATTCTAAGGTGAAAGTTTGTGCTTTTCTTGAAGTGGGTTTTGAAGGTGTTGAGTTTGCTAGACTGTTATTTGCTTCAATGTGTGTTTCATTTGGATGATTGAACTTGATTGTTTGAGTGAAATGGGTTCTTGATGTTAAAAGGGGTGTCTTTACAAATCTGGTCTAGTCGGGATCCAACTGTTTTTGTTGTTTTCTCTGTCTTTGTTCGTTGATAGCTAGATAATTTGTTAATGAGTTGATTGATGTTGTGTTTAACACAGATGAGCCTTTCTGATGCGCTGGGCGGTCTAATGAAGAGATCATTCTGGTTTTTAGTAAGGTGTAAAGAATTTTGAGTACCACAACTATGATTGTCTCTCTTGCAACTGATTTTCTTTCCCTCATTTTCAGGCTCCCTTGATGGAGACAGGAAATTTCAAAAATTTATGTGATGTGACCTAGTAATACATTAGGTTTTTGTGTTGCTCTTGTACTCTTAATGTTTGTTTTTCTGATGCTAATGATACTGTTGTTACCCCTATTTTCTGCTCCCTACGTTTTCTATTTGCTTTAGGCGATTCAGACCAGAGAAATGCCGTGTCTTGTTCATGAAGGCCATGTTGTTTCGTTGCGGTTGGAATATCTGCTTATAGTGTCTTGTTCATAAAAGTTGAGTTGTTGCTAATAACACCCATCTGTTTGTGTCATTTACCACAACAGATGGATTTTTAACTTACTCAATTTCAAAATAAACCTGTTAGTTTCAAAAGGCTTGTAGTTTTAACCAGATGTCTGCTTGCAATAGATCTGGTTATTCTCATCTTTCTCTTTGAAACTTAAATATTTTTGCAAATGCTGAAAGTGTTTAGGTACTCGAAGGTTATACCTTTAGACTTCCAAAGTTCTAGAGACCTACTTCATTAGAGATACTATACATTTTAAAGTTTCATTGACATTTCTATCAAAAGACAAGTATCAATTTGATCAAAGGAGTATTACTGGGTAGGACCTCTCCTCAATTATTCAGTGTACATTACACATCTGTCTTTCCTCCTTCTTCCCATTCCTTTTCTTGTTATCTGTCCTGGAGTTGGGGGTTAGGATGAAAACATAGGCTTCGCATTTCTTGGCTGAGAGTGAAATAAACTGCTCGAGGTAATGATACTTCAGTTTTCTATCTTCTCAAATGTCTAACAATTGTCATGGCACATATATTCAGGTCTTGTAATAATCTTCAATGTTCTTTTCCCCCAGATTATGTGATAATGTTCTTCTTGCTTTCGTCCCCCTTCCCCCTTCTCCTGTATAAGCTCCTTTCTTTCTCTCTTTGGGATTGGTTTTGGTAGAAGTAGGGAATGAAGTGATGTTGATGCCGTAGGGTCCAACACAATGGTTATAAACTTAGTAGGATAACTGGTCTATTTAGTTTTACATTAGAATCAACGAAATGTAGAACGATATTGTAGCTTTGTTTTGTCAATCAAATTCATAACTTGTTTGGTAATGGATCTAATCATTTTTTTCTTTTTCAATTGTGATCACGCCTCCTGGTCTTGCGTGTTGATTATGACATACCCTGTTGAGACTGTCAATGACTTTCGAATGTTATTTCTTTCTTCCTCCCCGCTACTAGCAATAACATTTTAATTTTTCAAGAATGATTTCTCCTTCTGTGATTCCATGATTTTAAAGTTTTGTTTTCTCTTACATTTTGAGTCATGTGTCACTATGGCAGGGAATGACCATCTAAACATTCTGTTCACTCTCTTCTTCCTGTTTGATGACAAAGAGAAATTAGGTTTATCATTTAAGTGAAAAGGTCAGACCAAGGGTCTTATTTTGCCTTTCGTATTCTTGTATGGTTTTGTACATGTATTTTCCCATAAATCGAAAGAACTCGAGCCAGATAATTTCTTAGATCAACAGGTACTTTCTTTCGTGAAAATAAGAGAGGGTGATCATGAAGTTTCACAAGCAAAAGGTGTCACTGGAAGTTTCAATTTATGTTCTTGATGGTGGGGCTAGAATCAAATATCTCTACAATGAATTTAGAGGTTAAGATCTATTTGATTTATGAAGGTAGTCAAAGGCTACGGTTTGGTTTCGCACCAAAGGGTGTTGCTTAGTGGTCAATGAAGTGGGAGGAGAACCATGAGGTTTTAAGTTCAAATCCCATAGAGGCAAAAAATGCTAAGTGATTTCTTTCCATCCGCCCAAAACCTTGGTGGTCAGAGTTACTTGGTACCTGTGCTAGTGGGAGGTAGGAGGTACCTGGTGGAATTGTCGAGGTCCACGCAAGCTGGCCCAAAGACCACCTTGAAAGAAGCTACAGCTTGGTTTCCAGCTGGTATAGCTTTGTCTGCCTACTTGTTTATGTGTATTTTTTCTCCTCATGAGCATTCTTATGCTTTTTAAAGGAATGCCATCTGTGATGGGTGCTAGAAGCTACAATGCCAACAAACTGAACTTGGAAGAGGATTTCCAAACATCTCATTTAACAACGTTCACATATATATCAGTTGGTTATGAAATATGTGCAAGTAGATGGAATTTCGAGTCAAGTTTAATAGAGTTACACCTGTCCTACTGACATGATATCTCTATTAGACATAAATGTCAAGATTATCGCGATGAGTTACCATTGGACCTAGTAAACTCATAATAACCTCAATTTGTATATACGTGAACAGTTTGCTTTTGAGGAGAATAATGCTATTTGTGAACAGTTTACTTCTGTTAATTGGCATTGTTTTCACCTTTTCTTTATGTATCTAATAAGACACCAATGAAAAACTTATCAAGCTTTGCTGATTTATTTTTAGTTGAAGAGGTCAGCAGTTAACCATCAGATTGTGGTTTGGGGCGGGGGGGGGGGGGGGGGGGGGATGATTCAATAGTTATCATTATTCAAAAGAGTGGAGAGGGATTGAGGAGAATCCTCTTCCTTGATATAAAGTTCTGGTTCTTCCTAAAAAATATAACACGGTGGATTATTGACTTCTTAATGGGGTTGAATTGTTATCACTACTCAAAAAAGTGGAGAGGGATTGAGGAGAATCCTTTTTGTTGATATAAAGTTTCTGGTTCTTCCTAAAAATATAACTCGGTAGATAATTGACTTACCAAAAGAATAATAATAAAAGAAAGACGATGAATTGCTGATTGTGACCTTTGAGCTATATTGGATTGCAAAAAGTTGCACAACAAGGCTCAATTACAGGGAAGATTCATTCACCTGCACACCCTCTATCCTTTCAAGGGTTGAGTTACCAAAATGTTGGTTGTCAACTGTTGTTTACACAGATTTTCGGGATTCTTCCTATTATGCAGCTTCTTTGTATTTAAGATGATGGCGTGCAGGTAATTAGTTTCTTATGGGTAAAACAATTGAACATTAGGACAATTACGGTTTTTGTGTGGCAGCTGCCATGGAAGCCCAGAGGGAATAGATCCCTAGCTGAATTTGGTGTAATCCGAGGTTATTGGACCTAGGATAAAAGGTTCCGCTGACTTAATGCTTGAGAATTTGTTTGATGCTAATGCTTTGGGCTTTATATTGGATTAAATTTGTGTAATTTCATAAACTTGGAAGATTCCTCTTTTTCAAATGCATTGCGATATTTGTAGGATATGCTTTGGCTCCTTTTCAAAAGTAGAAAACTCCTTTGTACAAATTAGATGAACATTTTTTTTTCGTGCATTTTTGGAGATTGCACCAGTAACTGGATACTCTTTGTAGAGAAAACTATTGAAAGATTCCCTATTTTTCATCACATAAAATAATATTTAGCCTGCCAGCTTAGTTGCATCTAGTTTTAACGACTACGTAAGTTCTTACTAAGTCCTTCCTAAAAACTTAGTTCTCCCTTTTTTTCCCCATGAGTAAACTTGTTCCTTACTGGTGCTTCATGTATTCATAATTTTTTCCTTATTTGTGACAGATTAGTGAATCAGAGTTGACGTCCTTGAGTCAACAGAGGAAGATTGAAGAACTTGAAGCTCAACTTCAGGAAGCGGAAGATATTGTGAATGATCTCAGAGTGGAGCTGAGGGAAGTTCAGGCTGAACTTGAGAGGGTGACCAGCTGCAAAGACAAAGGAGTACAGAACTTAGAGGAAGTTGACACTGCTACTCGTGGAGAACTACCCGAGGAGAACAGAGTTGTGTTGCCTCCAGAATCACAGGAGGAGTCTGTGACAATTTCTAACAACGAAGTTATGAATATGAAGCAGAAAAATCAGTGCTCTCAGTCGTGTAGCAAAATGGTACAAATTGGAAAACTTAAAGTTGCAGGTCCAGATTTACCCTCTATAATTTTGAGAAGTAAAGTGCCAGAGCTATACAGAAATGGGTGTACACAGAGAATTCGTGCTTGTGAAGCAAACCTTTTAGATGGAGATTTATCTGTTTCTAAAGGAGTTGAAAAGATTAAAAATGAAAATGGTGATGGAGTAGATGAAGGTAAAGGGATCTGTTCAGCATCCATTAATAAGGTTGATGATGTGGTTAATCCACAGGAAAATATTCATCAAGCAGATGACTTGCTTAGCAGTTGGCACCTGCTAAAATCTTTTCGCAAAAAAAGAAGAAGAGCTATGAGAATTAGGAAATCCGATTATTCTTCACCAAGAAGCAGTCCTGATGATTTCCTGAATATTGATAAAACATCAAACACTGGTAGCTTGCCTGCTCACTCCAGCCCTGCTAGCGATTGTGCTCCTGGTGAAGATCGTTCTAATATGGGCCCCAGCTTGTCGATAGAAAAAGCTGAACCAGACATGAAGCCAGGATTAACTGAAATGTACGTAGATGGACCACTGATTGCGAGACCTTTTTGCCGAAAAAGAAGAAGAGTTGTGAGAAATTGGAAAGCCAATCTTCAATCTCCAAGAAGCAGTCCTGATCATCTCCTTGATACTGATAAAACATCAAATACTGGTGGATTGACAGCTAGCTCCAGCCCTGCTAGAGATTGTGCTCCCGGTGAAGATCCTTCTCAGATGGGCCACAGCTTGTTGATAGAAAAAGCTGAACCAGACATGAAGCTGGGATTCACTGAAATGTACGAAAATGAACTGGAGTCTGCTGAAATTTCTGGTGTTTTGAATGCAACAGTCGAGGATCAGTTAGTGATGGCAAAGATAGATCCTCCCAGACACGAAAGTAGATCTTTGGAGAGCTTAGAGGTTCCTGTAAACAGAACTGATTTTGCAAATATTAGCAGTCAGTTATCGAACTCATTGTCAAAGATAGCTGATGTAAATGGTGAAGTTCCTAGCCAAACTCTGAATGATAGAGTCATTAAGTACACCTTTCAAAGAAAGAGGAAGAGAGAACAGTTGAATGTATCAGAAGAAAATGCTCCAATTGAGAAGAGCTCTTCAAAGGAATTTAATGGAGAAAAACTAAATGGTCATGTAGAGTGCTCTTCAGAGAAATTAAATGGAGAAAAACTGAATGGTCATGTAGAGCGCTCTTCAAAGGAATTAAATGGAGAAAAAATGAATGGTCATGTAGAGCCAAAAATGTCAAATTCAGCGACAGAATCATCACGAGACAGTCGCCGAATGGCACAGGTCGCTCGACAGGTTGGTTATTCTACTATTTATCCTCGTAGATGCTTCTGCTGCATGTGGATGTTTGTACATGTATAGAAGTTTACATTTATTCTCATATATAAAGTTACACGTGGAATGTGATAGCGTAGATATCTGTATGAGCAGATTGTTACAGCTTGTCCAACTATTGTCATTTGCTTTCACCCATCCAAAAGAAACAATGAAAAGGTGACAACTTTTGATGTACCTTTAACTGCTTCAAAATAGTTCTGGATGACAGAAAAGAGAAAACTTGAATGTCTGTCTAGCTCGGAATCAGATGTTTGAATGGATTTCACATGGGGAAGTATATTGACACTTGCTATAAGTAAGCTGCAAATCCAGGAATATTTCTGGACTTGCTATTTCTACTTCACAAAATTTATCAGTCCCTAGGAGTCAGAATACTATGCCAGGGAGGCCTAAAATATTCACATTTCTCCTCCTGTCATTGTTGTGGGGTTTTCCACTGTAGACTTTGTAAATTCTTCTCTGAGTTTTCGGTTTATATCAATAAGTCTTCATTCATGTATACTTGCTGTAGTCTCCAATCATGTATACTTGCTGTTTCTTTATTGGAAGATAAAGAAATCACGACATTTTAAAATATTTTAGCAGCAGATGTAATATAGGTATCACATTTGGCAGTATTGTTCTGGTACCTACTAATCACCAACATCATTGATGTATAGCTTCTTGCTCTCGAGTTTTAGAAGATTTCATTTCTGAAAACTCCTTCTTAACGGTCGGGGTTTGAACCCCTTGATCACTTGGTTTTGCTGATCTTCTCTATTTGTGTTTGGCAGCTAATTTCTTTGTCTGAGAAGAAGTGGTGGAAGTGAATAAGAGTTCACGCCAACACGAGTAGTGGCAGCAGAAATTCATGATGTTTCCACCTTTGGAGATCATTACAAGAAGGATGTGACTGATAAGGACTGAGAGTTGATTGAATTGATAAATGAAGGCATGATATCTGATAGAGTTAACGATGTTTTTTTTGTTTCAATGTTGTCTTACTATGATATATATAAAACTGGCTATTGCTCACCGTTAATGTTTAATTATTTTCAATAAGAATCTCAATTGTCTGATTTAAACATCTGCTGATTCCTGCATCTAGTATTTTCCTAGATGACGATTCTGGCTGAGTTTTTGGCCTCCATTGCTCATTTAAAGGGCTGCTGATTTCTGTTGCTACTGGTGATTGAATTCCTTGAAGTGGTTGAATCGCTTGGAATTTGGGGAAATTTCTCTTTCATTAAGTATTGGCCTGTCATCAGATACCCCATTTATCAGCATATTTTTACCAATTGTAAAACAAAGAATGAAAGGTGAATAAGGTTAAGCATATTGTGAGGACCAAGCCCTGAAAAAGAATACCATACCTTTTTGTGAATGGTTTAAATTAAACGAGGAGGAATATGTCACAATTTTCCCGGAAATCCCAACGAAAAATACAGACTATTCCTTCTTTTTTATTGAATTGATCGTAACCATTACCTCCATTTCAGAAAATTCTGCACCACAAATTAAGAGCTAATACCGATACCTTCTCACTCTTTCATATACTATGGGATTTCACTTGCAAAATAGAATGTTCCATACTAAGCTTTTTAAGTGGGTAGTCAAATTCCAAGGCCGAACCCTTACCAGGCGGTGAAAACTACCAAGCTAGAGGTACGGTAGGGGCAGCGGGAATTTTCAATGGAGCAGTGAATGCGTAGAGTTTCTTATACATGCGATCCGTTATCAAGAAAAGAATTGCAATAGCTAAATGGTGATGAAAAATATCAGTCAGCTACAAACCTTCGGTTATTGGATCAACGATGATAATCCGAAGACACTTTCTTTGATTTGTCAATTAAGAGAGTGATGCACAACAAGATTTTCTCCTTTTTCCTTCGGGACAACAAGCACAAAAAATTTCAAGAGCAACACTTAAATTACATATTATACAACTCCACGAACAAATGAAGAATGCAGCCTTATCTATAACTAAAATATGCAGAATCAAACAAGAATCACTTTTAAAAAAACCTTATTAGACTAATGAAAACAGCTTATACACGTCAATAAAAGTACCGTATATAAGAACATGTATCTTTGAGTTTTTGACCTTAAATTGACATTTTGGCAAGGTATGCTACTTGACCAAAAAAAAAAAAAAAAAGACAATAGTATACAGAAAATAGATGTCCACTTTTACTTGTCCAGTTTGAAAAATCGAGAGACAATTTATCATTTCATACCTATTTTGCCTTTAGTATTAATTATTGAGTTGGAAAACTTCAAGAAATTATTAATTAATACACAATTGTTAAAATATGTTTGATTAATTCTAATTATTTAGAAATTAAAAGAGATAACAAAATTATTATTTTATTATTTATTGCTCAGGGAGTATGCCAAGTCTAACCCCGGAAAGTTAAAAAAAATGGGGGAAGGAGTAATAAAATAACTGTGGTTCTTGATTCAAGGAATCGGGGTGTTTTGCACCTGAACAGTGTCTCTCATCAGTCGTTTTGATAGTTGTGAATAGAGAGAGATATGGGGGTGCTGAGGAAAACAGGAGATTGGGCATTCAAAGCGTTCTCGGCGGGGCTAGGTGTTGCTACAATATTCTTCGCTGCTACTTTCTCTGCCAACGTCTATCGTGGTCTCTCTTGGCATAACCGCCAATCGGTATTCACTCTTCATCCTCATACTTATCTCTCTTTCTGATTTCTTTGTTTCATAAACCCTAAAAACCTCTTTTCCTCATCCAATTTAAACGAGATCAACAGTTAATTTATAAAGGAAGATCGCCTTTTTATTTCTCTGACTCCAATTGTTTTTACTTTTACCCGTTTGAAATTAGCGTCACATTTTAGTGGCGATTGTTCAGCTCTAAATTGTAATAGTCCTTAATATTCAGAAGCCTTTTACGTGTATCTACTTGTACTCTGGCGACAATTAAATGTTATAGCCATTTTAGCTATCTCTTGTGTGATTATATGACTGGAATATGTAATTATCACTCATTTATTTGTGTTATGATTGATGGGAGATGTAGTGTTTATATAACATGAACATGTAAAACCCAAGAAATGCTTGCCTTTTATTGTCATTGAACTACTGGATGTAAATTGGAAGAGTTTCCGATGTTTCTACAAATCATTAGCTTTCCCACAAAACTGG
Organism: Lycium barbarum; assembly: GCF_019175385.1. NCBI lineage: Eukaryota > Viridiplantae > Streptophyta > Magnoliopsida > Solanales > Solanaceae > Lycium > Lycium barbarum. The sequence continues at coordinate 134,398,612 of NC_083339.1, forward strand.
AAAAAGGATGTGAGATTATTCTGCAGCTCAAAACAGCTATAGGAGATTAGTTAAACTCATGGTCAATATATTCTGCAGCTCATATAAGATTCAAGGTTATTGTTGTTCCTATTTCAGTCTTTTCTATGAGTATAATTAAGGATAGTATCTAATGCCAGACTACCAATTATTGGAGCACGAAAGCAGTAGCTCGTATGTTGCATTGGGGTGGGCACTTCTTGCTTCAGTACTCAGAAGATGTTGGGTTTGGGTGCGACTATAGTGTGTGTTTTCAAGCATGAACTACTTACCTACACTCCCGTTAGCCTAAATATGTCTTTAGTTCTATCCCATAATTGTTCTGTGCTGGTATAGTTGGATAGTTTCTTGTTCTGTTCTTTCCTATCAACTACTGCTAACTTCTGACAGATTAGCAAAACTGTGTTTGAAAATTGAACGATGAATACAAGTTGTTCTAGAAGAATCGTTGATGTCTAATGTCATTTCATTTCATTTGTAAGTACGGTTGCCCCAAAGGTGAATCTGTGTTACCATCTCAAGTAAAACTGGACCATCCATCATTGGTGGTTTTTATTACTTCTACAACTGTGGTGACCGTGCCAAATCTCATGAAAGTTGAACTATAACCCCTCCAGTTTATGGCTATAAGTCCTGTGTGCTCTTTGCTTTTTCTTCTGCATTCTGCTGGTTAACTTTTTTAGTATTTGCTTTTCCTTATTCAGTGTTGATGTTAAATCTCTCTTCCTAGATGATTATATGTTAATATTGCCATCTGAATATTAAACACTGTTTCCATCATTGCAAAGTCATTTACTGAACTTTTAGCTGTACTAGTCAGCTATCTAATATGGAGCATTTTCTTCTTGTAGAAGAATGAGAAGGAAGGATCTAAAGTCCTGCAGCAGCAAGAATAACGGTTTTGGAAGTCCTACACTTTTACGTCGCGTTGCTAGCTGCGGTCATGCTATAAGTTCTATGATGCAATAACTTCAACACGAGTATGACTTACATTTGCAATAACTTCAACACGAGTATGACTTACATTTTGTCCTTTGTTGCTGGCCACATAATTGTGGAGTTGTAATTCGAGATACCTATTTAATTATAGCAGCGCATGACCCTTAACAATGGAGTTGGAATGATGTTTGAAATTCGTATGCGTGAATTGAAATTATACAATAATTATACAATCAGCTGTAACCGATTGTTCCCTTGTGCTTTTTCTGGAAACTAAAGAAAGCAAGAGAATTTTTCTGGAAACTAAAGAAAGCAAGAGAAAAGAAGGATCCCTTCTATTGATTGGGTTTGAGTAGAAAATGAGGGAAGAAAATAAAGGAGGGAATCATTTTCCTCTTGGACCGACAATTTTAAATTCTTGAAAGAAACGTCAAATTCTATTCCTTTCTTTTCTTGTTTTCTACCCAAACCTAAAGAAAAAAGTTTACTCTCCATTTATTTTCTTGTTTCTAACCAAAAGGTGGCTGAATTACTCTGCATTTCCTTGTTTATTTTCTTTCCTTCAACTATTCTCCCTTTCTTCCATTCCCTAGTTTGCCGTCATCTTTTTTATTTCAATGTTCACCACCAAGTCTTCAATAACTATATGGATTGTCTAATAATTTCTCAAATATGAGACGCCTAATCCATTTCTTGCAACACATTTGACCAGTATGCAACTAGAACTTGCAACACATTTGACCAGTATGCAACTAGAACTACAGCTCTACAACTAGATATATAAAAAAGGTATACAAGCAAGTAGAGACGGAGCCAGTATTTGAGGTTTGGGGATTCGGAATTTTAAGGCAGGACATCGACTTCAAGCTAATGTATAATAACCAAGGGCGTCTCAATAAAACTAATGGCTTAAAACTAAATTTTAATCCAAGACCTTAAATATATACACATTCATAAAAAAATTAAAAAAATAAAAATTAGTCTTGCCTTTTTTTTTTTTTTTTTAATAATTGTTGCATTTACTTCACATAGTAACATTATTATTAATATTTACAATAGTGAGGATTAATTAAAGTTAATAAAATCTTAGTCATGTGTTTTAAATACATTACTTTAGATGTGGTTGTAAAAACTTTATTGAATAATATGAAGATTTTGAGTAATTTAGTTCAAAGTTCTAAAATATTTCTCTTAAAAAGTAGATAGTTTTTTCCCTTCTTCTATTATATAAATTTTGTACTTCTTTTTACAATCTTCAATATTGTCTAAGAAAAAATAAAATCATAAAATTCATTCGTAAAAATTTTGGGGCCTCAAAAGTTTGGAGAGCTAAAGCAAACCCTTGAGCCACCCCTGATAACAACCATCAAACTAACGAACAAGTATCAACAACAACAACAACAACAACCCAGTGAAATCCCACAACGTGGGGTCTGGGGAGGATAGAGTGTACGCAGACCTTACTCCTACCAAGGTAGGATGGCTGTTTCCGAGAGACCCTCGACTCAATAAAAACATAAAAAGAGGTCAGATACGGCTAAGAGATTCAAAGCGATATGGAAATGAAGTAACGCAAGCGACACAGATAACATAGAATAATCAAAGCACAGGAAATAACAGATAATAGCATAATAGCATAAATTAGAGCACAAGAAATTATACTACGATAATGCGACTATTAATAAGGCAGGGTAATGAGACTATCTACTAGCCTTCTACCCTAATATGGGTCCTCCAAACCCTCCTATCTAAGGTCATGTCCTCGGTAAGCTGTAACTGCGCCATGTCGTGTCTAATTACCTCTCCCCAATACTTCTTTGGCCTACCCCTACCTCGTCTGAAACCATCCATGGCCAACCTCTCACACCTCCGCACTGGGGCATCCGTGTCTCTCCTCTTCACATGCCCAAACCATCTCAATCTCGCTTCTCGCATCTTGTCTTCCACCGAGGCCACTCCCACCTTGTCCCGAATATCCTAACGAACAAGTATCAATATTTAATATATTTTGAAAATCTAATTTTGGGTTTGGTTCTGTGAAAGAAAACGATGAATGAATGATAACAGCAAGTATCGGGAGAATTCGGTTTGCTTTTTGCTTATTAATTTGTCAATTTTATATTTTGTTTTTAAAATATAAAGTGTTAAAAGAAATTCTGTGTAATATTATGTATGATAGCAAAAGGGGAAAAAGTTACCCCAAAGAAAAAGAACTGCCCGAGTTCAATTTATGCGTTCTTCTAATTTTAAAAAGTGAATTAAAAAAGAATCTTTGCTTATTATAACAAAAAAACAAAAAAAACATAGGCACTGGTGGAGTGTCGAACCCACATCTATGGAAAGAGAGAACTTCTATAGCCCCTGCATTATCACTGAACCGTTCGCTTATTTATGTATGTGGATTCGCAATTAATAATATCTACCTTTACTCGAATCCCCTTTAACACTGTACCCCGCCCGCCCCTGCAAGCAAGGTTCTAGCCATTTGATTGGCCCCGTGGTGAGTTGAATTATGACTGCTCTCGCTAATTAAGAATAATTATAATTTGTATTGATGAAAGCCGTCTGGTTGGTTGAATTTCAGTAGTGGTAATTTGATGGAAAAGGTCATCGCTCTCATTGTTGGGACGACCGCCGGAAATATTGTTTTTTTTTTTTTCTTTTTTTTTTATGACATGAAAAACCCGCAGCCGCTATCCTTTAAGCGCACACAGGGTAAACCTATCTCTTATGCGATAGCTCACAAACCACACAGGATATTGACTTCTTTTAAAAGAGAGTTAGTCCAGACTTTTTCAGGCTTGTAGAAACAACACATTTATCTCACAGCACTTCGATTTGGTAAGAAATCAGGATGAGTTTGGTCTAACATTTTGACTATATCTAAATGTCCTGTAGTTTAGTTGTACCTGTGAAATTTGTGATATTTTTCCACACAACATGTGTGAGTTCGATTCTCACTGTCCTCCTCCTCTCTTCTGGCGCCCCCTGCAGCCGCCAAAAAAAGGGGCTACTTAATTGGACTCCAGAAGGTTGACGTAGCATGGCATCATGAATATAGACATTGGCAACAACCATTTACATATTCTGATATCATTTCAAACAGTTTAATCACAATGCATCAAAAAGAATAGAAACTAATTCTTAGAAAGAAAAAAAAAATGATATAAACGAAATATCCTTCTATACAACGCCAACTTTCATATTAGACAAGCCATATAGTGGTCTGGCTATCCTTTCCTCAATATCTGTTCTTCTTTGAAATATCAAAACGTAGACTCAAAAAGGTAAAAAGTAATTCTGATGGAAGTTTGCAGAAATGATCTGCGGTAGGTTATAGACTTGGCAAAGCTTTCTGAGTGAATAACCATGGCCGAAATGCACAATATAGTAGTACTTCGAGTAAGAAACTGCTTCCTGCTTCATTTTTACATCCTACTACAATGCTCAGAGTCCAAGCTGAATTGAGTATTAAACTGAGTCTCCAAAGTCTGGAAACAGAAGCAACCATGGAAAACAGTTTCAGTGTATGTTCCTCGAGTCAAGAAATATTTGTGAAGAATTGTGTAGACATATTAACAGCCATGTCTTTTGTATATTTTTAAGAGGACCACTAGTAGTAAGCACACAAGATCCAGGGCCGAGGACCCAAGTAATAAAAATGTAAACGTGTAATCTATGTATTACTAAAAACTGCAGATTTTCTTTGATATCCCCACTCCCCAGTGTGCATTTATTATAAACGCTTATTGCAACCTTCCCAACAACACCTCACATGAAAAATAATGGGAAGTGGATTAAAGGAGGACACTACAGTTGGTTGTTACAAAGTAATGACGAAAGGAAGTGTTCTGTGTGGTCATAATTCTCTCAGGGCGTTCCCTTCCCTGAAAGCACGTCATGCTCAGGGAAGGGTAGCACAATTTAGGACCAGAAACTGACTATGCACCCAAGTCCCTATGAGTACAAAATTTTATCCATATACGTGACTATTGCATCCCAAGCACAACTTCCAGGTTCTCTTCTATACAAGCTGGATATTAATCGCAAAACAATCAGATATTTATAAAGTACCTGACATAAACTATCACACACCATTTCGCGAACTTCTTGAAACTCCAACTGAAGGTTCAGAAATTCCCTGGGCATCACCATGAATTTCGGCTAATGGGTTCACAATAAACCCCCGACTACTGTGGAGCTGATATCTCCTATTCTCCAACTTAAATCTTTCACCATTTCCTAGCTCACCAGCTACATTGCTTATTACACCTGCTGATGAGGTTCCAGCAGAAGCAGAGAAGTGTGAAGTTGCAGGGCGACCTGCTGTTCTCTTCCAAAGTTTAGAAGTCAAGAATTCTGCACCTGGTAGCTTGCAACACATGACTGCAGAGTCGGTATTTGACATCCTTCCAGTTGACATAGCCAAGTCAAATGAGATCTCATCTAATGCCAGCTCCAGACCATGAACACGTCTCTCCAGAGAATGCATGCCACTTTGCGAGCTCCCCATAAATTTCTACATAAACAAAGAGAGGAAAAAGTTAGAGAAATATACTAGGAAGCATCTATGGACTAATCAGGAGTAAGATTTATGAAATAATGATCAAGAGCATTTCTATAACCTCAATATATTAGTTAAAAGATCCTTCCCATACTGATGCTGAAATTGATCCAAATAGAGGCATTTTGATCCAAAGGAACTAATATAGGATTATATGTTTTTAATCAAGATCCAGAGGAACTAATATAAGATCGGAGAAAGTCATAAGTTTGGGCATTTGGACGATTCAATCCATTGAAGTAAAAGCATATGTTGCCGCGTAAGAAATAGGTAGTAAACATGGATTCATTATATTTCTTCTTTTTGTATTTCATGCTTGTCAGTATATATTATATCTTGGGAAGCTAGGATAATAACTCTGGCATTAAACATAAAATAAGTGCAGGAACTTGATGTATATTAGTGATATTTCGTAGTATTTCATTTTTTTGGACTGATACTTTCATTCATGAATCGAAATCATAGAAGCGGAACATCGTCAAATATTAGAAAATTACCTGGAGAAGCTCTAACAAATTGGACTGCTGAGTTTCAATTTGAACAAGTTGTTTCCGGATCAGAGAGAGATCTTCACAATCTTTCGGGTTCCTACACAGATCTCCAGTTTCATTGCTCACAACTACAGTAGATTCTGATATCTCATCTTGATATGGAACCACACGAGATCCAGCCTTCCCCACAGCATTCCTGGTTTCATTAGTGATCTTACTGAAAAGAGTACGTTTGACTGCAGGTCTTGTATTTGCTTCCAACTCCTCGTCTTTGCCCAACTGTATCCCGTCTTTGTTTTGGTGATAATCCTTTGAAGCGATGGCCCCAGAAGAAACATGAGGAGCAGAAACATCAACTTTCCACGGCTTCTTCCGATCAAGTTTGCGAAAGATTGCTGGACCTGATTTCTTTTCAGTGCTGTCCAGAGGACGACCTTTTTGGGCTGCAGGAGCAGTGGAATTATCTGCTACAGATGACTTGTTAGCCGGCCTTCTTACACTAGGAGTACTGGAGCTCACAGCTCTGGAAGTCTTCAAACCAGGCGGGTAACGTCCATCACTTGCATTTTCTATTTCGAGGACACAACACAGGATAAATACTAATTGATTCAGTTTCACAAGCAATGAGTATAGAAAAGTCAAAAATTTGGTAATTTACTAGGCTACCTCATGAAAAAAAAAGCAACTAAACTAAATTGAGATAAAACAACATCAGCATATACGATAAATAGAGAGCAGTAGCAAAAGACCTCATGATGAATGAACAAAGGGAAGAAAAAGGAAATACGGAACAGAGTACTAACATCCAACCACTTGCATACATAATCCGTCATTTAGCACAAGAGAAACCAAATCAGAAAACTCAAGGGTTAACATATCCTCCACGGAAGAAAAAATTAGGAAAAAGGTAAATTAAAAATGTATATCATAATTTGGGGAAAAATTAAAACGTAACAATATTCTTGACTGGCGGATGCTTAAAAACCCAACAAATTGATCAAAAGGACACAAAATAAGGAACTAGGAGGCAGACACAGTACATAAACTACTGTTTAACCTGGGAAAAAAGACGATCCTAAACCCGACAAGATGCACCAAAAGTAATTAGTCGGAGTTAATAACCTAAATATCTACATTAGAGTAAAGATAGGGTGAAAAGCTGGTAAAGTAAATACCTTTGGAAGAGGAATTTGACTCGGGAAGAGGGGAACCATTATCAGATAAATCAGGGATTCCCTTCCATGCCTCCAACATTTGATTCATTGTTTCCCTCACTGCTTTTACCTGTACAATTTAATCAATCATCTTTAATTATCAGGCAAAATTGCATACATATGGTACCAAAACAAGCAATGCTGAGTCAATTTTAAACAAGTACTCCCTTCGTCCATTTTTACTTGTCCATATTTGAATTGGCACACCCCGAGCAATAAATAAAATTACAATTTTACTATATCACCCCTAACTCCTAAGTTATATAAATCCTCTAAATAATTGAAATCGACCAAACATACTTTAAAAAGTGTGCAACCACTAACAATTCCTTGAAATTTCCAACCCAATAATTAATAGTAAGGTAAAACATGTATGAGATGGCAAATTACCTCTTGGTTTTCCAAATTGGTCAAGTAAAAGTGAATATCTATTTTTAGTATAGTTGACAAAGTAAAAAATGAACTGAGGGAGTAAATCAAACTGAATCCAAATCAGCAAAGAATCAAAAGAGGAAATATAATTGAGTGTAATTGGACAAACCTTATCAAATCGTTTTGCCTCGAAAGTCTTCAAGCAAGATGCTTTAAACTCAGATAAAGCATCTCCCTCGACTACGGCGAGCCTCAACAAAGCCTCAGCACTGGCTTTCCTAGCCGCCCAATCATCACTACTCACAAATTCCACCAAATACGGCACCAAATTCCTCACAATCTGCTGCCCATTAGCTCCTCCAACAGCGATCACACTACCAATCATTGTAAGCAATGCTGCCTTCGCTTTAAAGCTCTCACTCTTAAGCAACTTCTCAAATCTCGGCAACGACTTCCTTAAACAAACAATATCCGGATCTGGTGACCCCTCAATACATGCCGCCAAACACAAGGCAGCTCCGATCTGAGAATTCATTTCCTGTTCAGTAAAAAGCGCTTCTAAAAACGGCTTAATAATCGAAGGAAACGGAGGTTTAGTCAAATGTGACGAAATCGACGCACACGCGCCGACGCACGCGGCGCGTACGGCGGAGTCAGGGTCACGTAAGCGGCGTACGACGGCGGTGAGGAGTTTAGAGAGATGAGGAGAGAGAGAGTCGCCGTGTTGTTCGGAGAGAAGAGAGATTAGTTTGAGACATTGTTTACGGACAGGTGATTTGTCTGAAGAGTCAGTTGTGGCAATTGAGGAAACGAAAGGTGGGATTGTTTCAGGTGAAAGTGTTTTAGCGATGGATTCGAGTTCAGCTGCTGCTGAGGAATGTGTGTCTCGGTCGGAAAGCTTGTGGAGACATGTGAGTACTCGGTGTTTCATGTCACGTGTTTGGTTTTGCTTACTGTGGACCGACATTTTCAACCGACAATTGATGATGTTTGGGAATGGTAATTGACGTGGAAATTGGTATAACGGAGTTAATGTAGTGGTGGTGGTGCTGGAGGTATATAAGGCAGCATCGCAGCGGCCGGCGGTGGCGGGTATCTTTTTTATGTGTTGTTATGCTTATGGATTTGCTTTCTCTCTCTCTTTTCGGTTTTTTTTTATAGAGAGAGTGGAACTGTAGAGAAGCCGTTAATTGAGTTTGACTGTGTGTTAACTGTTAACCCAGTAACCGACATCCTGTGGCTATCCGAGTATCGTACGGCGTCGTAAAAGGCAACCGTCGCGCCATTTGACGATTTCCCTCCTTTTATTCGTTTGATAATCATTGTCGTACTGTGTTTTACTCTCTATGTTAATTTTTACTTGTCCTATATTAATTTCGCACATGGATCCATAAATAAAATGATAATTTTATAATATCATTCATAATTGTTACTAAGTCATTTAATGATATAAATTAATTAAACATATTTTAAAAATTATTCAATCACTAACAATTTGTTGAAGTTTTCCAATACAATAATTAATAATAAGGTTAATATATTGGTATGAATTAGTAAATTATATATCTCTTGTTCTAAACTGGATAAGTAAAAGTGGACATCTATTTTTAGTAAATTGGACAAGTAAAACTGAACGGAGGGAGTATTAATTAGAAGGGGTTTGATTACTTTACCCTTATTATGTTTAAGTTATAATTTATCTCCATTAAATATTTATTCTATTTATATGTCATCTCCATGAATGACAAAATTCTACTAAAGATATATAGAAGAAAAAAAATTAATTGTGCCTTGTACTTTTAAAATTACAAATAACTTGAGATAATTATTTTTAGTAAGTATGATAGATAATTTAACGAGGGTGTACTTGATTAAAAGAAATGGTAAATTAAATAAAGTAATTTGTTTGTTTAATAGGTTTGGGTTGGACATTCTTAGTGGAGGTTCTGTTTAATCACTAGTGATAAAAAATAAAATCAATTGCACAAAAACTGTGATAAAAAACCGGCAAACAAGGCAATTTTCGATGAAATCAAGTTCAAGCGTGTGCATTTTGAGTTGCGTGAAAATCTTTTAGCACAAACTTTGTTTACCTACCATTCAAAAACCAAAAGTTTACTCTTTAGTTATGGTGAAAACTTATCCCTATAAATCAAATTAATATACTTTGTTATGGTTAAGTAATAAATAAGTTGAAAATTCACATTAATTAAGCGTAATTAGGTGATACTTCATAGTTCACATTAATTTTTTCATTAAACTACAATAAATTTTCACTTTTACTTGTTCACTTTAGCTTATCAAGAAAAAAATGAGCTTTTTTTTTAATTGTTTTAACCATAACGTCAACTACTAATTCCCAAATTATCTTTCAAGATTTTTTGAAATGCTAATAGTCATGATGAGCACTATAGTAAAATATGCACTCATTTATTATTTTCTTAAAGGAAGTGTAAAGTCAATTATGAACAAGTAAAAATGAATGGAGAGAGTTAAAAAAATTTATATAGAAGACATATGTCATATTATTATCTATTTGATATAAATATTAGGTACTGATAAATATTTACCTTACCATTGTTGTCACGATAGAGATAAATTCTTTTTTATGTTTTTTGCTAAAGGCAACTTAAATTAAAAAGAATCAGTACATAAGAGAACTGATCTTGTTGATTCAATCCTATAATAGTCTTAGCAAATATTAAATAAAGCATGAGGAGGAGGATAGTTCAGTATTTAAAAGGTCACGAATTAATCGATATATAGTGGTTTCGTCTAGTGTTTTAGTTGAACTTTATTTTTCTTTGTTAATCAATAGAGGTTTCGTCTAGTGTTTTAGTTGAACTTTATTACAACTCATTTTCCTCTGTCACTTCAGTTTCTTCAACGAAACAATCCAGCTTGAATTATCATGATCTAGTTCATGACAGACTGTTTATATTTTATAAATGTTAGTCACACATTTAGCATAATGTTTCTAATACTCCATTTGTTACAGATTAATCTCCTATTTTTATTTTGGGAGATGTGTAATACAATAATAATTGCAAATTAAATGCCCTAATCCAGTCGACCTATTCCCATTATGGTCGTTAATTATCAGGTGAAACTTCAAGCAATAAGGGCATACCCTATATAATACAGTCAGCATTGCTCTAGGAAAGGTGAAATCCTAAGATAGGCAAAAAATGAGGTGGTCCGGGGCAAAAAAATCGTGGGAAAAAATAGTTTTAACTTTATGTCCATTTTATATATATATTTTACACCATCAACTTAAGGTCATGACCAACAATAATAGGTAGTCTATATTGACCGACCTTCAAAAATCTACTTATTGAAAAAATGCTTCTGATTAGAAGTGATTTTAGAAAAAAACTTTTAGCGAATTGTAGTTTGTGATTGGTTAATTAATTTAAAAATACTTCTGTTATAAATCAAAAACACTTTAGTTTTCTTAGAAACTTGGTCAAACGCCTTGACTCTCTAAAATAAGCATTAACTTTCCACAGGCTTGGCCAAACATGCTATAAATCTGACTTAAATACGTAGAAAATGAACTAAATAACTTGCTGAAGCCTGCTAGAGTGCATTAATAGTGTAGAAAATGTTTATATATTTTTGTACATAAGTGGAACTAAAAAAAAGTTAGCCAAGAGAATTTCGTTAATGTAGTTAATTAGAAGTAAAGTAATGATGTGAGCATGTCAAAAGAGTATCATACAAGTAACAGTGCCTTGCTCCCATCATTACCTCTTCATGATTAAGTCTTGTTTGCTAATCAGTGGACCAATAACTTGTTTTCATTTTATGCGCTTTCCCCATTTGATTAAATCTCACTGTTAATTTTGGTTCAAACGTCATTAAGACACAGTCTTTTCCGTTTTCGAGAGCTGCTAAACTATCACACCAATTTGATTCAAATTTGGCCACATCTATGAAAAGACCATCATAACCTTTACATGTACAACGAATAAGATAAACTTTAGGAGGGAAGGATAGGAATGACATTAACTTAGTATAAATTATTAAATTTGTCTTAGATATCCATGCAAGTTTACTGTGCTACTCTCATTAGGGTCATTGTGGCCAACATCAGTGCGGCAGAAAGACCTTTCCGAATCTTCGCTTAATTAAGTCTTGAAACAAAAAGCATGAAAGTAGGAAACCAACCACCTCCGCAATAGGAAAATAAAAGCAACCCCCAATTGTCTACTATATTTATACTTTCACTCCCAATTCTCGTTCTAACCTTGAAAAAGAAAGATCCTCGTCATCAAATTTACCATTTTGAGTAATTAATTAGTCAAAAACAAATTTGGGAATTTTTTTTAATAGTGGGACTTAATATTTCTGAAGGAATACTCGAGGCATGATCGTTATGTAAATTCAAAGAAGATTTTTCAACACAAGTTTAGCATGGATAATTACTAAGTCGACATCCTCATTAAAAGTTTAAAACTAAAATGTTATTTGTTTTATATTTCACTACAGTATATAAACTTGGAGTAGACATGCTTATTGACAAGAGTAGGAGAACAAAATCTTCAAAGCTGCTAATAATACTTGATTGTTAGGCCCAAAAAGTAATACCATATTATATGGCCAAGGACAAGAAAAAGAAACTCAAAGTAGTAGTAGTATTGTATAACATAGAAGCTTTTGTAAGTAGGGGCAGACCTAGCATGAGTTTACGTGTGTGGAGCTTGTAATTTTTATGCATATACTATATTTATATTAAGAAATTCATGAAATATTTAAATATATTTAATTGTGAATTCAGTTATTATTGTATATTTAATTTGAGATCGTTATAAAAGCTCATACAAATTATGAATCCACATGATCTGTTTTATAAGTAAAATATGGTGTGATAGTTGTGGTTTTTTTGGTGAACCAAACTCAATCTTCAGTTCACCTACCAAAACTCTCTTTACACAGATTATGAGTCATCAATTTCAAGTTAGCATATCTTTATCTATGAAGAAAAGAAGATGAGACCCTCTTTTCAAGGAAAGAGTTCTCAGAAATTTAAGGAATTAGCAATGATTAAGTAGGAAAAAGAGAAATAGTTAAACTAATTAAAAAGTACTCTAATAATTAATAACGCGTTTTACTTACCAACACCCATGGCATTTAAATATTTCTCCCAGTACCATTTGTAACATAATTACGCTACTAGCAATAATATATACTACTTGTTGGCTCATACAGAACAAACAAGCTAAGAACTTTAAGTCAACAAAGCAAGTAAGCAACCGTAGAAAAGGAAGGAATACTTGTACGGAGTAATTTTAAAAGATTCCTTATCTATATATTCAGTTCTATCCCTTTATCTGTAATCCAAAGAAATTGGAGAATTCAAAGTTTTTGAATAACCCCGCAGTGTTACTTTTACTAATCATTTCATATAGCCCCTTTAATTTGAAGTTTTGAAAATATATCAACCTCATCTAATTCAATTTAAAATACCACAAAGATCTTTATTCTATGTTATAACTGTTAGTTATGGCCCATGCGTGGCCTATTTTATTTTGGAATATTAAATAAGCTAATAATAAAATTGCTAAATTGCGATCGGTGATTGGGGAAGTTATTTTAGATAAAACTTTACTTCACTTTGATTGAGAGTGAAATTAATATGTTAATTAACAAGAGGTTGCTGTTGATCCCTTATCAGATAGGGTAGGTCCAATAACAACTGATCTCCTTTCTGCCTTAAAATAAAATATCGCAACTCTATCTATACCTATTCTGAAAAAGAACATAGTAAAAAACGGGAGAGCATTTTTTCTCAAGAACACAAACTTAAGTGCTCACAATCAATTCAAATCAAGAAGAACGGTATGACTGGTTCGGGTATATGCTTTCTCGCCTAAATTATTGATATTATAAGTTTATATGAAAAATGTTACATTGCAACTTGCATGATCCTAAAATTATTTATAGAATTTATGTAAATTGTTTATGAATCACAATCATTCTAGAGAAAATCATTACAATAGTGAATAGCCCATTGATTCCTAATCCAAATAAAGGTGTAAATTCTTATTCCTTTCATTGGTTAACCACCCAAACTGTCTATGATGATCTTGTGAACTTTTAATGTATTGCGTCGTTAGCTGAATCATAATATGCACAGAGAAGCGTGAAATTTTGCTATGAAGATACAGCCACCTATTAAGGCAAAAAGGCTAAAATTACGCTTACACAGTGCCTATGTTTGCTATCCTGCGACTTGCGAGAGCCAAATGCAATCCTTGTCTTCACTTTTACCTGCTAAGGTTTCTTTTCGACATCTTACCTCACAATTTCTGAAAGGTCAACTACTCCGACCAAACTGAAAACGTTTTTATCATTAAAAAATTTATTGGTACTTGGTGAGGAGTTCCAAGAAAATTAAATTGAGTTAGCTTCTATACATTAATTAAGGTGTCGTTTGTTAGCGTAAACATATTTTGAGTTGGGCATGCAAATAAACTCGCACAATGAAAGCTGATAAGTAAAAGAAATTACATATCAGGTATAGTAATACTCTTAATGATGTAAGATTTTTTGAGAAAAAGTGTAGCTTTAGCCCAAAGTAAGAAATATAGGATAACTTATAGAGAATATTAGAAACCTTTGTGTATAAGGAAAACTAGAAGTGTAGAAAATCTTCCTGTTAAGAAAACCGGATGTGTGTGTCTATATATATATATATAAAGAAATAGAAATATACATCCTCTATCGCTATCACACCGTGTTAAGATCTTTGATTTAATTTCATCATAATATTTTTCTACTATCATATTATATTGAAGATGGTAACAAATAATATTCATAATAAGAAGAATTAATTACAATAGGATTAAATTACGATGGTCAGCATATATATGTTAATCTACGTACCTTAGTTATTTCTTGGTTTGGAAAGTAAATCAGCTATAGTACTCATTGCATCTACTAGCTAGGTGAAATGGTTATTCCACTTATGCATGGAAAAATTATTCCGGTGGGTTGACTGTATGGGATTATTTTTTTCAGTACTGTCAGGGAGATGCTCTTTTATTTTTATTAGCTCAGATCATTATATGGTCAACTTAATGTAGGGTTGGTACTGTCACATGGCTAATATATCCGTGTCACTAATAAATAGTTTTATCATGTGCTGCATTCCAACTGATTATCTTGACACTTTTAGTTCCACGCAAAGTAAAACTTGAAAAGGAAAAAAGTGTAAGCTATGTGTACCGTGGTTGTTAGTGGCGGAGCCAATATTTTCGCCGACGGGATTCAAAATATAAAAAAGTAAACATACGAAGAAGCTTAAGGGGGTTCAACATCTACTATATATACATAAAAAATAATTTTAACCTTGTAAAAGCAGTGTTTTTTTCACCGAAGGGGTTCGGATGAACACCCTCGACATAGTGTGGCTCCGCCACTTGTCGTTGTATAATTTTTTTTACATAATTAAGTTACTTAAAAAGTAATTACATATAATTAGGTTACTTAAAAATTTACCAATCAATAAGAATTGATTGGTAATTTTGATAAATGGTAAATAACCTGTCATACATATTAACTCACATGAATAGTAAACCAATGTGTTTTAGTGCATATATCAGATTCTTTTACTAAATTGCTCACGTTAACTATGTTTTGGAAATCTGAGTTTATCTATTAGTACTGTAGTTATAAATCTCTCTTGATTTATTAAAATGGACAAATAAAAAACATTTTTAATATAATAGACAAGTAAAAAAGATAGATTGAGTCTATCTTTTATTTTTTTGTTAGCAAAGCAATAATTAAATTGTTTACCCATTAAAGGGTACGGTTGAATTAGTAAAGGTAGTTATCAACACGCGTATCAATATGACCAAATTATCAAGACAAAAAATATGAATTAGTAAGACGAAACGATAAGAAAGTAAATGGTAATAAAAAATAAAAAATAAATAATCTGGGCCTTGGTGAAGCGGTGAGCTAGCTAGAGTCTCCAAGCGCAAATTGCCAAAGCTTTGAGAACTTGATTAGGAGCAAAAGAATTTAATGAAATTGCTGAGTATGCTTGTTTTCACTTCAATTTCAACTGCCTCTTACAATGAAATGAGAACTCCTATTTATACTAGAGTTGTTGGCGCATGATCCACTAATCAGGCCCTCTTAATTCCTTTTATAAAAGGCTGGTAGTAATGAGTATTGAATGACAATTATTCACTTTAAAGACTAGAAAATCTCTTGTAATGGCAATCCATTGAGCTTGCCCATGTGTGACCGGTGAACTAGCGTGCTTCCCCGAATCTTTTATAGTCTACCGTCCCTCGAGGCGGAAACCAAGTTGAGGTTCTGGCCGGCAGCACACTCTTTTTCGGAACCTCCTGCATGCCGACTCGGATTGATCTGCCACTCGGTGCCACGTGTCGACACCCAGTACGTCCGCCTGACACCTACGGTACCCAATACATAAATATAGTTGCAGTAGCAGTGAAAACGTGAGTTGCTTCAGATGTCCATACTGCCCATATGCAATTTAATTTGTATGCATGTACCATAACTCCAATGAGGGGACAACATAACATGGAAGAAGGGGAAATATGAGAAATATAGGATAAAATGGTCCATATAAAGACAAGACCATTTGCATGGGACTTATAAAGCCTGTCAAGCATATCCACTTTTTCCACAGACCGACATTCTTTCAGCCATTTGCAATAATTGCTGTCATGTGAATATGCATTATTGCTGAAAACAATCAAAACACTACACGAAATGGGGAATTCCATGTTGAAATTAGGTTTTTTGTTCGCGGGTATAGATATCGATTTGGCAAAAATTAACATTAATTAGTAACACGTGTGCATATGTTAGCCACTTGTTTGTTCTCCTTATCCTCTAACCAAATAATAATGTATTTATCAACTATTCGAAAAAATAACATAGTTTGTTCATTTATTATTTTGCATATAGTAAGTTCATGATTAGAAAGTTTATTTACAAGTTTTTTTTTTCTTCTATTGCATATTATTTTTAGACTTGTTATAAGTTGTCAACACAGATTGTTGCAATATTTTCACGCTTTATCAAATTGATGACCAGTAGCATATATACACCCCTCAACACATATATACAACCAATTTCATCTTATTTGTCAAAGTAATTACAATAGTAGATAACATGTGCCTAGACTCTGTCGTAGGCCACTTATTCTTGTCATATATTTACCATTACAAATAAGAACCATAATAGTAATATAATGAAGGGTAAAGGTAAAAAATATACCCCCTCAATATTGGATTTAGAGCAGATATACTCCTTTTAAAAAAGTAGTGTATATATATCCTTGCCGTTATAAACTGGTGCAAATATACCCCTGCCCTTATACAAATAGTGCAAATATACCCTAATCGCTAATGGAATTTAAAAAAAATATATATATTTAGCTTATTTTTTAATTAAAAAAAATGGCATGCGGCTATAAAAAAGTCTACTCATTTTTTTTGAGTAGACATATTTTTCTAACACCACATGGTAAATTTTTTCTAGTGGGTCGGGTCTGGTTTGTTTAAAAAAATATCTCCGTGGCTGTAAAAAAATAAGTCTATCCATTTTTTAAACGAACCAAACCTGACCAACCAGAAAAAAAAATTATCACGTGGCTTTAGAAAAATATGTCTACTAAAAAAAATGATTAGACTTTCTTTAAAGCCACGTGGTACTTTTTTAATTAAAAAATAAACTAAATGATTTAAAAAAAATTTCGTTAGCAAAAAGAGTATATTTGCACCATTTTATAACGGCAGAGGTATATTTACACCACTTTTATAACACTTGGGGGGGGGGGGGGGGGGGATATATATGATCTAAATCGCAAAGTTGAGAAGTATATTTGCACAATTTCGCTGTAATGAAACTAAGTGGATCAATCAAGTATCTGAATTCTCTTCTTATCCCACAATCATATATATTCCGCAAAAAAAAGAAATTATCTTTTTCAGGGTGCGATTTAGTGGTCAATGAAGTAGTTGAAAACGATGAGGTCTCACGTTCAGATACAAGAGTAAAAAAAGCTAGGCGATTTCATTCCATTTGGCCAAGCTTTGATGGACAAAATTACCCGACACTTATACTGGAGAAAGTGTTGGGCTAAAACGGCTCAAAGATACTCTTAACATGATGTGATATTGTTCACTTCAGGCTTAGCCAACACGTTTTCTCCAAAAGACCTCACATCATTAAGAGTATATCCAACACCTTATAAGTAATTTTTTTTTTTTTTAGCTATCAATGTGGTACTTTGTTCGCACACCCAACAATCTCCCCCTCGAACTAAGTTTCACATGGCTCACTACCATAATTCACGGGTCAAAGATTGAACATGTGTGTGTGTCACTCACGGGCAAAGGCACTAAACCAGGCCCCACGCTACACTCCGCCATTTTCATAATCGTCCATCGAAACCATTGGCTCTGATACCAGTTGTTGGGTTAAAATGGTCCAAAGATACTCTTAACATGATGTGATATTGTCCGCTTTGGGCTTAGCCCGCACGGTTTTCTCCAAAAGGTCTCACATCATTAAGAGTATCCCATAACTTATAAGTAACTCTATTTTCTTTTCAGCTATCAATGAGATATTTTGTTCGTACACCAAACAGAAGGTGACAGATACTCAATTAAATTAGTCGGCTGAACGCGAACTGGTGCAGGCACTGCCAAAACAAGATATAAGCTATTGTCACTAAATGGGTGGATGGAGGGGCGGGGGTGTGTGGGGGCAAACCGAATAAGCAGCTTCTTCAAGTTGAAGCTTGAAACTGCAGCGTGACAAATAGAAAAAAGATATTTATGTAACTTATGAGCCCAGTTGACCCACAATTTTTATATTGATGTTATCCCACTTTTACATGACTCCCAAATGAAGTAAAGATTAGCGTTTTTTTTATTTAGGAAGCTTTCTCGTTGACAAACATGAATATGACTATACTTAAACAATTAGAAAGCGCCTTTCACATTCATCTTTATTCATAAGCATCAGCAAGACTTACTTAATTTCCTCTAATCACAAAGCCAAACAAAGTATTCTCCCCCCTTTAAGACCATTAGTTCTAGATGGGTGACTTAGAATTAAAGACAAAAAAGAGTGAGAAATGGTTCAACCTCTTATTTTCTTTATTTATTACTAGGAACAACTAGGTGGGACCAGAATTTTGAGACAAGCCTCGTGCTCATAGAACGGGAACAAAGCTCGTCACTAGTTCATATGTCTGTTTCTATTCTCATCCGTATGTTTTTTGTTTCATTTTTCTTTTTCCTGATCATTGCCACAAGTCATGTTACTCATAATGTTAGTTGTGACACTGCGTTACGTATAATAATTTATCATAAGGTTTCAGCATAATTCCACATGCAAGCGACAATCATTTGGTGCTTTCTGGTTTAATTAATTCATCCTTTTCTTTTTCTTTTGGGTTTCCCCATTGATTTTTGGCTATTTTACTAATAAGTGCACCGATCTTAATTATAGTTCTAGAGCCTGTTTGGATGGGCTTACGCTTATAAGCTGCAAATAGCTTATAAGCTAAAAAAAATAAGTTGGGTAGTCTAACTTATGTTTTTTGGCTTATAAGCTGCTTTAGATAAGCTAAGTCAAATGGGCTCAATTATTTTTTTGAGCTTATTTTAAGCACAAAATGACTTTAAGCTGGCCAGCCAAACACTCAAAAAAGCTGAAAACAGCTTATAAGCAACTTATTGTGATTCCTGTTAATCAAAATTGTAATCTGGTGACATCAACTAAAGAACAGTGTGTTTATTTCGAGCCCACAGAAAACTGTGTTTCCTTAAAGAATTTAATCCCCTCACAGTTGCCAAAGGTTTGGATTAATTCTTCCCAGGATAGAACGAAATTCTATTCTGCAATACCGGCAATGGAAATTGCAGAATTTCAGCGAACGGCAGTAATCACACGACACTTATTGATTTTTGGTTTTGAAAAGAATGCAGTATGAGGAGAAAGGAAATTTGCATTTTTTCAGAGAGCAAAATTGTTTTCAGTTTTCAGTGTGTAAAAAAAATGAGGCGAAGCCTCTGAAAATTTTATAGCCTGTTATTTGATCTTGAACAGGTATGAAAGTGCCTGTTCGGTGAAGGAGATGACCGTTGGTCATCGTTATGTCTGTTGGAAAAATAAATCCGTTGGAAAAAATAATTCCGCGAATTTAATAAATTAAGTTAAATTTCGCGTGAATTAATTAATATCCGGATTGGAAATATTAAGTAACGAAAATGGAAATAAAATAAATTTGGTCCAAAAAGATTATCAATCAATCATTTGACCAAATCCAAATCCAAATCCAAATCCGAAGCCGAAGCCGAGTCGAGCGACGACGACGGCGCGAGGGGTGGTCCTCTTCTCAACCCTTTATGAGCTAGAGAATGTGTTGCTTAATATAAGCATACACATAACACTTTCAACCACCAATGTGGGAGAAGTGTTCACTTGAAAGGTTGTTTTTTCAAACTTTCATTTCCCTCCACTTTGGTTTCCCTCCATTTCCCAATTCATACTTCACCTTTAAAGTCCCTCACTTAATGCATTTGTGGACTTTATACTTAACAATCCCCCACATGAATGGGGAATTGCTATATATGCAACATGCCTAAAAAAACTTGTGTGATTACAGGTAAGGATTAACCGCATCTGGGTAAGTAGGTTTCCCTTTGAACTTTCCATAGTGAACATACATCGGATATACTCGATCAATCGGTAGATTTGATATCTTTGAACCGTCGATCTTTAACGTATATCTAGACAACATATGTCACACACTTAACCCTTAACCATTCTTAGTTCTCATTGTTGTGTTCGTTTCAGCCTTGAACACCGCCTGGTTTCATGAGTGTGTAGAGAACTGGCCTTACTCTAATTCTCCTTGAAGCGGCTTCCACTTCACGCTCACATAGGTGATTCCTAAACGTGTCATCCTATAGATACACAATTTGATCTACTTCGTATCAAACTTAGAAACCATTAAAAAGCCTTTGCGCTTTATCCTTGTTCCTGAACATAGTCTTATCATGAGAATGGATTGAGTTTGACGACAATGTTGAACTGTCATTCATAACTTTGTTTGATCTCCTTGAACTTAGATCTTGGGATTTCCAGTCAGCTAGGTGGAGTTACCATTATTATGACTTGTTCTTGGCCGTAATCCCATTCCCTTTGATGATTTATCAACCGCCTCTCTAGTTAGGCCTTTTGTAAGTGGATCTGACACATTATCCTTTGACTTTACATAGTCAATTGTGATAATTCCACTAGAGAGTAATTGCCTAACGGTATTATGTCTTCGTCGTATGTGACGAAATTTTTCCGTTATACATGACGCTTCCAGCCCTTCCTATTGCAGCTTAACTATCACAATGTATGCATATAGGTGCCACTGGTTTAGGCCAAAACGGAATGTCTTCCAAGAAATTTCGTAGCCATTCAGCTTCCTCACCAGCTTTATCCAAAGCTATAAATTCTGACTCCATTGTAGAGCGAGCGATACATGTCTGCTTGGATGATTTCCAAGAAACTGCTCCTCCTCCAATGGTGAAAACATATCCACTTGTGGATTTGACTTCAGATGATCCGGTGATCCAATTTGCATCACTATATCCTTCAATTACCGCAGGATATTTATTATAGTGCAAAGCATAGTCTTGGGTGTATTGTAAATACCCCAAAACTCTTTTCATTGCCATCCAATGAGTTTGGTCAGGATTATTTGTGTAACGACTCAATTTACTTATTGCACAAGCTATATCTGGTCGTGTACAGTTCATAATGTACATCAAACTTCCCAACACTCGAGCATAGTCTAACTGAGACTTGCTTTGACCTTGGTTCTTTGTAAGAGCAAGGTTCACGTCAATTGGAGTCTTTGTAATGTTAAACTCCATATACTTGAATTTTTCAAGTATCATCTTAACATAGTGAGTTTGTGACAATGCTAGACCTTGTGGAGTTCTATGGATCTTAATTCCTAGAATTAAATCAGCAACTCCTAAGTCTTTCATATCAAACTTGCTAGCAAGCATACGCTTAGTAGCATTTATGTCGGCAATGTCTTTACTCATTATCAACATATCATCAACATACAGGCAAACAATGACTAAGTGATTTGGAACGTTCTTAACATAAACACATTTATCACATTCATTAATTTTAAATCCATTGCCAACATTGTTTGGTCAAATTTTGCATGCCATTGTTTGGGTGCTTGCTTAAGTCCATAAAGTGACTTAACAAGTCGACACACCTTCATTTCTTTTCCGGGAGTTATGAACCCTTCGGGTTGATCCATATAGACTTCTTCCTCTAACTCTCCATTCAAGAAAGCTGTTTTCACGTCCATTTGATGGATATGGAGTCCGTACACCGCAGCCAACGCTATCAACACCCGAATGGATGTTATCCTTGTTATTGGTGAGTATGTATCAAAATAATCAAGACCTTGTCATTGTCTGAATCCTTTGACAATGAGTCTTGCCTTATATTTATCAATAGTGCCATCATCTTTCATTTTCTTCTTGAAAATCCATTTGGAGCCTAAAGGTTTGTTTCCCGGAGGAAGATCAACCAATTCCCAAGTATGATTGTTTAATATGGATTCTATTTCACTATTGATTGCCTCTTTTCAATATTGTGCTTCAGAGGAAGACATTGCTTCTTTGAAAGTTTGAGGCTCATTCTCTACTAAGAATGTCAAAAAGTCTGGACCAAAGGAAGTCGATGTTCTTTGACGTTTGCTGCGTCTTGGATTCTCTTTGTTAGGCATATTTTCCTTTGTTTCTTCCCGAGGTCGTTTAGGTCTTTCACCAGACGGCTCACATTCTATTTTATACGGATAAATATTCTAAAAAATTTCAGCATTATCAGATTCCATTACCGTATTAACATGAATGTCGGGATTTTCTGACTTATGAACCAGAAACCGATACGCTTTACTATTGGTGGCGTATCCTATAAAAACACAATCAATGGTTTTTGGTCCAATTTTTACCCTTTTGGGTTTAGGAATTTGTACCTTGGCTAAACACCCCCACACTTTGAAATATTTTAAGCTAGGCTTTCTACCTTTCCATTGTTCATATGGAATGGACTTTGTTTTGCTATGGGGCACTCGGTTGAGTATTCGGCTTGCTGTAAGGATAGCTTCGCCCCACAAGTTTTGCGGTAAACCAGAACTTATGAATAAGGCATTCATCATTTCCTTCAAAGTTCGATTCTTTTTTCCCGCAATTCCATTGGATTGTGGAGTGTATGGGGCAGTAGTTTGATGAATAATTCCATATTCTAAG
This sequence comes from Lycium barbarum, assembly GCF_019175385.1. Lineage (NCBI taxonomy): Eukaryota > Viridiplantae > Streptophyta > Magnoliopsida > Solanales > Solanaceae > Lycium > Lycium barbarum. Next base: position 134,421,542 of record NC_083339.1, read on the forward strand.
AATATTTCTTCAAAGGGAGATTCATACTCTCCACCCTTATCACTTCTAATCATTTTGATTTTCTTGTTCAGTTGTGTTTCGACTTCATTTTTGTACTGTTTAAATGCATTAATAGCTTCATCTTTGCTATTAAGTAAATACACATAGCAATATCGAGTGCTATCGTCAATAAAAGTTATAAAGTACTTTTTCCCACCGCGTGATGGTGTTGACTTCATATCACAAATGTCGGTATGAATTAAGTCTAACGGATTGGAATTCCTTTCAATAGACTTATAAGGATGCTTAGCATACTTGGATTCAACACATACTTGACATTTGGACTTATTGCATTGAAACTTAGGAAGTTTTTCCAAGTTAATCATTTTTCGCAATGTTTTATAATTAACATGTCCCAAACGTGCATGCCATAAACTATTTGACTCAAGTAAATAAGATGAAGGAGAAACTTTATTCATATCAATTGAGATTACATTGAGTTTGAAAAGTCCCTCTGTGAGGTAGCCCTTTCCAACATACATATCGTTTTTACTAACAACAACCTTATCAGAAACAAAAACACATTTAAATCCATTCTTGACTAGTAGTGAAGTTGAGACTAAGTTCTTCCGCATTTCTGGAACATGAAGGACATTCTTGAGCGTCACAATCTTTCTAGACGTCATCTTCAAGGCAATGTTGCCTATTCCCTCGATTTTGGCAGTAGCAGTATTGGCCATGAAGATCGTCTCATTGGGGCCAACTGCATCATAAGAAGAAAAGAATTCCTTGTTAGAACACACATGGCGAGTAGCACCCGAGTCTATCCACCATTCTCGTGGGTTACCTACCAAGTTACATTCGGACAACATGGCACATAAATTATCCACTTCATTGTTCATTTTAGCCATATTGGCTTGACCTTTTTTCTTCTCCTTATCCTTTTTCGGAGCACGACAGTCTGAAGTCATGTGTCCAATTTTGCCGCAATTGTAACAACTTCCTTTGAATTTCTTCTTGCTTGGAACATTCTTCCCTCTAGAAGGCCGCTTCCTTTTCTTTGAACTTGTAGAGGCAGTTTCAACGATGTTTGCCCCCATTATTGCTTGTTTGCCATTGGCCTTCTTCTCAGCAGATCTGTTGTCTTCCTCAATTCTAAGACGGACGATTAGATCTTCTAATGTCATTTCCTTACGTTTGTGCTTTAAGTAGTTTTTAAAATCCTTCCACGAAGGCGGCAATTTCTCAATAAAGGCCGCAACCTGGAAAGCTCCATTGACTACCATTCCTTCCGCAAGCAGATCATGTGTAATCACTTGAAGTTCCTGGACTTGTGACATGACATATTTATTATCTACCATTTTAAAGTCCAAGAACTTCGCAGCAACCAACTTTTTCAACCCAGCATCCTCGGTCTTATACTTCTTGTCCAAAGCATTCCATAATTCTTTAGACGTCTTACAGCCGCTATAGACATTATAAAGACCATCATCCAGCCCATTGAGAATATAGTTTTTACATAGAAAATCAGAATGATTCCATGCCTCCGTCACGATGAAACGTTCGTTGTCCCGAGTCTCTTCTGGTAGAACAGGAACTTCCTCAGTAATAAATTTTTGCAAACTGAGGGTTGTTAAATAGAAGAACATTTTCTGTTGCCAGCGTTTAAAGTCTATCCCAGAAAACTTTCCGGGCTTCTCTGCCGCAACCATCGCAGGGACAGTTGTGGTGCGATTGGAAGAGGCGATAGTTTTTGCACCAGAACCAGTAGCGTTCTCGACAGTGATATCAGCCATTTTTCTGTTTGACAACAAAACAGAAGCAGAATCAATAAATAGAACGCACAAAGTAATAACGTCGATGAAGTTTTTATATTCTTCTAATCGAACACACAAAGTAATATTCTCGATGAAGTTTTTATATCTTCGAATCGAGTAGATTACTGGAGTAGAAAATCCGAGGATTTTAGTCTCCAACTAGAACAGAATATTAGATGAAACAGAAGTATTATTAAATTAAATTATTTAAGTTTGTGATTCCTGTTAATCAAAATTGTAATCTGGTGACATCAACTAAAGAACAGTGTGTTTATTTCGAGCCCCCAGAAAACTGTGTTTCCTTAAAGAATTTAATCCCCTCACAGTTGCCAAAGGTTTGGATTAATTCTTCCCAGGATAGAACGAAATTCTATTCTGCAATACCGGCAATGGAAATTATAGAATTTCAGCGAACTCAACGAATGGCAGTAATCACACGACACTTACTGATTTTTAGTTTTGAAAAGAATGCAGTATGAGGGGAAAGGAAATGTGCGTTTTTTCAGAGAGCAAAATTATTTTCAGTGTGTAAAAAAAATGAGGCGAAGCCTCTGAAAATTTTATAGCTTGTTATTTAATCTTGAACATGTATGAAAGTGCCTGTTCGGTGAAGGAGATGACCGTTGGTCATCGTTATGTCCATTGGAAAAATAAATCCGTTGGAAAAAATAATTCCGCGAATTTAATAAATTAAGTTAAATTTCGCGTGAATTAATTAATATCCGGATTGGAAATATTAAGTAACGAAAATGGAAATAAAATAAATTTGGTCCAAAAAGATTATCAATCAATGAGATCATTTGACCAAATCCAAATCTGAAGCCGAAGCCGAGCCGAGCGACGACGACGGCGCGAGGGGTGGTCCTCTTCTCAACCCTTTATGAGCTAGAGAATGTGTTGCTTAATATAAGCATACACATAACACTTTCAACCACCAATGTGGGAGAAGTGTTCACTTGAAAGGTTATGTTTTCAAACTTTTATTTCCCTCCACTTTGGTTTCCCTCCATTTCCCAATTCATACTTCACCTTTAAAGTCTCTCACTTAATGCATTTGCGGACTTTATACTTAACACTTATAAGCCAATCCAAACGGGCTCCTAGTCTTTCTAACTAGGGGTGTCCAAAGGAAACCGACAAATCTAATCAAGCCGAGAAAAAAACTTGACTAGTGGTTTGGTTTGACTTGGTTTGATTTTAAAAAGAAAAATTCGACCACTCTTGGCTTGGTTTAGTTTGGTTTTAACTTAAAAAAGTCAAACCGAATCAAACCAACCCGACATTACATGTATAAAATTTCAAAAATATTTACTTATAATGTAATTTATAAATATTTCTTAAAAATTTCATAGTTTTTTGTCTTTGCATAATATTTCAAGCATGAAATTAGAATTTTGAATGGTCCAATAAATTTTATAGCCCGTAGATATTAGTCAAAGAATGGGAAGCTAAGATGATGGATCTTAAAATGGAATATATTGATAATGACAATGATGATTCGAGGCCTCAAGTTCATAAAGCTCGGGCTGAACATGCTAGGTGGTTGAAATGCGAACAGTCCATTCTCAGACAAAGAGCAAATATCAAATGGTTAGAGGATGGAGACTCCAATACAAAATATTTTCATGTTGTTATTAATAAAAAGAGAAGGAAATCTACTATTTAAAGGATCCAATCAGAAGGTCAATGGATCACAGGGGAAGAACAGATTGCTAAAGAGGTTGTTGATTACTTCAATAAACTATTCTCTGATGATTAAGATATTGAATTTCACCACTTAGACTATATAAATCAAAGAGTTTATCAAGATGACAACAATATGCTGGAGGCTATTCCAAATGAAGATGAAATTAAAGATGTTGTGTTTGGACTCAATGTTGACAGCACTCCAGGACCAGATGATTTTGGAGGTGCTTTCTATCAAAGTTGTTGGGAAATCATCAAAAGTGAGTGGATTGAGGTGATTCAACAATTCTTTCAAGGGAAAGGTTTGACTAAATTCTATACCAGCTCTTGTCTTATTCTTTTGCCTAAAATTGATAATCCTGGCTCTTTTACTGATATGATACCTATTAATCTTAGTAATTGCTCTAACAAGATTATTTCCAAAATCATTAGTTCTAGCCTTAATAATATTTTGCCTAAAATTATCTTTGAGAATCAAACAGGTTTCCTTAGAGGTAGGTCTATTACTGAAAATGTTTTGCTTGTGCAGGAAATTATACATGATATTAGAAAGAATAATTTTGGAGGTAATACTGTCATTAAATTGGATATGACTAAGGCTTATGATAGGGTTAATTGGAAATTTCTACTTCATGCTCTTAAGAAATTTGGTTTCTCTGATAAATGGATTGATATGATTAGAAAATTAATCTCTAATGTCTGGTATTCTGTTATTATTAATGGTGTGAGAAAAGGATTTTTTTTTTCATTCTACTAGGGGGCTTAAGCAAGGTGACCCCCTATCCCCTTCCTTATTTATTCTTGGGCCAGAAGTCTTGACTATAATGCATAACCAACTGCCCCACATTCATCCATATAGGGGATTCAGTTTGCCCTATAATGGTCCATACATTACTCACCTTGCATATGCAGATGATGTTATTATTTTTACCTCTGGTGGTAAGAGGTCTCTAGAATTGGTTATGCATCAACTTCAAAACTATCAAAAGTGCTCTGGACAAAGGATCAATATCAGCAAAAGTTGCTTCATGGTAGAACCCAAGGCTGCCAACAACATCATTCACAGAATTAAAGAGGTAACTGGCTACAAATATTCTAACTTTCCTATTGCTTATTTGGGTTGTCCTTTATATGTAGGGAGACAGAGAATTGCTTATTATAGTGATATGATATCCAAACTGGTGAAACGGACTACAGGATGGCAAGGTAAACTTCTTTCCGTTGGGGGAAGAGCTACTTTAATCAGGCATATCTTACAATTCCAACCAATCTATCTTTTGTCTGCTTTAGAACCCCCTAAGACCGTTTTATTACAACTTGAAAGTTACACGACTAATTTATTTTGGGGTTCTAGTGAGGGTAAAAACAAATATCATTGGAGTTCATGGGACAACATGTGTTTTCCAAAAGAGGAAGGTGGTCTAGGCTTTAGAATTATTTTTTATGTTAGTAAGAGTTTAACGATGAAAAGATGGAGGCTTAAAACTTGTAAATCTCTGTGGGGTACTTTTATTTTAGCTAAATACTGTTCTACTCATCCAGTTGCTTCTACTATTCAGCCTGCCCATTCCCTTGCTTGGAAACAGTTGGTCAAGATAAGAAATCAAATGGAAGAACTTTTAATTTGGAAGATCAATAAGGGCAATAGTAATTTCTAGTGGGATAACTGGTGTGAAATGGGTGTTGTAGCTCAGATTATTCACAGATATGATTTTAATTATGACCAAATTGTTAGTGATGTTGTTACTAATTTAAATTGGGATGTAAATCACTTACAACTTCCTAAATATCTTTCTGAACACATCAACTCCATTGACGTAGGTAATCAGGATCTAATTGATACTCCTATTTGGATGCCTAACAGTAATGGTACTTTTTCTACTGCTTCTTCCTGGAGACATATTAGACAGAAAAATGAGGTTTCTTATTTCTTAAACAAGATCTGACATAAGCATTTACCTTTTAAAATGTCTTTGTAAATCACTTACAGCTTCCTAAATATCTTGCTGAACACATCAACTCCATTGACATAGGTAATCAGGATCTAATTGATACTCCTATTTGGATGCCTAACAGTAATGGTACCTTTTCTACTGCTTCTGCCTGGAGACATATTAGACAGAAAAATGAGGTTTCTTATTTCTTAAAGAAGATCTGGCATAAGCATTTACCTTTTAAAATGTCTTTCTTAATGTGGAGATTTTTGAAAAGAAACTTGCCTTTTAATGATACTATTGCTTCTAGATTTGGGACTGACAGTGATGCCATGTGTTTTTGTTGTCCTATTGATCAAAGAGATACTATGCACCACACTTTCATTGGTGGGAAAATTGCTGGACAAATGCGGAATTTCTTTGGAAATCCTATTGGAATTTCTGGGGAGGATATATCTATCAGGTGTATGCTTCAAAAGTGGTGAAATATCAAGCCAAAAGATTCACTTCATCAGACTATTCTACAAATTGCTCCTGTAGTAATTTGTTGGGATATTTGGAAAGCGAGATGCTCAGTCATATATGGAGGTAACAGATACTATACAAAACGGATTCAATATAAGATTCTTTCTCATCTAAAATGGGTCGTCTCCAAAGCAAAGAATACTACTGAATGGAGATCTAGGTGGGAAAATATGTATTAACAGGTTATGGGCCTTATTCCCAAGATTGAATGTATTGTGGTTAAATGGTTAAAGCACCCTGAAAATTGGGTGAAGATTAACACTGATGGAAGCAAGGATGCAACTGGTAGAGCTGGAATTGGAGGAATTTGTAGAGATCACAGAGGCCGCCCTATTCTATTAACAGACATAATTGGGAGAAGCCCTCCCCTTATTCCTCGGAATCGAGCGAAAGTCGGTATCTCACTTTCGAAAGAGAGTCTCGACGTGGTGTATTGGAATGATTATCATGGCCTTTGCTCGAAGGGTGGGTATGGATACTGGTAATATGGTTGAAGCCAAGGCTACTATAAATGGCCTGGAATGGTGTTATCAAAATGGGCATAGCAATGTAATCTTGGAATGTGATTCAAAGATTGTGGTTGAGATGATCAAATGCAACTACCATATCCCTTGGCAAATGAAGAGCATCATTACTCACATTCAAATTATATCAAGTACTATTGCTTGCGAGGTTCGACATTGCTATAGGGAAGCCAATCAAGTCGCAGATGCCTTCGCAAAATGGAGTATTACAAATGAGGATTTGAATATATTTGCATATGCGCATCTTCGATCGAGAGCCAATGGACCTTACAGACTTGATCTCATACAAATGGAGTCCCTTCGGCATAAACAGAGGAAGAATTCTTGTGTATAAAAATGGTCCAGTTGAGATTGCCTATCACACTAGATTTGTATATTTGCGCAAAACCTGGTGGTCGTCATCTTCTACTGTATATTTTAGCCATCCTTGGGATCCTTTGATGCTACATTTCGAGATCTGTTGCTTTATTTTTTGTGAGCAGTCATTGGCTGTAAACTAAAGCAGAGGGTTGAGCTTATGTTCCCCTTCGCTTTGTAACTCTTGATTTATTGATATAAAGGTTACGCCACCATAAGGCGATAATTTTTTTTTTTTAAAAGTAACTCAAATAAAAACCAACAACTATCAAATCAATACTAATTCTAGCAAAAGAAATTCAATTCTAACACTAGGAATGACAATAATGTTGGATATCTATTATAGTTTTACATTGGGTTGGACAGTGAAAATAAATAACTTAATTTTATTTTTTCTTTAATATTTAGTCATGTAATTAATACTTATTATTAGCAGTACTTATTTTAGCATGAATTAGCCGTATTTATTATAGCATGACTTAATGCTTTTATATTATGATCATTTTATTTTATGCGATTTCATTACTTTTTTTTGTTGAATATTTTAGTACAATGTCATCTCTCATCTCACATTTTGTGTTAGTTTCTTAAAAATATCTTAATTAGACAGTCGTATTTTACTAGAACTAAAGAAATATTTGAAGTACAAGTTATATATTTTGTATGAAGACTTTACCCGAAAAAAACCCGGAAAACCCAAAAAAACCGAGAAAACTCGAGGTTGAAAAACCCGACTTTTGTTGGTTTAGTTTGGTTTATAATTGAAAAACCCGATGCAATTGGTTTTGTTTGGTATTTAAAAAACCCAAACCAACCTGGTCCATGTACACCCGTATCTCTAACCATTTCATTTTAATTACGATCAGTTTGTAATTGGGGGCAGAAGATAGCCACATGGATTCAGCTAAATGCTAATCAAGAGGGAAGTATATATTTTGTAAACTTTCTTTAGGAATTAGGTGGTCAGGCTTATGAGTTCTTCACAAATTCGATTACAAAAATACGTTCTCTTGTTTGAGAATTTCATTTCTTCAAAACCCTAGGTACATAATCATATATTAAGGCAGAAAAGGAAAAGACAAAAAGAGTGCAAAAATTAAACAAGTCGAAATAGATAAGTAATAATCTAAATATAAATATTTCGATCTCTGATCTACATGAGTTACTACTAGATGAAATTTTAGAGTGTCACAGTTTTGTGACATATATCGCACTCAGTGGTTAACTTCGGTAGTTCTGAACTACTGATCATGCTTCAGAAATGTAATATCTATTATACTTAAATACATTAACTATGAGTGAATTAAGAATTGAAATGACTATACAAAATAATAGAATCTAATGCTGGTAATATCTCTCTGTCAATGCACAGTTGAACAAGGACTTCACAAGTTAGGAAGCAAAATACTACGAGTTCCAAAAGAAAAATCCCCCTCTCGTACAAATGTTTTAATACGCCCATTGAGCTGTAGTATTACGATTTATGAACGTATTTTTAAGTACACATTAGTTATTTTGTCAAAGAAAAAAATATTTCTTCTACAACTCCAATAAATTATATATTCATATGTTAAGCGTGTAATTGACCTTGCCTCCAAAAGAAAAATAAAAAGGAATCAAATATGGTTGGTGGATCGGCATCGGATTAGTGTATCAACTAAATAGCTGCAGTTAGTTCCACCGACATAATCTCACTAACAACTCTACCTCCGTCACAACGGAGCACATGACACGTATTGTCCGCTTTAGGTCAACATATATCACCGATTTGTGAATCGGGCTATACCATTATCAAATTCAAAAGCACGCATACCATGTGAATTTTCTGTTGTGCCTTATAAAGCTCTTCAGTTTTCTCTCTCATTCCGATGTGAGATTCGTCTAAGATGTCATGTGCACCTCTTCTTCAGAAGTTTGTCAGCCTAAAAATCTGTCAGTTCTTCTCTTTTTCTCCTTTGTCGGCCCACCCTCTGTCATGGACATTACATTTTGTTTCTTTCACTCCCTCAAAAAGGTCAGAATTAATGTTGATTAGCACATTAATGAATGAGCATTTCCCCCAAGTAAAACCATTCCTTTGTCTTAACTCGGGCTGAAAAGGTAGAGATAATATAGCATATTTAGTTAAATAATTGTCTCGTAACAAATGTGAAAGTAAAGCGTCAGCTAAATTGATAATGTGCTAACAAAGCAAAGAATGTTCACTGATGAACTTTGGAAGTACTTGTATCTGTTGGATTATTTGTTAATTTGGGTAGTGATGAAAATTGACCACATTACTGGGACCAAAATTTTCTGGGATCAAAAGGTACATAAGGTTTGCTTGAAATTTCATTATCAAAACAAATGGACAAAACTTGAAAAAATCAAGAAGAAAATTAATGGGTAAGGTGTACATGGGGCTTAATAAATAGACTTGCTGTCGGGATCGAAAAGAGCAGCCTACCATAATTGGTTTGAACATTTTCCCTTCATTAAATTCTGTTTGTGGATTCATGTATCTGGTCCCGGATTTCATACCTCTTTTGTCATTGTACGTGATCTTTTTCAACTGATACTGCTAAAAAATAGAATTTCCGATGGACGTCCTGTTAGAAAATTCGTTAGAATTTGATTAGTCGGTAACTTTTCCACTTCCACGAATTTCCTGACTGGTTCCATAGGAAACATTCATCGGAAATTACTGTTTTTAAGTAGTAGTATGAAGCTGAGTTTAAGAAAGGAAGAACAACTTTATAAATTTGTGGGTGTAATTGTGTAAACATGTCATGTTATTTGTGTAACTATAAAAATCATGTTATTTTGGGGTAAAATAGAATATTAAAGTTAAATCACTTTTAAATATAAAATTATGAAATGTCCTTAATAAACTCAAAACGAAATAGTGTCACATGTGGATGGAGTACTTAATAGGAGCAACATTTACGACGAGTAACGGCTTTACTCTCTGTCTCTCTCTTCTTTATCAACAATAACAATCTCAGTGTAATTCCATAAGTGGGGTCGGGGAGGGTAACATGTATATTGTCTTACCCCATGGCTACCTTTATGGGGGTAGAGAGACTGTTTCTGATTAACCCTCAACAACTCTCCTCTTTTTATCTGGACTTGAGATTTGTAATGTGAACGAGCTCACACGCCTTTATCCTTTGCCAAATTGTGAAACTGTGCTCAAAATGCAAGATTTCAGTTTGGTAACATTATTTTCTTTTTGTTTTTTATAAAGAAAAAATGAGACAAGAAATTAACGGAAGATGAATGTAATATTTAAAGTACAATATAATTATGTTAGATATTTTAGGCCATTATTAGGAGTATATTCGTATATCTAGTGCTAATTTACTTTGAATTTAGACATGGTTTTAAAAGTATTTGATTTAGATCATGGTCATACTTTATAATTCACCTTTGAGATTAAGTAGATTAAAACAAATTGAGTAGATAAGCAAATTAGACTAAATCATTCTGATGTATGTTGGGTCAATATGGATTGAAGGATAAGTTATAATCCAGCCAAATTGAAGTTCCAGAGGAATTACATTTTAATAGGCTAAAGTAGGGATGTGCACAGTTCGGATATATCCGAGAATCTGAACCGATCCAAGCTATTCGGATGGTCAGATTTCGGATTTTGGATATTTGGTCTTGATATGCGTAATGTTTTTTCTTAAAATTCGGATATACAAATCAGATATGGGTTGGTACAATTTTAACCAATCCGATCCGAAATCCGAAATATATGGATACATATAAAAGGCTACACTTCTATTTTTGGTTATTAGACATTAGTTTGAGATTTCAGTTTACTTTGTTGATGAATACAATTTATTTGTTGATAATTTTGTTTAATGAACTTCATTATATACTGGTTGAAGAAGATTATGAATTAGGTGTTGGGATGTTGGTGTGCTAAAGCAACGCTATAAACATCTTAATAAGGCATACAATTCTATCCAAAAATCTGAAATATTTACTCGAACCAAACATCAAAAGTCCGATCCGATCCGAGGTTAATTTGAATTGGATTCGGATTGCATTTTACAAAATCTGAAATCCGAAATGTGCTAAATTCAATCCCATCCAACCGATGAACAAACCTAGGCTAAAGTGACACTCATATGTCATGAAATAAGTGAGTCCAGTCAAGTTTCACGAATTGGAATGTGCTAAATCTAGTAAATGAGTTCGAATTGACACGGCCAATGTTTGGTGGATTAATAAGATTGTCATGAAATAGGTGAGTCCAGTCAAGTTTCACGAATTGGAATGTGCTAAATTTAGTAAATGAGTTCAAATCAACAAGGCCAATGTTTGTTGGATTAATGAGATTGTCATGAAATAGGTGAGTCCTGTCAAGTTTCACGAATTGGAATGTGCTAAATTTAGTAAATGAGTTCAAATCGACAAGGCCAATGTTTGTTGGATTGATAAGATTGGGTCATGTCATAAACCAACTTGTTCAACCCAAGTTTCATATTGAATCAAACCAAATCGAACTGGATGTATACTCCTACAGGATTTATGGCTAGTGTGACGTGATACGAGGCACTACTGCCTTCAAATCCTCAATCTGACTAGTGACTTTGTTGACAACTTAAATACAATGATAGATATGATGAAAAATATAAAGAGGGAAGAAAAATGAGAAGGGTGAGAGCCTGAACGGAACAATAAATTGTCTTAGTGATGCATGAAATAAGCATTCAACTTACTAGTCATCATGTAAATGAGGCGTTTAGTAGCACCAAAAGGGACACTGTTGAGATTAACTTTCGTATTTTTCCTCTTTTAGTTAACGTTACAGCTTACAAACTGAAAATACTTTCGAAGTACATTTTCGAGCCAAACTTAGGTTGAAAGAAAAAAAAAAGAGAAACGTAATATATTGTTAAATTCATAGGATCCTTCTCCACCCATTCGCTTGAATTGTTTGAAAAAAGAGAATTATGGCTTCTAGGAATCTTTTTTTCCCTTCTTCACAGGTCACTCAGTTGGGAACTTTATTAAAATTTAGTTTTGTTTTCGTGGTGCGACGTGTTGCTAAATTTTAAAATGTGATCATTTATGATATTTTAGTATATCAAATTCAAAGGGCAGGAGCTTCCACAATTCATTAGAGACTAAACCAATTCGGATACCAAACTAAAATAAGCCCAATCCAATGAACCTGGCAATTGTGGCCGTGACAATTGACCCGACAATAATTTGACAATCAGTAAAGCGCAAACGAAACAAGACTAGATTATAGATTGGGAATAGGTTAAAAAATGCATGGTTTATCCTTTAAATGGGTCTGGTCTTTAATTTTTGTCCTTCAAATGAACTGGTCTTTAATTTTTATCCTTCAAAATCGAAATTATGCCTAGCAGGGGCATACATTCATTAAGGGATCCGGCATAACTTATGACATATTATGATGCGAAATATAAACTTATGTCGCCCGAAAAAGTTGTTTGTCTTGAGGACAAAAATTAAAGACCAGCACAAAATAGGGACAAAAGTGCAAATGACCATTACTATTGGAGGCGTTAGGCAACCCATACTCATTAATGGATTTGATATATTTGAGTGTTATAAAATCAAATCAATGAAATGTTTTATAGTTGTAAAACAATTTTGTTTGCCAGAGGAGCCAACATAACTGCACATTTGTAGTAGAATTACTAAAAGAATATGAGTGAATGTCCTTAACTAGCACTTTACTAGCTTGACAACTCTGAACAAGGTCGAAATTCATTTCTCTTTGAGTGAAAGAAATCAGAAATCAAATAAAATTTGAAGGGTCATCAAGTTTTGAGGCGATTATTTATCTTTTGTTCTTCTTTTTAATATTCCTCAACTTTTCCGGCACCCTATATTGATGGATGGCTAACAAGTTGTTGTATACATCATCGTATTTGATAATTTTGAGTATCGTGTGTGTATGTAGCCTATTGTGACTTGTCATTTATTTTTTAAATTTTTTTGGAGGGATAACTATAAGATATTACCGCAGCAAACATTAGTCAAAATGTATAGATGGCCAAACGCTGCCTATATTACATTACGTATTTTCACCAGCATAAGGAAACTATAAACAACAATCAACCTAGTTTGTTCAACTTCTTTTTCCACAAGTACAAACAAACCAATATCTATACTTGAAATCCTTCCATTTCCTTGCTTAATTTTCTGCTAGATCAATTCTCAACTCCCAAAAAAAAAAAAAATGGCTTCCCCATGTACTACTTACCATCCAAGTCCTGGCAGCCCTGAAGATGACTCAATGGTACTTTTCTCAACTTCAACTTCATGTTCACCAGCCAAAGAATCCACTAGAACTCATTCTAATTCTTCTTCCTTTAATTCATCATCACCACCACCACCACCACGACCATCTTCAAATAAAACTTATGAACTAAGAATTCGAAATCTCTCCTATACCATTTCCCTGAATTCATCGCCCTTTTCTTCCTTACTGAAGAAGAGTACTAAGCCAAAAATAAGCATACTCAAATCAGTCTCTTTTGTGGCTGGATGTTCGGAGATTTTAGCAATCGTTGGACCAAGTGGCACGGGCAAGTCAACGTTGCTACGTGTGATATCAGGCAGGGTAAGTAACAAAGAGTTTGATCCAAAGAGTATTTATCTAAACGACCATGCAATTACTAGTCCTGCACAATTGAGAAACATATGTGGTTATGTTGCTCAAGAGGACAACTTGCTTCCTCTATTAACAGTGAAGGAAACATTAATGTTCAGTGCCAAGTTTAGGCTAAGAGGGATGAGTCCAAAAGAGAGAGAAGAAAGAGTTGAAAACTTGATGCAAGAACTTGGCCTTGATCATGTAGCTGACAACTTTGTTGGAGATGAAGAGAACAGAGGAATTTCAGGTGGTGAAAGAAAAAGGGTGTCAATTGGAGTTGACATGATTCATGATCCTCCTATATTACTCCTAGATGAGCCAACTTCAGGACTAGATAGTAGTTCAGCACTTCAAGTAATGGAATTGCTCTCATCCATGGCAAAAGCAAAACAAAGAACCATAATTTTATCTATCCATCAGCCTAGCTATAGAATTCTTCAGTACATTTCTAATCTCTTGATCCTTTCTCATGGATCAGTTGTTCATTATGGTTCTCTTGAATCATTAGAGGAAAATATAACCAGGATGGGATATGAAATACCTATTCAGCTCAACCCTCTTGAATTCGCCATGGAAATTATATCCGTGTTGGAAAACCAGGAAACACGTCCCAATTATCAGTCATGTTCCTATTTGAGATGGGAAGAGGCTATAATTCAAGATGAAGCTAATAAACAAGCTATCGATCAAGCAAAACCTGGTACAATTTCGAATCCACGTTGCTCAAGTTTATTCGAAATAGCAGTGTTATGTTCAAGATTCTGGAAGATTATTTACAGGACAAAACAGCTTTTCTTGGCAAGAACGATGCAAGCTCTAGTGGGAGGATTTGGACTAGGGAGTGTGTATATAAAAATGAGGCATGATGAAGGTGCAGTTACAGAAAGATTAGGCCTTTTTGCGTTTAGCCTTAGTTTTCTTCTTTCTTCCACAGTTGAAGCACTTCCAATTTATCTTCAAGAAAGGCGTGTGATCATGAAAGAAGCCTCAAGAGGAGCGTATAAAACCTCTTCTTACATGATCGCAAACACCATAGTCTTTCTCCCATTTCTCTTTGCAGTGGCAATTCTTTTTGCTGTCCCGGTTTACTGGATAGTCGGGCTGAATCCTTCGATTGCAGCATTCGTGTTCTTCACTTTCGTGGTTTGGGTGATCGTGTTGATGGCTAGCTCTTTGGTTCTGTTTCTGAGTGCAATTTCCCCTGATTTTATTTCAGGGAATTCACTGATTTGCACTGTTCTTGGGGCTTTCTTTCTATTCTCAGGCTATTTTATTCCAAAGCAATGCATACCAAAGTATTGGCTTTTCATGTACTATGTCTCGTTATATAGGTACCCGTTGGATGCTTTGCTCACAAATGAATACTGGAGCTTGAGAAACAAATGTTTCTCTTGGAATGAAAATCACTCAGAATGTTTGCTTACAGGATATGATGTATTGAAGAACAGAGGACTTGACAAGGATACTAGGTGGATGAATGTTGGAATTATGCTCGCCTTCTTTGTGTTTTATAGGGTGATTTGTTGGATTATTCTTGCAAGAAAAGTGTCAAAGACAACAATTTGAAAGATTCTAACATGTTGGAGATCAGAAAAAACACATTGTTGAAGATTGAAGACCAAGTATCTCATGTTTATACGCACAATAGATCTATGTTGCTCAAACTATTCATAAATGTCATCGTGTGTGTGCCAGATCCTCCAAAATAGTGCATTTTTTACAGATTCAACACATATGTGGCAACATTTTTGAAAAGTCCGAGAAACATAGCAATAGATTAGCTTATTGGAGTGAAATTGGAGAAATCTTTTGACGTGTGATTCTTTTGTAGTTCACTTCCTTTTAATCTTGTCGTCATGTACTCTTAGCCTAAAATCTTTATGAATCTTGTTTTTTTTTTTTGTTTTATACTCCTTTTGTTCTAATTTATATGACTATTTTACCCTTTTGAGATGTTTCGAAATATTTGACACCATTCTATTTTCGTATTTTCAAGAATTTGAATTCGTTAAATTATTTACACTTTAACATTAATCGTCTCTTCCATCATTACTGATATATATTACATAAGTCATTAATATCTTAAATTGTGTATCTAGTGAAACACTATCGCATAAAATAGAACAGATGAAGTATGATATCATTCTTTTTAGATCACATGTTTCCTATTTGGTTTTTACATGACTGACAAACACGACAAGCAACTACAAATGGGTTGGACAACATCAGTGAGATATCTTATTAAACCGAGTGCAGTCTAAAGCAAGCCCAATCCATACATGATTTGCCAAGAGATATACAAGCAGAGTCTAACTTGGGCCCAGCCTACCTATTTCTCACCAATATTGATGAGGCCGTGATAGAAATGTTCAAGAAACTTTTGTTCATCAAACTTTTATGTGTTGATTCCGCATTTTTTGGGCAAACTAAGTTGTATAAAAATAGGGATAACTTGGGTTGGTGATCCAACCTACCAGTGCTAAGACTTAAAAGTATAAAAGAGCTTAGACGATGAACATACTTTGTTAATTATTTTTTCAATATCAACAATGAATGAATCAATGATGCAAAACGGAGAAATTACATATGTGATTCCATGTAATATCAAGTTATCTCCAATTTCCACTAAAAAGACCATCCTAAGTAGCCTCAGATAGAAATTGAACACTATAGCTCTGAATGACAACGGATGAAAAGTTCAAAACTGAGTAAGCAAAAAGACTTGTGGTCCAGAACCTACAAACAAAAAATTGTGGCTCCGCCTCTGAAACAGATTAATCCAAGTGCAGACTGTTTACAAAATTATAGTTGCTAAATTCGAAATAATAAGGCTGATACCTCTATGCCCCATTTGGCTGGACAAAAGGATTGGATATCTCATCTGTACCATCTTCTGGAGCCACAAGCATTACTGCACTACCCTTGCACACTATTAAGCCAAGACGTCGTGTCTCATCGGTACTCCTCAGGGGATCATCGGAATCTCTAAGGTGCTCTATGGCTTCATCCAACACAACATTTAACAGCTGATCATAGCCTTTTAGTGTTCCTACCACTTGTCTTCCACCAGTAAGCTTGACTTCCACAGCCTTGTCAATAAATTTTGACAAATCTAAAGCTGATTCTTTTCTGCCAGACATTCTTCTGTAGACCTAAGAAATAAACAAGCAATTCATTCAGTAAAATAGTTATAAACAAAATTACCTAAATATGGAGCAACATATGCCCGACTCTTATTACAACAACAACATACTCAGTGTAATCTCACGAGTGGGGTCTGGGGAGGGTAAGATATATGCAAACCTTACTCCTATCTTTGTGAGGCGGGGAGATTGTTTTCGATAGACTCTCAGCTCAAAAGAAAAGATTTGACACATGATTGTAACAAAAGGGGCAGCGAATAACAAGATACAAAATAAATGCAACAACAAATATTAATAAAAGAAAAAAAATAAAAGGATGCCCGGCCTTATTATGTCAAAAATAAAATAAAATTGGGGCCCTTCATATTGAATGGTCTAAGAATTATAACAGCCACATGTAGGTATATTCTCTCTCCGTTTTTTTGTCGAACACTTGAAGGTTGTCTTATTCATCTTTTTCATTAATAAAACACAAACTTTAATATTATAAGAACAATGAATATTTTAAAAACCTTTGTCCATTACCTAACGCTAGGAAATACTATAAATATTTGTGAAAATTCTGCTAGGATTCAAGTGCCCTAATTGAATTTTATGGCAATTGGCAGTGAAAGGACCAAGAAGATCACTTGAGATCCCTAAGACAAGACGCAAAGACCATATTCATAAGCGACATTGCCGCTTCATTCATTGTACTAAAACAAACTTTAATAAACGAATAAATATTAAGCAAGTTTTTTGGTGATGAAAGAAATGATGTTGGTATGATCACAATAATCTTTTGCACGTAATAAATAATATATATAAAAAAGTAAATATTAATTTAATACAAATCGGTGCTTACCTCTTAAGCGTGAAAACACTCACAAAAATAAGTTTTTTTTTATTATTATTATGTGGCCTAGGAAATCGTCAAACTCAAGCTTGTATGGACAAACAATTTTCCAAGAACTTCTCTTTCCAGTTGGAGAGACCCAAATATATATGTGTGTGTGTATACTAGTAATTTGTATTTGCTTTCCAAGACGAATTAGGTTTTATATTTCTTTCCAATCAAATAACAACGTCTAGTCCTAAGTTAACTCGGGCATAACCCAAAAACTCTATGCATGTTTACTACTTCATGTGGATTTAGCCGCTTCAGCTCTTTGAAAGCCAAGTTCCTAAGAGTTTATGACTTGCTTCCTGTTGAAATATTGCAGTTCTATATTTGGAAAGGATGGTGGAAACAGAGAATTAAGAAGTTACGTGCATTGTTTTGTCTAGACTTTTATAGCCGTACTCGTTGTAATTGCACTCCTCAATAGATTTTGACTTCAACCTTAAATATTTATTTAACTCCATATATTAAGTAGGGGTTTCGCCATGAAAATCAAATATTTTTCATTTTATTTGAAATTTTGGAGTTGGAGTTGTGTTTGGTTATAGTTTTTGCAAGGAATATTTGGTTGTTTGAATGTATTAAAAGTGAAAAAAGTGAAAACAAGGTTTTGGTTGTTTTCCAAATGAAATTGTATTTGAAATTTTCTTGGCCAAAAGCTAATTTTCAAATAAAGTGAAATAATTTTTCAAAAAAAAGTGAAAAAATTTCATGACCAAACGGGCGTACTAATCAATTTACTAATTAAATAAATTCCTTTACACTTCTCCTTTAACTTATGTCAGATACAAATCCACCTACAACATGTTAGGTTTACATACCAAAATTTATAAGTTTTCATAAAGAAATATCGTCAATCTCTATGAATTCTATCAACTACTTATTATGTCACAAATTGATTATGGTCATAATCCAATTTTGTTAGGCATATTGATACATAAAGAATCTACCTGGTAGTAATAAATTAATTCAATAAACAATATTACAATGTTCATAAATCATAATATTGTATCAAGTTTGAAAGTACAAATACATTCAATGAATCGAACTAGAGAATCTATTTTAATTATATATTTAGTATAAAAACATTTATCTCTATTGTCATGTTCAAGATATTCATAATTTACTAGCTCAAGAAGTTGGGAATTAAACCACTTTCATAATCAAGATAAATTACATTAATCTTGTTTTTTGATCCTACTGATGGTGTCCAACCTCCATCTAGATGTGAGCTCAAACTTTATATATAACTTACCAGAACTGATGATTTAAATTTTTATGTATAAGCTAAGCAACTCTACACATTAAATCAACAGCAATATAAATAAAGAGACACACACAAACCAATAATCTATTTAATGCAAATCTTTATTAAATCAAATAAAAAATTATATTAGAATAAATATTATATAAATCTATATGCATGATTAAAAATATATATTTTAATAATTGATTTATGGCTTAAAGGGAAAATGACGGGATGCGACACATGTCGTAAGAAGTGTCGAGGTGTGGTGGTTAGCTTGTGATATCTCGACATCCAATCAGAGATTTCGAGTTCAAACGCTAAAAGTGATTTATTTATTTTTTTATAATAAGAATGCTTTATCCTCTTAATTAATGGGCTATCCAATGCGAATTCAAATTAATTAGACCAATAAATTACAAATACGAAATGACTAAAGAAAAGACACTTTCTTATTCTCATTCAATAATGGTAGGTCTTTGTCCATCAATAATTCATACTTTCAATTCCGGTAACCTTTTCAACCTGAGATACTCATTAAGTACGATAATGTTGTGGCCTTTGGGGACAAACAATGCCTTAAAAATATTTATGTTCAACAGGTAGTTGGGAATCTATGTACATATTTCTTTTTGCACGTTTCCCTTTATGATTAATGTCAATATTTACAAATACATACGTTAAGTGTCGACCAACAAATTCATTTTCAGGTTTTTGGATGATAAAGACCAAAAAAGAAAAGGTTTTTGGATGATAAGACGTACAGGTAGATTGTAGAGATCGTCTTTAATGTTCTCTACGAAATTGGTAATAAAAGAACACTCACGCAAGATAAAGGCAGAAACTAGCAGAGAAAGTAAGAATATGATATTTAGAAGATTAATCTATTTACTCAATAAGTTTTATTTAAACAATGTCATTCTTGAAAAACCGGAAGAGTAAAATGTGGAGTTTCTTGTTTTAGCATATATATACTCTATATTATACTATCTTAATCAAGCTTATCTTTGTATACGGTAAAAATCGGATACCCGTTAAACCGGTGGGACCAGGAACCGAAAGAAGAAGGGGACAAGAACATGCACGAGGACTTTCATTCTGAACTGGAGGAAAGCTTGGACCGGAGCCAAGGAAGGGCATCATTTGACCTGGTTTCTTCATGGACGAGTTGGTCGTTGCCGTTGGTCCATTTGGTCGTAACCGTTAGTCCATTTATTCGTTGTCGTTGGTTCGGGAGATCCGTTGCGCGATTGCCACGCGTCGATAACGTCCTGCCATGCTCAACTGCCAATCGTACGGGTGTCAGACCGTACGGGCAACCTAATCCAAGTTAGAGTTTTTTTTTATTTTTAGTTTTCTCTTATTGTATGGAGCATATGAGGCAACACTATAAATAAGGGCCTTTGCCCACTTTTAAGGGGTTGGCTCCCTCATATCAAGAACTCTTGTAATAGCAAAAATTATATAAACTCTCTCTCAAATATCTGATTTCGGTCCACTTTTGCGTTCATCTCTTAAATTTATTCAATCAAGCAACACTCACATATTAACAAATACACAAATCTATAGCAAACCACCGATTATCGATTGCTTCTTCATAGTATATTCATATATTTCTCTTCTCTATCAACTAAATTCAAGGCATAACCACATATCCTATACCTCACTCACAAATTTAATTGATTATCCAAATTCGGGGTAAACAGTTTGGCGCCCACCGTGGGGCTAGGATAATAGTGGTCTTTTATCTTGATCTCTACCTTACCCATCAAAATCGAAAACATCTTCTGTTCGTCACAGAAAAAACGGACTAAATGGCTGACAGTGGGCAATCTGGTCACGTCAACAACAACGAGATCGTGGCCGAAAACGAAGGCAGCGGTCCACGAGGACTACCAAACCCCGCTGATCCTAACCCCGTTAAATCGACGGAGGGCCTCAACCACCAAAACACCGCGGACCAGGAGAATGCCGCCCAACCGGCTACCGACCCTTTAAATACACACAATTCGATTACTTTGTCCCGGACTCAGGGCCGGAAAGAACCGGATACCCCGAATGATAATGTTGACTTACGTTTAATCTTTGAAATGTTGCAGGAACAGAGAGCGGCGATTGCCGAACAGGGAATCGCAATAGCCCGGTTGAAAAACGGAAGGGATAAAACGACCTCAGAGGAGGCAGAGGATGTTGCTGAACCCAGAAGAGATGAGGCACGGATGGTTGAGAGCGATGGGTCCGGAGCTGGGTCCTCCACCGAGGTTCTGAGAATGCTCGAAACGTTGGCAAAACGGGTAGACTCAACTGAGAAGAGGGTGGAAACATACAACTCTCGGGTAGACCAAATCCTGGGGGCTCCGCCTTTACTGAAAGGGTCGGATTCGAAGAGGTACATCCAAAGGCCTTTTCCTCCGAGTGCAGCTCCAAAACTAATCCCGAAGAGGTTCAAGATGTCGGATATCCAGAAATATGATGGCACAACGGACCCACACGAACACGTGACCTCATACACATGCGCTATAAAAGGCAATGATATAAAGGACGACGAAATTGAATCGGTATTGTTGGAAAAGTTCGGGGAAACTCTGTCAAAAGGAGCATTAACATGGTACGACCATCTGCCCGAGCATTCGATCACCTCTTTCGAAATGCTCGCCGATGCCTTCATCAAAGCTCACGTCGGTGCCAAAAAGGTGCAGGCCCGTAAGGCCGATATTTTCCGTATAGCCCAAAGAGACGACGAGATACTGCGTGAATTCGTCAACCGATTCTAAAGGGAACGGATGGAACTCCCCCCGGTTCCAGAAGAATGGGCTGCACAAGCTTTCACAAAGGGGCTCAATGTTCAGAGCTCAACGGCTTCATTCAAATTAAAGGAAAGCTTGCTAGAGTACGAGGCTATGACATGGGATGATGTCCATAACCGATACGAGTCGAAGATTCGAGTGGAGGATGATCAATTCGAACTCCCCTCGGGGCCGATAAATGTGAATAAAAGTTTTGAGAGACCAAGGAAAGGTTACGAAATGAAGGCCGAATCGTCGAGGGAAAGGTATCGGCCATACTCCCATTCGGAGAAGCCAAGCTTTAGGTCGGAGAAATCAAGGGTTAGCCCAAGCCATTTCTCCGGTCGGGGTAATAAACGGGTCGAGTGCCCGTCGAACAGTCGGGGTCTCTCATTCAAGAGCGATGCCGGAAGCTCTGCCGGCAACAAGGATTTACCAAAGATATTGGAGTACAACTTCAACATCAGTACCTCGGGCCTCGTCTCGGCCATTGGCCGTGTCCCGGATGTAAGATGGCCAAGATCTCTAAGGTCGGATCCGGGCCAACGGGACCCGAGTATGGTGTGTGAATACCATGGAACCCATGGTCACAGAACCGAGGATTGTCGCCAGCTAAGAGAGGAGGTAGCCCGGTTACTGAATAATGGTCATCTCCGAGAATTGCTGAGTGAACGAGCCAAAAATCAGTACAAGGAAAGGGAGGCTCATCGAAGGGCCGAGCCAGTAGAACCCCAGCATGTAATCAACATGATAGTTGGGGGCACCGATGCCCCTCGAGAGCCGGTGATGAAACGGGCTAAGGTTTATGTTGTTCGCGAAAAGCGCAGCCGGGATTATTTACCCGAGGGTTCCATCTCTTTCAGCAACGAGAATGCAGAAGGCATCATTCAACCGCACAATGATGCATTGGTAATTTCTGTACTTATCTTTAAAACTCAGGTTAAACGTATTTTGATTGACCCAGGTAGCTCAGCCAACATCATCCGGTGGAGAGTGGTCGAGCAGCTAGGGCTGCTCAATCAGATCGTACCGGTAGCCCGAGTACTCAGCGGGTTCAACATGGCGAGCGAAACCACAAAGGGGGAGATCTCGTTGCCAGTGAACATCGATGGCACTATCCAGGAAACGGTGTTCTATGTATTCGAAAGAGACATGAAGTATAATGCATTGTTGGGTAGACTTTGGATACATAGCATGAGGGTCGTGCCCTCAACATTGCATCAGCTGCTAAAATTCCCAACCCCGGAAGGGATAAAAACAATCCAAGGTAAACAACCCGCTACAAGGGAGATGTTCGCGGTCGAGGAAGCTAACCCCAAAAAATTGGTTCACGAGGAAGCGGATCTAACCGGAGGAACGAACACCAAATAGCAATCAAAACACACGGGTTTGGACCCGGGGTATGAAGAGGACGATTTTGATGTACCCAGATCATTCGTCATGCCGGATGACTCGGATGCAACCAAGTCGACAGTAGAGGAGCTGGAGCAGATCATCTTGTTCGAATCCCTACCGGACAGAAAGGTATACCTGGACACGGGGTTAACCCCGGAGCTCAGGAACAAGTTAATTGAATTTCTTCGAGTTAACGCAGATTGCTTCGCATTGTCCCATATATATATGACAGGTATATCACCGGAAGTAGCAACTCACAAGCTCAGCTTAGACGGGAAGTTTCCCCCGGTGAAGCAGAAGAGAAGGCCCATGGCGGAAGCAAAACACGCCTTCGTTAAAGACGAGGTAACAAAGCTTTTAAAAATAGGTTCTATCCGGGAGGTAAAGTACCCGGACTGGCTAGCTAACGTGGTAGTGGTGCCCAAGAAAGGTAATAAATTTTGAATGTGTGTTGATTACAAGGATTTAAATAAAGCATGCCCGAAGGATTCATTCCCGTTGTCTCACATCGATAGAATGATCGATGCGACGGCCGGGCAAGAGATGTTAAGTTTTCTCGATGCCTACTCCGGGTATAACCAGATTCGGATGCACCCGGAGGATCAAGAGAAAACATCCTTCATCACCCGATATGAGACTTACTGTTATAATGTCATGCCTTTTGGACTAAAAAATGCCGGTGCAACTTACCAACGCCTAGTTAATAAGATGTTCGAAGAACAAATCGGGAAAACAATAGAAGTTTATATTGACGACATGGTGGTCAAGTCCCTGGAAACAGAGGACCATTTAAAACATTTGCAGGAAACCTTCGACGTGCTCCGCAAGTATAACATGAAGCTCAACCCGGAAAAATATGCCTTCGGGGTAAGGTCCGGCAAATTTCTGGGTTTCATGGTGTCAACCCGGACAAGATCAAGGTCATCGAGGATATCGAGGTGGTGAATAACGTTAAAGGAGTACAGAGGCTCACCGGAAGGATAGCGGCGTTGAGTCGTTTCATATCGAGGTCCTCGGACAAGAGTCATCGTTTCTTCTCCTTACTAAGGAGAAGAACGACTTCGTTTGGACACCGGAGTGCCAAAGAGCTTTACAAGAATTGAAGAGATACTTGTCTAGCCCCCCGCTGTTGCACACACCAAAGGCGGATAAGCCGTTTTTTCTCTACCTTGCTGTCTCCGAGGTGGCGGTAAGTGGCGTTCTGGTCCGAGAAGAATCAGGTACGCAATTCCCTATCTATTACGAAAGTAGAACTTTGGGGGATGCGGAGACCCGTTATCCCCACTTGGAAAAATTAGCATTGGCTCTAGTAAGTGCTTCTAGAAAGCTCAAGCCCCACTTTCAATGCCATCCAATTTGTGTAGTAACTACTTACCCCCTGAAAAACATCATGCATAAACCAGAATTATCGGGTAGACTAACTAAGTGGGCCGTCGAAATTAGTGGATATGATATCGAGTACAAACCTCGAACGACCATCAAGTCCCAGATCTTGGCCGATTTTGTAGCAGATTTCACCCCGGCTATGGTCCCCGAGGTTGAGAAAGAGCTTCTGCTAACCTCGGGGAAAGCCTCGGGTATTTGGTCGCTACATACGGACGGAGCCTCGAACCTCAAAGGTTTCGGGATAGGAATCGTCCTTAGAACCCCGGCCGGGGACGCCGTTCGACAGTCTATTAGAACTGCTAAATTGACTAACAATGAAGCCGAGTATGAGGTAATGATTGCAGGTTTGGAATTGGCCCGAAGTATGGGGGCCGAAATAATCGAGGCAAAGTGTGATTCGCTCTTGGTCGTAAACCAGGTGAACGACATCTTCGAGGTCAAGGACGAACGGATACAAAGGTATCTTGAAAAAATCCAAGTGATACTACATCGGTTTAAAGAATGGACCACGCAGCATATACCGAGGGAGCAGAACAGCGAAGCCGATGCATTGGCAAATTTGGTATCCTCGGTCGAAGGGGAAGAAATCAACCCCGGGAATACGATGCACTTGTTGAACACGGCAATAGAAAACGGACATGCCGAAATAAACACAATGGGTTTAACTTGGGATTGGCGCAACAAGTACATCGACTACTTGCGTGATGCAAAGCTCCCGAATGACCCAAAAGAATCACGGTCATTAAAGACCAAAGCTGCGCGTTTCTGCTTGGTAGACAGCCAATTGTATCGACGATCTTTCTTCGGCCCCCTGGCTAGGTGTTTGGCTCCCAGAGAGACGGAGTATGTGTTGAGAGAGGTACACGAAGGAACCTGTGGCAACCACTCCGGTGCTGAAGCTCTGGTCCGAAAGATCATCAGGGTCGGTTATTACTGGAATCAGATGGACGAAGACTCGAAAAATTTCGTCCGGAAATGTGACGGGTGTCAAAGACATGCTCTGATGATTCACCAGCTCGGGGATTTGCTGCATTCGGTGGTGTCACCTTGGCCTTTCATGAAGTGGGGAATGGACATTGTCGGTACATTACCATGGGCACCAGGTAAAGCCCGTTTCATTCTGTTTATGACTGATTATTTCTCTAAGTGGGTTGAAGCGCAGGCCTTTGAAAAGATCAGAGAGAAGGAAGTCATTGACTTCATATGGGACCACATCATCTGTCGCTTCGGCGTCCCTGCTGAGATAACCTGTGATAACGGACCCCAGTTCGTGGGTGGCAAAGTCAATGATTTTCTCGAGGGATTGAAGATCAAGAAAATTGTATCAACCCCGTATCACCCGTGTGCAAACGGACAGGCGGAATCCACGAACAAGACAATAATCCAAAATCTGAGGAAAAAACTTAAAGCGTCAAAGCATCACTGGAGGGAAATATTACCGGAGGTGTTGTGGGCATACAGAACCACATCAAAATCAAGTACGGGAGAAACTCTTTTCTCGTTGGTCTACGGGGCTGAAGCCCTTATTCCCGTAGAAGTTGGTGAACCCACTCTCCGGTTCAGCTATACTACCGGGGAGTCAAACGAGGAGGCCATGGCCGTAAAAATCGACCTCACGGATGAGCTTCGCGAAAATGCGTTAGTCCGTATTGCAGCCCAGAAGCAGAGAATGGAAAGGTACTACAACTGAAGAGTCAATTTTCGGCATTTCCAAGTTGGGGACTTGGTACTTCGAAAAGTTACCTTGAACACCAAGAATCCCAATGAAGGAAAACTGGGTCCGAACTGGGAAGGTCCGTATAAGATAACCGGGATAACGGGCAAAGGATCGTATCAGTTGGAGTCCATGGACGGGCAACGGTTGCGCAACAATTGGAACGTGGCTCATCTGAAAAGATACTACTGCTAAGGTATGAACTCCCCATGTTTTCAACCTTTCACTTTTTGCAGAAAAATCGAGAGCCGGATAAAGTTAGAATTTAGGCCTGAAAACACGTGTTGCACTCTTTTTCTTAGTGCGGTTTTGTCCCAAAATGGGTTTTCCGACAAGGTTTTTAATGAGGCAACAAGTACAACGTGTTACGAAGACAGACGCCCGAAAACTCGGGGTCACACCCAACGAGTGGGGACTTAATAACACTCACCCGATCTTGCAGCTCGAATAAGAGCTAGGGGACTATCACACCCACTCCAAAGTTTACCCCGGTTAGCTGAAACCGGAGGCCGCCCTCAACAAAATAAAATTGGACCTTCAATATTAGGTTCCGATGTAAGGACCAAACGATCAAAACGAATCGTGTCCACATAACATTTGCTACGGCAAAACCAAGAACCGGATCTTCTGCATTAGGTTCCGATGTAAGGACCAAACGATCAGAATGAATCATGTCCATTTAGTATTTGCTACGGCAAAAGCGGAAGGGAAAAATTCATTCTCATGTACATAAACACTTGCAATGCAAAAATTATCGAAAGTTTGGATAAAAGATATCTCGGATGTCTTCCTGTTAAAACAGTTCACCCCGGTGATAACCGCCGTATTTCGGCACTATTTCATTGATACTCCCTGTACCGGGCACTACGGTCAAAATTCGACAAAGGCAACAAGGTCATAGCGAACCGAGCCAAAATTGTTAACTCCACAAATGGGGACTTTTACATCAAAATCCGGCTAAGGCTGAGACTCAGGTGTCCGAAATATACCGGCCCTAAAAATAGCCGAAAATACCGGCCCTAACAACGCCCGTCGTGATTCGGAGACGTCCAAATTCACAAAAGCGTAAGATAAGTCCCATGGGCAAACACTCCATAAAATTCCCGGACGACATATACCAGAGGAGGAGAAAAGTCGATAAATAGGCACAGTTAGAAATAGTGACTCCTAAAAAACGAACCGACAATTCGGGCAGAAATCATAACAAACATTCATTCGAAGAAAAGAATCAAGGAAAATGCATGTTCTATTTATACAAAGGATTTTACATCGGAGCCCACTACGAAGGCAAAAAATAAAAAGGCTAAGTACAGGCCCTAGCCTATCCGGAATGGTTGGAGCCGGAGTGTTCGGACACTGCCCGCTCAGAGTCGTCGGAGTCATCCCCGAGGGCACCCTTAGCCTCTTCCTCGACTCTTTTAGCCTCGATAATAAAGGCCGGAAGATCCGTAAAGCCATGCTCGGCTTGCTCAAGAGTGATCCTCCGAGACTTCCATTTTTCGTACTCGGCAGCGATAGTGGCATGAGCCTCGGCGGCCAACACGCTCTTCAGAGCCTCCTCCAAATCAGCCTCGGCCTGGGCTAACTTTTCCGCCAGAACATCCCGAGCCTCTCCGAGGACATCTTGCATATGGATGGCCGACTCGAGCTCGGCCTTGAGGATGTCATTAGCATCGACCGTCTTCTTAAGCTCGGTTTTCAGATCATCACATATCTGGGCCCTCTTCTCCGCCTTCTCCTCGAACACCCTCATGCGCTCTTTGTACCGGGCACTCTCAGATTCGAGCAGTCGGTTCCTCTCGGCCAAGCTCGCAGCATCAGACTTCACCGAATCCAGCTCCCCCCGGAGTTGAGAAAGGGTGGTTTCGAGCTCATCAAGCCTCAAGGAAAATTGAGCGTTATCTCGGCTAAGGTCGATCTTGTCCGCTTGTATTCAACCATCTCGGCCAGATCACCCTTCAATCGACGGTTTTCAGCCTTTGTTGCATCGAGCTCGGGTCGGAGGTTGGAAAGAGCAACTGCTCGGTTCAGCTCCTCCTCCTTCTCCCGAAAAAGGTGCAGATATTTCTCTGTTTCCCGGCCTTGGGCATCCATTTGGCCCTTGAGATCGTCCACCTCTTGCTGGGCACTGACGAAGGCTTCGTTAACAAGCACCACACTCTGCAAAAAGAAGCAATTCAAACACTTTTCATAAAATGAGACAAAAATTCTCAAGAAAAGCATGCAGGGACAGTTGACAAAACTTACTCGATTGCCCGTGTGCATACCCTCATTGATGAGGCACTGCCAAGAGACCTCTTTCATATTTCATTTATCCGAGTCCGTGATAAGGGGCCTCAGGTAGCTCGCCACGCCCACCGGGCGAGAGAGAAACTGCAATCCTCGGGAACGGTGATCACAGCCGACCTTGTCCTCCTCGGCTCCATACTTGGGGCCAGAAAGGTTCGGACCAAGCTATCCCTAGCACCGGACTCGGTGGCCCGACCAACCGCCCTCGTGGCTCGAGGGATCTGGAGATGTCCAAAACCCGCGGCTTCCCCGGTTGCAGGAGGAGTGCTCGAGAAAATGTCCTCAAACTCATCCGGCCTCGAAGCCGGAGTTGGAGAACCTGGAGCGACCTCAGCAGCTTCAGCAAAAATAGAGGGTTCCGTAGTTGTAGTAGTCTCATAGTGTCACGACCCAACCCCGTGGGCCGCGACCAGTGCCCGAGCTGGGCACCTATACGTACCCGATACCCCAAATTAGCATATTAACAGAATAATAATATAATAATAATATTAGTGGTCGCTACAGAATTTAGCAGAAAAGCAGACTTGGCACACATAGGCCGATAAGGCCATTACAGAACAGAATATCCCAAACATATGTACAGAACCCACACAGATGTATCCACAGACCTCTACAAAACATATCATAATCATAAGACGGGACAGGGCTCCGTCATACCCTGAACAAAGTACATATCCAGATAGCAGTGACAGACTGTACCAAAAGATGGGCTCTGTAGAAGAGAGCGCCCCAAATAGCAGAAATAGGATCCTAAACGTGTGGATCAGCGAACCTGTCGTCAGTACCTGCGCGGCATGAAAACGCAGCCCCCGAAGAAAGGGGGTCAGTACGAAATATGTACTGAATATGTAAAGCGGAATCACAGAAGTCAAATCATAATGGTTACAGAAAATGAGTACAGAATCCAGAGTGTCAAATGCATATTTCCAAAACAGACAGAATGCGTACAGAAACATATGTCATATCATATCATATCCGGTCCCTGACACGGGACTCGGCAGACAGAATGTGGCCACCCTCCCGACGCTGGTGCCACTATACAGAGGAATCAGAAAAAGGGGCGTGGCCCCGTATCATATAATGTCATATCAAAATGGCCATACAGATCAGATCAGAATAGGCGGACATGGCACATCATACTCCACAGACCCATGTACGCGTATACCTGCCCCCTCACATCGGGACGCGGCGAACAATGCAGAGAATTACGCTTGACAACATATCCTGGTCCGGGCTCAGTGTGGGAAACATTGGGACATCCACGAATGGAGTAGTGAGAGACTAATGCAATTTAAAAATATAATAAATGTTTTCAAAGACTCGATGAAGCGTATCAAAGACAAACAAATCCAATGGGGTCGGACGGAATCATAATAAATGTATTTCGGATATCATAATAAATTACAGAAGTATAACTTTCCCGAAGTCATTCCGAGTGTCAAAATAATTTATAATATTTAACAGAATATTTAAAATAATATTCGTTAAGCGATTAGTAGGGTAATTAAAACATTTCTTTCAAAAATCGCTTAAAAAGGAAGCTTTAACACATTAGGGGCAAAACCGTAAATAGCGGGCCCACCTTGGGACAAACAAGGCGGCGGGCTCAAATTGTGCCCTCTAAGCATATAGTATCACCTAATAAGGTTATACAAACATTCTATGACTTTCTGAATAATTTAGAGCAAAATTGCATAATTTCAGAAAAAGCGTATCAAAATGGTTCAATTCTACTGAAGGAAAAACTGAAATTTTGTCTTGCGGATTCCGAGGGCCAAGAGGTCCTTCGAGGCCCGGATCCGACCCTAACACACTAGGGGCATGCCAAGGGAAGAATTAGGGTTGCTTTACATACCTTTCGCGCTCCTTAAGCCTTTCCAAACTCACTTCCCGTTTCGTCGAAAAACTGCAATTGGTCAAGTTTACCAATTGTGAA
Source organism: Lycium barbarum (assembly GCF_019175385.1). NCBI lineage: Eukaryota > Viridiplantae > Streptophyta > Magnoliopsida > Solanales > Solanaceae > Lycium > Lycium barbarum. Next base: position 134,451,764 of record NC_083339.1, read on the forward strand.
TTATTAATGCCATTATTTCAACTTTAAGCATATTTGGCTACCGAAATTTCGGCAGCACTTCCCCTATACATATGACACCCCGAGAATTCAACTCGGCTATAAATCATCAACAACAACCCAAACGACAACAACAATATCAACAATGATGATTAAAAACACAAATATCCTTCAACTAGTCATTTTTCTCACAAGTTGACATAATCTTCAATTCAACCCAACTTTCAACTAAGATCAATAATTTCATATTCAACAACCATCATGATCATCACCATATAGTTCTAGAAACATTTCATATCGTTTTCCTTAAGATATACACTCGATATACATGATATACAATCTTCCGCCAAAATCATAACTTATGCAAAACATCAAATCTTTGGCATACAACTTCATAACAAGTTTCCAACTTCCAAATTCATCAACCATAATCATAATTCACATCTTAACAACTTCATTTCCATAATATCACAAAATTATTCTAAAGTGACATAATCATCTACATTCCAACTTCAACCAAAATTCATTCAACTTTCATTCCCAATATAATTTCCATCATAACCACAACTAGAATGCAACATAAAATTCAACTCATATATGTATACAACATATATACATACCCACTTTGCAAACTTCCTTATTTCCATAATTTCTACTCATTTCCACATACCACAACATAAACAAACCTTCATAACATAAGAAAAAGGAATTGATTCTTACCTTTTTCTACAAACTTCTTCACTTGAACAAGTTGTCAACTTGAAGAAATAAGTGCTCCTTCTTCCAAAACAATTACACCAAGTTGTAGAGGACACTTAATTTAGTAGGAATTCAACAAGAAAATAATTTTAGAGCCAAGATTTTGAGGGGTGATTTTTCTATGGCCAAACCCGAAATGCCCTCTTTTTGTTCTTGTTTTTCTCTTGTTTTTCCTCCTATTCTTTCTCTTGAAAGTTCTATGGAATTTGGATGATTAAGTGGTCTTTTATTCATTGACCACATGACTTAATTCCATGGGCTTGGATCCTTTTTATGGACCATGGCCGAATGGCTCCTCACTTGGGCCTGAATTTTTTTTTTCATTTTTTTGGGCCAACTCGGTTGGTCCCGAGTTGGGCCTAGCCCACTGACCTTTCGACCTTAAAACGTTCATATCTCCTTGTACCGACGTCACCTGGGAACCCACGACCTATGGATGGAAAGCTAATTCAATTATCTACAACTTCTATTTCAAGGTATTTTCGAAATTCCAAACTTACAATACAGTTTTTGCCCCCCAAAGTCAGGTCACCCGAAAACGTTTTCTTAAAAATATTCGTTTGGAGGGTTTCCACTTTGATTTGGTCCAAAGGTACTTCATGAGTTGTGTTTAACTTTACATATGTGATTCATATGACTTTTCAGATGTTCCAAAAAAAATCTCGGTATGTGGGCCCCACCCCAGCAGATGCTCCGAGGTTTAAAATACGGGATATAACATCCTCCCCCCCTTTAGAACATTCGTCCTCGAATGTTAAATTAATCTCATAGGGTTTGAAAATACTTTGGGGGAGTTCATGTTTACAGACATCACATATGACACACGATTGATATTGGAATAAATTAAAGCAGGGATTTAAGGTTACCTGTGGGTATAGAGAACAAATGAGGATATTTCTTCTTCATTTCCTCTTCGGCCTCCCATGTCATTTCCTCCCTATTATCGTTCCGCCACAGTACCTTAACAGAGGCTACATCTTTATTCCGAAGCCTCCTTACCTGACGATCCAAAATAGATACGGGCTGCTCCTCGTACGATAGTTGCTCCGTCACCTGAATATCATCAGCAGGAAATATTCTAGAAGGGTCACCGACGCATTTACGAAGCATAGAGACATGAAATACCGGATGTACCGCTTCCAAATCAGATGGAAAATCTAGCTCATAGGCGACATTTCCAGTTTTTCGAACAATCTGATAAGGCCCAATATAACGCGGACTGAGCTTACCCTTTCTGCCGAACCGCATCACGCCTTTCATAGGCGATACCTTCAGGAATACCCAATCGCCTACCTGAAACTCCAACGGTCGACGCCGTTTATCCGCGTATGACTTCTGTCGACTCTAGGCTGCCAACAGTCGCTCCCGAATAAGTTTTACCTTGTCCACGGCCTGCTGGACCATATCTGGGCCAATCAACTCTGACTCGCCAATATCAAACCAGCCAATCGGCGATCTGCATTTCCTGCCATATAGAGCCTCGTACGGAGCCATCTGGATGCTGGAATGGTAACTGTTATTATATGCAAACTCAATCAATGGCAAGTGATCATCCCAGCTGCCTCTGAAATCAATAACGCAGGCCCGCAACATATCCCCCAGCGTCTGTATAGTGCGCTCGGCCTGTCCGTCGCTCTGAGGATGAAAGGCCGTGCTCAGACTCACCTGAGTCCCTAGACCCTCCTGAAACGACCTCCAGAAACGCGCCGTAAACTGGGCGCCTCTGTCAGAAATAATAGATATAGAAACTCCGTGAAGCTTCACAATCTCTCTAATATAGAGCCTGGCTTAATCCTCGGCGGAATAAGTAGTCCTGACGGGAAGAAAATGGGCTGATTTCGTCAGCCTATCAACAACGACCCAGATGGAATCATACTTCTGTGGAGTGCGAGGCAAACCTGTAATGAAGTCCATATTAATAACCTCCCACTTCCAAGTCGGGATTTCCATCTCCTGCAACAGTCCACCCGACTTCTGATGCTCAATCTTGACCTGCTGACAATTAGGGCACTGGGCGACGAACTCTGCAATATCCCGCTTCATGTCGTCCCACCAGTATAAGCATCGGAGATCATGGTACATCTTCGTAGACCCAGGATGGACCGAATAGCGAGCATAATGTGCCTCGCTCATAACCTGCTGCCGAAGGCCTGCAATATCAGGTACACACAACCTGCCTCTATATAACAAAGTACCGTCCGGTGAAAACTCAAACGGAGTCCTCTCCTTATCATAGGTTGTGTCCCTGTACTGAGCTAAGACAGGATCTTCGTATTGACGCCGCTTAATATCGTCCCTGAGGGATGACTCCGAAACCCCTCGAACAGAAATCCGTGTATCTCCAGAATCGGCCAGATGAACCCCGAGACTAGCCAACTGCTGAATATCACGGGCTATCTCTCTTCTGTCTGGCTGTAAATCGGCCAAACTGCCCATAGACTTCCGACTGAGCGCATCGGCAACAACATTAGCCTTACCCGGATGATACAGAATATCCACGTCATAATCTTTCAGAAGCTCCAGCCACCTCCGCTGTCGCAAATTAAGCTCTCTCTGCCTGAAAATATACTGGAGACTCTTATGATCAGTATAGATATCCACATGAACGCCATATAAATATTGTCTCCATATCTTCAGAGCATGAATTACCGCTGCGAGCTCCAGATCGTGGGTAGGATAATTCTTCTCATGCTGCTTGAGCTGCCGGGAAGCATACGCTATAACTCTGCCATGCTGCATCAATACACAGCCCAACCCCAAGCCAGAAGCGTCACAATAAATAACATACCCGTCCGGTCCCTCTGGAAGAGTCAGAACTGGGGCTGTAGTCAGCTTCTCCTTCAGCAACTGGAAGCTCCGTTCACAAGCGTCAGACCACAGGAACTTAGCTCCCTTCTGAGTCAGCCTTGTCAAAGGCGCTGAAATCGAAGCAAACTTCTCCACAAATCTCCTGTAATAGCCTGCTAACCCCAGGAAACTGCGTACCTCTGTGGGCGTCGTAGGTCTGGGCCAATTCTTCACGGCCACAATCTTCTGTGTGTCCACCGGGACACCATCAGCTGCAATAACATGCCCCAAGAAAGCCACTGAAGACAGCCAGAATTCACACTTAGAAAATTTCGCATATAATTTCTGATGCCGGAGTACCCCTAATACCGATCTCAGATGATCTGCGTGCTCCGCCTCAGACCGGGAATAAACCAGGATATCATCAATGAATACAATTACAAACATATCCAAGAATGGCCTGAATACCCGGTTCATCAAATCCATGAATACTGCGGGGGCATTAGTAAGCCCAAAAGACATAACCCTGAACTCGTAATGCCCATATCGGGTCCGGAAAGCTGTCTTAGGGATATCGGTCTCTCGTACTCGCACCTGGTGGTAACCGGATCGAAGATCTATCTTCGAAAAACACTTAGCGCCCTGCAGCTGATCAAACAAATCATCAATCCTGGGGAGGGGGTATTTATTCTTTATAGTTACCTTATTCAGCTGCCGATAATCAATACACATACGCAGCGACCCGTCCTTCTTACGCACAAATAATACCGGGGCTCCCCAAGGCGAAGTACTGGGTCTGATGAAGCCCTTATCCAACAAATCCTTCAGCTGCTCCTTCAACTCTTTTAATTCTGCAGGCGCCATTCTATACGGAGGAATAGAGATAGGCTGAGTGTCTGGGAGTAAATCAATAGAGAAATCTATCTCCCGCTCTGGAGGAAGACCTGGAAGCTCGTCGGGGAAAACATCTGGAAACTCATTAACCACGGGGACTGACTGAAGTGTCGGCGTCTCTGCGTCCAAGTCTTGCACCCGTACCAGATGATAGATATAACCCTTTCTATTCATTTTCTTTGCCTTAAGGTATGAAATAAACTTACCTTTCGGCGATGTTGTATTTCCAGCCCAATCTAAAACTGGCTCCCCGGGAAACTGGAAGCGAACCACCTTATTCTAGCAGTCAACATTAGCATAACAGGAAGCTAGCCAGTCCATACCCATAATAACATCAAATTCAGTCATATCTAACTCTACCAGATCTGCCTTAGTATCACGGCCACATACAATCACAGAACAGTCTTTATAAACCTGTTTCGCTACAATAAAGTCCCCTATCGGTGTGGCTACCTCAAATGGCTCTATAGGTTCAGACATAATACCAATTTTACCGGCAACAAGAGGTGAAATATATGATAAAGTTGAACCTGGATCAATTAATGCATACACAGACCGAGAGAAGACCAATAAAGTACCTGTAACGACATTAGGAGATGCCTCCTGATCCTGGCGGCTGGCCAAAGCATAAATACGGTTCGAAGGTCCGCTAATACCAGAAGCTCCACCACGGCCTCTGCCGCGACCCGCTGGTGCCGAAATACCCTGCCCCGTAGGGCGCATAGCCACTAACGAAGATGAAGACCCAGCGGCTGATCCGGTAGGCTGCGCTGCACCACCCGAACTACCCTTATACGGGCAATCTCTCACAGAATGGCCCTGACGGCCACAAGAAAAGCATGCACCGGTGGCTCTGTAGCACTCTCCCGTATGGTATCTGCCGCAAAAAGAACACTGAACCCTGGGTGGCCTCATCTGACCAGAACCCCTATCTGTCCGCGAACCTGAAGCCCTGGAGCTCTGGCCTGCTCCTGAATACCCTGGGCTATCGAATCTGCGACCTACAGGCTGGGGAGGCGCGCTCTGCGCCGGCTGAGATGAAAATCTGCTAGGCTGCTGCGGCTGTTGGGGTTGTCTGCCCCGAAAGTCTCCAGATGACCTGGCCCTCTTGGGCTGTCTCCGATCCTGGCCCCTGTCAGGCTGGTGTCCTCCTCTGCCCCGATCCTCCATGCCCTGGGCATGGGCCTGGATACGGGCAATGTCCATACCGGGCTGAGCAGCCAATACTAAGCAGCTATCAACAAAATACCGATCCAGCCCCATAATATATCTATGCATCCGGTCCGCCATAGTAGCCACCACAGTAGGTGCATATCGGGCCAAGGAATCAAACTCCAAACTATAGTCCCGAATACTGCGGCCCTTCTGCCTCAATAATAAGAATCTATCAGATCTGGCTCGTCGCAACTCTGGGGGCAGAAAGTGTCCAAGAAATGCCTGAGAAAAATCGCCCCAAACTGCTGAAGGAGCGCCGTCCCCCCTGGATAGCCCCCATGACTCGTACCAGTTTGCCGCCACATCATATAACCGATACGAAGCTAACGCGACTGACTCTGTCTCGGAAGCATTAAACAAATCTAGAGTGCGTCGCATCTTCCTAATAAAATCCTCAGGATCCTCCTCGGGCTTTGTCCCGAAGAACTCTGGAGGGTTACAAGTCAAAAACTCACGGGCTCTCGAACTATCACGCCTGACTGCCCGGTCACCTCCCAGTCCATGCCCCTGAACCTGCCCTGCCACAAGTCTAGTCAGCAACTGGACTGCCTCCCTCATAGACTGATCCTCAGTGCCTGGCCATGGAGCTGGAGGCTCAGGTACTGGAACTGCGGGAGCTGGCAGTGGAGCCGTCCCCCGATCTGCAGCTACGGCTGCCCCAATCTCCTCCACGAGTGGCGGTGTAGAATAACCCTCTGTCTGGGGCAAAGTCTCCGGAGCAATATATACCTGGGCCCTGGTAGTCCTCTGGACCCGGCTAGTCTCTCCTACGGCAACTGACTTGGCCTTTTGGCCCGCTGTCGCCTTTTTTGGAGGCATATCTGCAAATATAGCCACTCGTTAGGAAGGGGTCATCCTGATAACACAGCTCTATCGCACGATCTAAGACAGAAAGAAGGGTAGTATCCTAAATGCCCTGTAGCCTCCTGTTTATAGGTGTGGTGCACAACACACCGATAAACAAGACTCTACTAGACACGGTCTGTGGACATTCCGAGGACGAACCGCTCTGATACCACTTTTGTCACGACCCAACCCCGTGGGCCGCGACCAGTGCCCGAGCTGGGCACCTATACGTACCCGATACCCCAAATTAGCATATTAACAGAATAATAATATAATAATAATATTAGTGGTCGCTACAAAATTTAGCAGAAAAGCAGACTTGGCACACATAGGCCGATAAGGCCATCACAGAACATAATATCCCAAACATATGTACAGAACCCACACAGATGTATCCACAGACCTCTACAAAACATATCATAATCATAAGACGGGACAGGGCCCCGTCATACCCTGAACAAAGTACATATCCAGATAGCAGTGACAGACTGTACCAAAAGATGGGCTCTGTAGAAGAGAGCGCCCCAAATAGCAGAAATAGGATCCTAAACGTGTGGATCAGCGAACCTATCGTCAGTACCTGCGCGGCATGAAAACGCAGCCCCCGAAGAAAGGGGGGTCAGTACGAAATATGTACTGAATATGTAAAGCGGAATCACAGAAGTCAAATCATAATGGTTACAGAAAATGAGTACAGAATCCAGAGTGTCAAATGCATATTTCCAAAACAGACAGAATGCGTACAGAAACATATGTCATATCATATCATATCCGGTCCCTGACACGGGACTCGGCAGACAGAATGTGGCCACCCTCCCGACGCTGGTGCCACTATACAGAGGAATCAGAAAAAGGGGCGTGGCCCCGTATCATATAATGTCATATCAAAATGGCCATACAGATCAGATCAGAATAGGCGGACATGGCACATCATACTCCACAGACCCATGTACGCGTATACCTGCCCCCTCACATCGGGACGCGGCGAACAATGCAGAGAATTACGCTTGACAACATATCCTGGTCCGGGCTCAGTGTGGGAAACATTGGGACATCCACGAATGGAGTAGTGAGAGACTAATGCAATTTAAAAATATAATAAATGTTTTCAAAGACTCGATGAAGCGTATCAAAGACAAACAAATCCAATGGGGTCGGACGGAATCATAATAAATGTATTTCGGATATCATAATAAATTACAGAAGTATAACTTTCCCGAAGTCATTCCGAGTGTCAAAATAATTTATAATATTTAACAGAATATTTAAAATAATATTCGTTAAGCGATTAGTAGGGTAATTAAAACATTTCTTTCAAAAATCGCTTAAAAAAGAAGCTTTAACACATTAGGGGCAAAACCGTAAATAGCGGGCCCACCTTGGGACAAACAAGGCGGCGGGCTCAAATTGTGCCCTCTAAGCATATAGTATCACCTAATAAGGTTATACAAACATTCTATGACTTTCTGAATAATTTAGAGCAAAATTGCATAATTTCAGAAAAAGCGTATCAAAATGGTTCAATTCTACTGAAGGAAAAACTGAAATTTTGTCTTGCGGATTCCGAGGGCCAAGAGGTCCTTCGAGGCCCGGATCCGACCCTAACACACTAGGGGCATGCCAAGGGAAGAATTAGGGTTGCTTTACATACCTTTCGCGCTCCTTAAGCCTTTCCAAACTCACTTCCCGTTTCGTCGAAAAACTGCAATTGGTCAAGTTTACCAATTGTGAATTATTAATGCCATTATTTCAACTTTAAGCATATTTGGCTACCGAAATTTCGGCAGCACTTCCCCTATACATATGACACCCCGAGAATTCAACTCGGCTATAAATCATCAACAACAACCCAAACGACAACAACAATATCAACAATGATGATTAAAAACACAAATATCCTTCAACTAGTCATTTTTCTCACAAGTTGACATAATCTTCAATTCAACCCAACTTTCAACTAAGATCAATAATTTCATATTCAACAACCATCATGATCATCACCATATAGTTCTAGAAACATTTCATATCGTTTTCCTTAAGATATACACTCGATATACATGATATACAATCTTCCGCCAAAATCATAACTTATGCAAAACATCAAATCTTTGGCATACAACTTCATAACAAGTTTCCAACTTCCAAATTCATCAACCATAATCATAATTCACATCTTAACAACTTCATTTCCATAATATCACAAAATTATTCTAAAGTGACATAATCATCTACATTCCAACTTCAACCAAAATTCATTCAACTTTCATTCCCAATATAATTTTCATCATAACCACAACTAGAATGCAACATAAAATTCAACTCATATATGTATACAACATATATACATACCCACTTTGCAAACTTCCTTATTTCCATAATTTCTACTCATTTCCACATACCACAACATAAACAAACCTTCATAACATAAGAAAAAGGAATTGATTCTTACCTTTTTCTACAAACTTCTTCACTTGAACAAGTTGTCAACTTGAAGAAATAAGTGCTCCTTCTTCCAAAACAATTACACCAAGTTGTAGAGGACACTTAATTTAGTAGGAATTCAACAAGAAAATAATTTTAGAGCCAAGATTTTGAGGGGTGATTTTTCTATGGCCAAACCCGAAATGCCCTCTTTTTGTTCTTGTTTTTCTCTTGTTTTTCCTCCTATTCTTTCTCTTGAAAGTTCTATGGAATTTGGATGATTAAGTGGTCTTTTATTCATTGACCACATGACTTAATTCCACGGGCTTGGATCCTTTTTATGGACCATGGCCGAATGGCTCCTCACTTGGGCCTGAATTTTTTTTTTTCATTTTTTTGGGCCAACTCGGTTGGTCCTGAGTTGGGCCTAGCCCACTGACCTTTCGACCTTAAAACTTTCATATCTCCTTGTACCGACGTTACCTGGGAACCCACGACCTATGGATGGAAAGCTAATTCAATTATCTACAACTTCTATTTCAAGGTATTTTCGAAATTCCAAACTTACAATACAGGTTTTGCCCCCCAAAGTCAGGTCACCCGAAAACGTTTTCTTAAAAATATTCGTTTGGAGGGTTTCCACTTTGATTTGGTCCAAAGGTACTTCATGAGTTGTGTTTAACTTTACATATGTGATTCATATGACTTTTCAGATGTTCCAAAAAAATCTCGGTATGTGGGCCCCACCCCAGCAGATGCTCCGAGGTTCAAAATACGGGATATAACACATAGTCGGGCAACGGGCCAGTGACCATTGGAGCTTCGCTCTCGGGGGCAGGCTCGGTTCTTTGATCAGCTTCGGCAGCTGCCGCCCCCCCAGATCTACTTGCTCTTTGCAGGGGGGTTTCTTCGGAAGAAGCTTCACTTGAAATGTCGACGAAATCAATCGACCTTAGAGGAGTCGGGTAAAGAATTTCTTCCGCACTTGTGGGTAATGCCGGAACCAAAGGTCCTTCTACGTCTGAAGTAAGGGGTGAAGCGGTGATACCCTCTTCCGGAACAGGAGCCATGGAAGGGGCTGCACTGATACTCCGGACGAGGAGCTCGGGCTCTGCTTCATCCCGTAAAGTCCTAACGACGCTCCTCGCCCTTTTCTTTGTTTTCTGCCCTTTGTCCGAGGGCCTTTTTCTCTTGGCGGCGGCAGCAATGATGCGAGATGCACCCGCCAAATCAAACTCGGGTGCCGACGTTGCGGGTCCGGCTGAAGACTCCGGCCTTGGATCCACTGAGCCCTTAGGTAAACCTGAAAAGCGAAGGTGTTACAGAAGGATAGAAGATGCGACAAATACGGATGGAAGCGAAGTATTACCGTGGTTCTGGGCGACCCACTGGCCGCGTGACAGGTGACCCCATGACCGGTCATCGCGGGCATGTTGGCTGAGGAGAGCAGTAACCCATTCGTGGAGATTCCGAACGACCGGAGAAATCCAACCCACGGCTAATATGGATAAGAAGACAAGTAGTGAGAAAGTGGAACTGAAGTTTGACAAAACATACAGAGGCAATCATTAGAAGGGTTCAAACTTACGCTTATTGTTCCACCTTTCCGGAAAAGGCATGTAATTGTCCGGAATGATGTCCGAGGTCCGCACCCGGACATATCGCTCCAACCAGCCCCTGTCTCTATCTTCGTCCATTTTTGAGAAAAATGGATTCCGGCTATGCTTGGCAAGTTTTTTTACGCCACCCCGGAACAACCTCGGGGAATATAAACGCATCAAGTGGGCCAGCGTGAGCTCCTTCCCGGCATTATTGGCCAGCAGCCGGAGGCAAGCCACGACCCTCCAAACGATCGGACCAATTTGTGCCAAGGTCACGTTACAAGTCCGGCACATGTCTAAAATGACCGAATCGACCGGGGGATCGAGCTTGAGAGTGAATGGGTAAGTGTAAACATACAAGAAACCTTCCTGGTGATCAGTGACTGATTCGCTCGGCCCGGTGGCAAAAACTTGGACTGAACGGGTGTCCCACCAGCAATCCGTCCGGACCAAGTCGAGTTTTTCCTCGGTAATAGGCGAGGGATACCGTCTCACATCAAATCCTCTATCGGATACCGGGGAAGGTTTCTCGACCTCAAAATCTTTGTTGAAATTGGGTTTGGCCGGTATAATGTTCGAGGCGGTGGGCTCGAAAGTGCTTTTTGCCTTAGGTGGAGAGGTAGGCTCGGTTCCTTGAGACGAAACCGAGGGAATATCATGGAAAGTGGTCTCAGACATTTGGAGATTATGAAGGGATACTTGGCAAAATTCGAAAGAAAAGTTAAAAGGTGGAGTAAGGGAGCAGACAGGGAATTCAAAAATGGCAGAAAACGTGAGGAAGAAGCAGCAACACAGAAGAGAAACTATTGAAGAAGTTGGTAAAATCGTTTCCTTTTTGCGTAGTACAAGCAGCGAATCAACAAATAATGAGAGTTGAAAGATGAGAAGTGGAGAAGTGAAGAACTTCAGAAGAGAGAAAGTGAATGGAAGAGTCGAAAATGTTTGAATAAAGAGATAAAGAGCCTTATATAGGCATGGGAATGGAACGGTTACCGATGCCAGCCAACCAGGGGAGCCACGTGTCCCATAATTAATGAGGAATGACCTGAAGCGACGTGCGTTACGGTGGTTGTCAGAGTTGACCATCCGGAATAAGACACGTGGCCGAAGAAAAGGGGACGTGACGCAACTGTTCCCGCCAAAATAAGGAGATAACAATGGACAAACAGAGTCGCCGATTTCTTGATGCATCCACTTCCCGTAACTCCGATAAATCTACGATCCGAGAAGTGTGGGGACTAGCTGTATATGGTAAAAATCGGATACGCGTTAAACCGGTGGGACCAGGAACCGAAGGAAGAAGGGGACAAGAACATGCATGAGGACTTTCATTCTGAACCGGAGGAAAGCTTGGACCGAAGCCAAGGAAGGGCATCATTTGATCCAGTTTCTTCATGGCCGAGTTGGTCGTTGCCGTTGGTCCGTTTGGTCGTAGCCGTTAGTTCGTTTATTCGTGGCCATTGGTCCGGGAGATCCGTTGCGCGATTGCCACGCGTCGATAACGTCCTGCCATGCTCAACTGTCAATCGTACGGGTGTCAGACCGTACGGCCAACCTAACCCAACCTAATTCAAGTCAGAGTTTTTCTTTATTTTTAGTTTTCTCTTATTGTATGGAGCATATGAGGCAACACTATAAATAAGGGCCTTTGCCCACTTTTAAGGGGTTGGCTCCCTCATATCAAGAACTCTTGTAATAGCAAAAATTATATAAACTCTCTCTCAAATATCTGATTTCGGTCCACTCTTGCGTTCATCTCTTAAATTTATTCAATCAAGCAACACTCACATATTAACAAATACACAAATCTATAGCAAACCACCGATTATCGATTGCTTCTTCATAGTATATTCATAAATTTCTCTTCTCTATCAACTAAATTCAAGGCATAACCACATATCTTATACCTCACTCACAAATTTAATTGATTATCCAAATTCGGGGTAAACAATCTTGATATATAATGTTACGATTAAAGTGTTTGACATCATGCCAAAAGCTATAGCTGATGATAAAGTGTAATTTTATTTTCTTAACCAAATCCATCATACAAGCGTCATGTTTGACAATTATTCCGGTCCGGGCTCTCTCTGTTCCACTACCGAGCCTCACCATATGCAGGATGTTGATTTGCCGAACATATGCTAGTTTTTTTTTTTTTTTTTTTTTTTTTTTTTTTTTTAAGTTTAATATTTGTATTAACCAAAACGAGTTTCATTCTCAAAAACTAGGGTTTGCCTTTTAAGGGGTCATGTTCTATTGCTTCTGATGCTAGTTTTTGACAATTAACATCAATAATTTGCATTCAATTGGTAAAATATAATACTTGTAGTCTTGTACACGAAAAAATCTTTCATTGCTCGGGCGAAACCAAAACAAGCAGACAAATCATTTTTTTAAAAACATGGTCTAGTCTTATCCTTTGATTAAATCATATGGTCTAACTTGATTAAATCATATGGTCTAACTTGTCTATCTTAGCATTTAAATTCATTAGATCTAGTAGAGGGTACTCCAAAGTAATAAATTAACACCATTTTGTTCATTCTCTCTCATTATCTGATTTTGCTATATAGAGAAGATATGCACCGTATTAACTATTAACCATAAAAAAAATACTCCCTCTGTTTCAATTTATGTGAACCTATTTCCTTTTTAGTCCGTGCCAAAATGAATGATTTCTTTCCTAATTTGGAAACAAATTCACTTTAATGATTTACAGCCACACAAATATTTAAGACTTATTTTGAACCACAAATTTCAAAAGTCTTCACTCTTTCTTAAATGTTATGTCCAGTCAAATAGGTTCTCATAAATTGAAATGGAGGGAGGGGGTAAACAAGAAGAATAATGAAATAGTCAACTTTTGGGGTTCACCTTTATCATTATCGTTACTAATTTTCCTTCCGTGGGGGCTCTTCTCCGTTACTCCTGACTACTGAGACATATTCCAATGACAAGTTGACAACACAACTCATCATCATTTTCTATAGACTATAGTAATCATTCAATAATAGAGAAAATAATCACTTAACATAACTAAATAGGAAAGAGATTGTCGAGTACAAATTTTGTGTCAACCAAAAATGTCACATGTTCACTTTTATATTTCTATCCGGTGCACCTTCGCGTGTGTGATTCATGTGCTTGCGGTGCCTGTACGGATTACCCATCACCATTGCCACTATGGGCTTCACGGTCACGAAAGTCAGTTGTGCTTGATCAACAACTTGTTTTATCAATTTACAATTGAAAAGTCTATTGAAAACAACCTCCCTATTACTACAAAGGTAAAGGTAAGGTCTGTGTACATTCTACTCTCCCCAGACTAAGGTTTGCGCACATTCTACTCTCCCCAGACCCCGTTTATGGTAATAGATTGGGTATGTCAAGGCTATTCTAACCGTAACAAATAGAGTATAATTTTTCTCACTTTTTAATTTTAATGTGAATTCTATCAATAAATATTTACCGTTTACCAAAATGTAAACTTCAAGTTTTGATGCTTGAGACGCAAGTTATTTTACCGTAGCTAAAGATCCCCAAGTAATCTCACCCACAAAAAATGGACTTACCGATTCCAGAAATTCTCCAAACGACATCGTGGCTATTTGCGTGCCGCAGGTAAGTATTACCCCTACTTCATTTATCAACCCCTAATTCTATTATTTTTTTAGCTTCACACTCACGGTACACGCGTAAATTCGAGTGACATTCAGGGGCAATTACGTAACAGAGACTTTAATATATAGCAACAAAACACTAAGCGTTTGGTTTCTCAGTCCAAAAAGATCCGAAGCACAAACAGAAGTTTCCGTTATCATCCCTTCTCTTAAACTCACCATTGGTTTTCTCTCTCCATATCTACCCATCACTTTCTCTCTCTAAATTCTTTGAGATATTGATCTCGTCAATTTTAGGGTTTTTGATCCGCAACAATGGTTTCCGATTCAATCCCCAACGGTTCGATCCCTGTTGCTTCCTCTAACCCGAAAGATTTTGCCAAGAAAAAAAGGGTAATTTGTTTTCCGTTTTAAGTTTCTATTAGTTTTTGTTTGAACTGTATTGTGATTGAGTTGTATATCTGTGATTGGTTATATGAATTCAGGCTAACCGGTCGGCGAAGTTGAAGCAGTGCAAGCTTGATGCCCGACGCGAACAGTGGCTTTCACAAGGTTGAATAACATCTCCTTTTTAACATTTACTCAATTTATTTGCATGTATATGTAATCTCCCTTTTGTTGATTTTTTTTTTTTTTTGACTTTCTTTAATTTCAAGATTGATAAGTCTATGAGTGTATTTGAATTTCTTATGTGTATATTTCTTAAATCTTGGTGATTGGGGCTTTGTATAGTGAAGAAAAATGGCTTGAAGGAGGAACAAAAGACCGGAGGAACTCATGGTTCAGTGAAGGACGTTGCAAAAGAGAGGGAACGATTGATTGAAAAGTTGCAGATAAAGCCAAGAGGCGAAGAGGACACTGAAGGATCGTTAAACCACTACAGTGATTTTGATTCACCTACAAGCCACACCAGTAGTGTTTTGGGAGGAAATGATTCTGGGACTAATTTTACGGGGAGCAGTAGTAGCAGCAGTAGTACAAGCAGTAGCAATGGTGATTGTTGTTCAGGGAGTATGAGTGAGGAAGATGACGATGACTGCTTGGATGATTGGGAGGCTGTTGCTGATGCTCTCGCTGAGACTGATAAAAAACAGGAGCAGCATATTCCCAGCTTGGATTCACATTGTGAGAGGGATGAGAATGTGCCACATATGAGTTCTAGGCAAGAGGTTTTGGATAGATCAAAGCAGGAGAGTAATGACAAAGGATTGACACCTAGGCCTCCTCTGAGTTACCGGGCATGGAGGCCCGATGATACATTCCGTCCATCAGGTCTGCCAAATTTGTCGAAGCAGTATAGTTTCCCAATGAAATCGGAGCGGCATTGTAGGGGAGGAGGCTCTGTATGGGGATGTAAGAGTTTATCCTTATCCACTCCCACGTCATGCCCTATATGCTGTGAAGATTTGGATTGTACAGACACTAGTTTTCTCCCTTGTTCGTGCGGATTCAGGCTTTGCCTCTTTTGTCACAAGAGGATTCTTGAGGAGGATGGGCGTTGTCCAGGGTGCAGGAAGCAGTATAATCAGGATGCAGTTGAGCGAGAGACAACCATTGATGGAGGCAGCCTGACGATTCGATTGGCTCGTTCCTGTAGCATGATATCAAGGTCTTAGGAAGATTCTGTTTCCATGAATGTGTATGTTGGGTCCTTTTCTGTCTCTGCATGATATGTGAGTGTTCTAGTTCTTAGCAGACTGTGAGTCAAGATTATCCATAGCTATAGATGTTGATATGGGAACGTGATTTTGAAAGCACGGGGTAATATTCTGGTTCTCTTGTGTTTTTTTTTTTTTGCATTATAGGTGTGGTGCTTGTGCTGATGTAGAACACTCATTATGTGAATAAATAAGGTGGTATTGAAGTTAACGACATCGAGTTTGTAACTTTATCAACCTCCTATCTGATTAATATGAATAACTAATGAGAAAGCAATTTGAAATTACGATAGTTCTTTAAGAAATGCTTAAACTTTTGGCAAATAAAGAATGAGAAAGCTTTCTGCTGCCAGTACTCCAACCTTCCCTTGTGCTCTAGAGTCTATGAATACCTTTTCAGAAATGCTTAAACTTTTGAGAATTACAAATATAGAATTGTTTGCCATCAATTAAATAACAAAAATGGATGAATCAATTTTACCATCACAAAAAGGATATAAGCCATTCTTAGCAAAAATCAAATTTATTGCATTTATAATTAATCAACAACAACAACAACAACAACATACCCAGTGTAGTCCCACATAGTGGGGTCTGGGGAGGGTAAGATGTACGCAGACCTTACCTTTACCTTTATAGGGACATTTATAATTAATCAAGAAAACTTAAAAAAAGGGATAAATATTAAGAGAAGTTATAGGGTTCTTTGTCGTGGCAGTTATCCACGAAAAAACCAAACTGAGGATTATAGAGGAGTTGTGGAGGGAGGTATTTTCAGTTTTTGTTCTTTTCCTTTTCGTTTTTGCGCTCTTTGTTTCTAAACTTGCTTTCTCTAAAGCAGTTGAAGCCCTTAGTTTCAGACTTTAACTGTATACCTCTCTTCTTTTCTTCCCTCATCATAATTTTAGTACTTCCTGAAGTATTATGAAAATCTGTAAATGTATCCCACAAGCTTACATCATTCCAATTGAAAGGAAATTGAATTCTTAATTTGAATTATTTTTGTATCTTAAGAGTGTCGGAGATGCATTGTACAGGTGTAAGTAGAATTTATGTGTTGGGCTGAACAGAGATATTGTATATCCTTCTCCTAATCTCCTTAGCGGTATCTGAGCAACAAAAGTTATAATTTTTTGGTTTGGTGCAGTCCTGGATGGATGTGGAACTTTCTTGAGTCAAAGAGGGATAATTAGGACTTAGAATGTGTATAAGCTTTTTACCTGATAAAAAAATAGAAAGTGCAAAAGCTTTTGAGAATTTGTGTTGATCAGGGGTGTAGACGTTTCTCTCCTGAGTGCTCACTAGTACATCGTTGGTTCATATATAGTATACTTTTTTTTATTTTTTTTTATTTTTTGAAACTGAGGTTCATATATAGTATACTGCTGACTTAAGACTGTCTGTATCTATAGATTGCTGCTTGTTTTATTTGTCTATGAACTTTGAATCCAGTTTAAAAGGCCTTTAAGGTAATTAACCACAGAACATGCAGCATGTCTTATCTCTCTTATTATATGGCTCCCTAAAATAGCCCCGTCTATCTGAAATAAGGTGTACATGTATCAGTTAAATCATTGGGACAGAGTTTCTATAATGCGAGTATGAAACTATTGGGAATCATCAGAATGGGTTACAACATCATTAAATGAAATGTTTTGAATGCTTGCCCATCTATAGATGTGACACAAAACTAAAAACCAACTTTTCCACTGCTATAAAGGAATAGGAGAATGTTTGAAGTAGCAGAAAACTCCTAGTACCAATCAGAGAAATGTTGTGTGCATGTGGGGTCGTATTTGAAAAAAGTTCACCCTTCCTATCCAGTGAATATGAATAATTGATGAGAAACCAACTGGAAATTGGCAAGGTTTCTTACTTGCAGTTTTCAGGCTTGACTACCTAATGAACATGAATCAAATGTATATATCTGTTGGTTCTCAGACGAGGCTCTTGAACAGGTCTGTTCCCTTCACTTCATTTAGAAGTGACATCCAAAGTTGTCCTTAGCATATTTTGGGCGCTTATAGTTAGGTAACTATGAGTTGATCACATCTTGCCTTAATTGTATTAGTTTAGGGTTCTCTTGGGAAATCTTAAACATCTTTTGTGCTTTTGGGAGAAATCTTATAAGCTGAGGTTCTTTAAGTGGAGCTGTCTTAATTATTAATTCATCATTTCATATGTGTTCAGTTCTAATGTTGCTAACCTCTCCGTCTTCCTCATTTGGTGTGCATTTGGCTGACTGACGGTTCTATAATAATATTGCACATTCAATTTCAACAAGGGTTGTGGGCTTCCGGATCACTATGTCTCTTCTCCATGTGCTTCTGAATTTAGCCATCGCAAGTCAAGTAGAAGGATTCTAGTGATTGTTTCACTGGGCGCTGTTTTCCTCGTAAGATCATGCACGGATTGGGTTTGCTTTTGCTACAGGAGACCTTCTGATGACGTATGTCTGGTCAAATTTGGATGAATCAATTTACCATCACAAAAAGGATATAAGCCATTCTTAGCAAAAATCTAATTTATTGCATTTATAATTAATCAAGAAAGCATAAAAAAATGGGATAAATATTAAGAGAAGTTATAGGGTTCTTTGTCATAGCAGTTATCCACGAAAAAACCAAACTGAGGATTATAGAGGGGTTGTGGGGGGAGGTATTTTCAGTTTTTGTTCTTTTTCTTTTCGTTTTTGCGCTCTTTGTTTCTAAACTTGCTTTCTCTAAAGCAGTTGAAGCCTTTAGTTTCAGACTTTAACCGTATACCTCTCTTCTTTTCTTCCCTTATCTTAATTCTAGTACTTCCTGAAGTATTATAAAAATTTGTAAATGTATCCCACAAGCTTACGTCATTTCAATTGAGAGGAAATGGAATCCTTAATTTGAATTATTTTTATATCTTAGAGTGTCAGAGATGCAGTGTACAGGTGTAAGTAGAATGTTTGTGTTGGGCTTAACAGAGATATTGCATATCCTTCTCCTAATCTCCTTAGCAGTATCTGAGCAACAAAAGTTATAATTTTTTGGTTTGGTGCAGTCCTGGATGGATGTGGAACTTTCTTGAGTCAGAGAGGGATAATTAGGACTTCGAATATGTAAAAGCTTTTTACCTGATTAAAAAAAAATGCGTAAAATCTTTGGAGAATTTGTGTTGATCAGGGGTGTAGACGTTTCTCTCCCGAGTGCGAGTGCTTACTAGTACATCGATGGTTCATATATAGTATACTGCTGACTTAGACTGTCTGTATCTGTAGATTGCTGCTTATTTTATTTGTCTATGAACTTTGAATCCAGTTTAAAAGGCCTTTAAGGTAATTAACCACAGAGATCTTTTGAGTGCTTGCCATCTATAGATGTGACACAAAACTAAAAACCAACTTTTCCACTGCTATATAGGAATAGGAGAATGTTTGAAGTAGCAGAAAACTCTCTTACAAATTAGAGAAATGTTGTGTGCATTTGGAGATGCATCGTATTGGAAAAAAAAATTACTTGCAGTTTTCAGTCTTGACTACCTAATGAACATGAATCAGATGTATATATCTGTTGGTTCTCAGATGAGGCTCTTGA
This sequence comes from Lycium barbarum, assembly GCF_019175385.1. NCBI lineage: Eukaryota > Viridiplantae > Streptophyta > Magnoliopsida > Solanales > Solanaceae > Lycium > Lycium barbarum. The sequence goes on from NC_083339.1 coordinate 134,471,134, forward strand.
ACAGGTCTGTTGCCTTCACTCTTCTCTTCAATTAATTTAGAGTGACATCCAAAGTTATCTTTTGCACATTTTGGGCGCTTACAGTTAGGTAACTATTGGTTGATAATATTTTGCCTTAATTGTATTAGTTTAGGTTTTTTCTTGGGAAATCCTAGACATCTTTTGTGCTTTTGGGAGAAATCTTGTAAGTTGAGGTTCTTTAAGTGGAGCTGTCTTAATTATTAATTCATTTCATATGTGTTCAGTTCTAATGTTGCTAACCTCTTCGTCTTCCTCATTTGGTGTGGATTTGGCTGACTGGCGTTCTATAATAATATTGCACATTCAGTTTCTACAAGGGTTGTGGGCTTCTGGAGCACTATGTCTCTTCTCCACGTGCTTCTAAATTTACCCATCACAAGTCAAGTAGAAGGGTTCTAGTGATTATTTCACTGGGCGCTGTTTTCCCCGTAAGATCATGTACGAATTGGGTTTGCTTTTGTTACATGAGACCTTCTGATGACGTATGTCTGGTCAAATTTGGCTTTCTTAGGAGGGTGTGGAGATCGAGGTACAGGAGAGAAGGCTAGTGATAGGACTAGTATTATTTTCCTTACCAGTAGGATAAGTATTATTTTCGTCATTCTACTTAGTATTCTCAGTTTTGCCCTATAGTTTCTTGTCCTTGACTTTCTGCTACTATCTGTTGTTCCTTGTACTTCGAGTATTTTATTTATCTATTCCTTTTTCCAGGTTGTTTACCATGGTCTTTGATCTTGCACTATTTCATTTTCATACTGCTTTGAATTACTTGTCCTTGTCTGACCTTTTTTGCCATGCTTTCTCTTGAGCTGAAGGTCTTTCGGAAACAGTCTCCCTACATTGTAGGGGTAAGGTCTGCGTACACTTTACCCTCTCCAGACCCCACAATAGTACGTTGTTGTTGTTGTAGTTATGTGAGATTGTTGGAGCGAAGATACAAAGTGAGAAAGTCAATCTTGTCGAATAAGCTTTTCTTTATATCATTCATCATAACATTCACGTTTTTGCCTATAGTCATTTGCTGGATGAGTTGTTTACTCCCATAGCACCTTTTAAACACTCCATTTTAACCATTCTATTTTAGCTCAATGTGTTACATCATTATTTATCATGTCATCTATGCAAGATTGGATCTAACTATCTGAATGTTGTATCTCATATAGTTCTAAATATTCTTTAGGTTAACAAATTCAAGGAATTGCCAAATCTAGCCCGAAAGAATAAATTGCCAGCTGATTTCTTAATATTAGCCTTTGGACTTGCTATACATGCTTCTTGCGTTTTTCATTCTCCATAGTTCATTTTCTCTCCACTACGGAAAGATTAATCTTTATCTCTGTGTGACATTGTTTTGGGATAAGCTTAAATGGAACAACATGGTTAGTGAGGATTCATAAGCCGAACCCAACTTGCTTGGGATTGAGGCGTAGTATTTGTTATATGAAAAACTTTCTGGCAGAAATAAGTTGTTCTTGTTTGCCCTTTCGGACATGCTATCAGAAGCTTTTTGTACTCCTATACATATTTTTTTGGAGAGAAAAATCACTCTATATAATAGTTTTCCTGTCATTCTTGGTTTGGTAGTATTTTGTAGTGTGGAGAATGGAGAATCATTCTTAACAGCATAGAAGTTATTGATTAAAAAGGTCATCCTTGGATCTTCCCTAAAGGAAAACTATGTTTCTTTTCTGAATCTGTACTCTTTTCCTCTACGTCTGTTATCACATCTCTGTATGCGTTATAAGTCTATCAAACTGCCTCAGCATGTGGATATTCCTTGAGAACTATCTGTTCAGTCGCTACGTAATCCTGGCATTTCATACTTCTGAAGCTAGAATTGTAAATAATGATGAATAGTTTATGGATTACTGTGCTACTTCTATCCTTCTGCCCAGAATAATTATCATCCATACCTGCATTTTTCAGCTGGATCAAAGATTTAAGAGTGCAGAGTAAGTAATATTCAAGGTCTAACAGTAGATATAAGATTCACTTTCTTTGAAAAAAATTATTTTAATAGAGAAGTGAAAGGGATGGTTAGTACAAAACAAAAGTTGACATTGAAAAACAGGACTATTTTGGAGGAAAGCAATAAAGATTTATTTGGGGTAGATTGATTTAAAGCTTTCTTTCTGCCCTTTCAAGAGACCCAAAGTCGGCTATCCGAAAAAATTGTTAGCTAGACTTTTTGTGTGGTTAACTTAATGGACTATGATTCCCTGATAACTGGCAGGTGAGTTTATTGTAGTTACCTCTTCTCATCACATGCTCCTATGTTTTTTTCCTTATACCTGTCTACATCCACTTCAGAGACCTTGGTCCAACAGTATAGAGAGGTATTCTATTGAGTTGTGAAGTATTCAACAACTACAACTATTTGCAGACTCCTTACGGGAGTCAACACTGTTATTGTGCAGCACTAACACTGTATCTTCTTAACTCCTCCCTCCCGTTTGAACTTAATCAACCGGCATAACTTAAGAGACTATCACTTTACTTTGGTGTTTCTCGTTGAGCTTAGAATCTGGAAGAAGCAGTCATTAGTTAAGTAGCCCGAGCCCCTACCTTTTCGGGTCAAGGTCTGATGAATTTGATCACTTTGGATTCCTCTTATCATATTACTGACTTTATTCCTGAAACAGTATACTCTCAGGGGTTGTTTCATTCACAGACTAGTTATTCAAAATATTTTAATACAGGAATGTTATGCGATGAATAATTCAAGGACTACTATGAAGAGGTTGCAGTACCAACTCAAGAATTAACTAATCGTAGTATTGCTAATACATGTATTTCTATATATGTTATCCGTTAACTTGTATTAATTCTAGGGGCAACGTGATCTGGAAGCATCTAAAAAATATCTGAACTTTGCTTCCTTCTGACCTCATCCCCTAGTTGGCCTTTCTGTTATCTAGTTCGTGAACAGGGTTAATGGTTGAGAGCTGACTTTAGTCCTTTAAGCTGTAGCTGTAGCATAAGTCATGTTGCTTTTAGGGTTTTCCGTACTCTACCAAAGCTGGACACAGTTTTTATTTGAAGCTTTTCATTTACTGTCTAGTAACTGTATGTTGATGGGTTCTTATAGTAGTTAGAGCGACTACAGCAGTATTCGAATTGTTTACGAGATCATTGTTGCAACAATTAAATGTCCCTCCTCTTGCTGTTGCTATTTGAAGGAGGACATGCTTTGCATGGTTTTGGCTGCTTCTGCTTTCTTCAGGAATATGCAGATCCTCTGGCAGATGCGTAAGCTTGAATGGACGGTTCTGGTTTTTTTGGTCGATTTCATCATTTTCTGTTCTTGTATTCATGAAAGGCTAGGAAAATATGACTTGTAAAGAAACGTGAGCTTGCAAAACCCGTTGATAGCGTCTGTACCATCAAGATGTTACGGGACTTTAACAATTCATAACAGTTTCTGGGCGCTTCAGGATATTTAAAGGTCTCATCAGAGGCAACTACAGAATCCAACAACATATTGATATATGATAACAAAAAGTGACATGTAAATTAGAAGGGACGGAAGAAAGTTTATTTCTCCTTCTTTAAGATGGCATCTATTTTAAAAAAACAGGTCGAAATTGCTTTTTGAAAAGAGAAAAAATAGATTTCTTTTAAACCTAAAAAGTTGATTTTTTTTTCCTCTAATGATGTTTGTTGAGGAAAACCAGAGAAAAGCAGAAAAAGATTGAAAAAACTTTTCTAGCACTTTCTGAAAACAAACTAGGAGCCATTGTTGGTCTCCCGATGTTGGTGAAATACGAGATGGGGGAGCTTTTTTCTTAGGCAAAAAAAAAAAAAAATGTATTAAGTGGGAATTGATCCCTATTATAACTTAACCTTCAATCAAGTGCATCATTTAGCCTTTTTATGGAGCGAATTCATTCTCTGTGCCTGCACTTTCAAGTGTGTTGAACGATTGGTAAAACATTATTGGCGTTGATGTTGTGTCTCGTATTCTCTGTGCCTCAGCGTTGATGAATCGGGAATAATGCGATGTGATAACAGATATGCATCTATTTTCGTAATTAGCTCTGATTGTTAGTAGTAGTTTGTCCGAGATATGTTAACATGGTCGAGTTATAATGAAAAAGTTGTGCATACATGAAGCCTCTCTCTTACTGAAAATATTTTGAGTCTTTTTGAAATGACAACCTGCTTCGGCTGAGCTAGGTCATTAAGGTAGTATATGGTTGCTTGTAAGATTTCCCTGGCCAAAGATTTTACGTACAAGTCGGTGTATATGATATGAATCATAACCCATGGCTATGGGGATCAGCTACCCGTTTATCAGACAACTAACTTAAGCAAATGCTGAGGAAAACTATGTAGTATGAGACTATGGGAGTAGGCTGATAATTGAAGAATCTGCAGTATGCCTCCATGGAAAGTTTTGTGCTAGGGAAAGTGTAAACCATTTTCAGGTTCTTGCAGTCCAAATTTTCTAATGCATTTTTCAAATCACTTCTTCCTGGTGATCTGATGTAGCATCCATACTGTCCTTTTTATGTTCCAATCATAATTCATATGACTTTTGATGATGTCTGAAATTCTAGTCTTCTTCAGTGTCCCTGAAGCTCTAGAGCCATTCCTCAAGTTGAGAAGAATCATTTTAGGGAACATTGCTCTTTACCTGATCCTAATACCTAAACAACGTGGTATAAAGTGCCTCTACCAGCCTGAAGTAAGATAGTTTATTCTCTTTCTGGGAAGGAGTGGGGTGAACCCGTATATCAATGTGATATTTCAAATATGAAGAATGTAAAGATTAGTACTTTCGACTATCTACTCTACTTAAACTGATGTTCTAAGAGTAATGAAGTTCCATCAGAATTCATTCTCAGATTCACTACTTACAATTTCTGGTGTAAAGTATGTTCTCAAGTTATGGAACCTCACAGGAGTTCTTGGTGTTGATGATCGGGGTGGTGATGACTCTATGCTTGATGCATTCTTCTTCTGTACTTTCTTTGTGATATCAAAACACACTTTATCAACCATGTCCAGAAAGTCCTTCACAATGGCAAACAACTGAAGTGGCTGAGTGCATTTGTCCTTCGAAGATCCTGCTTGGTAATACTCTGTCGTTCTCTTCACAAGGTCCATGACTCTTGTTTGTTCTTCTTTGATCACCTTGAGTTCCTCTTCGCATTCCTCTAGAAACACTTTCGTCTCTTTTACAAATCGATCTCTTTCAACATTTCCACAGCACATTAAGAGCTGCTGAACATCATTTACTCGCATTGTAATAGTGGAACATGTGTTGATGAAACTATCATAGTCTATGAAAGCTGCTTTCTTTACATTAGAGAATTCGGAACTCAATCCTTGCAATACTGGCAAACCTAGTGTTAGGTGCTCTGTATCTTTTTCTAGTTTTTCTGCCTTGCTACCTTTATTGATTAGGCAACGCTTACCTTCTGAACGGATGACTTGTTCAACTACAAAATGAAGCAGAGTTGTTTTTCCATCGTTGCTTTTTACATATGATATTTTTTGTAAGGCACTAAGGTTGAATCCCTGAGCATTTCCTCTAGCTGTTCCTGCATTCATTCGATTGCCAGCCTTAAGAATCGCTTCCAGAAGTCGTAAGAAAATTCTACTTGTTCTCAATTCCTTGCAACTTAGCTCAATTGTTTGCAAATTCTCTTTGAGGTTTAGAATTTCTGGATCATAGCTTGATCTGAAAAGCATCGCATTGAAACGCCTAAAAGCAGAAGGAACAGCTTTCAGCATTTGGTAGAGGAAAGACTCGGCGTCAGCAAGTTTACTTGGGTTACCATCAAATTGGAGGATTTTTAATGTTTCTTCTTCAGTTGGGCAAATCTTGGTTAGTTTTTCAAGAGTATCAACGCTGAGTCCTTGACCCTCCAACAGGGCATCAAGTATTTCTTTATGAGAGATTGAAAGAGACTTTAGCACAATTGCTGTGTTCTGTGACTTCCTAGGATCGAGAATAAAGATCTGAGCTGGTCGAGCCAACTTAGAAGTGCCTGAGCTTGTGATCTCGCTATTTCCTTCAGGGGTTTTCTGGGACTTGACATTGTATCCAAAGAGAACTTCCATAAGGTCATCTTCAAATCTGAAATGTGCATACAAATGCAATTTATTAGTTGAACTGGAAATAGGCATTAACTACACTGAAGGAACGTAATTTACATGCCAAGGAGGACTTACCGGAATGATCCATTGTTGATTTCATCCCAAACCATAGAATGATCAGCATTAGCAATGACTTTATCCCAGTGCAGTGGCCTTAATTTGACTTGAATTTCACCATTATCTTTTGACTTTTCTTCGTTTCGAGCTTCTGCTTTCTCTTGGCTGCTCCCTTTCCCTCTTGGTGCAATAGGTGGTTTTAACAATGAACTCAAACCGCTACCCTTTGGTGGGGGTGGAGGTGAAGGTTTTGATTTTGCTGTATTAGGTGGTGTTGGTGCTTTAGAAATCCTTTTCATTGGAAGGGGAGGAGGCAGAGGCGGTGGAGATGGTGGAGGTATTGGTGGCTGAGGCGGATTTTGACTCAAGAGAATTGCTTGTTGAGACGGTGTTTCCGATGGAGGAGTGATTTCCTTTTGTTGAAACTGTAATGAGGCTGATGGAAATTGAGGATATGACTGTTGTGAGTTAATTGTTTGTTGTGATGCAGTAATTACCTCTTTCTTCTCATAACTACCTACATTGCTACTACAATTTTGCAGTAAAGGAATTTCTTGAATATGATCGCTTGAAACTGGATTCTCTCGTCCGCTATCCATTCTCTTCTCTTCCTCCTCCTCATCCATATGATTCACCCAAATCTTGGAAAAACAACTTCCTAGCTGTCTATCTTCAAATCTTCTCAAATATATAACATCTAGTCCATTTTCATCAACTACCAGCCCTTTTAAAGCTCCACGTTGTTGGACTTCTTGATGAGGCACAGAACCAGAACCCTCTCGACGAAAACTTGAATTTTTCAACTTGGTTTTCTTCCGTTGACGATTTACATAGTACCTGTAGAAGAAATAAAAGAGTATGCTAGAAACTATCGAAGTAGTTAGAACTGAAGCTATAACAGCCTTCAAAACAACCTCATTCATTTCAGCCAAAAAGTGAGTAGATATTTTCACTAATTAGTTAAAAGAACTAAGCACCAAGGATCAAAGCTACTGTTGCAGAGTTTGACACAGGAAAAAAGTAGAAAAGAACTGTTGGAATGAATTCTTGGCTGGACCATGCTCTGATCAAAGAGAAAGAAAGATTTTCTTTTTGTTTTGTATTTTACAATGACATATTCATTTTGTTCTAAGCTTTGGCTGCTGACAGTTTCAAAGTAGGTTGTTGCTGTTAGTTGGCTGTCTTAAAATCTTGCAAGTCCTTTTGTAGAAATGACTTTATTGTTGTTGTCTGGATGTCAGGGTGTCAAATCGGCATTTGGGGATGTAAAAGGGCTGAGTTAATAAATGAGTGAGTCATTGACCCGACCAAATGTTACTTAGAATCTTGCAAGTCCTTTTGTAGAAATGACTTTATTGTTGTTGTCTGGATGTCAGGGTGTCAAATCGGCATTTGGGGATGTAAAAGGGCTGAGTTAATAAATGAGTGAGTCATTGACCCGACCAAATGTTACTTAGATTCAAATGAGCTGGGTCAAAATGGGCAAAACAATCGGTCATAACTTAACTCATGCAACTCTTAACCAAGTTTTAATTTCTTTGTTTACTTATTATGGCGCTATATGACATGTCGAAAAAGTCTTTTTAAAATCATTTTGACAAGATTTCTCATGAATTATATATCTGCTCAGTTGTTACAGAGGTTGAATTGGATAAGTCAAAATGGGTTGAATTAGTAAATAAGCATGTTATTAACCCGCTCATATTTGAGCAGATTAGACATGTTTTATAGCTAATATTGCCACCCCTGTTTGAACGTAGTCTAAAAATCCAGAAAACCTGGATGTTTAGTTCAAGTTTGGGCAAATTCAAAATTTTGTGTTTGTAGTCAGACGGTTGGTGTAACGTTTGCTCAGTCCTATCATCTTTTATTGTAAAGGACATCTGTGTCAAGGTGGTATTTCTGTAGCTACAAAATGTAGAAACAAATAGTAGATGATGGATGATGTGCCTTTGCATATTTTTATTGGAAAGTGTCGTTTTCTTCTTTGTTTTATCCAATTAGTTGTCATCATTGTACAATTATGACATCAATCGGATTTCAAATTGAGAACTATTGTTAGAGATTTCATCAAAGAGGGAAGTCCAATTTAGAGGTGATTTGCCAGCAGGCAGTGACAATGAAGTCTTTGACCTTTTTATATGTAAATTGTAAAGTATTTCTTTTGTCAATTCTTGGGCAATTTAAGTTTTACCCTTTCTTGTAGACGAACAATGATTTCTAACAACTTTTTCTAGGCGTTTCTTTAATTTGAAGATAGAACATGGTAGAACGAGTGCATGAAAGTTGGCATGACCAAGCCATATTTTTAGACACTAGTCAATTTCAAATTCTGGACCACTCCCAAAAGGACCTAAATATTCTTCCAGCAAATATTCTACCAGCATTGCAGATGAAAGAGGAAAGTTACATTACTGTTCACCAAAGAGCCAATTTGTATTAATAAATAAAATTGAATGTATTTTCAAAATATTTCAAATCAGCTTCAAATATCCAAAGTTATAACAGGCTAAATGTCAAACAATGATATGTTATTATCAATAGAAGACGAATCTTCCTTTTTGTTTCGGGTAGAAAATAAAAAATATGAATACTGACTTCAGTATAGAATTTAAAGTATGACATTATATGTTGTGTTCGATTGTTTTTCTTAGAATTGGAACTGTTCTGATAGCATGTCAAACAATGTTATTCAAAAAATCTCCGGTTTGAAGCCAATGTATAGATACCTAGTTTAGCCTAAACTAGAAAAACATAACTAGGACAAGCAAATAAAAAGATCATATACGTTAGTTACTAAATATTTTATATGCGAAGTAGAAAAATAAATGCAAGGTCTATGATACAAGAAAATAAATCAATTTCGATTTACCTCTCCTGTCTTCTCTTCATCCCAGTACTCATGGCTTACACTATCCAATGATACTCAGAGAAAAGATAACTTTTTTAAAAAAATCAAAGTACTGAGAGGTACTTTTTGTTTAATTAGTGATAATTGTACTATATTATCGAGCAATGTAAGAATTTAATACATAGGACCACATTATATTAAAATATTTAATGTTATTGCGAACTGTGACCTCATTTAACACCTAAACTATAATTTAGACCAGTAGGTGTGCAGCTCGTTGTTTAGCGGAACACCGCTAAATCCTTATATTCTGGTTATTAACTTTTTTTTTCCTTTTATTGCCCTAGTTTTTAAAATATTATATCAAGGACTACCAGTTTTTATAATTTTTTTGTCCATTGCATATTTAATAATCTATAGCAAAACTTTGTTTTCTTTTAGGGACTGAATAGCAACTCAGATACTTCCTCCATGGCTAGAACTACTTTGATATAGCTATTGCGAAGAATTAAATGCTTAACCATAATATTGTACTTAGTAGAGAAGTGATTAAAACTAATGATTTGAAATGGGAAAAAAAAAACAGTTAAAATAATTGCTGTAATTAAGGATGTGAAATTGAACTTGAAGTAATATAACACAGTACTTCCGCTACAATATAAACATGAAAAAAGTATATAAATTACATCAATGTTTAAGAGAACTCTATCATTTAAGTAATAATGTCAAATACTTGTGGAATGTAGCAAGGTAGGAAGGCCAAAGCCAAACGTAGTATAAGCAAATGACTTGGTCAAGCACATATGTTCTTGGAAATTCTGTGTACGTGGCTAGAAAAGTATATCCAATTTCAACAAACTCAATACCCCCAATTAACCAGGCTTAATTCAACGAAATTCTCTATTCATAAAATTTGATTAGTGTTAAGACTTGACCCAACATTAATGTTTAATAATTCATAATCAACGAAAATATACTTAAGATATAATTATATTCGTCCTAAGAAAAAGAACTTCTAAGGTAGCAAAGTTAGTAATTTGGAATAACAACTGTATCTTAAGATCCAACAGCATATAATTTAGGGATGTTTACACTCTATGCAAATTAGGGCAAAGTAATTACCCGGTTAGACCGTGTATTTTTTTACCCGATCTAGCTACAAAGTTGGATCGGCGGCAACGATGGAGACGGAGGAAGTGACGAGATAATTGGGTACGGTGAGGAGGAGCGATGGAAGCAAAGGTGAAGGACATGTGATTGCTGACGGTGAGGAGAGCAACACCAGCAGGGCGGGATCGAACTAGGTGGATGAGGGTGTCGCTGTTATGAACAATGGTGGTATAAACACCTTTTATACACTTTCATACGATGTAGAAATGTGTATAAACACTTCTTATACATTATGTATAAACACCTCTTGTATAAGTTTGTATAATATTATATACTAGGGAAAAAGTGTGTATAAACACTTCTTATACATTATTATACACTTTTATACAAAGTTGATACATTATCTACAATAGGTATATTAAATTGTATAGTGTTGTATAATATTGTATACCGTGACTACATGGATGAAATTCTTTATGCTGATTTGTACATTATTAAAATTTCCCCAATAATTTTTCCCGCAAATCTTTTTACCTGCTTGATGATTGTCAAATTACTTAACCCTTCTCAAAAGTGCTTCTCTTTGTGTTTTTCTTATTATGGTACTTTCTTTTTTACTTGTAAAAAGCTCATCTCACACCATCTAACGAAGATTCTATCCTCGACATTTTGCCTATTAATGAAATGACAGTCCACTTGAATCGTTAAGATAATAATTAAAAGTGTGCTTTTTCTTACAATTTAAATTTTAATGAAGCTGAAATCTATACTTCCAACGTACTAGTACTACTAGTATTTTTGTGTAATTTTTCCTAATTTAAAACCTCCACGTACAATCTACAAGAAGCTTCTATTCTAGACCTTTTGCCTATTAGAAAGCCAGTCAACGCAAATGGCAAAACTGGAAAGAGAAAGTACCTTTTATTAGTAGTAAAATAATTCCTACCGTATTACATTGGAGATCCGGAAAAAGAGACGAAACAACGAGAATTCGATTCAAACTTACTGTGTGAAAAAATCCACCGGCCTAAACGTAACCAAACAAACAATTGCCCCTAAGAAAACCACACACACAACTTGACAGCTACAAGATTTGGTTGCTAAGAAAGCAATGTCATAGCGTTATAAAATGTCAATATCCCCGGTTTGTTACAAAAGAAACAAAAAATAACAAGAAAATCATTTGGATTTCCAACCTATTTCTACAGAGCTCAATTTTTCGCTTTCATAAAAGGTCCAAAATTGAGAGCTAAACATGTACAACTGTGAGGGTATACACAAAAAAGGAAGTTCACGGGGTGCCAAAAGATGATTTAGCTAAGGAATGATAACAACAACAACTAGCTCAATTAGACAGCAAAAAATATTGTATCCATCATATCTCTATCCCGAGTTATCCAATCTTGGATTGCTTTGAGAGAGGTTGTTGAGATTCTGATGATACTGAAGATTCTGGTGATGATTCAATGTCATGGGCTGCAGCTAAAGTAGATGGCATTGATTGTGTCGATGAATCGTCTTGAAATTTTCTCTTTCTTGAACATACTTCTTTGAACTTCTTCTCTTTTTCTTTGTCGTCATCCCCCTCGCCTCTCAGTATGAAATCTCGGAGACGTTTAACGTCGGACAGCTTAACAGGCTTCAGGAGAAATTCTTCAGCTCCTTCCTCCAAGCATCTAATAAGGAAAAATCTACTCAATTAAATGGTCCAACTTATCAATTTGAGATTCAGAATTACAGCAAAGGCATGATGCTATCTTCAAATTCAACAACCATGACAAAAATAAGGAAACCAACTGTTTTCTTCAGCTAAAAGAGCACTAGATTTTTAAATTTTACCATATCAAAGAAGGATATAACATGATCAACAGGCAAATACATACCACACTACTTATGAAGCTAAACATGGTTCCTCCTGGAGTTAGATAAGTCACTTGAACTGCTAGAAATGCTTGCTCTGCAAGTACTTTTCCTAAATTCGATTCAATCAATAGTACCCAATTCTAGAGGGTTTATTTAGACAGACCACAATAGTTCCAAATTCTCCAAGAGGCAGATATAGATTTAGGAATTATAGTTAATGGGATTAGTATTAAGTCTGCTGCAAAAATACAAGAGTAAAAAATTCTACATATGTACTAATCGATCAAGCAGAAAGCTGTGAGTTTTATTTGAACCCATTGAATCTGCTTTAGATCTGCCTATGGCAAAAGGATTTTACAATGTATTGGAGTGTAACATATTGGTTATACCTATCTGATGCAGCATCGTACAAAGAGTGTATTAAAAAAACCAATACAAATGAACAAAAGAATTGATGTTCAAAAGAGGATATACCTATCAATACGAGCTAAAATCTTCTCGGATGACATAATGACAACGGGGATCTTGCTCAATGCCGATGATTCCTGCTAAAAAAGAAGGAAGGTGTCATGCAATGATCTCATGAAGCAACAAAAAATAGGACCAAAGACAAGATATGGAACAAAAACAATCACATCCTCAACAAACCTTGATTTTTTTGAGAAGTTCATATCCAGTCATCCCAGGCATAGAATAGTCTGTAAGTATCAGATTTACCTTCAACCCCTGAACCAAAAACATCCCAAGTTTCTTTCAACATAGCATCACTAAAGTAAAACCCCAATAAAAATAAATATCCCCCCACCCTAATGTTTCCCGCAAATTGGATCACCGCAAAACAAAAGGAGTTTATGGCTAATCAATAACTTTGAATAGGCAAGTAGTTTCAAGATTGTGATGGACATTTCATCTCGGACAATAAATAGAAACCACAATCTGCCTAACCTTCAGTGAGAATGAAATAGAATCAAACTCTATCTAAACTTTTTCAGCAACTTAAAAGTTTCTGAAAATGTGAACAGATAGCTCTTTTAAGGTATCATTCAAAAAAAAAAAAAAAATAGAATACCAACTTACATCTATCCCCATAGAACTCTTCTCTCCATCCAACCCCAAATATTGCAAAGCCCTGGTTCCACTCTCCACTGCTGTAACTGCAAATGCAAACACCCCATTACAAGACATTTCAATAAAAAGCTAGTTACCATCTAAAAAAGAAATTTTCGGGCTGGGGAAAACAAAAACAGACGCTATAACTGAAAAAAAAAAAAAACAACCTTTACAACAAGAAATCTTCAGCAATCTCTCTATAACCTTCCTATCCACATGGCTATCATCAACAGCAAGAACATGCAACTCTTGCGCCATTTCCATCACTTGTATTACACAATACAAAAAAGGGTCTCTGTATCTCTGTTTCAAAATGTGCTCGGCCACCAAGAAAATAGAAAGACAACTAAAGGGAAGAATATATATAAGGGAATAAAGGATGGTTCTATTTGGTGGGTTGTGTCATGTGGAGGAGTAGATATAAAAAGGCAAGAAATCTACTTTAGGGGAAGCTAAAAGACTAAAGAAGAGATACTGAAAAATCTTAGCAAATCTACATCGCATTATCCCACTTGTCCCCCTATGTATCTGACGCTATTATTAAATTGTTCCTGCTTGCTTACTGTTTTTCTTGAGAGTTGGGATTTGCTTTTAGTCTAAGGTAACAGACAAAACATACTGTTTAATGTTTACCTTCTCTCTCTTTCTATTGTAACGTATCTCATTATACAAATTCCTGGTACCCAATGTTGGCACTAGCGTCTTGCTTGTTAGTGGGGCCAGGTGCCATCAACACTGTTTGTGGTCATTAACTTTGACCGCTGTGTGGTCACTTCCTTTGACCGTATCTTTGAAAAAAAAAAAGAAATTAGCAGGAGAGAATATTTTTTGAAGAAAATCGGAGAGTTATTTTCTAGAAAGATTAAAGAATGTATTATTTTCTTACTTTATGATTTCCCATAGTAATTTCTTTTTAGCTTTAGTGTTTTTTGGATTTCAATGTGAGATTAAAATTGAAAATTATCTAGAAGCAATACGGGGTTTTACTTCTTGTGGTAACATGCTTGATCCCACTTATGAGATTAAATCAAGACATTTTAAGAAGAAAAATTGGAATGTTAATGCCTTCGAGATCATTAATCTCATACTAAATCTCATTAATTGCATTACTTTTTAAAAAATACATCTAAGTCACACAAGTAAAAAGAACTACTACTTGATAAGAAATAAAAAACAAACAAACAAAAAAACGTGAAAGAGAATTGGACTAATAATAAAATAAAATCCTAGATCCTGAACACTGATTTGATGAGGAAGCAAAACAAAGTTCGGAGAAGTTACATTTTAATTTCTCGTGGTTCAAATTCGAAACAAGTTGAACTCAAACTTAAGCAAAAACAATACAGGAGTAACACACGTACTCTTTTTTCCACTATACAGGATATATTACTTTATGAATGTTAATTTGTGCCACAAAATCATTCAAATACTTATCCTCCAATGTAATATTTCATCATCTCCGATGGTGCTATATAGTTAAACATCTTCAATTCCTTGGATGGCCTATCGGTTTTCTGCTATCAGCCTATTTATTAAATGCACTTTTTTTTTTTTTCTTGTTTGGAATTGAAGAAGAAGAAACCATTGAAGTTCTCCTTTCCGCTGTTAATATTTCATTGAGCAAACAGTAATGAGCAATAATGTACTTACTTGATTCAATGTTGATCTTAATTATGCAAATTGAAAGAATAGTTAGAAAGGTCAAGGCGTGTAATGCATGAAACGTCTAGAAGAGTCGATTAGGGAAAATGTATCTAAAAACTAACGCTTACACAAAAATACATTAATTTATGTTAAGTGATAATTATGGTTTTTATGTGAAAAATATATGTTATGTGTTCCCCGATTTAGTGTAAACATGAAGGGCATATAATGTCTTTCGGCCACTACTGTCTACCACAGTACTACTTGCTATTGAATGGTGGTCCATTTGCTATTCTAGGTGCTTAAATATTGTTTTGACAATTGATATGGCATACACCGCTAGAATTTAACAATGGATTTAATGATTATTTAACAAACACAAGCCCACCAAATCCGAGGAAAGATACTCAGATTTTGTCAAAGCTCCTATTCAAGCCTACTACTTAATATTAATTATATTGTGGGGAATTGTTAACAATTTAAGTTCTTACCACTTGGTGTTCGTTGTGCTCTTAATGAATAATTAAGAAATTGAGGCATTTTTTGCCAAAGAAAAAATGACAGAGAGAAGCAAATCACGGTTCCTTTATTTTTTTTGGACAGGAAGCTAAAATCGTAAATAGTTTTGAATTTGATTTGGACTGTAAAAATTAGGTAGCTAACTAAACAATTTATGTCATTATCGTCGTGAAACTACATTTACTTGATTACTCAACTCGTTCAATGTTGAATTATTTTATTAGACTTTGTAAGAGAATTAAATGTAATGTTTAGAAAGGGTGATATACGAGTCCGCGATCACGCGCAAGTTCTTGTTTTCCTAGTGAAAAAAACTATTTTCATGAAATAAATATTAGAGTCATATACGTAAATATTTTTCCCACACGAAATACTATACTAATGTTATATACATAAATATTTATTAACACATGATGTTTATACTATACTAATGAACACAAGACATTTGTTTTTATTTATCATCTAGTCATGATTATAAGATAGTAATACATAATTTTCCAACTTATATTTCAACTGTTAAAGTTGAAACCTAGTTTAATGTAACACCAAATACACATAAATATTTACCCATATACTTATTGTAAAGTACAGTATATGACATCTGATTCGTGCGTTTCTTTTCCTTAATGTAAATTAAACAATATTTTGGCATGACTGAAAATGAAATTAAATGAAAATATGGGCATGCTTTTCTTAACAGGACTATGGGCAAGATTTTTATTTTTTTTCAACCTGTGGCAAAGATTATTAATCACTTATTTGTCAAGTTATTTTTGTCAACAATGTTGTATTTCTTACATTGAAATTTTATCATATTTACAGAAATTAAGAGTATTTTCTAATTCTAAAATCTAGTGCACCGTGCGATAAGTGATGTGTATGAACGAAGCGAATATAAACTTTTGCAATAAATTCAATCGAACAACTGTTTTCAATTCGAATTCATATGTATATTTATACATAATAGATCATACTCACCTTGTATTTACTGTTTAAAATTCTTAGTCATCTGCCTTTGCCAGTGTAATGATTAAACAAATGTGGTTATAAAGTTTTAACCGTGCAAATGGATATATACATTTGTTAATTGAAACAAATACCAGTAACACTTCATCATTGAAATATAACTAGTTTAATACTCCTTAGAATTCACATTTCACTAATTACTCCTGAAATCCGTTCGCCACTTTAATTTAAACCTTTGTTCTTTTTCATGTGCACAGTGATTCATGGACCAAAAAATATGTTTTTCTATAACAAGCAAAATGGAAAGTTCTATTCACAAATGGTTGACAAATAGTGATGATCTTTACAGTGATTTGAAATGCCAAATAGGAGTACTACCTTTTGTTGGCAAGTTTTGAATAGTAAGCAAGAGGCGGCGTTAAAAGAGTACAGGCGCCTCCAGTATTGGACCAAGTCTAGTCCGATCGCACATCAAATCTCTGTATGTGCAGCCAAAAACATCAAATCAATTTAACAGTCATCGCCATCTCCTCTTTCCCCAAGAAATCTCCCTGTTGGAGTAAAATATTAGATCCACTTACGTTACAAGATTAAGATCAAACTAGCAATATAAATATGTTTATTCATTTTAATTAATCAATCTTTAAAATTTATATTTTAAAAATAACTTTTAAAAATATTCTAATTATTATTATATATAGCAACATATACAAAATATATGTTCCATCACTTTAGTTATAATTAAAAAAATAAAATTTAAAAATTTAAAAACATATGATGAAATTAAGTCTTTGAGATAAAAAAAATCGGACTTTTTTCTCATTCTGATGACAATTAAAGTTGTTCATTGATGTGAAAAAGAAAATTAGTAAGAATATGAGGTAAAATTAATATCTTGATTTTATATTTTTTCTTTTAAATTCTTTAATATCTTATATGTATACCGACAAGTTGATATCCATCTCAATTAACTAACTGTTCAGATCCAAACATAAGAACCATTGTTGTACATATCGAATTTTTGAAAATCAAAATTAATAAAATATTTTTATTAAATTAATTAAAAAATATATGTTATATCGTCACAAAGAAATAAAAATTAGAAAGATATATGTTATATCGTAAATCACCAAATTTTAATTCCAAAATGAAAATATAAAGTAATATATTTTATAAATGTAAAGAAACAATAATCAGAGAATGCAAAGGAGAGTAAAATAAGTAAAGTATTAACAAAGGAGGAAAACGGGGATAAAAGTCACTCCCTCCCTTCACTTTTACCTATCCACGTTAACAAATCAAGAGAAAAAAAATTCTTTTTCTTATTTTACCCTTCACATTAATTACTCATTTTTAAATCATTTCCTAAGGCTATTAAGACAACACACCAATAAATATAGATATTGTGATAAAATATATGCTTCATTCATTAATTCTTAAAGAACGTGAAAAGTCAAAAGTGAATAAATAAAAGTGCACGGAGGGAATAAATATGTGTAGGAGAATTAAAATTGAATGCATACGTGTATACATGAGAAGAGAATAAATACTCAGTACAATGACATATGTCCAAGTGCGATAAAAAAGTAGTTGGTCAAAGTGTATAATTTATATAAATTTTGGTACGAATTTGCATTGATATAGTTCGTCTCACTTCACGTTTAAAGTATTAACAAAAAAGGAAAACGAGAATAAAAATCACTCCCTCCGTTCACTTTTACTGTCCAGGTTAACATATCAAGAATTTTTTTTTTCTGTTCTTATGGAGTATTAATTTTACCCTTCACATTAATTACTCATTTTCAAATCATTTCCCAAGGTTATTGTGACTTACACCAATACATATGAATATTATGGTAAATTTACACTTCTCCCATATTACTTACCACTTTCTCTTTTGCACGGCCCTTAAGAAATCATAAATAAAAGATATAGTTTACTATCTTACCCTTATCTCTCTCCAATAAATACAATCTATTAAAAGTAGACAATTTTCAAGAACATTTATTATTAAGGGTAAGATGAAAAAAATTTAATTAATTTTATCTTGATTTTGTAAATGAACAAGTAATTTGGACGGAATGGGTAAGATGGAAAATATTTAATTAATTAATCTTGGTTTGTAAATGACCAAGTAATTTGGACATATATTTTTAGTAATGTGGCCAAGTAATATGGACGGAGGGAGAAGTTCATTTGTTAATTATTAAAGAACGTGAAAAGTCAAAAGTGAACAGGTAAAAGTGCACGGAGGAAATAAATTATGCAGAGAATTAAAATTGAAGTGCATACGTGTATAAATGAGAAGAAAATAAATATTCAGTACTATGACATATGTCCACGAGCGATAAAAAAGTATTTTAGTAATGTGGCCGAGTAATATGGGACGGAAGGAATACTTCATTTATTAATTCTTAAAGAACTTGAAAAGTCAAAAGTGAACAAGTAAGAGTGCACGGAGGAATAAATGTGTCGGAGAATTAAAATTGAAGTGCATACTGTTATACCCTATTTTAACCGAGGTCAAAATAGTTTATAACATTCCGGTAATTCCGGGGTTATCTAAAGTTGAGGAGTCGCCACCTAATTATTTACGGTGAATTAGGACACCTGAAGTTTAATTAAAGTAATTATCTAAAGTTGATTTTATTTTTAAAGTCTACGAAACCAAAAAAAATTCTAGGTACGGGTTCAACTAACCTAGAGGGAAGGTATTAGGCATTCTCTAAATTCCATTAATAATGGTTAACCGACCGAACTCAGATTTAATTAGGCTAAGAATGTAGATGTAATATTTTATAATATTTAAGAAATATCTTTATAAGTATTGCTAAAGTTATGGCTAGCAATATAAACATGTTGTTTTAAATAAAACTTGTAGAAAGGATAATAGTTTGCATAAAAAGACCTTAGTTATGAATAAACCAAAGGAAGTATGGGATTGTATAACGTTTTATAAATATTTGAAACAATTTAATAACTAAGTGTTAATTGATTTTAACAGTTATATATATATATATATATATATATATATATAAAATTACTAGATAAAGACGTTTATTTATAACAAAAAGGGTTCTGAATTTGAAGTTGGTAGAAAGGGACTTAACATTGAATACCAATTTTAATAATTAACTAACTTAATTAGATGTAGAAAGAAAAATATGTTTGGCTGTTGGAATTGTTAAACGTCTCGTAAAAAAAAATGAAACAGAATAAAGTTTTGCTAAAATGTTACTTTTATACTTGCTAAAGTGATATATTATGGGCTTCCTCTTTCAAACTAACTAGGTATTATACTCCTATGTGACAAATGTCCTATTAGGCGAGAGTTAAATGACACTAGATAATTAAAAGTAGTCTAATTGTTAATGCTATAATGATCCGGTTTCAGTACACAAACACACAAAGTATCAAACAGAGAAAAGAGAAAAACAAATGTAGGATGATAAGCATGTTCTTCATTCAGCTCCCTGGAAATAGTAAACTGCCCGCAGGCTTTCATTATTCAACGGACGTAAAGGAGAAATGATATCATGTTGGCTCCGTGCGGCATCGGCATCGTTGAGTCTCAAATGAAACTCTTCGGCTCCGGTAAATCATGAAACAAAAGAAAGAAAAGACATTAGGAAAGGGATATCGAAATGCGGTAGATAAATAAAAGAAGAGTAGAACATCACATAAGACCTGCGATATTTAGACATGCTCAGGATCCCATAAGAAAGGCTAGCACATTTAGGGATATACAATCTGTTATACTAAGTATGCTACAATGTCTATGCATAGGTCGAATTAAATGGAAATCACTGGTAGCGCAAACTGGTGCCTAGCTTAGACAGAATATATTAACGTTCTATAGGAGCATACCGAAATCAACAAAAGCATTCAAGTTGCATTCAACAATACAAGTTTTGGACTAGGCATGGTAATGGACAAACAAGCAGGGCAATCGTACGGCTCTTCAGAAAAAGTGTCTTCGTCGTCTTGTGTTGACTCGATCGTTCAAGGTAGGAGAGAGAGAAAACTTGTATGGAAATGGAGTGGCAAGTCTGCCATTGTTGAAAGGAAAATGGGTCTTTGTTGAAAAGGGGAAAGAGGAGAAGACGACAGGATGAGGAGCGTAGAGAGAGGGAGAGTATGAGAGAGCATTGCACAAAAATGGGCGTCGCGGTCTGCCATGGCTAAAGGCGATTAGGGTTTTACTCAAAAGAGAAAGAGATGAGAGAGAGAGGAAAGGGAGAGGAAAGAGGGAGGCGTCTCTGTTTCTGTTAGGTTTTAGGAGTGAAAACGTGGGGTTGGGCCGGGTCAGGTGTTTTAGTTGGGCTGGTCGGGTCGTTGGGCTGGTCTGTTGTTGAAATAGGGTAATGGGCTGGTGCCGAAATTGGTTGTGGTGGGCTAATTATTTGGGTCATTAATTTGGCTGAAATTCCTCCTCCATATAAATTCCATTGGGCTTTTAACTTAATAACTAGTACAATATATATTATGTGTAGAAAATAAAGGACATAAAATCCAAAAATAAAATGATGACAAGGCATTAAAAATTGTGATAAAGTAATGCTCGTAATGTTGATAGTAAAAATAATGAAAATGAAAGTAAGGATATTAATAATAGTAAAAAATAAAAAATAGTAGCGAAAACAAAGTATTTAGCTCGTTAATAAATTTAAAACTCCGAGGAAATAAATTGGAATAAAGGAGGGACAAAATTAATATAAAAATGCCGGGTATCTTGGTGAATTTTATGTTGTTGTCGGAAGTTCAGTGTTCTGAAACCAATGAAATACATTTTAATATACAAGATAAACATGTGACATTTACAGACCAATCATTTAAGAGAGTCACTGGGTTATCAATTACTGAACCTCCTAGATCTTTCTATGCTAAATATAACAAAACCAATGGCAGTCGTCTTTTGAGAAGATATTTTGGTGTTGAAGATGGTAAAAAGAATTTGGAAATGAGGGATTTGAAGAATGTGATGAGTGCTGAAAATGTAGATTTTGAAGATGACCTTGATGCGGTGATGCTAGCAGAGGTATACATTCTTGGTCGTGTTTTATTGGGCGGTAGAATTGATAAAAAGGTGTTGTGGCAGCATATTGTATACATAGAGGACAGTGAATTGTTTGAGCAGTTTAAGTGGGGGTCTTTGTGTTTTGCCGAACTCCTGAGGTGTTTCAAATCAATATATAAGCAAGGGATAAACAGACAACATTGATTATGGTGTTGTTGGTTTTGTTTTTGGCTTTAGTGTTTGGGTTTGGTCTAGGTTCAATGACTATCGCAAACAATATGTTGATATTATTGGCAATTGTCGTGAACCTCTGATGTTGTCGTATGTCAGCAATAAATCTCTGTATACATGAGAATAGAATAAATATTCAGTATTATGACATACGTCCACGTGGCATAAAAAAGTAGTTAGCTAAAGTGTACAATTTATATAGCCTTTGGTACAAGCATTCATTGTTGTGTTAGTCCCTCTTGGACACTTATATATAATAGAAATTTCAATTAAGAGAGTATCGTACTTTCTATTTCATTTTAATTCTGTAACATTATATATTTTTATCGATTTGTTTCGGAACGAAGGATAATTTTTTTTATAGATAAATAACTTAATATTAGAATTTTTGATAACCATGATATGTTGTCAGCTTGTCCGCACCACGACTAACTCCACGATACATGTGCTAACTTTTACCAGTACATGCACATGGTATTATCCACTATTGTTTGGGCAAATGGGAAGAAAACACTAAATATTTTTGTTGTGTTGAAATTTTAACTTGAAATCTCATGGCCCCAACACTTCATATTATCCTTGTGGAGAAGTTTTTGTAGCCACACAAGTATTATTTCATATAAAATATTTTCAAGAGTCTTATATTACAAAAAACTAGATGATGAAAGCCCGTGCCCAATACAAAAAATAGTACCACACTTTTCTTTTTAATCTATCTAAAAAAGAATGATATATTTTTATGTTTAGAAATCATTTAACTTAAAACTTTCCTTTTTACCTTTAATGAAATGATTTAAATCCACATAAATATCTATGACTTGTTTTAGACCAAAAGTTTCAAATATCTTTCCTTTCTTTTTAAACTTCGTGTCTAATCAAACTATGTCACATAAATTAGGACAGAGAGAGTACCTTTTAGTAATATAATTATGAAATTTTTATTATAGAAAGTATTATAATTCAATTAATTGAAAATATCAATAAATTCTTTTACTTAGTCCGCTTCTCCCATATATGACTTTCCTTGTTTGGTTCTCCAGGTTGAAAGATTTGAAATACACCTTCTCCTACCGAGTTTCATGCCATCATCTCTTTCTATGTTACACCCCTTACTTTCGAAGAAGCACTTATTAAATTTCAACGTAAGTATGTCGAGCTATGGCTAAGTACAACAACTTTGGATTATGAGGAACGAAGCATTATTAATTATATTGTATGAGTAAAGGATGAATTATGATCTTGTAAGTCGTAACAGGAAGGATAACCTTGGAACCAAAGGATATGACTATTATCAAGTATTATTAATGATAAATATCATGTATAGAGAGTTTCGGAAGATTCCGGGACCAAGCAAATCGAAGAAAATAAGTTTGTCAAAAATTTAGAAAAAGTTAGCAGAATTTTGGGCAGATTTTTAGTCAACTTTGGAGGGGTATATCTCCTAGTATATTAGGAGTTTTAAGGTGTTTCGAAAGCCTAAAATGAAGTTCTTCGTGTCTAGTTTCCAACGCAACAAACCTCTCCTCGATACAACATCGGAGTAGATAATTATGGATGTTACAATTTAGGCTGACAGAGCAGAAATGCTGCTACAGTGACCGGGCTGCTTCAGTAACCGAGCTGCTATAGTGCCACCGACTCTAATCCACTATATAAGGGCACAATCTGACCCTAAACTTCATTTTCTCCACTCCTCTTCGTCCAAAAATGTATGAGAACTCCCAAGAAACATTGAGAGGTAACTAGTGAGCGGATTAAAGTGACGGGACTATATACGAGGTTCGGAAAGCGTATAGAGTTTTGTGATTCTTGTGCCAAACACCAAATCTTGACCGAGCAAAGGAATTTATCAAAGATAAACAAGATGTCAAGCTCTTCCAGCCTTGATTGAGGTAAGAATATTCTTGTCACACCCTAATTCCGCTAGGGTGTGATGGGCACCCGACCCTTACCTAGGGCCGAGCGAACCCTCAGACTCTTGCTGCACATAAAATCATGTCAAACTTTTCAAATCAAATGAGATGAAATACATCGTAAATTTTTTTTTTCCAGAAATATTCTTTCACGTAGCTTCCAAGCATAACGAATCAATAATCATACAAAATTCAGTACATAACACAGACCGACATTTTGGCTGACGGAGCCGCTTACAGACTGACAACCAATACCCACGACGCTGTCTGCAAAGTCTCTAACGTAATCCAGAAAGCATAACATACCAACTCTGACTCGGCAGCACTCCGGGAACAAATGGAGCTTGCCATCTGCACTGGAACATCTTCTATACTGTCTTCAACTCACCTGGGAGTACCTGCGCGGCATGAAACGCAGCCCCCCGAAAAGAGGGGGTCAGTACGAAATATGTACTGAGTATGTAAAGCATACAACACAGAAAGCGAAGTCACAACTGAAATATGATATATAGAAAGCAAGCACAATAGCCAGCATACTAAGGAGTCGTATCCGGCGTACAACAGGCAAAAGAAGTTCCGGAGAAATCAACACGGCAATCGGGATGACAAAATGTTTGCTTTCTTTTGGAAAACATCTTTGTTTCACACACATAGAAGAATCAACGCACAATTTCCGCGGCCATAAGTCCAGCGGTCACAATCACACATACCGCGGTCAAGTATCCAGCGGTTTTCTATCACAAGTTCGACATACCGCGGTCAAGGGTCCAGCGGTCTATGTCGGCATAATCACAAGTGCGGCAGACGCGGTCAAGGGTCCAGCAGTCAATGCCACACGTCCGGCATGACGCGGTCAAGGGTCCAGCAGTCAATGTCGGGCACGCCGCGGTTGAGGGTCCAGCGGCCAATATCACATATGCGCATATTCACATAACCGGCCCGGGACTCGGTAACACAGAAGATAACCAGACAAAATGCCAAATTATCACTTTCCAAACATAATCACACATGCCAGGATCATGCATCACACAGGACTCAGGTATACCAAAATCGTATATCGGAAAATAAAGAAAATAAGTAGTTTGTCCAGAATCTCAGGGTAAGATTTTTAAAAACGCTTTAGATGTCAAAAACATTTTATAATGCTCATGAAGGTGGTCATAACACCTATCATATAGTGAACAGCATAATAACCAGGAGTTACCTGCGAACTCCGGACAAGAGTACATTGGCTAAAGCCGTACATCACATGTCAGGGTTTCGGTCCCCACAATTGGGTCAATAATCATTAAAATCCGTCTCGGGATAGATAAAATATCTCCCGTTTAGTAGTCGGAACAATAACCATGAGTTCCCTTGACTTACCGTACGGGAATAAGACAAACAGAACAATAAGAGAGGCATCGGGGATAGCGGGCCCACCTCGGGCCAAGTCGAGGCGGCGGACGAGAATCACGCCCATTAGACTCTACGGAGTCATCCAAGAAAGTTTTAGAACGATCGGGTTACATTTGTAAACGTTTTGGAAGTCCAACCACTTTTCTAGTAAAATGCACCTTTTATAATTCAATTCTATTGAATGAATAGTAACGAAAACTAATCTCGGGTTACGATGAGCAGGAAGGTCCCCGAGGCCGAAATCTCAACCTAGTAGACCTAGGGCATGCCAAAGAAGGAAATGATAAGCTTTACATACCTTTCGCGCTACTCACGCTTGTCCAAACTCAATCTCCGTTTCGCCCAAAACCTACAAATGGTCATTTTTACCAATTGTTAACTATAAGGCTTTTGGTATTCAATCTTTAACTCATCACTTGTCTACAAAAATTTGGGCAGCATTTCCCCTATAAACTCGTCTATCCGAATTTCCAATTGCTCTCCTGTTGACACAGAAATACCAACAATAACATATGGACACAACCATATCTTCAATTCTTTTATTTGAACAAGAACAACAACATATCAAAACAGCCCCCAACTGTAACATAACGATGTCCGAAATTCTAACGAACACTTGCAATACACCAAGCACCCCATATGCACTTCTTATACCTTATTTCATGCATTATTTTCAAAAAATTTCAGGGAAATACAACAGCAGCCACTCGACACCACATCATCTACTCATGTGCAATAAAACCACATTATTATCTCTATAATCCTTACAACAACCCACAACAATTTAACTGCAACTCTAACCATTAAATTCCTTCACTCTCCTCACATATCCATGATTACAACAACCAAAATATTAATTCAAATCAGTCCATCAATTTCAATTAAAACAGCCCCTCACCCATAAATTTCAACAAAACAACAAACGAGTTTATAATGTTGTTTTCTCCGTTCTAATTCGTTAAAACTCTAAATAAACACTTTAATAACATAAAAGGAATTTTATAAATACCTTATCAGAAGCTCCACCACGAAAATTTCATCCCCCAAGACCAATATTTATCTCAAATTGAAGGCAACGCAACGTACAACGTTTTTCTCTTCATGAGCTTCGGGATTCGGAGCTCGGATTTTGATCAAAATGGCTTCCTTAGCCTAGGATCTCTCTCTCTCTCTCTAATGTTTTTGGAGGATATTAGCTGAAAATGATCAGACCTCAAGTGAATTTTCCATATATATTAACGTTAATGGGCCTCATGGGCCGAAACATTAGTGTTTGGGTCGGGTCCAAACTTGCAGCCCTGCCAGCCCAAATTGCATCGTCCATATTTCCTTATCCAAATATCATTTTGACGAGAGGTTTGTTGCGTTGAAAACTAGACTCGATGAACTTCATTTTAGGCTTTTGAAACACCTTAAAACTCCTCATATACTAGGAGATATGCCCCCAACAATATGGGCTAAAAATCTGGTCCGAGATTTTACTGAAGTTGTTCCGATTCATTTTGTTTAGATTCGTTTATCTTCTAATCCTCTTCCAACTCTCATGTAACCTCTTATACATACATATACATACCCATATACATACATAACAATCCATACACGTCTCGAAGGGTCCGGAGAATCACCATAACCTTAAACGTAACTGGAGAACTTACGAAGCTTCGACGAAACTCCAATCGCAAAAATATATTCATATCTTTTATCCATCTTCTATATCATTACTAATAATCTCAAATACTTTAAAAGGGCACTCACATTACCTCATATACGCTCATAACGCGATTTCAAATCCTTTAGGTTACGATGTCACCTCGGGATACTTAAGGCAACCATATATATAACGATATTCTTACTAACTCGATTAACTTTCCTTGAACTTTCTTAACTCATTCTTTCTTGTCTTAATTAAAATAGCACAGACTCTTACGGGGTGTAACAATTCTTTACCATGGATATTATGAATTGTATCACGGAGATTTAGTTGTTAAAGCTTCGTAAAGTCTAGTGATTGGTTGATGAATTGGGAGAACATCATATGGGATGTTTTATAGAGCCTATTAGTGTTGATGATGTTGTTATTGCTATTGTTGATGTTGTTGTTGTTGGGCTGTTTGATCACCCTTAGTGGTCTTTGGGGTGTAGTATAAATAGGGGAGGTGCTGCCCGATTTTCCGAAGGTTATAATATTAGCAAGATATGATAGTTGCGACACTGTTTGTTGATGACGGTATTATTTCACTTGTTGTAGACGCAAGAGGATTATGTTAAGCTTTATTGTGGATTGAGAAGGCGATTATCCAGGTATGTTAAGGCTATCATTTCCTTATTTTTGGCATGATCTATGACAAGTGCGAAGCGTAATGATATTCATAATGAATCCACTCCTAGATGTAGGATATCCTGAGTTCCTTGACTTCTTAAGTCCGAAGGGGCATCCATAAGTTGTACGCATTCATAACGATGTCTAATTCCCGAAGGAGACATTCATAAGTTTTCCTTATTCCTATGCATTTCACATTTGATTTTTCAGTCTCGAAGGAGACAAATGAAAAGGGGAAGAAGTTCCCATTTTTGAAAAAGGGGAAGAAGTTCCCGTTTTGAACTAAAAGTTGCTTCGTAGGGAGTCTTTTGATGGTTTCCAAAGATTTTCATGCATTTGCATATTTACATACATGCACGACATCATTTCATGGGGAAGGGGAAAAGGGCTAAGGCGTTATATACGCAAACCACCTGATCAGCTGGTATACGATGATTATGATGCCCGAAGGGGCTGCGAGCAGGGCGAAGGCATGCATTATATATATATATTAAAAGTTCATATGCATGTACATTATTTGCAGTGGTGGTTACCGGTACAGATTGAGTTTCTTACTCTTTTATCATCCGAGTCGAGATATATTGTTTCAGTTCTGCGTTACATACTTGGTACATTATTCGTACTGACGTCCCTTTGCCTGGGGGCGCTGTGTTTCATGCCACACAAGTGCAAACAGATGAGTAGAAGACATTGGCTATAGGATGTTCCCACGCTATCAGCTGGATTGGTGAGCTCCATCTCAGTTTGGAGTGTTGCCGAGTCAAAGTACTTATGTTATGGTATCTCGTATATGTTAGAGACTTTGCAGACAGTGTCCTGTGGGTAGTGCGTCGAGACGTCGACAATTGTGTATAGCGGTCATGTAGGTCGACGTGTTCATATGCACTGTTTTAAAGATTTTAGTGTGACCAAAAGTTTTCTTTGAATTAACGATAAGGGAGAAGTCCCTGACTTGACGAAAGAGCTTTATTTAAAAGGTTTTTCATGTTTTACTTGACGGAAGTGTCATTTCATAATTTAAAGGTTCACATAAGATTGTGACTTATGAATAGAATGGTAGTATGGCACTCAGCCGATTAGTGTCTTGGGTGTTAGTCGCGGCCCTCCGGTTTGGGTCGTGACATTCAATAACACTGAAAAACGCGTTCATGTGTTAGCATATGTTGTAGTCTTAAATTTTTAAGTATAGACCAACTTCATCATTCTAAGAAAATATGTGTATAAGTTTATTGACCGTTTATATTTCGTCTTCTTGATGTTATTCCTCATTATTTGTGTGAGACGTATGTGTCTAAAATTAGTGCATTTTTATACTTACCCAAAGGTATAAGTTTTAAATCTTTTGGTTTTATGACTTCTTTAGCGGTTTTTGTGTTCAATTTAAATCGTTATTTTTTTTTTCTTGAATTTCTCTTTCTTTAAATTTTCTCTAAGCGTACTTTTACCATTTTCTGCACTTATTGTCATTATTTAAATGTCCTATTTTTTTTATTTTTTTTTTGCTATTGTCTCCGACTTCTTCACGTGGATCCTACCTTAATTTTTTATTTTTTTGCAATTGTCTCCTACTTCTTCACGTGAACCCACCTTAATTTTTATTTTTAAAAAATTATTTTAACTATATTAAAAGATTGGGTGGTTGGCGACCAAACCCACTCTTCTAATATAGTAGAAATATTTATGTTAAATATTTTCAAAAGCCTAATATATTTAAAGCATATTTAAGTTTAAGAGTTTCAAAAGTTTTTTCTTTCTTAAACTTTGTCTTGAGAGGGTAGGTTCAAAATAGTCCCTTAACTATGAACTTAACAGTTTTAGTCCTTTAAGTTTGCCACAAGTTAACAAAAATGGTTCCTTAACTATGAGGGTTGGTAAAAAATACCCCCTTAAGTATGTGCTTAACAATTCTTAGTTAAGGGACCATTTATGTCCTTTTCTCTAATTTGGAACAAAGTGAGTCTTTTATCCCACTTTATCTGACAATATTACTATTTAGACAGTTTTAAGATGTCTATAAATACTTTGAATTATTTATTATTGTAACTTATAATATTTTTTCTATAGTTTTCAATATGTAAACTTTTTCTTTTTTTGAAGACTATATATAAAAATTCACAAAGAAATACATAGTTGTACCCTCGTACTCTGAATCGTGTCACAAAAAGCGGGAATGGAGGAAGTAATATTGATCAAATTTAAATCTTAGTCTTCTAATTATTAAAATGAAATTTGTACACGGTACACATGTATAAGTAGGAATCAGTATTTTAAAAGGCGAGGCGTAAGTCCCGAGGCACGGGGCGTAAGCCCCATGGGTATTTAATTCTTAGTATTTCATAAAATAATATAATTAACAATAAATACTTTTAAATAGGTAAATTACATAAAAAATAAAAGAAAACCGTAAATAAATGAAATATGTGTGTGTATATATATATATATATATATATATATAGAGAGAGAGAGAGAGAGAGAGAGAGAGAGAGAGAGAGAGAGAGAGATGCACTTGATCCTCACAAAAAAAACTAATCAAAGCAATCCATTATACGCAACTTACAACTTGTAATTATATATAACATAATTTTACAAGTATAAACAATACAATGAAATGAAAGCTCTTATGAAATGCAAATCAACTCTAACATCTTCAAACAATGCAAAAATCACAATTTTTTAAAACAATATTACTATCATACTATTCATGTTATCTCCCTATAAGCAAATAATTAATAAATTTTATTAGTATCATCATTAAAACGTAACTCTTTCATGAATAAAAACAAAATTACTTCAAAATAGCGAAATAATAACATATGAAAATTTTGATACGTAGGACAAAAGACCAATGACAAGTGAAAATGTATAATTCGGTTATGTATTTTTAAAAGAAATATAAAGTGATGTTCACTCTCACGATATTCTCAAATAATAAATATGCAATACTATGACTTGGTCAGAGGCGGACCCAAATGGAATGGTGGGAGTGCACGTGCACTCTCACCCTTCGAAAAAAAATTATGTTATATATGTGTATATAGCTTGAGAAAATAGTAAATGTGCACTCTAACAAACGAAAGTGTCTTTGGGGCTTCCCTTACATGTCATCCCGGATCGAACCCGAATATCACTTTTAATTATTTTTTGAGCCCATTTTTAGGAAAACAATAAGTTAAATGAGCTCGCCCAAATTCAAACATGCACTGTCACCACATGTTGCACAGCCTTAGCCTCTGAGCTATCTCTTTCATTTGCTTCACTGTGTTAAATTTTATTTATTACACATATTTGACCTATATACTTGTATTTTTGTCACTGCTACGCTATTAGTGACCGGTCCGACAAGATATTATCCCTCACTCATCATTAACTTTTTTATTGGCGTTTATGTTAAGATAATGGTGCCCCCGCCGTCTTAAAATCCCGAGTCTGCCTCTGGACTTGTTATTTGATTTACATCTAATCTTTTTATTTCTATAAATGAAAAACTATTAAGTATCATTCATTTGTTAAAGAATTATAAGGGAAACGATTTTAATGAAGGAATTTAACCATATAATTTGTGTAAGAACTGTTAAGTAAGCCGTGAGCGTTGGACGTTAAGGCATGCTTAGGGCGTACAATCGGACGCTTAGGATGTAAGCCTCAGACGAACTAAGTCCCGCACGTGAGCCCCGAGGAGTTTTGCCAGTGCCTGTCCTGGGGCGAGCCTTTGGGTGAGTCTTAAAAGTGCCTTTTAAAACACTGTTAGGGGTCGTTTGGTAAACGGTATAGAGTGGGATATCCCAATACTAATTTTGGGATTAATTTTATACTATGTTTGGCAGAAGATATTTTCTACCAAAAAAAGTATAAAATGAAGCCTAAACATGAGATAGCCACCTTATCGTATTAACCTTGGGAGTTGGGATTATTATATCGCACCTCCAAGATAGGATAATTAGTCTCCGAATTATAATTCTGATATTATATATAACTCCGGAATAATTTAATCCGCATATCAAACGGCTCCGTAGGAATACACAAAACTTTAAGAGTTAAATATATAAAGTAATATATATCAATAAAAGTTATATCATTGAAGTTTGTTAAAACTGAAAAGTAACAATATTTTATGCGATGTTGTACATGAAAAACAGTTAGAAAAGAGAAACAATGAATTTAAAAAGAACAAAAGGAACTCCAAGCAGCAGGGAGAGATACGAGTGGACAGCCAATCTAAATCCTTTTGATCTTTTTCCATCAAATCTCTTAATCAGAAAAGAAAAGCCACCTTTTTCGCATTAAGTAAACTTTGGATTCTATTTGTTCAGATCGCAAAAGATTCGCCTGAAAATCGCGGAATCCCAAGTAAATCACTTTGCTAAAATTGCACGTTCCGTACTCCTAAAGTAAATGCCTTTTACTTCTCTTTTCCAGTACAAAGATTATATAGAGAGTCAATTAAATGAACACACCTAATTTAGAAGGAACAGTACTTCCCACTTCTACGATTTTGCTAGCTTCTGTTGTCAAACTGGGTGGACTGATTGACATTGCAAGTTCAAAAAAGAAACAACATTTATGTTACTGCTACTACGACTTCTGTTGCTGTAATTCCACGTAAATTGATAGCGAGAGTTCCACTTGAAAAAGAAATAGTACTCCCTCCGTTTTAAAAAAATTATTTTTTTTGACTTAATATAAAATTTAAGAAATAAAGATTTTTTTTTTGAAATATGTGATTCAAAATAAGCCTTAGATATTTGTATGACTGTAAATCATCTGATAAAGTTAAATTTTGTTTCTAAATATAAAATGAGACAATTTTTTTGAGACAGACTAAAAAGGGAAGAAGGACAATCTTTTTGAGACAGAGAGAGTATGTTTAATGAATTATTTTGTGCGGATGATATCAGATTATTCTATCTATTTTTTTTATCTCGATTGGGTGAGAAATATAGATTGTTACGAGTTATGACACTTCACAAAACTTAGGCTTGTAAGGTGAGATGAAATTATCATCCAGCAATTTTTTTTTTTTTTTTTTTGAGGTACAAAAAGAAAGAAATGAGAGAATCGAATAAAATAGTCAATCTTCCCGAAAGGCCTGTTTGGAAAGCCACCCATGTAATTGAACATCCTTAACTAGATTTCTGGCTCTGCTACTGGACTGACCCCGCGGTCAGCCCAATTTCTTTTAACCTAAACCCACATTCTAAGGCTATAACTCCATTGGAGGTTGTTTCTCATCGGATGCGAAAATCTCGAAGGACTTCTACAAAGATCATACCCAATGGCCAGATGTGATCCTTTCCATATTGACAGTTCCAATAAGGATCCTATGTGATGATATGATTTAGGCTATCCTTGCTGCAGATTACTTGGTTAATGTATTTGGTTTGTTGTGATTAATTGAACCGAAACAGGTCAATATACTTCTGCCGTTATACTATTAGTTCAAATATACTCTTTTTCCGTTAGGATTATCCAACGTGAATATCCAATCCTATGTGACACTAACATTTGATGAGATTGACGTCACATGAGATGTCACCTCAGCGCCCTTAATCCGTTTACGCCTTCCATCTGATTTCATATACGATAAACATGCAGTACAATGAGCTGGGATAAATAACAAAAATACGGGGAATGAAATCTAACGGCTAAACACTTGGCCCACTCTCACTTGGATACGTATCCTATTGAGTAACACACTCTCGGAATTAATTGCAAATACTGAAAAATAACTTAACTAAACGATAGAGACTTAAATGTAAATAAGAAAATACAGATAAACCTAAAATCAGATTTGAATTTCCCTCTTTTCCTAATAGATGATGATTAAACGCGGAGAACCTGCTTTCAACTCTTTTCCAATCTTGTAAGAAACATAAGCATCAACAAAAGCATACTTAACTTGATCATAGTCTAGCTCCTCGTTATCCCAATTTCCCATAGTATATGTGTTTGGGCTTTTCATACTCTTCCCAAAGAACAACTTTGCACAGCTCCTTGAAACCAGCATTCCTCAGGTCCGTCTTGCCATACTTAAAAGCCGCCAAGCCTCTTAAATCAACCACATTGACCATACTTAACCCGTGATCCTTCTCCAATATCTCAACGTCATTCTTAACTCCAACCCCAACAAATGTATATTTGGGATTTCGAAGAAAACTAACCAAGGAATCGGGCTGTAAAGAAGTTGAAAGATGAGGCATCGACGACCAACGCAAAGCTGCAGAGTTGCAACCGGATTTTGTTGGTCGCCACTTGATATCGAAGCCAACAGTTAGAAGTTCGAGCATTGCAATCGACTTCACGTATCCAAAGAGTAACAATGCTTGCGGCGTGAGTTTGGGTTGTAGTTATATTCTGGCCCCGCCATACCATAATCCACAATACCTATAGGTGGCATATCATCAAATGGGGGGAACAAAGTTGCTGAACGGCTCCAATTTTTTTTTTTTTTATATAAATTTTGAGTTTAGAAGGGGCAATTCTGAATACTCATATCCACTGTAAATCTTCTACTTATAGACCTGGATGTGGCACTTCTTTTAGGTTTGAAAAGACATTTATCTTTTTTGCCATATTAGTTTCTCATTTTTTCTATTAAATATAATTATTTCCTCTCTTTCAATATGAAGGATATAGCCGTTGCATCATTTTAGCTAATGAAACGTATGGTTATGATGAATAAAGTGAAATTTTCAGTTACAGATTCATATTTAATTTCCGTTTTCTATTAGAATCCTTACCTAGCAAGATTTCTCTCAGAGACGTTGGTAGTTTAAAACTCTGTTACTACCAGTAGCTTATCAGCAGAGATGATGTTTATCGCAACTCGTCTTTTTATCTTTTTACATATATGGATGTGGTTATCTTGAGAAGTGAGCATATTTAACTTTACTTTATAGATTTAAAAAGTTAAAATAATCTTAAATGTGATGGAGGTATAGATTTTCCTAAATGCGAGTCATGGCTGTCGATGGAGTTGAATCAAAAATCTGAAATATTAATATAGCCAGTGGAATTTGAATTTAAAAGCGCACCTAGCAAGTTTCCCTCAGAGAGACGTTCAAGTTCAAAATACATGGGATGATATATGTTTTCAAAATATCACTCATGGCAATTAGAAGGAGTCTGGAACCAAAATGCCAAAAAAAAAAAAAAGCATTTTGAACCAAAATACCCAATAAAAAAAAAAGTTACCAAAATACCTTTAGCGCAGTAATTTACTGCGCTAAAGCAGTTAATGGGGACGGCTCTGTTAACTACTATAGTGCAGTAATTTACTACGCTATAGTGTCCCTCCCATTTTTTTTTTCGGCCCTTTTGGTTAACCCTTCTTCCATTACACTTTTTAACGTACTTTGACCATAGATTAATCATGATTCGGGACCCCGAAATTTCAATATTTTATATAGAACCCTACTTATTTTTGTGCGATTAACAAGGTAGGATCAATACATCAAGGATACACAAAAGTTCGGATGACCGTTTTAGTGGTTGAAAAGTGCTCGAACGCCATTTTCGTTTGAAGGCTCGGTGACATTAGCTTGAAGTT
The DNA here is from genome assembly GCF_019175385.1 of Lycium barbarum. NCBI lineage: Eukaryota > Viridiplantae > Streptophyta > Magnoliopsida > Solanales > Solanaceae > Lycium > Lycium barbarum. Next base: position 134,505,805 of record NC_083339.1, read on the forward strand.
CTTTGCGAATACTTAAACTTGTTCATTAATAATTAATCAAAAGTTAGTCAAAATGGCAGCATTCATACAAAAAAAAAAACTTAATTAAATTGCATCATTCATAACCTTGAGTAGATGAAAATACTTAAACTTGTTCATTAATAAGAAACCCAAACTTTTTAAAATACAATTATCAAAGTAAGAAAAAAACTTTAAAAAACATTCATCAATTAATGCCCTTGAGTTGATCTTCTGCCACCACCGCGAGATGTGCCACCACCACTAGAGGTACTTCCACCACGAAAGTTTCCTCCACCACGAGAGGTACTTCCACCGCGAGATGTAGTTTGACCACCATGCCGTAAAGGACACTTGCGCTTATCATGACCAACATAATTGCAAAATGAGCATTTTCGAGTGTATCTCCCCGGTGGAACATCCATTTCATTATGAATACGCGAGTATGCATTCTTTCTGAATTTACAGATAAATGCTTTATTTGCAACCATTGAAAATGGATCTGGTGGCCAATAACTCTCACTACCAAGTGGGTAGAACCTTCCAGCATACGTTCTTGCATAATTTTCAACCGTATATTCCTCAGTCATGTACGGGGAGACGTTCTTTCCCATTGCGATAAAACACTTGAAGGCATGAGAACATTGCATGTGATATGATTGCCACTTGCCGCATGTGCATGTTCTTGGAATCTCACAAATTGTGTGGACGTTACCTCCTTTACCTTGGTGCACACTTGTTGTGAGTTCAAATATGCGCTCTGCAGGGTTGTACTCCATCCGGTCATGTTTCTGAGCCTTATATTTGTGGTACTCGAACAGTTTTGACGGTTTTGGCATCCATCTTAGACCTGTTGTTGCATGTGTTTTGGCCTCTTTTGATCTACTGACGAACCGCTGCCCCGTACCATCACCTCAACTGTCAAATAGAAAAATGTCATGATTCGAATCAAAATTTATATAACGTAATTTGATGAATAGTTGTTACCAACCACACAACATTCCACACAAAATTGAGTTACAATGTCATTTTTTGACCAATTTAGAGATATCAGTCGTGTTATATCGTTCAGTCCAGCAAACAATATTTGAAGCAATGGGTAGGACCTGGGAACTAGATGATGATGATTTTCATTACTCAAATAACCCTAACGATAGATTCAATCGAGAATACAATAATAAAATGAGAGAGGAGTGGGATTGGCGTGTTAGGGAGGCTGCAGCACTGGAGCACAAGTTAGCGTCAGTAGGGCTTAAACGCCCAAAAAAACGTGTTACGTCAATGCCTCGCGGAACTCTACAAGAGTTTAATTTGGCTCTTAATCGTTTTCGCGAAGAGAACAATCGGATGCAAATACGTTACCATAGGGTAGAATATGGTATACATGGTAGCACAAGATTTAGATCCAAGTGGGATTCGGACTGTGAAATGTCCGATGAAGATTAATATTTTTCTTACAATAAGGTGAGTAGGTAGGGTCATAAAGACCCCCCCCCCCCCCCCCCCCCGAGGGTACTTGGGGGTTTGCAACTATATAAGTAGCCCTTTATTTTGTTATTAGACTATACCATATTCAATGTCGAGTAGTAGAAACTCAGCTTGGTCTTTAGTCTTTACTCCTTCCAAAAGAACTAAATAGCAGTGATGATGAGAGTTCAAATCATAGCAGTTTTTCGAGCGATACCAGTGATTTCAAACTAGATGAGCTAATTCCCCACCTTCTTATAGAACGTAATGATGATTTCTGCAGTGTGAAATATTCAGATCCGCGGGAATATTATTGCGGTTTACGCCGAGAATGGTCACATCGGCTTGCCCAATCAGAACGTCTTGTTCGTGACTTGGAAAATCTCAACGCTCCAATCCCAACAAGGTACTCCTTGTTGACACCCAATTTTGTCCCTCCTTATTTAATTTTATTTACTCGGGCTTCTAAATTCATTGATAAGCCAAACACTTTATTTTTACTATAATTAATATCAATACTTTCATTTTTATTACTTTACTATTAATATTACTAGTATTACTTTATCACAAATTTTAAATGTTCGTCATCGTTTCATTTTCGGGTTTGGAATCGTTAAATTAATTACAAGACGACACTTTGTAAAATCCTTATCTTCTACATATTAATTATTAATTGTCTTTATATAGCATGTACTGTACTAGCTATTAAATTAGAAACCCAAAAATAATTAAATAGAGGAGGAAGGATCAACAATTTTCAGCCAAATCAATGGCCCAAAATACAAATGCAATATTATTTCCCTACCCAAATAAACAACCCGCATTTAATACCCAACCCACATTTTTAACCCAACTAAAATACAAAACGGACCAGCCCATTACCATTTCCATTCGGACCAGCCCATTACCCGACCCGGTCCAGCCCACCTCTTCCTCCTTAACCTAATCCCTTCAACCTAAAACCTTTTTCCCTTTCCTTTCTCTTATCTCCTCACCGCCGCTCACCCCTCCCCTTTTCACCCCTCACGCCTCTGCTCCCACTCTCCCCTGTCTCCCTCACGTTCTCTCCATCCCTCCCCTGCCATCTCCACGTTCACCGCACCATGCCTCTGCCACATCCACTTTCCTTTGCCCCCCACACGCTGTTCCCCACTCCTCTCTCACACGCTCCCCTCTCCTCACTCTATAAAGAGAGAGGGAGATCGAACAGAAAAAAGGAAAAGGAACCCAAGGATCGGGAGCCACGAAAATCCCCTACAAAACACAAGTTTTAATCAACAAAAAAACAGCCAACATATTACTCTACTTTCATTTTTCAGTCTAAGACTTTGGTTACTTTGATCGGGTCCGAGTTTTGTCGAGTTCGGGCATAGATTCGACGACTTCGACACCCCAGTTCATTGCACACAAAAGAGGTAAACTTCGATACATTCATTGCTCATGGTCTTTAGTTTCTGTTTTGTTTAAGATTTTTTTTGTTTATTCTGCGATATGTTTAGTGATTGTGTAATTTCTTTGTCGTCGCATTATTTGTTTGATGTTTGGGAGCTGTTAGGATAGTACATTAATCGTTAATTGAATTTGAAAGATATCTAGTGTAATCCGGATGCCTAAGACTGAATTTCCAGGACTTAGGATACATTTAAAATCAAATATACAGAGGATATACTGTGGGTTATCAAGACAAGAGGAAATTAGACATTCGATATACGTCTGATATATACACTACTGTGTGTATATCCTAGGTATATTACATATACGATCAGGACAGGCCAACATCGTTTCTCTTTTACTCTATCTTCTAGTAAGATACCCGTTATGAATGTAATTTGTTGGGATAGATATGATGAACTGATAGTATGACATGTCGATGCTGGTTGTTAAATTTTGTTTGGCCCTGTCATGTTTCGTTAGTTTCCAATTCTGTCGTTAGTGTGTGTGTTTAGTTCAGTTGTCGCGGTTTGACAATGGATGGCATCCATATGTTATTATCTCATTTCAATTTAGTTTAATCTCATTTTATTAGTGTTTAGATGTTCGTATGAGCTCATGTTGGGATGATTAAGTCGAGATGATTTGGTGTTCCAAAATCAGTTGATCTCCCTTAAATGCTTATCTCTTTCATAATCCTGTCTTAACCTCTTTTGTGCTTAATGTATATGTCCAAATTCTGTGAGCCTAAGAGAAGTCTAAACTTATTTGATGTGCTACTTTATTGTGAACTCGTTACTATCATTTGCTTGACTGTGTTTGTATCTGGTTTCTTTCAGCATGATAGTTTTTCTTTCCCTCAGTCTGTGGTCCTTTCACTTGTTTGTATCTTGCATGCTTGAATATGGTGTGGAACCGTATATGAATGCCTCTCTTATAATATCTTTATCATACCTGATCTCTGCATCTACTTGCCTATTAATTGGACTGTTTTTAGAAAATATGCTGACACTTCTACTGTTTTGAATTCGACCTTTTGCTGGCACTTGCATATATTGGTACACCTATCTAGATTTAGTTACTTTCCTCTTAATAATTAAGGTTATTATGTCATTGATAAATGTGAGATGTTCCATTTGCACCAGACAGGGTATTGAACCTTAGATTTTAAAACCCCTTTTTTTTTTTTCATTGACGATTATGCTTGCTGGTTGTCCATGTGCATCCCACATCCATGCCTCTGTCTTTCATTTATTATTGCTTGTTTAACATGCTTCCATTGTGGCTTTCACTCTACTTGTCATGGTGAGTATTTGAGCTGCATTTAATCTGCCCCCTTGCGCTGGTAAGCAGTCCACATCCTCGTTTCCTTCCTCACTCACTGCTATGTAGATGCCGTTTGCTATTAGTATCTTATGCAATTTATTCTTGCAATGTGTACTGCCACTACTGGGTAGAATGTGTGCTTTAAATGTTATAAATGCACTAATGTTGTTAAGGCACCAAGGCTGTATACCTATGCATACATAAGGTATACTTCAAATATGCCAAAAATATGCACAATATGTATATAATTTGTTTTGTTTGAGTTTTATACCTTACATGTTTGGTGTTATCCATTGATCGTATACTAATACTTTGCCTTCATTTTTATGCATGACCCTCGTATACGAGTTCCGGATTCGTCATCTCCCGCACCAGATGTTGGGCCAAAAGCCCAACGTAATTCTCCTACCGAGTCACCCCCCCTACAGTGGCAGACAGCAGCAATACATAAAATTTGGGCTAAAACCCACTAGCGAAACGGACTGTAGTAGCAGTCCATGAAAAAAAAAAAAAAAAAACGGATCAAGCCCATTTACATTATATCTACCCTTTCATTTTTATTGTTGTGTGCATTTAATGTGCATTGTATGACTAACATTTGTGCTTGTTAATTAAGATAAACCTTAGTGACATTAAGGGTTTTAGTTTAATAATGGGTAGTTAATACCACGAATTACATTCACTTCTATTTTTAAAACTATTCATAGTATCTATAACATTTATTTGAGTAATTGATTTTCAAATAGTATGCCCATATATTTTTGGGTTAAAGAAATCATTTTCCACTCTTACTATCTTATGAATTTCAAAACGTCATTAAGTAGGGATCCAATTATATTTTATAAACATTTTCAAGATTTACCTAACTATACATATTTTTAGCCAAAAATTGGTTAAATAAAGAGTGATAGAAATAGAAAGATAAGTCCAGGCATTTTCATACCATCATATTCATATAATATCATTTTACTTAAAGATTCACATTCGTCGCATTATCTTTTAAAAGACTATTTACTCATAGACAAATCATCCTATTTTCTACAAATCTTATTTTGAATAACATTACTATATTTTTCATTTAAGGCCTTAGCCATATCTTTAAGTCTCATTTAACATTTAGAATCTTCTTTTACGCAAATTATTATGTTTTCTACAAGTATTATTTTAAACAACACTATTATGCTTTCGTTTAAAACCTTAACAACATTTACAAGTCGTATTCAAAATAGCATTAGAAATACTCTTTTATACAAATTATTACTTTTCTACAGGTCCTATTTTAAATAGCGTTCTTATATGTTTATCTATAACTTTAGTCACATTTACGAAGCTACGTTCTTTTCTATAATACTATGTTTACACTTAGCCTAACTAATTGTAAGTTCGGTCGGTTAACCATTGTTAATGGGTCTTAAAGGGTGCCTAATACCTTCCCTTTAGACTAATTGAACCCTTACCCAAAATCTTAAATTTCGCAGACCTTAAACAGAGCTAACTTTAGGAAATAATTTTGATAAACTTTAGGTGTCCTAATTCACCATAAATAATTAGGTGGCGACTCTCAACTTTAATTAACCCCGGAATTATCCGGATGTTATAAATTATTTTGACTCCGGTTAAAATAGGGTATAACACTCCTTAACCATGCTTCAAGTAGGTCCAGAAACTTGCGAGCTTGCCGTGCAAAGGATTAGAAAAGAAAACAATAGAATGCTGGCAAGATGATGTAGATTTTACATGCTGAAGTTGGCCGAAGAACAAGCATCATCAACCGGTAGAGAACTAACTGCTACTGAAAAAAGATGTGTCTCAAGAAACCGCCAATATTTTTCTGAGGACGATATTGAGGACTTGTACTCTGATGATGATTAAGAATGTTGTAATTTTAGTTTTAAGTTTAATTTATGATTATGCTGTTATTTTGAAGAATATTAGTATGTTAAGTATTTTCATCTACTCAAGGTTATGAATGATGCAGTTTAATTAAGTTTTTTTTATTTTTTTTTATTTTTATGAATGCTGCCATTTTGACTAACTTTTAATTAATTATTAATGAACAAGTTTAAGTATTCGCAAAGAACTTCAAGCTAATTACTGCGCTATAGTAGTTAACGGAGCAGTCCCCATTAACTGCTTTAGCGGAGTAATTTACTGCGCTAAAGGTAGTCTGGCAACATTTTTTTATTGGGGTATTTTGATTCAAAATGTTTTTTTTTTGGGCATTTTGGTTCCGGACTCTACAAGCTTGTAAACCCTGCCCCGCACCCAATCATGTCCCATTAAAACAGGGATATTGCTAATAAATCAGCCCTAAAATTAAGCAAATAGAGTGGAAAGGGTGTAACTTCTAATGATTGTGATGATTATTCATTCCTCTTAATTCCCACGTTGGTAAGACTTAATTATTGTTCTCTAATCCAATTCTAGCTTCTCACCCACTTCGCTCTTTTTCCCATACATTTACCACCAAATCAGCTGCTAGTTTTTATTAAATATTCTATTTTTTCTTTCAGAAAATAGTTTTTTTTTTTTACATCCATAAACATCCTAAAAAAGTATGAAGAAGCATTGGAATGATTGTTGTAGAAACTCTTGTAATGGTAAGGGGAGAGAAAAGAGAGATGGAATGGCACTTGGAAAATAAATGAAAGAGACCAAATTATAGGGTAATTACTTGGCATAGCTATCTCTAAGAGAAAACATGATTGGATTATTATTTGTTACATTTGCTTAATCTGTTTAACCAAACAAATACGTGCATGCGGTGATAAAGATTTCTTTTGGCAGCATGTGCATTAGTAATAACAATGGCTTCGGTATGCATTTACCCAAGGCATACTAACCTACTCGTGGGCTATAGCATAACCTGTCCACTGGACTTGGATATGTATAACCCAAACTTTAATCTCTGGGCCTTTTGACTGTAATTGATCCAGTATTAATCGATGAGAGGCTCTGGCCGTTGGTAAGTTTTAAAATTGTCTTTGTCGGGTGTTGAAACGTGGCTTTCAGTTATTGGGAGCAAGACAATGATAATGTCAGAATCACCATCCAATCAACATCAACTTGGCCAATTCCTAAAACAAGACAAGATAAACTAATTTATTGCCATTTCCTCCATCATTTGTACAAAATACGACTCCCTATTCCCAAATATCATCTCATCTCTATCCTTTGGTCTCTCTGTGATTCTGTAATCAAACAGCTTCTTTTATGGCTACTAATCGCTGGCTTAGGCCCGAGGTATATTTTATCCTTCACTTTTGTCTCTACTTTTTTTTTTTTTTTAAATCACTAAATAAATACTCCTTTGATGGAGTAGGTATATCCGCTGTTTGCTGCCGTTGGTGTTGCGATCGGAATCTGTGGACTTCAGTTGGTTCGTAATATGCGTATCAACCCTGAAGTCAGGTTTGATCTGTCCCTCGAATACATGCTTATTTTTGGTTATTTATTTCTTAGTACTATGATTTAGTACATGCTACACTACTGTTTTTAGTACTATCTGTTTTCGGCTGGAAATACTAGCATGTTTCTTTTTCTTTTGGTTAATTCCTCTCAAATAGTTCCTTTTTTCCTACTAATTACCCTTTGCATACCTTGGGTCTCCTTTTTTCCCTGTCATAGATATGATTTCAAATACTTGGAATAATATTTGGGGATCATTTAGAAAAAAAGTATTTATTTGTCAATCTGGTCTATTATTTCAACTTCAAACTTTAAATAGAGAATTTTTAGTTTGAAAAATAGTTTTGAGTAGCATTTCAAATGAAATAGTAATGGTTTTGCCTGCAAAACTTTAATTTTGTTCTGAGTGAAATTCATGTCCAAATAGAATTTCAACTTCCAAATACCCTTTTTCAGTTTCATTTACAATTTTTTTTACCAAACTTCTACTTAATGAAAATAAGAACAAGAATGTTGTGATTTCAATTAAATATTTGTTATTGATAATCATATCAGCATTCGGTTATAGCGATTGAAGTTAATGTTTAGAAGCAACGTAAATTTGTTACACCAAGTTATATGATCTCTTAAATTATACAAAGACTGAAGGATCAAGTTCTCTTCCCCACTATAAGGGTTGCAATAAAAGAAACAAGCAAATAAAAGGCAAGTAATGAGATAATATTCCCTTCATCTCTATTTATGGCATTTTCTCTTTTTGGATATCATTCTAAGCTTTTGTATTACAGAGAAGCAAATTGCTTGATATCATTCTAGCTTTTACATTACTTAAATAAACAAGTACTCTAGTATCTTCATGTATCGAATATTTGCAGCAACATTTATATATACTGGTTTTGACACTGGACAAGAACTTACCATTTTTCTTGTTTAATAAAATTGGAGCAGGGTAAACAAGGAGAAAAGAGCTGCTGGCATTCTGGAGAACTTTGAAGAGGGAGAAAAATATGCTGAACATGCCGTTAGAAAGTTTGCTCGTAGTAGGTCGCCAGAAATTTTCCCTAACCTCAATAGGTTCTTCAGTGACCCTCAAGAGAATTAATCACCCTGTAACAGGGTTAGAATAAAGTTATCAAATTTCACCCTTATCATGGTGATTTGTAATGTAATGTGATCATGATTCTAATCAGCTGTGCTGGATGCATTGCAGTATGTGTGTGTGAGAAATATGTTGATGACTTCCCTGTGGCAGTTTGTATTAAGACTGATACGTTATATGTTCAAATGGTTTTTCTGAATGAAACTCGAGGTACAATGATTAGTTGAAGGAGAAGATACTAACAATTTTATAAAATGAGACAAAGTTACGATCCTTGAAATAATCTGGAAAACATAACCATATGTAATAACTAAAATAAATTAGTTGCATTTGTAATAAATAATTTATATGTAATAACTAAAATAAATTAGCTGCATTCGTTTGACCATAAACCCTTCTCAAGGCATTCCAAACAAGGAAAATATCTCAAACACCAGAGACATTTCTTGGATAATGAAATACACAAGTCAACTAGATTACATATAACGAAGATTCTAACTGTCGTGAACAACTCTTCTGCCGCTTCGATTCTCAACTTTTTGGCTGTTTCACTTGAATTGTCCAAGCATCTCAGTTGTTTGTTCAGTTGGTGCCTCAGAATTCATACACGGATTTGTGGATTTGTGAAGGAAAAAGAAACTTATCAGGGTGGAAGATGCTCAACATCCATTTCATATCTTATTCCTCTAAGTAGAGTCTTCGCTGTTTCCTTCTCCTGCATTAATGACCAAACAAAGTGAGGGAGGGAAGCTGCTCAAATAGTTGATTTCGAGAATGATTAAGGGAACATATGTTATGTTAACTTATCATTGTAAGAAATTGACACTTAAGTACTTAACAACAGGAGATAAAACTTACGGGGCCAGAATAATCAAGAAGGCGGGTGCAATAAACCTCTGCATCTTCAAATCTCTTTTGAGCTTTATAATATCTGGCAAGAAACATTAAAGCTTCAACTAGGTTAGGACCTTCCCGTTCTTCAGCTTCCATAATCTCCAAATCTTTCTTGTAGTAAAATGCTGCCTCTTCGGAACGACCAAGTTCAGCATGCAGTTTTGCTAGCTGGTGAAGTGCAATCGCTTCTCTGTCATTACAATTTGCAGCCCTTCTGTAACATTTGATTGCCTCCTCAAGCATATGAAGCTGTTCTGTTTCAAAACACTGGGCCATTGCAATCCATAATCGAGAATCACTTGGCTGCAAGAACACTGACTTTTTAAAATAATGAAGAGCATAAAATGGCATCCCCATCATCTCATACGCTTGGCCTAACCCATACCAGGCTCGATAATCACATGGATTTATGTCCACAGCCCGCCTATAGGCATCAACTGCTGCTGGAGTGTTTTTCATCTCTACATACTCATGACCCATAAGTGTCCAAGCTGATAGATAATTTTTATTCAATTTAAGAGCCCTCCGAAAATACATTACAGATTTCTCATGCTGCCCCTTCAAACTGTAATAATTCCCAATAATGCAACAAGACTCTGGCCTGTATTTATCTGTCAAAAATACCCGATGTGCAAGATAACTTAAGGCTGAAAAACATTCCTTTGCATACAGCACATTGGAATACATATCCATATCTTCAATTCTATAAGGGTCATTTCTTAGAAGTTCCTCAAATATGACTTCTACTTGTTCAAATTCTCTAAGACTGTACTGAGCTTTAGCAATCTGGGCCTGGATATAATTGCTAAAACTGAAAGTCCCTTGCAAATTTTCATATTTAACCAATGATTCAGAGTGCATACGAAGCTCTTGGTAAGCATAGGCTAGGAAGAAGTCTTTCATCCAGTGGTTATTAAGGTTTAAACTGTTCAATGTTTCAGCAGTGGTGCATAACGACTGCAGCTCAGACCAAGCACTCCAGTTCCAGGGGTAGCTGTTTACTGACTCAACAAGAACTGTCCTAGCACGATTGTCACTGCCTTTCTGCTTAAGAACAAGACCATACAAGTAAAGGCAAAAGGAATCAATATTTCCAATTTTTCGAAGAGCAGACAACTCCCGCTCAATAGAAACCAGTTCGTGGTTCACAATATCACTCTTGCCTAACGGTCCCTCGAGTTCTATCATCTCTTCTTCTTTTCGCTTTTCACCAGCCTTAACAAGCAATAAAGAAGCAAAAAATAAGTATCTATCACCAGGCTTATTGAGTACAATTTAATATTAACATATGAAATAAAGCTAGTTGACTTTATATTTTCTTTTATGGAAGTACATTTAATATTTATTTGTTTGAGAACAAAAAGGAGCTAAAATTTCTCATATATTCTCCTTCAATGACATTTTACTATTCTAGAGAGCATAACAAAATTAGGAAGGGGCCAATCAGCAAAGCTACGCACTGATAACCAAAAAGAAAAAAAGATCTGATGCTTGTATATCCTCATCTCCCCGCTAATGCAGACAACAAGAACCAACCACTCATGGCTCTCCCTTTGCCTGTTTTATGTGACCAAGTTTGGTTAGAGATGGAGTTTAAGGCAAAAGGCTTAAGATAATTTATCTGAATCAGTTAAAGTGTGTCACAGAATTGCTCCCTTTTGCTTCAGGTCCTATGACACGGTTTAATCAGTTGAAAATTCATTCAGCTCTTAGTTGATTGAAAAGAGTACTTTACACTAGTGTCAATCCTGAATGGTACATTTTATGAGAAGGTCACCCATTTCCTTATAAAAAAGAAGAAGAAAAAAAAAAGGGGGGGGGGGGGGGGGGGGGAAGGTCAATCATTCGAGGAACGAACAAAAGGTAGATAATGACACGACATGGAAGGAGTGACATACTACGGGAAGTGAAAAATAAATTCAATGTACCTACACTATTCCGATATGTATTCTCTTCTTTTGGTTGATGATACATTTTTACACTTTCTACTAAGTTGAAAAACCCACTTTTTTACTGACCTGAGAATCTCAGTGGAGAGTGATAGGGTCCATGCCAAAACAGTTTAAGTGAATTATAAGTCTATCTAAGCAATAAGGAAAAATATCAACAGTTCCAAAGATAGGACTGAACTGAAGTTAAGCTAAGGAACCCCCAGCTCCCCACAAAAATAAATAAAAAATAAATAAATAAATTAAAAAAAAAAGAAGGGTGGGGGGTGAAGAAGAAGAGGAAACTCTTTTTCATCCTCAAACGTACGCCAAAGGAATAAGAGAAGGAGACAAGGGAAAAGTCATATGTAAACTCCAGATAAACATACAGCAATATAACACCCGAAAGCTTAACAATCACTTCTTGAAGAGACAGTATTGCCAGTAGTTTGACGGCCAGCGTAAGGATAATCTAATTATTAATAATCATCTAAATAATGAATTCATTGGGACATTGACACCTGGAAACATGTTACATCAGCACCTGAGTTTAGTGTTGAATAAGCCAGGGATATTGTGACCAAGTGTGACAGAGTATAAGCAAGAATTCCCACACCATGTGCATTAGTCCAGTACATCAACTCATGGAAGTGATATTAAAGAATTTCCATATCTTATTTGACGAATGGGCGAAGAAGCTACCCTGAGAGACTCAACTAGGTAGTTGTGTATAAAGGTGCTGACAAGATAACTAAGCTTAAAGAGAAATAGAGTGAATATTGTTGTGTATACAAGAGACTAAGTGGGCAGGAAAAAGGCTGTTGAGTTTAGTTTAAAAAAAAAAAAAAAAAGTTACAAATTAATGTATGGTGGGTTATATAAAGAAATAGGATTGTGGAGAAGATTATAGTAGAACCATGATTTAAGAATAAAGTTGTAGAAGTAAAGAGAAACGCTGATAGGATTATCTTGCCAAGACTAGTATACAGAAAGGAGAGAATCAATGACATTAGTGTCTATACTTTGTAAATACGTTAAGATGAAGAAACCAAAACCAAATTTTGGAAAGAGAAGAATACCATGATCCGAGGGATCTCAAATGAACAATACATCTTTATAGGAAAGATCTTAAGCACATGTGGATGGAAATCTGCACTTTTCTGTTTGATATTTGGATCTTTAGTGCCATTTGCTTAAGGGAAGCTTAAACCCTTCACTAGCTATCTAGCAACCAACTACCCAAGTGTGTGGCCTAGCGGTCAATAAAGGGGGACAGGCTCAAATCCATATTAAAAAACACTAGGTAATTTCTTCCCATCGGTCTAAGCTTGGTTGGCTTACCCGTGGCTTACCCGGTACTTGTGCTACTGGGAGGTAGCAGGTACACGGTGAAATAGTCAAGGTACGCATAAGTTGACCCGAACACCACCGTCATTAGGAAAAAACTATATGCCAACCTACTTATACACTTGTTCAGTTAGGCAAAGAAAAAAAGGATATAACTCCAATTGATATGAGGCTTGTAATATGAAAAGTTTAACGCACGTTAGAATAAAGATGTCAAAAGAATCTGGCCTTTTAGAGACAGCATAAATAGCAGCAACAATGAATGTTTAGGGGATTAATAACTTGCATTAGCATGCTTTCACTATATTTTTAAACAGATAAATTTCTTTTATTTGTTTTCTATTAACAACAGAAATCACCTCAGTGCACAGACCGCTTGAGTGAGATATGGAGCTGAGTTTGTTACTTAGAACTTAGCAGCAAAAAATAGTAAGCGGAGAAGTCTCCTCTCAAGTGTTCACTTCCCATGAGAGAAATCTCAACCACCATAAATATTACCCGAAAGTCTTACATTTTTGACTGTTCTGAGAAGATTATCTCCTTTTTATATATGAGAGAAAGCTCAGCCACAATAAATGTTACCTGAAGTTCTTACATTTTTACTGTTCTGAGAAGATTTTCCCTTTCTTGTTTCAACTACATACCCACTGAAATCCCACAAAGTGGGGTCTCGGGAGGGTAGAGTGTACGCAGACCTTACTCCTACCTTGGGAGGTAAAGAGGCTGTTTTCGGTAGACCCTCGGCACAAGGACAAGCAGTTCGAATCAGTATAAAAGACATGGAAAAATACTGTAAATTTCCCTTTCTTGTTCCATCTTTGATACGCAAGGAAGGTCAATTCAGAATAGAGAAAGACCAGTTTATACAATAACATAAAGAATAAAGCTACCTTGAAGAAAACAACAAAACCAAAAAGCACAATCATTGTCAGAATACTAAGGAAAATATATTAGTTTCTTGCTATATCTGCACAACTTCATTATAACCCTTAAAGTTGCTCACTGTAAGCTGTCACCTTTCCTGGCTATTTAAGGAAAAGACAAAGCAAAGTAAAGTGAAACTAATAAAGAAATATAATGATGACAGACACCACTTTCCTTAAGCTATCCAAACAGAATCACTCTCGGGTGAAAGTTGATTTCTTTACCTACTCCCTTAAGTAACACAACATAGGAAACTTAGCCGCATCTTCAAGAACAGAATACCTAGAGAACTCAAATAAGGTATAAAAAGACATAAGACTTCTCTGAGTGATGAAAATGATGTTCTCTTGTTTGCAAAGTCATTTAATACACATGGAACATGATTGAGCTTTTAATTCCTTCGGTAATGTAATTGGATCCGTAAATGCTGAAAGACACAATTGAGATACCATAGATGACCACACCATCTCCTCATGCGTATAGTATGAATTACTTAACAATTAACATATTATCTAAAAGGTGACTACTTACACAAAATTTGATAATATCAGTACCAATTAACATATTATCTAAAAGGTGACTACTTACACAAAATTTGATAATATCAGTACCAACTGCATAGCGTTATTAGCTTCATCAATGCCAATGCTTAACTTAAAACCAGTTAGAAGTTCCCCTTTGCTAATAATTCATCTAGAAGTCATTTAGATTCACAAAATGATAAAGGTCATTGCTTTTTGGTCTAATAACATCGATACACCCCCAATGACAATATAAATTAATGTGCATCAATAGCGCATTAACAACACATCAAACACCAGGTCAATGCTTTCACTCAAAAACGATAAGCATGAAAGAGGGATGAACAAAAAGAAACATTGATAAAATCAAGTACCAAAGCATAGCGTTATTAGTTTCATCGATGCCAATACTTGACTTAAAACCAGATAGAAGTTCCCTTTGCTAATAATTCATCTACAAGTCATATATCTGGTCCTACTCCATATTTCCTACAAATTCAGATTCACAAAATGATAAAGGTCATTGCTAAATGGTCTCATAACATTGATACACCTGTACGGCATTAATGTATGTGCTTCAAAAGCGCATTAACAGCAAAACAAGCACAAGGTTAACTCTTTCAATCAAAAAAAGATTAAACCATGAACGAGGAGCGAACAAAAATCAAGTAAAAAAGGGACATTTCATAAAAGAAAAGCTGATAGGAACAAACCAAGAAAAGGGCATAACAGCGCAAAAACAGAGCTTTCTTTCCAGTCTGATCACGAAGCACATGACTTGCCCGTCGATACTCTCTACAATCGAAGTAAGACTTAGCAAGCAAGTAAAAATCACTGTCAATGACTTCATTATCATCCTCCAGGACAGGTGGCGTAGCCACGTGGGATACACCAGCAACAGGGGTAGAAGTAAAAGCAGCTTCCGTAGCTGTACGGAAACGGCGACGTATGCTGGAGCTGCCACGCTGGAATCTAGTGTGAGATGGGGTGTACTTTGCTGGGTCTTGCTCAATTCCCACTAACTGCTCTGCTGCCCTGTAACCAAATGAAAAAAATATCCCAATTAATTAATGTATAAACAAGCCTTGTTTTAGGGTTTAGTTGGGGGAAAGAGGATATGTACCATTTTGAGGCGGAGTAGAGGCAGCGGTCGCTGAGGTGACGGACGGCGGCTCGGAGTTCGTTTCTGCAGTTGTCTTTAATACCCATTCGATGGATCTGTCAAAATTCTACATACAAATTATGCAATGGACGGCAGAATTTGGATAAAATGGAGGAATTAGGTCGCCGGATGAACGCGCGGGTTCTGTGCTTTTTCAAATTTTGTACTTTCTACTTCCACATACTGCTACGCTGGATGGAATTAGATTTTGTAATTTCATTCATCATTGCATCTTGAAATAAAATTTTGTAGTAACTAGAAAAATAAATAAAGTATATCCGTAAATCACAGAAAATAAATAATTTTAAATTCCGTCCTGGAGACGCAAATTAGTTACCGCTTCAAATAACTTATTCTTTTATGGTGCGGTTTGGCTGAATTTTTACATATTAGGAAATCAAATTATTAACTAAGTTGATTTTTAAATATTTAAATCAAACTAAATTTAGATAGTATATCATGATATGTTTTGTTGGTTTCAATTTATCGGCTTTAGCCCAAAAATAATTGATATTGTAGCCTCTAAAATTCGATCCAATTATTTTAATAAACAGTATTATATACTCTAAAATTTGATCCAAAATTACTAATATTTCATTAAACCAAGAAAGCATTTAGTTTCTGTTGTAAATTTGCACTTGAGACATTCTAAAATAATCCCTATTATTGTTTCAAAGCATTTGAAAAGCACATAATCAACATATTTTAGTCAAAACTCCTCTTAATTTTTTGAAGTAAGTGAATCCCTTAATTTATATGCCCAAGCCTAAAACACAAAATATTTTGGACTAAACGAGTATTTTCTCTTCCGTTATTAAATTCCGGAATAATTATTTGACATAAAGTATGAGAGGAAATAATAACATAATTGTGACATAAGTAGTTTTAAAATTACTAATTCTGAAATTTAAAAATTCTAACAAACATGAAATATACAGTTGTAATCCCACATTTAATCCCGCGACCTTATGCCACCAAGCAAACACCCTTTTGTGTTGAGCGCTCACTATTTTCATGTATTAGCAAACATGAATTAAAGGGTTCGTTTTAACGCAACAGTCGGTGAAATGTCGGCTCTGCACAAAAGTACAATCCTCAAAGCACCTCTGAATCCCATTTCCCTGTCCCTCCGCCACTTCACCACTCTTCCACCACCTTTACCGCCGCCACAACCACCACTGGACCCCACCACAATTTCCAACATCATACTTCAAACAAACCCAGAATCATTGCAAGACACCCTTAACACCCTCACTCAATGGACACCAAACCTCGTCCACGCTGTCCTAAAACGTCTCTGGAACCACGGCCCAAAAGCCCTCCAATTTTTCAACATCCTCGATCACCACCCTTCATATTCCCACTCATCAACAGCCTTTGATCACGTTATTGATATCTCTGCTCGTATGCGTGATTACAAGGCCCTTTGGAAGCTCGTGGCCCGAATGGAAGCCCGGCGACTCGGCCCGAATCCGAAAACATTTGGTATCATTACTGAGAGGTATGTTTCGGCTGGGAAACCTGATAAAGCTCTGAATGTTTTCCTGTCTATGCATAAACATGGTTGTCCTCAGGATTTGACTTCTTTTAATGCGTTTCTTGATGTACTTTGTAAATCGAAACGGACTGAGATGGCTGATAAGTTGTTTAAGATGTTTAGGGGAAGGTTTAAAGCTGATACGATTAGTTATAATACGCTTGCGAATGGTTTTTGTTTGATTAAGAGGACACCGAAAGCACAGGAAATTTTGAAGGAAATGGTGGAGAGAGGTATGGAGCCGACTATAACGACGTTTAATATAATGCTTAATGGGTTTTTTAAAGCGGGACAGATTAAGGAAGCTTGGGAATTCTTTTTGCAGATGAAGAAGAGGAAATGTGATATCGATGTTGTGACTTATACTACTGTAGTTCACGGATTTGGTGTTGCGGGTGATGTTGAGAAGGCTCGAAAGGTGTTTAGTGAGATGGTGGGGGCTGGTGTACTTCCGTCTGTGGCTACGTATAATGCTTTGATACAAGTTTTGTGTAAGAAAGATAGTGTGGAAAATGCTATTTTAGTGTTCAATGAGATGTTGAGGAAAGGTTATTTGCCGAATGCCAAAACTTATAATGCCATTATCAGGGGATTGTGCCATGTCAGGAAAATGGACAGTGCTATGGAGTATGTGGATAAGATGAAAGAGGACGGGTGTGAGCCAAATGTTCAGACTTATAATGTTGTCATCCGATACTATTGTGATGAAGGGGAAATCGAGAAGGGGCTGAGGGTGTTTGAAAGGATGAGTACTGGGGATTGTTTACCTAATTTGGATACATACAATATCTTGATAAGTGCAATGTTTGTGAGGAAAAAATCAGATGATTTATTAGTGGCTGGGAAATTATTGACAGAAATGGTTGACAGAGGATTTCTTCCTCGAAAATTTACCTTCAACCGGGTTCTAAATGGTCTTTTGCTAACTGGTAATCAAGATTCTGCAAAAGAGATTTTGAGGTTGGTAAGCAAATCTGGCCGCCTCCCCTGCCATTTTAAATTGTGAGAACAACTGCGTATGTATGATACACAAACTAAGTGCCCTTCTGAAGCTTAATGAAACGGTAAAGCTATAAATCTGAGATGAGTTTGTTACTTGCCCTGAAATTCAATCTTGGAGTGTGGTAAAGATGTGGATAAGTATGAGTAATGTGAAGAGTTTGAGATGAAAATGACTTAAAAAGCATGCCATTATCTTTATGCAGCAGCTCATGAGCATGTTTGTCGCCACTCGTGAAATTCAATCTTGGAGTGTGGTAAAACATGGATAAGTATGATGAATGTGAAGAGTTTGAGATGAAATGACTTAAAAAGCATGTCATTATCTCTATACAGCAGCTCATGAGCGTAGAGACTTGGCATTTGAAAGGACTTGTGTTGTTTAGCAGGGCGCTCTGACTTTGGTCCATGACTTGAAGGAGGTGGAGTTGCAAATAAAGTATATCATGCAAATGGAGGTGCACAATTTCATCAAGCGATCTCAGAGTGCTTTCATTTTTGCTTCTACTGGATAATTCTGTACTTCTTATTATTGATATGTATGCAACACAGAAAGGACAGTGACATCCGGTCAAAACCAAATCCGTGTTTACAGGTTCTTTTTTGCCCTCCTTTATTCCTGTTGAAGGCAAAATGAAGGTTAGAAAATAAAGTGGGGTTATACATTTACTAAATTACCTCAAGTCTAATAATCTCAGCAACCTTGCCGTCAGAGGCGGATCCAAGATTTGAACTTTGGACTTTTACTAAAATTCATTTGCTTTATGAGGTTCGAAATCTTATAACCTTTGCAGTTTTAAGTTTAAGAATATGAGTTCATAATTGCTAAAGTTGATGAATGACTTTGAGGATGTTGTTTTTACCCCGAAAGAGAGAAGAGGGGGGGGGGGGGGGGGGGGGAGATACTGTTCAATAAGAAATTTAATTCTGTCTCAAGTTTAATATGTGCTCTCTTCAACTGCTTGATCCCAAAGAAACTAGCAGCTGAACACGCTGAGACTTTGAATTCCTTGCGTTTTGGGATTCTTTTTCTGTGATTTCAGTCTTTGGTTGGAACAACAATGAGCTATAACTCTACACAAAGATGGAAATTCTTGTGTTCATGTTCTTGTAATCATTAACTAACCTGCACCAATTCATGTCTGTAAATGTATAATAGTCAAAATTGTTGCTGATGCGTTTAAAATTTCATTTATGGCTTCATCTATTTGGAATGGCTATTTCTTTCTAATTTTCTTTAAGGTGTTGATAAGCCAATCCCTTGTCTTACCTTAGGTTGTTGGCCTGTATTGCCTTGGGAGAGCTGCCTTTTATTTTCAGTCTGTCTTGAAATACTCAGTTTATGCATCATTGGATTGCTGTGCTTGGATCAGATATCGAGAGTTTCCTTTTCCTTTTATTACTACTTTCAACAACAAATTCTTGTCTATGCGGTAGGATATATAGTGACTCATTAGAATGTTTGAATTGCCAATCTTTGTGAAACACAGAGCGCACTTAAAACACCGGATGATTATGCAAGGACATAGTGATAATCTATGCTGTAGGATATATCAGATCTATTTTTTCATCCAACCTTAACTAAAGCTTCAGACTTTGGTATCATTATAATAGACTAGAAAAACTACAGGATTACTTACTCGGAACCGAAGGTGCTCCTATTATAATAGCTCATAATATTAGAGATTCATGCATATTAATAGATTTTTTTACTTAATTTTATTCAGTTCTATTTTAGCTGAGTGTTTCTACCCCACCTTTCTGTACAATGTAAATTTGCAGTGCTGAGATATATAGTAGCAACATCTTTATCAAAGAAAGAAATAGAGTAGCAACATTTCCTAAGTAGACAATAGGCTGATGTGGTTCCCTCTTCTTTTTTTTTTTCCTTAATGTGTACTTGTGTGCTATACAGCCAATACAAACTCATCAATTCACATGCTAGAAATCTTTTATTTTCTTTTTACTAAAACCCTTTTAATGATTCATAATATCACTTTCAGTGGCACCAAAAGCAGAGAAAAAGCCAGCAGAGAAGAAACCAGCCGCAACAGATCGAGGAGAAAGAAGCTGACAAGAAGAAGAAGAGGGTAAAGAAGAGCGTTGAGACTTACATTGATGAGCAGTTTGATCAGTGATATATTTGAGAAGCTTGCTCAGGAGTCTTCAAGATTGGCTAGGTAGAATAACAAGCCTATTACTTCTAAGGGAAATTCAGACTGCTGTTAGGCTTGTGTTGCCTGGTGTGTTGGCTACACATGCTGTTTCTGAAGGCAGTAAGGCTGTTTCTCAGTTTACTAGTTCTTAGATGGGTGTTGGGGTGGGGTTGGTATTTTTGGGAATGTAAAGGTAGTGCTTTTGTTGGGTTGGAAAAAAATGTAAGATTTGCAGCTGGTTCTTGTGCGATGAAAGAATGGATATGAATATGAAAGAATGTGTTTTTGTGAAGAAAAAAAGTAGCTTCCTTTTATCAAAATGTAATAATATTCATCTTCTTTTGTAAGTTGAGCATGTGTAAACCAACACTGCTGGCACTATGTTTCATCTAATGTCCAAGCTGTCGATAACTGATATTTTGTTCCTTTTTTAGAATCCGCGACTTTTATAGGACGAAAAAAAAAAGAACCAAATTAACACACACACAAAAAAAAGGTTTGCCAAACTGCAAAAATACAAGTTTGGCCTTTCACGCACGAAATTCGTGCATGAAGGAAGCCTTTTGTTTGTGTTTTTTTTTTTTTTAACCTATCAAAATCACGTTTTTTTTTTCCATATTTTGGGCAAAAATTAGTCATATTTCTAAACCTTGAAATATCAATATTTTATATAGAATTTAATATTTTTTTTGCATACAATAATGTTGGCTCATTACATCAAGTCCACCTAAATGTTTGGATCGTCATTTTAGGGGTTCTAAAGTGCCCCGAAGTAAGTTTTGTTAGTTTTGAAACTTGTCATATTTATAAGGTTTTGATTTAAGTGTTTTATTATATTTGAATGTACAAATATAAATATTTTATTTAATAATAATTCATCCAATACAAGAGGTTTATACTAATTTGAAAATAATTCATTCCATTAAATTACAATACAAATTCAAAGTGATACAATAATAAATTACAATAACAATACAATCTTCAAGTTCTAGAGACTTTATTACTTCGAGACGTGCTTGTACCACCACAGCCTTGTTGCCCACACGAACGCTTGTCATGGCCATATTGCTTACATGTAGAGCACTTGCGAGAGTAAGCTCTTTCACTAACATCCATTTGATTGGGTCTACGACTCCGTGAGTTAATGCCCAATTTTTTGATGTAATTCCTTATTAGCAACCATCGAAAACGGCTCGTTTGACCAATGAGCTTCATTACCAAGTGGGAGGAATTGGCCGGAATATGCTCTAAGGTAACTGTGGACCTTGTATTCCCCCGCCACATAGCTTGTTACCGTTTTTCTCATTCTCTCGAAGCACTTGACAGCATGAGAACACGGCATGTGGTATGTTTGCCACTTACCACAAGTGCATGTTCTTGTTTCCTCATAAACGGTATACACGTTTTCACCCTTACCGTTGTAATAACCCGTCGCAACTTCATACACATTTTGAATTGGGTCATACTCGGTCATCTGGTGATGCTCACATTTTTTTCTATAATGCTCCATATTTTTGAAGGGCTTTGGCATCCATGTCCCACCTTCGGCTAATATCGCTCTGGCCTGCCTTGTCCTAACCACAAATCGCTCCACAACCTGCTTGAAAGTCATTCTCACCATTGCGGTGACAGGTAGTCCCCGAGCAGATTTCAGCAAGCCATTGAAAGACTCTGAGCTATTTGTTGTGAGCATGCCCCATCTTTTGCCTCCATCAGCATGAAGCGACCATTTTTCAACTTCGAGCTTCATCAACCAAACGTATGCGGGTTCACTCACTGCCCTAATCAGATCCATTTTTGCAGCCCATTTTCGTTGTTGATGCTCCATCGCAGCCTGATACGCTCAAATTACACCTATTAATGGCGTAAAGCGGACGTTGTCAAATATAGTAACCCAAACGAAGTTGGGGTCGAATCCCACAGGAAATATGGAGAGAAAAGGGTACTAATTGTATGCGATAATAGTCTTTAAAGGCTTTAATCCTATTCCGAATATTTTGAAAAGAGATTTGGTTTGTAATAGCTATTCTGAAGTGTTTGGAATTTGTTTAGATTTTGAGAACCAAAGTTGTGTCCCCGCAATGATTAGATGTTATGCTATGGGTGTCAATATGATATATTTCTAATGGGTCGAGGTTATGCATGCACTTAATCTCTAATACACTTTCTAATATTTTCCAATAGTTAGAAAGTATTTCTTTTCATGATTTTCCCAAATGCAGAAAAGTTATAAATAAGGTTGATTAAATATGCCAAGTAGAACTCATATTATCCCTAAGCGAGTTCATTAAACGAGGGTTAGCGCCCCGAGTCCTTGTTATATTATTTCAAATCACACCCTAGTTCATCTTTCCAAATGAACTAGGGTTTGTGCATGAACAAGTGTTTGCAACCACTTATAGAACAATGAATACGAGAAATAATAAAACACATCACAACCCAATATATATATACAATGTTAGATACCCATTACATAGTACCCATCATTTGGGTCCACAACTTTGATTAAAGAAACTACTCACACATTATGGTCTCAAAAGTAGTTAGCAATAAATGAGACATAAAGCTTACAAAGTATAATAAAGATGATGGAGAATGGAATCTTGTTGTCTTCACTAAGCTCCAAAAGGGGAGTATTCAATGCTCACCCACCAATGGGACTTTTTAAGTGGTTACAATAAAATCTGGATGCAAAGAAAAACCTAAAATGTTCTTTAAATAGGCTCCAAAAAAGCACAGCAAAAAACTGACAAAAGTGCCCCCGATAGCAAGATCGACGGACCGTCGATCGTTCGACGATCCGTCGATTTCTCCGTCCTTTGTACCTTCAGCAATGTGTTCCATTCGACGGTGTCGTCGACCAGTTCGACGCTCCGTCGAGTATTCCGTCTTTTTCTCCTTTTGTTGAGAGATCCTGCTTGACGACACAAACGACGAAC
Organism: Lycium barbarum; assembly: GCF_019175385.1. Lineage (NCBI taxonomy): Eukaryota > Viridiplantae > Streptophyta > Magnoliopsida > Solanales > Solanaceae > Lycium > Lycium barbarum. Next base: position 134,528,940 of record NC_083339.1, read on the forward strand.
CGTCGATCAGTTCGACGCTTCGTCGATGCCTCTGTCCTTTGTCGCCTTCAACTTTTTCATCACTGGAAAATTGAGCTTATCGACGTTTCAAAGGACGGTTCGTCGGCTGATCGACGGACCGTCGATTCTTCATGTCTGGCTAATTTTTCTTTTGTTCTTTGCTTTTTGCTTTTGGGCCATTGTTTTCCTAAAACACAACAAAACATATTAATGAGAACCGGACTTATTTGAAAACAACCAAAATTCATAGTAAAAAAGCGTCGAATGTGCCACAAATCCGCGGCACATCAATATCCCCAACTTAGGATCTTTACTTGTCCTCAAGCAAGTCAGACAAAACAACCACAAAATAAAATTGCCACTATGCTAAAAATAAAGTAAAAGCGACTACAATGGTGTTTGCTCATCGCTACCGGCATGTGAATTTTTCAAATCAACTCCCTCTTTCATCATTCCCAAACAGGGTTCTTTCAAAACAACTTGTTAGAATTGACTTTGACGCTTCAATTGATGACATCACATTATTAGAAGCATTTATGCGTGCGAGTATTCACCATTATGCCCACACTTAGCTTGGAGAATGTCCCACACACAATTTTTCAATAAGAATCGGGACAAGGATGGATGAGAATAGAAAGCACTCGCGCTCACAAAGAAGTTCATGATTTACAAGTGCAGATACCATATGCTTGCCTTTAATTTCAATGCCTAACACTTTCGGATGGTTCAGTTGTGATCACTATAGGACTTGTTCTTGGGTTGTAATGTAGGCTCGGGGACGGGTAGGATACTCATTTGGGAATTAGTGACTCATCCTCCTCGACACTACAGAATTTGACCTTTCTTCTCATGCCCAATCTATTCATTCTTCAACTCATGACTAAGATACGATTTTACTCTTACTAACATTTACAATCTTTTTATGAGACAACATTATTATTGCTATAAAACTATATATATACATATATATACATACACATATGTACATGAAATTCTCTTTTTTTATTTTTTTTATTTTTTTATAAACTTTTTTCAAATTTAATCCGTTATCACATCTAGTCCTCGATTATGCAACTCACACACCCCCATCTTTAGGCTCTTGGCCTTTACTTCACACATATACCACCCCCAGCTTAGGCGATTTGCCTCTTTTCTCTAGTAGTGTCAAGAAGGGAATAGGTGCAAAGATGGAATGAATTCATGAAATGGAAAAAAGGTTTGTTACAGCTAATCAAGAAACAAAGTCAAAGGCTCAACGTGGGAATTAGTGATATTCATATAGAACAGGTTTTGGGCTTTTTAAGGATGACGTGACTATTCAGAAGGAAAGCCTATGATCACTTCACAACAGACTATCCTAAGCAATATAGCACGACCTACCAGGCAAGTTCTGGATCCACATATGCTAACAATGAACACAAGAAGTTCTCACGCTCACAATGGCATAAGGATTTGAACACTCAATTCATATACACTCTAATATCTATGATGTCACAAAAAGAACCATACATGTCAATTCATTACAACCTGAGATACGTAATAAAATTTTGGAGGGGTCAATTTCAAATCAATCCATAAAACACATCATCATAAATATCCTTTTTCATCCAAAATCCATGCCATAATTTCAAAATGCAACAACCATGAAAGTCACAATTACTTTAATCCATAAAACAAATATAAATATCCATAAAACAAATATAAATACTGAAAAGTACATCAGGTTACCCCACCCCCAGCAAAAAGAAGATGCATTGTCCCCAATACATAAAAAATCATACCATTACCCCATGGTGGTGGTGCCGACCTGAAATACTCTAATCCTGCTTTTGCTGCTGAGGTGCCTCCCCCGCAGCAGTCTAAATGGGGGCCCTCTCTGCTGCTGGATCGGTGGACTGAAGCGGTGGAGCTGACTGGCTCTGTGGCTGCAGGTCTTGAGGAGCTATCGTGATCGGCCTGACTGGCGCTGGTATAGCACTAGTGCTGGAAGATGCGCCAGTGAACCTCATGTCCAGGCGTGACCGCCGAATACCCTCCTGAAGCTCGAGGTCTTCATCCTCATTATCCTTCTCCTCATCATCATCATCAGCCAATGTGACAGGCCTCTTTCTCTTGCGGCTTTCCCGAGGCTCATCCTCAGTCACCAAGTCAACTACTCTGATCAAATCGGAAATGCTGGCGACTGGTGCAGGTGGTGTCGGGTCATCTACAATAACCTGCTCTCTCGTCCGAAGGCCGCAATCTCAGATCGGAGTTGGTCAAGCTCGGTCTTCAAATCCCCCGAAGTACCAGACTCACTCTTCTTCTCAATAGTTAATATCCGCATCTCCAAACTGTCAAGGCGGGCATTGACTCTAGCATGATGCCTCTCCATAGCCTCCTGAAGAGGCTCCAACTCCGGTGCAATCTCTTTCCGGACGAACCTACCCAACTGCTGCAATATCCGGGTCACCTGCTGATCAACACGCTCTGCCTTGATTGCAAACTCTCTGAAGTTGGCTCTGTTGAGGACAAAAAGATCCTCGGAAGCTGATGCTGCGGCTGACGGAGGAATAGGAGATGCAGATGGAACAGCAGGCTCAGCTACAGCTGGTGTGGAGGCCTTTGTGGTGGACAAGCCTTCTGTGTCTATATCCATTATGCCCTGTGGTACTGAATCCGTGACATGCTCAGCCTGCTCACCCATGAGCTCTAGCAATGAAGTACTGGTGGCAAGAGATGTACGGAGGGTCTCATCCCTACTCCGTGTGATGTCGCACACCTTTGTTGCGGAGAGAGTAGCTGCAAATGTATCAATGTGCCGCACCTGGGCCAACCTACACAACTGCGTGATAAGGCATGGGAATATCAAGGCTGTCGCCTCCTGTGGTACGCGTGCCCTGTTATATTCCGCATTTTGTACACTCGGATAATTTAAAATAATTGCGGGTAATTAAGAGCAAGGCTATAATCTTGGCCTTGTTTGGTGCACAAGTTGTTCGTAAAAATTTTTGATGTGGAAATATTGAGGAAGGCTAAGGGCAAAATTGGAAACTTGAAAAATGGTTTCATTTATTACAAAAATTAGCCACAAATAATTGGGCTTGGAAAAACAAAAAAAAAAAGAAAAAGGCCCAAGTGTGGCCGGCCATGGGGTGGGCCAAGGCTCACTTGGGATTTTTTTTTTTTTTTGAATAAAAGGGTGGCTTATTATGGATTATCTCCTCACTTCAAGAACTTTCAAGAAAGAAGAACTTGAGAGCAAGACAGGAAGGCCATTCGGCCAAGAGAGAAAGAAAGAGAAAAAAAAAATCTTGAAGCCTTCCATCTTGATTCAAAAAATTTATTTCTTCTAGTACTCCTACTAATTCAAGGGTCCTCTTTAACGTGGTATAATTGTTGAAACAAGAAAACCGCTCTTTGTTGCAAAATCACAATCCTAGCTAAGTTGAGGAGTTGATAAGAAGAGGTAAGATTTAATCCTCTTTTATATGTTATAAATGGTTTATATATGTTGTAGTATGTGGAAATGGATAAAAATCATGGAATTATGCATGTTGGAGAGTTGGTCGTGTATGTGTGTGTAGTGTAGGAAAGATGAACTAATTTTTATATAGTAATTTGGTTGTTGTTGATATGTATTCTATGATGAAAATGAGAATTTGATGATTCAAGTTGAAGTTGTGATGGTTACGGGCTGATTTGGAGGCTAATGTGCTTCTAATATCGTTTCTTGTATTTGCGAGAATAATATTGTTAACGTGTGAATTGTTAAGTGTAGTCATGAATTTGAAAGATAGAAAATGTGTTGTTATTGTCCTTGTTGGAATTGGAAGTTTCGGGTGGAGCATGGTGTGTTGGTGGAATTGTTTGAATATTGTGTAGGTTGATTGAAATGTTCTTGAATTATGTTGAAATGATCTTGGATTAGTAATGAATATGTGAGCGTTGATATCTGCTTGAATGTACGTAGTTGAATTGAATGTTGATAAACTATGTAGAGAAGAAGGTTACTAATGTTAGAATGCAATTTGGGTTGATTGTTGATGTTGTTAGTACGGTTGTTGGTATGGTTGTTGATGTTTTTGGCCGAGTTAAATCCTCGGGGATGTTGAATTTATAAGAGAGATGCTGCCCAAATTTTTGTAGACAAGTGTTAACTTGAGGTTGAATTTCTAAATGCCTATAGTTAATGTTTGGTATTCATTGACATATTGTAGATCTTGGGAAGTCCGGAACTTGAGTTTGGATTAGCTTAAGAAGCGAACGAGGTATGTAAAGCCCTATCTTTCTTTCTTTCTTTTGGCATGTCCTAGTTATAATAGGCTATGATACAAGCCTCGGGGAAAACTCCATTCCTAAAAATCTGAGCATGATTATGACCCTTATTCATTTCAATTGTAATTGAATTATGGACCTTATGTCTTGATATGCTTTGATGGAAAAATAGCTTAAACACTTTTTACTCCTAAAAGAGTCTTGCACCGTAAAACGTCCGTAACTTTCGCAAACAGAACCCGATTGCTTCGAAACGTTCGTAGATGACTTCATAAGGACTAAAGTTCATATTTCTCGTACGGCCCTCGGTTTGACCCGAGGTGGGCCCACAAATCCCGAGACCCTTTTTATATCGTTTTGTGTAACTCGTTTTCGAGCGGCATTCGAAGGAAATCTAGGTTGGTTATTGTTCCGACTTCTAAATGACAATTGTTTCGATTACTCTCTTGATGCCTATGTCACATTTTTTTTATGTAAAAATGATCCCAGAAGTTCCGTGTTAGTATAAACCACCGCGACATCTGAAAGGTATGTACTAAGATTATCGTCCGATTCTTTCTAAATGATCTGTCATTTGGATTGTTCGATCGAGTCTTTTTAAATGTTTTGTATTTTACATTGCATTAGTTTCTCACTACTCTACTCGTGGATGCCTCAATACTTCCTTCACTGAGCCCGGGCCAGGATATGTTATCACGCGTAATCCACTGCATTGTTCGTCGTGTCTCGATGTGAGGGGGCCGACATGACATGTACATAGGTCCTGGAGTATGATGTGCTATGTACATATATTCTGATATATGATGTTATGATATGATATGGTCATCTGATATGTTACGATTTGTTACGGAGCTATTCTCTACTCTGGAGTATGATGTGTTATGGCGCCAGTGACAGGGAGGCGACCATGTTTTGTTCACCGAGTCCCATATTGGGGCCGGGTATGGCATATGTTTTAGCATGCATTATTTATGTTTTATAAATATGTATTTTGATATTCTGGACATTACACTCATTTTCTGTACCTTTGTTCCGGTTATGATTTTGTTTACTGTACTCCAGGCTTTACATACTCAGTACATATTCCGTACTGACCCCCTCTCTTCGGGGGCTGCGTTTTATGCCCGCAGGTACAGACGCTCGATTTGCTGATCCGCCTGCTTAGGATATCGACTCTGCTGCCTTGGAGTGCTCCTTTGTCCGGAGCCCACATTTTGGTACATACTTTTCTGTTGTATATGTATATGTTTATTCAGGGGTACGACGGGGCCCTGTCCCGTCTTATGATTCTGTTGCTACTCGTAGAGGTCAGTAGACATACATGTGGGTTGTGTATATATTTTGGGATGGTATAATTTGTGACAGCCTTATCGGCTTCCGTGCGCTACATCCATTTACATGCAACAGTTTGAAGCGCCATTTGCCCCTTATCTTTGTATAATTCGTTTATATGCTGGTTTGGGTTATTGGGTGCGTACGAGTGTCCAGTTCGGACACTAGTCGCGGCCTACGGGGTTGGGTCGTGACATGCCCGAATGGCTCTACTGATCAAATCACCCAAGTTCATTGGGTACCTCGATAGCATAGCAGCCACAACCACTGCTCTGTCCGGTGTGACTATGTTATTTGCTCCCGTGAGCAGAACCCGATATATGATGAAATTCCACCAAAATTTAGCTTCCAAGCTGATATCTGCCTTATGGATTTTGGTGCCCAGGTTTCTCAACCATGGGGCCTGGTCCGCCGACCCTCTAGCCATACCGTCGCAAACCATTCCCGTACAGATTGGTCAGCCCGTCTTTCAAATTTATCATCATATTCCACTGTGGTCGGTGCCACGAAGTCATCACCAAAATAAAACCGGTTGATTGTGTGTGCTGAGATGTCAACATGGACACCCCGAACATACACTGTGTCCAATGGAGGGGCGGCTTTCAAAGCTCTCTTGTTCTTGTGGCGCTGCTCGAGCATTACCCTGTAGGTAGCATAGAATTCCCGAACCATGGTCGGGCAATAATCCCCTGGAGGCTGTGTGAATGGCTCAAGATGATAGTGCTGGATGAGATCGGTAATCCGAAGGTAGCTCTCTAAGCCGCTCATGCTGATTTGTTCTTCTTCTTCTTGAATATTTCTCCTCGGATGATCCCCATCGACTGTAGTCGCCCCTTTTACATAGTACTTTCGGCAACCTTCATAGGGGAAACGGATTGTCGCTATCTCCATATTTTGCAGCCGCAGCCACTCGTGCTCCTCATCTGAATTGTGCTCAGGAGCGGCTGGTTGGTCTGTTGCTGCATCGGTAGAATCAGCGAATGTGGAGAATGAAGTCCCCTCGGTAGACTGAGATGAGAGAAAAGTGGGTGATTCTGCTTGGGGCGTGGTGGTCTGAGCCCTCGATCGAGTCGTTAGGACTACCGCTTGATTGTCAGAGTCAGGGGGTTCGTCCCTAAGAGTAAGGGCTATTTGACTCCGACCTCGGCCTTTTCTAGGACCACCACCCCGCTTGACTGGATTCTTTGGAGGCATACCTGAGGAAAGAGCACACTTCATTGTTAAGATAACCATAGAAACATAACAGAATCAGTCAAAAGTACAAGACATGCGATCATTGTTAAAGCTTCCAGTGGTCCGTCGATGTGCTAAAGAGTCGTCAAACAGATCGACGAAGCGTCGAAGTTCCCGTCGAACTGTTCGACGCGCCGTCGATTGCATCGTCGATCGCTGGTGAGTCACTGCAAATTTCGATCAAAAGACGGTGAGAAAGACGCCCCGTCGATCAATTCGACGGGTCTTCGATCTCATCGTCGATCTCTTTACAGCACTAAGTTGGCCACTGAAAATTTGAACTGAAAGACGGTGGGAAAGACGCCCCGTCGATCGATTCGACAGGTCATCGAATCCACCGTCGATGCTGTTTTTGCCAAGAAATTTTGATAAGGCTCATTCGATGTTGAGAAGGACGGGCCGTCTAACTGAGCGTCGAATGTTTTCGCATGCTAAACTACAAATCCCATACACTTCTTTGGCCGATGTGCCAATCGTCACGTATTTTGGGGTTACTCAGACTTCACCCCATGGTGGCTTGGGTTAGACTAGGGAAAATATTTGGCGGGCAAAACAACTCGAAGGTCGTAATGCCCTCCAAGCCATCGTGACCCACAATACCCTACTTTGGCATTTTATCGAACAGTTGGTGGGCAAAACAATAACAACCTCATAAATGAGGTGTGTTTGTCGTAATGCCCTCCGACTTGGCTAAAAATCAATGACCCAATAACCACAAACAAACCAACATACCACCCCCAGCAAAACAATATGAGCATACCTGGTGAAAATACAAAACAAGGAAAACAATAAAAAATAAGTAACACAAGTCATGGAATGCAAAAAACAAACAATCACAAGGGAGCACTAAGCCAGTAAGTCACAGACCTGGAAGTATAATGAATATGATTTCAACTTTCTAGAATGGAAAAGCACCCGAAAAAGCACACACAAAGAGGGACAGAGTAGTAGGGTCGGGGGGGGGGGGGAGGGGGAAGCGGCGGTAGTGGGGTGGTGAAGGAAGGGGAAAGTGGGTGGGATTGGGGTAGCAGGAGGTGGTAGGGAGAGAGAGATGTGGTAGTGAGAGAGAGAGAGAGACGTTATATAGAAAAGTGCAACAGACGTGGGTTATCAACCCATGTTTCTGAACCGTTGGGTTAAAAAGACAGAGGGGGTGTTCAATCGACGGAGTGTCGAATCAATCGACGTTTCGTCTTTTTAACACGACCCTCCGTGTCTTTTTTTTGTAATATGAAAAAGAGAAGAAGAACGTCCGTCGATCTGACCGTCGATCAGTTCGACGGAGCGTCAAAACTGTCGTCGATTTGCCATTATTTCCAGTGACCAATCTTTGATGTGATCCACTTGACGGTGCATTCGACGTTTCGTCGATTAGATCGACGGTCCGTCGAATGTGTCGTGTAACTGCTGTCCTGGCAATTTCTGGGTTCAACACTTAGGTTCTGCAACACATCAACAAACATTAAAACAACACAACAACAAAGATCAACAAAATGAAAGAAAAATATATTGCGAAAATGCACATGGGTTGCCTCCCAAGAAGCGCACAATTTAACGTTGCGGCACGACGTAATACCACTTTGGATGCTAAGGTCCGGTGCCATGTTTTAACCGGTGAGCATTGACAATCTTGTCTCCATCAACCATCCAATGGTAATGCTTTACCCGATGGCCATTGACTCTGAAAGTACGCATCCCGTCGTCTGATTTTAACTCCATTGGCCCATTGGGTGACACACTCACCAAAGTAAAAGGGCCGGACCACTTGAATTTCAACTTGCCCGGAAAGAGCTTCAACCTTGAATTGAACAGCAACACCGAATCACCCGGTTGAAAATCTCGCTTCAGAAGTTTGACATCATGATAGTGTTTCATCCGTTCTTTGTACAAACTCGCACTCTCATAGGCATGATACCGAAACTCAACCATTTCATTCATTTGAAACAACCGCGGCTTGGTTGCTTCGTCCCAATTCATGTTCAATTTTTTTAATGCCCACAAAGCCTTGTGTTCAAGTTCAACAGGTAAATGACAAGCTTTACCGAACAACAACCGATAAGGAGAAGTACCAATGGGTGTCTTGAGCGCTGTTCTATAAGCCCAAAGAGCGTCATCAAGCTTAGATGACCAATCAGTTCGGTTTGCATTAACCGTCTTGGATAAAATGCTCTTTATCTTCCGATTGGAGACTTCGACTTGCCCACTAGTTTGGGGGTGGTAAGGAGTTGCCACCCTGTGTTGCACTCCATATTTCTCCAAGATATTAGCGAATTGCTTGTTGCAAAAGTGAGCGCCACCATCACTAATGATTGCCCTTGGAGTGCCAAACCTTGTGAATATGTTTCTTTTGAGAAATTTAGTGACACTCTTGCCATTATTGTTGGGCAATGCTACAGCTTTAACCCACTTGGACACATAGTCAACCGCAACAAGGATGTGTCTCATACCACGAGAACTCACAAATGGGCCCATAAAGTTGATGCCCCATACATCTAACAGCTCAACTTCCATGACAAAATTCATTGGCATTTCGTGCTTCCTCCTAATTGACCCCTGGCGTTGACATTGGTCACAAGATTTCACCATCAAATTTGCATCATGATAAATGGTGGGCCAATAATATCCACATTCAATCACTTTAGCTGTTGTGCGGTTCCCACTGTGATGACCCCCCACGGGAGAGTCATGGCAAGCTTTAAAGATTTTCATGGCCTCAGATTTGGCCACACATCGCCGAATGATGTTGTCGGCACAAGTGCAGAATAAATAGGGCTCATCCCAATAGTATTGATGACTATCTCTCAAGAATTTCTTCTTTTGATAAGCCTTGATATCGTCGGGGATAAGACCTATCACCAAGAAGTTGGCGATATCTGCGTAGCAAGGGGCAACCTCACAAGATACATCTAAGAGCCTCTCATCAGGTAAAACATCATTTAACTCAAGATTTTCACTTGGTCTCCCAGCTTCCTCAAGTCTAGATAGATGATCTGCAACTTGGTTTTCATAACCTTTGCGATCTTTGACCTCAAATCAAACTCTTGCAACAACAATACCCAACGAATCAACCGTGGCTTTGCATATTTCTTTGTCATCAAATATCTCAAGGCCGCATGATCCGTATGAACAATCACTTTGGATCCAAGTAGATAGGCCCGAAACTTCTCAAATACGTAGATGATGGCTAGAAGCTCTTGCTCGGTGATCGTATAATTCATTTGAGCTCCATTGAGGGTCTTGATAACATAATAAATTGGGTGCATGATTTTGTTGTGCCTTTGCCCAAGCACCGCACCAATGGCAAATCCGCTTGCATCACACATGAGCTCAAATGGCATTGACCAATCCGGAGATACAATAATTGGAGTAGAGGTGAGCATTTCCTTTAACTCATTAAATGCCTTAAGGCACTTCTCATCAAATACAAACTTAGCTTCTTTCTCAAGAAGCTTACACATCGGGTTGGCGATCTTGGAGAAATCTTTGATGAACCGCCGATAGAAACCGGCATGTCCCAAGAAACTGCGAACCCCTTTGACAGAGATTGGTGGAGGGAGCTTGGCTATGACATTAACTTTTGCTCGACCTACCTCAATGCCCTTCTCGGAAATCCTATGGCCCAGGACAATCCCTTATGTCACCATGAAATGACATTTCTCCCAATTAAGTACAAGGTTAGTTTCTTCACACCGCTTCAATACCTTACCGAGATTGGCAAGACATTCGTCAAAGGAGTCACCAACAATAGAAAAATCATAAATGAAGACTTCCAAGAAATCTTCCACCATATTTGACAAAATAGACATTATACAACGTTGGAAAGTAGCCGGGGCATTGCACAAGCCGAAAGGCATGTGGCTGAAAGCAAAAGTGCCATAAGGACAAGTGAAAGTGGTCTTCTCCTGGTCCTCTAATGCAATGTTGATTTGGTGGTACCCCGAGTACCCATCCAAAAAGCAATAATAAGCTCTTCCGGCTAGCCGATCAAGCATTTGATCAATAAAAGGCATAGGGAAGTGGTCTTTACAAGTTGCGGTGTTTAGCTTTCGGTAGTCCATACACACTTTCCATCCGGTGACTGTCCTTGTAGGAATCAACTCATTCTTAAAGTTAGCGACAACAGTGATGCCCCCTTCTTTGGCACACATTGCACCGGACTAAGCCATGGACTATTTGCAATTGGGTATACAACACCCGCATCCAACCATTTGATTATCTCTTTCTTGACCACTTCTTGCATAAGAGGGTTTAGCCTCCTTTGATGCTCTACACTTGATGAACTATCCTCCTCAAGCTCGATTCTATGTTCACAAATACCGGAGGGAATTCCCCTAATATCCGCAATAGTCCACCCAATAGATCTTCGATAAGCCCGCAACACTTCAAGCACCTTTTGAGTTTGTTCCTTACTTAACAAAGATGAGAGAATAACCGGTAAAGTATTATCTGGGCCAAGAAAAACATACTTTAAATGAGAGGGAAGTAGCTTGAGCTCAAGTTTTGGAAGCTCAATAATCAAAGGCTTAGCCGGAGGAGTGGTTCTTTTATCAAGATCAAGAGATAATTTCTTCGGCTCATAAGAGTACGAACCCCGGCCAATGAGAGAATTAACTGTTTCAATATACCCTTTCATGTTATCCGCCTCGAAGTTCACCAAAATAGCCGAAAATGTCTCGTCAAAGTGCTCCTCTTCTAACTTATGCTCCACCGCTTCGTCTATCACATCGAACGAATCAATGACTGAAATGCTCTCATAAGCACTAGGCAATTTTAACCCCTTCCTAGCTTGGAAAGTTACCTCTTCATCATTGACTCAGAATTTTATTTCATTCTTTTCCGAGTCCATTAGGGATCTCCCGGTGGCAAGAAATGGCCTTCCCAAGATAATTGGGACTTCTTTGTCAACCGCACAATCAAGGATGACAAAATCTGCCGATAATAAGAATTCCCCCACTTTAACAAGGATGTCATCAACAACCCCTACCGGTCTTTTGATGGTTCTATCAGCCATTTGGAGACGCATGCTCGTTGGTCTAGGAGTTCCCAAACCAGCTTGCTTATATATGGCTAGTGGCATCAAATTAATACTAGCCCCATTGTCACATAAAGCACGAGCAAAATCATGATGACCGATGGTGCAAGGGATAGTGAAAGCCCCGGGATCTCCCTTCTTTTCAACCTTTGATGACGAAATAAAAGCGCTTACATGGTGTGTGACTCCCACCGTATCATTCTTGATTGGCCTTTTGTTCGTCAACAAATCTTTCAAGTATTTAGCAAATCCCGGCATTTCTTGGAATGCGTCTAGGAATGGGATATTCATTGACAACCTTTTCAATTGGTCGTAGAAGCGTTGGCACTTGGCATCCTCTGCTCTTTTCATCAATCTTTGTGGGAACGGGGGAGGAGACTTATATGTTTGAGTCAAGGGTTTAATTGCCCCCGTGACCTTGCTCTTTTGAAAGCTATCACCGGTAGCTTTTTCAACACTTGGCTCCTCGTCACCCTTTTGAACACTAGGGTATACTTCCTTATCTTTCTCAACAATAATAGGAACTTCAATTGGTGCCTCTATTTTTTCTTCAACCTCTTCTTCAATAACCTCATCAACAATCGGCTCGACAATGATAGGTTCAACCACTTTCTGATTTACCGCGTCAAGGATATTTACGCTTCTAGTGGAAATAGCTTTGAATGAGACAATGTGATCGCCTCCACTACTCCTTGGGTTCGGAACTGTGTCGCTAGAAAGGCCCCCTCATTGCGGTGGATGTTGCTCACGAGAAAGATCTCGCATTTGTGACTCAAGTTTATGAATCGAAGCGGTGTGAGAGCCTACCACTTCGGTCAAATTCTCCATCTTCTTGTCACTCTTATGCTGGTTGTCCAGTATCTTTTCAAGCATAGATTCCATTTGAGAAGTCCCTTAATCATTGGAAGGACCTTCTCGCCAATTCTGAGAGTTAGACGTGCGACCCTTTGGTGGAACATAGGCATTGGGATTCCGATTACCATAATTGTTGTTGTTGTAATCCCTCCTGTCTGAACCACCATATTCATTTCGGCCATATTGATTGCTTGGTTGTTGGGGTCTCCATTGCTTTTGATAACCCCCTTGAGAGTGATAGATATAATTTGCATCCTCACGTTGTGGCTGCCCCTCTAGATAAGCTTCCTCCGAGACTTGGTACATTCCGGGAGCATGAGATGGCATCTCTTCGACAACATTCACACTTTTAGCTTCTTTCTCCGTAAGCCTTTTTGACAACAAATCCACGGTGGTTTGCAATTGAGCAAAAGCATGATCTCGCTCATGATTTTCTTTGGCCACCGCGATAGCAGAGGGACTACCATATGACAGGATTTCACTATCACTCGAGTGCCAAGCTTGATTGTGGGTGGTGAGCTTATCAAGAAAATGGGTGATAACGATAAATGACTTATCCATGAAGCATCCTCCTGCGGCAGTATTGACAACAATTTGATTCATTGTATCTAAGCCCTTGTAGAATTTCTCCGTGAGAATACCATCCAGAAATCCGTGAGTTGGAGATTAAGCTAGATAATACTTGAACCGCTCCCATGCCGAATATAATTGTTCCCCCGGTAGCTGTTTGAACTCAAAGATCTTATCTCAAAGTTCAGCCTTTTTGCTTGGCGGGAACCATTTCTTCAAAAATGTATTGGCTAACTAGTTCCAGGTATGTATAGAATTACTGGGGAGCTTTTCATACCATTCCCTTGCTTGGCCAGCCAAGGAATATTTAAAGACCCGTAACCGAAGTGCATCAGTAGAAACAACACCTTGGGATTGTTGAGCACACACATGCAAGAAGTTCTTCAAATGTCGAAGTGGACAATCCTCCGAAGAATTTCAGAAATAATCTTTAAGTTTCAGCAGCTGATAGATAGAACTATCAATTTTGAAAGTAGCATTTCCAGTTCTAGGAGGAACCACAGCAGAAGCATAATCAGCTTCATTGATGAATTCCGCAATGATATTTTCATCTTCATCCTCTTCTGGTGCTGGTGGGTTCACTTGGAGTCCACCTTGGTTTCCTTGATTCTGATTCGGTCTTCCTGCCATGTTCACCTGGTTCACCACAACAGCAAACGAGGTGTGATGGAATAGAAAAAGTTTTAAAGAAGAGTACACAACAATCAGTAATTTCTAAACAGTATTCCCTGGCAACGGCGCCAAATTTTGATATGCTCAAATTACACCTATTAATGGCGTAAAGCGGACGTTGTCAAATATAGTAACCCAAATGAGATTGGGGTCGAATCCCACAGGGAATATGGAGAGAAAAGGGTACAAATTGTATGCGATACTAGTCTTTAAAGGCTTTAATCCTATTCCGAATATTTTGAAAAAAGATTTGGTTTGTAATAGCTATTCTGAAGTGTTAGGAATTTGTTTAGATTTTGAGAACCAAAGTTGTGTCCCCGCAATGATTAGATGTTATGCTATGGGTGTCAATATGATATATTTCTAATGGGTCGAGGTTATGCATGCACTTAATCTCTAATACACTTTCTAATATTTTCCAATAGTTAGAAAATATTTCTTTTCATGATTTTCCAAATGCAGAAAAGTTATAAATAAGGTTGATTAAATATGTCAAGTAGAACTCATCTTATCCCTAAGCGAGTTCATTAAACGAGGGTTAGCGCCCCGAGTCCTTGTTATATTATTTCAAATCACACCCTAGTTCATCTTTCCAAATTAACTAGGGTTTGTGCATGAACAAGTGTTTGCAACCACTTATAGAACAATGAATACGAGAAATAATAAAACACATCACAACCCATTATATATATAGATACAATGTTAGATACCCATTACATAGTACCCATCATTTGGGTCCACAACTTTGATTAAAGAAACTACTCACACATTATGGTCTCAAAAGTACTTAGCAATAAATGAGACGTAAAGCTTACAAAGTATAATAAAGATGATGGAGAATGGAATCTTGTTGTCTTCACTAAGCTCCAAAAGGGGAGTATTCAATGCTCACCCACCAATGGGACTTTTTAAGTGGTTACAATAAAATCTGGATGCAAAGAAAAACCTAAAATGTTCTTTAAATAGGCTCCAAAAACGCACAGCAGAAAACTGACAAAAGTGCCCCCAATAGCAAGATCGACGGACCATCGATCGTTCGACGATCCGTCGATTTCTCCGTCTTTTGTACCTTCAGCAATGTGTTCCATTCGACGGTGTCATCGACCAGTTCGACGCTCTGTCGAGTATTCCGTCTTTTTCTCCTTTTGTTGAGAGATCCTGCTTGACGACACAAATGACGAACCGTCGATCAGTTCGACGCTTCGTCGATGCCTCCGTGCTTTGTCGCCTTCAGCTTTTTCATCACTGGAAAATCGAGCTTATCGACGTTTCAAAGGACGGTTCGTCGGCTGATCGACGGACCGTCGATTCTTCATGTCTGGCTAATTTTTCTTTTGTTCTTTGCTTTTTGCTTTTGGGCATTGTTTTCCTAAAACACATTAAAACATATTAACGAGAACCAGACTTACTTGAAAACAATCAAAATTCTTAGTAAAAAGGCGTCGAATGTGCCACAAATCCGCGGCATATCACAGCCCCCTACATCAATTTTTTAGAGTGCCATTGTGAAACTTTGATTGCAAATTTGCCTTCAAGTGCCTTAGGCAATAGCGATGGTAAACAAAGGGAGGCTGCCACATGATGTGGCATGATTTTACGCCACAATCGATGCTTTTTGACTATAAGTTTTACTTGTTTTTAAGCAAGCCTATGTGATTTTACGTGTTTTTTAGTGTTTTTCAGGTAAAGGAACAGATTCGGCACAATCACAGTTGAAATGCAGAACCAGGTCGTAAATTGAAGTTTACGGTCCGTATTCTACAATACGGGCCGTATTCCATGGTCGTGTTAAAGGATAGTAGAACCAGAAAGTCAAGCTGAGAAGATGGTGGTTTACGAGCTAGGTTTACGGACCGTATTTCAGTTTACGGTCCGTATTCTATCACGTATTTAACTAGTTGAGCATCTGGCAGAAAGTCGAAGTGTTGGATGTTGAAATACGACCATGCAGTTTACGGACCGTAAACCACTTTACGGTCCGTATTTTAAAAGAGTGACTTTGCACAGAACTGAGAAGACGACTTGGGCGTTAACCGTGTTACGGTCCGTATAGTGGTTTACAGACCGTATTTCACCATGACCGGACCAAAGTGCAAATCTGTAACTTTTGTATTTCCAAAACCTATAAATAGTCATTGTAGGGTTTTTAATAGACACCAGTTATTATATTTTTGTCTCTTGGCTTAGAACATAAAATTCTCTCTAGTTTTTGAAGATTCAAACATCAATTCAAACATCAATTCAAGTATTACCAATTCCTTTTTCATTCCAAAGTAAGCAATTATGAATTCTTCAATTTCTTATTTCTTGTTCTTTGTCATGAGTAACTAAATTCCCTTACTAGGGTTGTGAACCCAATGATGGGTGTTTTGTGATTGGGTTTGTGATTGATATACAATTAATGGATTATTAGGGTTTAGTTATTCTTCATTCTTCATTCATAATTAATGGTTGCAAACATTGATTTAAGCCATAAACCCTAATTTATTTGGGAAAATAATTAGGGTTGGTAAGAATAATTAACAAGAACTCAAAGCTTTAAACTTTGTTTAATAAATTCACTTAGGAATAAGACGAATTTACTTGGCATGATTAATCGTTCTTCATTATCACTTTCTTATATTTGGGAAAATCATAGAAAGATATAATCTTTATTTATTGGGAAATAGTAGAGATTCACATCGAGATTAAGTGCATTCATATAATGATCCATTACAAGTATATCAAGATCAACACCCATGATCATACACTCTATCTAACAGGGACACAACCTTAGTTTCTTTTACCATAAATTTCCACCAAAGCAATAGTTTAGCAATTAGTCATAAAAAACCCAACTTTTACACAAATTATCGGATTAAGACATTAGACCTAGAACTTAGCATCTACTACTTTAGTAACCTTTTCACACCATATTCCCTGTGGGATTCGACCCCAATCTTGTTGGGTTACTATATTTGACAACGTCCGCGTTATACCATTAATAGGTGTAATTTGAGCGTATCACCACCCCGGTAAATTATCCATATTGTGCAATATGCCTTTATGACCATCAGACAACACGCATATGCCAGTACGATCCTTAATAACATGAGTTTTCAAATGGGTCAAAAAGATCCCCCATGTGTCGTTGCTCTCGTTAGCGGCAATTGTGAAAGCAAAAGGGAATATTGACCAATTGGCATCCATTCCTATTGCAATTAGGAGCTTGATGTCGTAGGCATCATATACATGCGTAACATCTATGGATATCATTGGTTGGCAGTGAGCAAAACCATCAATGCATGGTTTGAATGTCCAAAATACGAATTTGAAGATTTTACCCTCTATAAGCCGCCACTCTACAACAGTACCATGATTAAAATATTGTAGAGCCGCCATATACCTTGGCAGCGATTGAAAAGAGGTATGCCAATTTCCAAAGACCATCTCAAAAGCGCGTCTACGCCTGAGAAATCCGTTTCTGTTGCTTCTAGTTTTACCATATACGGTTTGAACGTTTCAGATACAATTTTTGATAGGGAACCTGTACAAGTTTAAACAAACAACATTTAGTAATGATCTTTTAATTGATATAAGACATATAGTGTACTAGGTAGGATAAATTACCTTGGCATTTCGGCAACGTCTTTAAGTAACACTTGAGCAATCATGTTTGTATCTAAATTATAATGATCTGCTCGATTTTTTTCCATATCACCTGAAGGAGCGAGTAAAATGCAGGGACCTCTACCCTCGTGCCCATAGAACATCGACAGAATCCTCGATACATGTAGCCCAACACAGCAGCGCCCCAATTATAACATCCTTCTCGGCGAGATCGTCGATATACCGAAGATACCTCAAGCTAACATGCGAACCCGAAGTGTTCGGGAATGGGATGACTCCAAATATAATGAGTAGGTATAGACACGCACGTCGGTCAACATCAACCTGAGGCGTGTCCTCTCCAATCGGATGCTGCATGTCTGTGAGGCGCAAGTAAGCATAAAGGACCGACAACAAAAGCCGACTCTGGCCGAAAATATGTCCGTCCAGAGCCGCGAAACCGGTGAGCCTAGTCAAATCATCCCGGTAAGGCGGCAGCACAGGAGGCTCCTCAATATACAATAGGCGTCCATCAACCTGTAGCCCATAAATGACCTCCACATCCTGAAGGGTAATGGTAGCCTCACTGGTGCGGAGATGAAATGTGTATGTCTCTGGTCACCACCTTCAATCAAGGCCGTCACTAGCGACCTATCGTGCTGTACCCGACCAACTTCGACGCACCGGTAGATACCACCCTGATGTAGTATATCCAGGACACGAGGATGTGGGGGGAGATCAGCTAAGATCTCCCATGCTGAGTCCCCTAACCGGATACGGACCTGAGCCTCAGGCTGTAGCTCGGATGTCCATATATGTTGCGATTTATGCTCAGGCTGAAGATACAGTAACTCTCGGTCGAAGGGCCCCGGATCAAGAGGGTGGTGATCCATCTGTTTACGCATTTTAAATCAATCATTAACGAGTAGTATTAATTATGTAATCTTTTATCGAAAATTTTATTAAGGATTGTGATGACCCATCTGTTTTAAGTATTTTAAATCAATCATTAACAAGTAATATTAGTTATGTAATCTTTTATCAAAAATTATACTAAGGGTTTTCAATCCTAAACTAAGGGTTTTTAATCCTAAAATATAAAGATTAATAATTAATAAGTCAAATAATTAACAATTAGTTAGCAAACAATTAATATAAATAATTAATAAATAATCAATTAACTAACTAATCAAATAATCAACAAGTTATTATCATATATTTAATAAATAAACAATTAAGTAACTAATCAAAAAATTAATAAATTATTATCGTATATTTAACAAATAAAAAATTAATTAACTAATGAAACAATTAAGAAATTATTAACAAATAAAAAATTGGCTTAACAAAAACTAAATAAATAATTAGCTAGTCTAACAATCAATAAATAATTAACTAATTAACAATAGGTAAACAAATTTTAAAAAAAAGGGAGGGAGAGGGGGGGGGGGGGGGGGGGGGAGTCCCAACAGTTCATACGGACTTCCCAAAAACGCACAAAAAAAATGCGCAAAACGGAAATCCACCATAGTTACACAATCATCTTGCTTAGGGTAATAATATATTTAGCAATGTAATAAAAAATTCCTAGTGAAATACTTAGAATGAAGGTTCTTTTGAGTTTTCAAAATGAGTTCCCCGCCGCTCTATTCGAAAATCTAACCTTAGAAACTTGTTCCTACACTTCAATATACCAAGAATATTGACTTTTGGGTTGAAAAAGAACACGAAAAAGACGTTTTGGGGGGGGGGGGGGGGGGTTGGGGACCACTGAAATGGGGCATTAACGGTGTAACATCCCGTATCTTAGAACAAAGGTTAGACTTATATCATTAGAGTTTAGCAGAGAATTTGAAAGTTTGTGCGTTTTGCGAAAATGGTCAACAGGCCTACTTCGAACACCCATAACCCTTTTATTTATTGAGAATTTGAGAAAACTTAAAACATGAAAGTTGTAGCCCTTTGGAATAGATTTACAACGGTATCTTATAGAGCTCAAACAGAGCCCTGTGCTAAGAGTTATGCCTGTTTACTATCACTGATTGGAGCAGAATTTTCAGATTTTGGATTACGTTTTTAGCATTTTCTTACTCGAATTGGGACTCCTTATTTTATTATTGTATGAAGTAAAAACGTCCCTAACACTATTCTAAACCCTAAGAGACTATTACTTTTATCTCTACCTCCATATCTAAAGAACCTATGCACTCCAATCCTTCAAGAACCGCAAGAAAATCATTCTTGCTATCAAGAAACCTTCAAGAGTTGGTTTGACAATCTTGTTTCTTGAGGTTTCCTCTAAGGTAAATCATTCAATCAAGAACCTCTGAATTATACAAGGTTACATAGTTTCTAAACACTAGAATAAATCCATCCTCCCATGTACCTACAAAATCAAGAGTTGTAAAGAATTAGAGAAACCCCTAGTATTTTTCTGTTGACTTTCACTCTAACCAGCCATATTTATTTGGTATTTTCCGATAATCTAACCGTTGGATAAATCCCAAATTTTAACTGAGTGTTAAAAACACATAAGTATAAATTATGAACGGTGGAGATTGGATTTTGATGTCCGGAGCAGTCCCCTTTTATTGCCTGGGTGCCTGCATTTCACAATGCAGGTACTGATATACAGGACGACACATCTGCTCAGTAGGACAACATTCGTATCAGCTTATTGGTGAGCCCCATCTCATTCGGGGTTTAGTCAACTTTTGTGTTATGATTAGTTATGCATCTAAGGTATGTTGGGGGCCTTGTCCCAGTAAGTATGTTTTCCAGTCAGACTCATGATAGAGGTTTCATAGACTAGACAAGTCAGTTATATTATGTCAGACATTCGGAGTCGTATAGCCATTTTGGCTTATTCATGTTATTTCCGCACTCATGTTTAAACAAGTATTTTTATTAAGTATTATGACTTACTACGTTTTATAAAGGCTCATCATGCATTCACGTTATATTCCGCTCATGTTATGCCTCATGATGATTCAGCAAGCCATATGGTTCGCTCGACATGCAGTAAGGCACCGAGTGTCGTGTTTCGCCCAGGCCATGGTTCAAGGCGTGACAAAACTTGGTATCAGAGCCTAGGTTCAAGTGTCTTAGGGAGTCTATGAAACCGTGTTGAGTGGGGTCACTTTTATATGTGTGTGCGCGCCACACATATAAACAGTTGACCATCAAGACATTTAAGATTGTCTCACTTCTTTCAACTCTAGATCATGCAATAGAGCTATGTTCTCAAAAATCACTCGGACTCGTGTGTTGTTTCCCGTTCTACCGAATATGCCTCATCTCAATAGATGAGGGAGATGTAAATCTAATCATTATCGATGTGTTGCTTTCAGATAGAGTCATCATGAATTATTCTAACTCGTGCCATGAAGCTTAGAGCAGTAAGTAACATTCTTTTTCCATCGAATTCTAAACGTATCAAATGTGTAAGCGGCAAGAAGGAAATTCGAGACCCAAGACTTGCCAAATAGTGCATGGTGTGTTTATCAGGTGTTAGTACCATTTTAAAGACAAATTTCGGTATGGTAGCACACGTAGGTTATATACCCTATAGGGGTAAGTTTATTTGGGCTCTTTGACCATGAAGCTATAGTATAAGGGTGATGGTTCATATTTAAGACCCCACGAGGTAGCATGTTACGAAGTTAACCGCAACAGGTATAAAAATTGTCCATGGTAGTTTTGAGTAGGAGAATATCCTAAGAGCCAACCACTTCTAATACTAGAAAGCCTCGACTTTTTCAAGGATGTATATATTTTTGCCATATGATCTATGCACATTACTAGGAAGGGACTGATGCGATAAGAAAATCATGAGCAGACGATATTGATTTTTTTTAGTATTAAGTTCAAATTATTTCAGCTTATTCAGATTAGACCTAGAGAATATAACGTTAGTAAGTTATTACAAGAAGCAGATATTACTATGAGATACAAGATATGATAATTCCCTCTTAGGTTATGTGATCAAGTATTTATCCCTGATGTGTATAGTGCGATATAATTTTGAAAGTGTATAGGGAGCTTGGGGTTAGTTGTTCCAATTCCTTGTTTGAGACAGATGAAATTTCCCTAAGTGTGATTCATGTCTATAGTTTAGAAAGATAGTATACAATCCCAGAATAGAGTCAGATAAGGAGGAAAAGTTAGAAATAACCTTATGCTTCACATTAGTACTTAGACAAGAATTAGGGAATATGATGCTAGCAAGTGGTTAACAGAAGCATAATGAGTAAGTTTGAATAGATACAATGAATTAGAAATTTTCATCAGAGTTAGTAGAAGTACGATTTGAGTTACTTAGTAAAGTTAGCACTACTCAGTGGATAACTGTCTGAATACACCGAAGGCGTGTTAGAACCCAAAGGGTTTAAGTTAAATTTGAGGTATAGAAATTGGTGAAAGAAGAAAACCATCTAAGCAGTAAGAGAGCAAGCTACAGAAGAAGAGCCTTTAAGAGTTATCAGAAAAGAGTTTTCCCCAAGACTGACAAGGCTAGTATGCCAGTTATGTACATTAGAAGCCCGTTCATTTAAGTAATCCAGTTTTCCCAGTAAGTAAGACTTGCTTGAGGTAAGTCGAAGAAATGAGTCGTCAGTATGTTAGAGGAAATTAGCGAAATCACTAGATGACCACTTATCGCTAACTCAAGGGATCCACAGGCTTTAAACGTCAGCTTTTGAAACTAAGAGGGAGATCGTGCGATAAGGTGCCGATATAAACTATGTGTTTTATAAGTTGATAGGTGTTAAGGAGATTATGTCAGAGGATCACAGTTTCATGTAGCCAAGATTAGGTGCGTAGAATGTGATTTTTGTCATGCTGTTGAGATCAAGTACTAGGTAATCATGTTATAAGATAAATTTCTAGATCGAATAACGGATTTTAAGGGTATAACGGTTCCAATTCCAGAATAATTCATGCACTATGTAGTACCAATGCCCAAACGTACTCTACACATGCATAGCATACCTATCTTATGCCCTTGTTAAAGCTTTACACTCCATGTTTAAGATACAAGAATTAAGACTCCATACGATAGTAAGCTATGCAAGGGAATGTTCTTTCATGTTTCTCACATCAGGTTGTACTCATGTCCAAGGTTAAAGACCGCATTCATGTCTCACGTATCTATCGTGCTTTTATACCCATGACCACGTTCTAGCTTCTAAGTGCTTTCCGAATATGATGTTGATTGAGGAGAAGGTAACACAATAGTTTAAAAGACTGAGAATCCTATGGAATGCCCACTGGTCCTTGAACAAGGGAAAAATGCCTTAGGTAAATGATTTATTTCAACTCCAAAGATATGCTACCTACGTTCTCACGTACTCGTGCCCACGGCCGACTTCTTTGAGCATCCACATATAGAAATAGCATAACAGTGGGGTTGGTAGGTAATGATAAGAGTAAGTCAAGATGGATGTCCTACCCACGATTCTACGTAACTCATGCTTATGTTCCTCTGGCTACTGTTTTAAAGCAGCTCGTAGCTTGGCACAAAGGATGCCATTTTCTTTTCTGAAGTACCTATGCCTTGTTTAAGTTCAAGGTAACTTTCTACTTATGCCTTAGGTGCTTGACGAACGAAGCATTCATGCCTATGATCCTTTCCTTCATGAGTCTTATTTTATAATGAAGGTGTCGACTTATAGTAATAAGAGTAAACTATGTTTAACCATGTCCCATTCTGTAAGTATAGCTAAGTTCCAAAGGTAATATCTTATCCATCCCTATGTCTCTAAGTACTCAAGAGTGAAGCCTACAACTTATACTCCATGCAAGTCACACTTATGTCTTATTCACACTTCAGTATTCGTGACCTAATATCCAAATGTCAGGGTATGTAGCTTCGAAGTACTTATGTAAACGTTGTGTCTCTCATGCCCCACGCCATGCTACTCATGTATTTATGTCTTATGCCATATTAGTCCCATTTCCATGTATACATGTTCCATGTTATGTTCTTCAGTCTGATGTACCCATGCCACGTCTATCTTCGAAGATGAAGTGTCTGATTCGTATGAATGATCCCTTTCTCTCACTCTTTAATGATCCGCTTGCAATAATAAGCAAGGTAAGCCAAGATATTCATATCTATGTTTTAGAGCGAACAAGGTAAGGTTAGAAGTGAGGTATGTTCCAAGTTCATAGTGAGATCCCTTCAGGTATTCTATGGTACTTATCTCAAAAGTATTCTACTCAGATTTGATGTATCATGTCATGCCTACGCTAGAGCTTTATGAATACCTATGTTAGAATCATATTCCTAGTATATGACTCAACTCTATCTTATTCGTACCGAGTTGCACTTACATTCAGAGCCTAAGTCGTACTCTTATCTCTTATGTCTATTGTGGTAACACACGAACATCTATGAACAAGTCTCTAAGTGTTCAGATCTTACCTACACTCAGTATTTAACCCTCATATTGTAACAATCATGTTTTCGACATTCAGATTTCATGTTGATGTCCATGTTTACACGTGTTTGTATCCTATGAAAGTTTAGCACTCATGTTTACATGCCAGCTGTTATGCCCTATTTTTAACGGGTTAAAACTAGTTCACAACTTATGACTATGTTTCCTCTGATTTTGTAAATTTTCAGAGTCGCCACCTAATTTTAGGAAATATTAGGAAACCATTTATAAAAAGTAAACTCCATTTTTTAGTCTTTGAAACCTGTGAGATTCTAGGCAAGGGTTTTATTTACCCCGAGGGGAAGGTGTTAAGCATCCCTCAGAGCCTATCCGAAGACAGTCTTTAAACTTAGTTTAATTAACACTAGAGGGGGATTATTTAATTATTTATTATCACCTATTTAAAGAATTGCGAAAAAGAAAACTACTCTCTCAAAACTATTTGTATAAAAAAAAAGAGTTTTTAACGTAAGTATAGCTATGTGAGTAAATGCATATATATAAAAGAAGTAGTTAATGCTGTGTGCATGAGGAAAGTATGTATGACATTTATTTTATATAAGAATAACCTATATAATATAGAATAAGGAGATGTATATTTTTTATAAGAAAATAATCTACATGTGTGATAGTATATCCTAGGTGAATACTTAAAAAAATAGTTATGATGACACGATGATACTATATGTGTACATATAATGAAAATACGACTAAGGGAAATAAAAAATAAGATAGTACAGGTACGGTATGCGCGTATGAAAATAGCGTGTTGGTACACCCATAGTAAAGGAAAGCAATTAAGACAAGATGTAAAATTGTATGTATTAGAAATATATATATTGTTTTCAAAAGAGTACGTATGTATACTTTAGAAGATGGAGTATAATATGATTGTTGTATATAATGTAAACTAAAGATAAGTATTTATAATATAACGTACATACGTATGCATATGATGAGAAAATGATTAAAGGTATTTAAAAGATTTTTATTTTTTTCGGTTAATTTCCTTTAGTCGGAAATCACTTTAACCTGGCAGACAAAAGATGAAAAATAAAAAGGGCAATTATTATTTCTAACACGCCTAAGCCAAAATTAATTATCCAAGGGGAGAGGAAAAGTAGTGACTAAATTTACCATCATACTTAACTATTTTTTTTTTTTAAGTTCATAGACAAGCGAGAAACAAATACGCTACAAATACAATCCATAAAAAATGTTAGTCAAGAATATAAACATGTATATACATGATAGCACGAAGACGCAAAATTTAAAGAGGGGAAGGAAGACGGGGACGCTAGACACGAGCAATTAAATCCTGCAACGGGCTGTTCTCTGATATGGGCAGAATCCAGAGTTGTCATAACTCCAAATGCTCCCAAGGTTCCTCATGAAAAAGAAAAAATAATAAGGATTAGAAACAATTCTCAACAAGGAAAAGAAATCTCTATAACTTTAATTAATGAAAGCTAGATAAACGAATCAAGACAATAGTACTAGCAAGCTGCTCTAAAACAGTTCGTTCAATTTTTTTTTTTTTTTTTTTTAGCAAGATACCAAAAGTGCTAGCAAGCTGCTCTTTAAAATACAGCCACTGTTGGGCTTCAAACTGCCTTAAGATATGCTATTTTTTTTTTCAAAATGCAGCAATAATTTGGCTTAAAAGTGCAGCAACAATCTGCTTCAAATGCAGCCAACAGGTAACCCCAAAAATGTTTAAAAATGTGGTATTTTCACCCTCAAGAACATAGCAATCAGTTGGCCAAAATGCACTCAGTAAATCAGTCCTAAAATGTGGTAAAAATGGCCTAAAACACAGTAGAAAATGGCCTAAAAACGCAGGCAGTAAATCAGTCCCAAAATGGGGTGAAAATGCCCTAAAACATAGTAGAAAATGGCCAAAAAACGCAGCAGCGTTGGCCTCAAATTGCAGCAGCAAAATAAGTCCCGAAATGAGGTGAAAATGGCCTAAAACACAGTAGAAAATGCCCGAAAAACGCAGCAGCGTTGGCTTCAAATTGCAGCAGCAAAATCAGTCCGAAAATGAGATGAAAATGGCCTAAAACACAGTAGAAAATGGCCCAAAAATGCAGCAGTAGTTGGCAACAACCAAAACAGTGTACAATCTTAACACATACATTAATCTCCATTTTTTATCATTGAACCTGATCTACCTTAAACTGAGACAAATAGCAAGCACACTTAACACATGAAGGGAAATTAAACTAATTACTTAACTCTAATACGATTGCAACTAGACACTCTATATGAATCTTGGAATAACAAAACAAAAGATAAAATGCTAGGACAAAGAGGAAAATAATACTTCCAAATCAGCAACCTAACATTAAGACAAACCAAATCACTCTTATTACGGAAAGATTCGAGACAAATAGAACCAAGACAAGAAACGAAGATTACATTCGAAATAAATAAGAAATATCACTACGTTTTCTTTTTAGTTTGATAACCCGAAAATAAAATGTAAGATGAGGACAAAGATGGTTACTAACTTAGTTAGCCATATAACGAGGGAGACTCGCAAAATAGAGAAATTAACCCAAATGAAGAAGTCAAACACAGATTTGACGAATTTAAATTTCACGAATCGGTAAATTTTCCTTTCAAGACAAGTAACTTTTCCCTACTCAAAACAGTAGTTTTTTTTTTAAATCAAAATAGTATCCTTTTCCCTAATAAAAAAATAGTAACTTTTTGACTAGAAAACAGTAACTTTTTAGTGAAAAAAAAAACAGTAGCCTTCTTTTATGTCAAAACAGTAACTTTTCTTAAGTTCAGCAGAGACAACAATATAACCTTATATTGAAGCCAAAATTTAGCTCAGTAACGCAGCAAATCTGTTCAAGAGTAACAATAACAACTAGTAGTGGTAGGTTAAACAGCTTGGCCATATTTCAAGCTTCAAAATATCCAGCTGCTCAGTAACACAAACAACCCATTTTTGGTGAAATGTAGCAATTTGTTTCTCAAAACTGCAGCCTCTTTCAGGCCAACTAGCAACAACAAATTTACTAAAAGAGATGGCGTCTTTCGGCCCTTAAAATGTAGGAAATAATCCTTTCAAGCTATAGTCACTTCTACCAAATATGGGAGCAACCATTTTTCTACCAAATTGGTTGGGATGGAAAAAGAGTTAGGGATTTTGTTTGGTTAGGCTGATTTTTAGGTGGTTTTGGGCCGGGTCGGCGAGAATTGGGCTGGGGCGGTTGAGGGGGATATTGGGCTGCTGATTTGGTTTAGTGAGATGGCCCAATATCTTTGGGTAGATGAATTAATTTTTTAACCCCCCTCTATTTCAATCAATTAAAATATGCTTCTTTGTCCCAATTAGTTCCCAAAAATATACACCTATATAAATTATAATACCAGTAATTTAATATACGTACTTAGTTTAAAACTAGAGTAAAAGATGACTAATACGGTAATAAGCATGATTAAAGGGAAAAATGCCAATGCCAATGTTGATATACGAATATCAACATTTTTTTTTTGAATGGTTTTAATTATAAAAAAAAATGTTTCGTCCTTTTCAATTATAAAATATGATGTTTGGTCATTTTTAAGAGACCATAAAAATGTTCTTGATTTTAGCGAAATATATCTCGAAAAATAGTGTGATAATTAGCGAAAATATTCCAAACTCATTTTCGGGGAATTTTCACGGCTGAGAAGCATAGTGAAATTAATAAAATAAAAGAGGAGGGCCAAAATTGGGTGTCAACACCAGCCAGTCTTCATGTATTTATGTCCCATGTCATGCTCCTCACGTCTAGGTAATCATGTTATGTTCGTGCCTATTTTACAGTACTCATGTCATTCATGCCTACAAATTCTCTTCCAAACCCCATGTATAGTAATCATGTAATCATTCAGCCAATAATCATGTGTTCAGGCCAGCTCAGTATTCATGTTAGCCACATTCAAGATTCAGTAATTAAGATTATGCCGCATCATGCATATTAAGATACCCTGTGAGGTTTATGTTGATACTTTAGTTAGTTGACAGGCATTTGAGAAATGTCATGAGAGTCCGAATTACGAAGGAAGTCCTGCCATAATTTTCGTAAATTCTAGAGTCAGTAGTAACTCTTAAACATTATTATGAATCGAGGACAATGGTTTCATAATTGTAGTTCATGTAGGTGCTACTCAGTTTCATGTTCCTATGTACATGTTTATATGTAATCACGTATTCATTTCTCATGATCCATGACCATGTTTTCATGTAATCATGTCAAGCTCTTATGTTTCATGTCATTTTCATCACGTTCGTGTATTCATGCCATGTCCAGTCCCATACCTAACCAAGACCCATCATTCGAGGACGAATGATCCCAAGGGGGAGATATTGTAACACCCCGTATCTTAGAACAAAGGTTAGACTTATATCATTAGAGTTTAGCAGAGAATTTGAAAGTTTGTGTGTTTTGCGAAAATGGTCAACAAGCCTACTTCGAGCACCCATAACCCCTTTATTTATTGAGAATTTAAGAAAACGTAAAACACGAAAGTTGTAGCCCTTTGGAATAGATTTCCAACGGTATTTTATGGAGCTCAAACAGAGCCCTGTGCTAAGAGTTATGCCTGTTTTACTATCACTGATTAGAGCAGAATTTTCAGATTTTGGGTTACGTTTTTAGCCTTGGACTCCTTATTTTATTATTGTATGAAGTAAAAACGTCCCTAACACTATTCTAAACCCTAAGAGACTATTATTTTTCTCTCTACCTCCCTATCTAAAGAACCTATGCACTCCAATCCTTCAAGAACCGCAAGAAAATCATTCTTGCTATCAAGAAACCTTCAAGAGTTGGTTTGACAATCTTATTTCTTAAGGTTTCCTCTAAGGTAAATCATTCAATCAAGAACCTCTGAATTATACAAGGTTACATAGTTTCTAAACACTAGAATAAATCCATCCACCCCGGTACCTATAAAATCAAGAGTTGTAAAGAGTTAGAGAAACCCCTAGTATTTTTCTGTTGACTTTCACTCCGACTAGCCATATTTAATTGGTATTTCCCGGTAATCTAACCGTTGGATCATATTTAATTGGTATTTCCCGGTAATCTAACCGTTGGATCAATCCCAAATTTTAACTGAATGTGCATAACACATAAGTCTAAAATATGAACAGTGGAGATTGGATTTAGTTGTCCGGATCAGTACTCTTTGAGCCACGAACAGTAGCTACAAAAATCAGTGAAAATCCTCTCAAGGTTTCCAAATTCAAAACTTTTGGAATTCTTCTTCAATGATTCAGACTTTTCTTCAAGTTTTGAAGCGATTAAGGTATGTGGAGTTACTATCTACGTGTGGGAACATCATTGTTCTTCCCCACGCCTCATAATCCATAAATTATGATTCTTTACGAAAACTAGGGTTTCTATACCATGTTCATGATAACCCTAGGTCCATGTCCATGATTATGTTATGTATGAATTGTTATAATTCCATCATTGAGTTCTTAATATTTCTTTATGATTATTAAGAATCTATCCGTAATCTATGAAAAACCCATATATATCATTCCATGGGTTTATGAATGCTAGTTTATGATATATTATGTTATTTTCAAGAAAATACTATACATGTTTTACAAGTTCATGCAAGCAAGCTATAATACATGATATCCATGTACAAGTAAGTTATATTCATGAAAACCATGGGCAGCAAGTGCCACTTGTTTACATGTTCATGTTTTTGGGAGTTGCTTTAATTACCGAGGAGGGCTTTAGATAGCCTGAAACTACGTAGCCACCGTAGGATGAGGATCGCTCCACCCATGTCCCGGACGATCTCTCATAATGACTGGATCCTTTCATATTTTATTAAATCTCATGTTCCCTGGCAAGGACTGAGTGTTCTGCTGGCGGGATGCAAGCACCAGACCATGGATCGGTTATAAGTTATTGCTCTCCCTACTTATGATATTTTTACCATGTTATATATAAATATATGTATTCATATTCATGTCCAGGTTTTCAATTTCAGTTCTTATCATGTTATTTCATGTCCCATGTTATTTCATTCAGTTGCTTTACGTACCAGTACATTCAATGTGCTGACGTCCCCTTTTATTGCCTGGGGGCCTGCATTTCACGATGCAGGTACTGATATACAGGACGACACATCTGCTCAGTAGGACAACATTCGTATCAGCTTATTGGTGAGCCCCATCTCATTCGGGGTTTAGTCAACTTTTGTGTTATGATTAGTTATGCATCTAAGGTATGCTGGGGCCTTGTCCCAATAAGTATGTTTTCCAGTCAGACTCATAATAGAGGTTTCATAGACTAAACAAGTCAGTTATGTTATGTCAGACATTCGGAGTCGTATAGCCATTTTGGCTCATTCATGTTATTTTCGCACTCATGTTTAAACAAGTATTTTTATTAAGTATTATGACTTACTATGTTTTATAAAGGCTCATCATGCATTCACGTTATATTCCGCTCATGTTATGCCTCATGATGATTCAGCAAGCCATGTGGTTCGCTCGACATGCAGTAAGGCACCGAGTGCCGTGTTTCGCCCAGGCCATAGTTCGGGGCGTGAAAAATGGCGGGGATTTTGGGGAAGTGAAAGGTTCGGGTCGTCTGGTGGGGAAGGAGGGAGGCAAATTTTGTTGCCTCCTTCACGCACGAATTTCGTGCATGAAAGGCCAAACTTGTATTTTTACAGTTTGGTCCTTTCACGCACTAACCGATATATGTTTTTTTTTTTTTTTTTTTTTGTTAGTTTGGTTCAACTTTTTTTTGTCCTACAAAAGTCACGGATTCTCCTTTTTTTAAGTAAAAACACACTACTACTATTTTCAGGAGTATTTTTGATAAGTGAATATCTAGTACGTCAGTTTTATGTATTGACCTTTGCAGCTATGTAATAATTGATTAATTTTTATGTATACATTCACGAATTTAAAAGAAAAATGTGAATTGTGTATGTATATTTCCTTTTCTTATCTGTTAAGAGATATTAATTTAATTTTTTCCTACTGGAAGAAATGTTAGTTAAAGTAAACTATAAGTTCAAATGAGAAAAAAGCAAAGCAAAATTTAATTTTCATTTTCTTCGGTTAAACAATTGTTAAATTAGAAAAATAACTTGCAAATGAAAGGCAAACCAAGTGTAGCCAACCCGCCAAAATCAAGAATTCTGCGGTTTTTCCTAATTACCCAGCTTTGCAACCAACAATTTCTATATACTTGCCACACCTGTTCCCTAGAATTAGCACTCCGCGTCAGTTGTTTTATGGAAACTTCACGTCTTTATAAAGAACCTCAACAAACATTACTTCTTGTACTTGTTCTTGATTTATTCTTTCTCTCCTCTGTGGCAGAATTGAACCTCAACAAACATTACTTGTTGTACTTGTTGTTGATTAATTCTCTCTCCCCTGTGGCAGAGTTACTTAATTGTTCTTCATAGTGCTAACTACTCCCATTCTTTCTTCTCCGTTCTTTCACAGTGAGTCAAATTCTAGTAGATCATTGATTATTGAAGGATTTTCTCTTTCGATTCTTGCCTCGTTCTTGTTTTTGTTTTTCAATGCGCAATACAAAATCAAAGACCATGTCACGGCTTCGTAAGGGCGTTCGATTTTAGCCAACTGAAGTGGAGTTAATTAACTATCTCAAAAGGTTCTTGAGGGGTCAATCTTTACCGAGTCTATGCCCTATTCGGCTTGCCGATATCTATGGAGATCAACCTCCATCTGTGATTCTTGGAGAAGAGAAAGTAGGCTACTTTATTTCACTGTTGAAGAAGCGGAAGAATTCAGATGAAAGGTTTCGTCGAACTTGCGCCACGGGACTTGGACAGGCCAAACTAGTGGTATATCTATCGACAATCGCAAGGGAACTGTCATGGGCTTTAGGAGAAATTTAAAATATACTAGTAAGGAAAAAAAGAAAAAGAGTACTACTAGTTGGTTGATGAGAGAGTACTTCGTGGGAGATGATTTCTTCAGGAAAAACGATATTCCTAAACAAGATTTTGTAGTGTGCCGAATCAAGAAGATTATAAAAGAGAAAAAGGTAAAGGATGTTGCGGTAACCGAACAAGATGGTGCGGGAGTTTTCGAGGCTATGTTGCACAAACCTAATGATGACTACAACACGACATAAGTAACAACAATTTGTCAAGCTGAATATAAAATCATGGACGAGACTCAGACGACCAACAAAAAAGGACATAATAGCAATTTCACTGACTGCTTCGAGGAGATCGATTGGGCTGATGATCTGCTCATTAATATTGACGATTTTGGTGACATAATTTTTAGTTGATTCATAAAATTAACTTGAAAATATATGCTAACAGATTGATTTAGTCTAGTTCACTTAAGGTTCCTAGTCTTCAGTTATTTTGCAGGATGTATTCATTTTTTTGTACATTCACGTTGTCTAATTGCCTATTGGGAGTGAAAGATATATATATATATATAACGGACTATCGTATCTTTACATTTATTCTGTGTTGCCTTGAGGTACTCTGTTTATATATGCGGCAGTGGATTGTTTCCTTTTCCAGCCCCGTTATTAGTTACTAGCTAGCTACTTCTAATTACTAGAACAAGGTAAATTTTGTTTTCCCTTCTAGCAAAAGTGACTGCTGCATCTGAAGGCAGCATTAGACCGAGACTGAGAATAAAATTTCTTCTAAGTTCACAACAGTTAGTTAGTAATACTGTGTATAATGCCCTTCGAAATTTAATGCAAGATATTATTGGAAATGTGCACTTGCACAAAATAAATAATGCAGTGAAGATTGCTGCTGTCACTTTTCACATCGACCTAACATGTACAAACTTTCATCGGATTGACCCAACGACTATGTACCAGTACCACATGGAGTGTGCAATTTTTTCTCTTGGCATTAATTGGCCTGTGCCAATTCAAAGATGCAGCTCACATTCACACACTTTGTCAAAGGAAATAAACATTTCACTTAAATCATGGGTATGGGGCTGGACCCCACATCTCCGTGGTGATCCATGACAATGAAAAAGTCATCCATTGTTATTCGAATAAGCTTGTACAATAAAGTGGGTGAATGCATGGGGTCGTGTATAAACGTACACTATTTCTTCTTAAATAAATATTCTGTTTTCATTTAGGGGTTCATGGTAAGCAAGCCTTTTTATATCTAGGAAATGTATATATACAAAAACTAAAATTATGATATTTATTATTTCATTATAGTTTACCATTTCGTTTATAAATTTACTCCTGAAAATTTATTTCTTGAAAAACTTAGTGAATGTTTCTTTTCTTAAATTACTGCGTTTCGTTTCACAAGTTATTTTTGTTGCTGTTGTTGTAGAGACGTATCTAAGTGGCAACATATATCTATCTTAAGACTACCTTCAAGATAATCTAAATCGTTTAGGACCAAAGTGAAAGGATAAATTTCTAGATCTGAAAAGCTGGTTTCTTATAGGCGTATAAGATCAATTTATTATCTATATATTTAGATGCTACTAATATTTTTATATAACTTAATGACATAAATATGTATTACTTACAAGTGTATCATGTGATTCAGAAGATATTATACTTTACATGTATCGAAAACAAATATTTCTACAATATATATACAAGAGTTACTACAACATTTACGAAATTTAAAGGTTTCTAAACTTTTATGTTTACATATGTCTATATTTAATTGGGATTTAATAAAATAATGTGAGAAAATACATATATAACAAAGTATGAGTCTATGATATTATTTACGACTACACGAAGCGCGGTTAAGTTTTCTAGTAATCATTATATTATACTCTCGCCGTTTCAATTTATATGAACTCATTTGACTGGGCACGACATTTAAGATAGAGGGAAGACTTTTGAAACTTGTGGTTCAAAATAAGCCTTGAAAATTTGTGTGGCTATAAATCATTCATAAAGTGAATTTGTTTCCAAATTAGGAAAGAGGTCATTCATTTTGGCACGGACTAAAAAGGAAATAGGTTCAAACAAATTGAAACAGAGGGAGTATTATATAATACTAAAAGTGGGAAGTCCCATAGTTAAAAGTTGAATTACAATAACACCCTTCAAAAAAGTTGAATAACCATTGTAACCTATTATTAAATATTAAACTTTTGTTGTATCTAATTTGGATTAATTGAAATTCAATTAATTAATGATAGGCAGAATAGCTTGGGACCCTCCTGAACTTGTCGATTTTTATTCGGTGTACACCTAAACTATGCGTTAGCTTAATTACCTCCCTGAACTTGGTAAAATGATAGTCTCGACCCCCCCTAGACGTTGATGTGGCAAAGAGAGTGAACACATTCTCTTTTAGGCGCGTGGATGGGTCAAAAATTGAAAAATTAGCTTCCAAGTGGAGTATTTTTCAACTATTAATCGCCATATAACAATATAATGATTTATTTTTCCAATTGTGTTTCTTTTTGTTTTTTCTTAATATTCATTACATATTTTATCCCAATTTTATTTTTTCCTTTTTAGATATAATGATTATTTATTTCAACTATGTATTTTTTTCTTTTTTTGGATCCAAATCTAAATAACTTAGTTGAAACTCTATTTATTTTAGCCAAATAAAAAGAAGGTTTAGCAAAAGTAATGAAGTTTAGACCGTGCATTTTCTACGAAAAAAATTGTGTATTTTTCTTTTCATGCAATTACTATTTATTTCAACTCTGCATTTTTTTTGGGTCAAATTCTTAAAATATTTGGTTGATATTTTATTTATTTATTTTTAGATACAATGATTATTTGCTTTAACTGTGTATTTCTTCTTTTCCTGGCCAAATGTATAAAAATAAATTGATTAGAATATCCTTATCTTTAGCCAAATATAAATGTTGTTGTTTCAAGTTCTTTTTTACAGATTTGGCCCGAAAAAGATAATCTAAATAATTGGTTAACTTAAAAAGGTAAAAAATATATATTTTATCCTTAAAAAATGCCACATGGACAAAAAAATCTATGTGGCAACGCGTGTGTTACACGTCAAGAGATTGTCAGCGTCTAACGGGGTCGAAATTATTCTATTACTAAGTTCAGGGGGGTAATTAAGCCAATGCATAATTTAGGTGTGTACCGAATAAAAATCGACAAGTTCATAGAGGTCCCAAGCTATTCTGCCTTAATGATAAGTTACTACTGCTGTGAACGTGGTAATTGGAACCTCCTCTTTTTTTTGGGCGAAAGAAGTCCCTTTGCATTTCAAAAATCAGCCCACATATAACACTTGGTTTGTCCTACATTTAATATTGTTAATAAATAAATTCTGCATGCTTTCTAGAGTGTAACAGCTAGAGAAGTGTAAAAGTTAATTATGTTTTAATAAGTTAATACATTAATTTCCATTAAATGTAACCAATGAAAATTTGCTATCGAAACATGAGTTCATGGTTAATTTGGTTAAGTTCAGTGAGAATGAGTTCTAACTTGGTTTTCGTTTCTAAATATGTTACAAATTCATTATACAGTTTGATTAACAGTTCTATAATAAGTCCACCTACTTGATAAGAGTTCCAATACGATTTTTAAATCATACAAAAGTGAGTTGGAGATTTTATTCTCCTTTTAGATGGAAGAGGAGTCAACACTACTTTCAGTTTTACTTCTGTCATTTTTCCTTCTCATTCTGCCTGAGGTTTTAGTCAAGAACTTTTTACCTTCTGATAAGGACTTAGTCAAGAACTTTGTATTAAGTCATACATGAAACACGATATCATCTACTCCCTTTGTCCTAATGCATATAAACCATTTTCTATTTGAGGCAACCCAACACGTTAAACACACTTTCTATACATTCTCCTACCACACTCTTCCTTTCAAGCATTCAAACATGCAATTTCAATCGTAAACAATGATGGGAAGTCTCACCTATTACGCTACACATATTTTCTTCTAAT
Organism: Lycium barbarum; assembly: GCF_019175385.1. NCBI lineage: Eukaryota > Viridiplantae > Streptophyta > Magnoliopsida > Solanales > Solanaceae > Lycium > Lycium barbarum. Next base: position 134,564,842 of record NC_083339.1, read on the forward strand.
CGGATTATTGGAACGTAAAAAGTCACTTTCGAGCATGTTTGTGTCGAGATCATACCTCCAAATTGCTGTTATATTCTAGCGACAATTTTCAATAACTTAAGCTATGGCGAATAAAAGATGCTTATTCCTATTGTTCATCACTTAAAATCAAACTTTCAGCATATTGCTAAGCATCCAACATAAGATTAAAATATTGAGCAATCTGTTCCACACCAGTAGATATCCAGAAAATCGATTGCTTTGAGATTTAAAATCAAAATTATAATCTCAAATACTAAAAACTAAAGATAAGACACTACAGATCGATAACGAAATTGTCAAAAATGAGACTAATGTCAAACTTGGTACACCGAGGAAGTTTTCAACAGAAAGCAGATAGCTGGTGTGAAAAAGCACACCTTTTGAGTCAAGTACTCGACTGCAATGGATAGTGATGGTAACAGTTCACAGCTGCTGAAAAGAAAAATCTATCATTTAATACATCTAACAGCATTATAGAAAGAACGGAGAAGAGCCTAAAATACCCTCGAACTATTAGAATTAGTGCAAAAATACCCTCCATCCAGCTTTGAGCTCCCAAATACCCCTATCATCCACCTTTGAGCCCCCAAATACTCCTGCCCCTATGGGGTCTAATATACCCTTATTTCTAACAGCCCCATGTTGACACCCAATTTTGTCTATCCTTTCGTCCAATTTACATCGTTAAGCTTCTATTTTATTAGATTATTAATTGTATTTTTTTATCACAACTTGTAGTCAAATTTCTTGATGATCTCTATTACTATTACTACTTTTAGTACTACTACTACTACTGCTATTATTAATATCGTTAAGCTTCTATTTTGTTAGATTATTAATTGTATTTTTTTATCACAACTTGTAGTCAAATTTCTTGATGATCTGTATTACTATTATTACTATTATTACTTTTATTACTACTACTACTACTACTACTACTACTACTACTATTATTAATAATAATAATCTTGAACTTAGACGGTTTTTTCAAACAGATTCGGGTCCAAACTTCTATTATTTTGTTCTTGGCATATTAGATGAAAAGAGGAAAGTTTCGATTTCGCAATTAAGGCGGATATTAAGCTATGATTTTTATGATTACTAGTAAGAAATTAAGGTGAATGAATTAAGGAAATAAAGTGGAATGGAAAAGAGAAGAGAAGAGAAAATCAAATTAGAATAAATGAAAGAATATAAAAGGCACAAAGAAAGGAATTTTGTAGCCGTGGAATTTCGACGAGAATCGGGAAATGTTTGATTTTAACAAAATATAGAGATGACGGGGTCTTAGGAATTTTGAGTAAATAACAATGAGTTATGGGTATTTGGTTTTGGGGGTAACCTGATGCCTTTAGGGAATTTTAGTTGGAAAGGGATTATGGGATGGGTAGAAACTTTAGGAAATGGGTGAAAAACTTTATTTGGTTTATTTGGGGAATATAGTAATTTCAAATAGATTTTCTCGATTTTCATCATGAGGACAAAATATTTTGGTAAATAATTTTATCACTTGTAATAGTAAAGTAATCATAGAAACATAACAACAATTATAAGTGTGACGCTAATACAAAAAATATGTTTAAATAAATATTCATAAAGATACGAATAGGATTAACACTGCAATTAAACCGGAAGGAGAATAAATGCATGAGTGGTAAAACGAAAAGATAATAATAATAATAATAATAATAATAATAATAATAATAATAATAATAATAATAATAATAATAATAATAATAATAGATTTTCTCGATTTTCATAATGATAATAAAAGTAGAGGGACAAAATATTTTGTTAAATAATTTTATCACTTGTAATAGTAAAGCAATCATAGAAACATAACAACAACTATAAGTGTGACGCTAATACAAACATTATGTTTAAATAAATATTTATAAAGATACGAATAGGATAATAATATTATTAGTACTACTAGTAGTAGTAGTAGTAGTACTAGTACTAGTAGTAGTACTAGTAGTAGTACTACTACTAGTACTAGTAGCAGCAGCAGCAGCAGGATCAGCAGCAGGAGCAGGAGCAGCAGTAGGAGCAGGAGCAGCAGGATCAGCAGCAGCAGTAGTAGTAGTAGTAGTAGTAGTAGTAGTACTAGTAGTAGTATTAGTAGTAGTACTAGTAGTATTACTAGTACTAGTAGCAACAGCAGCAGGAGCAGCAGTAGCAGCAGCAGCAACAGGAGCAACAGGAGCAACAGGAGCAACAAGAGCGGCAGGAGCAGGAGCAGGAGCAGGAGCAGCAGGAGCAGGAGCAGGAGCAGGAGCAGTAGCAGCAGCAGGAGGAGCAGCAGCAGCAGGAGCAGCAGCAGCAGGAGCAGCAGCAGCAGCAGCAGGAGGAGCAGCAGGAGCAGCAGCAGCAGGAGCAACAGGAGCAATAGCAGCAGCAGGAGGAGCAGCAGGAGCAGCAGTAGTAATGACTATTAGAAATAAGGGTATATATAGAAATAAGGGTATATTAGACCCCATAGGTGGATGTCAGGGGTATTTGGGGGCTCAAAGGTGAATGAAAGGGGTATTTGGGGGCTCAAAGGTGGATGGAGGGTATTTTTGCACCAATTCTAATAGTTCGAGGGTATTTTAGGCCCTTTTCCGTAGAAAGAAAAGCGATTAATAGGAACTCATATTCTCCTGTTGGAAAAAAATAGACCCGCAAAAATAATATTCACGGTATTAGTGATAAACGTGGAATACTAAGTTATGGTTAAGTCAGCAAGAATAAAATGAAGCAATAATGACACCGAAATTTACGTGGAAACCCTTCTGAATAAGGGAAAAACCACGGCCAAGAGGAGCAACTGATATCAGTATAGCAAGAAATTTTACACTTTGTAGTAACAAGTACAAATACTCCTAAGACCACTACACCCTCAAAAGAAATAACACTCTTTTGATTTTCCCACCTCATTACAATATCACTCACACTCTATTTTTCTTCACAGACTATTTTCTTACACAATCTATAGTATACCTCACTTTGCTCTCACTCAGATGTATTGTCTGAGATTTTTGGTGTGTCTTTAAACTGAAAGAGAGCTCCCTATTTATAGGGATGGAGTGTGCATTTTTTTCTCTTGGCATTAATTGTCCTGTGCCAATTCAAAGATGCAGCTCACATTCACACACTTTGTCAAAGGAAATAAACATTTCACTTAAATCATGGGTATGAGGCTGGACCCCACATCTCCGTGGTGATCCCTGACAATGAAAAAGTCATCCATTGTTATTCGAATAAGCTTGTACAATAAAGTGGGTGAATGCATGGGGTCGTGTATAAACGTACACTATTTCTTCTTAAATAAATATTCTGTTTTCATTTAGGGGTTCATGGTAAGCAAGCCTTTTTATATCTAGGAAATGCATATATACAAAAACTAAAATTATGATATTTATTATTTCATTATAGTTTACCATTTCGTTTATAAATTTACTCCTGAAAATTTATTTCTTGAAAAACTTAGTGAATGTTTCTTTTCTTAAATTACTACGTTTCGTTTCACAAGTTATTTTTGTTGCTGTTGTTGTAGAGACGTATCTAAGTGGCAGCATATATCTATCTTAAGACTACCTTCAAGATAATCTAAATCGTTTAGGACCAAAGTGAAAGGATAAATTTCTAGATCTGAAAAGCTGGTTTCTTATAGTCGTATAAGATCAATTTATTATCTATATATTTAGATGCTACTAATATTTTTATATAACTTAATGACATAAATATGTATTACTTACAAGTGTATCATGTGATTCAGAAGATATTATACTTTACATGTATCGAAAACAAATATTTCTACAATATATATACAAGAGTTACTACAACACTAGGTAACTTATCCGCGCTGGGGATCAAAGTATCAATAACTAACTAATCAACTGTATAATAGCCACACACGATAATATTTCAAAAAATTGTTTTTAATAATTTCAGTTCAAGCCTAATAAATTAATAAAGGTGATTTTTTTTCCCTTAAGAACCATGTAAAGAAAGAAAATAATCAAGAAAATATGGTCTCCTTACGTGCATATGACTATTACTTTAAAAAAACAGAACGGTTTCAACTTTGTACCTTTAATGTGTATATAAGTATTAAATTCATTTTCCTTTCGTTACAGAACAAATATTGATACTTTCAAATTTCGCCTTATTTATAATCCAAAAGAAGACTATAAAATAAAGAGGAGTGAAGAAAAGGGCAAAATCTACCCTAAATCTACAAAATAATATTGCATGTTTCGTTTTTCACAATTTTGCCTTTCCGTCTCATCCATTTCTTTTTGGTTTTACCCGTCTCCCTTTTGGCTTCTTTTTGCCATTGTAATTTCCTTGCCTCCTTAGTAAAAGAAAAAGAAAAAGAAAGTGTATCAACCTTCCAGTATAAATTAATTCCCTTTCATCCTCAAAGTCATTATATACTAAAATTTCTAAAAAATATAAAAATTTATTGAATACTTTCAAAATTTTCTCCTATAAACTCAACATACATGTCAAAAAGTGTGGAGAGAATTCACAAGAGTTCAGACAAATAACCAAACTTCAGTCTTTTAAGAAATATCTTTTCGCCATTCACATGAATAGGTTATCACATTAGAATCACTAAAGGAGAAATAAAAATAACGTAGCCAAGAGAAAAGACAGCAAAAAAGAAATAAAATATTAAAAAATGAAAAGAAAAGAAAAGAAAAATCTTAAATGGGAGACACACATTGTTATTAGAACAATTTTTTTCAAATTCGCTGTCGAAAATGAACTTATTCAAGAGGTGGATTCCTTACACATTTACTGTAATCCTTTCCCATTTAAAAGAAAGTTATAGTTAAGAATGAATAAAGGATTAGTGTTTTAACCGATAAAATAAAAGAAAAGGAAATATGCTATAGTTTATACCTTGATTTTGGTAGAGTGCTAAAGTATGATACCGTCTGAAAGATAGCATATATCGATGGAACACAACACATTAGAAAATATAGCTATATCAGGATGTCAAAGAACTGCAACAATACTTTATTATCATACTCTGGGAAGCCCCATGTAGCACCAAAATGTGGAACCAACTTAACAAAATAGATCTTTTTGAAATGGGAATGGGAACACGTTAAGAACTATATAGGTGAAGTTAACGAATAAGTTGAAGATAAAAGGTGAATGAGGCAATGATTAACTTTGACACGTAAGTCGAAGAATAAATCAAGAGCCAAAAAGAAACAAAACATACTAGGGTTCGAAGTTTCCTTTTATTGAAACGATACCTTATTAGAGGATTTGAGCCTAGCTTATTTGGTGAGCTTACCAATTAACTTGCTAATTAATTTATTAGGCTTGAACTGAAAATTATTAAAAACAATTTTTTGAAATATTATCGTGTGTGACTATTATACAGTTGATTAGTTAGTTATTGATACTTTGATCCCCGCGTTAAACACGGATAAGTTACCTAGTGTTGTAGTAACTCTTGTATATATATTGTAGAAATATTTGTTTTCGATACATGTAAAGTATAATATCTTCTGAATCACATGATGCACTTGTAAGTAATACATATTTATGTCATTAAGTTATATAAAAATATTAGTAGCATCTAAATATATAGATAATAAATTGATCTTATACGACTATAAGAAACCAGCTTTTCAGATCTAGAAATTTATCCTTTCACTTTGGTCCTAAACGATTTAGATTATCTTGAAGGTAGTCTTAAGATAGATATATGCTGCCACTTAGATACCTCTACAATAACAGCAACAAAAATAACTTGTGAAACGAAACGCAGTAATTTAAGAAAAGAAACATTCACTAAGTTTTTCAAGAAATAAATTTTCAAGAGTAAATTTATAAATGAAATGGTAAACTATAATGAAATAATAAATATCATAATTTTAGTTTTTGTATATATACATTTCCTAGATATAAAAAGGCTTGCTTACCATGAACCCCTAAAAGAAAACAAAATATTTATTTAAGAAGAAATAGTGTACGTTTATACACGACCCCATGTATTCACCCACCTTATAGTACAAGCTTATTCAAATAACAATGGATGACTTTTTCATTGTCAGGGATCACCACGGAGATGTGGGGTCCAGCCCCATACCCATGATTTAAGTGAAATGTTTATTTTCTTTGACAAAGTGTGTGAATGCAATTTCCTTTTGCAGATACAATCTTTGAATTGACACGGACCAATTAATGCCAAGAGAGGAATTGGTACAGGTCAATTAATGCCAAGAGATGAATTGACATAAGTCAATTAATGCCAAGACAAAAAATTGCACACTCCATCCCTATAAATAGGGAGCTCTCTTTCAGTTTAAAGACACACCAAAAATCTCAGACAATACATATGAGTGAGAGCAAAGTGAGGTATACTATAGATTGTGTAAGAAAATAGTCTGTGAAGAAAAATAGAGTGTGAGTGATATTGTAATGAGGTGGAAAATCAAAAGAGTGTTATTTCTTTTGAGGGTGTAGTGGTCTTAGGAGTATTTATACTTGTTACTACACAGTGTAAAATTCCTTGCTATAGTGATATCAGTTGCTTCTCTTGGCCGTGGTTTTTCCCTTATTCAGAAGGGTTTCCACGTAAAATTCCGGTGTCATTATTGCTTCATTTTATTCTTGCTGACTTAACCATAACTTAGTGTTCCGCGTTTATCACTAATACCGTGAATATTATTTTTGCGGGTCTATTTTATTCCCAACAGGAGAATATGAGTTTCTATTAATCGCTTTTCTTTCTACGGAAAAGGGCCTAAAATACCCTCGAACTATTAGAATTGATGCAAAAATATCCTCCATCCACCTTTGAGCCCCTAAATACCCCTGTCATTCACCTTTGAACCCCCAAATACCCCTCACATCCACCTATGGGGTCTAATATACCCTTATTTCTAATAGTCACTACTACTACTGCTATTGCTACTGCTACTGCTCCTGCTACTGCTAATGCTACTGCTACTGCTACTACTACTATTATAATAATATTATTATTATTATTATTATTATTATTATTATTATTATTATTATTATTATTATTATTATTATTATTATTATTATTACTACGCTTGACCTTCGGGGAAGAAGTCTGTGGGACCCTCCTTCGAAGGCTCCTAGTAAGGCTTGGCATAATTACCGAAAACCGAAAAATCAAACCGAACCGAACCGAAACTTCAACAAACCGAACCGAAACCGAAATAGCCGAACCAAAGTTTGATAAAACCGAACCGAAAAACAGAACACACACCGAAATTTAATATATTACCCAAAAAAATTAAAATAGTCCAGGCCCATTAAGTTTAAACCTAAAAAAACCCAATTGTAACAAGCCCTCTTTTGCATTTGTATCCCTAATTTTCTACTTCAGCTGAGAAAATCAAATATGTTAAGGAAGACAACTAGGATGTGTCTTTAGGATTAATGTATATCCTTTATGTGTTTTCTTAATTATTCTTACGGTATGTATATAACACCTAGTAATCCTATATCATGGTTATAATTTTCTATTCTTGTATATCCTGTTTATTTGATTTTGATTTCAATTTATCAGTTTTATGTTTTATTGCTTTTGAGAATATGAATTAGTGTCAAGGGAATCGCTTCTAATATCATATAAAAAAAACCCGAATTGAAAAAACCGAAACCGAACCGAACCGAACTTTAAAAAACCGAAACCGAAAGAACCGAACCGAACTAGTTGGGTTCGGTGTTCGGTGTCCACCTTCAAAAAATCGAACCCGAAATAGCCAAATCGAAATTTGATAAAATCGAACCGAAAAACTGAATGCCCACCCCTAGGCTTGTGTAAACGTGTAAATGTTAAAAGTGAATTATATAAACTGTTGATTAACCAACTCAAATAAGCTTTTCTCGTTGAACCTTTTTTAGCACAAGCTTTTCTCTTGAATTATACTCCATCCATTCCATAATAAGTGTCATCTTAGTCAAATTTTTTTGTTCCATAATAAGTGTCACCTTAGGAAACCAAGACATAAATTGACTAGTTTTTTTCAATTCCACACTTAGACAATAAAGTAACATCTAAATGATAATTAGAAAAGCCATATAGTAACTTGGTATTGTTGGATTCCCAATGTCAAAAGGTTTACTTCTTGTGCATGCTCTAATCAAAAGGTAAAAGTAAATTATTTTTATTATATAGGGGTAATTTGATAAATCTCACGTTGCATTATGTTTCTTAATATGCATGTTTTTGGCTAAGATAACACTTATTATAGGATGGAGGGAGTATCACCTAATTTAAAAGTGTTCAATTCCACGACTTAGAAGGCTACATTTCTAGATTTTAGCAAAAAGAGTTAGCGCCCACCTGCAAGTCACATAATATAAATGGAGAGTGCAACAAAACATTCTATATAAATTTTTTGGACTAGACTTGTCTTGTTTGCACTCAACTTAGGTACTATCTTAAAAGTTAAAAGTAAAATGTGTAGACACATTTTTGCAACGCCAAAATAATGGGCCTTGAGCATAACTCAATTCCAAAATCTGGCTCATGAGATAAAAATTGTCAAGATCATATAAAAAAACCTCCCCATCACTTATGAACTAGCGTGTGTGACTCAACACGCAAAACGTTCGTTCTCTAATTACCACACAACACAACGCGATCAAAATCTAGGCATGTCCCACCCTCGTTCTTGAGTAAGCATCCTCTCTCACGCGTATACGTCAAGATCATAAGGATTTTATTCAAATAAATTTTTCATAGATATTGTGTGAACCTGCGTATTTTTTTTCAATCAAACAACTCAATTATCTGATTTAGCAAATGTTAGCTCTCTTTGAATTGTATTAGGAGCCTAACTGTGCATCCTCTTTCGTGTATACCAAATCAAAATCGCTATGATCTTATTCAAGTATATTTTTTCATTAGAGTAGAGTCAAATTGCGTCATGTATCAAACAACTTTACTGTTTATTTATTATAAGTTAACATAATGTTCATGACTCTCATTAAAATAATGTATTTTTGAAATCTAACCCTGCGTTAGAAGGATCGTTAGTTTTACTTCAAACTTAGCTACAATAATATGATGCAAACTCATTGGAAAGGTTCTCTCCAAAATGACTAGGTATTTGTTATCGTTCAATATATTAAGGTGGAGGATTCAAACTCCATCAGTGAGGTAATATTTTTTTCCCTTTCCCTACTCTTCGCTGATATTATCCTTAAGAATTCTCTTCAGTTTTCTTACACCCGAGCTTGTTGAGGAACAAGGGTATGATAGTCCCTTATTAATGAACAATCAAACAAAAAGCAACAGACTATGAGGCAATGATTAACTTTGACACGTAAGTCGAAGAATAAATCAAGAGCCAAAAAGAAACAAAACATGCTAGGGTTCTGCGAAGTTTACTTTTATTGAAACGATTATTCCGTATTTATTCCATATTGATAAAGACAAGACAAGCCATTGCTTCAAATGTCATTTTCTTAAGAGAGAGATGGTCCAAGATGAATCTATACCATGTGGCTTCCTAATCAAGAATTGAAGCAAGCAACATATTTACGTAAAAGCCATGAAAATCTTAACGGTATGATCAACTGGGACCAAAGGAGAAATTAATTAATCCAAAGGAGAAATTAATTAAGTAGGCGTTTAGAGATTGAATTTAGTTGATATTTAAAAAAAAAAATAGTATTTGAAATTTGGTTGGAATTTTTTTCCAATACTTGTTTGGAAATGCATTTTGCTTGAGAAATGTTGAAGTTTAGTGAGATATCTTTTTTTTTTTTCTTCTTCTTGAAAAGTGATAAGATGCTATTGAGAGGATCATTTTTCCATTTGGAATTTGGAGTAAGTTATAATGCAAGGGAAGCATAATAATTTTTATATTATCATGGTAATTTAATCCGGCAATTATGGTATCTTTCGACTATATATTAATCAATGCTATTTAATCATTAATGGTGTAGTTACATGCAATTATCTTTTCAAATTACCCAATTGTAGATATAATTTCTACTGCCAACCCATTGAAATTAAAATTCGATTAGAGCCTGAGAGGTGCAAGTTAAATGGAAGAAAACAATCTTAGCAAAACCTCTAGCATTTCTTTTAGATCTTTTTTACGTGTGAAGAGAAAAATGCGATACCTTATTAGAGGATTTGAGCCTAGCTTATTTGGTGAGCTTGCTAATTAACTTGCACATTCTAAACGGAGGATTCAAATAAGATTCCTAACACTCCCCCCTCTTTAATGTAATAAAAAAAAAATTGACCCGTGAGAGATTAAAATAAAAATAAAAATAAAAAAACGAAGGTTTAAAAATATACGTATTCTGTGAAACATTAGCGATCGCCCATCTTTATCGAACCACAGGAAGGAATATTATCAAATTGAGGAAGGGACTATTCAGTTATTGGACTCTTGTGCAAGTACAAGCGCAGTACATCACATGCACCCTAATTACGTCGTTCCACTCCGATTGTTGATGGATGGACTGAGAAATTTAGATATAAACAAGTTGTAGTTTTGTCCCCTAAAATACCCTTGCAACAAGTATTAAGAAAAACTCAAGATGACACATAACGTTAATCACATATAAATAGGTTCAAATCACAAGACTAATAAAATGAGAATTTTAGTTTGTTATATCTTCTACATTAAGTGGTGGGTTGATGTTGTTTTAGTACTACTATAGTTTTTTTTTTTTTTTGTGCATCATTGTTATCCTACAAGATTCTATTTGCTCTGTTACTAATTAATTATAGTATTATTTTTAGAGTACTTGCACGTTTTTATTTTGTTTAAATTTGATTATTGTAAAGTGATAGACTATGTAATAGTCTATGTAAATATTGTAAATATTCTCTTCCTTTTGTATAGTAATTAAATCCTATAATTTAGCCTAGTATCATTCTGATAATGAGATACCTACTTTGTATATAATGACTATGATACATCAATATAAATCACGAATTGATTTCCTACATGGTATCAGACGAGGTTTCTCCTAAAAACCCTATCTTCCTAAACCCTAGCCGTCCACCTCCCTCTTCTCTCCTAACCCTAGCCGTAGCCGCCACTCCTTCCTCCTCCCTCTTCTCTCTTCAATGGCTGATAACAAAAATTTCCATTCTGCTTTAACCGTCACGAATGTGAAATCTTTAATCCCAATCACTCTAGACATGGAAACCGGCCATTATCACGAATGGGCAACACTATTCAAAGTTCTAGCCCGCGTCCACTCCGTACTTGAACATATCATACCACCAACTGACACCACTGAACTCACCGCGTACAACGCAACAAAGGTGGCTAACCTTCCGCTCTGGAAACGGCTAGATGCGGTGGTCCTTCAATGGATATACGCCACCGTATCCCATAATATTCTTACCTCTATTCTCGTGGCGGATGATGTTGCAGAGAAGGCTTGGAATCGAGTTGCTCAACTTTTCCAAGATAACAAGCACTCAAGGGCAGCGTACCTTGAAACTGAATTCACCACCACAAAAATGGCCGACTTCGGCTCGGTTATGGCCTATTATAATAGGCTCAAGTCTCTCACGGATCAGCTTGCTAACGTGAGGTCGCCGGTGTCCGACCAACGCATGGTCTTATGCCTCCTTGCAGGCTTACCGGACACATATGCTGTAACACCCTGTATCTTGGAACTGAGTTTAAGCTCATATCATTAGAGTTCTAGTGGAAACAACACTGAAGGTTTGAACGTTTTGCAAAAATGGTTGATAGGCCTATTTCGGGCAGCGATAACTCCTTGATCGGTTTGGAATTTGGGAAAGTAACCCCAATGAGGTTGTAGTATGTAGAAATAACTTTCTAATGATATAAGGACCAAGACAATCAGAGATCGGAGCAAGGAGATATGATCGTCTCAATATGGCTAATAGTAAGGCACTTGAAATCCTATAGAATCAGCTAAGTTTTCGATACATCTGCCTTCCAGTCACATTTCATGCATATACGTTGGGAATTTGAGAAAACTTCCTTGATGAAAGTTGTATCCCTTTGAAATAGCTTTCCAACGATATATTATGGGGGTCAAACGGACATCTGTGCAAAGAGTTATGCCCATTTTACTGAAGCCTGCTCGCTGGAAATTCTGCCAGCGTAACGGTGACGTTACGGGCCGTACTTCGTGTTACGGGACTTAACAGTGGACCGTAACACACCAAAAGTTTCCAGAACCTCACTGGAAATTTTCACCAAGTTGCGGTCCGTCCTTTGTGTTACGGGACCGTAACAGTGACCGTATCTTGGTCCGTATGTACGTTTCGGGTCACCTGACTTCGGGAGGCCATAACCCTATCATAAATTGGGAATTTGGGAAAACGCAAATAACAAACGTTGTATATAATTGAAATACCTTTCCAACCACAGGTCGTGGGTTCACAGGTGACATCGGGATAGGGAGATATGAACGTTTTAAGATAGCAAGGTCCCAACCCGTTTTCAAGTTGGGTCAAACCCATTTCCCCTTGGTATATAAGGGAAATATAACCCTAGCAGCCCCATTTTTTCCCATAATTTCAGATTTTAGAGAGAGGAAGTGAGAGAGAGGGGATATTAGAGAGATAAAGTAGAAAATCAACCAAGTTTAAGGCCCCGAATTCCGAAGCTCGTGAAGGATAAAATGTAGTACAAGTTGTTATCGTCATTTTAAGCCAAAGATCGGACTTGGGGGTGTTGATTTCGTGGTGACTACTCTTGAAAGGTAATGTTTCTACTCCCTAATCATTTATAGTTGTGAATTGGTGAATTCTTGGGAGAATAATAATTGGGTTTGTTGAAGAGAATTATATGAACTATGCTAGAGTTGTTGGATTGTTGACTTGAGATTGTTGTATTCATATGGGTGATGAAGAATGATGTTAATTACACCTAATTGAGATTGTATAATTAGCTAGAAGTAAAAGAATGGGGATTTGGTGAAGAAAACACCATTAATGAGGGTTATAGAGCTTCATGCCCACTAAGTGTTTGATAAAATGCTTAGATGAACAAAATATGGATATTGTTGCTAATATAGGATCCCTGTGACTTGTATTGCTATAGATTGAAGTTGAAGGGATTGAAGGACATTGTGATACGCTCAAAAGTGGGAGGTTAAGGTATGTAGAACTTCCATCCACATGTGGGAATCTCTACGTTCTTCCCCATGATCCGTTTCGTAAAATCTATGAAGTTCAAATCCTAGGGCATTAAACCCAACATATTGGTAGCCCGTAATTATGTATGTATGTACACGAATTCCGTATCTATGTTCGTTATTGTATTTCCTAATCTTCCATTACGGACATTAGGGATCCTAGCTTAATCCATGAATCATGAATTCTTCCTCATGTGTTCTCATTATGTTCATATGAAATTGTATGATTTTATTTTACAAATCACAAGCAGGTTTTCAAGTCAATTACAAATATATGATTATGAACTATGGTATTCCTCATGATCAAGTACATGTTTACAAGCTATTTCATGAAAACATGTTTACAAGTTATTTCGTGAAATCATGATTTTAAGATAAGTACAAGTAAATTCACGAAAGTCATGGGCTTCTTAGCCAACTATATTATGTTCATGTTTTTTGGAGTTGCACGAATTACCGAGAAGGCTCAGATAGCCTGAAACTATGTAGCCACCATAGGACAAGGATCGCTCCGCCCAGTTAGGACGATACCTTAATTTCACACTGAATGGTTCCATCAGGTACTTTATTACCTTATACCCTGGCAAGGTATAGGGGCTCTGCTGGTCCGGCGAGGTACCAGACTCCACGTATCCACGTGGTGATATCATGTGTCGGTTTATGAAATGCTCTCCCTACTTATCATGTTTTACTCATGTTATATATATATATATATATATATATATATATATATATATATATATATATATATATATATATATATATATATATATATATATGTACTCATGCTCATGCTCATGTTCATGTCCAAGTTTTCAGTTTCAGTTCTTATCGTGTTATTCTATGTCCCATGTTGTTTCTTTCGGTTGCTTTACATGACGTCCCCTTTTTATTTCTCGGGGGCCTGTATTTCACGATGCAGGTACGGATTTACAGGACGACGCTTCTGATCATTAGGATTTGTTCGTACCAGCCTATTGGTGAGCCCCATCTCATTCGAGGTTTAAACATTGTATTTCTCTATTTAGTTTTGCATCTAAAGGTATGCTGGGGGCCTTGTCCCAGTAATTATGTTTTCCAGTCAGACTCATGATAGAGGTTTCATAGACTAGACAAGTAAGTTATGTCATGTCAGACATTTAGAGTCGTATAGCCATTTTGGATCACTCATGTTTAAACAAGTACTTTATTAAGTATTATGACTTATTACGTTTTACAAAGGCTCATCATGCATTCACATTATATTCCGCTTATGTTATGCATCATGATGGTTTAGCAAGTCATGTGGTTCGCTCGGTCACATGCAGTCAGGCACCGAGTGCCGTGTTACGTCCAGGCCATGGTTCGGGGCGTGACAAAGGTTGGTATCAAAGCCTAGGTTCAAGGATCTTTAGGAAGTCTATGAAACCGTGTCCAGTGGGGTCTCTTTTATATGTGTGAGGGCCCCACACATATAAACAGTTGACCACCAAGACATTCAGGATTGTCTCATTTTTTCATATTCTAGATCGTGCAGTTAGAGAAATATTTTTAGGATGGCTTCCTAATTCGTGCGTGTACGTGTTTTCAAAAAATTCCTTACAAAAGAACTTACAAGAAGAAAAATACAGCCACCAGCCAAAGGGCTGCCGCCGAAGTAGCTCACGAAGATACTGTTCCGACTCAGGAAACAGCTCCAACCGCCTCTACCGTTACACCTCCTAGTGCTTCAGACAGGGATGTTAGGAGTGCTATCAATATGCTCACCCAGCTGGTAGCAGCTCAGGCCCAACGTCAGGAATCTGGGTCAAGTTCAGGAGGTAATGGGGAGTCTTCTAAGGCGAAGGATTTTCTCAGAATGAATCCCCCAGTATTCACGGGGACGAAGAAAGATGAAGACCCTCAGGACTACATTGATGCTTTCCAAAAGATCTTCAGGATTATGACAGTTACCGAAACCGAAATAGCTACTTTTGGAGCTCATCAGCTACAGAGCATTGCTAACACGTGGTATGAATCTTGGGAATTGTCCCGAGGTGAGAATGCGCCTGATGCTACATGGGATGAATTTGCTAGTGCATTTCTAGACCACTTTATGCTAGTAGAGCTCAGAGAGGCTAAGGCTGAACAGTTCCTGAAGCTCAAGCAAAATGGCAGACCAGTTCAAGAATACTATTTGGAGTTCGTTAGCCTGGCGAAGCATGCCCCACACATGGTACCTGATATGAGGGCAAGAGTGAGAAGATTCGTTGGAGGTCTTGATTCCCATTTGTATGATGGAGCCAATATTGCTGCACAGAATGAGACGATGACTATTTCCAAGATGGTTGCTTTTGTGCAGGGCAAGAAGACAAGGCTAAAGGAGGAAGAAACCTTACAAAAAGAGAAAGACAAGGAGTTCAACAAGAGAGTTAAGTCTACCGGACAGTTCAGCGGGAACCGAAACAGGAACTTCTTTAAGAACAGGTCAGCAGTACCTGCTCCGTCCACAGCAAGTGCCCCACTTCCTAAGTTCTGCAATGATAAGAAGCCGAATTTCAGGCCATCAAGCTCGTACTCTCAAGCTAGTGGGGGTCAGTTGATTTATACTTATCCGATGTGCGGCAAGTGTAATAAGAGACACTTAGGTAATTGTCGTGTGGGTACTGATGCCTGTTTTAGATGTGGTCAGAAGGGCCATTTTCTGAAAGACTGTCCATCAGCCAGGCAGGGTACTGGAGGTAATATGACGCAATCCATAAATTCAGCAGTCCCTCGTAATAATCAGGCCCAACAGGGGAACAATGCAGCTAGGTCTGGAAACACAGGCGGGGGGCGAAACCGCTTGTATGCATTGACAGGCCGTCAGGATACAGAAGCTCGAGCAGATGTTGTTACAGGTACTCTAACAGTTTTCACTTTCGATGTATATGCCCTTATTGACCCAGGATCCACCCTATCTTATGTAACCCCTTTTGTTGCTAAGAAATTTGGTATTGAACCTGAAAAATTGTATGAACCCTTTGAGGTGTCCACCCCCGTTTGGGAATCACTCACAGATAGACATATGTATAGGGGTTGCCCGGTCTTAGTCTATCACCGCAGAACCATAGCTGATTTAGCGGAATTAGAAATGGTAGACTTCGATGTGATCATGGGTACAGATTGGATAGCTTCATGTTATGCCACAGTATGTTGTAGAACTAAGGTGGTAAGATTCGAGTTTCCTAATGAGACAGTCATAGAATGGAAGGGTAATTCAGTAGTACCCAGGGGTAGATTCATTTCTTACCTAAAGGCCAGAAAAATGATTTCCAAAGGTTATATCTACCACCTAGTTCGAGTCAAGGATTCAGATGCTCAGACTCCAACTCTTCAATCTGTTCCAGTTGTAAATGAATTTCCGGAAGTCTTCCCAGAAGATCTTCCAGGAGTCCCTCCTGACAGGGAGATTGAGTTTGGAATTGATTTACTTCCCGATACTCAACCGATATCTATTCCACCATACAGAATGGCTCCAGCAGAGTTAAAAGAGTTAAAAGCCCAGTTGAAAGATCTACTTGATAAGGGGTTTATTAGGCCTAGTGTTTCGCCTTGGGGTGCACCAGTCTTATTTGTCCGAAAGAAGGATGGTTCCTTACGTATGTGTATAGATTACCGTCAGCTGAACAAGGTCACCATTAAGAACAGGTACCCTCTTCCTAGAATCGATGACTTATTTGATCAGCTGCAAGGCGCCCAATGTTATTCCAAGATTGACCTCAGAACAGGCTATCATCAGTTGAAGGTTAAGAAAGTTGATATTCCGAAGACAGCTTTCAGGACCCGTTATGGCCATTTTGAATTTCTTGTTATGTCATTTGGGTTGACAAATGCACCAGTTGCTTTCATGGATCTTATGAATAGGGTCTTCAAGCCTTATCTCGATTTATTCGTCATTGTCTTCATTAACGATATTTTGGTGTATTCCCGTAATGAGGCCGAACATGCAGAACATCTCAGAATAGTGTTGCAGACTCTTAGAGATCGTGAGCTTTTTGCAAAATTCTCAAAGTGTGAGTTTTGGCTTAAATCAGTGGCATTCTTAGGCCATGTGATCTCGGGTGAAGGTGTTAAAGTTGATTCTCAAAAGATTGATGCCGTAAAGAGATGGCCCAAACCCACCTCAGTTTCTGATATAAGAAGTTTTTTGGGTCTGGCAGGCTATTATCGACGCTTCGTAGAAGGATTTTCTTCTATCTCTGCTCCGTTGACTAAGTTGACTCGGAAGAAAGTTAAGTTCCAATGGTCAGATGCTTGTGAGCGAAGCTTGGAGGAGTTGAAGAAGAGATTGACTTCTGCTCCAGTTTTGACGTTGCCAGAGGGAACTGAAGGATTCGTGGTTTATTGTGATGCTTCGGGAGTTGGTCTCGAATGCGTCTTAATGCAGCATGGTAAGGTTGTAGCTTATGCATCCCGTCAGCTCAAGGTTCACGAAAGGAATTATCCGACTCATGATTTAGAGTTGGCAGCTGTAGTTTTTGCGCTTAAGATATGGCGACATTATTTGTATAGGGTGCACGTTGATATTTTCACAGATCATAAAATCCTGCAGTATATCTTCAAGCAAAGGGAACTAAATCTTAGACAGAGGAGATGGCTAGAATTGCTTAAGGATTATGATGTGGATATTCTTTATCATCCGGGAAAAGCGAATGTTGTAGCTGATGCTCTTAGTCGGCATTCCATGGGGAGTTTAGCCCACGTGGACGTAGATAAGAGAATTATGACAAAGGAAGTTCACCGTTTGGCCAATCTTGGGGTTCGACTTTTGGAATCCGAGGATGGTGGTGTGGTTGTTCAGAATAGTGCTCTTTCCTCTTTAGTCGTTGAAGTCAAGGAGAAACAATTTAGTGATCCCTATTTATTGCAGCTGAAGGAGGGGATTCACAAGCATAAGACAACGGCTTTTGAACAAGGGGGAGATGATGGTACCTTGAGGTACCAAGGCAGATTATATGTCCCAGATGTAGATGGGCTCAGAGAGCGAATCATGTCAGAAGCCCACAATTCCAGGCATTCCATTCACCCCGGTTCCACTAAGATGTATCATGATCTCAAGGAGATTTACTGGTGGAACGATATGAAGAAGAATGTGGCAGATTTTGTGGCTAGGTGCCCGAACTGTCAGCAGGTGAAAGCCGAACACTAGAGGCCTGGTGGCTTGGCTCAGAATATTGATATTCCTGTCTGGAAATGGGAAATGATCAATATGGATTTTGTATCAGGTCTACCTCGTTCAGCTAAGAGACATGACTCTATTTGAGTGATCGTTGACCGGCTTACTAAGTCAGCACACTTTTTGCCAGTCAAGACCACATATTCAGCAGAAGATTATGCCAAGATGTATGTTAATGAGATTGTCAGATTGCATGGGACACCAGTGTCCATTATTTCAGATCGTGGTGCTCAGTTTACAGCGAACTTCTGGAAATCCTTTCAGAAAGGATTGGGTACCAAGGTGAACCTCAGCACAACTTTTCATCCACAAACAGATGGCCAGGTAGAGCGTACTATTCAGACTCTGGAGGATATGTTGAGAGCATGTGTCTTGGACTTCAAAGGTAATTGGGATGATCACTTACCACTCATTGAGTTTTCTTATAATAACAGTTATCATGCTAGTATTGGGATGGCACCATTTGAAGCTCTGTATGGGCGAAGGTGCAGATCACCAATTGGTTGGTTCGAAGTAGGTGAAGTAGAGTTGTTAGGACCAGATTTGGTTTATAAAGCTATGGAGAAGGTCAATTTAATACAGGAGCGTTTGAAAACAGCTCAGAGTCGCCAGAAGTCTTATACAGATGTGAGACGAAGGGATTTAGAATTTTTAGTTGATGATTGGGTGTTCCTTAAAGTCTCACCTATGAAAGGTGTTATGAGATTTGGCAAGAAAGGGAAATTAAGTCCCAGATATATTGGACCTTACAGAATTTTACGAAAGGTCGGTCTAGTGGCCTATGAACTTGAGTTGCCACAAGAATTGGCTACTGTACATCCCGTGTTTCATGTGTCCATGTTGAGAAAGTGTGTAGGAGACCCATCGTTGGTTGTTCGTACTGATACTATCACAGTTAAGGATGGGTTGACTTATGAGGAGATCCCTGTAGCTATTCTTGATCGTCAAGTTCGCAAGTTGAGAACTAAGGAAGTAGCCTCAGTAAAGGTCTTGTGGAGGAGCCAGAAGGTTGAAGAGGCTACATGGGAAGCCGAAGAAGACATGAAATCCAGATATCCTCACTTGTTTGAAGAGTAGGCAGATAGACTTCAAGGTAAATACCTTTAGTATTCATGTCATGTCCCTTATGTATTCATGCCTCACATTTCACGTTCAAGTTCATGTATTCGCTATTCATGTCTCATGTTTAGGCACTGATGTTTTCATGAAAATATGTCATGTTAGTTTCCATGCCCCATGTCATGTTATGTCTCATGTTCCACGCTCATGTCAGCTATCTAGATAACAATGTCATGTTAGTTCAGTCTCCATGTTTCATGTCATGTTTCCTTCACGTTCATGTAGTCAAGCCATGTCCAACCATATTCTTAACCATGACCCATCAGTCGAGGATGAATGATCCCAAGGGGGAGATATTGTAACACCCCGTATCTTGGAACTGAGTTTAAGCTCATATCATTAGAGTTCTAGTGGAAACACTGAAGGTTTGAACGTTTTGCAAAAATGGTTGATAGGCCTATTTCGGGCAGCGATAACTCCTTGATCGGTTTGGAATTTGGGAAAGTAACCCCAATGAGGTTGTAGTATGTAGAAATACCTTTCTAATGATATAAGGACCAAGCCAATCAGAGATCGGAGCAATGATATATGATCGTCTCAATATGGCTAATAGTAAGGCACTTGAAATCCTATAGAATCGGCTAAGTTTTCGAAACATCTACCTTCCAGTCCAATTTCATGAAAATCCGCTGGGAATTGGAGAAAACGTCCTTGATGAAAGTTGTATCCCTTTGAAATAGCTTTCCAACGGTATATTATGGGGGTCAAACGGACATCTGTGCAAAGAGTTATGTCCATTTTACTGAAGCCTGCTCGCTGGAAATTCTGCCAGCGTAACGGTGACGTTACGGGCCGTACTTCGTGTTACGGGCCGTAACAGTGGACCGTAACACACCAAAAATTTCGCGAACCTCACTGGAAATTTTCACCAAGTTACGGTACCAAGTTACGTTCCGTACTTTGTGTTACGGGACCGTAACAGTGACCGTATCTTGGTCCGTATGTACGTTTCGGGTCACCCGACTTCGGGAGGCCATAACCCTATCATAAATTGGGAATTAGGGAAAACTCAAAGAACGAAAGTTGTATATAATTGAAATACCTTTCCAACCATAGGTCGTGCGTTCACAGGTAACATCGGGATAGGGAGATATGGACGTTTTAAGACAGAAAGGTCCCAACCCGTTTTCAAGTTGGGTCAAACCCATTTCCCCTTGGTATATAAGGGAAATATAACCCTAGCAGCCCCATTTTTTTCCATAACTTCAGATTTTAGAGAGAGGAAGTGAGAGAGAGGGGAGATTAGAGAGAGAAAGTAGAAAATCAACCAAGTTTAAGGCCCCGAATTCCGAAGCTCGTGAAGGATAAAGTGTAGTACAAGTTGTTGTCGTCATTTTAAGCCAAAGATCGGACTTGGGGGTGTCGATTTCGTGGTGACTACTCTTGAAAGGTAATGTTTCTACTCCCTAATCATTTATAGTTGTGAATTGGTGAATTCTTGGGAGAATAATAATTGGGTTTGTTGAAGAGAATTATATGAACTATGCTAGAGTTGTTGGATTGTTGACTTGGGATTGTTGTATTCATATGGGTGATGAAGAATGATGTTAATTACACCTAATTGAGATTTTAGAATTAGATAGAAATAAAAGAATGGGGATTTGGTGAAGAAAACACCATTAATGAGGGTTATAGAGCTTCATGCCCACTAAGTGTTTGATAAAATGCTTAGATGAACAAAACATGGATATTGTTGCTAATATAGGATCCCTATGACTTGTATTGATATAGATTGAAGTTGAAGGGATTGAAGGACATTGTGATACGCTCAAAAGCGGGAGGTTAAGGTATGTAGAACTTCCATCCACATGTGGGAATCTCTACATTCTTCCCCATGATCCGTTTCGCAAAATCTATGAAGTTCAAATCCTAGGGCATTAAACCCAACATATTGGTAGCCCGTAATTATGTATGTATGTACACGAATTCCGTATCTATGTTCGTTATTGTATTTCCTAATCTTCCATTACAGACATTAGGGATCCTAGCTTAATCCATGAATCATGAATTCTTCCTCATGTGTTCTCATTATGTTCATATGAAATTGTATGATTTTATTTTAATAATCACAAGCAGGTTTTCAAGTCAATTACAAATATATGATTATGAACTATGGTATTCCTCATGACCAAGTTTAAGGCCCCGAATTCCGAAGCTCGTGAAGGATAAAGTGTAGTACAAGTTGTTGTCGTCATTTTAAGCCAAAGATCGGACTTGGGGGTGTTGCTTTCGTGGTGAATACTCTTGAAAGTTAATGTTTCTACTCCCTAATCATTTATAGTTATAAATTGGTGAATTCTTGGGAGAATAATAATTGGGTTTGTTGAAGAGAATTATATGAACTATGCTAGAGTTGTTGGATTGTTGACTTGGGATTGTTGTATTCATATGGGTGATGAAGAATGATGTTAATTACACCTAATTGAGATTGTAGAATTATCTAGAAATAAAAGAATGGGGATTTGGTGAAGAAAACATCATTAATGAGGGTTATAGAGCTTCATGCCCACTAAGTGTTTGATAAAATGCTTAGATGAACAAAACATGGATATTGTTGCTAATATAGGATCCCTATGACTTGTATTGCTATAGATTGAAGTTGAAGGGATTGAAGGACATTGTGATACGCTCAAAAGCGGGAGGTTAAGGTATGTAGAACTTCCATCCACATGTGTGAATCTCTAAGTTCTTCCCCATGATCCGTTTCGTAAAATCTATGAAGTTCAAATCCTAGGGCATTAAACCCAACATATTGGTAGCCCATAATTATGTATGTATGTACACGAATTCCGTATCTATGTTCGTTATTGTATTTCCTAATATTCCATTACGGACATTAGAGATCCTAGCTTAATCCATGAATCATGAATTCTTCCTCATGTGTTCTCATTATGTTCATATGAAATTGTATGATTTTATTTTACAAATCTCAAGCAGGTTTTCAAGTCAATTACAAATATATGATTATGAACTATGGTATTCCTCATGACCAAGTTTAAGGCCCCGAATTCCGAAGCTCGTGAAGGATAAAGTGTAGTACAAGTTGTTGTCGTCATTTTAAGCCAAAGATCAGACTTGGGGGTGTCGATTTCGTGGTGACTACTCTTGAAAGGTAATGTTTCTACTCCCTAATCATTTATAGTTGTGAATTGGTGAATTCTTGGGAGAATAATAATTGGGTTTGTTGAAGAGAATTATATGAACTATGCTAGAGTTGTTGGATTGTTGACTTGGGATTGTTGTATTCATATGGGTGATGAAGAATGATGTTAATTACACCTAATTGAGATTTTAGAATTAGATAGAAATAAAAGAATGGGGATTTGGTGAAGAAAACACCATTAATGAGGGTTATAGAGCTTCATGCCCACTAAATGTTTGATAAAATGCTTAGATGAACAAAACATGGATATTGTTGCTAATATAGGATCCCTGTGACTTGTATTGCTATAGATTGAAGTTGAAGGGATTGAAGGACATTGTGATACGCTCAAAAGCGGGAGGTTAAGGTATGTAGAACTTTCATCCACATGTGGGAATCTCTACGTTCATCCCCATGATCTGTTTCGTAAAATCTATGAAGTTCAAATCCTAGGGCATTAAACCCAACATATTGGTAGCCCGTAATTATGTATGTATGTACACGAATTCCGTATCTAAGTTCGTTATTGTATTTCCTAATCTTCCATTACGGACATTAGGGATCCTAGCTTAATCCATGAATCATGAATTCTTCCGCATGTGTTCTCATTATGTTCATATGAAATTGTATGATTTTATTTTACAAATCACAAGCAGGTTTTCAAGTCAATTACAAATATATGATTATGAACTATGGTATTCCTCATGACCAAGTTTAAGGCCCCGAATTCCGAAGCTCGTGAAGGATAAAGTGTAGTACAAGTTGTTGTCGTCATTTTACGCCAAAGATCGGACTTGGGGGTGTGGATTTCGTGGTGAATACTCTTGTAAGGTAATGTTTCTACTCCCTAATCATTTATAGTTATAAATTGGTGAATTCTTGGAAGAATAATAATTGGGTTTGTTGAAGAGAATTATATGAACTATGCTAGAGTTGTTGGATTGTTGACTTGGGATTGTTGTATTCATATGGGTGATGAAGAATGATGTTAATTACACCTAATTGAGATTGTAGAATTAGCTAGAAATAAAAGAATGGGGATTTGGTGAAGAAAACACCATTAATGAGGGTTATAGAGCTTCATGCCCACTAAGTGTTTGATAAAATGCTTAGATGAACAAAACATGGATATTATTGCTAATATAGGATCCCTATGACTTGTATTGCCATAGATTAAAGTTGAAGGGATTGAAGGACATTGTGATACGCTCAAAAGCGGGAGGTTAAGGTATGTATAACTTGCATCCACATGTGGGAATCTCTACGTTCTTCCTCTTGATCCGTTTCGTAAAATCTATGAAGTTCAAATCCTAGGGCATTAAACCCAACATATTGGTAGCCCGTAATTATGTATGTATGTACACGAATTCCGTATCTATGTTCGTTATTGTATTTCCTAATCTTCCATTACAGACATTAGGGATCCTAGCTTAATCCATGAATTATGAATTCTTCCTCATGTGTTCTCATTATGTTCATATGAAATTGTATGATTTTATTTTACAAATCTCAAGCAGGTTTTCAAGTCAATTACAAATATATGATTATGAACTATGGTATTCCTCATGACCAAGTTTAAGGCCCCGAATTCCGAAGCTCGTGAAGGATAAAGTGTAGTACAAGTTGTTGTCGTCATTTTAAGCCAAAGATCGGACTTGGGGGTGTTGATTTCGTGGTGAATACTCTTGAAAGGTAATGTTTCTACTCCCTAATCATTTATAGTTGTGAATTGGTGAATTCTTGGGAGAATAATAATTGGGTTTGTTGAAGAGAATTATATGAACTATGCTAGAGTTGTTGGATTGTTGACTTGCGATTGTTGTATTCATATGGGTGATGAAGAATGATGTAAATTACACCTAATTGAAATTGTAGAATTAGCTACAAATAAAAGAATGGGGATTTGGTGAAGAAAACACCATTAATGAGGGTTATAGAGCTTCATGCCCACTAACTGTTTGATAAAATGCTTAGATGAACAAAACATGGATATTGTTGCTAATATAGGATCCCTACGACTTGTATTGCCATAGATTGAAGTTGAAGGGATTGAAGGACATTGTGATACGCTCAAAAGCGGCAGGTTAAGGTATGTAGAACTTCCATCCACATGTGGGAATCTCTACGTTCTTCCTCATGATCCGTTTCGTAAAATCTATGAAGTTCAAATCCTATGGCATTAAACCCAACATATTGGTAGCCCGTAATTATGTATGTATGTACACGAATTCCGTATCTATGTTGGTTATTGTATTTCCTAATCTTCCATTACGGACATTAGGAATCCTTGCTTAATCCATGAATCATGAATTCTTCCTCATCTGTTCTCATTATGTTCATATGAAATTGTGTGATTTTATTTTACAAATCTCAAGCAGGTTTTCAATTCAATTACAAATATATGATTATGAACTATGGTATTCCTCATGACCAAGTTTAAGGCCCCGAATTCCGAAGCTCGTGAAGGATAAAGTGTAGTACAAGTTGTTGTCGTCATTTTAAGCCAAAGATCGGACTTGAGGGTGTTGATTTCGTGGTGAATACTCTTGAAAGGTAATGTTTCTACTCCCTAATCATTTATAGTTGTGAATTGGTGAATTCTTGGGAGAATAATAATTGGGTTTGTTGAAGAGAATTATATGAACTATGCTAGAGTTGTTGGATTGTTGACTTGGGATTGTTGTATTCATATGGGTGATGAAGAATGATGTTAATTACACCTAATTGAGATTGTAGAATTAGCTAGAAATAAAAGAATGGGGATTTGGTGAAGAAAACACCATTAATGAGGGTTATAGAGCTTCATGCCCACTAAGTGTTTGATAAAATGCTTAGATGAACAAAACATGGATATTATTGCTAATATAGGATCCCTATGACTTGTATTGCCATAGATTAAAGTTGAAGGGATTGAAGGACATTGTGATACGCTCAAAAGCGGGAGGTTAAGGTATGTATAACTTGCATCCACATGTGGGAATCTCTACGTTCTTCCTCTTGATCCGTTTCGTAAAATCTATGAAGTTCAAATCCTAGGGCATTAAACCCAACATATTGGTAGCCCGTAATTATGTATGTATGTAGACGAATTCCGTATCTATGTTCGTTATTGTATTTCCTAATCTTCCATTACGGACATTAGGGATCCTAGCTTAATCCATGAATTATGAATTCTTCCTCATGTGTTCTCATTATGTTCATATGAAATTGTATGATTTTATTTTACAAATCTCAAGCAGGTTTTCAAGTCAATTACAAATATATGATTATGAACTATGGTATTCCTCATGACCAAGTTTAAGGCCCCGAATTCCGAAGTTCGTGAAGGATAAAGTGTAGTACAAGTTGTTGTCGTCATTTAAAGCCAAAGATCGGACTTGGGGGTGTTGATATCATGGTGAATATTCTTGAAAGGTAATGTTTCTACTCCCTAATCATTTATAGTTGTGAATTGGTGAATTCTTGGGAGAATAATAATTAGGTTTGTTGAAGAGAATTATATGAACTATGCTAGAGTTGTTGGATTGTTGACTTGCGATTGTTGTATTCATATGGGTGATGAAGAATGATGTAAATTACACCTAATTTAAATTGTAGAATTAGCTACAAATAAAAGAATGGGGATTTGGTGAAGAAAACACCATTAATGAGGGTTATAGAGCTTCATGCCCACTAAGTGTTTGATAAAATGCTTAGATGAACAAAACATGGATATTGTTGCTAATATAGGATCCCTATGACTTGTATTGCCATAGATTGAAGTTGAAGGGATTGAAGGACATTGTGATACGCTCAAAAGCGGGAGGTTAAGGTATGTAGAACTTCCATCCACATGTGGGAATCTCTACGTTCTTCCTCATGATCCGTTTCGTAAAATCTATGAAGTTCAAATCCTATGGCATTAAACCCAACATATTGGTAGCCCGTAATTATGTATGTATGTACACGAATTCCGTATCTATGTTCGTTATTGTATTTCCTAATCTTCCATTACGGACATTAGGGATCCTTGCTTAATCCATGAATCATGAATTCTTCCTCATGTGTTCTCATTATGTTCATATGAAATTGTGTGATTTTATTTTACAAATCTCAAGCAGGTTTTCAAGTCAATTACAAATATATGATTATGAACTATGGTATTCCTCATGACCAAGTTTAAGGCCCCGAATTCCGAAGCTCGTGAAGGATAAAGTGTAGTACAAGTTGTTGTCGTCATTTTAAGCCAAAGATCGGACTTGGGGGTGTTGATTTCGTGGTGAATACTTTTGAAAGGTAATGTTTCTACTTCTTAATCATTTATAGTTGTGAATTGGTGAATTCTTGGGAGAATAATAATTGGGTTTGTTGAAGAGAATTATATGAACTATGCTAGAGTTGTTGGATTGTTGACTTGCGATTGTTGTATTCATATGGGTGATGAAGAATGATGTAAATTACACCTAATTGAAATTGTAGAATTAGCTACAAATAAAAGAATGGGGATTTGGTGAAGAAAACACCATTAATGAGGGTTATAGAGCTTCATGCCCACTAACTGTTTGATAAAATGCTTAGATGAACAAAACATGGATATTGTTGCTAATATAGGATCCCTACGACTTGTATTGCCATAGATTGAAGTTGAAGGGATTGAAGGACATTGTGATACGCTCAAAAGCGGCAGGTTAAGGTATGTAGAACTTCCATCCACATGTCGGAATCTCTACGTTCTTCCTCATGATCCGTTTCGTAAAATCTATGAAGTTCAAATCCTATGGCATTAAACCCAACATATTGGTAGCCCGTAATTATGTATGTATGTACACGAATTCCGTATCTATGTTGGTTATTGTATTTCCTAATCTTCCATTACGGACATTAGGAATCCTTGCTTAATCCATGAATCATGAATTCTTCCTCATCTGTTCTCATTATGTTCATATGAAATTGTGTGATTTTATTTTACAAATCTCAAGCAGGTTTTCAAGTCAATTACAAATATATGATTATGAACTATGGTATTCCTCATGACCAAGTTTAAGGCCCCGAATTCCGAAGCTCGTGAAGGATAAAGTGTAGTACAAGTTGTTGTCGTCATTTTAAGCCAAAGATCGGACTTGAGGGTGTTGATTTCGTGGTGAATACTCTTGAAAGGTAATGTTTCTACTCCCTAATCATTTATAGTTGTGAATTGGTGAATTCTTGGGAGAATAATAATTGGGTTTGTTGAAGAGAATTATATGAACTATGCTAGAGTTGTTAGATTGTTGACTTGGGATTGTTGTATTCATATGGGTGATGAAGAATGATGTTAATTACACCTAATTGAGATTGTAAAATTAGCTAGAAGTAAAAGAATGGGGATTTGGTGAAAAAAACATCGTTAATGAGGGTTATAGAGCTTCATGCCCACTAAGTGTTTGATAAAATGCTTAGATGAACAAAACATGGATATTGTTGCTAATATAGGATCCCTATGACTTGTATTGCTATAGATTGAAGTTGAAGGGATTGAAGGACATTGTGATACGCTCAAAAGCGGGAGGTTAAGGTATGTAGAACTTCCATCCACATATGGGAATCTTTACGTTCTTCCCCATGATCCGTTTCGTTAAATCTATGAAGTTCAAATCCTAGGGCATTAAACCCAACATATTGGTAGCCCGTAATTATGTATGTATGTACACGAATTCCGTATCTATGTTCGTTATTGTATTTCCTAATCTTCCATTAGGGATCCTAGCTTAATCCATGAATCATGAATTCTTCCTCATGTGTTCTCATTATGTTCATATGAAATTGTATGATTTTATTTTACAAATCACAAGCAGGTTTTCAAGTCAATTACAAATATATGATTATGAACTATGGTATTCCTCATGACCAAGTTTAAGGCCCCGAATTCCGAAGCTCGTGAAGGATAAAGTGTAGTACAAGTTGTTGTCGTCATTTTAAGCCAAAGATCGGACTTGGGGGTGTTAATTTCGTGGTGAATACTCTTGAAAGGTAATGTTTCTACTCCCTAATCATTTATAGTTGTGAATTGGTGAATTCTTGGGAGAATAATAATTGGGTTTGTTGAAGAGAATTATATGAACTATGCTAGAGTTGTTGGATTGTTGACTTGGGATTGTTGTATTCATATGGGTGATGAAGAATGATGTTAATTACACCTAATTGAGATTGTAGAATTAGCTAGAAGTAAAAGAATGGGGATTTGGTGAAGAAAACACCATTAATGAGGGTTATAGAGCTTCATGCCCACTAAGTGTTTGATAAAATGCTTAGATGAACAAAACATGGATATTGTTGCTAATATAGGATCCCTATGACTTGTATTGATATAGATTGAAGTTGAAGGGATTGAAGGACATTGTGATACGCTCAAAAGCGGGAGGTTAAGGTATGTATAACTTGCATCCACATGTGGGAATCTCTACGTTCTTCCTCTTGATCCGTTTCGTAAAATCTATGAAGTTCAAATCCTAGGGCATTAAACCCAACATATTGGTAGCCCGTAATTATGTATGTATGTACACGAATTCCGTATCTATGTTCGTTATTGTATTTCCTAATCTTCCATTACAGACATTAGGGATCCTAGCTTAATCCATGAATTATGAATTCTTCCTCATGTGTTCTCATTATGTTCATATGAAATTGTATGATTTTATTTTACAAATCTCAAGCAGGTTTTCAAGTCAATTACAAATATATGATTATGAACTATGGTATTCCTCATGACCAAGTTTAAGGCCCCGAATTCCGAAGCTCGTGAAGGATAAAGTGTAGTACAAGTTGTTGTCGTCATTTTAAGCCAAAGATCGGACTTGGGGGTGTTGATTTCGTGGTGAATACTCTTGAAAGGTAATGTTTCTACTCCCTAATCATTTATAGTTGTGAATTGGTGAATTCTTGGGAGAATAATAATTGGGTTTGTTGAAGAGAATTATATGAACTATGCTAGAGTTGTTGGATTGTTGACTTGCGATTGTTGTATTCATATGGGTGATGAAGAATGATGTAAATTACACCTAATTGAAATTGTAGAATTAGCTACAAATAAAAGAATGGGGATTTGGTGAAGAAAACACCATTAATGAGGGTTATAGAGCTTCATGCCCACTAACTGTTTGATAAAATGCTTAGATGAACAAAACATGGATATTGTTGCTAATATAGGATCCCTACGACTTGTATTGCCATAGATTGAAGTTGAAGGGATTGAAGGACATTGTGATACGCTCAAAAGCGGCAGGTTAAGGTATGTAGAACTTCCATCCACATGTGGGAATCTCTACGTTCTTCCTCATGATCCGTTTCGTAAAATCTATGAAGTTCAAATCCTATGGCATTAAACCCAACATATTGGTAGCCCGTAATTATGTATGTATGTACACGAATTCCGTATCTATGTTGGTTATTGTATTTCCTAATCTTCCATTACGGACATTAGGAATCCTTGCTTAATCCATGAATCATGAATTCTTCCTCATCTGTTCTCATTATGTTCATATGAAATTGTGTGATTTTATTTTACAAATCTCAAGCAGGTTTTCAATTCAATTACAAATATATGATTATGAACTATGGTATTCCTCATGACCAAGTTTAAGGCCCCGAATTCCGAAGCTCGTGAAGGATAAAGTGTAGTACAAGTTGTTGTCGTCATTTTAAGCCAAAGATCGGACTTGAGGGTGTTGATTTCGTGGTGAATACTCTTGAAAGGTAATGTTTCTACTCCCTAATCATTTATAGTTGTGAATTGGTGAATTCTTGGGAGAATAATAATTGGGTTTGTTGAAGAGAATTATATGAACTATGCTAGAGTTGTTGGATTGTTGACTTGGGATTGTTGTATTCATATGGGTGATGAAGAATGATGTTAATTACACCTAATTGAGATTGTAGAATTAGCTAGAAATAAAAGAATGGGGATTTGGTGAAGAAAACACCATTAATGAGGGTTATAGAGCTTCATGCCCACTAAGTGTTTGATAAAATGCTTAGATGAACAAAACATGGATATTATTGCTAATATAGGATCCCTATGACTTGTATTGCCATAGATTAAAGTTGAAGGGATTGAAGGACATTGTGATACGCTCAAAAGCGGGAGGTTAAGGTATGTATAACTTGCATCCACATGTGGGAATCTCTACGTTCTTCCTCTTGATCCGTTTCGTAAAATCTATGAAGTTCAAATCCTAGGGCATTAAACCCAACATATTGGTAGCCCGTAATTATGTATGTATGTAGACGAATTCCGTATCTATGTTCGTTATTGTATTTCCTAATCTTCCATTACGGACATTAGGGATCCTAGCTTAATCCATGAATTATGAATTCTTCCTCATGTGTTCTCATTATGTTCATATGAAATTGTATGATTTTATTTTACAAATCTCAAGCAGGTTTTCAAGTCAATTACAAATATATGATTATGAACTATGGTATTCCTCATGACCAAGTTTAAGGCCCCGAATTCCGAAGTTCGTGAAGGATAAAGTGTAGTACAAGTTGTTGTCGTCATTTAAAGCCAAAGATCGGACTTGGGGGTGTTGATATCATGGTGAATATTCTTGAAAGGTAATGTTTCTACTCCCTAATCATTTATAGTTGTGAATTGGTGAATTCTTGGGAGAATAATAATTAGGTTTGTTGAAGAGAATTATATGAACTATGCTAGAGTTGTTGGATTGTTGACTTGCGATTGTTGTATTCATATGGGTGATGAAGAATGATGTAAATTACACCTAATTTAAATTGTAGAATTAGCTACAAATAAAAGAATGGGGATTTGGTGAAGAAAACACCATTAATGAGGGTTATAGAGCTTCATGCCCACTAAGTGTTTGATAAAATGCTTAGATGAACAAAACATGGATATTGTTGCTAATATAGGATCCCTATGACTTGTATTGCCATAGATTGAAGTTGAAGGGATTGAAGGACATTGTGATACGCTCAAAAGCGGGAGGTTAAGGTATGTAGAACTTCCATCCACATGTGGGAATCTCTACGTTCTTCCTCATGATCCGTTTCGTAAAATCTATGAAGTTCAAATCCTATGGCATTAAACCCAACATATTGGTAGCCCGTAATTATGTATGTATGTACACGAATTCCGTATCTATGTTCGTTATTGTATTTCCTAATCTTCCATTACGGACATTAGGGATCCTTGCTTAATCCATGAATCATGAATTCTTCCTCATGTGTTCTCATTATGTTCATATGAAATTGTGTGATTTTATTTTACAAATCTCAAGCAGGTTTTCAAGTCAATTACAAATATATGATTATGAACTATGGTATTCCTCATGACCAAGTTTAAGGCCCCGAATTCCGAAGCTCGTGAAGGATAAAGTGTAGTACAAGTTGTTGTCGTCATTTTAAGCCAAAGATCGGACTTGGGGGTGTTGATTTCGTGGTGAATACTTTTGAAAGGTAATGTTTCTACTTCTTAATCATTTATAGTTGTGAATTGGTGAATTCTTGGGAGAATAATAATTGGGTTTGTTGAAGAGAATTATATGAACTATGCTAGAGTTGTTGGATTGTTGACTTGCGATTGTTGTATTCATATGGGTGATGAAGAATGATGTAAATTACACCTAATTGAAATTGTAGAATTAGCTACAAATAAAAGAATGGGGATTTGGTGAAGAAAACACCATTAATGAGGGTTATAGAGCTTCATGCCCACTAACTGTTTGATAAAATGCTTAGATGAACAAAACATGGATATTGTTGCTAATATAGGATCCCTACGACTTGTATTGCCATAGATTGAAGTTGAAGGGATTGAAGGACATTGTGATACGCTCAAAAGCGGCAGGTTAAGGTATGTAGAACTTCCATCCACATGTCGGAATCTCTACGTTCTTCCTCATGATCCGTTTCGTAAAATCTATGAAGTTCAAATCCTATGGCATTAAACCCAACATATTGGTAGCCCGTAATTATGTATGTATGTACACGAATTCCGTATCTATGTTGGTTATTGTATTTCCTAATCTTCCATTACGGACATTAGGAATCCTTGCTTAATCCATGAATCATGAATTCTTCCTCATCTGTTCTCATTATGTTCATATGAAATTGTGTGATTTTATTTTACAAATCTCAAGCAGGTTTTCAAGTCAATTACAAATATATGATTATGAACTATGGTATTCCTCATGACCAAGTTTAAGGCCCCGAATTCCGAAGCTCGTGAAGGATAAAGTGTAGTACAAGTTGTTGTCGTCATTTTAAGCCAAAGATCGGACTTGAGGGTGTTGATTTCATGGTGAATACTCTTGAAAGGTAATGTTTCTACTCCCTAATCATTTATAGTTGTGAATTGGTGAATTCTTGGGAGAATAATAATTGGGTTTGTTGAAGAGAATTATATGAACTATGCTAGAGTTGTTAGATTGTTGACTTGGGATTGTTGTATTCATATGGGTGATGAAGAATGATGTTAATTACACCTAATTGAGATTGTAAAATTAGCTAGAAGTAAAAGAATGGGGATTTGGTGAAAAAAACATCGTTAATGAGGGTTATAGAGCTTCATGCATTTGGTGAAAAAAACATCGTTAATGAGGGTTATAGAGCTTCATGCCCACTAAGTGTTTGATAAAATGCTTAGATGAACAAAACATGGATATTGTTGCTAATATAGGATCCCTATGACTTGTATTGCTATAGATTGAAGTTGAAGGGATTGAAGGACATTGTGATACGCTCAAAAGCGGGAGGTTAAGGTATGTAGAACTTCCATCCACATATGGGAATCTTTACGTTCTTCCCCATGATCCGTTTCGTTAAATCTATGAAGTTCAAATCCTAGGGCATTAAACCCAACATATTGGTAGCCCGTAATTATGTATGTATGTACACGAATTCCGTATCTATGTTCGTTATTGTATTTCCTAATCTTCCATTAGGGATCCTAGCTTAATCCATGAATCATGAATTCTTCCTCATGTGTTCTCATTATGTTCATATGAAATTGTATGATTTTATTTTACAAATCACAAGCAGGTTTTCAAGTCAATTACAAATATATGATTATGAACTATGGTATTCCTCATGACCAAGTTTAAGGCCCCGAATTCCGAAGCTCGTGAAGGATAAAGTGTAGTACAAGTTGTTGTCGTCATTTTAAGCCAAAGATCGGACTTGGGGGTGTTAATTTCGTGGTGAATACTCTTGAAAGGTAATGTTTCTACTCCCTAATCATTTATAGTTGTGAATTGGTGAATTCTTGGGAGAATAATAATTGGGTTTGTTGAAGAGAATTATATGAACTATGCTAGAGTTGTTGGATTGTTGACTTGGGATTGTTGTATTCATATGGGTGATGAAGAATGATGTTAATTACACCTAATTGAGATTGTAGAATTAGCTAGAAGTAAAAGAATGGGGATTTGGTGAAGAAAACACCATTAATGAGGGTTATAGAGCTTCATGCCCACTAAGTGTTTGATAAAATGCTTAGATGAACAAAACATGGATATTGTTGCTAATATAGGATCCTTATGACTTGTATTGCCATAGATTGAAGTTGAAGGGATTGAAGGACATTGTGATACGCTCAAAAGCGGGAGGTTAAGGTATGTAGAACTTCCATCCATATATGGGAATCTCTATGTTCTTCCCCATGATCCGCTTCGTTAAATCTATGAAGTTCAAATCCTAGGGCATTAAACCCAACATATTGGTAGCCCGTAATTATGTATGTATGTACACGAATTCCGTATCTATGTTCGTTATTGTATTTCCTAATCTTCCATTACGGACATTAGGGATCCTAGCTTAATCCATGAATCATGAATTCTTCCTCATGTGTTCTCATTATGTTCATATGAAATTGTATGATTTTATTTTACAAATATCAAGCAGGTTTTCAAGTCAATTACAAATATATGATTATGAACTATGGTATTCCTCATGACCAAGTTTAAGGCCCCGAATTCCAAAGCTCGTGAAGGTTAAAGTGTAGTACAAGTTGTTGTCGTCATTTTAAGCCAAAGATCGGACTTGGGGGTGTTGATATCGTGGTGAATACTCTTGAAAGGTAATGTTTCTACACCCTAATCATTTATAGTTGTGAATTGGTGAATTCTTGGGAGAATAATAATTGAGTTTGTTGAAGAGAATTATATGAACTATGCTAGAGTTGTTGGATTGTTGACTTGGGATTGTTGTATTCATATGGGTGATGAAGAATGATGTTAATTACACCTAATTGAGATTGTAGAATTAGCTAGAAATAAAAGAATGGGGATTTGGTGAAGAAAACACCATTAATGAGGGTTATAGAGCTTCATGCCCACTAAGTGTTTGATAAAATGCTTAGATGAACAAAACATGAATATTGTTGCTAATATAGGATCCCTATGACTTGTATTGCTATAGATTGAAGTTGAAGGGATTGAAGGACATTGTGATACGCTCAAAAGCGGGAGGTTAAGGTATGTAGAACTTCCATCCACATGTGGGAATCTCTACGTTGTTCCTCATGATCCGTTTCGTAAAATCTATGAAGTTCAAATCCTAGGGCATTAAACCCAACATATTGGTAACCCGTAATTATGTATGTATGTACACGAATTCCGTATCTATGTTCATTATTGTATTTCCTAATCTTCCATTACGGACATTAGGGATCCTAGCTTAATCCATGAATCATGAATTCTTCCTCATATGTTCTCATTATGTTCATATGAAATTGTATGATTTTATTTTAATAATCACAAGCAGGTTTTCAACTCAATTACAAATATATGATTATGAACTATGGTATTCCTCATGACCAAGTTTAAGGCCCCGAATTCCGATGCTCGTGAAGGATAAAGTGTAGTACAAGTTGTTGTCGTCATTTTACGCTAAAGATCGGACTTGGGGGTGTGGATTTCATGGTGAATACTCTTGAAAGGTAATGTTTCTACTACCGAATCCTTTATAGTTGTTAATTGGTGAATTCTTGGGAGAATAATAATTGGGTTTGTTGAAGAGAATTATATGAACTATACTAGAGTTGTTGGATTGTTGACTTGGGATTGTTGTATTCATATGGGTGATGAAGAATGATGTTAATTACACCTAATTGAGATTGTAGAATTAGCTAGAAGTAAAAGAATGGGGATTTGGTGAAGAAAACACCATTAATGAGGGTTATAGAGCTTCATGCCCACTAAGTGTTTGATAAAATGCTTAGATGAACAAAACATGAATATTGTTGCTAATATAGGATCCCTATGACTTGTATTGCCATAGATTGAAGTTGAAGAGATTGAAGGACATTGTGATACGCTCAAAAGCGGGAGGTTAAGGTATGTAGAACTTCCATCCACATATGGGAATCTCTACGTTCTTCCCCATGATCCGTTTCGTTAAATCTATGAAGTTCAAATCCTAGGGCATTAAACCCAAAATATTGGTAGCCCGTAATTATGTATGTATGTACACGAATTCCGTATCTATGTTCGTTATTGTATTTCCTAATCTTTCATTACGGACATTAGGGATCCTAGCTTAATCCATGAATCATGAATTCTTCCTCATGTGTTCTCATTATGTTCATATGAAATTGTATGATTTTATTTTACAAATATCAAGCAGGTTTTCAAGTCAATTACAAATATATGATTATGAACTATGGTGTTCCTCATGACCAAGTTTAAGGCCCCGAATTCCGGAGCTCGTGAAGGATAAAGTGTAGTACAAGTTGTTGTCGTCATTTTAAGCCAAAGATCGGACTTGGGGGTGTTGATATCGTGGTGAATACTCTTGAAAGGTAATGTTTCTACTTCTTAATCATTTATAGTTGTGAATTGGTTAATTCTTGGGAGAATAATAATTGGGTTTGTTGAAGAGAATTATATGAACTATGATAGAGTTGTTGGATTGTTGACTTGGGATTGTTGTATTCATATGGGTGATGAAGAATGATGTTAATTACACCTAATTGAGATTGTAGAATTAGCTAGAAATAAAAGAACCGGGATTTGGTGAAGACAACACCATTAATGAGGGTTATAGAGCTTCATGCCCACTAAGTGTTTGATAAAATGCTTAGTTGAACAAAACATGAATATTGTTGCTAATATAGGATCCCTATGACTTGTATTGCCATAGATTGAAGTTGAAGGGATTGAAGGACATTGTGATACGCTCAAAAGCGAGAGGTTAAGGTATGTAGAACTTCCATCCACATGTGGGAATCTCTACGTTCTTCCTCATGATCCGTTTCGTAAAATCTATGAAGTTCAAATCCTAGGGCATTAAACCCAACATATTGGTAGCCCGTAATTATGTATATATGTACACGAATTCCGTATCTATGATCGTTATTGTATTTCCTAATCTTCCATTAAGAACATTAGGGATCGTAGCTTAATCCATGAATCATGAATTCTTCCTCATGTGTTCTCATTATGTTCATATGAAATTGTATGATTTTATTTTACAAATCTCAAGCAGGTTTTCAAGTCAATTACAAATATATGATTATGAACTATGGTATTCCTCATGACCAAGTTTAAGGCCCCGAATTCTGAAGCTCGTGAAGGATAAAGTGTAGTACAAGTTTTTGTCGTCATTTTATGCCAAAGATCGGACTTGGGGTGTTGATTTCATGGTGAATACTCTTGAAAGGTAATGTTTCTACTCCCTAATCATTTATAGTTGTGAATTGGTGAATTCTTGGGAGAATAATAATTGGGTTTGTTGAAGAGAATTATATGAACTATGCTAGAGTTGTTGGATTGTTGACTTGGGATTGTTGTATTCATATGGGTGATGAAGAATGATGTTAATTACACCTAATTGAGATTGTAGAATTAGCTAGAAGTAAAAGAATGGGGATTTGGTGAAGAAAACACCATTAATGAGGGTTATAGAGCTTCATGCCCACTAAGTGTTTGATAAAATGCTTAGATGAACAAAACATGGATATTGTTGCTAATATAGGATCCCTATGACTTGTATTGCTATAGATTGAAGTTGAAGGGATTGAAGGACATTGTGATACGCTCAAAAGTGGGAGGTTAAGGTATGTATAACTTCCATCCACATATGGGAATCTCTACGTTCTTCCCCATGATCCGTTTCGTAAAATCTATGAAGTTCAAATCCTAGGGCATTAAACCCAACATATTGGTAGCCCGTAATTATGTATGTATGTACACGAATTCCGTATCTATGTTCGTTATTGTATTTCCTAATCTTCCATTAGGGATCCTAGCTTAATCCATGAATCATGAATTCTTCCTCATGTGTTCTCATTATGTTCATATGAAATTGTATGATTTTATTTTACAAATCACAAGCAGGTTTTCAAGTCAATTACAAATATATGATTATGAACTATGGTATTCCTCATGACCAAGTTTAAGGCCCCGAATTCCGAAGCTCGTGAAGGATAAAGTGTAGTACAAGTTGTTGTCGTCATTTTAAGCCAAAGATCGGACTTGGGGGTGTTGATTTCGTGGTGAATACTTTTGAAAGGTAATGTTTCTACTCCCTAATCATCTATAGTTATGAATTGGTGAATTCTTGGGAGAATAATAATTGGGTTTGTTGAAGAGAATTATATGAACTATGCTAGAGTTGTTGGATTGTTGACTTGGGATTGTTGTATTCATATGGGTGATGAAGAATGATGTTAATTACACCTAATTGAGATTGTAGAATTAGCTAGAAGTAAAAGAATGGGGATTTGGTGAACAAAACACCATTAATGAGGGTTGTAGAGCTTCATGCCCACTAAGTGTTTGATAAAATGCTTAGATGAACAAAACATGGATATTGTTGCTAATATAGGATCCCTATGACATGTATTGCTATAGATTGAAGTTGAAGGGATTGAAGTACTTTGTGATATGCTCAAAAGCGGAAGGTTAAGGTATGTAGAACTTGCATCCACATACGGGAATCTCTACGTTCTTCCCCATGATCCGTTTCGTAAAATCTATGAAGTTCAAATCCTAGGGCATTAAACCCAACATATTGGTAACCCGTAATTATGTATGTATGTACACGAATTCCTTATCTATGTTCGTTATTGTATTTCCTAATCTTCCATTATGGACATTAGGGATCCTAGCTTAATCCATGAATCATGAATTCTTCCTCATGTGTTCTCATTATGTTCATATGAAATTGTATGATTTTATTTTAATAATCACAATTAGGTTTTCAAGTTAATTACAAATATATGATTATGAACTATGGTATTCCTCATGACCAAGTTTAAGGCCCCGAATTCCGAAGCCTGTGAAGGATAAAGTGTAGTACAAGTTGTTGTCGTCATTTTAAGCCAAAGATCGGACTTGGGGGTGTCGATTTCGTGGTGACTACTCTTGAAAGGTAATGTTTCTACTCCCTAATCATTTATAGTTGTGAATTGGTGAATTCTTGGGAGAATAATAATTGGGTTTGTTGAAGAGAATTATATGAACTATGCTAGAGTTGTTGGATTGTTGACTTGGGATTGTTGTATTCATATGGGTGATGAAGAATGATGTTAATTACACCTAATTGAGATTTTTGAATTAGATAGAAATAAAAGAATGGGGATTTGGTGAAGAAAACACCATTAATGAGGGTTATAGAGCTTCATGCCCACTAAGTGTTTGATAAAATGCTTAGATGAACAAAACATGGATATTGTTGCTAATATAGGATACCTATGACTTGTATTGATATAGATTGAAGTTGAAGGGATTGAAGGACATTGTGATACGCTCAAAAGCGGGAGGTTAAGGTATGTAGAACTTCCATCCACATGTGGGAATCTCTACGTTCTTCCCCATGATCCGTTTCGTAAAATCTATGAAGTTCAAATCCTAGGGCATTAAACCCAACATATTGGTAGCCCGTAATTATGTATGTATGTACACGAATTCCGTATCTATGTTCGTTATTGTATTTCCTAATCTTCCATTAGGGATCCTAGCTTAATCCATGAATCATGAATTCTTCCTCATGTGTTCTCATTATGTTCATATGAAATTGTATGATTTTATTTTACAAATCACAAGCTGGTTTTCAAGTCAATTACAAATATATGATTATGAACTATGGTATTCCTCATGACCAAGTTTATGGCCCCGAATTCCGAAGCTCGTGAAGGATAAAGTGTAGTACAAGTTGTTGTCGTCATTTTAAGCCAAAGATCGGACTTGGGGGTGTAGATTTCGTGGTGAATACTCTTGAAAGGTAATGTTTCTACTCCCTAATCATTTATAGTTGTGAATTGGTGAATTCTTGGGAGAATAATAATTGGGTTTGTTGAAGAGAATTATATGAACTATGCTAGAGTTGTTGGATTGTTGACTTGGGATTGTTGTATTCATATGAGTGATGAAGAATGATATTAATTACACCTAATTGAGATTGTAGAATTAGCTAGAAATAAAAGAATGGGGATTTGGTGAGGAAAACACCATTAATGAGGGTTATAGAGCTTCATGCCCACTAAGTGTTTGATAAAATGCTTAGATGAACAAAACATGAATATTGTTGCTAATATAGGATCCCTATGACTTGTATTGCCATAGATTGAAGTTGAAGGGATTGAAGGACATTGTGATACGCTCAAAAGCGGCAGGTTAAGGTATGTAGAACTTCCATCCACATGTCGGAATCTCTACGTTCTTCCTCATGATCCGTTTCGTAAAATCTATGAAGTTCAAATCCTAGGGCATTAAACCCAACATATTGGTAGCCCGTAATTATGTATGTATGTACACGAATTCCGTATCTATGTTCGTTATTGTATTTCCTAATCTTCCATTACGGACATTAGGGATCCTAGCTTAATCCATGAATCATGAATTCTTCCTCATGTGTTCTCATTATGTTCATATGAAATTGTATGATTTTATTTTAATAATCACAAGCAGGTTTTCAAGTCAATTACAAATATATGATTATGAACTATGGTATTTCTCATGACCAAGTACATGTTTACAAGCTATTTCATGAAAACATGTTTACAAGTTATTTCGTGAAATCATGATTTCAAGATAAGTACAAGTAAATTCACGAAAGTCATGGGCTTCTTTGCCAACTATATTATGTTCATGTTTTTGGGAGTTGTACGAATTACCGAGAAGGCTCAGATAGCCTGAAACTATGTAGCCACCATATGACAAGGATCTCTCCGCCCAGTTAGGACGATACCTTAATTTCACACTGAATGGTTCCATCAGGTACGTTATTACCTTATACCCTGGCAAGGTATAGGGGATCAGCTGGTCCGGCAAGGTACCGGACTCCACGTATCCACGTGGTGATATCATGTGTCGGTTTATGAAATGCTCTCCCTACTTATCATGTTTTACTCATGTTATATATATATATATGTACTCATGCTCATGCTCATGTACATGTCCAAGTTTTCAGTTTCAGTTCTTATCATGTTATTCTATGTCCCATGTTGTTTCTTTCGGTTGCTTTACATACCAGTACATTCAATGTCTTGACGTCCCCTTTTTATTTCTCGGGGGCCTGTATTTCACGATGCAGGTACGGATTTACAGGACGACGCTTCTGATCATTAGGATTTGTTCGTACCAGCCTATTGGCGAGCCCCATCTCATTCGGGGTTTAAACATTGTATTTCTCTATTTAGTTTTGCATCTAAAGGTATGTTGGGGGCCTTGTCCCAGTAATTATGTTTTCCGGTCAGACTCATGATAGAGGTTTCATAGACTAGACAAGTAAGTTATGTCATGTCAGACATTTGGAGTCGTATAGCCATTTTGGCTCACTCATGTTTAAACAAGTACTTTATTAAGTATTATGACTTATTACGTTTTACAAAGGCTCATCATGTATTCACGTTATATTCCGCTTATGTTATGCATCATGATGGTTCATCAAGTCATGTGGTTCGCTCGGTCACATGCAGTCAGACACCGAGTGTCGTGTTACGTCCAGGCCATGGTTCGGGGCGTGACATATGCACACTTTGTCACCACCATCCAGCAGAAGGATGTGCTGCCCTCTTTCTCTGAAGTGTGCTCCAGACTCAAGCTCGAAGATACAGCAACCAAGGAACGTGCCCGCGATTCCAGTCCCGCGGCTCTACTTGTTGATAATGATACTCCCTCCCCGCCACCTGGCGGCAATAATAATTTAATTAACCGTCGTGATAATAATCGTGACAGGAATTCTAACAGGAACAAGGGAAAGGGGAACAACAACAACAACTGCGGGAAATCCGGCCGCGGCCGCGGCGGACAGACCAGCAACGACCAGTGGCCGACGGGACAGCCATCGGCAGGGGGCCACTACTGGCCTGCCTGGCCGCCCCAGCAGTGGCCAATGCCCCCCTGCCCGTATCCGACGAGACAGTGGCAGCAGCGTCCCACCACACTGCGGCCCGGCAGCGGCATTCTCGGTGCGGGTCCACGACCTCAGTAGGCCTATTCCATGCATGGTCCGACCTATTCTGGGTACACTCCGACAGACGTGGAGGAAGCCATGCACACTCTGTCCATGCATCAACCGGATGATAATTGGTACATGGACATCGGAGCGACTTCCCATATGATTACCAACTCAGGTACTCTCACGTCTTATTTTAATTTGAGCAATAATTCTGGAATCATTGTTGGTAATGGTAGCACTATTCCAATTCGAAGCTATGGTCATACATCCCTACCCCCACCTAATCCTCAATTACGTCTCTGAAATGTCTTACATGCTCCAAAACTCATCAAAAACCTTATTTCCGTACGTAAATTCACTAAGGACAATAATGTTTCTGTTGAGTTTGATCCTCTTGGGTTTTCTGTGAAGGATTTACCGATGGGGAGCCGCCTAATGAGATGTGAGAGAACCGGGGAATTGTATCCTATCATTGACACAAAATGGACCACTCCACCACCCACCTTCATTGCCGCATCACCTAGCTTGTGGCATTCCCGACTCGACCATCCGGGAAATGCTATCCTTAGTTCTCTTCGTAGTAATGCCTTAATTAAATGTAATAGGGCCCGAACTTATTTTTGTACCTCTTGTCCTTTGGGGAAACATGTTAAATTGCCATTTTATGATTCATTGTCATTTACTACTATGCCATTTGATATCATTCATAGTGATTTATGGACATCTCCTGTTTTAAGTTCTAATGGGCACCGCTATTATGTTTTCCTTCTTGATGATTATAGTAATTTTCTTTGGACTTTTCCAATCTCTAAAAAGTCCCAAGTCTATTCCACTTTTCTATCTTTTAAGGCATTAATACGGACTCAATTCGAAAGAGACATTAAAAACATTCAATGTGATAATGGGCGGAGTTTGCCAATGGGCATTTTCAATCTTTTTGCGCCTCAAATGGTTTAAATTTTCGATTTTCTTGCCCCCATACCTCTCCTCAAAACGGCAAAGCGGAAAGAAAAATTAAATCCAATAACAACATAGTGCGCACTCTTCTTGTCCACTCTTCCATGCCCCCCTCTTTTTGGCATCGTGCTCTCCAAATGGCCACATACCTCCTTAATGTACTTCCTACCAAAGTCCTTGGGTATAAATCACCAACGCAAGTTCTCTATCAACGAACCCCCTCCTATTCTCATCTCCGAGTTTTTGGGTGTCTATGCTGTCCACTTTTCCCATCTACAACAATTCATAAGTTACAAACAAGATCCACCCCGTATGTATTTTTGGGCTATCCGTTGAATCATAGAGAATATAAATGTTATGATTTATCCACCAACAAAATCATCATCTCAAGGCATGTCATCTTTGAGGAAACTCAATTTCCCTTCTCCAAATTGCACTCACCAACCCCAACTTCTTATGATTTTTTGGACCATGGGATTTCTCCATATACCCTGCATTTTCTGTCACAGCCTCCTCCACCCGTCGTTCCCTCGGTCCATCCCCTCCCCCCACTGCCGAGCAGCCCCTTCCCCCCACTGCTGAGCAGCCCCTCCCCCCCGCTGCTCCACCCGTGACTACCCAGCAGCCCTCCCCCCCCACTGCCCAGCAGTCCAACCCCACGGTCACTTCCCCACAGCCCCTACCCCCCCACTGCCCCACCCGCATGGTCACTAGAAGCCAACATGGGATTTTTAAGCCCAAACAATCGTTCAACTTAAATACTTCTAACACTCCCCCCATCTCGCCTATCCCACGAAATCCTGTCAGTGCTCTAAATGACAACAATTGGAAAGCTGCCATGGTTGATGAATATAATGCCCTAATTAGTAATAAGACGTGGGAGTTGGTTCCACGTCCCACTGATATGAATCTTATTCGTTCTATTTGGATTTTTCGTCATAAAAAGAAATCTGATGGTTCTTTTGAGAGGCACAAAGCCCGTCTTGTCTGTGATGGCAGGTCTCAACAGGTTGGAGTTGACTGCGACGAGACTTTCAGTC
Organism: Lycium barbarum; assembly: GCF_019175385.1. NCBI lineage: Eukaryota > Viridiplantae > Streptophyta > Magnoliopsida > Solanales > Solanaceae > Lycium > Lycium barbarum. The sequence goes on from NC_083339.1 coordinate 134,608,811, forward strand.
CGGTTGTCAAACCGGCTACTATTCGCGCTGTCTTTAGCATTGCACTTGCACACTCTTGGCCCATTCATCAGTTGGACGTCAAGAATGCTTTCCTATACGGTAATCTTAATGAGACTGTTTATATGCATCAGCCTATTGGGTTTAAGGATCCAAAGCATCCACATCATGTCTGTCTCTTGAAGAAATCGTTGTACAGACTTAAGCAAGCTCCCCGTGCATGGTTCCAACACTTTGCAGACTATGTCTCCACTATTGGTTTTTCACATAGCCAATCTGATCACTCTCTCTTTATTTATTGTCGAGGTTCTGACATTGCTTACATTCTGCTATATGTTGATGATATTATTCTCACAGCTTCCTCAGATGCTCTCAGAAAATCCATCATGTCTCTACTTAATGTCGAATTTGCTATGAAGGATTTGGGCCCTCTAAGCTATTTTCTGGGTACCGCTGTTACCCAGACTTCACACAGTATGTTTCTCTCTCAGAAAAATTATGCAGCAGATATTATAGAGCGTGCGGGCATGACTGCCTGTAAGCCAAGTCAGACACCGGTCGACTCCAAAGCCAAACTTGGTGCCACGACCGGGCCTCCTTGCGACGATCCCACCCAATATCGTAAGTTGGCCGGCGCGTTGCAGTACCTTACATTCACAAGACCAGGCATCTCCTATACGGTTCATCAAGTATGCCTTCACATGCATGATCCAAAGGTTGCACATATGCATGCTCTTAAACGCATAGTTCGATACATTCAAGGTACTATTGAGTTTGGTCTCCATCTGTACAAATCCTCCATTGCCTCTCTTGTTTCTTATACAGATGCAGATTGGGGTGGTTGTCCAGATACTCGCCGATCCACATCAGGTTACTGTGTCTTCCTTGGCGATAATCTCTTCTCATGGTCATCCAAACGGCAACCTACTATGTCTAAGTCGAGTGCCGAGGCCGAATACCGTGGCGTCGCTAATGTCGTCTCTGAGTCCTGTTGGCTTCGCAACCTTCTTTTGGAGCTCCGTTATCCCATCCGGACAGCTACATTGGTTTATTGTGATAATGTTAGTGCCATATACCTATCAGGTAATCCAGTTCAGCACCAACACACTAAACATATTGAGATGGACATACATTTCGTACGTGAGAAAGTTTCCCGTGGAGAAGTTCGTGTTCTTCATGTCCCGTCCCGTCACCAGATCGCAGATATCTTCACTAAAGGTCTTCCGCGGGTGGTCTTTGATGATTTCAAGGACAGTCTAAGCGTACGACAACCTCCCGTTTCGACTGCGGGGGTGTGATAGACTATGTAATAGTCTATGTAAATATTGTAAATATTCTCTTCCTTATGTATAGTAATTAGGTCCTATAATTTAGCCTAGTATCATTCTGATAGTGAGATACCTACTTTGTATATAATGACTATGATACATCAATACAAATCACGGATTGATTTCCTACATAAAGCATTGCTATTACTAGATCTCATTAAAAAAAATCTTAAAACATTAGAAATTCAAGAGTATTGTAGTACCCGTGAAATAAATAAAATCAGTGTCATTACTCAAACAAGAAGAATCTCACTGTATGATGATTTCTGTTATTTCAACTTTTCCTCATGAGGTGGCCGATCAAAGTTCAAATCGCTTCATCATATATAATAATAATAAAGGTACCGCTCAAATTGTCAAAACTATTATAATTGACAAAGTACTGCTCCTAAATAATAACACTGGCTTGTTCTACTTGAGACAATATCCAGCTTCCATTGATTTCTCCTTTTTGGTTAAAACTAAAGACATCTAAAATGGCAAAGTGTTCTATTCAGAATGAATTATAGTAGATGTCTATTCAGATAGAAAACAAATGAAGTTAATTGGAATCTACCATATATCGGAAAAATCTTTTCGTATGTTAGCAGTTAGCTAGCAGCGAGTTACTCAACTTGGGGGTATAACCTACGTGTGTTAAGAAAATAAACATTAAATCTGACTCTACTCTAAAAACTATAGTGGTGAAAATTATCCAAATTAAACATATATGGGAACTACAGCCTATATAGATACTTTATTGGAACGGATGTGAGATTTTAACACACTTTTGTTCACCCAGAGAAGGATATATGTGTTGAAGATGTTGAAGTTGAAGATACAAGCAGTGCACAAAGCAGCAGTTCTGCAAACTGCATGCATGCACAATAGAACAGTATATGACCTAGTATACTATGTGTATAAGTATACATTGTAATTAAGGAGATTGTAATTAAGGAAATTATTAATTAAGGTAAATTAGGATCCTAATAGAAGTAGGAGTTAGAAATTAGGAGTTAGAATCCTAGTAGGAATACCACATTGTAAAGGCGGCAGAATAAGGCTATAAATATAGCCTCTGTATGCATGATATACACGCACAAAAATCAATAAAAGCTGAGCTTTTGATTACTTCTTGTACTGTGTTTTCTACAATATGTAGAGTGTGGGGAGTACTAGTATAATAGTCCTTCAGATCCATATTAAGTGGTGCTTTACCTTTTTATTTAGGTCCAAAATAAATGATGTTTCACATACTATTACCCATGTACACTCAATCGATTCAGAATTCTAACACTGCGGTGCCACATAAATCCACACTAAAAGACACAAAGATTCATACGAGTCATTAGATAATCCAAACGATCATAATATATACATGCTTGTGCTCCAACCAAAAGCCTTTCTCCATTTTAATTGCTTCAAAGATATGAGTATAATATTATTGTCCGAAAAAATAAAAAGAACACAGATTCAATTATCTAAATTATTGGTCGGCAACTAGTACTTTTTGAAGTGATTAATTACAAAGATAAACACAGATGACCAGTCTCATAAATAACAACATTATATATACCCAATGTAATTCCACAAGTAGAGTCGTCTGGGGAGGGTAGAACGTACACAGACCTTATATCTATCCTTGCGGGGAAGAGAGACTGTTTTTGATAGACCCTCGGCTCAAAGAAACATAGTCAATGCAGGATTGCAAGAAAAATAAGACACCAAAATATTAAGATAGAAAACAAATGGAGCAACACATAGTAATACACACATAAGAATAATAATCTACGCATACCTAAATACTACTACAAAGCAATTAAAGGGGAAGAGGAGATGGAAAGGATAGCCCCCCACCTCTCTCACACAACTCGACAAAACTCAACTACCTACTAACCTTCTATCCTAATCCTCGATCTCCAAATCTTCCTATCTAAGATCATGTCCTCAGTCAGCTGAAGCCGTGTCATGTCCTGTCTAATCACCTCCCTCTCCCAGTTTTTCTTCGGCCTACCTCTACCTCTCCTAACTCATGCGACTGTCAATCTCTCACACCTCCTAATTGGCGCATCCTCACTCCTACTCTTCACATGCCCGAATCATCTCACAAATCACCAGTCCCATCTACTCTATTATAAATAATGATTCCTTTCATCTCAACTCTAATTTGAAATTCGAGTATTAGTTATATGCGTCCTTATATTTGTTTAGTTTTTTCATTAAACTAATTTACTACTCCTATATGTTATAAAGTCTATAAGAAGACACCTATGTTTCTTATATTCATTGCGTTTACGCAAATTTTATAGCTCAACCATACATCACATATTTTACGCGCTAAAATGATTGCATATACTGGGCAGATCTACTCCACAAGTTAGGTGTTTGACAAAATTCAATAGTTTTGGCTTAAACCCTCTACTTGGCTTTAAAAAATTCACTTAATATGTATGAATAATCTATCATGAACTCAATCGTTGTCCTGACTTAAATTCCGGAATCTATAAACTTAAAATTCTGAATTCTCAAACAACAATACAAATAGTATGAATTAGTTTGTCCATGATGTATCGGATAGAAGAGAAGGAATATATATATGGTTAGGGATTTTAGGGTTTGTGAGGGATGTCGTTATTAAGGAAGGTGAGAGGTATCTTCCTTTCTTGCACGAATATGAAATCTTGAAAAAATCGTTGGTCTTATGAAGCCTACGTTGTCTTGACTCTGCATGTGCTGAGAGGTCCCCATACTGCATAATTCATATTGCATAGTTATATCATATAATGCATGCCTTTTGAAAGGGGGCTCTCCGATATAGGTACTGTGAGCCTGTGACAGATACGACCCAAATGGAACGTCTGTCTTTGCATGTGCATGGGGGGAGTATTATATGGAACATGTTCTTTTGGCTGCTACTTGTCTCTGCATTTTCATATCAAGTTATCTGATCTTCGCAGAATGTTTCAGCACTACAAATAATTTCCAACAAAATCTAATACCTGAATGAATAGTTAATTAATTAAGAAGTTATTACATCATATTCTGTGTCTAAATAATATAATTCTCCTTATCTTTTGGAGAATATTTCTGTCTCAATTTAACTGTTGTAGAATTCCCTCGAATAATTTGGTATAAATAGGTTCATGCATGTTACTTCGTCTGACTATCTATTCCAAGAGTATTAAATTGAGGTAAAACACATTATTTTGGCATAACTTAAAAAAGACAATCCTCCTGATCATAAAGAGTGTCCACTTAGCCATTTACACACTCCTTAAGAAAATACTAACTCCTAGATAAAAATAGGTAATTTGAATAAACTGTCCCTAATTAAATTGGTATTGAGGTTTGATCACATAATACTTAATAGGGCAAATTTAGAAAAATAAGGCTAATTTTTTCTTGATTTGATAAGTGGACACTCTTTTTAATTTGGAGGGAGTAAAACATTGAGATAATTAAGTGGCCACTTTCCTAAAAAGGGGCTTTCTTTTTCTGCGTTATTCAATCAGTTTTCAATAATGTATAACATCAATATATTCTTTAGGCCCATGCATCTTTTCAGTGAAAGAAAGTTAAAATTAATTAACCATCTTTCCACTTTGGACTGTAGTTGATAGGCCACTAATAGTGGGACAAAACAAGTCATCTTGAAAGTTTTAAATATTTTCCCCTTATCGTAGTTAGTTTAGGAGTGTGCTAATAATTTCTAAATTCTGTTTCTATTACTTTATCCGTGTCATTTATGTGAACATATTTGACTGAAACATAGTTTTAAAAAAATGAAGATTTTTGAAACTTATAATCGTAAACATGTCATACATCGTGTATACGCTATGGTACTTTTAAAATTGTGATTTTAATGGTCTTAAATATGCCATAATATTTGTCGTGAACAAAAATTTCTCATTACGGGTAAATGAAAATTTTATATTAAGTTATTTCCAAATTAGAAGGGATTGATTCTTTTAGAATGGAGTAAAAAGGGGGACGACAAAGGAACACCGGAATGGGAAGAATGAAGGGGAATAGAAAATTAATTAGTTAGTGGAGTTTTATACCTATCGTGAAATTAAATTCCCTTGGAAATTTGTAGAGCGTGTATACACGTCGAACCAGAATCAATTAAACCATTGACTCATTTCAGCTGGCAGAAATTTTCTTGAATATTATAGATAGTGTATGCTTATACGTTTGGGAAGATATGTCAACTTAGATGATGTAGCCCACCTCATGTATGATGCTAAAGATTTCAATTAAGTAAGACACTGTGTGTGACATGGTTCATGAGGGAGGTTAGCCATGACTCATGAGTTTCGTAATACTGACAAGAAGAAAATGGAGCAAAAAACAATATGGTCAACTACTGTAATGCTATGTATCCCCAAAAATAGAAAGCCTCATGAATCTTGACATACAGCTGCTTACTTTTTCTTGCATAATCCTCACATATCTTATGATATCAAACTGTGTGTCTGAAGCGATATAATTAGTAGGTGGCTGGAAATAGAGCACCGCTATAATACCAAATATAGCATGCATCAAGCACTCACTTAAAATATTAATCATTTCACCAATTTTTTTGGGCACAAGTATAGCGTCCCAGGTTTAATTATTTGCGAAAAAATTGTTTAGAGAAATTAAAAATAGTATATGAAAAAATTATACGTTGTAATTTTTTTTTAAGAACTGTTTGAGTGTACCTAGCTCAAAGACTTCTCTAACCAAAAACTTACTGGTGACTTTTTTCAGGGAATTCTTCCGTCCAACCACCTCTTGTTGTTGAAATCAGGTAGTACCACGTTCGTCCATATTGTGAAGCCTAGAATCGATCTGAGAAGCTTTGCTTTATTTATTTGTGTTTATCAAGAATAATAATTTATTTATTTAAAAATAAATATTGTAGATTTAGAGTCAAATTTAATTACTAATCGCTAAAGTTAATTGTTGAACCAAGAAAAAGTAGAGTGTAAGTTAATTTTGATATTTTTCTAAGAAACCATGACTCTGGAATTTGATGTACTCAAAGGATTGGATTTGGAAAAGGGCTTCAGTTGGGTGTCTGGCCCTTTTGCCCCAAGACATACAGCGTACAAAAAGAAACTTGGGCCATTTAACCAGTTTGGTACTCTTTTTTGCGCGGACTGTTTTCATTTGGTGTGGTCTTTAATTTCTGTCCTTTAAATTGGTGTTCTTTAAGTTTTGTTCTTCGCCTAATACTCCGAGGTTATGGGTTCGAACTCCAGCTCAGTTAAAAAAAAATCGCAAGGCATAATTTGTAAAATTATCCATGCAAATTCTGCCTTAACGACAAAAGTTAAGACCACCCCCGCGAAGGACAATCCTGCAAATTGTCCCCTATACTATTAGAATAGCGTTTTGGATACTGTAGAAGCCCAAGGGCAACTTTCTTTATTCAGAGGGAAAATGGGCAAATAGCCATCTTCGATTAATATTGAACCATTGTTTTAAATCTATTCAATGCTTAGTTAAATTTAATAGAAAAATAAATTTAGATAAAAATATCCCAACTAAAATACAGGAAAACTCAAAAACAATTACTGAGATTTTAATATTAATCGGCTGAAATCCTTGGAATTTGTCTTGGGCCTGCCTTGTTTTAACTCCTGGAATTTCACTTAAAGAAGCTATCTTTTACTTTGGTTAAACACTTTTATGAAGTTAAAACTCCATATCATAGGGTTGGAAAAAGATACTATGAATGAAATAATTCGCTCACTCATAAGAGTTTTTTCACTGCTAAAAAATTACTATTTTGTTCTCTCACTAAAAAATTTTCAGTGATTATTCCCATTGAATGTCAGTGGGAGAAACCTAAATGCTACTATTTTTACACGGAAAAATTAACAAATTTCCTAGCGCTTTAATAAAAACATGTTTCTCATCATGCGTTTTTTCAATGAGCCAATTCGGTAAAAATGAGGTGAAAAAAATATATTTTATATCACAAATTTCTCGCTGAATGTCAGTGAAAAAATCTCTATATATTTCTAGTAATATTTCCTAAATGAGGTTGGGGCGATGCAGTGACATGTCATTTAATGTCCTCCTCATCAAAATTTGAATGCCATGTGAGATTAGGGTGTTAACCTTAGACAATTTGACAGAGGAAGGACATATTTGAACCATAAATATAAAACTGCAAGTGTATTTTTGAATTGATAGTTATAACAAAGAGTAAAGTTGATCCTTTGCATAGTAAAAGGGTAAATTTGACCCTTCACCCTTTCTAAAATCATGACCGAAATATGGAGCCCGTTTGGATTGGCTTATAAGTTGCTTATAAGTTGTTTTCAGTTTTTTTGAGTGTTTGGCTGGCCAGATTAAAATCATTTTGTGCTTAAAATAAGCTCAAAAAAATAATTGGGCCCATTTGACTTAGCTTATCTAAAGCAGCTTATAAGCTGAAAACAGCTTATAAGCCAAAAAAAATAAGTTAGACTACCCAACTTATTTTCCAAACAGGCTCATGATTGGTAAATGCAGTTTCTACATTTTAAAACCTCATTTAAGACAATATATATACCTTTGACGTTAAGCTGGGTGCAACATCAAATATAGTACATACAACACAACAGTACTTTTCAAATTACAACTCACATGGCTCACAAAGATTGTCAATCTAGCCAAGACCTGATTTGCTAGTACTATATCCCATTTGATATGATAAAATTAAATAAGCTAGGTTCACACTCCACACACTACAAACTTGAAAGTAAGATGAAATAATAATATTAAGGACACTTGGTCTTATTGCCATGGGTGGTCATTTCAGTGTAAACCTGGAAACCGGTTGCAACCGGAACCGGACCGGTAACCGGTTAGGGAACCGGCCGGTTCCGGTTAAAAAACCGGAATCGCTTAATCGGTTCCGGTTTACCGGTTTGAAACTCCAAACCGGAACCGGTCCGGTTTGGAGTGGTTAAAACCTTTTTTGTTTTGTTTTTTGTATTATATATATATATATATATATTATAGTATTTATTAGTATATTTTAGGTATATTTACATATGTTATACAACTTTATAATTAAAGTTTAAATATTTACTGACTAACAGGCATAGCAAGTCAGCAATACAGAATAGTGCTTTTCGTATACATATATATGTATAACTTAATATACTTATATATATGTATAACTTAATATATATACTATATATACTTATATATATGTATAACTTATATAAACTTATATATATGTACTATATACTATATATACTTATATATATGTATAACTTAATATATATATTATAAGTATATTCTTAATATATTTTAGTTATTTTTCAAGTATATAACTTTTTTTTTAATTTAAGTAGATGTATATTATAAGTATATTCTTAGTATATTTTAGGTATATTCCTAACTTAATAAAAGTAAAATTATGAACACAAGTAAATAGAAGAAAGCTCAATGAACCATATATTTTATTCATTCTTGGATAACATTTATTTGCAAGTTGTATTTTTTTTTAACTTGCAAATAATACATGAGTTGTACAAAATAGTAGAATAATAAAATCACCAATTTTGAACCATTTCGTTAATTTCCCCCACATCATATTCGGTCATGGAAATATCTTCAAAGTCTTCCATTTGATCCGGTCCATTAGCTATCAAATCTTCAATTTCTTCCTCTTCGCCTTGCTCCGCTTCTGAGTTTTGGTTGCGTCGCTCCGATCTAATCCAATCTCGAATGCACACTAGTACTTGCAATCTAAAGCCAGATAATGAATGTCTATGGTCTCCAATTTGCTGTCTTCCTTGGCTAAATGTGTTCTCCGAAGCCACGGTTGATACTTGAACCGTAAGGATATCTTGAGCCATTCTTGAAAGTACCGGATAGCTTGCCTTGTACTTCTTCCACCATGCTAAGACATCCAACTCATCCAGTTCCTTGATATCCACATTTGGCTGCATCAAATAAAAGTTATATTCATCAAAGTTTGCAGTAGAAGAAGAAGTTGGCTGTGAATGTAAAACTTTTAAACCCGACAAGCCCTTTTTGCTACTCTGAGAAGTAGTAGGGCGTGGAGCAACGGGTGTAGCACGTTCTTCCTAACTAGAATAATGAGTAAAAACTTTTCTAAACTCATCATCAATAGCAAGATCGGCTTCAGCTAAAGATGGTTGAACTCCCTCTTCAATTTCTAAAAATGTATAAATTTGACTAACCAAATTTTTAGTATAAGACACTTTTAAACAAGGATTTAAAAGGGAACCCAATATAAATAAAGTTGGGATGGGAAAAAAATATTTCTTAAATTTGATTATCATTTCAAAAATAGCCACTTGATAATCGGGTTTATATTTATACTCTTGTAAAACTCTAGCTATTTCCGCGAAGTAGGCTAAAATTTCGGTTACCGTGGGATAGAATTGTCTAGAAAAAGCAAGAGTTGCATTATAAAAAAAATTTAAGAGGTCAACACATTCTTTAACATCTTCCAAATGCGAATAATTTAACCAATCATCACTATCAGTATTATATTTGTTGTGAACTTGTTGTATGAGAATCTTATACTCATATGCTTATTGTAGCATAATGTAAGTGTAGTTCCACCTAGTCTCAATTTCTACTTTAATTTTCCTAGGTCTAAGGTTATTTTCCACACAAGCATTCTTAAAATCTCTAATTCTTCCCCTATTAGCATTACAAAAAAGAAACGCAACAACATCTCTAACTTTTTGAACAGAATCATCAAAATGCACAAGACCATCTTTAACAATTAAATTTAAAATGTGACAACTACATCTTACATGAAAAATATTTCTTAGCGGAGGGTTTAGTTCTCTTTTTATAAGACCTATCGTCTTTGTATTATTAGAAGCATTATCTAAAGCAATACAAAGTGTTTTTCTATAAATGTTAAAAAATCTCATAATAGTAGACATTGAATCGGCTAAAAATTTTCCATCGTGACGACCTTTTCCTTCGTCATATAAAAAAGTTATAATTCTTTTTTGCATAACCCAGTTGTCATCAACCCAATGACATGTAATAGCAAAAAAATCTAAATGGTTAATACTAAGACCCAAATCAGCAGTAAGACAAACATTACAATTTAAAGAATTAAATACATGGTGCAAATAAAATCTATATTTTTTAAACAAATCTATAACATCGGCTCTACAAGTACTTCTAGGAATACCCTCAAATGACATATTATAACAACGTTGAATGTAAGTAACAAACCCCAAACCTGAGGGAAAGGAAAATGGTAAACAATCATAAGCTACCATTTTAGCTATTTCTACACGCTCTTTTTTCTTGTCATACTTAAAATTTCTACCGGTTCGTGGGTCTATCGTCATTTGAATCCCCCCCACATTTGAACCCGTTTGCTCTCCCCAAATATCCATATGTTTGGTTCTCATATGACCATTTAGTGTACCCGTTCCACTATCCTTACCAGTTCCTTGCTTAAAACTAAATACTTGTCCACATAGGGTACACGTAGCTGTTTGGTTTTCCCTATTCTTAGTCATAAATTTTCAAACTTTAGCTGTTGGCTTACGAGTTCTAGGCGGTTTGTCTTGTGTATGTGATTGTGCAGGACATGTATCTCCTATGTGATTTTCGGGGGGTTGTGTTTCTGCCACGATCCAACCCCGTAGGCCGTGACTAGTGCCCGATCTGGGCACCCAGACACATCTATCAAATGCTATCTCAGATTTTATTAACCGCATTCCAGTATATAGCAGAAGCCGACAAGACTATATTTTAAATTTAGATAATTTCCAGAAAATTTTTGGCAGAGTTTCCTTTGTTTTACGGACTATCCAATATACCCTGCGCACAGAAAATACCAACAAAGGCCACACAGGGCCAACAAAGCAACATTGAAACATATGCGGACCGGCCGCCGCGGCGAATGGGATCGCCCAAACACAACTTATACACGCATTCATACAGGAAGACCCCCAACCCACAAACATGTCCACAGACCTCTAAACAGACCGACAGAATCATATGACGGGACAGGGCCCCGTCGTACCCCTGAGTGACGTACATTTATACAATAGCAGGAGACTGTACCAAAAATATAGGCTCCGGATAAGAGAGCGCCTCAGAATAGCAGAATAAGATCCTAAGCGGGCGGATCAACGAACCTGTCGTATGTACCTGCGCGGCATGAAAACGCAGCCCCCGAAGAAAGGGGGTCAGTACGAAATATGTACTGAATATGTAAAGCCTGAAGTAGAGAAACCAAAATCATAACCGGAAACAGAACGAACAGAAAGGAATGCAAAAATCCAGAATACCAAATGCATATTTCAAAACATAAGGAATGTGTACAGAAACATATGCCATATCATGTCCGGCCCCCGCCAAGGGACTTGGTAGACAGAACGTGGTCACCCTCCCGACGCTGGTGCCACAACACATAAGGATCAGAATAGGGGATAACCCCATAACATAGCATGTCATGTCAAATGGTCATATCGGATCATATCATATCATATCAAAATAGTGTACATGGCACAGCATACTCCACAACCCATGTACACGTATACCTGCCCCCTCACCATCGAGGCACGGCGAACAATGCAGAGGAATACGCTTGACAACATATCCTGGCCCGGGCTCAGTGAAGGAAACATTGAGACATCCACGAGTGGAGTAGTGAGAAACTAATGCAACATGAGACATAATACATTTTACAAGGACTCGATGGAGTATTCCGAACAACAACCGTATTAATGAAACCGCACGATAGTCACGGTGCGTATATTTCGGATAACAAAAATAGATTATGTGATAATAGTCTTCTTGGGATCATTTCCATATTCCAAAATAATTTATAAGACTCAATAGAATAACTTAAACAAGTGTCATTTAGTAGTCAGAAGAGTAGTTAAGACGTTTCCTTTAAAACTTCTCAAAATAGGTTAAAATGCAATAAGAGTGAAATCGAGCATAGTGGGCCCACCTCGGGTCAACTAAAGTGATAGGCTCAATTTACGTACATTAAGTCTATAGAGTCATCCCTGGAGATCTTCGAACAATCTCCTAACTTTCCAAGCAATTTGTGTAAACTTACCAAATTCTTTCAACAAAACGTACTTATAGGATTCAATTCTATTGAATGAAAAATGGACATTTTCAGATTTAGTTTGCTATAAACAAAATATCCCCCGAGGTTCAATTTCCAACCTAGTACATCTAGGACATGCCAAGAGAAAGAAAAGGATAGCTTTACATACCTGTCGACGACTATCCGTGAATCCCTTTTGCCTCGTTGCTCTTTTCGCCTATTTATATAAAAGTGACGTTATCGTTAGTAACTATATTTTCTAGTTCGCCACTCTATAGTTCATTCTTCTATAGGACCTACATTCCAGTCTATATATATGTTCTCACTTAAGTATTCTATTATCTAGCATTTTGGCGAAAATTCGGCAGCACTTCCCCTTATAGGTTCACCTATCCAAATTTCCAATTGTGTTCCTGTAGACACAGAAATACCAGCAACAATACATGGGCACACTTATACTTTCAATTCCTTCAATCCAATAAAAAAAGCGACAATATGATCGTATCAACACAATTCCAACTTTAACTCTCCAATCTTTTCGCCATATAGTTCGGGACAACAACAATTATAATTCTACTTAAAATTAACTATCATGCTTGATAAAAAATAACTCCTGCTCATGGCCCAAAACAGCAACATAACATTACCATTTACAATTTCTTGTGATCAACACTTATCTATCAAGTTTACAAAAATCGCAATAACTTGCAATTGTCCAACTCCAACCAAACAACAATAACACGTTTAGCAACATTATCTATATAACCGCAAGAGACTATATTAATAGCATACTAACTCCTACAACAACCCATAACGACTTCAACTCCACTTTTTAACCATCGATGTCTTCATTCTTATTTTAGAACCCATGACAACAACAATCAACATTCAAACTAAATTAGCCCATCCATTTACATAAAACAGTCCACGGTTGGACTGTTTTTCCCACTTCCACATATATCATTTCTTTTACATCTTAACTCACATATTTAAAATGCAAACAATACACCACAATGTTCATAACAATCAACAACTAAAGTATCACATAAAACAGTCCATTAACTCCTTAAATCAACTCCTACACGACTTCAACACAACCACATACAAAATTCCATAATTTTCATTCCTTTCAAACACACTACATCATTCAAACCATCCTTAATACATGTACAAGAAATTCAAACATTACTTCACATAAGCCCTTCACACGGCTAACTTTAAATTTCAACAACATTCAATACCAACATGCACCATTTTATACATATTCACAATGCATCTAACTCATTCTAAATGTAAAAGAAATAACCAATTCTTACCTTGGATACTTGACCCCAATTTGTGTCTTAAATCTTTATACTTGTTCTTGCTTTTCCACCTCTATCTCCTTGTCTTCTCCTTAGAATTTTATTAAGCTACAAACTGTTTTTTTTTTTTTAAACCTCAATCTGGCCGTGAGAAGTCATGCATATGTTTTCTTGTTCTTGAAAGTTGATATCCAACAAATGCATTGGAAAATGTCATTTGCACTATGCCTTATTCTATGTATATGGTTTCCCACCATGTTACACGTACACCCCCACTTGATGATTCAACATTCCACCTTGTTTTGTTAATTTTCATATTTGATTCCTTTTTATTTTATTCGGGTGGGGCCCACATGTCCCCTTAAGCTTAATTAATTAATGAAGTGATTTAAATTTTAATCCCACTTAATAATCTAATCATAGTTAATTTACCCCTAATCTCCAATAATATCTTTATACCAATAAAATTTATACACAATTTATGTTTTAATTAAAATTGAAAATTAACGATTTCTATTTCGTATCCGAAAATAATTCCGCCTTTAACTTGAGTCGATTTGCTTGCGGATAATTCGTCGTATAAATGTACGGGGTATAACAGTTTCATCATCATCATTTAAGTCTTCATTAAAAGTGTCGGTAAAATGTTGTTGCATCGCCTCATGACCTATTTCCATATCGCTTTGAATCTCTTAGCCGTATCTGACCTCTTTTTATGTTTTTATTGAGTCGAGGGTCTCTCGGAAACAGCCATCCTACCTTGGTAGGAGTAAGGTCTGCGTACACTCTACCCTCCCCAGACCCCACGTTGTGGGATTTCACTGGGTTGTTGTTGTTGTTGTTGTTGTATCGCCTCATGACCTAAAAGTGGATTATTTCCACCAACATCAATACCTAAATTAGGTGTTTCTTCCACAAATGTTTCCTCATTAAGCGCACCCCTAACAATACGACTACTACTACCGGCACCACGTCTTAATCTCTTTGACATTATTAAATATAATTAATTTAATTCACAAGAAAATAAATTACAACAAATTAAATTGCTAGAATTAAATTGCGTAAATTAAATTGCGAAAAATAAAGATAGAGTTGGAACGAAGGTACCAAATTGCCGGATTAATTTCCAACAAAGTGAAGGCGGCTAGAATTGCAAATCCACCAAAGCTACTTCGGATTGTTGCAAAATCACCAACTCCACCAACAATATTATAATTGCAAAATTAATAATTGAAAGTTGAAACTATAATAAGACTTTGTGGCTAATTATTGCAAAGTAACTATAATTGAGAGATTGAGAAAGATAAAGAAGAGTGAATTGGTGTAAATTAAAATGAAAATGAAGAAGGGTTTATATAGGGGTGGGGGATGGGTTAAAGTGTTAAAAAAAAAAATTGGGGGCCAAAAATTAACAAAATGACCGTTTGGCAACGGTCATTTTTGCAAATGGACCGTTGCCAACGGTCCATTAATAACGCACAGGCGGGCGGCCCAACGACTCATTTTTTTTTAAAAAATTTTCACCGATTTAACCGGTCCGGTTCCGGTTTTACCGGTTTAACCGGTTCCGGTTTCAAATATATTGGAACCGGACCGGTAAAATTTTAAATGGTTAACCGGAACCGGTTAACCGGTCCTACCGGTTCCGGTTCTGGTTTAACCGGCCCGGTTACCGGTTTTAACCGGTTAACAGGTTTATTTCAGTGTAACATTTGCCACACTTTTCTCTGTTGCCAAAAGTCCCTGGTGGCACACATTTGCACCTTACACAACATGTCCCACATGCCCTAAAACTAGGGCTGGCCAGTGGGACGGGATGGGACGGGACGGGACGGGATTAAGGGGACGGGGATTTGGGGGGATGGTGGAGTGGGTCGGGATCGAGATTAGGGGGACGGAGGGGGGCGGGATTAGGGGGATGGGAAGTGGTCCCATCCCGTCCCACATACCACTATCGGGGGGGACGGGATTTGGGGGGACGGGATGGGACGGGAAGGGGGATTTGGGGGGATTTTTTTCAACTTTTTCTTGGACATTTAATTTTTTTTTTCGAACACTTAAATAATTGAACAAGACAGTGCAAAAACATCCCAAAGGCTAATAGCCTTTTTCTATTATTTATCAGAAATATGTTTTTTTTTTCTAATACAATTTCAAAATTGCAACTTTGTTTTGTAGTTCAAAAGTTGCAAATCACAAAGTAGAATTGGCATTAAAAGAAATTACATATGCAACCACACTTTTTCTAATTTTCTGACAATCTCTTGAGGATCTTCAGTCGGAATTGGGATTTGTTGGTTAAAGTCTTCAACGTCACTTCCTGCTCCCTCGGATAAGATTGCGTTGTAATTGTAGTCATCTTCTTCGTTGATCTCTGGTTGACCGCACCTTCTACGCTCCGCTCTAATCCAATCTCTAAATAAAACTGCAATCTCCAAACTATCTCCCGCCAATGAGTGTCTATGCTCTCCTATTTGAAATCTTCCAGCACTAAAAGTGCTTTCAGAAGCTGTAGATGACGCTTGAATATTCAACACATCTCGGGCCATCTTTGATAGAGTCGAAAATGTCTTTTGATTCTCCCTCCAGTATTTCAGCAAGTCTTCACGTCCATTTTCATCAGTAATTGATTCGAACGGCACAACACCCTGCAAAACATAAACATCAAACTCGCTAATTTGTGAAGCACTTGAACTGCTATACATTCTATTTCGAAGGCCTTGAATACTTGAAGTAGAAATAACATGTTTTTCATAAGGTTGAACTTCAGAAGAAGAAGGTACAGAAGCAGGTTGATTATTTGCACTTTCCTCTTGGTAATACATATACATAGCTTTGCATTGTGGTTGTATGCCAGCGATAACATATTCCTTAGTTGGTAATTCTGTTTCAGGTATTTCTAGGCATTCATAAATTGTTTCAACAAGGGCACTACAACCATCTACTTTAATAGTAGGATTTAATACAGCATCAATAAAATAAATAGTGGGAATAGGAAAAAAATATTTTTAAAATTTTTCAATCATTTTTGTAACAACTTGGATGTAAATTGGTTTTTTCTTATATTCATTAAATAACAAAGATATTAGAGCTATATAAAATAACATAGAGGAAATCGTTGGATAATAAACACCAGAAAATTCCTTAGTAGCTAGAAAAAATTTCTCTAAGAATACAATAAGTTCCCAAATTTGTTCCCAATCATCATCTACAAGCATATCAGAAGGATTTTGATTATGGGCGTTAAATACTAAAGTTAAAGGCCTTCTATACTCGTGAGCAACAACTAATTGTTCATACAAAGAATTCCACCTAGTTGCAACTTCTTCTGGAATTCTCCTAAAAGGTAATTCACAATCCACACATGTTTTTTTAAACTCTTTACGTCTTTGTATTTTATTACCTTTAAAAACAAAGTTGATAGCAAATTGTACTTTATCAAGAATACAACTAAAAAGTTTTAAGCCATCTTTTACAACTAAGTTATAAATATGACATGCACATCTAACATGAAAAATATGGGGAAAAGATGGAGTCCATCGAGTTTTTAAAGTGTCTATAGCTTTAGAATTACTAGAAGCATTATCTAATGAAATAGTCATAATTTTATCATTAATTGCATAATATTCACTAACTTCATGAATATTTCTTGAAATAAAATTTCCAGTGTGCCTTTCATCAATATATCTATATGCTATAACACGTTTTTGCATAAACCAATTTTGATCAATCCAATGACATGTAACGGTTAAATAATCGTTACCATTAGTACTACGACCTATGTCAGAGGTGATAGCCACTTTACCCTCTAAATGATACAATGCATAACGTAAATATTGTTGATATTCATGCGCAAATTTAAAAACATCTCTTCTAACAGTTGATCTAGGAAAACCATTAAAAGCAGGGTTATATGTTTCTCGAATATAATGAATAAAACCAAGAGAGGAAGGAAACGAAAAAGGCAAACCCTCCACAGCAACTAATTTTGCTAAATTTTCCCGATCTTTGTGTTTATCATATTTCGGACCTATAATTCCCCCTGTCATTGGGTTAATTCGACCCTGTACTTGGTTATGAACACTATGTGAACTCTGTCCCGACTCAGAAGGCACACCCGAAATTTTAGCCATGTATTGGTTATACCTGTCTTTATGTTCTCTTTCCACGTGTCTCATTAAACCCCCTGTCCCACCTTGACCTTTTCCACTTTTAAACTTATAAGGTTCGCCGCAAATTTTACAAATAGCTACCTGATTAGGAATGTCCCTTTCAAAAAAATCCCATGCAGGTGATTTTAATTTTCGTTGTGTTGGGCCTCTTCTCATACTAGGGGGAATAGGAGGGGTTCCAGTTCCAACTTGAGACTGTGTCTGAGCCTGAGGTGGAGCTGTACTAGTGGGTGTGTCATCTAGATTATCTTCTAATTCATTTTCTAAATCATCATCAAGTTCAGTAGTTGGAAAAGCTGCAGATAAAACCTCGTGGTTTAATGATTTCACATTTGCATTAACATTAATATTATAAAGATCAGTTTCATCTACGTGAGTGAAATCATCATAATTAGGAATAGGATTACTAGAACATATACCCTTACCCCTACTACCCCTACCAGTAAAACGCCCACCTCGTTCCATTATAATTATGTAAATAAAGGGTTCAACTTGAGAAAATTAAGTACGTAAACAAAATTAAAAGATGAAACGAGTGTACCAAACGCCGACGTATCGTCGAGGTGTAATTGAAGTTGAAAATTGAAACGTTACTCGATGATCCTCAATCTAGTTGCTAACTTCACTCCCAATTTTCGATATTTGAAAGCAATGAACAAATAAAAAAATAATATTTAGTTTGCAATTTAGAATTATAGAGAGAGAGAGAGAGAGAGAGAGAGATTGGAGAGATGGTAGGAAATTTTGTGAAAAAAAATGAGAAGAGAAGGTATTTATAGTTGGAAATTGGGTTAAAATGTAAATATACTAACTTAGGGGTTAAAATTAAATATTAAGGGGGTAGGGGGATTTTGGGGAGTGTTTGGGGGGCCAAGGTGACGGATTATAGCCGTTGCCAACGGCTATAATTGCAAATGGCTGTTTGTGCAACGACTATTTTGTAACAGAATTAAAAAAAAAAAAAAAACTTGTGTTAACTACTTTATTATTGTATGTAGTTTGCTTAGCAAAAGGCATTGTAGCCCAGTTGGTTAAAGTGCGGGTGGGGGGTTTAAGGTCATGTGTTCGAACCTCCCTCACCCCATAATTAATTTTACCCTTTAAAAATGTAATGGGCCGGGGCGGGATGGGCCGGGGTCGGGGCGGGTCGATACTGGAGCGGGCCTAGCGGGGTCGGGTCACACGGGACAAGCTCTAGGCCCATCTCGAGTTTGAGCCCGCCAAGCTCCAATCCCCATCCCCTCTTTCCCCAACGAAACGGGGTGGGCCGGGTCGGGATTCGGGATGGGCCGGGGCGGGATCGGGCGGGAGTAGCAACATTTCCTAAGTAGACAATAGGCTGATGTGGTTCCTTTTTTTTTTCTTTTTTTTTTCCTTAATGTGTACTTGTGTGCTATACAGCCATTACAAACTCATCAATTCACATGCTAGAAATCTTTTATTTTCTTTTTACTAAAACCCTTTTAATGATTCATAATATCACTTTCAGTGGCACCAAAAGCAGAGAAAAAGCCAGCAGAGAAGAAACTAGCCGCAACAGATCGAGGAGAAAGAAGCTGACAAGAAGAAGAAGAGGGTTAAGAAGAGCGTTGAGACTTACATTGATGAGCAGTTTGATCAGTGATATATTTGAGAAGCTTGCTCAGGAGTCTTCAAGATTGGCTAGGTAGAATAACAAGCCTATTACTTTTAAGGGAAATTCAGACTGCTGTTAGGCTTGTGTTGCCTGGTGTGTTGGCTACACATGCTGTTTCTGAAGGCAGTAAGGCTGTTTCTCAGTTTACTAGTTCTTAGATGGGTGTTGGGGTGGGGTTGGTATTTTTGGGAATGTAAAGGTAGTGCTTTTGTTGGGTTGGAAAAAATGTAAGATTTGCAGCTGGTTCTTGTGCGATAAAAGAATGGATATGAATATGAAAGAATGTGTTTTTGTGAAGAAAAAAAAGTAGCTTCCTTTTATCAAAATGTAATAATATTCATCTTCTTTTGTAAGTTGAGCATGTGTAAACCAACACTGCTGGCACTATGTTTCATCTAATGTCCAAGCTGTCGATAACTGATATTTTGTTCCTTTTTTAGAATCGCGACTTTTGTAGAAAAAAAAAAGTTGAACCAAACTAACACACAAAAAAATAAAAAAAAAATAAAGAACATATATAGGTTTCATGCACTAAAATTAGTGCGTGAAAGGACCAAACTGCAAAAATACAAGTTTGGCCTTTCACGCACGAAATTCGTGCATGAAGGAAGCCTTTTTTTTTTTAACCTATCAAAATCACGTTTTTTCCATACTTTGGGCAAAGATTAGTCATGTTTCAAAACCTTGAAATATCAATATTTTATATAGAACTTAATATCTTTTTTTTGCGTACAATAATGTCGGCTCATTACATCAAGTCCACCTAAACGTTTGGATCGTCGTTTTAGGGGTTCTAAAGTGCCCCGGAGTAAGTTTTGTTAGTTTTGAAACTTGTCATATTTATACGGTTTTGATTTAAGTGTTTTATTATATTTGAATGTACAAATATAAATATTTTATTTAATAATATTTCATCCAATACGAGAGGTTTATACTAATTCGAAAATAATTCATTCCATTAAATTACAATACAAATTCAAAGCGATACAATAATAAATTACAATAACAATACAATCTTCAAGTTCTATAGGCTTTATTACTTCGAGACGTGCTTGTACCACCACGGCTTTGTTGCCCACACGAACGCTTGTCATGGCCATATTGCTTACATGTAGAGCATTTGCGAGAGTAAGTTCTTTCACTAACATCCATTTGATTGGGTCTACGACTCCGTAAGTTAATGCCCAATTTCCTGATGTAATCCTTGTTAGCAACCATCGAAAACGGTTCGTTTGGCCAATAAGCTTCATTACCAAGTGGGTGGAGTTGGCCGGAATATGCTCTAAGGTAACTGTGGACCTTGTATTCCCCCGTCACATAACTTGTTACCGTTTTTCTCATTCTCTCGAAGCACTTGACAGCATGAGAACACGGCATGTGGTACGTTTGCCACTTACCACAAGTGCATGTTCTTGTTTCCTCATAAACGGTATACACGTTTCCACCCTTACCGTTGTAATAACCCGTCCTAACTTCATACACATGTTGAATTGGGTCATACTCGGTCATCTGGTGATGCTTACATTTTTTTCTATAATGCTCCATATTTTTGAAGGGCTTTGGCATCCATGTCCCGCCTTGTCCTAACCACAAATCGCTCCACAACCTGCTTGAAAGTCATTCTCACCATTGCGGTGACAGGTAGTCCCCGAGCAGATTTCAGCAAGCCATTGAAAGACTCTGAGCTGTTTGTTGTGAGCATGCCCCATTTTTTGCCTCCATCAACATGAGGCGTCCATTTTTCAACTTCGAGCTTTATCAACCAAACGTATGCAGGTTCACTCACTGCCCTAATCAGATCCATTTTTGCAGCCCATTTTCGTTGTTGTTGCTCCATCGCAGCCCTCCACATCAATTTGTTTAGAGTGCCATTATGAAACTTTGATTACAAATTTTCCTTCAAGTGCCTTAGGCCATAGCGATGGTAAACAAAGGGAGGCTGCCACCCCGATAAATTATCCATATTGTGCAATATGCCTTTATGACCATCAGACAACACGCATATGCCAGTACGATCCTTAATAACGTGAGTTTTCAAATGGATCAAAAATATCCCCCATGTGTTGTTGCTCTCGTTAACGGCAATTGCGAAAGCAAGAGGGAATATTGACCCATTGGCATCCATTCCTATTGCAATTAGGAGCTTGATATCCTAGGCACCATATACATGCGTAACATCTATGGATATCACTGGTCGGCAGTGAGCAAAACCATTAATGCATGATTTGAATGTCCAAAAAATACGAAGTTGAAGATTTTACCCTCTATAAGTCGCCACTCTACAACAGTACCATGATTAAAATGTTGTAGAGCCGCCATATACCTTGGCATCGATTGAAAAAAGGTATGCCAATTTCCAAAGACCATCTCAAAAGCGCGTCTACGCCTGAGAAATCCCATTCTGTTGCTTATAGTTTTACCATATACGGTTTGAACGTTTCGAATACAATCTTTGATGAGGAACCTGCACAAGTTTAAACAAACAACATTTAGTAAGGATCTTTCAATTGATATAAGACATATAATGTACTAGGTAGGATAAGTTACCTTGGCGTTTCGGCAACGTCTTTAAGTAACACTTAAGAAATCATGTTTGTATCTAAATTATAATGATCTGCTCGATTTTCTTCCATATCACCTGAAGGAGCGAGCAAAATGTAGGGACCTCTACCCTCGTGCCCATAGAACATCGGCAGAATCCTCGATACATGTAGCCCAGCACAGCAGCGCCCTAACTATAACATCCTTCTCGGCGAGATCGTCGATATACCGAAGATACCTCAAGCTCACATACGAACCAGAAGTGTTCGGGAACAGGATGGCCCCGAATATAATGAGTAGGTATAGACGTGCACGTCAGTCAACATCAACCTGAGGCGTGTCCTCTCCAATCGGATGTTGTATGTCTGTGAGGCGCAAGTGAGCATAAAGGGCTGACAACAAAAGCCGACTCTGGCTGGAAATATGACCATCCAGAGCCGCGAAACCGGTGAGCCTAGTCAACTCATCCCGGTAAGGCGGCAGCACAGGAGGCTCCTCAACATACAATGGGCGTCCATCAACCTGTAGCCCATAAATGACCTCCACACCCTGAAGGGTAATTGTAACACCCCGCATCTTGGAACTGAGTTTATGCTCATATCATTAGACTTCTAGTGGAAACGCTGAAGGTTTGAGCGCTTGCGAAAATGGTTGATAGGCCTATTTCGGGCAGCGATAACTCCTTGATCCGTTGCGAATATGGAAGAACTTCCTTGATGAAAGTTGTAGACCTATTAAATAGCTTTCCAACGGTATATTATGGGGATTAAACGGACATCTGTGCAAAGAGTTATGCCCATTTTACTGAAGCCTGTTCGCTGGAAAATTCGTCTGCGTTACGGTGACGTTACGGACCGTAACTCGTGTTACGGGCCGTAACAGTGAGCCGTAACACAGAGAAAATTTCCAGAACCTCACTGGAACTTTCCTCCAAGATACGGTACCAAGATACGGTCCGTCCTTCGTGTTACGGGCTGTACTTCGTGTTACGGACCGTAACAGTGGACCGTAACACAGGGAAAATTTCCAGAACCTTACTGAAAATTTTCACCAAGGTACGATACCAAGTTACGGTCCGTCCTTTGTATTACGGGACCGTAACATGGGACGTATCTTGGTCCGCAATTACGTTTCGGGTCACCTGACTTCGGGAGGCCATAACCCTATCATAACTTGGGAATTTGGGAAAACTCAAAGAACGAAAGTTGTAGATAATTGAAATACCTTTCCAACCATAGGTTGTGGGTTCACAGGTGACATCGGAATAGGGATATATGGAGGTTTTAAGACAGAAAGGTCCCAACCCGTTTTCAAGTTGGGTCAAACCCATTTCCCCTTGGTATATAAGGGAAATGTTAACCCTAGCAGCCCATTTTTCTCAGATTTTCAGATTTTTAGAGAGATAAAGTGAGAGGGAGGAGAGTTAGAGAGAGAAAGTAGATAATCAACCAAGTTTAAGGCCCCGAATCCCAAAGCTCGTGAAGGATAAAGTGTAGTACAAGTTGTTGCCGTCATTCTAAGCTAAAGATCGAACTTGGGGGTGTTGATTTCGTGGTGACTACTCATAAAAGGTAATGTTTCTACTCCCAAATCATTTATAGTTATGAATTGATGAATTCTTGAGAGAATAATAATTGAGTTTGATAAAGAGAATTATATGAATTATGCTAGAGTTGTTGGATTGTTGACTTGGGATTGTTGTATTCATATGGGTGATGAAGAATGATGTTAATTACATCTAATTGAGATTGTAGAATTATCTAGAAGTAATAGAATGAGGATTGGGTGAAGAAAGCACTATTAATGAGGGTTATAGAGCTTCATGCCCACTAAGTGTTTGATAAAATGCTTAGAAGGACATTGTGATACGCTCAAAAGCGGGAGGTTAAGGTATGTAGAACTTCCATCCACATGTGGGAATCTCTACGTTCTTCCTCATGATCCGTTTCGTAAAATCTATGAAGTTCAAATCCTAGGGCATTAAATCCAACATATTGGTAGCCCGTAATTATGTATGTATGTACATGAATTTCGTATCTATGTTCGTTATTGTATTCAAAATCTTCCATTATTGATATTAGGAATCCTAGCTAAATCCATGAATCATGAATTCTTCCTCATGTGTTCTCATTATGTTCATATGAAACTGCATGAGTTTATTTTGCAAGTTATAAACATGTTTTCAAGTCAACTACAAATATATGATTATGAACTATTGTATTACTCATAAATCAAGAACATGTTTACAAGCTATTTCATGAAACCATGTTTACAAGTTATTTCGTGAAATCATGATTTCAAGACAAGTACAAGTAAATTCACGAAAGTCATGGGCTTCTTAGCCAACTATATTATGTTCATGTTTTTGGGAGTTGCACGAATTACCGAGAAGGCTCAGATAGCCTGAAACTATGTAGCCACCATAGGACAAGGATCGCTCCACCTAGTTAGGACGATACCTTAATTTCACACTGAATGGATCCGTCAGGTACGTTACTACCTTATACCCTGGCAAGGTATAGGGGCTCTGCTGGTCCGGCGAGGTACAAGACTCCACGTATCCACGTGGTGATATTATGTGTCGGTTTAGGAAATGCTCTCCCTACTTATCAGGTTTTACTCATGTATATATATATATATATATATATATATATATGTACTCATGCTCATGCTCATGTTCATGTCCAAGTCTTCAGTTTCAGTTCTTATCATGTTATTCCATGTTCCATGTTGTTTCTTTCGGTTGCTTTACATACTAGTACATTCAATGTGCTGACGTCCCCTTTTATTTCCCGGGGGCCTGTATTTCACGATGCAGGTACGGATTTACAGGACGAGGCTTCTGATCATTAGGATTTGTACGTACCAGCGTATTGGTGAGCCCCATCTCATTCGGGGTTTAGACATTGTATTTCTATATTTAATGTTGCATTTAAAGGTATGTTGGGGGCCTTGTCCCAGTAAGTATGTTTTCCAGTCAGACTCATGATAGAGGTTTCATAGACTAGACAAGTCAGTTATGTCATGTCAAACATTTGGAGTCGTATAGCCATTTTGGCTCACTCATGTTTAAACAAGTATTTTATTAAGTATTATGACTTATCATGTTTTATAAAGGCTCATCATGCATTCACGTTATATTTCCGCTCATGTATGCCTCATGATAGTTCAGCAAGCCATGTGGTTCGCTCGGTCACATGCAGTCAGGCACCGAGTGTCGTGTTACGTCCAGGCCATGGTTCGGGGCGTGACAAAGCTTGGTATCAAAGCCTAGGTTCAAGGATCTTTAGGGAGTCTATGAAACAGTGTCCAGTGGGATCTCTTTTATATATGTGAGGGCCCCACACATATAAACAGTTGACCACCAAGGCATTCAGGATTGTCTCATTTCTTTCATATTCTAGATCGTGCAGTTAGAGCAGTATTTTTAGGATGGCTCCCTAATTCGTGCATGTACGTGTTTTCAGAAAATGCCTTACAAAAGAACTTACAAGAAGAAAAACACAGCCAAAGGGCTGCCGCTGAAGTAGCTCACGAAGATACTATTCCGACTCAGGCAACAGCTCCAACCGCCCCTACCGTTACACCTCCTAGTGCTTCAGACAGGGATGTTAGGAGTGATATCAACATGCTCACCCAGCTGGTAGCAGCTCAGGCCCAACGTCAGGAATCTGGGTCAAGTTCAGGAGGTAATGGAGAGTCTCCTAAAACAAAGGATTTTCTCATAATGAATCCCCCAGTATTCACGGGGACGAAGAAAGATGAAGACCCTCAGGACTACATTGATGCTCTCCAAAAGATCTTCAGGATTATGACAGTTACCGAAACCGAAGTAGCTACTTTTGGAGCTCATCAGCTACAGAGCATTGCTAACACGTGGTATGAATCTTGGGAATTGTCCCGAGGTGAGAATGCACCTGATGCTACATGGGATGAATTTGCTAGTGCATTCCTAGACCACTTTATGCCATTAGAGCTCATGGAGGCTAAGGCTGAACAATTCCTGAAGCTCAAACAAAATGGCAGGCCAGTTCAAGAATACTATTTGGAGTTCGTGAGTCTGGCGAAGCATGCCCCACACGTGTTACCGGATATGAGGGTAAGAGTGAAATGGTCTTGATTCCCATTTGTATGATGGAGCCAATATTGTTGCACAGAATGGGACAATGACTATTTCCAAGATGGTTGCTTTTGTACAGGGCAATGAGACAAGGCTAAAGGAGGAAGAAACCTTACAAAAAGAGAAAGACAAGGAGTTCAACAAGATGGTCAAGTCTACCGGACAGTTCAGCGGGAACCGAAACAGAAAATTCTTTAAGAACAGGTCAGCAGTACCTACTTCGTCCACAGCAAGTGCCCCACTCCCCAAGTTCCGTAATGATAAGAAGCATAATGTTAGGCCATCAAGTTCGTACTCTCAGGCTAGTGGGGGTCAGTCGACTTATACTTATCCGATGTGCGGCAAGTGTAATAAGAGACACTTAGGTAATTGTCGTGTGGGTACAGATGCCTGTTTTAGATGTGGTCAGAAGGGCCATTTTCAGAAAGACTGTCCATCAGCCAGACAGGGTACTGGAGGTAATGTGATGCAATCCATAAATTCAGCAGTCCCTCGTAATAATCAGGCCCAGCAGGGGAACAAAGAAGCTAGGTCTGGAAACACAAGCGGGGGGCGAAACCATTTGTATGCATTGGAAGGCCGTCAGGATACAGAAGCTCGAGCAGATGTTGTTACAGGTACTTGATGTGCCGTGAATTTTAGCACATTTTATGCCTTTGTAACTAGACATGTTGCTTGATTTTAAGTGTTTTTACATTGTTTCTTATGTTATTTTTGTGTTTTATAGGGTTGATTAACTAAGGATCGGAAATGAGAAGTAATGCTGAAAAACGGACAAATTGGAGCTAAGTGACGGTCCGTAACTCATGTTACGGACCGTAATAGGATCCGTAACTCATGTTACGGACCGTAACAGGATCCGTAACTCATGTTACGGTTCGTACCTTTGAACCGTAACAGGGCCTAAATTTCCAGAAAGTTTTCATTGAAACCATCAGTGTTATGGTGGAGTGTTACGGTCCGTAACTCATGTTACGGTCCGTAACATGTCACCGTAACATGAGCTAAATTTCCAGAGAGTTTCAATAAAACCTTCAGTGTTACGGTCCGTAACTCATGTTATGGTCCGTAACACTTCACCGTAACATCAGCCAAAATTCTAGAGAGTTGCCAAGTAATTGTCACCACTTACGCTTCAGAAGGACGGACCGTAACACAGGGTACTGTCCGTCACATGGTGGCCGTAACGTCAAAGATGACAAATGACGAATTGAAGGACGGACCGTAACACAGGTTACGGTCCGTAACGATGCGGCGTAAGGGCATTTTTGTCCAGAAACTTGGCGCGATTTTTGGCTCTATAAATACTTAATGTAGGGTTTTAAATCATTATTCAGATTTTATTTTAGAGGCACAAACCCTAGGTTTTTGATCTTGAAGTGGTTGGAGCATTTAAGGCAACAACTTCATTCTCATTCCATCTTGTATTAGTATTGTAAGTGTATTATGTTAATCTTTAAGCTTTTTCTGTCAAGAAACATTATGAGTAGCTCATTTCAATTCTAAGGTTGTGAATCCCATGATGGGTATTATGTGAATGGGTTTCTATCATTGATATATGCATAATGGTTGTTGTTATTTATTCTATCTTTGAGTTGTAATGTTGGATAATGATTGCAAGCATTAGCCGAAGCCATTATATTGACTTTTCTTGGGAAAGAGAGTCAATATTGGTAAGATTGAATAACAATGACTCGAGGCGTTAACCCTCGTTTAATAGACTAACTTAGGAATACGAATAAGTCTAAATTGGCATTATTGGTCGCTCTTCGATTGTAACTCTTTTATATTCGGAAGAATCATAAAGAGGAAATACTGCTTAACTGTTGGGAAACATTAAGAAGTCTTTAAGAGACCAAGTGCATATTCATAGAACAACCATTAGAAGTATATCACTTAGAAACCAGAAGCATAATATCTAATCAAATTGGGGAACACAACCTTAGTCTCTCTCTCACATTAATTACATTTTAAGTCAAAGTATTCAATTACATTATTCAACAATCAATTCAAACTATCCGGAATAGGATTAAAGCATTTAAAGACTGGTATCGCATACGATTAGTACTCTTTTCTCTCCATATTCCCTGTGGGATTCGACCCCAACCTTGTTGGGTTACTATATTTGACAACGTCCGCTTTACGCCATTAATAGGTGTAATTTGAGCGTATCAAATTTTGGCGCCGTTGCCGGGGAATACGGTTTAGAAATTACAAATTGTTGTGTACTATTCTTTAAAACCTTTTCTATTCCATCACACCTCGTTTGCTGTTTAGTGAACCAGGTGATCATGGCAGGAAGAGCCCATCGCAATCAAGGAAACCAAGGGGGAATCCAAGTGAACCATCCTGCACCAGAAGAAGAGGAGGATGAGAATGTATTTGCGGAATTCATCGACGAAGCTGATTATGCTTCAGCCGTAGTTCCGCCTAGAACAGGAAATGCAAATTTCAAAATTGATAGTTCTATCTATCAGCTATTGAAACTTGAAGGCTATTTCCGAAATTTTTCGGAGGACTGTCCACTTCGACACCTGAAGAATTTCGTGCATGTATGTTCTCAACAATCTCAAGGTGTTGTTCCTGTTGATGCACTGCGACTACGGGTTTTCAAATATTCCTTGGCTGGCCAAGCGAGGGAATGGTATGAAAAGCTACCCAGCAATACTATTCACACCTGGAACGAGTTGGCCAATATATTTTTAAAAAAATGGTTCTCACCAAGCAAAAAGGCTGAGCTTCGGGACAAGATCTTTGGGTTCAAACAACTTCCGGGGGAACAGTTGTATGCAGCATGGGAGCGTTTCAAATATTATCTGGCTCAATCTCCGACTCATGGATTTCCGGATGCAATCCTCACCGAGAAGTTCTACAAGGGGCTAGATACCATGAATCAAATAGCTGCCAATACTGCAGCTGGGGGATGCTTCATGGACAAATCCTTTGTAAACATCACCAGGTTGCTTGACAAGATTACTACCCACAATCAAGCATGGCATTCGAGTGATAGCGAAGTTCTATCATATGGTAGTCCCTCTGCTGCCGCGGTGGCCAAAGAAAATCATGAGCGAGATCATGCATTCGCTCAATTGCAAACCACCGTGGATTTATTATCGAAAAGGCTTATGGAGAAAGAAGCCAAAGGGGTGAATGTTGTCGACGAGATGCCACCTCATGCGCCCGGAATGTACCAAGTCGCTGACGAAACTTACATAGAAGGGTAGCCACAATATGAGGATGCTAATTATGTCAATAACTCGCAAGGGGGTTATCAACGGCAAAACTATCAAGGTCCCGGTAATCACCCATGGCAAAAACCTCAACAACAATTCCAAGGGAATAATTATGGAAGAAATGAACAGGGCAATCCTAATCAAGGGAATTACAACAACTATAATTATGGCAACAAGAGCTCCAACCCCTACATTCCACCTAGGGGGCAAGCATCCAATTCCCAACAATGGAGAGATAATTCAGCTAGCAACTCTGCTGGCAACACATCTAATGACTCTGCTGAATTAAAGAGTATGATGCAGAAAATGCTGATGAATCAAGACAGAATAGAGAGCACAATCAAGGGAATGTCTCAGGTTCAGCTATCTCATTCAGCCTCAATTCAGAAGCTTGAAGCACAATTCAGAGAACTTTCCCGAGAAGTGCATACTCCTCATCGGGGACAACTACCGAGCGATACAGTTCCAAATCCAAAAGGTAGTGGAGTAAACTCTGTGGAGAATGTACTTGCTATTAGCACCAGAAGTGGAAAAATACTTCAAGAGGCTAATAAAAAGGTGATTGAGCTGGAGCAAATTGTTGAAGAAGAAGGGCAGCCTGATGTATCAAATGATATCGTGGAGGAAAAAGCAGGGGAGGAAGTCCCTATTGTAGCCGAAGAAGAGCAGAATCTTGATAACCCCAAGGCACCGGTGGAAAACCAGGAAAAGGGGAAGGCAAAATTTTCCGGTGCTCTTCGCCCTTTGAGCCAATTGTTTAAATCTTCACCGCCTTTTCCTCAAAGGATGGTAAGAAAAACAGAAGATGAGAAGTGCCTGCGATTTTATGATCAACTCAAGCAGTTGACGTTGAACATTCCTTTCATGGATGCTGTCCAAGAAATGCCTGACTTTGCTAAGTATTTGAAAGATCTCCTAACAAAGAAGAAAAAGCCATTGAAACACGACACTGTGGGTATCACTCACCGCGTTAGTGCCATCCTTTCCAAAACTACAGTGCAAAAGAGGGAAGATCTGGGAGCATTCACAATTCCATGCACCATAGGGCAGCAAAAGTTTGCCAGGGCTTTGTGTGATAACGGGGCTAGCATAAATCTTATGCCCCTGGAAATATTTAAGAGATCGGGGCTAGCGATGCCAAGGCCAACTACCATGAGGTTGCAGATGACTGACAGAACGATAAAAAGGCCAGTTGGGGTAGTTGATGATGTGCTGGTTCAAATCGGGAAATTTCTACTGCCTGCAGATTTCGTGATTCTTGATTGTGCTATTGATCTAGAAATCCCTATTATTCTGGGAAGACCTTTCCTTGCCACAGGAAGGGCTCTTATGGACTCCGAAAAGCACGAAATAAAGTTCCGGGTGAACGATGAGGAGGTGACTTTTCACGCTAGTAAAGGCATGAAATTACCTATTCCTTATCAAAGCATTTCAGTCATAAACTCTGTTGATGAGGTGGATGAAGCAGTGGAATTTAAAATGGAGGAAGAATGCTTGAGCGAAGCATTATTGGCCATCTTGGTGAATTTTGATGCCGAACAAATGGAGGGATATAATGAGACAGTGAATTCACTCACAGGTCTGGGGTCTTACTCTTATGAGCCCAAGAAATTGTCGCTTGATTTAGAGAAACGAACAACTCCTCCAGCAAAACCATCAATTATTGAGCCACCGAAACTGGAACTCAAGAAACTACCATCCCATCTTAAATATGTATTTCTTGGAGAAAATGCTACTCTTCCAGTCATTGTGTCATCACTTCTGAATGAGGTCCAAATTCAAAGACTCATCGTAGTCTTGAGGAAGCATTTAAGAGCTCTGGGTTGGACTATTGCAGACATCCGGGGGATTCCCGCCGGAATTTGTGAGCACCGAATACAGTTGGAGGAGGAAAGTTCGTCGAGTGTTGAGCATCAGCGAAGATTAAATCCACCGATGCAAGAGGTGGTGAAGAAGGAGATTATTAAGTGGTTAGATGCTGGGGTGGTTCACCCGATTGCCAACAGTCCATGGGTAAGCCCAGTTCAGTGTGTGCCAAAGAAAGGGGGCATCACTGTTGTCCCTAACTCTAAAAATGAGTTGATTCCAACAAGGACTGTCACCGGTTGGAGAGTGTGTATGGACTACCGGAAGCTGAATACCGCATCTTGCACGGATCACTTCCCTATGCCTTTTATTGATCAAATGCTTGATCGGCTAGCCGGAAGATCTTATTACTGTTTCTTGGATGGGTACTTAGGATACAACCAGATAAACATTGCATTGGAAGACCAAGAAAAGACTACTTTCACTTGTCCCTATGGGACATTCGCTTTCAGCCGGATGCCATTTGGTCTTTGCAATGCACCAGCTACCTTCCAACGATGCATGATGTCCATATTCTCTGATATGGTTGAAAACTTTCTTGAAGTTTTCATGGATGATTTCTCTGTGGTGGGAGATTCATTCGATGAATGTTTGGGTCATCTTGATCGGGTGCTACAACGGTGTGAGGAGACCAACCTCGTGCTTAACTGGGAGAAGTGTCATTTTATGGTCAAGGAGGGCATTGTCCTTGGCCATAAGATTTCAGAAAGAGGGATTGAGGTTGATCAAGCTAAAATCGATGTGATTTCACAACTCCCTCTGCCCGTTTCAGTAAAAGGAGTTCGGAGTTTCTTGGGGCACGCCGGATTCTATAGAAGGTTTATCAAAGACTTCTCCAAAATTGCAAATCCAATGTGTAAACTCTTGGAAAAAGAATCAAAATTCAATTTTGATGAGAAGTGCATCAAGGCATTCGACGAGTTGAAGCTGAAATTAATCTCCGCACCTATTGTTGTGTCCCCAGATTGGTCACTTCCCTTCGAATTAATGTGTGACGCCAGTGGTCTTGCAATTGGCGTTGTGCTTGGTCAGCAGCTAAACAAAATCCTGCACCCAATTTATTATGCCAGCAAAACATTGAATGGAGCTCAGCTGAACTATACAGTAACGGAGCAAGAATTACTTGCTATTGTTTATGCTTTTGAAAAGTTCCGGGCTTATTTGTTGGGTGCCAAGGTAGTGGTTCACACTGACCATGCTGCATTGCGCTATTTGATGGCGAAGAAAGATGCTAAGCCTCGGTTGATAAGATGGGTTTTGTTACTACAGGAATTTGACTTTAAAGTCAAAGACCGAAAAGGGTCAGAAAATCAAGTAGCTGACCATCTTTCCATACTTGAAGCACCAGGAAGACCGAGTGATGTGCTAGATATTGATGACACTTTCCCGGATGAAAGAGTTTTGGTCATTTCCAATGATGTGGCACCATGGTACGCCGATATTGCCAATTATTTGGTAACTGACATCGTTCTTGAGAGACTGCCGACAGTATTGTTGGGATGAGCCTTACTTATTCAGAACGTGTGCTGACAATATGATCCGGAGATGTGTGGCGGAATCTGAGGTGATGGACATTTTGAAAGCGTGCCATGATTCTCCAGTTGGTGGACATCACAGTGGAAATCGAACCGCAGCCAAGGTTCTAGAGTGTGGCTACTACTGGCCAGCCATTTATCGTGATGCAAATATGTTGGCACGCTCTTGTGATAAATGCCAACGCTAGGGCACAATCGGTCGGAGGCATGAAACTCCGATGAATTTTATTCTTGAGGTGGAGCTCTTTGATGTATGGGGGATTGATTTTATGGGGTCCTTCGTAAGCTCCTACGGCCTGAAATACATTCTTGTCGCAGTGGATTATGTCTCCAAATGGGTGGAGGCGGTGGCCTTGCCTAACAATGATGGTAGGAGAGTCAATGCGTTTCTCAAAAAGAACATCTTTACTAGATTTGGCACTCCTAGAGCTATTATTAGTGATGGTGGATCTCATTTCTGCAATAAACCATTTGCTGATCTTCTTGAAAAATATGGCGTGCATCACAGGGTTTCCACTCCATATCATCCTCAGACGAGTGGTCAGGTTGAGGTCTCAAACAGAGAAATAAAAAGCATCTTGGCAAAGACGGTCAATGTGAATCGCACTGACTGGTCTAAAAAGTTGGATGATGCTTTATGGGCATATCGCACGGCATTCAAAACGCCTATAGGGACTTCACCGTATAAGTTGGTATTTGGGAAGGCATGTCATTTGCCTATTGAGCTTGAGCATAAAGCCCTTTGGGCATTGAAAAAAGCTGAATATGGATTGGCATGAAGCAACCAAGCTGCGGTTGTTTCAAATCAACGAGATGGATGAATTTAGGTACAATGCCTATGAAAGTGCAACACTGTACAAGGAAAAGATGAAATACTATCATGACTCGAAGATCCTAAAAAGGGATTTTCAGCCAAAAGACTTGGTCTTGTTATACAATTCACGCCTGAAATTCTTTCCAGGCAAGTTAAAGTCTCGTTGGTCTGGTCCTTTTGAAATTGTGAGTGTGTCCCCAAATGGAAGCGTCATTGAGGTGAAATCCGAGGATGGCACTCGGACTTTTAAGGTGAATGCACAAAGAGTGAAGCATTACCATTGGTAATTGATGATGGTAAGGTCGTGGATAGGTATCGTTTGAAATATGGCTCCTCAACTTGAAAATGAGGTACCACGTCGAGCTGTGACGTTAAACCAAGCGCTGTGTGGGAGGCAACCCACATTTACCGCTTTGTAAGTAGTTTAAAATTTGTATTTTCCTTGTATTCTTTTATGTTGTTGATGTGCCAAATGTTGTGGGATTTTGAGAACTGAAGGGGCCAAATAACTGCTGAGTGATCCAAGGCGAGACGCTCCATGTTACGGCCCGTATCATGAAGCGTAACAGGCAAAAAGAAAAATAAAAAAAATCACTGAAGGATGAGGAAGGATGTTACGGTACGAGTTACGGTCCGTCGTACGTGTTACGGACCGTAACACGGGGTCGTAACTTTGATACAAAATCTGGGCTTCACTGGAAATTTTCAACATGTTACGCCAGGTGATACGGACCGTAACACGAGTTACGGTCCGTCGATTGTAGTGCCAGGTCATTAATGAATAAGTGAAACGGGGTCGTTTGATGGACCGTAACACAAGATACGGTCCGTAACAGGTAACGTAATTGTCGAAAATGTTTAAATACATTACCGACGGTTCCCATTTCAAATTATAAGGATTCTTCACACGTTTTTCAACTCCCTCTCCCTCATAAATCCTCTCTTCTCTTCTTCACATCCTCCTCTCTTCATCTTCCATTCTCCCCCATATTTCTCTAAAATCTCATTACTATTTTCTTATCAACAATCACTGTTTTAAGTTCGACTTTCATCCTTACAATCGCCAACGATCAGGTATTACATGTCTTTACTCGTTTCTTTTAGCTATCGATGCGAGTTCTATGATGTTCATGAGTAATTTCGTATAATATGTGTTGAAATTCGTGTTTTGGGCTGTGTTGAGTTAAGTTGAATTTCAATTGATCATTTATGGGGGATTTGACAATGGTTGGGGGATGGGATTGGTATTGGTGCTGTTTAAAACATTCGTGGGCACAAACAATTGCTTCCCACTGAATTGGAGGGCAAATCCGATTGAAAGTTTCATTCGTGAAATTATTAAATCGGTTTGCCCACCAACTGTTTGATAAAAGTCCTCAATGAGAATTTTGGTAAAACTGGGTGAAGTCTGAGTAACCCAAGGTATGTGAGGGGGTAAAATGTTGTTTTACACCATACCCATAGATCATTAAGTCGAAAATCTTGACCTCGTGCTTAAAACGAAAAAAATTTGGCCAAGCCATTTGATTGCAAATATGTTGCCCGTCATTTTGTGTTACGGACCGTAACGTATGTTACGAACCGTAACATCGCACCGTAACACCAATAAATTCCATGAAAACCTTCTGGAAATTTGGCTGATGTTACGGTGGGATGTTACAGACCGTACCCTCTGTTACGGACCGTAACACCATACCGTAACATCGATGGATTCCATGAAAATTCTCTGGAATTTTGAGAGACGTTACGGTGTAGTGTTATGGATCGTAACACAAGTGACGGACCGTAACATCATACCGTAACACCTCTCAAATTTCCAGTAACTTTTCTCGAAATTTTGGTCATGTTACGGTGAGATGTTACGAACCGTATCCTACGTTACGGACCGTCGACTGTGTTACGGTCCCTTTGCTTAATTGAACCATTTGAGTTACGGTTGAAGATACGGCCCGTAACACCATCGACGGTCCGTCGACTGTGTTACGGTACCTGGCTTAATTAAAGTCCTTAACTTAAAGTCATAAGGTGTCTAATTGACCAACTTCTCGTACATCATATCTAACTTTTCCTTCCACAGGTATGGGTAAACCACGACAATCAAAGAAGGCTTCACCTAAAGTCGCGGCAAAGGGAAAAGGTCGTGCTGCAAGCAAAGTTACCTCACGGCTGCGCGACAACGATTTGATCAAGGACACCAGGCCTAAAAAGAGGTCGGTCGCACCTAGCAAGCCACCCCCACCAGTTGCACCCAGCCAGCCAGACCCACAATCAGAAAGTTCCTCCTCGGCTGAGGAGTTGAGAGAGTCGAGCTCGTCGAGTTCGTCAAGCTAAAGTGATCCCCAGCGGGCTGTCATACCAACACTCTGACCTCAACCACCCATCAGACAGCCTGCTGCGGAGAAGCGCGAGCAGGAAAGGCGAGAAACCGACATTCGAATGCAGGCTGTGTATGAGCAGGCCCTCCGGTTTTCTGTGGAAGGATCTGAGGATTTGTACAACAAAGGGTGTGAGCTGGTAAAAAATGAGGGGACGGACCCAAGGCGGAGTATTTTCGAGGAACGGAATGTCATTTTCGATGGTCTAGAAGGATATACGGGCATTCGTGATACTATCCGATTCCACAAGCTGGAGTTTTTGAAAAAACCCGTGAGGTCCTACATCCCGGTTTTTGTTAGGGAATTCTACGCTTCGTATGGGGCTGCTGTATTCAAAGCTGTGAAGAAGGGGCAGCGAGCAACTCAAGTGCCGGCAATGAATGAGGTAGTATTCCGAAAAAAGAAGATAGATGTCTCTCCGTCAGCCATAAATAAAACACTATTCGGGGAAGATTATGTAGAGCCTACAACAGCGGAAGAAGGGGAGTTTGCCTACAAAATTGAACAGAAGGATGCAATCCCCGTCCGAAAATGGGTAGCTTCTGTTATTGCACGGACAACAGATCCTAAATGGGCCATAGTGCCAAAGTTGGCAGCCACCACGCGGATTTGGAAAAACACCCTAACGCCAGAGGCAAAGTTTTGGTGGCAGATTGTTCTGTTCCGCATCCGTCCTACCCAATCAGATAATTATTTGACTCCAGACAGGGTTGTTCTTGTGGCTTCCATAATGTCGCAGTATAAGATCAACTTCGGACGACTGATAGTCGAAGACCTCCGAGAGAGAGCCACCCAGTCGTCCACTTCCCTCATTCATCCATGCCTGCTTACGCTACTATGCTTGCGTGCAGAACCAGAACCCCTACCCCATATCGATCACAGTGTGATTGCCAGCCATATTTATGACATCACAAAGGGGAAAGTGCCCTCTGCATCGTTTTCTGAGGTACCGGAGGGGCCTACGGGGTCAGATGTTATACCCTTGGCTATCATGGGTGATGAGGGAGCTACTGCGGATCAGCCCATAGATTCTGAGGCTCCACCGGCTGATCATGCTACACAGCCTATGCCACCTCCAGCCGCACCTACTTCGGGTGGTCCTACCTCTTCCACTGGAGCAAGCCCAGCACCACCGCAGGCAATACCAGGAGTCCCACCCGAGCTTGCGAGAAAAATGATGTTCAACCGGGATAATTTTGGGGTAGTGGTCCTGCAAGCGGATCGCACAGATAGGCAGGTCAAGCAGATCATGACTGAGCTAAAATTATACATAAAAAGGGATATTGATGCAGCGCTGCGACCGATAAAAGAACAAATGGTTGCGGACCACCTACAAATCACCTCCCGGATAGATGGTATTGAGAGTAGGATGACTGAGCTGACTAGGACACACCCTACATTGGAATTGGGCGCTATTCAGAGTGAGTTGCGGTCTGTCAAGGATGATGTGCAGAAATTGAAGGCCCAGGAAGTGGCTGTGGCGACAGACCAGCTTCCTAAAGTACACACGGAGTTGGTACAGAGCCTATACCAGCCGGTTCAGAGCCTACTAGGGAATGATGACAACGAAGACACGGTTGAGGAACAGCACGACGAGGAGTTGGAAGAGGATATCCCCTCTTTGGACAAAGGGAAGCGAAGCAGAGCCTCGCCAGATCTTGAGCCCATTCTCCAAAGTCTTGATCCATATGCTGAGTTGCGCCCACAGAATGAGGAAGAGGAGCGGCGTACTTTGAAAAGAATCCGCCAGGAGTCCCGGTTAAGTTCTGACACCGCAGGAGCTACTTCTAGCTCAGCTCAGCCCATTGAGCCGGCTCACCGTATTTCTCCCCCACCCACTGCTCCACCCCATGATGCTGCGACAGATCCGAGTGCCTAGTGCACTCCAGGGAGGCCCTCCATTATTTTAATGCGTTATATTGATGCTTTGAGGGCAATGCATGCTTTTAAGTTGGGGGTGTGGTATTTGCTGATTGGTTGTTAGGATTGCTGTTTTAGTATACTGGATATTGTTTTTATTGTTTTTGTTTTGATGGGTATTTTATCCCAAAATTATGATAGTAAGCATGTGTTTAAGACAATTGTTATTGTTTTGTTTTGTTGGTATTTTTTTTTATTAGCAAGTATGTGCTAGAACTCGTTCTTCGATTCTTTGCTATGTGTTTCTATTCCCGAAGAATGCTATGTGTATGTTGAACCTAGCATGTTTAGGATGTTTAATATAGAAGTAAAGTAATAATGACTTAAGTGGTGGTGGTCCGTGTTTCTAGCATAGATAAAAATTAGTTTTTACAAGTTCAATGATATCCCTCCGAAAAACAATTTGTGATGTACGTTAAAAAAAAAATGAGTTGTTGATATTGACATGTATGGTTCTTTTAATGACATTGCAAAGAAAGGGTGTTTATGCATGTGAAATCTTCAAACAGAAATGAAGTCGGAGTATTTAAACAATCCTTATGCCATTGTGTTGTGAGTTTTTAGCTTCTATTTGCATGTGATGCTTGCAATCTAGAACTTGCCCAGTTGGTCGTGCGTGAATTCAAAGGAGAATTAGATTGTGAAGTGATCTTAGGCTTTCTTTGTATTAACCCCAAAGTATCTTAAATGAGCCTGACCCGTACAGAAAATGATCCCTAGTCTCCCATTTTTTAGCCTATAGACTTTTTCTTCGATCAACCATGAACTAACCTCTTTCCCTTCTGTGAATAAACCCATTTGGCACCAAGTCGCTCCTTGACACGGAATATTGACAAATGAGGCTAAAAGCCTAAGTTGGGGGTGACAAGTCAAAAATGCGGAAAATGAGGCCAAAAGCCTAAGTTGGGGGTGATAAGTCAAAGATGCGAAAAATAAGGCCAAAGGCCTGTTGGGGGTGATCACGAATATAAAGGGACATAATTCAGCGTGGATATATATATATATATATGTATAAATTTTTTTTTAGATATATAGGTATATAAGTTCTAAATAAATCCGCGCTAAAGATGGAGGGTCGGAAATGATAGGAAGAATGGTGAATAAAGTCAAAAAAAGAAGTGTCGAGGAGAGTGAGTCACCGATACCAAAATATTCATCCTACCCGTCTCTAAGCCAATGTTACAAGCCCAAAAAGTCCTAATGTGATCACGATCAAATTGTTCAAAGTTGAATGCATGGAAAATAAAGGCAAGCCTATGGTATGTGCACGCATGGCATGCAAATTTCTTTGTGAGTGTGAGTGTTCTTCTGTCTCTTTAGTCTTCTGTCCCATTTATGTCATAAATGTGTGTTGGGACATTCTTTGGTCTACGTGAGGGCATAAGGATTGTAGGTTTCAAAGTAACTGGCTTTCTGGAAGTTGAAATTCATGTGCATAGAGACCCCCGTACTATGATTATGTCATTAATTGAGGTTGCATAGTGAATTGAAATTTTTCCGAAATGTGCGTCTTGTGTCACAAATAGGAGATGGATAATAGCCTAAATATTTTTCTTGAATTGAAGAGTCCGTGCTAGGAACACATGTCAAAACCACCGTAGTCATTCTTATTTTGCTAAGATGTCGTGTGTTAGTAGTGAGTATTGTTATAGTTGCTTGAGGACAAGCAAATGCTTAAGTTGGGGGTGTTGATGTGCCGTGAATTTTAGCATATTTTATGCCTTTGTAACTAGACATGTTGCTTGATTTTAAGTGTTTTTACATTGTTTCTTATGTTATTTTTGTGTTTTATAGGGTTGATTAACTAAGGATCGGAAATGAGAAGTAATGCTGAAAAACGGACAAATTGGAGCTAAGTGACGGTCCGTAACTCATGTTACGGACCGTAATAGGATCCGTAACTCATGTTACGGACCGTAACAGGATCCGTAACTCATGTTACGGTTCGTACCTTTG
Organism: Lycium barbarum; assembly: GCF_019175385.1. Classification (NCBI taxonomy): domain Eukaryota; kingdom Viridiplantae; phylum Streptophyta; class Magnoliopsida; order Solanales; family Solanaceae; genus Lycium; species Lycium barbarum. The sequence goes on from NC_083339.1 coordinate 134,648,643, forward strand.
AACCGTAACAGGGCCTAAATTTCCAGAAAGTTTTCATTGAAACCATCAGTGTTACGGTGGAGTGTTACGGTCCGTAACTCATGTTACGGTCCGTAACATGTCACCGTAACATGAGCTAAATTTCCAGAGAGTTTCAATAAAACCTTCAGTGTTACGGTTTAGTGTTACGGTCCGTAACACTTCACCGTAACATCAGCCAAAATTCCAGAGAGTTGCCAGGTAATTGTCACCACTTACGCTTCAGAAGGACGGACCGTAACACAGGGTACGGTCCGTCGCATGGTGGTCGTAACGTCAAAGATGACAAATGACGAATTGAAGGACGGACCGTAACACAGGTTACGGTCCGTAACGATGCGGCGTAAGGGCATTTTTGTCCAGAAACTTGGCGCGATTTTTGGCTCTATAAATACTTAATGTAGGGTTTTAAATCATTATTCAGATTTTATTTTAGAGGCACAAACCCTAGGTTTTTTATCTTGAAGTGGTTGGAGCATTTAAGGCAACAACTTCACTCTCATTCCATCTTGTATTAGTATTGTAAGTGTATTATGTTAATCTTTAAGCTTTTTCTGTCAAGAAACATTATGAGTAGCTAATTTCAATTCTAAGGTTGTGAATCCCATGATGGGTATTATGTGAATGGGTTTCTATCATTGATATATGCATAATGGTTGTTGTTATTTATTCTATCTTTGAGTTGTAACGTTGGATAATGATTGCAAGCATTAGCCGAAGCCATTATATTGACTTTTCTTGGGAAAGAGAGTCAATATTGGTAAGATTGAATAACAATGACTCGAGGCGTTAACCCTCGTTTAATAGACTAACTTAGGAATACGAATAAGTCTAAATTGGCATTATTGGTCGCTCTTCGATTGTAACTCTTTTATATTCGGAAGAATCATAAAGAGGAAATACTGCTTAACTGTTGGGAAACATTAAGAAGTCTTTAAGAGACCAAGTGCATATTCATAGAACAACCATTAGAAGTATATCACTCAGAAACCTGAAGCATAATATCTAATCAAATTGGGGAACACAACCTTAGTCTCTCTCTCACATTAATTACATTTTAAGTCAAAGTATTCAATTACATTATTCAACAATCAATTCAAACTATCCGGAATAGGATTAAAGCATTTAAAGACTGGTATCGCATACGATTAGTACTCTTTTCTCTCCATATTCCCTGTGGGATTCGACCCCAACCTTGTTGGGTTACTATATTTGACAACGTCCGCTTTACGCTATTAATAGGTGTAATTTGAGCGTATCAGTACTCTAATAGTTTTCACTTTCGATGTATATGCCCTTATTGACCCAGGATCCACCCTATCTTATGTAACCCCTTTTGTTGCTAAGAAATTTGGTATTGAACCTGAAAAATTGTATGAACCCTTTGAGGTGTCCACCCCCGTTGGGAAATCACTCACAGTTAGACATATGTATAGGGGTTGCCCAGTTTTAGTCTATCACCGCAGAACCATAGCTGATTTAGCGGAATTAGAAATGGTAGACTTCGATGTGATCATGGGTATGGATTGGTTAGCTTCATGTTATGCCACAGTATGTTGTAGAACTAAAGTGGTAAGATTCGAGTTTCCTGATGAGCCAGTCATAGAATGGAAGGGTAATTCAGTAGTACCCAGGGGTAGATTCATTTCTTACCTAAAATCCAGAAAAATGATTTCCAAAGGCTATATCTACCACCTAGTTCGAGTCAAGGATTCAGATGCTCAGACTCCAACTCTTCAATCTGTACCAGTTGTAAATGAATTTCCAGAAGTCTTCCCAGAAGATCTTCCAGGAGTCCCTCCTGATAGGGAGATTGAGTTTGGAATTGATTTACTTCCCGATACTCAGCCGATATCTATTCCGCCATACAGAATGGCTCCAGCAGAGTTAAAAGAGTTAAAAACCCAGTTGAAAGATCTACTTGATAAGGGGTTTATTAGGCCTAGTGTTTCGCCTTGAGGTGCACCGGTCTTATTTGTCCGAAAGAAGGATGGTTCCTTACGTATGTGTATAGACTACCGTCAGCTGAACAAGGTCACCATTAAGAACAGATACCCTCTTCCTAGAATAGATGACTTATTTGACCAGGTGCAAGGCGCCCAATGTTATTCCAAGATTGGCCTTAGAACAGGCTATCATCAGTTGAAGGTTAAGGAAGTTGATATTCCGAAGACAGCTTTCAGAACTTGTTATGGCCATTTTGAATTTCTTGTTATGTCATTTGGGTTGACAAATGCGCCAGCTGCTTTCATGGATCTTATGAATAGGGTCTTCAAACCTTATCTAGATTTATTCGTCATTGTCTTCATTGATGATATTTTGGTTTATTCCCGTAATGAGGCTGATCATGCAGAACATCTCAGAATAGTGTTGCAGACTCTCAAAGATCGCGAACTTTTTGCAAAATTCTCAAAGTGTGAGTTTTGGCTTAAATCAATGGCATTCTTAGGCCATGTGATCTCGGGTGAAGGTGTTAAAGTTGATTCTCAAAAGATTGACGCTGTAAAGAGTTAGCCCAGACCCACCTCAGTTTTTGATATAAGAAGTTTCTTGGGTCTGGCAGGCTATTATCGACGCTTCGTAGAAGAATTTTATTCTATCTCTGCTCCGTTGACTAAGTTGACACGGAAGAAAGTTAAGTTCCAATGGTCAGATGCTTGTGAGCGAAGCTTTGAGGAGTTGAAGAAAAGATTGACTTCTGCTCCAGTTTTGACTTTGCCAGAGGGAACTGAAGGATTCGTGGTTTATTGTGATGCTTCGAGAATTGGTCTCAGATGTGTCTTAATGCAGCATGGTAAGGTTGTAGCTTATGCATCTCGTCAACTCAAGGTTCACGAAAAGAATTATCCGACTCATGACATAGAATTGGCAGCTGTAATTTTTGCACTTAAGATATGGCGTCATTATTTGTATGGAGTGCACGTGGATATTTTCACAGATCATAAAAGCCTGCAGTATATCTTCAAGCAAAGGGAGCTAAATCTTAGACAGAGGAGATGGCTCAAATTGCTTAAGGATTATGATGTGGATATTCTCTATCATCCGGGGAAAGCAAATGTTGTAGCTGATGCTCTTAGTCGGCATTCCATGGGAAGTTTAGCCCACGTGGACGTGGATAAGAGAGTTATGACAAAGGAAGTTCACCGTTTGGCCAATCTTGGAGTTCGACTTTTGGACTTGATAAGTTGGTATTTTACCAACTTATCTCTTCTTTAATCTTATATTTTTGCTATGTTTGCTTGAGAAAATAGTGCATTTAATATCGTTTACATCTATTTTACAGGTTTTATGTGATTTAGAAGTGATCGGAAGAAACCAAGTGAAAATTAACTCAAAAAGAGGCCAAATGGGACAGTTTTGCAAAACTGTCCAAACTGAACAGTTTTGCAAAAACGGGCCAGATCTGCAAAAACGGGCAGAATTGCAAATCTGAAAAATGGGGAATAAAATAGAGGCTTAGGGCAGAAAACATTTATCTTTGGCACAACACACAAGTTCTTGGAGGCTAGGGTTCATCACCAACACCTTGGAAGAGAAGATTTGGAGACACCAATGAGAAATTCTTTACCCATTTCTTCTACTCTTGCTATGTATTGAATATTTATGTGTGTAGTATTTCATTTCAATACTTGAATTTCGTTTATGAAAATATTCTTGATTAAAGTTTGGATTGAATCTCGTGTTTTGCTTATGTGTTGAATGATTTTATTCCTAATGAAGTGAGTTATTGTTTCTTTAATTAATCTCATTTTGAATGATTCTTAAGGGAGTAGCTAACCCTAAGACTTGCCCATTTATTTCGGTTTAAACTTGGAAGAGGCAAACTCGGGATTGGGAAAGATTAATTAACAAGAATTTGGGGCGTTAACCCTCATCTAATGGAAATCGACCTAGGAATAGGCGACACCACTTGTAGCCATATTCGGGTGTTCTTAATGCTCCTAATTGCTTTAGGGATATTCAATTAGGTAGTCTAGTTAGTCTTCGGAAGAAGCTAATTTAGAGTCATTATCCGAGGCTAAGTAATATAAACTCACCATTATTTGTAAATCATGAAGTACATTGGATCGTTACTTGAGCGTAGTTTCCCTTGTATCCATGCTTGTGGCCATTGATCATTTTACTTGCTTTCTAGGTTAGTTTACATTTTTGCATTAGTTATAATTCTCTCAAACAAAACCAAAACATTATCTATCGTTTGGCTTTAGCGTAGTTGGTGAAAATTCCTACTTTTCCTAATCGCCTACATATTGTTCTCTGTAGGATTCGACCCCGACTCATAGTTGGGTAAATTATATTTGCATACGACCGTGCCCATTCTAATTAATAGGGTGGATTTGGACGTTATCAAAAATGGCGCCGTTGCCAGGGAACAATTTGGCGTATTTAGGTTAGTTTGGGATTTTAGCTAACTTGCTTTGGTCCAAACTTTCTTTGCTTTCTAAAAAATAAAAACTGTCCAGTTTTTGCTTCTGCAGAAACTGTCCAGTTTTTGCTTCTGCAAAACTGTCCAGTTTCTGAAAAACTGTCCAGTTTTTGCATTTGCTAAAAAAAAAAAAAAATGGCATCATATAATGAAAATTGGTTGGATGGTAGTTGTTCATACTTTGATGACCCATGTCCATATTGTGGAGGACCTCACTTTTGGCAAGATTGTGAAAATGCTCCCGGGAGAGAGATGTGTGCACCGTTTCAATCCTATGATGGGAATATTTGTAATATATGTGGTGGTCAAAATGGACATTGGAGTGATTGTCCTAATTATTTTCCTTCCCCTCCCCCAAGTTGTTCTAATGAAAATACTAGTTGTGCTTTTGAGTTTGATAGGAACAATGATATGGCAAACGAAAGGCAAAGTACCGGATATGAAGGTATCATGGAATTGCTCCAAGCATACTTTGACCGGGAAAGGGAGGAGGAGCGAGAACTCGCCGGGCAATCCATTTTGGAAATGAACAAATCACGTGAGGATGAAAAATTTTCAATTTCCATGGATGTGCCTATTCCTCAAAATGAAGTAGTTGAAGAAGAGATTTCAAATTTACAAGATGAGCCCGGAAATTCTTGTGACCACAACAAGAGTTGTGAAATTGAAGAAGTGGTTCAACTTGACGAAAATGAGCTAAGTCATAAAGAAGAAATCTCCAATACTCGAAAAGAGGAAATTGAGGAAATGTTAAGTGGCATTATGGGGATAAATGAAAAATATGGGAAAATTGTGGCCAAATGGTGGGAAGTAGTTCAAAATGGAGATGATGAAACTATCCAAAACATGGATTTCACCATGTTAGGATTTTTACAAGCTTTGGACGATTCTCACCATGAAGAAAAACTTGACAAAGTGGATATTGTGAGCCAAGATTGGCTAATGAATCAAGCTCAACAACTTGAACTCTATGGGGATCACCGTGATGGCTTTTCACGGATGATAGAAGAATTGCTAAAAATGCATGTTGAGCAAAGTCAAGAAGTGGAGTTACTTGAAATTGCTATAAAAAAATTGGAGGCCGAATTGAATGCAAAGATTGAGGCATGTGACGCTCAACATCAAAAGGCCATGGATAGTAGTTTTAAGTTGGTTTCCAATGAAGAAGTGGTCACTATTGATTTTCAAGAGCTAATGATAAATTACCAACCAACAAATCCAAAAATAGTGAATGATGCCGAGATTGAAGAAATGATACTAGAGTTGCATAAAAAAGTTCATGAAATCGTTTTTGAAGACTCTAGTTCATTTAAGGGTAAGGATGTCAAAATTCATGCAAATTTGAAATTTGAGCGCGTTGGACCACATTCGAACCATTTTTCAACATTGTGCTTGGTTGATGATATAGAAGTTGAACCAAACAAGCCAATGGAGAATTTTGGATATGAAGAAGAAAGCGTTTTTATTTTGAAGTTTGCTATGCCAAGAAGAAAAAAGGGCATTCCTCACTCAAAGGCCAAAAAGTGCAAAATGCGACATCCGAGAGTTGGCCTCTTTGTTTTTCTACCACCGCCCCATGAGCGTCATCATAATCTTGATTCAAAGTTGGGGCGCAAATTCATATCTTCCAAATGGAAGGAAAAGTGGTACAGGTAACCGTCGTGCCGCGACGTTAACTTAAGCGCTTGGTGGGAGGCAACCCATCGTTTTAAAAATTTTAAATTATTTTTGAAATTTGATTTTTTAGAATAGTTTTGTTTATGGTTTTTGACTAATCTGCAAAGTTTTAGAATTTTTGGAGTTGTTTTGAGCAGGTCGAATTTTCGGACAGTCCCAAACCAGTAGCTGCTGAAAATTGCAGAAACTGTCCAAACTGTCCAGTTTTTGCAAAACTGTCCAGTTTCTGCAAAACTGTCCAGTTCTGAAAAACTGTCCAGTTTTTGCAAAACTGTCCAGTTTTTGCAAAACTGTCCAGTTTTTGCTTGTGCAGTGAGGACACTGCAATGTTTTTAGTTGGGGGTGGCATGTGGTAGCACGTTATATTTTGATTATGCTTGATTGTGTGCCCTTGTCGGGTTTATTTTGTGACTGTTGGTGTGGCTGTGGATAAACGTTACAAATGGAACTTGCTCAAATTCTTGAAAATTTCGTTCGTTTTGCATGTTGTGAATTAGTCACTTTTGTTATTTTATTTCTGTTCTTAGTTAGGTAGTTTAGGAGTAAAAATGGTGTTGGGATGTGATTTTTTACCCCTTGGCTAATTTTTGGCTTGCTTGGTACCAACTTATTTAAACTTTAACATATGAACTCTTGATTGTTGAAAAAGAAAAATGATTGAAGTAAGGTTTCTTGTTGTGACTTTTAGATTTAATTTTTGGCTCTTACTTTCACTAATTAGTCTCTTTAGGCTATGAGTGACTTTTTGAGTTCATTTGTTTCAATTGGTTCTTGGATACATATTCTACTTGAGTTTTCATGTGCCATGTGTGATGAGGTTTATTTGTGAGTTCTTTTGCATTATTTGTGGTCTAGAACTTGCCCGGAATGAGTTTCAAGGCGAAATCCTAGACTACACTTGGTTTGAAAAATGATGTTAGGCCTTCCTTGAACCGCTTTTGTGCCTTAAATATCCTACCTTTGCATATTTTCCCTAGTCAACCCCTTTTGAGCCTTTAACCTTTTCTTTGGCAACCATGTTACAAGCTTTAACCTTTTGTTCTTCGTTGATCCATCTTTTGGTACCCTACCTCCTTAAGTGCGTTGAAAGAGCAAACATAGGCGAAAAGCCTAAGTTTGGGGGTGATGGTTGGAAAAAGTTGTTATGTGGGAGTTACTTTAAAGACGAAAAAAAAAAAAAAAAAAATTTGAACTGTTAAATGGTTCCGTCGTTCAGTGTTACGGACCGTAACACCCATCGTAACATCATTAAATTTCCAAGTAAACTCTCTGGAAATTTGGATGACGTTACGGTGAGGTGTTACGGACCGTAACGTGTGTTACGGACCGTAACACCCATCGTAACACCATTGATTTCCATGTAAAACTTTCTGGAAATTTGGGTGGTGTTACGGTGAGGTGTTACGGACCGTAACACGTGTGACGGTCCGTCGAATGAGTTACGGTTCCTGTGCTATAAATGAATAACTTGAGTTACGGTTGGAGATACGGCCCGTAACACGATCGACGGTCCGTCGACGGTGTTACGGTGCAATGAAAAAAAAAAAAAAAAAACTAGTGTGTGAATAATGGAAAGACTAAGTGGTGAAAGGAAAAATGAAGAAAGGGGTGAAAAAAATTTCAAAGGAAGTATGCTTTGATTGTTGAAAATTGTAGTGCTTAGGGAGGTTTTTGAGTCACTATTTCCAAATTATGTTCCTACCTTAACCAAAAGCCTACATTACAACCCTTTAAGTCCTAATTGATTTTGAACCAAGTGTGTCTATATTAGTGGAGAAATACATGAAGGGCAAGGTTATGGTACTACTTGTGCAATTGAACATCTTTGTGAGAGAAGAGAGTTAATTCTTTCAATTTAAATATCCCATTTGTGTTTTGAATTACATTTTCTAAGTGTGGGATTCTCTCTTGAGTGTGAGGGCACATGAGAATTTAAGTTGTGAACTTGTTCCATTTTCCAATTGAGAGGAATGAACAAAAGAAAGTTGTTTTGTGATAAGGAGGCAAATTTTGAAGCTTTATTGTCATGACTTGATTGCTACTTTGATTAACTTGGTGTTTGAGCACTTGAAAAGAAAATGAAGTTTTTAAGAAGAAGTTGGTGATTCATATGTTTTGAATTAATTGTTGGTACCAATCAAAGTCATGTTTTTGTGCTTAAAGTAGACTTCTTAACTTGGTATGATGTTGGTGCACTATTGAGTAAATTCCTTAGAAAGAGATTTTATGTTTTGAATTGCTTGAGGACAAGCAATAGTTTAAGTTTGGGGGTTTGATAAGTTGGTATTTTACCAACTTATCTCTTCTTTAATCTTATATTTTTGCTATGTTTGCTTGAGAAAATAGTGCATTTAATATCGTTTACATCTATTTTACAGGTTTTATGTGATTTAGAAGTGATCGGAAGAAACCAAGTGAAAATTAACTCAAAAAGAGGCCAAATGGGACAGTTTTGCAAAACTGTCCAAACTGGACAGTTTTGCAAAAACGGGCCAGATCTGCAAAAACGGGCAGAATTGCAAATCTGAAAAATGGGGAATAAAATAGAGGCTTAGGGCAGAAAACATTTATCTTTGGCACAACACACAAGTTCTTGGAGGCTAGGGTTCATCACCAACACCTTGGAAGAGAAGATTTGGAGACACCAATGAGAAATTCTTTACCCATTTCTTCTACTCTTGTTATGTATTGAATATTTATGTGTGTAGTATTTCATTTCAATACTTGAATTTCGTTTATGAAAATATTCTTGATTAAAGTTTGGATTGAATCTCTTGTTTTGCTTATGTGTTGAATGATTTTATTCCTAATGAAGTGAGTTATTGTTTCTTTAATTAATCTCATTTTGAATGATTCTTAAGGGAGTAGCTAACCCTAAGACTTGCCCATTTATTTCGGTTTAAACTTGGAAGAGGCAAACTCGGGATTGGGAAAGATTAATTAACAAGAATTTGGGGCGTTAACCCTCATCTAATGGAAATCGACCTAGGAATAGGCGACACCACTTGTAGCCATATTCGGGTGTTCTTAATGCTCCTAATTGCTTTAGGGATATTCAATTAGGTAGTCTAGTTAGTCTTCGGAAGAAGCTAATTTAGAGTCATTATCCGAGGCTAAGTAATATAAACTCACCATTATTTGTAAATCATGAAGTACATTGGATCGTTACTTGAGCGTAGTTTCCCTTGTATCCATGCTTGTGGCCATTGATCATTTTACTTGCTTTCTAGGTTAGTTTACATTTTTGCATTAGTTATAATTCTCTCAAACAAAACCAAAACATTATCTATCGTTTGGCTTTAGCGTAGTTGGTGAAAATTCCTACTTTTCCTAATCGCCTACATATTGTTCTCTGTGGGATTCGACCCCGACTCATAGTTGGGTAAATTATATTTGCATACGACCGTGCCCATTCTAATTAATAGGGTGGATTTGGACGTTATCAGGACTCCGAGGATGGTGGTGTGGTTGTTCAGAATAGTGCTCCTTCCTCTTTGGTCGTTGAAGTCAAGGAGAAACAATTTAGTGATCCCTATTTATTGCAGCTGAAGGAGTGGATTCACAAGCATAAGACATCGGCTTTTGAACAAGGGGGAGATGATGGTACCTTGAGGTACCAAGGCAGATTATGTGTCCCAGATGTAGATGGACTCAAAGAGCGAATCATGTCAGAAGCTCACAATTCCAGGTATTCCATTCGCCCAGGTTCCACTAAGATGTACCATGATCTCAAGGAGATTTACTGGTGGAACGATATGAAGAAGAATGTGGCAGATTTTGTGGCTAAGTTCCTGAACTGTCAGTAGGTGAAAGCCGAACACCAGAGGCTTGGTGGCTTGGCTCAGAATATTGATATTCCTGTCTGGAAATGGGAAATGATCAATATGGATTTTGTATCAGGTTTACCACGTTCAGTTAGGAGACATGACTCTATTTGGGTGATCGTTGACCGGCTTACTAAGTCAGCACACGTTTTGCCAGTCAAGACCACATATTCAGCCGAAGATTATGCCAAGCTGTATGTTAATGAGATTGTCAGATTGCATGGGACACCAGTGTCCATTATTTCAGATCGTGGTGCTCAGTTTACAGTGAACTTCTGGAAATCCTTTCAGAAAGGATTGGGTACCAAGGTGAACCTCAGCACAGCTTTTCATCCACAAACAGATGGCCAAGCAGAGCGTACTATTCAGACTCTGGAGGATATGTTGAGAGCATGTGTCTTGGATTTAAAAGGTAATTGGGATGATCACCTACCACTCATTGAGTTTTCTTATAACAACAGTTATCATGCTAGTATTGGGATGGCACCATTTGAAGTTCTGCATGGGCGAAGGTGCAGATCACCAATTGGTTGGTTCGAAGTAGGTGAAGCAGAGTTGTTAGGACCAGATTTGGTTTATCGAGCTATGTAGAAAGTCAAGTTAATACAGGAGCGTTTGAAAACAGCTCAGAGTCGCCAGAAGTCTTATACGGATGTGAGACGAAGGGATTTAGAATTTTCAGTTGATGATTGGGTGTTCTTTAAAGTCTTACCCATGAAAGGTGTTATGAGATTTGGCAAGAAAGGGAAGCTAAGTCCCAGATATATTGGACCTTAAAGACTTTTACGAAAGGTCGGTCTAGTGGCCTATGAACTTGAGTTGCCATAAGACTTGGCTGCTGTACATCCCGTGTTTCATGTGTCCATGTTGAAAAAGTGTGTAGGAGACCCATCGTTGGTTGTTCCTACTGATACTATAACAGTTAAGGATGGGTTAACTTATGAGGAGGTCCCTGTAGCCATTCTTGATCGGCAAGTTCGCAAGTTGAGAACTAAGGAAGTAGCCTCAGTAAAGGTCTTGTGGAGGAGCCAGAAGGTTGAAGAGGCCACATGGGAAGCCGAAAAGGACATGAAATCCAGATATCCTCACTTGTTTAAAGAGCAGGCAGATAGACTTCAAGGTAAATACCTTTAGTTTTCATGTCATGTCCCTTATGTATTCATGCCTCACGTTTCACGTTCAAGTTCATGTATTCACTATTCATGTCTCATGTTTGGGCACTGATGTTCATAAAACTACGTCATGTCAGTTTCCATGTCCCATGTCATGTTATGTCTTATGTTCCACGCTTATGTCAGCTATCAAGTGCCCATGTTCATGCCTCAGTATTCAAGTCTCCATATAACCATGTCATGTTTCCTTCACATTCATGTAGTCAAGCCATGTCCAGCTATATTCTTAACCATTACCCATCATTCGAGGACGAATGATCCCAAGGGGGAGATATTGTAACACCCCTCATCTTGGAACTGAGTTTATGCTCATATCATTAAAGTTCTAGTGAAAACGCTGAAGGTTTGAGCGTTTGCGAAAATGGTTGATAGGATTATTTCGGGCAGCGATAAATCCTTGATCTGTTACGAATCTGGAAGAACTTCCTTGAAGAAAGTTGTAGCCCTATTAAATAGCTTTCCAACGGTATATTATGGGGATTAAACGGACATCTGTGCAAAGAGTTATGCCCATTTGACTGAAGCCTGTTCGCTGGAAAATTCGTCTGCGTTACGGTGACGTTACGGACCGTAACTCGTGTTACGGGCCGTAACAGTGAGCCGTAACACAGAGAAAATTTCCAGAACCTCACTGGAAATTTCCTCCAAGATACAGTACTAAGATACGGTCTGTCCTTCGTGTTACGGGCCGTACTTCGTGTTACGGAGTGTAACAGTGGACCGTAACACATGGAAAATTTCCAGAACCTTACTGGAAATTTTCACCAAGGTACGATACCAAGTTACGGTCCGTCCTTTGTGTTACGGGACCGTAACATGGGGCGTATCTTGGTCCGCAATTACGTTTCGGGTCACCTGACTTCAGGAGGCCATAACCCTATCATAACTTGGTAATTTGGGAAAACTCAAAGAACGAAAGTTGTAGATAATTGAAATACCTTTCCAACCATAGGTTGTGGGTTCACAGGAGACATCGGGATAGGGAGATATGGACGTTTTAAGACAGAAAGGTCCCAACCCGTTTTCAAGTTGGGTCAAACCCATTTCCCCTTGGTATATAAGGGAAATGTTAACCCTAGCAGCCCATTTTTCTCAGATTTTCAGATTTTTAGAGAGATAAAGTGAGAGGGAGGAGAGTTAGAGAGAGAAAGTAGATAATCAACCAAGTTTAAGGCCCCGAATCCCAAAGCTCATGAAGGATAAAGTGTAGTACAAGTTGTTGCCGTCATTCTAAGCTAAAGATCGAACTTGGGGGTGTTGATTTCGTGGTGACTACTCATAAAAGGTAATGTTTCTACTCCCAAATCATTTATAGTTATGAATTGATGAATTCTTGGGAGAATAATAATTGGGTTTGATGAAGAGAATTATATGAATTATGCTAGAGTTGTTGGATTGTTGACTTGGGATTGTTATATTCATATGGGTGATGAAGAATGATGTTAATTACATCTAATTGAGATTGTAGAATTAGCTAGAAGTAATAGAATGAGGATTGGGTGAAGAAAACACCATTAATGAGGGTTATAGAGCTTCATGCCCACTAAGTGTTTGATAAAATGCTTAGATGAACAAAGCATGGATATTGTTGCTAATATAGAATCTCTATGACTTGTATTGCTATAGATTGAAGTTGAAGGGATTGAAGGACATTGTGATACGCTCAAAAGCGGGAAGTTAAGGTATGTAGAACTTCCATCCACATGTGGGAATCTCTACGTTCTTCCCCATGATCCGTTTCGTAAAATCTATGAAGTTCAAATCCTAGGGCATTAAATCCAACATATTGGTAGCCCGTAATTATGTATGTATGTACATGAATTTCGTATCTATGTTCGTTATTGTATTCCTAATCTTCCATTATTGATATTAGAAATCCTAGCTAAATCCATGAATCATGAATTCTTCCTCATGTGTTCTCATTATGTTCATATGAAACTGCATGAGTTTATTTTGCAAGTTATAAACATGTTTTCAAGTCAACTACAAATATATGATTATGAACTATTGTATTACTCATAAATCAAGAACATGTTTACAAGTTATTTCATGAAACCATGTTTACAAGTTATTTCGTGAAATCATGATTTCAAGACAAGTACAAGTAAATTCACGAAAGTCATGGGCTTCTTAGCCAACTATATTATGTTTATGTTTTTGGGAGTTGCACGAATTACCGAGAAGGCTCAGATAGCCTGAAACTATGTAGCCACCATAGGACAAGGATCGCTCCGCCTAGTTAGGACGATACCTTAATTTCACACTGAATGGATCCATCAGGTACGTTACTACCTTATACCCTGGCAAGGTATAGGGGCTCTGCTGGTCCGGCGAGGTACCAGACTCCACGTATCCACGTGGTGATATTATGTGTCGGTTTATGAAATGCTCTCCCTACTTATCAGGTTTTACTCATGTTATATATATATATGTACTCATGCTCATGCTCATGTTCATGTCCAAGTTTTCAGTTTCAGTTCTTATCATGTTATTCCATGTTCCATGTTATTTCTTTCAGTTGCTTTACATACCAGTACATTCAATGTGCTGACGTCCTCTTTTATTTCCCGGGGGCCTGTATTTCACGATGCAGGTACGGATTTACAGGACGAGACTTCTGATCATTAGGATTTGTACGTACCAGCGTATTGGTGAGCCCCATCTCATTCGGGGTTTAGACATTGTATTTCTATATTTAATGTTGCATTTAAAGGTATGCTGGGGGCCTTGTCCCAGTAAGTATGTTTTCCAGTCAGACTCATGGTAGAGGTTCATAGACTAGACAAGTCAGTTATGTCATGTCAGACATTTGGAGTCGTATAGCCATTTTGGCTCACTCATGTTTAAACAAGTATTTTATTAAGTATTATGACTTATCATGTTTTATAAAGGCTCATCATGCATTCACGTTATATTTCCGCTCATGTATGCCTCATGATAGTTCAGCAAGCCATGTGGTTCGCTCGGTCACATGCAGTCAGGCACCGAGTGACGTGTTACGTCCAGGCCATGGTTCGGGGCGTGACAGTAATGCCCATAAATGACCTCCACATCCTAAAGGGTAATGGTAGCCTCACCGGTGCGGAGATGAAATGTGTACGTCTCCGGTCGCCACCTCTCAATCAAGGCCGTCACTAGCGACCTATCGTGCTGTACCCGACCAACTTCGACGCACCGGTATATACCGCCCCCGACGTAGTATATCCAGGATACGAGGATGTGGGGGGGGGGGGGGGGGGAGGCGAGCCGCTAAGATCTCCCATGCTGAGTCCCCTAACCGGATGCGAACCTGAGCCTCAAGATGTAGGTCGGATGTCCATATATGTTACGACCTATGCTCGGGCTGAAGATACAGTAACTCTCGGTCGAAGGGCCCTGGATCAAGAGGGTGGTTATCCATCTATTTAACGCATTTTAAATCAATCATTAATGAGTAGTATTAGTCCTGTATCTTTTATCGAAAATTTTATTAAGGATTGTGGTGACCCATCTGTTTTAAGTATTTTAAATCAATCATTAACAAGTAATATTAGTTATGTAATCTTTTATCAAAAATTAAACTACGGGTTATGAACCCTAAACTAGGGGTTTTTAATCCTAAAATATAAAGATTATTAATAAGTCAAATAATTAACAATTAGTTAGCAAACAATTAATATAAATAATTAATAAATAAAAAATTAACTAACTAATCAAATAATCAACAAGTTATTATCATATATTTAATAAATAAACAATTAAGTAACTAATCAAAAAATTAATAAATTATTATCGTATATTTAACAAATAAACAATTAATTAACTAATGAAACAATTAAGAAATTATTAACAAATAAACAATTGGCTTATCAAAAACTAAATAAATAATTAGCTAGTCTAACAATTGAAATAGCTAGTCTAACAATTAATAAATACTTAAGTCGCTAATCAAACAATGAACAAATACTATAAACAATTAATAAATAATTAACTAATTAACAATCGATAAATAAATTTAAAAAGGGGGGGGGGGGGGGGGGGGGCAGTCCCAACAGTTCATACGGACTGCCCAAAAACGCACACAAAAAAAATGCGCAAAACGGAAATCCACCATAGTTACACAATCATCATACTTAGGGTAATAATATATTTAGCAATGTAATAAAAAATTCATAGTGAAATACCTAGAATGAAGGTTCTTTTGAGTTTTCAAAATGAGCTTCGCGCTGCTCTATTCCAAAATCTAACCTTAGAAACTTGTTCTTACACTTCAATATACCAAGAATATTGACTTTTGGGTTGAAAAATAACACGAAAAAGACATTTTGGGGGGGGGGGGGGGGGGGGGGTTGGGGACCACTGAAATGGGACGTTAATGGCGGGGCTTTTGGGGAAGTGAAAGGTTCGGGTCGTCTAGTGGGGAAGGAGGGAGGCGACTTTTGTTGCCTCCTTCACGCACGAATTTCGTGCGTGAAAGGCCAAACTTTTATTTTTACAGTTTGGTTCTTTCACCCACTAAATTAGTGCGTAAAACCTATATATGTTTTTTTTTTTTTTTTTTTTTTTATTTGGTTCAACTTTTTTTTTTTTTTGTCCTACAAAAGTCGCGAATTCTCCTTTTTTAAGTAAAAACACACTACTACTATTTTCAGGAGTATTTTTGATAAGTGAATATCTAGTACGTCAGTTTTATGTATTGACCTTTGCAGCTATGTCATAATTGATTAATTTTTATATATACATTCACGAATTTAAAAGAAAAATGTGAATTGTGTATGTATATTTCCTTTTCTTATCTGTTAAGAGATATTAATTTAATTTTTTCCTACTGGAAGAAATGTTAGTTAAAGTAAACTATAAGTTCAAATGAGAAAAAAGCAAAGCAAAATTTAATTTTCATTTTCTTCGGTTAAACAATTGTTAAATTAGAAAAATAACTTGCAAATGAAATGCAAACCAAAATTTGCATTTTATTCTGTTAAAGAAAAAATAATTTGAAATTTTCCTATTTAATAAGAGTTGGTTATAAAATAAATAAGTCCTGAACGCGAAAAAGGAAACCTATCCAAAAAAAACAAAAGAGAGAAGGAAAGTTAATTAACTTAGAGCCCAAGTGTAGCCGACCCGCCAAAATCAAGAATTCCGCGGTTTTGTCCTAATTACCCAGCTTTGCAACCAACAATTTCTATACTTGCCATAAATGTTTCCTAGAATTAGCACTCCGGATCAGTAGTTTTATGGAAACTTCACGTCTTTATAAAGAACCTCAACAAACATTACTTGTTGTACTTGTTCTTGATTTATTCTTTCTCTCCTCTGTGGCAGAATTGAACCTCAACAAACATTACTTGTTGTACTTGTTCTTGATTACTTCTCTCTCTCCTCTGTGCCAGAGTTACTTAATTGTTCTTCATAGTGCTAACTACTCCCATTCTTTCTTCTCCGTTCTTTCACAGTGAGTCAAATTCTAGTAGATCATTGATTATTGAAGGATTTTCTCTTTCGATTCTTGCCTCGTTCTTGTTTTTGTTTTTCAATGCGCAATACAAATCAAAGACCATGTCACGGCTTCGTAAGGGCGTTCGATTTCAGCCAACTGAAGTGGAGTTAATTAACTATCTCAAAAGGTTCTTGAGGGGTCAATCTTTACCGAGTCTATACCCTATTCGGCTTGCCGATATCTATGGAGATCAACCTCCATCTGTGATTCTTGGAGAAGAGAAAGTAGGCTACTTTATTTCACTGTTGAAGAAGCGGAAGAATTCAGATGAAAGGTTTCGTCGAACTTGCGCCAACGGGACTTGGACAGGCCAAACTAGTGGTATACCTATCGACAATCGCAAGGGAACTGTCATGGGCTTTAGGAGAAATTTAAAATATACTAGTAAGGAAAAAAAGCAAAAGAGTACTACTAGTTGGTTGATGAGAGAGTACTTCGTGGGAGATGATTTCTTTAGGAAAAACGATATTCCTAAGCAAGATTTTGTAGTGTGTCGAATCAAGAAGATTATAAAGGAGAAAAAGGTAAAGGATGTTGCGGTAACCCAACAAGATGTTGCGGGAGTTTTCGAGGCTATGTTGCACAAATCTGATGATGACTACAACACGACACAAGTAACAACAATTTGTCAAGCTGAATATAAAATCATGGACGAGACTCAGAAGACCAACAAAAAAGAACATAATAGCAATTTCACTGACTGCTTCGAGGAGATCGATTGGGCTGATGATCTGCTCATTAATATTGACGATTTTGGTGACATAATTTGAAAATATATGCGGCAGTGGATTGTTTCCTTTTCCAGCCCCTTCATAAAATTAACTTGAAAATATATGCTAACAGATTGATTTAGTCTAGTTCACTTAAGGTTCCTAGTCTTCAGTTATTTTGCAGGATGTATTCATTTTTTTGTACATTCACGTTGTCTAATTGCCTATTGGGAGTGAAAGATATATATATATAACGGACTATCGTATCTTTACATTTATTCTGTGTTGCCTTGAGGTACTCTGTTTATATATGCGGCAGTGGATTGTTTCCTTTTCCAGCCCCGTTATTAGTTACTAGCTAGCTACTTCTAATTACTAGAACAAGGTAAATTTTGTTTTCCCTTCTAGCAAAGTGACTGCTGCATCTGAAGGCAGGATTAGACCGAGACTGAGGATAAAATTTCTTCTAAGTTCACAACAGTTAATTAGTAATACTGTGTATAATGCCCTTCGAAATTTAATGCAAGATATTATTGGAAATATGCACTTGCACAAAATAAATAATGCAGCGAAGATTGCTGCTGTCACTTTTCACATCGACCTAACATGTACAAACTTTCATCAGATTGACCCAACGACTATGTACCAGTACCACATTCCCGAAAGACAAATTCTGATTCAAAAATTGAAAATTGAAAAAGAAAAGGTAGAGTGAATTTTGTATAAGGAAACTGGAAAGCATGATTGGCGCTAACTGAACAATTAAACATATATCCACAATAAACTGTACTGACTCTACTACTGCACACAATTTTCCATCAGGCATCAATTTCCTACAGATTCTTTTGCCTCAGCGCAGCGAGGACTTCTCTCTTCAAGATATGATGGTTCTTCGGTTCACAATCCTCATTACAGAGAAAAATCTTAGAACACTAAATAGCATCTTCCATCTCCTTTAAGGTTTATCCAAGGAACAATGAGCAAGAAAGCTGTTGACAGCACACTGTCTGTTCAAGTGGCACAGATACAGATGGGTAATACAAGCACACTTTCTTGTCAAGTAAGCATGTTCGAGCACGTTAACGCAAGAGAGCATTAATATTTTATCTAGATTTATCAAATTTCTGAACCATGATGTCAACACAGTGTAACCAAACCAAGCTAAATTCCATTGTAGAGCTCCTATGGGAATATAGAGGATGCTCAAAGAAGATGCTAATCCACTAAGTTAAGCAATAAACTTGAAAACACAAAAAGGAATCAAAGGAAGGAAAATTTTAACAAGCATACACCATGAAAGACAAAGGTGTTAACAAGCTTCAAAGACTCCAGTGAATGAAATAACCAGGCTGCTAAAGGATCACAAACATTAGGAAATATGTCCATCATTGTCACAGTCATCCTTATTACTATTCAACATGGAAGAAAGCTGCTTCATCATTTTAAGCGACATGTATGTAAAGCCATTTATACATGTAAGACAAATTAATGTTGTAGCACTCACATTCCGAAACCTTTTCAGATATAGATAAAGTCAGAATATCTTTATCTGAGTTGGCTTTTTCCTTGCTCAAACGTCAGTGGAAAGCTTGATATTTGGCACAAATATCATGTTTTGTGTCATTTTACATTCTATTCTTATGACTTTTATCGCTTAATTCATGAGGCAATCGTTGTATTTGAACTTATGTCGTTATATTTCATGTGTATAGGTATGATGACGACAAACAATGGAAAATTGTGCTTAAAGTGAGTGATTTTGGAGCATATGACGATTAGACGAGGTGACGAGTCGAAGACCACAAGTGATGAAATAAAAGGAAAAATAACTGAACTGAAGGTCTCGCTTTTCATCCGCATCGAGTGAAGAAAGCGAACAAGACCAGCCCATGCATTACCATCAGGCGATCCTTCCGCATCGCGGAAGGAAAGCGGGAGGCCTCAGGACATTGCGCTTTTCATCCGCACGCGGAAGGAAAGCGGGGTTCTGCGCAGCTTTCCCGGTTCGACTAGGATTAGGTTTACTTAGTTTTTGTTTTTACCCTAGACTATATATAGACGTTTTATTAGCTGAAAACGGTGTGCTGGGATTATTCAAAGACTTGTAAGCCACCATTCTATTTTCTCTCTCTAGGTTTATTTTATTTTTCATCTTTTTCAACCCTAGATTATTCATGAATTCTTTTGTCTATGATCGAATCATGAGTAGCTAAACTTCTTAATTCTAGGGTTGTGGCGAAAGACTTGAAAGTTGGTTTGATGACAATTATTATCTATTGATTTTTCATATCTTGGGATGCTTATTTATTCTTGATCTTAATTGTTTGATTATCTGGCCAATAGTTAGACACTATCTGTGGTGCGCGAATTGGACTTGAGAAAGGGAATTCACGTACGTAATAAGAATAAATAGAGTTTGTTCGATTTAATCGTTTCGCTACTGAGGATAGAGATATACCCTTTAGCCCTACTTAGTTGAATACAGAGAAATATATGCATTTTTGTTACCTCTGATGACCATAGAGATATAGGCGTTATAGTAACATCTACAGGCTTGTGAGTAGTTCGAGAGAATATCATAAAGTATAATTAACCCGTCAACTAGTAACTAGGAAATAAAATAGGTGGAATTATCCGCAGATCAACTGGATTGTCGAAAGCCATGACCCTAGATCTTTCTCTCACCTGATAATTCTTACAATCTTTGTCAAGATATTCCCAATCACAAAAACACCCATCACAAATTGTTTACTTTTCAGTTTTAGTTTAGCACAACAAACATCTTGATTTTCACTTTCTTGAATAGTTTCATTTGAATTTGAATTAGCTTAACAACAGAATCTAAGTCTCTGTGGGATCGATATCTAGACTTAACAGTCTATATTACTTGTACGACCACGTATACTTGCCTGTGCGTTTGGGAGCAACAAAGCTCCATCTTTGCCAATCTTTTCCAGCCTCCATACTTCATCTGAAAGAGAAGGGGGATGCTGCTTCTTGTACACTGCAATTAAGGCAGGAACTTAGATGTATTCTATTGCATAATAAACTTGAGAATTATTGCAAGACTTCTAACCACAATCTCATTCATTGTGGTTTCCCAGCACCAACTATAATTGGCTCTGAGACCCAAGTTATGCATAGCTTGTTATCAGGTTAATCCCCCAGAGACCGACCAACACATTAAGTTCAGTGAGAATGAGTTCTAACTTGGTTTTCGTTTCTAAATATGTTACAAATTCATTGTACAGTTTGATTAACAGTTCTATAATAAGTCCACCTACTTGATAAGAGTTCCAATACGATTTTTAAATCATACAAAAGTGAGTTGGAGATTTTATTCTCCTTTTAAATGGAAGAGGAGTCTATACTTCAGTTTTACTTTCTGCCATTTTTCCTTCTCATTCTGCCTGAGGTTTTAATCAAGAACTTTTTACCTTCTGATAAGGACTTAGTCAAGAACTTTGTATTAAGTCATACATGAAACACGATATCATCTACTCCCTTTGTCCTAATGCATATAAACCATTTTCTATTTGAGGCAACCCAACACGTTAAACACACTTTCTCTAGATTCTCCTACCACACTCTTCCTTTCAAGCATTCAAACATGCAATTTCAATCGTAAACAATGATGGGAAGTCTCACCTATTACGCTACACATATTTTCTTCTAATCGGATTATTGGAACGTAAAAAGTCACTTTCGAGCATGTTTGTGTCGAGATCATACCTTCAAATTGCTGTTATATTCTAGCGACAATTTTCAATAACTTAAGCTATGGCGAATAAAAGATACTTATTCCTATTGTTCATCACTTAAAATCAAACTTTCAGCATATTGCTAAGTATCCAACATAAGATTAAAATATTGAGCAATCTGTTCCACACCAGTAGATATCCAGAAAATCAATTGCTTTGAGATTTAAAATCAAAATTAAAATCTCAAATACTAAAAACTAAAGATAAGACACTACAGATCGATAAAGAAATTGTCCAAAAATGAGACTAATGTCAAACTTGGTACACCGAGGAAGTTTTCAACAGAAAGCAGATAGCTGGTGTGAAAAAGCACACTATCTAACACCTTTTGAGTCTAGTACTCGTCTGTAATGGAATGTGATGGTAACAGTTCACAGCTGCTGAAAAGAAAAATATATCATTTAATACATCTAACAGCATTATAGAAAGAAAAGCGATAATAGGAACTCATACTCTCCCTTGTGGGAATAAAATAGACCCGCAAAAATAATATTCACAGTATTAGTGATAAACGCGGAACACTAAGTTATGGTTAAGTCAGCAAGAATAAAATGAAGCAATAATGACACCGGAATTTTACATGAAAATCCTTCTGAATAAGGGAAAAACCACGGCCAAGAGGAGCATACACTGTGTAGTAACGAATACAAATACTCCTAAGACCACTACACCCTCAAAAGAAATAACACTCTTTTGATTTTCCCACCTCACTACAATATCACTCACACTCTATTTTTCTTCACAGACTATTTTCTTACACAGTCTATGGTATACCTCACTTTGCTCTCACTCAGATGTATTGTCTCAGATTTTTGGTGTGTCTTTAAACTGAAAGAGAGCTCCCTATTTATAGGGATGGAGTGTGCAATTTTTTCTCTTGGCATTAATTGGCTTGTGTCAATTCAAAGATTGTATCTGCAAAAGGAAATTGCTACAGATCACATTCACACACTTTGTCAAAGGAAATAAACATTTCACTTAAATCATGGGTATGGGGCTGGACCCCACAAATCTCTCCCTCCAGACCCATTCACATGAAGAAGGGTACACCGGGCTTCTAGTTTGAGTGTATGCCGACAAGTTCTTTGCACAATTCATACTTGTCTCTCGGTACTAGCTTGGTCAGCATATCTGCAGGATTTTCACTCGTGTGAATCTTCTTGACCTGGAACAATTCGTTCTCAACCTGATCACAAATCCAATGATATCTGACGTCGATGTGCTTTGTTCTCACATGGTACATGGAGTTCTTGCTCAATTCTATTGTACTCTGACTGTCACAATAGACAACATACTCCATTTGCTGCAATCCAAGTTCTTGAAGGAATCTCTTGAGCCATATCATCTCTTTGTCAGCTTCAGTAGCCGTAATATACTCCGCTTCAGTTGTAGACAGTGGGACACACTTCTGCAACTTCGACTGCTATGATATAGCTCCCCCTGAAAAAGTAAACAAATATCCAGTAGTGGATATTCTGTTATCAAGGTCACCTACCATATCAGAATCTGTATAGCCCTTCAAGATTGGATTTGATTCTCCAAAACACAAGCATTCATCTGAGCTTCCTCTTAGATACCTGAGTATCCACTTCACAGCTTCCCAATGCTCTTTCCCAGGATTTTCGAGAAATTTGCTAACAATACCGACTGCATGAGCAATATTTGGTCCAGTGCATACATCAAACTTCCGACGGCAGAGCAATAAGGAATCTTGGTCATTCTCTTTTTTTCCTCCATTGTTGTAGGACACATCTCTTTGCTCAATTTCAGACGACCAGGAAGAGGTGTGCTAACCCACTTAGCACTCTTCATATTGAAGCGCTCTAGTACACGTTCTATGTACTTTTTCTGTGACAAATAAAGTTTCCTTTCATCTCTTGAACGAGTAATTCTCACGCCCAAAATCTGCTTAGCATGACCCAAGTCTTTCATAGCAAAAGACTTACTCAACTGTTTTTTCAACTCGTCAATCTTGGAAGCATTCTTGCCTACAATCAACATATCATCCACATATAGCAGGAGGATGATAAAGTCATCATTAGAAAATCTTTGTACAAACACACAGTGATCTGAAGAAGTCTTCTTGTAGCCTTGCTCCCCCATAACAGACTCAAACTTCTTGTACCACTGTCTGGGAGCTTGCTTCAATCTATATAGACTCTTCTTAAGTTTGCATACAAGATTTTCTTTACCTTTTGCCTTGAAGCCCTCAGGTTGTTCCATATAAATCTCCTCTTCTAAGTCACCGTGAAGAAAAGCAGTCTTCACATCCATTTGCTCAATCTCCAAATCAAGACTAGCAATCAAACCAAGAATTGTCCGAATGGAGGATATTTCCACGACAGGAGAAAATATTTCGTCAAAGTCAATACCTTTCCTTTGACCGAATCCCTTAACAACCAATCTAGCTTTGTATGTGGGCTTCAAGCTGTGTTCTTCGGCTTTAACTTTGAATACTCACTTGTTATTCAAAGCTCTCATGCCCTTAGGCAATTTCACCAACTCATAAGTATGATTCTCATGCAGGGATTTCATCTCATCTTGCATGGCTTCAATACATTGATCCCTGTGCTCATCTTCCATGGCCTCCTCATAACATTCAGGTTCTCCCCCATCAGTGAGTAATGCATACTCATTAGGTGAATAACGGGAAGAAGGAACATGTTCATGTTGTCTAGTAGACCTTCTAAGTGAAATATCTAACTCATCCATGACTTCATGAGTAGGCGCATCTATCTCATCAATAGCAACATCGTTATAATCATCAACATGCTGTCTGGAACATGATTCTGGGCATCACCATCGTCATCGATCCCACTAACGTCATCAACATTTGTATGGGGGCCCTTGATCAAGATTAACTAAACCTTAAGAATTTGACGATTTTATCATTTCCGCCTTGTTAATATCTTCAATGGTTTGATCCTCCACGAAGATAACATCACGGCTTCTCACGACCTTCTACTCAATTGGATCATATAGCCTGTAACCAAACTCATCAAGGCCATAACCAATGAAGATGCACTGCCTTGTCTTGGCAGTTAATTTTGACCTCTCATCTTTATGCACATATACAAAAGCTTTGCAACCAAACACTTTCAAGTGGTCATAGGAACATCCTTGCCATACCAAACTCTATTTGGAACATCACCTTGCAAAGCAACAACAGGAGATAGGTTAATAACATGTGCAGCGGTCAACAAAGCCTCACCCCAAAAGGAGTTCGGCAATTTTGCTTCAGAAAGCAAGCATCTAACTCTTTCCATCAAGGTCCTGTTCATCCTCTCTGCCAAACCATCACTACTAAAAAAACAGAAAAAACCGTTGACAAAAACCGACGTCAAGCGTCGGTTTTTTTAACCAAACCGACGGGAAACCGACATTTTAACGTCCGTCGGTTTTCATAGCCTCGCTTTCAGAAAACCGACGGACAACGTCGGTTTTTACCGACGGACAGCATCGATTACGTAGTCCGTCGGGTTTTATTCAAATATTTTTAAAAATTTAAAAAAAAAAAAAAAAACCGACGGACAGGGTCGGTTTTATTAAATTCGGATTTTTTTTCTTATATATAAATAATATATATTTTATGAAAAAAATGACGCACGGCGTCGGTTTTTTATATAATTTTTTTTATTTTAATTATAAAACCGACACAGTGAGTCGGTTTTTTTATAAAATATAAGCATTAATTCCAGAAAACCGACGGACAGAGTCGGTTTCTAGAAAATTTGCAAAATTAATTTCCAGAAAACCGACGGACAGAGTCGGTTTTCTGGAAAATCTGCAAAATTAATTTTCAGAAAACCGACGGACAGAGTCGGTTTTCCGTCAGTTTTCTGGAAAATTTTCAGCATGCAAATCATGCATTTTCTGCAACCACACCTGCACAGAAACCAGTACCAAAAGCTGCTCAGAAACCAGTAACAAAAGCTACTCAAAACTAGCATTAAAATGCTCCAAATCAATTCTAAAAGAGCTACAACACATAAAATCATTCTAAGTAATAATAAAACACATCAAACACTATCTAAACACATCAAATACGATCTAAATAAACCTTCAAAGTTCAAAAATATTTAAATGACCAACCAAAAGTACCATTAAATAGTTTTAACATAAGTCCATTATTAAATTCAAACTACTACAACTAAATTCAAACCCAGACTGTACGCCAAAAGCATCATTAACCATATCATTAACTCTATCATATTGGACGTGACTATATTCCTGCGACACACTACTTTCACCGACAACCATATTGTAAAATATACCATTGACCCCATCAGTCTCTCCATGATCAGTCCAAACATAATATTTCTGCTTAAACTCACGACTATATAAATGAACCCTAACCGCTTCCGGTTTCAAATACTTCATACACCGGCAATGAGAACAAGGACACCTAATTACCCCTTCATTTTGAAAAGGGTAAAGTGTCATTGGTGATAAACCCATCAACACCTTCAACAAATTCATCATGTACACCCACACGATTACTATTATTCATATTATACATCCACATACGATCCATCTACAAAAATATACCCACAAATTATTGAGGTTATAGAAATATATTATAACTTAAGAATTCTGACTTAAAATATAACTTAAGAAAACACAATCCCAACCATTTCTAACTTTGGATTCTCAATAAAAATTCTAACTTTAATATAATTTTGAAAAGCACAATCCCAACTAATTCTAACTTTGAATTCTCAATAACAATTCTAACTTTAATAACTTATGGATTCTAACTTTAATTCTAAAAATTGAAAAGTAAATCTAGTCAAATAAAGTCTACATTTTAGTTTTGAGGTTATAGAAATATTATAACTTAATAATTCTAACATAACTTAATAATTCTAACTTAATTTGAAAAGCACAATTCCAACCAATTCTAAAAATTGAAAAGTAAATCTAGAGAAATAAAATCTACATTTTAGTATTGAGGTTATAGAAATACTATAACTTAACAATTCTAACTTTGAAAAGCACAATCTCAATCAATTCTAATTTAGAATGATCAATAACAATTCTAATAACTTATGCAATTCTAACAAAAAGCACAATCCAACAAAAAAAAAACTAGTCAAATAATTAAAGTATATATTTTTGCACATATTCAACATCAACAATATTACAAAGAATGATAACTAAGCTAACACAAATACATTGACAAAGAATATGAAATATAGCACAATCTCAACCCAAAAACAAAATGACAAGTAAATTAAACTAGGCAAATAAAGTTTACATTTTTTTTCCACAAATTCAACATTAATAACATTGCAAATGATGTTTAACAAAGCTAAATAGACGAGCATTAGGCCTAAAATCTACAAATAAAACTAAGATTAAAAGAATTTTAAATGCCCTAATTTAAGAGAAACTAACCTTCAAAATGGGTTTGGGGTAGGGGGGAAGGGGCTGCGCAGGCAGCGGCGTTGGGCGGCGGCGAAATGGGAGGTGGCGTCAGGCTGAGGGGAGGGGGGCGGCGGGTAGGGTTTGGGGAGAGTGGGGTTTAATTTTGAAGAGGGATAGCTGAAATGGGGAAAGAATCCCGCTGCTGCCAATTTATAAGAAAAACCGACGGACAAAACCGACTCTGTCCGTCGGTTTTTTCCGCACATTTGACCGGATTTTGACCCCAAAAATTTAAAAAAAAAAACGAAACCGACACTGTCCGTCGGTTTCTTCAAAAAAAATTGTTTATTATTTTTTTAAAAAACAAAATGAATTGTATATTATTTATAATATTTTTTAAAATAAAACCGACGTACGACGTCGGTTTTATATTAATTATTAAAAAAAAAATTAATTAAACCGACGTGGGACGTCGGTTTATTTTGGCGGAATTATATTTTCAAAATTCTGCCAAAAAAATCGACGTTGTCCGTCGGTTTTCTGATTAAAATAATTTAAAATAATTAAAAATACAAAAAACCGACTCTGTGAGTCGGTTTTCCGTCGGTTTTTTGAAGCGACCCAGTGCGTCGGTTTTTGATCCGTCGATTTTTAGCAGTTTTTTAGTAGTGCATTAAGTTGAGGAGTCTTAGGAGGAGTCTTCTGGTGTCTGATACCTTTTTGTTTGCAGTATTCGTTAAACGGTCCGCAATATTCACCACCGTTGTCTGTGAGAATACACTTCAGCTTCTTTCCTGTTTCTCTATCAACTAAAGCCTGAAACTGCTTAAAGACACCCAACACTTGGTCTTTAGTCTTCAGGACGTAGACCCAAAGTTTTCTTGAGCAATCATCAATAAAAGTAGCAAAGTAAAGTGCACCACCGAAAGTCCTTGTCTTCATTGGACCACATAAATCTGGATGCACCAACTCAAGCAACTCTGTCTTTCTTGAAGGAGGATGAGACTTGAAAGAAACTCTATTTTGTTTTCCAGCCAAGCAGTGCTCACACTTTTCTAATTTAGCACTTTCGAAATTTGACAACAATTTCTTTTTGGCTAGAACATTTAGTCCTTTCTTGCTAATGTGGCTAAGCCTCTTATGCCATAACGTTGAAGAGCTATTGCTCCCAACTGCATTCACCATATTAACACAGGTAGAGGCCATAGTCCAATATAGACCACGATGCTTTTTGCCACGAGCCACAATCATGGAACCCTTAGTGAGCTTCCACTTTCCAGCACCATTGGTACTGACATATCCCTCATCATCCAAAACACCAACAGAGATCAAGTGCAAACGAACATCAGGTGCATGCTTTACATTGTTTAAAACTAGTTTAGTTCCAATACTAGTTTCCAAACAAATCATTCCAACACCAGCCACCCTAGATACAGTCTCATTACCCATACTCAAAGTTTCAAAGTCACCCTGAGTATAGGATGAGAAAAATTCCTTCCTTGATGTCACATGAGATGTGGCACCACTGTCCACAACCTAGCTTGACTCATCACAAGCAATATTTATCAGATCCGCATCAAGGATAGCAATAAGATCTTCTGTAGTGACAGTGTCAACACGATTGCCATCTTCTTTCTTTTCCTCCTTATCTCTATTCTCCTTTTTCAAAATCCGGCAGAACTTCTTTGTGTGCCCTTTTTTCTCGCAATGATAGCACTCAATATCTTTAAGTCTTCTTCTGGATTTGCTTCTATGATGTTCTCTATTTTGAGAACCACGATTCTTGCCTCTCCCCATAGTGTCAGTCACCAAGACATCTGATAAGGAGGAACCTTGAGATTTTCTTCTCATCTCTTCATTTAAAAGACTGCTCTTGGCAAGATCCATAGAGATCACACCATCCGGAGCATAATTTGGTAATGAAGTTCTAATAATTTCCCAAGAATCTGGTAGGGAACCAAGTAGAAACAAGCCTTGAATTTCTTCATCAAAACTAATGCCCATAGCAGATAACTGGTTCATGATCCCCTGAAAAATATTCAGATGATCTGTCATTGCAGAACCATCATGGTATTTTAAACCCAGTATTTGCTTTATCAAAAACATCTTGGTGTTACCAGTTTTCCGAGCGTCCAAACTTTCAAGATTCTCCCATAGGGTCTGAGCATGTGTCTCCCCAGAAATATGGTTCAACACATTATCATCAACCCACTGTCTAATAAAGCCGCAAACCTGCCGATGCAACAAATTCCACTCTTCATCTGATTTATTATCAGGCTTTTTAGTGGCAAAGACAGGTTGATGAAAATTCATGACATAGAGCAAATCTTCCATTTTGCCCTTCCAAATGGCATAATTTACGCCACTCAAAGTAACCATTCTACTAGTGTTGGCTTCCATCGTTTATCACAAATACAAATACTATTTATTTGGAGACCAAAGTAATTCTTTTCTGATGTGGAAGTTCAGACTGTGCTGCAACCACAGAGCATACTCAGAGAGAACCTTTGCTCTGATACCACTTGTTGGGAATAAAATAGACCCGCAAAAATAATATTCACGCTATTAGTGATAACGCGGAACACTAAGTTGTGGCTAAGTCATCAAGAATAAAATGAAGCAATAATGACACCGGAATTTTACGTGAAAACCCTTCTGAATAAGGGAAAAAACACGGCCAAGAGGAGCAACTGATATCACTATAGCAAGAAATTTTACACTGTGTAGTAACGAGTGCAAATACTCCTAAGATCACTACAC
Organism: Lycium barbarum; assembly: GCF_019175385.1. Lineage (NCBI taxonomy): Eukaryota > Viridiplantae > Streptophyta > Magnoliopsida > Solanales > Solanaceae > Lycium > Lycium barbarum. The sequence goes on from NC_083339.1 coordinate 134,677,837, forward strand.
CCTCAAAAGAAATAACACTCTTTTGATTTTCTTACCTCACTACAATATCACTTACACTCTATTTTTCTTCATAGACTATTTTCTTACACAGTCTATGATATACCTCATTTTGCTCTCACTCAGATGTATTGTCTGAGATTTTTGGTGTGTCTTTAAACTGAAAGAGAGCTCCCTATTTATAGGAATGGAGTGTGCAATTTTTTCTCTTGGCATTAATTGGCCTGTGCAAATTCAAAGATTGTATCTGCAAAAGGAAATTGCTGCGAATCACATTCACACACTTTGTCAAAGGAAATAAACATTACACTTAAATCATGGTTATGGGGCTGGACCCCACATCTCCGTGGTGATCCATGACAATGAAAAAGTCATCCATTGTTATTTGAATAAGCTTGTACAATAAAGTAAACCCGTCAACCGGTTCGATTAAATCGGTTAAAACCGGTAACCGGACCGATAAAATCGGAACCGGAACCGTAACCGGTTCCGGGTAACCGTTTAATTATTATCGGTCCGGTTCCGATTTTTTTGAAATCGAAACCGGTTAAACCGGTAAAATCGGAGCTGGACCGGTTAAACCGGTGAAATAAAAAAAAATTATAGTCGTTGGCCTTGGACCTTTGTCCGTTAATGGACTGTTGGCAACGGTCCATTTGCAAAAATGGTAGTTGTCAAACGGTCATAAAATTAATTTTTGGCCCCCCAACTCCCCAAACTTTTTTTTAACACTTTAACCCATCCCCTACCCCTATATAAACCCTTCTTCATCTTCATTTTCATTTTAATTCACACCAATTCACTCTTCTTCTCTCTCTCAAATCTCAATCTCTCAATTATAGTTACTTTGCAATAATTAGCCACAAAGTCTTATTATAGTTTTAACTTTCAATTATTAATTTTTCAATTATAATATTGTTGGTGGAGTTGGTGATTTTGCAACAATCCGAAGCAGCTTTGGTGGATTTGCAATTCTAGCCGCCTTCACTTTGTTGGAAATTAATCCGGCAATTTGGTACCTTCGTTCCAACTCTATCTTTATTTTTCGCAATTTAATTCTAGCAATTTATTTTTCGCAATTTAATTTACGCAATTTAATTTGTTGTAATTTATTTGATTGTGATTTAAATTAATTCTATTTAATAATGTCAAAGAGATTAAGACGTGGTGCCGGTAGTAGTAGTCGTATTGTTAGGGGTGCGCTTAATGAGGAAATATTTGTGGAAGAAACACCTAATTTAGGTATTGATGTTGGTGGAAATAATCCACTTTTAGGTCTTGAGGCAATGCAACAACATTTTACCGATACTTTTAATGAAGATGATGATGATGATGAAACACAACCCCCCGAAAATCTCATAGGAGATACATGTCCTGCACAATCACATACACAAGACAAACCACCTAGAACTTGTAAGCCAACAGCTAAAGTTTCGAAATTGATGACTAAGAATAGGGAAAACCAATCAGCTACATGTACCCTATGTGGAGAAGTATTTAGTTTTAAGCAAGGAACTGATAAGGATGGTGGAACAGGTACACTAAATGGTCATATGAGAACCAAACATATGGATGTTTGGGGAGAGCAAACGGGTTCAAATGTGGGGGGTATTCAAATGACGATAGACCCACGAGCCGGTAGAAATTTTAAGTATGACAAGAAAAAAGAGCGTGTAGAAATAGCTAAAATGGTAGCTTATGATTGTTTACCATTTTCCTTTCCCTCGGGTTTGGGGTTTGTTACTTACATTCAACATTGTTATAATCCGTTATTTGAGGGTATTCCTAGAAGTACTTGTAGAGCCGATGTTATAGATTTATTTAAAAAATATAGATTTTATTTGCACCATGTATTTAATTCTTTAAATTGTAATGTTTATCTTACCGCTGATTTGGGTCTTAGTCTTAGCAAGTTAGATTTTTTTTGCTATTACATGTCATTGGGTTGATGACAACTGGATTATGCAAAAAAGAATTATAGCTTTTTTATATGATGAAGGAAAAGGTCGTCACGATGGAAAAATTTTAGCGGATTCAATGTCTACTATTATGAAAATTTTTAACATTTATAGAAAAACACTTTGTATTGCTTTAGATAATGCTTCTAATAATACAAAGACGATAGGTCTTATAAAAAGATAACTAAACCCTCCTCTAAGAAATATTTTTCATGTAAGATGTAGTTGTCACATTTTAAACATAATTGTTAAAGATGGTCTTGTGCATTTTGAAGATTCTGTTCAAAAAGTTAGAGATGCGGTTACGTTTCTTTTTTGTAATGCTAATAGGGGAAGAATTAGAGATTTTAAGAATGCTTGTATGGAAAATAAACTTAGACCTAAAAAAATTCGAGTAGAAATTGAGACTAGGTGGAACTACACTTACATTATGCTACAATAAGCATATGAGTATAGGATTCCCATACAATAAGTTCACCACAAATATAATACTGATAGTGATGATTGGTTAAATTATTCGCATTGGGAAGATGTTAAAGAATGTGTTGACCTCTTAGAAATTTTTTATAATGCAACTCTTGCTTTTTGTAGACAATTCTATCCCACGGTAATCAAAATTTTAGCCTACTTATCGGAAATACCTAGAGTTTTACAAGAGTATAAATATAAAACCGGTTATCAAGTGGCTATTTTTGAAATGATAATCAAATTTAAGAAGTATTTTTTTCGCATCCCAACTTTATTTATATTGGGTTCTCTTTTAAATCCTTGTTTAAAAGTGTCTTATACTAAAAATTTGGTTAGTCAAATTTATACATTTTTAGAAATTGAAGAGGGAGTTCAACCATCATTAGCTGAAGCCGAACTCGCTATTGATGATGAGTTTAGAAACGTTTTTACTCATTATTCTAGTTTGGAAGAACGTGCTACACCCATTGCTCCACGCCCTACTACTTCTCAGAGTAGCAAAAAGGAGTTGTCGGGTTTAAAAGTTTTACATTCACAGCCAACTTCTTCTTGTACTGCAAACTTTGATGAATATAACTTTTATTTGATGCAGCCTAATGTGGATATCAAGGAACTAGATGACTTGACGTCTTAGCATGGTGGAAGAAGTACAAGGCAAGTTATCCGGTACTTTCAAGAATGGCTCGAGATATCCTTACGGCTCAAGTATCAACCGTGGCTTCGGAGAGCGCATTTAGCCAAGGAAGACAGCAAATTAGAGACCATAGACATTCATTATCCGGCTTTAGCTTGCAAGTACTAGTGTGCATTCGCGATTGGATTAGATCGGAGCGACGCAACCAAAACTTAGAAGCGGAGGAAGGCGAAGAGGAAGAAATTGAAGATTTGATAGCTAGTGGACCGGACCAAATGGAAGACTTTGAAGATATTTCCATGACCGAATATGATGTGGGGGAAATTAACGAAATGGTTCAAATTGGTGATTTTATTATTCTACTATTTATGTACAACTCATGTATTATTTGCAAGTTAAAAAAAACTACAACTTGTAAATAAATGTTATCCAAGAATGAATAAAATATATGGCTCATTGAGCTTTCTTCTATTTACTTGTGTTCATATTTTTACTTTTATTAAGTTAGAAATATACCTAAAATATACTAAGAATATACTTAAATTAAAAACTAAAAAGTTATATATTTGAAAAATAACTAAAATATATTAAGAATATACTTATAATGTATTGTATACTATAAGTGTAACTTAAACATATATATATATATATATATATATATATATATATATATATATATATATAATGTTATATATAACTTAAACTCACACACACACACACACACACACACACACACACACACACACATATATATATATATATATATATATATATATTAAGTTATACATATATATAAGCTATATAGAACTTAAACATATTTATATATATTAAGTTATATAACCTAAGTATATTGATATATATATAAGTATATTCTTACTATATTTTAGGTATATATATATATATATATATATGTATACACGTATATTCTGTATTGCTAACTTGCTGTTAGCTTGTTAGTCAGTAAATATTTAAACTTTACTTATAAACTTGTATAACATATGTAAATATACCTACAATATACTAATAAATACTATAATATATATATATATATATATATATATATATATATATATATATATATATATATATATAATACAAAAAACAAAAAAGGTTTTGGAGACTTTGAACCGGACCGGTTCCGGTTTGAGGTTTCAAACCGGTAAAACCGAAACCGATTAAATCGAAACCGGTTAAACGGTTCCCTAACCGGTTGACATGTTTACAATAAAGTGGGTGAATGCATGGGGTCGTGTATAAACGTACACTATTTCTTCTTAAATAAATATTCTGTTTTCTTTTGGGGGTTCACGGTAAGCAAGCCTTTTAATATCTAGGAAATGTAGATATACAAAAACTAAAATTATGATATTTATTATTTCATTATAGTTTACCATTTCGTTTATAAATTTACTCTTGAAAATTTATCTCTTGAAAAACTTAGTGAATGTTTCTTTTCTTAAATTACTGCGTTTCGTTTCACAAGTTATTTTTGTTGTTGTTGTTGTAGAGACGTATCTAAGTGGCAGCATATATCTATCTTAAGACTACTTTCCAAGATAATCTAAATCGTTTAGGACCAAAGTGAAAGAATAAATTTCTAGATCTGAAAAGCTAGTTTCTTATAGTCGTATAAGATCAATTTATTATCTATATATTTAGATGCTACTAATATTTTTATCTAACTTAATGACATAAATATGTATTACTTACAAGTGTATCACGTGATTCAGAAGATATTATACTTTACATGTATCGAAAACAAATATTTCTACAATATATATACAAGAGTTACTACAACACTTACGAAATTTAAAGGTTTCTAAACTTTTATGTTTACATATGTCTATATTTAATTGGGATTTAATAAAATAATGTGAGAAAATACATATATAACAAAGTATGAGCCTATGATATTATTTACGACTACGCGAAGCACGGTTAAGTTTTGTAGTAATCATTATATTATATTATATAATACTAAAAGTGGGAAGTCCCATAGTTAAAAGTTGAATTACAATAACACCCTTCAAAAAAAGTTGAATAACCATTGTAACCTATTATTAAATATTAAACTTTTGTTGCATCTAATTTGGATTAACTGAAATTCAATTAATTAATGATAGGCAGAATAGCTTGGGACCCCCCTGAACTTGTCGATTTTTATTCGATGTACACCTAAACTATGCGTTGGCTTAATTAGCTCCCTGAACTTGGTAAAATAATAGTCTCGACCCCCCTAGACGCTGATGTGGCAAAGAGCTTGAACATATTCTCTTTTAGGCGCGTGGATGAGTCAAAAATTGAAAAATCAGCTTCCAAGTGGAGTATTTTTCAACTATTAATCGCCATATAATCAATATAATGATTTATATTTCCAATTGTGTTTCTTTTTGTTTTTTCTTAATATCCATTACATATTTTATCTGTCACGCCCCAAAACCCCCCCTAGACGTGACCGGCATCCGACGTCATGAATAACATCGGAAGAACCTAAACAACACAATAATAATACATGACCCCGCCAGGTTCAACATTCGCCTCCAACAATTTATAAATTAAATGTACCAAATCATGAATACATGAATTAAATCAGCGGAAGTCTTTATAATTTAAATGATTCACCCCAAAACATGATAGTGTGCCCGAAAGAGTTAAATGACAACTCTTCTTCTACCGACATTCGAATGTATACTAAGGGGCTTCTAAGAATAAGGAGTAAATGTCTAACCCATCGGGACGCAGCCCGGAAACTAAAATAAATAAATGGAATTAAATAAATAGAGTGTCCCACGAATGAATGTGTGAGCTCACCAAATCAGCCGCAACAGCAAGTCCTTTCTACACGCCCGGAGTATCAAGAACCTGCTCTTCTCCGTTACCTAACATACCATCAAAAATAACAATGGTATGCCTGAGTACTTCGTACTCAGTGAGTGCCTCGGGGACAATGAGTAATAAGAAAATACAGTACATAATACATAAAGAAATTAGTCTTGCCAATCAGGTGAGAGCGATCTAAGAATAGCTATTCAGTTTATGTATCTCAATAATAAGTATCAAAACCCATTTATAAAGCCTCTTGTCAAGTTACAACTTAAAATATGCCTTTTTAATCGATTAAGATAGTCATCAACAATTCCATAAGAGAATAAGAATGTCACACATGCCAAAACAGGCCCAAGAATCAAGCATATCGCGCATAGCGCACCACACCGGAACATATAATTCTAGGTGGCTATCCTTCCTCCCGAATAGCTAGGCATAAATCACACCGAACAATGTAGTACGCGGTGGCTATCCTTCCTCCCGAATAGCTAGGCATAAATCACACCCCGGGTAGCGAACCCAGCGGTGGCCACTCTTCCTCCCGAATGGCTAGGCAATGACACACTAGGATCCATAGTGGCTACCCTTCCTCCCGAGTAGCTAGGTCAAACATCACAACGAAGTTCATAGCATAGAAGTCGATTCACAAATTGTCTCAAAGTTGTCACACCATCAATAACATTAACGTTCATTATGCATATCGAAAGAATAAGTCAGTCTAATCAATGTTTTGAAAACGTACAACTTCTTTACAAATATTTTCATGTCCCAATTCACCAATGAGAATGTCATTACCAACTCTTAACTAGCATTACTAAGCATCTCTCATAAAGGAAAACATTCATAATAGCTTATACATAGATAGGGTATGTTACAATCTAGGTTTAATGTGGGTTTGTCCCCTCACACACATTAAACCACCATTTAGATATGAATTAGAGTTCAAGGAAACATGAAAATATTGCTTTTCCTTTCATTCATTAAAGAATCTTGAGTAAAATTTATACTTCCAACAATAGTTTCAAAAAGTGATTTTCATTCAAAATAAGTTTTTAAAAGAGAGACATACCTTAATTTGTTAAACAAGGTTTAACAAATCACTTTTCTAATGAAGAATACCCAAACCCTAGCTTGAATCACTTTGGGAAGAATTATGTTGCAAACCCTAGGTTTTGGTCACAAAATTCATGTTAAGAATCATGGGTTTGATGTTAGAAAGGGATTAACAACTTGAATTCAACCTAGAATCATGATAAAACATACCTTGTAGGGTTCTTGAGGCTTGGGACTTGTTCTTCCTGACTTTAGGGTAATTTATAGTGAATGGGGTGTTGGGAAAATAAACCCCAAATCTTAAATATAACTTAAAACGCGTAAACCCAACTTTTGACCTGAAACCCGACCTTTTATGCGTTGGGTCCGCGACGCACGCGCATCGCGTGACCCCCTGCAGGTCGATATTCAGAGAGAGTGTTTTTGTGCGAACGGCCCGCGACGCGGGGCCATCGCACGCGCCCTCACAAGCGGCATGTGTCTGTTCTGCACAGTCTTGGGTAAAATAGGCATAACTTCTTGTACGTAACTTTGCTTGGGCTGGGCTACCTACCGTTGGAAAACTATTTCAAAGAGCTACAATTTTTATGAAGGAAGTTTTTCCAAATGCGCAACACATATTCATGAAAATCGCCCAAAAGACAGACCTACCAAAACTTAGGCGAATTTAAGAGGCCTTAAGAACTTCACTAGTTGGTTTGACTTCAAAATGAACATCTTCCACCCGAATTCATCAAGAATGGATTCATATAGATATAATATCATCTTAATACTAGATTTTTACACATTCACACCTAGTTCAAGTTTACGAGGTGTTACATTATCCCCCCCCCCCTCAAGATCATTCGTCCTCGAATGAGGATAGTATTCTAGGAAGGTAATTAACCAACTCGAATTTTAACCACACGATCACCTTGCGTACTAATAGCTCAAAACTTAACTCACACCTGAAATAGGGAACAAGTGAAGATATCTCTTCTTCATGTCCTCTTCCGCTTCCTAAGTAGCTTCCTTAGTATTATGATTTCACCACAACACTTTAACCGACGCAACATCCTTTGTTCTCAACCTTCTAACTTGGCGATCCAAAATCCGAACTGGTTCTTCTTCATAAGACAAGGATTTATCAATCTCAACCTCTTCATAGTTCAACACATGAGAAGGATCGGGTTTATACAACCTCAACATCGAATTGTGAAACACCGGATGAACCATGGACATCTCAGCCGGTAATCTCAACTCATAAGATACCTTCCCAACTCTTCTGGTAGTCTCATAAGGACCAATGTAGCGAGGACTAAGCTTTCCCTTTCTGCCAAAATGCATTACCCCCTTCATAGGTGACACTTTCAAGAAAACCTTATCACCAACAGCAAATTTTAATTCCCTACGCCTCATGTCCGTATAAGACTTTTGTCTACTCTGAGCGGTCTTTAGTCATTACAAAATAAGATTTACCTTTTCGATCACCTCATGAATTGAATCAGGACCCAACAACTCTACTTCCATTGGTTCAAACCAACCAATTGGAGACCGACAATGCCTCCCATAAAGAGCCTCATAAGGATCCATCTAAATACTAGCTTGATAGCTATTATTGTAAGCGAATTCCACCAAAGGTAGGTGTTCATCCCAACTTCCTCCAAAATAGATTGCACAAGCACGCAACATATCCTCCAAAGTTTGAATAGTTCTCTCTGCTTGTCCGTCAGTTTGAGGATGAAAAGCAGTGCTCAATTTCACTCTAGTCCCCAAAACTTCTTGAAACGTCTCCCAGAAATTAGCAGTAAATTGCGTACCTCTGTCAGATATGATAGATGTCAAAACACCATGCAACCTAACAATCTCCTTCAAATATAACTTGGCGTAATTTGCCGCAGCATATGATGTCTTTACAGGAAGAAAATGGGCAGACTTCGTGAGTCTATCCACGATCACCCAAATTGAATCATACTGTTATATCCCGTATTTTTGTACGTCGAATTATTCGCAAGCTAATAGACATAAGTTAAGGACGGGATTATTTTGGGATATGAAATAGGGACTTTTAATTCTCAATTTTAATTAGTGCACGAGTTGTTTATAAATTTCAATTAGTATAGAAATATTATTGGAGATTAGGGACTAATTAACTATGATTAGATTATTAAGTAGGGATTAGTGTTTAATTAAGATTAATCAAGTTAATTATGCTTTGAGTGGGCCCCACCTGTAATTAATTAAAAAAAAAGGCAACAATTGGTGAGTCATAGGGGGGAAGAACGTGTCCAAGGGAGGGAAACCATATATATAATGGTGTCAAAGACCAAATTAGCAATTCATCTTCATTTTTGCAAAAATTAGTTCAAGAAAAAGAAAGAAAAAAAACATTGCCATGGCTGCCAAGCTCTCAGCCAGCCATGGTTGTTAGAAAAAAAAATTGTTTTCTTGTTTTGATTAAGTTCCAAGGTAATTTTTAAGTCCAAGGAGGTGATAGTAACGTTGGGTATTGAATTGAGGAAGAAGAAATAGTAAAATTGGAGCAAATAAGTGTAGAATTTCCTCCGATTAAATTAAGTAAGATCTTCTCATTTTATGGTATAATTGGATTAATGGTGTTGTAATGGAAAGATTAAAATTGTATTAGATGAAATTAGAAGTAAGAAATTGCATGAATTCGTTGATAGTAGGAGTTGTGGTTGTTATATGGAATTGTTGAGTTGAAAGATTAAAAGTATGGTTTATGATCACATGTTGTTTTTCGTGTTGTTGTCGTATTGTTGTTGATATGGCTTCTAAATTTGGAAGAAAGAAGTGTATAACGTATCGTATATAAAGCGTATGTTGGTCTGTTTGGTGTATAATCTTAAATGTTAATGATTTGGGTTGGAAAAGGGTTAAAAAAAGGTTATTGGGTTGTTTAAGTTGTTTATGGGCTGGAATGTAAGGATTTGATATGAATATTTCTATTACTGTCGTTGTAGGTATTGCTGTGATAACAGGAGATTAATTGGAAGTTCGGGTTAGGCAAGTTATATAGGGGAAATGCTGCCCGATTGTCGTTAAGTTCTTAACTAACAAAAACCATAATCAAGGAAGTATGAACTAAAGAATGATTCCTATAAGCGATTGGTTGTAGATTTATAAGCTAGAAAGTATAGTTTACTAACGATAGCGTTACTTTCATATTAAATAGGCTAAAGGGATGACGAAGCGAACTTAGTTACGGTTAACCTATAACAGGTAGGTAAAGCTAACCCTTCTTTCTTTTTGACATGATCTTTATGAAACAAACAGACGACGTATATATATGACTCCAAAGAAGATCCTAATCTTAGAGCCACTAGGATGGCTAATGTTCATGATTCCCAGAACTTTCTTTATTATGTCTTGATACGTATCTATGATTCCTGAAGTTCTATTTGATATGTTCCGTAGTGACATTCGAAGGATACTTGATATGACTATTGTCTTGATTTCCAAATGATAGTTCGTTTGAATATTCTATTGAGTCTCAAATATAATTTAGTTTGCATATGGTTGCTCACTACTCTGCTCGTGCATGCCTCAATATATCTTTCACTGGGTCCTGGGCCAGGATACGTTCTCGTGCACAGTTTCACTGCATTGTTCACCGAGTCCCTTACTAGAGGGCCGGGATACGATATATATATATATATATATGATGACGTGATGATGTGATGATGTGATAATGTGATGGTGTGATGATGTGATGATGTGATGGTGTGATGATGTGATTATGGCGCCAAGGATGGTATGTGGCGACCTTATTCAGCGAGTCCCATAATGGGCAGGATATGATATATGATATTGATATGCATGATTTTCATTTCATAAGACAAGTGTATTGATATTTTAAAAGTCATACTTGTTTCCGGTAATCTCTATTTCAGTTATGATCCTCTTTATTCTATTTCATGCTTTATATACTCAGTACATATCTCGTACTGACCCCCTTTCTTTGGGGGACTGCGTTTCATGCCCGCAGGTACAGATACTCGATTTGGTGATCCTCCACCTTAGGATTTCCACTCAGCTATCTTGGAGAGCTCCATTGTTCCGGAGCCTAGAATTTTGGTACAGATCTTTTGATGTATATATATATGTTTATCTAGGGGTACGGCGGGGCTCTGTCCCGTCATATTTCACTATCGATACTCTTAGAGGTCTGTAGACATATGTGTGGGTTGTGTATAAGTTTGTTCAGTTGTGTCTATACGATGTGCTATGGATATGTTCGTATGTAGTGGCAGCCTTGTTGGCTTGCACATGATATTGATACGTAGTGGCAGCCTTGTCGGCTTGCGTATCATTTTATAATTTGATCAGTTGTGACTTCTCAGGAGACAGTTATCTGGACATATATATATGATGACGTTATGAACCTTCGGAGTTCTTTTGCAAGTTTCCATATTGTTCATAGTTTCAATTTGGCTATATCTAACAGGTACGTATATGAGTGTCCAGCTCGGGCACTAGTCATGGCCCACGGGGTTGGGTCGTGACGCATACTTGGCCCTTATGCGAGGTAAACCTACAACAAAGTCCATATTTATCATCTCCCACTTCCATTGAGGAATCTCAATATATTGAGCCAAGCCACCAGGCCTTTGATGTTCAGCTTTCACCTGTTGACAGTTCAAACACTTAGCCACATAGTTAGAAATATCAACCTTCATGCTCTTCCACCAATAGTGTTGTTTCAAATCCTTATACATCTTGTGGATCCCGGATGAATCAAATACTTGGAACTATGAGCTTCCATCATTAGTTCTTGTCGAATACCATCAACATCAAGAACACACAATCGTCCTTGCAATCGCAAAACACTATTGCCAGTCCCAACAGTAAATGAAGTGTACTCACCCCTTTCCACTCCATCTCTCAGCTTTGCCAAAAGTTCATCATCATATTGCTTGAATTTAATCCTTTCTACAATGTCAGACCGTGATGGCGTGATTCCCACTAACTCTCCATCTTCAGTTTCATCAAGTCTGACCCCAAGACTAGGAAGTCTTCGAATTTCCTTCCCCATGGGGATTTCATGTGCACGCAAATAAACCAACGTGCCCATATATTTCCAACTCAAAGCATCAGCAATCACATTAGCCTTACCAGGATGATACAAAATGTTCAAGTCATAATCTTTCAATAACTCCAACCACCTCCTCTGTCTAAGATTCAACTCTCGTCGTTTGAAGATATACTGCAGACTCTTGTGATCGGTAAAAACATCGCAATGCTCACCATACAAATAAGGACGCCAAAATTTCAAAGCAAAAACTACAACAGCCAATTCCAAGTCATGTGTCGGGTAATTCTTCTCATGCTTTTTTAACTGTCGCAAAGCATAAGCAATCACCTTGCCATTTTGCATTAACATGCAACCCAAACCAATTCTAGAAGCATCACAATACACCACGTATCCACCAGAACCAGAAAGTAAAGTCAAAATAGGAGCCGAAGTCAATTTTGCCTTAAGCTCTTGGAAACTCTTTTCACAAGCTTCGAACCACTGAAACTTAGCAGTCTTTTGCATCAAATTAGTCAATGGCGAGGCAATAGATGAAAAACCTTCCACGAACTTCCTGTAGTAATTTGCCAAACCCAAGAAACTACGAATTTCCGTTGCACTAGTGGGTCTAGGCCAATCCTTAACCACTGAAATTTTCTGAGGGTCTACTTTAATGTCGTCACCTGTCACCACATGACCTAAGAAAGACACAGATTCAAGCCAGAACTCACACTTATAGAATTTTGCATAAAGCTCGTTCTCCTCAAGTGTTGTCAAAGTTATCCTCAAATGATTAGCATGGTCCTCACGATTCTTAGAGTACACCAAAATATCATCAATAAACACAATAATGAATCGGTCTAGATATGGCTTAAAAACATGGTTCATCAAATCCATGAATGCAGCAGGCGCATTAGTCAAGCCAAATGACATGACTAGAAACTCAAAGTGCCCATAACGAGTACGGAAAGCAGTTTTCGGGATATCCTTCTCCTTTATCTTCAATTGATGATATCCAGACCTTAGGTCAATCTTTGAAAAGAACTTAGCACCCTAAAGTTGGTCAAACAAATCATCTATCCTAGGCAAGGGATACTTATTCTTAATGGTCACTTTATTAAGCTGACGGTAGTCAACACACATTCTCAAGGAACCATCCTTCTTCTTAACAAACAAAACTGGAGCACCCCAAGGTGAGGAACTTGGTCGGATGAAACCCTTAACTAACAAGTCCTTCAATTCCCTTAGCTCCGCTGGGGCCATACGATAAGGTGGAATAGAAATAGGTTGGGCGTTGGGGATGACATCAATCCTAAAATCAATAACTCCATCAGGAGGAATACCAGGAAGATCTTCCGGAAATACTTTGGGATAATCACTGACTATGGGAACAGATGCAAATATGGGTACTACGGCTTTTGGATCATTAACAGTAACCAAATGGTAAATACAGCCCTTAGTAATCATCCTATGAGCCTTAAGATAGGAAATAAATCTACCCTTTGGCTTAGCAATTTCACCCTCCCACACAATAACAGACTCATCGGGAAAGGCAAAACGACTAACTTATGGCGAAAATCCATATTAGCATAACACGCAGACAACCAGTTCATCCCCATAATTACATCAAAATCCACTATCTCAAGTTCATACAAATCAGTCACGGTCTCACGGCCTTTAATCACAACAACACAATTTCTATACGCTCTAGAAGCAATAACAGGAACACCCGAAGGCGTATCAACAGCAAAGGGTTCCAACAAAGGTTCGGGTTCCATACCCATATCAAGAGCAAAATAAAGAGTCACATAGGATAAATTTGAACCCGTACCAATCAATGAGTAAGCACCATGAGAACAGACGGTAAGGATACCTGTAACCATAGCGTCAGAAGCCTCAGTTGCCTCCCTACGAGTCAGCCCATAAATTCAAGCTGTCCCTCCACCAGAAGTATTAGAAACTTCCTTTCCTTTGCCGTTGTTTCGAGCATTCTAATTATTATTGTTAGCATTACCAGCAGGCGGATTTCTAGCAAATGCAGAAGCAGATGAAACATTCTTTTGGTTATTCATGGCAGCCACCTCACGTAGCCGCTTTCTGCATTCCCTCTTGATGTGGACTCTAATCCCACAATGATGACAGATACGTGTTAGGATTTGAATCCCAAATCCGACCTTTGTAAGCAGGTTCCCAGGAAAGATTGGAGGGTCACAGCTGGACCACTTAAATACCAACCTCCTTAGACAGAACCTACTTACGCCGTGATGTAAGCGAAGAATAAATAGCACACACAGATTTATAGTGGTTCACCCTCAATGTGAGAGCTACGTCCACGTTGCTGCTGCAGATCTTATTAAAGAAGAAATATTACAAGTGTTTACAACACTCAACCTCACAACCCCAATCCCAATTACACTCAAGAATTTTACCACAGAAAATTCTCTCAAAGACCTTCTCTTACTTAGGCCTTTCACTAAGAGTATTTCTCTTAGATTTTTTCTCTCTTTGGGATGTGTTGTCTTCTTCAATTTGGTGTGTATAGTAAATGATCTTGGTGTCTTACAAATGAACCATAAGCTGCCTATTTATAGGAATGAACTTGTAACACCTCGTAACTTCGGACGAAAGTTTGACTCATAAGATGATAATATAATGGAACCAATATGAGAATTATAGGAAGTGTTTTGAAAACCAATTAAGTCATAAGAAATGTCTTTGGGCAAAGCAAAGTTGAAAACCACTCTACGGAGCATGTTTGCAAGAGAGTTTATAGAAGGTCATACTTCCAACGATTATAACCCCATTATTAATTTGGAATTTGGGAAAACATCCTTGATTAAAGTTGTAGCCCTTTGAAATAGCTTTCCAACGGTATATTATGGAGGTCAAACGGACATCTTTGCAAAGAGTTATGCCCATTTTACTGAAGCCTGTCTTCGCTGGAAAATGGGTGACTTCGACGGGAAGATCGACGTTTCGTCGATCTGATCGACGGTTCGACGGGAAGATCGACGTTTCGTCGATCTGATCGACGGTTCGTCCTTTGAACCGTCGATTGTGAATTGTTCACTGGAAATTTGACCAATTCGACGGAGCAGATCGACGCTCCGTCGATCTGATCGACGGTTCGTCGTTTGAACCGTCGTTTGGTCCGTTAAGTACGTTTTCGGGTCAAAAGTCGGGTTTACGCGTTTTAAGATATATTTAGGACTTGGGGTTATTTCCCCAGCCTCCCCATTCACGAAAATACTCTCTAAACTCATAGAGAACAAGTCCCAAATCTCAAGATCTTCCAAGGTAAGTTTCTATCATGATTCTAGATTGAATCCAAGTCCCTAATCCCGTTCTAACTTGAGTAAACCCTTCTAATCTATAGAGTTATGATTGGAACATTATAGTTGGAGGTGAAAACCCTAGAACCCGAACTCAAGAGGATTGGACTTCGAAAAGGTAATGTTTCTACTCTCTGAACATTTATAGTTGTGAATTGATGAGTTCTTGGGAGAATAGTAAATGGGTTTGATAAAGAGGATTATATGAACAATGCTAGAGTTTTGGATTGTTGACTTGGGATTGTTGTATTCATATGGGTGATGAAGGATGATGTTAGTTACATCTAATTAAGATTGTAGAATCACCTAGAAGTAATAGAATGGGAATTGGGTGAAGAAATCACCATTAATGAAGGTTGTGGAGCTTCATGCCCACCAAGTGTTTGATAAAATGCTTAGATGAACAAAATATGGATATGATTGCTAATATAGAATCCCTATGACTTGTATTGCTATAGATTGAAGTTGAAGTGGTTGAAGTACATTGTGATACGCTCAAAGGCGGAGGTTAAGGTAAGTAGAACTTCCATCCACATGTGGGAATCTCTACATTCTTCCCCATGATCCGTTTTCGTAAAATCTATGAAGTTCAAATCCTAGGGCATTAAACCCAACATATTGGTAGCCCGTAATTATGTATGTATGTACATGAATTTTGTATCCTTATTCGTTATTGTATTCCTAATCTTCCATTACGGTTATTAGGAATCCTAGCTAAATCCATAAATCATGAATTCTTCCTCATGTGTTCTCATTATGTTTATATGAAACTTTATGATTTCATCCAGCAAGTTACAAGCATGTTTTCAAGACAAGTATATATATATGATTTCGAACTATTGTTATTACTCATGAACCAAAAACATGTTTTGCAAGACTATGACAAGTTATCTTATGAAACTATACAAACAAGTTATGATTCATGAAAACCATGTACAAGCAAGTTATGATTCATGAACACTATGTACAAGCAAGTTATGATTCATGATATACCATGGGCAGAAAGTGCCACTATTTTACATGTTCATGTTTTGGGAGTTGCATTAATTACCGAGGAGGGCTTCAGATAGCCTGAAACTACGTAGCCACCGTAGGATGAGGATCGCTCCACCAATGTTCCGGACGATCTCTCATAATGACTGGATCCTTTCATATTTTATTAAATCTCATGTTCCCTGGCAAGGACTGAGTATTCTGCTGGCGGGACGCAAGCACCAGACCATGGATCAGTTATAAGTTATTGCTCTCCCTACTTATGATATTTTTACCATGTTTTATATATATATATGTACGCACTCATGTTCATGTCCAGGTTTTCAGTTTCAGTTCTTATCATGTTATTTCATGTCCCATGTTATTTCTTTAAGTTGTTTTACATACCAGTACATTCAATGTGCTGACGTCCCCTTTTTATTGCCCGGGGGCCTGCATTTCACGATGCAGGTACTGATATACAGGACGACACATCTGCTCAGTAAGATAGCATTCGTATCAGCTTATTGGTGAGCCCCATCTCATTCGGGGTTTAGTCAACTTTTGTTTTATGCTTAGTTATGCATCTGAAGGTATGCTGGGGGCCTTGTCCCAGTAAGTATGTTTTCCAGTCAGACTCATGATAGAGGTTTCATAGACTAGACAAGTCAGTTATGTCAGGCCAGACATTCAGAGTCGTATAGCCATTGTGGCTCATTCATGTTATTTCCGCACTCATGTTTAAACAAGTATTTATATTTAATATTATGACTTACTATGTTTTTATAAAGGCTCATCATGCACTTCACATTATATTTCCGCTCATGTATGCCTCATGATAGTTCAGCAAGCCATGTGGTTCGCTCGGTCACATGTAGTCAGGCACCGAGTGCCGTGTTACGTCCAGGCCATGGTTCAGGGCGTGACAGAACTTCCTATGATGAGGTAAGCGCTTACATCACGACTATCATGAGGTAAGCGCTTACATCACGACTAAGATGAGGTAAGCGCTTACATCACGACTATGTGAACAAAAGAATTGACTTGTTGGCTAATTCCACAATTGCTACCAATGTGATTTTGTCAATGGAAGAAAAATCTTCCTTCCTTAAAATAAGGGGATGGACCCAACAAATCTCCCACTTAAAGACTAATTTTAATTTGTCTTCACACTTTGATCGATGCAGCAGCTCTTTCCTAGTTTCATACTTCGTGCAGGCCAACTGAAGCTTAGCATAGCTTCAGTTTGTCTATCGTCACTGCCTTTGTCAGCATGTCTGCTGGATTCTGACTCCCTGCGATCTTCTCAAGCACTAGCGCTCCATCTTCCAAAGCTGATCTAATGAAATGGTACCTGGAGTTGTATGTGCTTCGTTCGAGCATGGTAGACCGGGTTCTTTGCCAAATGAATGGCACTTTGGCTATCACAATATAGCACACTTCCCTCGTAGTCCTGATCCAATTCCTGCCGAAAAGATTGTAGCCACATCATTTCCTTTGTGGCCTCAGTCACAGCAACGTACTCAGCCTCACAACTAGAGAGAGCTACTATCTTTTGTAACTTGGAAACCCAAGAGATTGCAGTACCTCCGAAGGTGTAAACATACCCGGATGTGCTCTTTCTGCTATCAACATCACCACCGTTGTCAGCATCAACATACCCTTGCAATCCTGTTTCTGATTTTCGGAAATACAAAGCTGAACTCGAGCTGCCTTTCAGATATCTGAATATCCACTTCACAGCCTCCCAGTGTTGCTTTCCCGGATTGCTCATAAATCGACTGACAACTCCCACTGCATGTGCAATGTCTGGCCTTGTACATATCATTGCATACATAAGACAACCGATTGCAGATGCATCAGGTATCTTGTCCATCTGCTTCTTCTCATCCTCGGTTGTCGGCGACTGATCCTTTGACAACCGAAAGTGTCCAGCCAAGGGATTGCTGACTGGCTTGGTTCCATTGGGTTCTTCCTTTATCCGATAAACCCATTTGTTTTGCAATGCCCTCTTATCCTTTGGCAACTCGGCTAACTCCCGTGTATGATTTGCCGATAGTGAATCCAACTCATCTTTCATTGCCAGCTCCCACTTAGTCGATTCATCGACTTGAATTGCTTCTTTATAAAATTCCGGCTCCCCTCTATCAGTGAGTAGAATGTAGTTGAGGGATGGAGAGTACCTGTGAATCGGCTTCCTGATCCTGGATGATCTACGCAGTTCTGTGATTGGCGTCTGTTGATTTGTTTCAGAATCAGCACTTTCATCAGCACCTTCTCGGATTGTTTGTTCCTCTGCCTCGGCTGTACCTCGTTGCGGCTCAAGTGTCGGGAAGTCCCTCAAATCGACTATTTCCGATTCCTTGTTCTGACATTCTGAATTCTTTTCCAGCTTGTCTTTGTACAGTACCTCTTCGTTGAAGACAACATTCCTGCTTCGGATGATCTTCCGATTTTGTTCATCCCAAAATCGGTAACCAAGCTCGGTGTCACCATAGCCAATAAAGTAACACTTTTTTGATTTTGGATCAAGCTTGCTTCTAGCTGTATCATCATTATGAACATATGATAAGCAGCCGAACACTTTCAGAAATGAAAGATTTACCTTCTTGCCACTCCAGACTTCTTCTGGAATTCTGAAATCCAAGGGAACTGACGGTCCTCGGTTAATTAAGAAGGCCGCGGTATTGACTGCATCTGCCCAGAATGTCTTGGGCAGTCCAGACTGTATTCTCATACTCCGAGCACGCTCGTTCAACATTCGGTTCATTCTTTCGGCTATTCCATTTTGTTGCGGCGTTCCAGGAATAGTCTTCATCATCTTGATCCCATTATCGGCACAGTACCGTTTGAAATCACCATCGGTGTATTCTCCGCCGTTGTCGGACCTCAAACATATCAACTTGAGGTTTGTTTCATTCTCGACCATGGCTTTCCATCTTTTGAATACACTAAACACATCGGATTTCTTTTTCATAAAATAAACCCATACCTTCCTGGTTGAATCATCAATGAAGGTCACATAGTAGTGTGATCCTCCAAGAGAGGGGACAGTGGTAGGTCCCCACACGTCTGTGTGCACCAATTCCAGCTTCTCGACCTTTAACTCCCTGCCTGCATTTGAGAAGCTTACTCACTTTTGTTTTCCGAGAATGCAGCTCTCACACGTATGAAGGTCCACCGTCTTCAGCTCCGGAATTAAGCCATTTGTCACCAACAGCTTCATCCCCTTCTGGCTGATATGCCCCAGCCGACAATGCCACAAATCTGTCTTCTTTGTGTTTTCAACCACAGCAACAGTATCACGACAGCTAGTCGTCATGTAGAGAGTGCCAGTCTTCTTTCCTCGGCCAACTACCATAGCACCTTTCGCCACCTTCCAAGACCCATTACCAAAGTTGAGATCATATCCCTCATCATCAAGCTGACCAACTGAGATCAGGTTTCGCATCAGCTTTGGAACATGTCTAACTTTTGTAATCTTCCACGAGGATCCATTTGACATCTTCAAATTAATGTCTCCCGTGCTAACAACGTCTAGTGGCTCTCCATCGGCTAAATAAACTTTGCCGAGATTCCCAGCCACGTAGTTTGTCATTAAATCATGATGTGGGGTGGTATGAAAGGACGCTTCTGAGTCAAGCACCCAAGAGTCTATCGGGCTGTCAACCGATAGCAACAACGCATCGCCAATGTCTTCCGTAGCAGCGTTGATTCCAGCCCCCTTGTTGTTCTCCTTCTTTGGCGCCCTGCAGTTCTTCTTGAGGTGGCCTGGTTTTCCACAGTTCCAACACTCAAGTGTTCATCCTGGTCTGGATTGACCCCTGCCATTCCTTGACTTCGATCTGCCCCTATTTCGGTTGTAGTTTCTGTCATAATTTCTGCTTCTGTTTTCAACATTAAAAGCAGAACTCGTCGATGCCTCTCCAGAATCTGTCCTGCGCACCTCCTCAGCAAGGATACGATCCCTAACATCGTTGAACTTGGGTTTGTCACTACCGACAGAATTACTAACCGTTGCTCTCATTGGCTCCCAGCTATTTGGTAGGGATGCCAACAAAATTAGAGCTTGCAATTCATCATCGAAATCAATTTTTACCAATGACAATTGATTTACAATGGTATTGAATTCATTTACGTATGCAGCAACATGAGCATTTTCCATCATCTTTAGATGAAATAGTTTCTTCATGAGAAATACCTTATTATTTGCTGAAGGTTTCTCATACATGTCAGACAATACCTTCATCATATCTGCGGTGGTCTTGTCCTTTGCCACGTTGTGAGCAACGTTCT
Source organism: Lycium barbarum (assembly GCF_019175385.1). Taxonomy (NCBI): domain Eukaryota; kingdom Viridiplantae; phylum Streptophyta; class Magnoliopsida; order Solanales; family Solanaceae; genus Lycium; species Lycium barbarum. The sequence continues at coordinate 134,698,387 of NC_083339.1, forward strand.
TCGACAGCATCAGCCGAATGACTCCTAGAACTTGTCTGTCGAGGAGATTCCAATCTGCTTGCTTCATCTCCTCTGGTTTCGGACTCAGAGGTTCATGAAGCTTTCTGCCATATAAATAATCTTCAATTTGCATTCTCCAGAACGCAAAATCTGTACCATCGAATTTACCGATGTCGTGCGTCGTACCATCTTCGCCTCCCATCGTTTCTAAATCACAACACAACCTGTTGCTCTGATACCAGTTGTTAGGATTTGAATCCCAAATCCGACCTTTGTAAGCAGGTTCCCAGGAAAGATTGGAGGGTCACAGCTGGACCACTTAAATACCAACCTCCTTAGACAGAACCTACTTACGCCGTGATGTAAGCGAAGAATAAATAGCACACACAGATTTATAGTGGTTCACCCTCAATGTGAGAGCTACGTCCACGTTGCTGCTGCAGATCTTATTAAAGAAGAAATATTACAAGTGTTTGCAACACTCAACCTCACAACCCAATCCCAATTACACTCAAGAATTTTACCACAGAAAATTCTCTCAAAGACCTTCTCTTACTTAGGCCTTTCACTAAGAGTATTTCTCTTAGATTTTTTCTCTCTTTGGGATGTGTTGTCTTCTTCAATTTGGTGTGTATAGCAAATGATCTTGGTGTCTTACAAATGAACCATAAGTTGCCTATTTATAGGAATGAATTTCCTATGATGAGGTAAGCGTTTACATCACGACTATCATGAGGTAAGCGCTTACATCACGACTAAGATGAGGTAAGCGCTCACATCACGACTATGTGAACAAAAGAATTGACTTGTTGGCCAATTCCACAATTGCTACCAATGTGATTTTGTCAAAAGAAGAAAAATCTTCCTTCCTTAAAATAAGGGGATGGACCCAACAATACGTTCTTCCCACCTTGGCGGACGACTACTTCCTTGCGAAAACTTATTATTATTATTATTATTCTGGCCTTGCCTACCAGAAGGCATACTAGCATGGGAATAAGCTCCAGACTGAGCAGGTGCAGAATACCCTTTACTCTGCCCTCCCTTATAATTATTACCACTGAAACCACCCGCCGATCGGGCCTTCTTGTTCTGATCTCGATTCACTCTCTCCTCACTTTTCCAACTCTCTTGTTGCTCAGCAAACCTAACCAAAGATGAGAAAGTACAAGTAGGAGACATAGCAACAGCAGCACATGTAGACTTGATACGTGGTACCAAGCCTTTCACAAAACGAGTCAACTTATGCTTTTCAGTCGGAATCATGTATAAAGCATACTTTGACAGACGAGTGAACTCCAAACTATACTCACGAACCGACTTGTTACCCTGCTCTAGCTTTTCAAACTTCGTAGCCAAAGCAATTCTTTCCTCATCAGACAAAAACCTTTCCATGAACGCCTCTTCAAATTCAGCCCACGTCGGAGCTAAAGCAGCGTCACCTCTCTCAAATTCCCACATCTAAAACCATACGTGAGCAACATCCTTCAACTGATACGAACCAAGCCTCACAGCTTTTGAATCCTGGGCATCTATTGCCCTCAATGCCTTAAAGGTCTCATCTAAAAAGAATTGAAGGTCATCCACCTCTCGTGACCCAAAGAACTCTAGTGACTTTAAGTCTAGGAATTGCTTAAGTCTACCCCCACCATGAGGTCCCACACCTCCACGCTGCTGCTGAGCCGCAATCAAAGCAATCAACATTTGAATAGCCGTTTGCATAGTATCAATCTCAGGCACACCCGCAACAGGAACAGCAGGAGCAGGCGGTGTTGGGGGTGGTGCTTGATTTTCAGCATCATTTCCATTACGAGCATTCGCACCCCCACGATTTCGGTTAACTTTCATGGGACGTCCTCTTTTACCATTTTTGGATCGCGTCAGAGTCATTTCTGCAAGGCACGAATTAACGAGCCAATTAGAACGATCCTAAAAAGGACTTTAAGCTCTACAGCACAATTTAGAATCAAGAAGAATAGGAAACACCATTAAATGTCCTGGGAGTTTCTCGGTCATGCAGGTGATCAGGCTGCACAAGAAAAACTCCACTAGACACAGCTCCACAGACACCGACAATAATCCTAGGACATATTTAAACCTAGGCTCTGATACCAATCTTGTCACGCCCCAAAACCCACCCTAGACATGACCGGCATTCGACGTCATGAACAACATCGGAAGAACCTAAACAACACAATAATAATACTTGAACCCGCCAGGTTCAATATTCACCTCCAACAATTTATAAATTAAATGTAACAAATCATGAATACATGAATTAAATCAGCAGAAGTCTTTATAATTTAAATGATTCACCCCAAAACATGATAGTGTACCCGAAAGAGTTAAACGACAACTCTTCTTCTACCCACATTCGAATGTATACTAAGGAGCTTCTAAGAATAAGGAGTAAATGTCTAACCCATCGGGACGCAGCTCGGAAACTAAAATAAATAAATGGAATTAAATAAATAGAGTGTCCCACGAACGAATGTGTGGGCTCACCAAATCAGCGGCATCAGGAAGTCCTTCCTACACGCCCGGAGTATCAAGAACCTGCTCTTCTCCGTTACCTAACATACCATCAAAAATAACAACGGTATGCCTGAGTACTTCGTACTCAGTGAGTGCCTCGGGGACAATGAGTAATAAGAAAATAGAGTACATAATACATAAAGAAATTAGTCTTGCCAGTCAGGTGAGAGCGATGTAAGAATAGCTATTCAGTTTATGTATCTCAATAATAAGTATCAAAACCCATTTTTAAAGCCTCTTGTCAAGTTACAACTTAAAATATGCCTTTTTAATCGATTAAGATAGTCATCAACAATTCCATAAGAGAATAATAATGTCACACATGCCAATACAGGCCCAAGAATCAAGCATATCGCGCATAGCGTACCACACCGGAACATATAATTCTAGGTGGCTATCCTTCCTCCCGAATAGCTAGGCATAAAGCACACCGGACAATGTAGTATGCGGTGTCTATCCTTCCTCCCGAATAGCTAGGCATAAATCACACCCCGGGTAGCGAACCCAGCGGTGGCCACTCTTCCTCCCGAATGGCTAGGCAATGACACACTAGGATCCATAGTGGCTACCCTTCCTCCCGAGTAGCTAGGCCAAACATCACAACGAAGTTCATAGCATAGAAGCCGATTCACAAATTGTCTCAAAGTTGTCACACCATCAATAACATTAACGTTCATTATGCATATCGAAAGAATAAGTCATTCCAATCAATGTTTTGAAAACGTACAACTTCTTTACAAAGATTTTCATGTCCCAATTCACCAATGAGAATGTCATTACCAACTCTTAACTAGCATTACTAAGCATCTCTCATAAAGGAAAACATTCAAAATAGCTTATACATATATAGGGTTTGTTACAATCTAGGTTTAATGTGGGTTTGTCCCCTCACACACATTAACCACCATTTAGATATGAATTAGAGTTCAAGGAAACATGAAAAGATTGTTTTTCCTTTCATTCATTAAAGAATCTTGAATAAAATTTATACTTCCAACAATAGTTTCAAAATAAGTTTTTAAAAGAGAGACATACCTTAATTTGTTAAACAAGGTTTAACAAATCACTTTTCTAATGAAGAACACCCAAACCCTAGCTTGAATCACTTTGGGAAGAATTATGTTGCAAACCCTAGGTTTTGGTCACAAAATTCACGTTAAGAATCATGGGTTTGATGTTAGAAAGGGTAGGAACTTGAATTCAACCTAGAATCATGATAAAATTTACCTTGTAGGGTTCTTGAGGCTTGGGACTTGTTCTTCCTGACTTTAGGGTAATTTTTCGTGAATGGGGTATTGGGGAAAGAAACCCCAAATCTTAAATATAACTTAAAACGCGTAAACCCGACTTTTGACCTGAAACCCGACCTTTTATGCGTTGGGTCCGCGATGCACGCGCATCGCGCGACCCCCTGCAGGTCGATATTCAGAGAGGGTGTTTTTGTACGATCGGCCCGCGACGCGGGGCCATCGCACATGCCCTCACAAGCGGCATGTGTCGGTTCTTATTCTTTTCGTTGAGAAATACATGAATTGTCATGACTGCAAGATGGAGATTCTCCGATTATGAAATTGTAAGTGAACTTTTACTTTTCGCTCCTTATATATACTGGTTATAACCTTACTTTCTGCAGTAATTAAAAGCACTGACATTTTTGGTATTTAAGTGGAAAAGTTTGGATGCTTTACCCATAATTGCGTACTCCATCGGAAAATAGTTTCTTGCATGTAAGGAGTACTTTCTATTGAGCATTTACTTTCATTAAGCTTTGATTTCTTAATCTTAAAAGAAATTTCTTAAATTGCATAACAATCATTTGTTCTTATTGCTAACAGATAGTCATACATATTGTGGAAATTCTGCTTGAAGATATGTTAAAGTTTGATATTTTGTGAAAGGATAAGCGGACCGAGATATCACGCATAATAAATTTCCTCTCCTAACTTTTTTGTCGTCCTTATTGTATTTTATTTTATCAGGACAACATTGTGATAATCTTCTTTTCTTTTTTAAACTAAAGAAAGTTTGTGATAATCTCTTTCGTTTGAGTATATAGGTTCATCATTCATCAATTTGCGGTTAAATTTATTTCTTCAAATTTTGAGTTACTCGTCAACATATGTTCTAATATTATTTATATCTTTTATAAAGTTTATACCCATCGAAGGAATACAAGTGTAACGCAAGTGTCCAGATACTAGTAAAATAAAAAATTACGAAAAGGTCCAACATTCCCCGTTGTGGTTTGCGAAATTGGCCATTTACTTGTTTGGTCCACGAGTTGTTTTGTGTTACTTGTATTCATGAAAATATGTTTGACGTGGGGTATATACTCGATTTGTAGTTAATTCAGTTTTGAAGATTGTAAATTTATATTCCTCTATAGTGGAGATAAGAATTCCCTATATTGTTTACTTTTGATTAATCGGTACTTATATATGTTTCTTCAGAGACGGATTTAGGATTTAAATTCTAGGAGTTCAACATCTTAAATTTTTAGTACTAAATCATTTTATTTCTAAAATTATGGGTTCATATCTACTACTTATTGTAATTTTAGTAATTTTTTACACATAAATTTATACCCCAAATCGAAAGTTTGGGTTCAATTGAACCCCAAGTTTCTTGATAATAAATTGGAGACTCTTATTGAGGTTAATTAAATTTTAAAAAATTACAGTTTGCGCGTGCTAATTTAGAAATTTCCTATTCGATCTTAAATGAAAAATAGGGAAGTAAGAGTTACGTCTTCCTTTTATTCTGTTATTTAAAAAAGCTGTAAACTAGAAAGTTTCCTATTGGATAAATGAAGTTAGTTAGTAAAATAAATAGAATGAACTTTAAAACATGAAAAAAACAATAAAAAAAAAAAGGTAAGGAAACTATCTTTTCAAGTACTTCTGTGAAAACGCTCGTGGGCTAGCATTAAGTTAGTTCAAGAGTATAACAAATTAGGGAAATTGTAGAAGTATTAGGAAAGAAATAACTTGAGTCCCAAGCTGAAGCTTCCCTAAAGATCTAAGTAACACTTATGTACCCTAGTACTAGTAAAATTTGGTGCACGTATTTTCTTCTGGAATTTACCTGATCACATCTCTATATATAGTCCATAAAGCATTCACGTTACTTATTAGCTTCTTACATTCGTTTTGGGTTTTGGCTGATCATACTTAATTCACTTCTCATCTCTGTGTCTAAGGAGTTTTGTTTGTGTTGCGGCAATTAATTTCTTGTCTCATTCTTGTGTTTCTCTATACGCAAGAAAAAGAGACGATCATGTCGACGGTACTTGCTGCACGCCGGCATGTCAAGGGTGTACGTTTTCACCCTACTGACGCGGAGCTTATCAACATTCTTAAAAAGTTCTTCAAGCGCCAACGTTTTTCGAGTCAGTGCCCTATCCAGTTTGCAGATATTTATGGAGATCAACAGCCATGGGAGATATTTGGAGCTTCTGAAGAGAGAGTCCGGTACTATATTACTCCGTTGAAGAAGCGAAAGAGTGACCATATAAGGTTTTGTCGAACCTGCGCCAATGGGACGTGGAAAGGCCAAACCAGTGAATATCCTATAAGGGACCGTAAGAGAACTGTGGTAGGGTTCGGAAGAAATTTCACGTTTCAAACTAAGGAACGGGAGCAAAACAAAACTTGGCTGATGAAAGAATTTTTCGTCGCGGATGATTTCTTCAGGGAGAACAATATTCCTAAAGAAGATTATGTCATCAGCCGGATCAAGAAGAAGATAAAAGATAAAAAGGTGAAGGATCATGGGGCAGCTTATAACATGGAAGAACAAGATGTTGCAGGAATTGTCGAAGTTATGTTGCACGAACCAACTGATGATCACTACTGCACAACACAACCAGCGGAAGATCAAGTTATGGAAGAGACTGATCAATGGGACTCCATCATCGACGAGGTTTGTGATCAACAAGCTGATGAGGTTGAGAATACAACGTTCAACACCACCATGGAGAACCAAAATACAATATGGAGCAGTACTACCTTGGAACAAGAAGCATACGCACAATCTCTGATTGAGATTGAGCAAGTGCAAGGCGACGGAGCTAATCATGAGACTGACATTGGAAGCAGTGGATTCTGGGAAACGATAAGTAGATTATTGGGAGATGCTACTATTGATGTTTCTGATTATTTGTAGCGGCTTGATAATGATCAGTCATCACTTCTCCTAGATATGAATGGGAATATTGGAACATGAAAATCAGGATGCAATGATATTATACTTATACGCATTAATTCTAGAGTATGTTTATGTTTCAGCTGCAAAGTATGTTTATGTTTCAGCTGAAAAGCTCGCATAAATGAAAAGTTGCAAGTAGTACTTCATTCATCAGTTATTTTTTAATAGAATATTTAGTTGCAAGCTTGTATGGATTCATTAAGTATATAATATACTGCAGTTATTTTTTAATAGAATATTTAGTTGCAAGCTTGTATGGATTCGTTAAATATATAATATACTGCAATTGATAGGGAATAAAGGGTTCATAGTATTGCCCAAAGAAATCATTGTCGATGTTATTATTATCAGACTATAATGTCTTCGTTTCACTTCATCAGAGGATTTCAAACTCTTCTTCTTCTGCTTTTTTCTGGACACATTGAAATGTTGTTTCATTCTTAGACCAAATGGTGGCAAATCTTTCATGGATAGGATGTTGTCTAGTATTGCATGCAACAGATTCATCACTAAGAACTTTTTATCCCTTTGTTCTGTTATCTTCTTTAGAAATAATGCGTAATAGTGGAAGAGAGTAATCTCAGCGTTTTTTAGTAGTCAAACAACAATCAATATAGTTATTTCGTTCTTAGACCAAATGGTGGCAAAATCATCGAGAAAAGGACCAAAATCATCCATAATGTTTGAGTTTGGATCAAAATCATACATATTCTTTCACATGGAGCACTAATAGTACATTATGTTTGCATAAGTGGTGCACTTTTAGTCAAACTCCCAAATAAATTTAACGGAAAAAAACAAAAATGCCCCTGAACTTTTAGAAAAGGTATAAAAATGCCCTTTATTCATCTATTTTGCTAAAACTACCCCTCAATTCAAATTTTTGGCTCATTTATTCCCCTTGACTAACGGACAACACTAATTTTTTTTTTTTAAATAAATAAATTGCACATGACATTTTATTACTGAAAAATTGATTTATTCTTTTACAAAGAAATCTGAAACCTTGGAATTTTTTTAAATTTGATTTTTTTTTAAATTTGGAAAACTTGTTTTTAATGAGTAAAACCTTGACTAACGGACAACACTAATTTTTTTTCTTTTCAAAATGTGAAAAATTGGATTTTTATAAAAACCTGAAAAAATTAAATTTTTTATGGAAAAACTATGTTTAAAAAAAAACCAGAAAACTATCTTTTTTTAAAATCTAGAAGAAAATTATGGAGTATTAGTTTTGCACATTTTACTTAAAAAAACAATCAGTTTTTCAGATTTAAAAATTGAATTTTCTAAAAAATAAAATGGGGTTTCCACCCATTAAAAAAAGTTTTCCAAACTTAAAAAAATTCCACATGTTTTAATGAAAATCCAATTCTGTTTTATATATATATAAAAGGCTTACTACATTTGTTTTTTAAAGAAACGGATGTTGAAAAATTATTTTTTCTTATTCTACAAATAACGATTTTTCAGATTTCTTTGTAAAAGAATAAATCAATTTTTCAGTAATAAAATGTCATGTGCAATTTATTTATTTTAAAAAAAAATTAGTGTTGTCCGTTAGTCAAGGGGAATAAATGAGTCAAAAATTTGATTGAGGGGTAGTTTTAGCAAAATAGATGAATAAAGGGTATTTTTATACCTTTTCTAAAAGTTCAGGGGCATTTTTGTTCTTTTCCGTTAAATTTATTTGGGAGTTTGACTAAAAGTGCACCACTTATGCAAACATAATGTACTATTAGTGCTCCATGTGAAAGAATATGTATGATTTTGATCCAAACCCAAACATTATGGATGATTTTGGTCCTTTTCTCCAAAATCATCCATGAAATACGTACAAAACCAATATTAGAACCTGCTATGTCAACCGCCATTGATATTTTCTAGAGAACAACTTCCAAATACTTTTTTTAAATTTTAACTTCGAATACTATTTTTTTTTAAATTAATCAAATCAAGTCCAAAAGACTACTAAAAAATGTCGCACCATCTTGTGATTTGGTAAAACACAACAGGCATATAGCTTTCCCCAAAAAGGACGGAAATTAATGCATCATCCACATAATTCCTGTGAAATCTGTAGCTACAATTATAGTTAAACCAAAAAGAAAAGGAACAGAAGAGGATGTGGGAATTGATGTCTATCTCAGAACTATGTTAAAGCAATATAAAATTTTGCACTACATGTTTATACAAATTGTGTTCTCTTAGTCATTGGAATATCAAGATTAAGAGATGGTCCACCAATATATGTTTCTGAAGAAGTTGAGAATTTGCCTTTCTTGGACCAAAGCCAAATCTTTGAAACAGAGAAACTCTCTCCTTTAGTCCTAGCACTGATCTTTTTTCCTTCTGTAGTATCTCCAAGAATTGTGTACTTCTCACACACAGCTTTGAGAATCTTCACATTAGGCAAATCTATCTGCAACTCTGAATCAGCAACCACATATTGAAATGAACCCATTGAGAAACATCTCCTTGCATCCAAATTGCAACTGTTGATTTCCCCTTGACTTTTGTCTTCATGATTTTCATTTCCTTCAATTGGGCTTTTGAACTTACCTAATCTAACTGAGAAAACTCTCATTTCTCCAACATTTTCTGACTTTTGACTGTTTGTATTTCCTTCTTCCAAATGGAAACTCCACTGTTCTCTTGTTTCAATAGAGCTAAACAAGGGATTTCCCAAAGATATCCCAGAAGTAATGATACCTCTACATAGAGGACAAGTTGAGTTTGATAAGAGCCAAGTGTCTATACAATGAATGTGAAAAGCATGGCTACAAAAAGGGAGCAATCTGAGCTTGTCGTGTTCTGAAAATTCACATAAACAAACAGCACAATCAAATGGCTCCTTCAAACCCACAATATCCTTATAGGAAAAAACAGGCAGAGTATCAATAATAGCTTGGTCTAAACCACAATCATGCTGGCGAAATAGCTGTTGAAGCTGCCTTTGGAAAGCTTGGGAACCAGATGATTCTAGGAATCTATTGGATTGAGAAAGAGATGAAAAAGAAGGCATCTTTAAACAATATCTTATCAGAAGATGAAGAAGACCAAAGACAAAGAACACAATAGCAATAATTACTATTGCCAACAGCAGAATTGGACTGATTCTGCTCATGGATAACAATTTGGTGATAAAATATGCTATTCTTGACTTCCAACTCTGGTTGGTGAAAAATGGAGAGGAAGCAGAACTGGTAAGTGTATAAGACTTGTAGGTGGAGGACAGAAGGTATGAAAATGTTTCAAAAGAACATCATTATACTACTCAGCATGTCATTTTCAGGAAGATGCAGGGTAAAAACCAAATCTTTCTAAGCACCTTCTAAGAAACTTGCTTTATTTGAACATTTGAAGAATATAAAATGAAAACTGCCTTTAGCTGATGCCTTATGGAAGGCTTGAGGTAAAGAGATGATGAAAGAGACGAGATGAAATATCCAAAAATAGAGGCAGCATACAAAGATTAACAGAAGGAACAAATATGTAGGAGTTGCAGGTGACCTACCTCAGAACAGTATATCGATTGATTTATGTGTGTTGGATTTGATAGGTGGTATTATCTTGGGGCAGCAGAAGATATGGCCATACAAATATCACCAAAATAAGTGATTTGGTCCCTATTGATAAGTTGCTTGTCAACACAGAGGGCAAAACAGAACAAGAGAAAAAGGGAAGGCAAAAGACAAGGCCTGGTGACAATGCTCCCCAGATTATAAAGGCAGTTTATGACATAAAGTGACTTTTTCAAAGGTTGCCACATGTGTCTTTGTCACTGCCTCCTTTTTTTGTGTAATTGTGGATTCAGTTAACTTATTCCCAGGACGACATTGCCCCCTGTGGATGAATTGAAATAATGGATAATACTTCATTTATGTCACTTTCCTTGGGTTTTTAGGAACTAATTAATGTTTCTACTCCTTTCATTTTATATTTGAAGGTGCATTCATCACGCAGCCTTGCAACAGAAACTAGCTTTCTAATTCATAAATGGGTTAGTCAAATGGGTACTAAATCATTGCAATTAGTGATTAAGAAATCTCTCATTCACATTGCTTTGTCCAACTTCTAGTTTGACAAATATAAGTCGGCCCCGCAAAGAATACATGGCATAATTAGTTAGGTCCACCACTTTCCACGCAACTTTTGCTTGTCCGTATAGGTGTCCATGTATTATTTCAGTGCTGCACATTATTTTCTTCTCTATTGCCTCTTTGTCAAGCCAGTTTTCTACGCATCCTGGTAGGTCTACTTACCATATTATTACACTTTGGCCTTAATTATGCATCTCTGCTTCCTTCTTAATCATGGTCCCTTGATAGAGGGATCAAAAGAAGAAAAAAGGGACGGAGAAGTTCAGTTGGTAAAGATTTCTTCATCTTAGAATGAATTTCTCCATTTTAGACTGAATTTCTCCATTTCTTTTTTTTCCAATAAACTACTGTAATCTTTTTTGTTTAACCATATTGTCTTTGAATTTTTTTGTCCGGCTAATTGGGATTCACACGGGGTGAGCCCAATAATCACTATAATTGAGGGTGGTAAAATTAGCTCATAAAAACATTACTCGTCCAACTAGTCTAAGTTTGAGCGGATTAAATGACCAGCTCATTTATTAAGTCAACACATTTTTACCCATCCAAATTCAGTCCAACCTGCCCATTTGACACCCAATAATCATCCTGAGCTGAATTGACTCTTAGGAACTGTACATGATGACAAAGAAACGCATGGGATGGACAATAAATTATAAAATGACGTGTCCATTTGTGGGTGGTTCCCGCACGCTTTGCCATATTTGTTAAGCAACAAAATCATTGAAGATGTTGATTTTAACTAACCATGCGGGGCAAGTGGTGCTTAATCTATGTGATGTCTATTAGAGCCTGACCGACAAAGTTGTTCGAAAACTTCTTCATTTCTGTTCTACTTACCCAATTGAAAATCCGGAGAGGTTTCTCGGTCAACATGATGATAGTTCAAGAACCATTTTAAGGTCTAGTTAGGTAAAATAAAGTCTTGCTGGATATTTTCGAAGGTCATTAGGTTATCTAGAACTAGAAGAAGCATAAACAAAATACTGACTAACAAAATACTGGCTTATGAGCTGAGTAGTTGTGAAAATATTTGCTCCCAATCTTAGCTTAGAGTCCATGTACAGTGATGTCACATTTCACACATATACCTATTGGGTACCTCTACAGGAGACCTGTTAAACATTATGTAAATAACTAGATGTTGTTAAATTAATTCTAGCGTTTAATTTGGGAAATGAGTTGCTAGAAAGCCACAAATCATTCAAATAGACTCTGTAAATTGAACTTCCTCTATAACTTTGATTGATAAATTTTAATTGAAAATGCAGTTTACACAAATAAGGAGAGTTTCAACGCTAAGTACCTCCAAATTAAACTCATTAACCTCATCATTTATCAGCTCAACCTAATCGTTTCATGTCATCAGATAGATGATAGAGATTTTCCCAAACAAGAAAAACATAATACGAAATTTTGTATACAGGCCTTTGGGTTGGAGCATGTGTCTGAATATTTAGACCTCAATTGCTGACTATGGACAAGGATTTATCTTCATCTTCCTTGATAGAATTGATGATGAAAGCAACTTCCTTCATGTTAGGCCTTACATCTGGTGATGGATTGATGCATTTGAGAGCTACTTGTAACAGATTGATCATTCTTTCTTCATTTGCACCATCTGTAATAAGGGCCTTGTCAAAAACTTCACCAGTCCATTCTTCTCTAACCACTGAATTTACCCACCTAGCCAAATCATATCCACTGGTCTGAACAGGCTTCCCTGTCAGCAATTCAAGAAGTATCACTCCAAAACTATAAACATCCATCTTGAAAGCGTTACGTGCACTAATTGCAAAAGAATCATCTTCTCTGATGCTATGATCACTTTGAGCAATAAAGGGCTGGTCTTGATGGTTGGCCATTAGACCATACTCGCTGATACTGGCTTCCATGTCATCGTTCAGCAAAATATTGGTGGATTTCAAGTTTCCATGAGGAACATCGTCGTTCTGAAGGCCTTCATGCATGAAAGCTAATGCCTCTGCCACAGCGGCTGCAATTCCTAATCTGCTCGCCCAGTCGAAAATTTGGCTGCCCTGAGATGCTGAAATGAACAGTTATCCAGTAACTTTACCATTGCATATTCATTTTCTCTGTGTATGACATATTGATATAAAAATTCATTATCTGGTTATTTTGATAGTTGTGTTCTATGCCTTGATGTGTAAACAAATATTTTCCCAAAAAGTATAACATTGATCAGTAATATGAATAGTAACTAATTTAAGGTTAATCTGCATTGATAGGGCTTGAAGTGCTTGATTTATTGGAGGGCAAAAATAGGTTTGACATAAATTAAAAACTTACAATGGAGAAGCTTGAAGACACTGCCATTCTGCTGGTACTTGTAAACTGTTAGCTTCTCTTGCTTGGAACTATAGAAGGCAACAAGGGGCAACACATGAGGATGCTTCATTTTATGTATTCTCCGCATCCTCTTCTTGAAATCATCTTTTGAAATATTCCAACCCCTAATCCTCTTTACTACCAATGTTACTCCATCAATTTTGACCTTGTAAACACTTCCATGTTTCCCTTTCCCAATCAATTCTGCTGGAGCTCGAAGCAAATCCTCAAATCTCAATTTATTAGCTAGGGGACTCGAAAGGATTTCAAATGATGCTGAATTTATTGAGTTCTCAGGAGATGTTATCGAATATTCTGACCTATTTCCAGGAGCCTTTGACTCACTAGCTGAGCTAATAGTCTTGCTCTGACCCTTTGGAGTACTCTTGCTCTTTTTCTTCCTGATGCACTTAAAAAGCTTCCATGCAAGTAGAAATATGATAATCAGCCCGAGAATAGCATAGCCAAGATAGATAAGAAATGAGACTTTTTTCTTCTTCGCAACTGGATGAGGAGGTGGCGATGGCGATGACGAGGGTGGACATGTGCTTGACAATGGCCCTCCACATAATCCAGGATTACCGAGAAAACTGCTGGAACTAAAATGGCCCTTGACATCAGGAACTGGACCAGTTAAATTATTGTGGGAGACATTGAATTCTACAAGATTAGAAAAATCAAATTCTGGTATCTGTCCACTTAGCTGGTTTTTTTCAGCCAAAAAAGTCAACAGCCCTGAGATTCTCGACATATCAGGTAGCTGGCCCGAGAAGGCATTGTCTGAAACAACAATCCTTTTCAAATTGTTCAACCGCGAAAGAGAGCTTGGTAAATTGCTTGAGAATTTGTTCCCACGCAAATACAAGTGTGTGAGACGCCTGCAGTTTGAGATTTCTTGTGGTAAAGTTCCAATAATTTCGTTTTTGTTCAAGCTTAGAACAGCAAGGGAAGTAGCTTCACATACAAAAGCAGCATCAAGAATGCCACTGAGATTCTTCCGATCAAGAACGATATTTTTAACATGTTGCATACCCGAATCACAAGTTATCCCTTCCCATTTGTTGGTACACGGATCAGATGACAAATTCCATCCAAAGTTTACATCTTTTGAGATGTTCCCAAGAGAAATCTTGTTCATAAACTTGACCAATGCTTGCCTCACTTCCAATGTCTCTGAACCTGCAAGTACTAGCAACATTTGAAAGATCATACTCAAGATTACCCATCTTGTAACCAGAATCATTGCTGGTGGAAGGAAGTGAAGAGTGTGAAATCTCTTTTAACGTCTGCTTCTTCACCGTGTAAATTCATAAAGTGATGGTAATTGGCTATATGCAACAAGCTGCAGATTGCTAACAAAGTATGATTTATGAATAAGGTATAGCTAACGCAAAAACGGCCAGTTGGCTCATTATGCAGAGACATGGTCAATGTAATGCGGACTCAATCATAACAAAAAAAACAGATGATCTAACAGAAGTGGCAACAGAAGGAGAAAAGGTGCTTAAAAAATTGAAGGCCTGCAAAAACTGTCAAAGTTAGATTCTGATTGTATTGCTAGAGAGACATTAAGAATGTTCCAAATGGTCCTTTTTTATACATCAGTCTAGAATTCCAAAGCGCTTCACGATATAAAAGTTACTACTACATTATTCTATGACTTTCACTATTCGCATATCATTCTGGACCCACCTGCTACCTCTGTATCAGAAGTACTACTATATAGGAGTATAAAATGCTAAGTTGCCTACAACATAAAAGAATTGGGGTAAGTTAGAATAAGATAGTACAAGACAACTATAATACTAGAAAAGACAGCATATTTGCCGTTTGTTTACAAGGAAAAATATCATCACTCAGCTAAAACGTGCAGAAAGAGCATGAAATGTAAAAACACATTTACTTGTAAAATCACACGGTTCAAATGGTGTAAAAACCACTAACCAACTCCTGTGGGATTTGACTCTACTCTAGTAACCCAAAAGAAGTCACTCCTAAGCATTGGCGGAGCCAGAATTTTTACTAAGGAGGTTCAATTATGTAGAAGTGAGCATACGAAGAGGTCAAAGGGGGTTCAACATCTACTGAATATACATAAAGTTTTAACCATGTATAAATAGTGCAATTTTGAAAGCTTTCAGAGAATGCAAAGCTTACTTTATTCACAGAACTGTACAGTATTTATACTAGAACAAAAATATCAGAAAAAACTAATCAATCCCTAATTCATAGGAGATCCTTAAATCAAGGGATTTCCTCTTTTAACTATTTTCCTAGAATAACTCCTAATATCTTTTCCTAAAATACATCATATCACATATTTATAGGAGCAGATTATAATCAAATTTGTCAGCTCATTCACAGAGCAGATTGTGATTAAATCTGCCAGCTCATTCGACAAATTTTTCAATGAAGGGGGTTCGGATGAACCCCTTGGCTATGCCTGGCTCTGCCCCTGCTCCTAAGCCCTTCACCTCAACAATCACTCGACGGTTGCTAACTCTTTCAAGCTAACTTTAACTTGAAGCACAAACAGATAGCCGCAGATAGCATATCAAATTATTCCCCTGAAGTTACAGACTAATGCTAGGTGACTGTTTTGTACTACTCCATAGTTTCTTGATTTTTCACTTTCTTTTCTTTCTGGTTGACTCAATTCTTATTGTATACTATATGCCACCTCCGTTTACTTCAACTTGTCCACTATAGACTTTGCACACCCCTTAAGAAATAATAAATGAATTGCATAAATTACCATAATATCCATATTAATTGATGTATAGTTTTTAATGGACATGAAAAATGATTTGAAATGAGTAATTAATACTATGGATAAAACAGGGTCTTCTCTTGATATGCTAAAAGTGACAAGTAAAAGTGAAAATGTATTTGTAGAATACTGGACAAGTAAAAGTGAACGGAGGGAGTAAGACTTGGGACCAACAAGGCAGATTCTTGGCATGCAGATTGTTCGTAACAGAAAGGCCAAGAAGTTGTGGTTATCACAAGAGAAGTACATTCAGAAAGTACTTCGCAGATTCAACATGGATAAAGCTAAGGTTGTCAAAACACCTTTAGTTATGCACTTCAAATTGAGTACGAAGCAGTGTCCTTCCAATGATGGTGAGAAGGAAGATATGAAGAAAGTTCCTTATGCTTCAACTGTTGGCAGTATGATGTATGCGATGATTTGTACAAGACCTGATACTGCTCATGCCGTTGGGGTTGTCAGCCGTTTTCTTTCTAATCCGAGAAGAGAGCATTGGAAAGCTGTGAAGTGGATTATGAGATATCTTTGTGGCACTTCTAGTATGAGTTTGTGTTTTGGGACAGGAAAGCCTATTCTTTGTGGTTACACTGATTCAGATATGGCCGGTGATATTGATACTCGTAAGTCTACTTTGGGCTACTTGATTACTTATGCAGGGGGAGCTGTGTCTTGGCAATCTAAGTTGCAAAAATGTGTTGCTTTATCTACTACAGAAGCTGAGCTTATTGTTGTCGTTGAAGCTTGTAAAGAGTTGCTCTGGATGAAGAGATTTATGGAGGAACTTGTCTTTGCTCAAGAGAGGTATGTGCTTTATTGCGACAGTCAAAGTGCTATTCATCTTGGCAAGAACTCTGCATTTCATGGTAGGTCGAAACATATAGATGTGAGATACCATTGGATTAGAGATGTGTTGGATTCTAAGTTGCTTGAACTTGAGAAGATTCACACCGATGATAATGGTTCGGATATGTTGACCAAAGCTTTGCCAAGATGGAAGTTTCAAGAGTGTTGCTTGATCGTCGGGATGGCGGTTTCCTCCACATAGTCGGGGGGGGGGGGGGGGGGGGGAGGGAGAATTGTTTAGGTTTTTGGATTTTCCCTTCCTATGTGGAATTGGATTAATAAAACTCAATCCAATTTGGACCAGGCCACTTTTGCCCAAAAATTCCTCTTTATATAGGATCAATTTAGGTCTTATTTTGACAACACAAGAGTGAATTTATAGCAGCCATATAGAGAGAAAAATGTGAGAGAGAAAGCAGATTTTCGTCCAGAAATTTTCTGCTACAGCAGTCCGCTTTAAATTGCGTTTTTCGATTCGTTAACTGTTGGATCGTGCTGAAATTTTAACTAGGGGTTCATAACATCTGGTTCTTCGATTTCAACGGTGAAGATCGGATTTTGTGTTCATTAGCTGCAGTTTTCGAGTACGAACAGTAACTCGTTTTTGGGGGGTGATTTCTCTTCTTTCTTCGCTATTTGGTGCTATCTTTTATGTATTGTTGCTCCGTGCTTGGCTTTGTTGTTGTAGCCATTTGGAGAACATTGTTGTAACTCTTGTTGATTATAGTGGAGCTTTTGTAGGCTGAAGGTCCTGTGGATGTTTCCTGTTCACCTTGAAGGGGTTTTACCACGTAAATTTGGTGTCTCTTCCATTCGATTTATTTTTGCTTGTTTTGCTATTTTATTATTGGCATAGTTGCTGCCTGAATTTCCATTTGTGCTAGTGTTTATTGTCTTCTCTTGGTTCAAATAGTGTGGGAGGTTTCGACTTGACACTTCTTCCGCTGTTAACTCGTCATGCAATTTGATTATTGCTTGTTTCTTCCGAACAAATTTTAAGTGTTTTGTTGGAAATTTGAATTGAGCAAATGAGTTTCTGCACCAGAACTCTTTAATTAGACATTGTATGATATTGTGATGATATGAAATACTCTCTGTGTTATCGACTCATTACTCACTTCTTCTTCTTGGCTTGATCGGGATTTCAGTCTCAACAGAGATATCAACAACTGACTTTCAATAATACTATTTAGCATGGTCCGTTAGTAGCTAGATTTGCATCAAGAAAAAAGTTTAAACAAACGAGAATTAGAAACTTAGTACACTAAACACCAAACTGTAGTACAGTGGTAATTAAGGATATTCAATTGATATTTAAAGTATTCAACCTCGGCTGATAGAACTGCTAGTCCATATTTTGGGTTAATTAATTAAGACTCCCAAATTCTAAAACAGACTATACTATCAGTATGAAGAAACAGAGAAGTTTGAATTACTAACATTCAAACACATCCATTTACAGAGTAGTTTTTTATCATAATTTTCAAACATCCATTGTATATGAAGAAGAAGAAGAACAACAACAACAAGTTGATCTTCAGCAAAGCTAGTTTTGAATTTCATTTGAATACAAAAGTGATCAATGCATGTCCTGGGGCTACAAATTTCTGAAAAAATAATGATCACAATGAGATTCTTACAGTAAAAAAAAAAAAAAAAAACTACAACTAATCCTCGAAAACAAAATTAATAGGCTATAAAATTTTATGTTACTCAAGACTCTTCAAAAATATCGACGGATGCATGTCGTATCCTCCAAAGCTAATGTATTTTTGGAGGATCCAAGACGGGTGTGGCAGCATTTGGAGGGTCCGAGCAACTTAGGCTGTAATCTAAGATGTTCGGTTCAGCAATACTTAGGCCCTATTCCAGCTGCCTATTCCAAAAACCCAAAAAGAACTTGCAGTACATGAATTTGCAGCTTTAAATGCATGATGTATTTAGAAGTTTGGAGGAGCAGTTGATCAGAAGGCAATTGGGTGGCGCCTGGGACTAGCCTCTGCAGCTTAACCAGTTTGTCTTGCTGGTATTGAAGATCATCTTTTAAAACATAGCCCCTTCTTGATCTCCTCTTCCCCCATCTCTTTGTGTTGTGTATTGTTTTCATGACTACCCTTTCTACACCTAGTTTTTTTCTGGAAACCGTCATAATAAATCGAGCTTGCTTTTGGTCCATAGGTAAAACAGCTAGTGCATATATAGACACAAAAGTACTATATAGTGCAGCAGAGCTGGCACAATATGTGTCAATTCATGGTGTATATGTAAACTCATGCATGTGATGGCTTTGGTGTGACGCTTAGGTCGATCGACTCATATGCCTGGCCTACTTTAACAGCAACATCTATGTCAACATCGTTTCATTTGTAATCTAAATAAATCTTTTATATCATTAATTAAGTTAGTCTATAATAACATGAAATCGTACCAACAAGACTTGTGGTAAAATGGATAGGATTCATCCACTCTTAATTAGAGGTCTCGGTTCGAGTTATGGGTATGAAATTTTTTTTGGTTAGGAAACATTCAATGCAGATACCGAATACCGATAGGAAACCAAAAGAAACAACATAAAATTCTTTATAACAAGTCTGATCTGATAATTTGAAAAATAAAATAATTGGTTATATACCATCACCGGTTAAATCACTAATAATGTTCTCAATTATATACTGTTATTAATATATACTACTATAACTTAATTCATATTCAATATGGCGGTGTTTAAATACAAGAAGAGTAATTTGAACTTAACGGGCAACTACTTGTCTAATCATGTTAATACTATGGCCAACTAAGGCTTACATCGATCTCTATCTTCATGTAGGAGAAGTGGATAATGAGTACTCCACACCTCTGTGGATAGAAAAAAGTGTGATGTCATGTGAGAAACAGATAATGTGTGGAAATAAAGTTTGGAGGCAAAGATGTGGTGTATTAGAGATCAAGTGTTGGCTGGCGGGCAAGTGGCATTGTGCTCTACGGATTTTTGGTGGGGGTGACGCGGCACATGGCTTGACAGCTCTCTCAAGCTGAGCAACTTCATGGCCACCACCACATTTTGATTTATTCTCAACATCACAAAATCACAACATACATTTTGTGGGTTCTACTACATTATTTCAAGTGTTAATAGTTTAATTCTAAATTAAATATATTATAAGTTTTTTAATACATATATATTGTTCGAACAAAAGTTACTGAGTTCAGTGAAATTCATATCTTGACTTCTAACATCGTCCCGGCATAAACTGCAACAATTGAAATAAATAAGAAATCTTCATTTTGTCAGCTTAAATTTCTAATAAACGGTTTGCACAATATTTAAAGTTAAAGTTGGCAATAATTGTGAACGCTGAATTGTATTCGAATAGTTGCAGCTTCTTTATGAAAAAAAAAAAAATTGGGAAAATTGAGAATTTGTTTGAAGTTGAAGATTTTGGAAATAAGATGTAGTTCAGTAAGAAAGAAAAATAATCTCTTAATTTCTCTTATCTTACAAGAATTTTATTATCTATAGGGGAAGTATTGGCACATTTCCTTTCACTTCCAAGCATTGGGAAAGGGTTTCGAGGAGATCAATTTGGCGCATATTTCTTAGAGAAACTGTCAAACAGGCCGAAACTGGAAAAAAAAAATGCGGATTTCCTTCAAATGCGTTGGTCTTTAATTTTTGTCATTCGCTTAAAAACGTAGAGGTTCTGTGTTTGAACTCCCACACAGTAAAAGAAAAAAATTGGCAAGGCAAGACTTCACGAAAAGTCTACCTTATAAAGCAGAATTTTAAGGCACATTCTGCATTTCCTTCAAATGCGTTGGTCTTTAATTTTTGTCATTCGCTTAAAAACGTAGAGGTTCTGTGTTTGAACTCCCACACAGTAAAAGAAAAAAATTGGCAAGGCAAGACTTCACGAAAAGTCTACCTTATAAAGCAGAATTTTAAGGCACATTCTGCCTTAAGGCAAAAGTTTGCATTGCGAAATTTTGCAAGGCAAATTTTTATTTTTTTTACTCTGTTGGAATTTTACAAAGATTAGGCCTTTGTCCGAATAGGCCTAATTTTGTTACGAAACTCTGTCTTGCGATTCTTTTTTTTTTTTAAATTGAGTCAGGGTTCGAACCCAGAATCTCGGAGTATTTTAGGCGAAGGACAAAAATTAAAGACCATCCCCGAATAAGGACAATCGCGCAAATTGCCCTAATTTTATTACTTTTTTTTTTGCGCGGATTGTCCTTCAATTGGGGTTGTCTTTAATTTTTGGCCTTCAAATTGGTGGTCTTTAAGTTTTATCCCACAAATTGGTGGGCCAAAAATTAAAGACCACCCCAGCGAAGGCCAATCCTCAAATTGCCCATTTTATTGTGGATCCACCGAGCTCAATAAGAGGAAGGAAACCATTCAGGAACATATGAACAGCGGGTAATTTGCACTTCTGACCCTATTATGTGCTGGTCTTTAATTTTTGTCCTACAAATGGACTGGTCTTCAAGTTTTACTCTATAAAATCGAATTTATGTTTATATGAGCATAAGTTCCGCATCATAATATTACAAGTTAAGCCAACGTGCTTAAAGAACTTATGCCATTATAGGCATAAGTTCGATTTTGAAGGATAAAAATTAAAGACCAGTCCATTTGAAGCCAAACCGTGCAATTACTTGATGAACAGAAGCAACAATGGAACACGTCAATTGGGTTGGACATGGAAATTGATCCCATTGAGATTATCAGGCCGGAAAGATCAAGTATTTGATTGGATTCCATCTACCAAAACTATGCATGGCCTATGTTGTTGCACGAAATTTTATGAAAAACATTAGACCACAATTTAAAATTTTGTAAGTTATTGAAAACATTAGAATCTTGTTTTTTGTGAAGGGTAATTTCCTAAGTGCTATAATTGCACAACTTTTAAATATATGGACAAAATTTAAATGATGGTCTAAAAAGGGACGTTTGCGTAAATCAACTGTTATTTTTCATCGGATGTCCGATGCTCGTTTTGGAGCCCACCTAATTCGAATTCGTGCCGAGAAGTCCACTTTTAAGTATACCTATCAAATATGACTCCATTCCCAGAGTTCGAACTCAAAATTTCAGTTAAGGGTGGAAGAAAACTTGTAAGTCCCTTATAACCTTTGGTGGACGCTCTCATTAATTCTATATACTCCTATTATTCGTAAATAACTATTTAGCTACAATTTGATACATTTTTTATTATCGCGCAAAGCACTGACAACTTAACTAGTAGTAACATATAAATCGTATACTTCTTTGCAAGAATCACAGAAAAATCAATATCTGACCAAAAAAAGAAGAGGAACGAAAACAAAAGAAAAAAGTCTTATAGTTTGTGATTGTCAATCTCTTCATTTCCCCTAAAAATATGATTTCTATTTCTTCCTCCCGAGTTTCTTCCAAAGAGATGTCAATTATAATTATTTGAAGTGTTTGCTTATCTCCATTTAGACCGATTCAATATTTGATTAAAAAAATTAAGCAATGTGCAAGTTTAAATTTTAAATTTAAAAGTCGTCTCATGGTTTAACCTAATCCGTGGGAATTGTCGTCTATAAAATGTTGTCACGAATTGGTTTGTTGTTGATCTAGAAACATAAAAAATTATCGTTACTTACGAGTCCCATTTACGTAATGTGGCCTAACTTAGCCGAAAGAGTCTTATTGCAAAAAGTTGCAGCTAACGTCACTTTTCTGTCTTTTAGCACTTTGTTATATTTGGTTATCATCAAAGAAGCCAACTTTTATCATTTTGCTTAATCTTTACTTATGCCACCTCCCACCAACTTAAAAGCGCTCAATAATTTTCCTTTGCCTCGACATCACCTTTTCCTAAACCAAAAAGAGGATCAAACCATAATAACTAGTGCAATATACACTTGGTTGATTAGGAAAAATAACTTTCAAATAATTAGGAATAGCCACTCTAGAACGTAAATCATTTTAGTTTGGTTCCTTTTTTGATTGCTTTGTATCCTTCCAACAACTGGTTGACCATATAAAAAAAATTAATTATGGCATAACTATGCGGTGTTTGATTGACGACGACACTAAGGAGCCGTTTGAACATGATTTGAAATCATGAGATGAAATCATGATGATTTAAAGTTGAAGTTTTGTTTAGATATGTAATTTGGATTTCTTAAGTTATATTTTTTCTTATAGATATAAAAACCCCACAAGTTGGGAAAATCATCAAAACTTTTTCAATTTTTATACAATCTTACCAAATGAGCAAGTCATGGTTCATAACAAAATTAATACGCTACTAGAAGGTCTTTCTAAAAAATACAATATCAATTGATCAAACTTTAGTTCAATAAAATGAAAAATTGAACATGAGTTGTAATGTAACTACTCTTTAATACAATCCTCCCACATGGTTGGTAAGAGTAAATTTGCTATAAATATACTACCAACTTGTAGATCTTTAACATCTGATATAAATAGTTGATAAACATGATTGGTAATATATATATATATATATATATATATATATATATATATATATCAACTTATGGATATATTTTTACAAAATATAAACTTACGAGTCAACTTTTACATTTTAAAAATTTAAAATCATGGTTTGGAATCCCAAATCATGCCTTTTTAGATGATTTGGGATTTCATCGCATGAGATGAAATCACATGTCCAAACGTCTACTAAATAATACTTCTATTAAGCTATGTAATTATATGCGAAAATAGAATGTAAAATAAGAGTATGTTCTTTAGTAATACGAGAATAAAACTATTTAAACATAAAAAAAACTATTAAAGTAGCTAATCCTTACATTTTTTTTGTGTATTAATCTTTCGTTACATAAAATTTCATATATATATATATATATATATATATATATATATATTATTCACCGCATAACAATCTTTTAAATATTGTTTATTGCATGAATAAAATCTCCATTAGAATCCCGCATGACTAATGTATGAACCAATTAACCCCTGAATAAGAGCACCCATAGCATAACACAACAATTAGTTCAGACCAGCCACCACATTTCATTCAGACTGTAGATGCTATATAGCCTTCCACTCATCTCGTCCTAATACAAACTTACAATACTAAACTTAGTCAACCATTTTGTGTTATGCAAAAGATTCTTATTTATTTCAAATTAATATTTCTATGATTGTTTGTATACAAAATGGATCATATATAAGTCTGTGACAAAAATATCAAGACTTTATGGTGAAACTGGTCTAAAAGGATGAGGCATTTTCTAAAAAATATCTCTAGAGCTTAGTTTGAAACTGTAAATAAGAGTTATAGTGGTCCAGGATAGACACAGAAGGAGAGTACTTCTTATTGATCACCAGAAACCTGTGACACTTCACCGCAATATGCATGTGCTCTTCTTTGTTTGCGTGTAAACATGTACAAGCATTTTGTGTGTTTTTAGCCTACGGATTTTTCATTCACATATTCTTTGTTTCTTGCTCTCTTATATTTCCTGAGTCTGTCTCACTTTTCATTCTTCTTTTTCCCCCTTTTAGGGTCGTGAATTGTTCCTTCAAACACAAGGATAGTAGGATTGTCTTTTTCCAATTTTCGCATTTGTCCATAGAAGGGGTGAAATGTAGAATATACTGAAGGTTGTCAGAATAGTATATGGTAGTTAGAATATTGCTAATATTTTGGTGGGGGTGGGGGCGCGCAAGAAATAGGGGCAGGTGGGGAGAGAAATGGATAAAAGAATTTCAGTTGTGCTAAAATATCAAACTTTAACTGGACAGATTAACTAACGACAAGCTGATTTATTAGCCATGTAAAAAATGTATTTCCTCTGCTCTACTTTGACTCAATTTTTTTATTGGCTAGTCTGTTCTAAAAAAAACACGTTTTTTATATTTTTCTTAATGAGATAGTTTTATAGCTGCACAAATATTATATTATGTTGCGGAATGGAAGTTGAGAAGAAACTAATTAAAAACTAAGCTAAGCTAAAGCTACACTAGATATAGCTAAAATGTGATTTTCATTGATATTTCTCAATTGAGACTTACAAGGTATTTATACAATGCAGCCCTAGATAAATTGAAATGACAACATTATCCTAATAACTGACATAGGGTGCAAAAGAAATAGAAATAGAAAATTGGGACTAAACTATAAAGGATGAAAATTATGCAAATACGCTATTTTTGAACTCACTTAATACAATCTGCAACATATTATGGTGTGTATAAAATTACTATAAGTTTCAAAATTCTTAATGCCATAAATATTAATAACATATTCATTTATTTCTTCAACTTTGTTTCAACTCAAATTTCGTCAAATAAAATAGAAAAGAGAAGTATACATTCAAGAATAAGTCTTTAGATAGGTTGGCAAGAAATTGAAGAAGGTAACTCGTTTTTGCTTAAAGAAGCAACACTTCTCTTTTGTAAAATTACACCAAATAGAGTAATGGTATTGTGAGTCTCATTACTATGATTACTATTTATCTCATCTACTCGAATGATTGCCTAGATGCCTACAAATTTAGGGCAATAAAAAAGCTAGAGGAGTCTAACTACCATACCGCAATAAAACGAAGTCTAACTACCTAACTCGATGAACTTTAATTACCTATTCAAACTCAAAAGCATTAGAGCCCGTTTGAATTGGCTTATAAGTTGTTTATAAGTTGTTTTCAGTTTTTTTGAGTGTTTGGCTGGTCAGCTTAAAGTCATTTTGTGCTTAAAATAAGCTTAAAAAAATAATTGAGCCCATTTGACTTAGCTTATCTAAAGCAGCTTATAAGCTGAAAACAGCTTATAAGCCAAAAAAAATAAGTTAGACTATCCCAACTTATTTTTTTTAGCTTATAAGCTGTTTGCAACTTATAGGCATAAGCCCATCCAAACAGGCTCTTAGTCTTTTTAACTTTGGTACTCGCATGGAAGCTACCACCATCTTTTGAAATATAGAAAAATTAATATTCTTTCTTGTATTCAAAATGCTTGAACAAGTAGTCATACATCAGTATTCATCTTGACTAATTTCATGTGGTACTTATTACATCAGATAATTATAACGTTTTTATCTCTGTAAAAATTTAAATATGATATCTCATAGTTCTTAATTTACTTCATTATTACTAAGTCACATTTTTTACAATTTTAGTGTACTCCATACACTATCCAACAAATCAATAAAGATACACATATAGGTAATAATATATATACCCTAACAAGGTAAATTTACTAGTTTCAACACGACATTTATCATTTTTTCAAGTTATCAACACATATTTGCTATAAAAGTTACGTGTAATCGATTGCTTGAAAATTTATTTGGGTTTCTAGAGAACCGGTTTTAGATTTATTTTTTGAACAATAAATAATGCTAATAGTAGTTTATAAGAATAAAAATAATAAAAGGAAAATTATTCTTTGTCATATAGCAGCAATATGGTTTTTATTTTTAATCAATAGCATATCATACCACGGGAAATAATGTTTGTTCAACATAACAAAGACCCGCATCTCATCTGTCACAGCCTCACAGGACCCATTTATAACTAATCCACTGAGAAAGGGGCCTCTCATCTTATTATGGGAAACCTATTAATTACAAACTATGTCACATCATATGTCAAACAAGAAAATTAATAAACGTACACCACTAGTGACTAGACCCACAAATTCACTAGTACATACATACACACTGCAAATAGTAATAATACATTAATACCAAAAATGGAACTATCAGTCTTTATACATTTTCCAAGAAGATTGAATAAAAAGGTGACAGCTTTGCTACAGAGTACAGAACCAGTGAATTGAGTAGGAAATAGGAATCATGTGATTTGTTGCTTACTGTCTCATCTCTCCGTTATAACTATTCATATTAACAAAACCTTTATAATTTTTCACCCACTAGTCAGTACCTCACTACTAGTCCTTTTTCTTGAGTAGTATTCTTTCTTGGTATTTTTGTTCTTTTTGGGGTTTGCAGCTTTTTATTCTTGAGGTTTTTCAATGGCCTCAAGTGCTTCAAGATTCATCAAGTGTGTTACTGTTGGTGATGGTGCTGTTGGCAAAACTTGTATGCTTATTTGCTATACTAGTAACAAGTTCCCCACTGTAAGTTTTTTTGTTTTTATTTACTTACTTTCTCTTTTCCCCAAAATATTCATGTGGGTTTCTTGGTTTGTCCCTCATTGTTTCTGTTTGATGCCTAGATAACCAGGATTTTGGTTTTTTATATGTGGGTTTAGCAGCTTTTTGTGTTCTTGTGTTTCTTCTGATTTTTTACTTTACAATATGCTCTCTTTTTGCCTATTCTGCCTGTCAGTGCTTTATCTAACTTATTCTTGAACGGCTGTCTGTCTTGGATTTTGGTTTCTTGGTATGTTCCATTCTTGCTGCCACCAAGATCACAAAAATGGGGGAAAAAGAAAAATGTAGTGGTGACCTAATGTGATTCTTAAGTGTTCTGTTGAGTTTCTTTCCTGAGCTTGAACTTCAGTTTTCTGAGTCTTTGTATATTTGTTTAAACCAGGACTATGTTCCAACGGTGTTTGACAACTTCAGTGCTAATGTGGTTGTTGAAGGGACCACAGTAAATTTAGGTCTTTGGGATACTGCAGGTAAAAATATCCACTGATTAGTTCCAAGATGATTTCTTATTTACCATCCTCAAATCAAGGAACATCGTTTAATAATCATTTCCTATCTGTCCTTTGATCATTTTTATAGGACAAGAAGATTACAACAGATTAAGGCCACTGAGCTACCGAGGAGCAGATGTTTTTGTCCTAGCGTTCTCCTTGGTTAGTCGTGCGAGCTATGAGAACATACTTAAAAAGGTGTGTTCTGTTGAAACTGTCAATTTTGTGAGTTTATGTTAGATGTCTTTAAGGTTGCTGACAATCGATTTTTGGTCAGTGGATTCCTGAGCTTCAGCATTATGCTCCTGGAATTCCAGTGGTATTAGCTGGCACCAAACTTGGTAAGTACTTAACATGTTTCCTGAATTTGCAATTATAATAAATGCTGATTCTTGAATGTAACTGCTTGGGGTAATGTGCTTGCTAAAGTGCTAATATGTCTACTTATAAAAAAATAAAAAAAAAAGTTAAATGTGTTGATCGTCGCTGCCCTTTTGTAGTTTTGGTAATACTGTATTCAATAGCATACATAACATAAGGCGTTTGGATGATGGAGGTAAAAAGACATAAATTGAGAACTTTTTATTAGCATTGCGGTCACTATAACTTGGAGTGAGATCTGGAAATGAAACGGAGGGAGTATTGCTATAGAAGTCGTGCTATGTGCATCAAAGTGGTCACTATAACTCGGTACTACCAAAAAAATGCAGCTTCATAACTTTTCTGCCTCAAGTGTTCTCAAGTACAACAGGAGCGGCAACCAGAAGGGAAGTTACCCAATTAATAATTTTAACATTTTTGCGTTTGTATGATTATTATTATTATTATTATTAACTTATCTTTCACTTTTGTTTAGTATGATGATGATATGATATGGGCTTAAATGAAGAAATCGAGATTAATATAGCCGACCCCAACTTGTTTCTGACTTAGGCGTACTTGTTACTCCCTCGGGTTCAAAAAGAGTGTCCACTTAGCCATTTGCACACCCCTTAAAAAAATACTAACTCCTACGCAAAAATAGGTAATTTGGCTAAAATGCCCCTAATTAAATAGGTATTGGGATTTGTTCACTTAACACTTTTTTTTTATGACATGGGAATCCGCAGTGCGCACAGGGTAAACCCAGCTCCTGTGCAATGGTCACTTAACACTTAATAAGGGAAAATCTGGAAAATTAAGGTTAATTTTATCTTGATTTGGTAAGTGGACATTCTTTTTTAACCAAAAAATAAAGGCTAAGCGGACACTTTTTTGAACCGGAGGGAGTATTGTTTTGCATTTGTATGATAAACCTTCTTCAAGTTGCATAAGCTACATATTTTCACAAGATTGTACTTGCTACTCCAGATGGGGCACCATATGCTTCAGTATATTCAATTTGAAATCCAAAAGCAGAAGCTATAGAGTATGTTTAACCACATAAGGAAATGAGGAGAGATAGATGGCTGCCCAAGCCTCTCAAAATTAAAGAATGTGCCTAGCTACCTAAAAATGTAAGTAGTGGAGGTCTCTAGGGCTTGGTATAGTGGTAAGAGCATAGCGTGTGGTGTGTGGGTAGACGCACATCAGTGTTTTGAACCCAAAGTAGTTAAATGGAGAAGGGTAGATGGGCAGTCCTATTATCCACCAAGTTTTGAACCCCGTGCCATAATTGGCCTTCGGGGGTTTCTTGCTTATCAAGATAATGTATGCACTGGAGACTTTAGGTTAGCATTCATTTAAGTTTTGCGGTAAAGCTTAATAAGTAAGATATCTACTTCTTTTCAGGGGCTAAACATTTAAATGCAAGTGCTAAGGCTGTCGTTAGCTTTTTGATAAACTATTAGATGCTGTAATAGATAGTACTATGGAATCTATAAATGTAACTTGATTTTCCTAGGTTTATTCCTAGAAGCTTTTGGTTGCTCTCTGTTTTTTTTGTTCTAATTGCTCTTTACCCAACTTGATTGTCCTGAGCCATTAACTCTCTCACCCCGCTTAGCTAGAGATGTATTTTGAAGTCACAGATGTTTACATTCTTGGGCCACAATTAATTTGCCTTATAGGACATGCGCTTCAAACATCTGTATGAAATCTCTGGACTTGCAATGTATGTTAAATTATTTCTGATTTAACATTCATACTGCAGTTTGTGGAACTAAAATTTCAATAGAAAGCTATCTTTGGCTTCTTATTTTTTTTGTTTTTCCTCCGTTGTGGTTCATAATAAGTTCTTACCAAATCAAATAGTCCTCCCAAGCTATACTTTCCTTTTCCCGTTGTAATTTGTACCTTTTAGTTTTATTATTGCAAGTGTCGAGCAAGACTTATAATGCCAGTTTACATAACCTTTGTGGTTGTTGTCCTAAGGCACACATTTTACTCTGGAAACTGAATTTACTGAGAGCAACTTCTCCTTCTCTTGTTGCAAGTTCCTTGCAAATATTATATTTTCTACTATGTTGTAAGATCCTTGAGTAGCGTTCCTATAGCTACCATCAAGTACCTCTCCACTATATTACACTTTCCTTATGAAAAATAAATAATAAAATAGACAGACTATTTCACTTTAAAGGATCATAGGTAAAGGTGCATAAAGGGTTGGGATGAAAGGCAACTCCCTGATTGTCAAAATGGTGCTTTTGTAACTGGTGATGGATGCTTTTCAATCATAGCTTAGAAAACTGCAATATAAATGTTAATACTTCTTTATCAAAAAAAAAAAAAAAGTGTTAATTGTACTTCCATAGGACTGATGAGTGAAGTGTTAGTTTTACTGTGTACTAATTTCAAAATAATTTATAAAAGCAAAGGAAAAGGAGCAGCAGATTTAGATATCCCACAGGAGAAGGAATTGTTCGAAGGATAGCCTTGGCGCGATAGTAAGAGTTGTCATCGTGTGACCAGGAGGTCACGAGTTTAAGCTGTGGAATCAGCCTCTTGCAAAAATGAAAGATAAAGTTGTCAACAATAAACCCAATGTGGTCCCACCCTTCCCTGAACCCTGCGCATAATGAGACTTTATTATACCGGGCTGCCCCACAGGAGAAGGAATTTTATAGGCCAAAGAAAGGTTGCAGAGTCATTTTTCACTATATTCTAGTAGTGGCAAACTGATAATCATAGTACAATGGAGAATAATTTAGATACCAAAGGCTTCTCATGCCCAAGTATTTGTGGTCGTAAAATTCTAAAATGCTTGGTTGGTAGGTTAAGCAAATTGCGGTTCCTATGATAATCTGTTATATTTGCTCTATTTTGTATCTCTGTTGGCTGACTTTGCATTGCTTTCTTTACACTTATTCTGGGTGGAATCACATTCTACATAAAAAGAAAATTGAATATTAACGTTTATTTGAAAATCATGAGATTCGTTGATTGATAGAATGGGTTGTTGTGCTCATATATGATTTTGGATAATCCTAATATCATGAGTTAACTTTAGACCCAATTTCCATTTTCTTTACATGTATCAGAGTCGAACCCATCCTTTGGTTTACCAAACGTTGAGCTCCCATGTTATTCACTATCAAAATGTCCAACCGTGAGTGTGCAAAAAGGGTGTTTAGTGTCCCACATTAGTTAATAGAATGGTTGTTGTCTCCTGGTCTTGCATAATTCTCGCCACATGAGCTAGCTTTTAGTGTTGAATTAGAACCAATTTTCATTCACAGAATCAATTCAAAGGAAAAGAGCAAAATTTAGAAAAAAGGTTAGTGTGGTTGGAACAGTATCCTTGAGTACCTGGAAGGGAATTTTAGGACTTGGTTGGAAAGGGCCTCTGTGATTGATTCTCATTTTATTACTATGCCTAGCAAAGGGAAGGTGACGTAGAGTAAGAATGAGGTTCTCATTCAAAACCATTCCACAAACCAAAGACTGGATGAAAAGCAGTCTACTGTTGGGACTGCCTAGGGGCTCCCTTAGAGTCTACTTGTGATATTGGCAAGCTCTGTTCATGATGTGCAATCTTTCTTGATTCTTGGTTATGCATTAAATGTTTTTTTCGTATGGATGATGCTACAGATCTTCGTGAGGATAAGCACTTCTTGGCTGATCATCCTGGATTAGTTCCTGTCACCACAGCGCAGGTCTGGCTCCAATCTGTCAGTTGTATCTTGCTCCTTTGCATAGCTTTGAATAAATGGAGGGGCTAATGTTCTCCACATGTTCAGGGAGAGGAGCTGCGCAAACAAATTGGTGCTGCCTACTATATCGAATGCAGCTCTAAAACACAACAGGTGGGTCAAAGTAGTATCTTTTCCTAAGAAAGTGTTATGCAGTGAAATTGGTGCTTAAACAGTTCAATGAACTAAAGATCTTGTTTCAAGAAGGGTAAATAAAATCAACATTATTTTTTAAATTTCAAAAGAAAAAAACATATATCAGAAACAAATGCCTCCGTGCTACACATATAGATTGCATCATTTCAAATACCCTAGAACAGGAGGATCTTTTTAGTTCTTTGGGTGAGTGTTATGCAGTTAAATTGGTGCTTAAATGGTTCCATGAACTAAAGATCTTGTTTCAAGAAGGGTAAATAAAATCAACATTATTTTTTAAATTTCAAAAGAAAAAAACATATATCAGAAATACGTGCCACCGTGCTACACATATAGATTGCTTCATTTCAAATACCCAAGAACAGGCGGATCTTTTTAGTTCTTTGGGTGAGCTGGGAGGGTGTGCTGGCCTTTTGTGTTTTGTGTTTGCCGCTTCATAGGTGTCAATTCTGTATCAAATATAGGCCCCAATGCCTATTAGGCAACAACCTATTTTAACATAAGATGCAGATCGATTTTCTCTATTCCTGGTCGTCCTTACACTCATCAAGAATATAGGGTACATAACCTTTAAAGGATAGCATTTCCTTCTAATTTTAGTACTTAAAGGCCTTCAACTTTTAACTGTTTCAAAAAAAAAAAAAAAAAAAGGCCTTCAACTTTTAACTTCAGAGAAAAGATTTTCTCGATGCTGTATCAGATCTACCCCTTTATTGGGATAGTTGGAAACATTTCTTCTTTGAGCTATTGCAACAATCTTGTCAACTGCTTTAAGTATGTGACTGACTATTGTAGGTGTATGTACAATGTATGTTACAGAAGATATTTGTCAAACCTCTACTATTTTTGGATCATTTTTAATCTGACTGGAAATATTATTATTAGGATATGCTTTCCCTGTCAAAAGTTCTTATGGACTACCTACTAACTTTGGCCACTTTCAGCCTATTGTACAAGGGTAGGCAGACAGTTTCATTTTGAGGTTGCAAAAATAAGTTTTCTAATGTTAGTCTGCCTTGAACCTTTTGGACTTTAAAATAGTGGTAGAGTGTTGTGCACCCAAGGGTGTGGGCTAGCGGTCAATGAAGTGGGTTGAGAACCATAAGGTCTCAGGTTCAAATCCCAACGAGGCAAAAATACTAGGTGATTTGCCCCATCTGTCCAAAGCCTTGATGGATAAAGTTACCCGGCAACTGTACTGGTGGGAGATTGCAAGTACCGCATGGAACTAGTCGAGGTGTGCTCAAACTAGACCGGACACCACGGTTATGGAAAAAAAAAAGTGGCAGAGCATCGCAATCCTTTGGATGCTGGTTGAATGAACCTTTACCTAATAAAAGAATAGCGGTAGAGCAAGCAATGCTGTAGTTAGTGGCAATCTGACACAACCGTTTACTTTTGTACAAAACATTTTGCTATCCCTATTTATCAACTAATTCACAGAAACTTCATTCAGCTACTGTTTTTCATTTCTTGGAGGTCTCTGGTTTATTCACTTGAGTCAATCATTCAAATGTTATTCAGGCTTGTGTTATAACATCTTTGGATTGAATATCAACCTAATATTCAAATTAAGTGAAAAAGGGATGATTAGGATAGATAATGGATCTTTAACTTGCAAAGCATGGCTCATACATTTTCTGACTTCCTCTTTCCTTTTTCCTTGCTCTGCTGGCTTTGTATGTGTGCGGGGGTTGCTGTCTGAGAATTTCTTGATATAGTAAGGCAACTTCAATGAAACTATTCATTGAAAAGAAAGGGCACCTTGGCCTCTCTTATTTTGAAAACGCAAAAGGGCCAAATATACCTTGTACTATTGGAAAAGGGCCAAATATACCCCTCGTTATACTTTGGGTCCAAATATACCCCTACCGTTATACTATTGGCTCAAATATACCCTTCCTCCGTTAAAGTTGTCCACCTTGGACATCCTATCCTACGTGGCAATGCCATTTGATGAGGTGGATGCCACGTGGCTTGCCACTTCATCACTCCTAACCCATTCACTCCTCCCCTCTACCACCACTAAATATTATCACCCCTCCACCCTCTCCACCACTATTGCCACCATTATTTGTCATTTTAAAAGTACCTTTTTGTTCCAACCATGAGGAGCTGGAAGTTCAATGGACACAACTTCATTTTTCTCAACTGAATTCGCCATTTGCCACCTAACCAAAAAAAAAAGGGCAGCCCGGTGCACTAAGCTCCCGCTATGCGCGGGGTCCCGGGAAGAGCCGGACCACAAGGGTCTATTGTATGCAACCTTACCTTGCATTTCTGCAAGAGGCTGTTTTCACGGCTCGAACCCGTGATCTCCTGGTCACATGGCAGCAACTTTACTAGTTACGCCAAGGCTCCCCTTCTTCCCACCTAATCAAAATTCCAAAAAAAAAAAAAAAGGGGAACGAGCAAACCAACTAACTCTAAATGGGTACACAATGTCTCCTACTATAAAATTGGAGGAACTAAAAGTTCTTTAAATATGATTTTTTTAGTCTTTTTTTTCTGGGTACATCTGTTTTTTCCCCCTTACTCTTACCTTTTTCTTGCAGTTTTGGGTATGCAAAATCTAGTCTGAAAGTACAACGAATTTAGTGCAAATATGACAAAAACCCGCAAACATTGCTGAGATTGTTTAATGCTTACTGTTGCTGTTCCTTTTTTAATGGTGGTGGAGGGGGTGAAAATTTTTAGTGGTGGAAGAGGGGAGGAGTGAATGGGTTAGGAGTGATGAGGTGGCAAGCTACATGGCATCCACCTCATCAAATTTCACTACCACGTAGGATAGGATGTCCAAGGTGGACAACTTTAACGGAGGAAGGGTATATTTGAGCCAATAGTATAACGGTAGGGGTATATTTGGCCCTTTTCCGTTTTGAAATTAGGTCAAGACCTTTAAGTTCCCCATTCAAATTTGGACCAATTTAAGTATTGGATGTTCCAGATACTATTGATCTCTGTTCCTAACCGTTCTATGCCTATCCTCGCTTCCACCTTATCTGTACTTCTGTAGTTTTTTCCTCCCACATTTTCTTACTGAAGATCCAAAGGCACTTCTGTTTGTTGCCTGACGGTTGGCTATTTTGTTTTTAGTAAAAAATTATTTATACTGACCTCCTTACTTTTGCCTATTTGATCTTAAGAATGTGAAAGCTGTATTTGATGCTGCAATCAAGGTCGTCATCAAGCCACCACAGAAGCAAAAGGAGAAGAAAAAAGAACGTCGAGGATGCCTCATGTTAGTAAATCTCTTAAACAATCTCTGTCAAAATTAGTTTTTTAGCTTTGGTACCATATGGAAGGTGCTACATGCCATTTGTTGCATTGATTATGCATGGTTCTCCATTGACATTTTAAGTTGGCATACAGAAACAATAGCTCTGCTACTTTGTTCAAACCTCTATGTTTACCAAAGTGTCTCCAGTGACTAAGTAGTTACATTTTGAACCAAAAAAAAAAAGGACTTAATTGCTCTTATGTGTGCACAACTTTTTGTTCGACCAACAAATCAAAATATTTTCTTGGAGGGGGCATAGTCCGTAAAACATGTAAGTTTAATATACTGATGGATATCTTGATGTTCCCTGTCTTGAAGCCACATACAATGTGTGAAGACCAAAGGAAAGACTCATCGTTTGTTTTATTTATCCATATCATGCCAGAGTATATATTTATCATCCTTTTTGACATTGACAAACTATGGCTCTGGAATGGTTCCGGTACTCAGTAATATATGTTCTTGTGACATTAACTTGTTGCTGTCATATAACATGAACCGAACCAGAAATTTGATATTATGTGGACAAGGTTTTCTATTCTAGAGATAGTTGTAATTGCTAAATATATTCTAGAAATATGGTTTTAAAGATAGCACTATTTTCAAGACTCCCTTGTTAAAAATTTGCAGCAATGAAAATCTGATGAAAATAACAGTAGCCTTTTCACATGACAAAAACTTTATTCAAAGAAGTAATATGTAGAAAGCAGTTTTTTTTTCTTTTTCTTCTCATGCTTTTTCACATTTGGAAATTTTTCTGCACCTCTCATTTTAATTCAAAGTTATAAGGCAAATAAATTCATTAAATGGTGATTTGCTAACTATGTGATAGGTGCCTAAATGATGTAGTTTAAATGATTTGTACGGATGCGTACAAAATTCACGTAAACACCTGTATACTTTTTTGGCTAAGGGGTTGCTTCGATAGGAACAAAATTGAGGTGAGGTAGCGCCCCTCCTTATTCACAGATTGGTCAATTCAGCTCCATTGAAGTGTCCGCACTAGCAACAATCTTCGTTTCTATTCTGATTCTGTTAGCTACAAAGGCCAACCTACACAAACTCTCTGTTGCACTAACTTAGAAGCATGGATCAAATCTTCTGTTCAGACCAAGGCTTATTATAACAAAAAAGCTTCAAAGTTTCCACTTCAATGAAGTAACAGACATAAGGAAATAAAGAGAATATCAGGCCCCATCTAGAGTTTCTGGGTATCCAATCTGGCCCCTCTTATGAGTATATCCATTTCACTTTAAAGGGATGTCTGTTTCACTATTAGTGGATTATAAGTCTGCCAAAGAGTTGAGAGTTATGTCCTGGTTTCAGGGGTGATGGCCAGTGTTGGCTGTGGTATATGGTGAGATATCTGACTGGCCACAACAAAACACACAAGGAAGAATATTCTGCTTTCCATTTGTGGTTTCAGTTTGTGGTGGTTATAACGCCTTATGTATTAGGAACTCATTGTGTGACATTTGTCACTTAACAGTTTTGCCTTAGTTTTTTGCCTGTGCTCTTGGGACTCTTTTATAGTGGATGGTCGTTTTTGCAGCATTTTCTGCTATGTCCGTAATACTAACATCTCTTACCTGC
Source organism: Lycium barbarum (assembly GCF_019175385.1). NCBI lineage: Eukaryota > Viridiplantae > Streptophyta > Magnoliopsida > Solanales > Solanaceae > Lycium > Lycium barbarum. Next base: position 134,734,969 of record NC_083339.1, read on the forward strand.
CACTGCAGGAATGTGATGTGCGGAAGGAAGCTCATTTGTTTGAAGTGACCAACTCAATGTATATAGTTCCCATCAGTTCGGCCGCTAACATGATTATATCAACGGCTTGAGTGCACTACTTACAACACTTACATTCTATGAGAACTTTTATGACGAGCATAACGTATTTGTTTATCCGCAATCCAACTTGTTGCTGAAATGACTATTTTGTCTGTAAAAAAATTATATACTGGGTTTTTACTGCAATTAGATGTGATTAATTCTGCTATATTGTTCACAACAGACGGCATGCCAAGTAGACTAGCGAGTAAATGCACAAAGGTGGTTCTTGCATATTGCAATACAAGGAATACTGTAGTCGTACAAAACTAACAACATTAGTTTCATGCCAAGTTGAATTTCGTGGGCAGATAACTACGACTATCAACCACTTACCCTGATACTTTTAAAGAAGAGCACTAAAGCAACAACAATATTGAGGCACAGGCTTGCAGTTCTGAGTCACATTCTAAATTTTGGCGCCTTGTTAATAAGCGCACATCTATGTAATGTATACAGCACATCACTGCAATCATAAAACTTGTACCTGAAACAAAGGACAGATGAAAAAATGGCCTACAAATAAAGTGATAACAAAAAACCATCCCTTTCCCACTGGCGATTTTGTGATTAATTACGTGCATAGAAGCATATCAGGTCACACTAAACCAAGCTGTAATCTATGCGTCGTAGATTACTCAGCCATTCGCTAGATAATTCGCGAAACATCAATTATGAGAGGAACCGGCCATCACAAGAAGCTAATACAATTGAACGGCTATTATAGGAACAGCCATCAATAAAGTGTAATAAGATCATCAATAACCTATGCCCAAAGCTCCCCCCCGCCGTTTAATTTCACATCAGGCAAAAAGTCTAGTCTTTTCCTTGCTCTCAAAAACTGTTGGTTCAGAATAATAGGTTGAAAGTAAACAAGCACATCTCACCACCACCAATGAAAATATCATCTTTAACAAGAGTTCTATCATCTGTGAATGAGACTACAGCTAAAGTTAGACTGATTCAATTTATGGTACAAATGGCAGCCACAACAACTAAAACATGCCTGATGAAAGCATTAGTACCAAAATTTGGTGCCAACCCCTGTATACATATGTAATGGGCAAAAAAAAGACACAGAAATGCCAAGAACACGGTGATCTTTGAAAGATGATTAACAGCAAAGCACAAAGAAGAAAGCTTTCCATTTGATTCAGTCTGGAATCCACCTCCAATGTCAATAATTTGGACAAGGATAGCATTAATTTATCCCCCAGTCCCTGGGCGTCAAAGATTTCAAGCTTTCCAACAGTTAAATATCTACAGAGGGAAAACTCTATCTGCATCCACCCAGAGAATATAGCTGACCAAAGTGCTTGCAAACCATGGAAGTCCCTACTACTCTGATATGCTGAAGATGTGGTGGTCGGAGACTCTGAACACATCAACTTTGCTCACTTACCACCAACCCTGCAGGAGCATACCAGAAGCTGAGAGTCTGGGGAGGTCCATCCTCCAGTAGCTGCATTAGAAGGGAAAAAAATTATAAAACGGTGTCAAAATGCAGCCACACCAAAATACAGGAAAAACATCTCCAACCTCAGAAACTAAACTGAGATGTTTTGACCCCAAAAAAAGGATTGAAGGAGCAACCAGTTCTAAGAATAGGGAATAGCTCTGATATACTGGGAAAAAAGTTTGGGTTACAAAGGAGCTGCTTTCTTTTTTTCAAAGCATTTTCTTTTCATTTGAAGGAGATGGATTTAACGAACTACTGGAGATCAATTACCAGGAAGGAGAGGAAAGCAATAGTTATGTCTTGATAATTAGGACAGAAGACCCAACAAACACTTCCAACTTCTGAGATATCCTTGTTCTTTCAAACTAAATCAAACTAGAAAAAAGGACACATGCTCCAGCAGAAAACCTTTAAAATAATTGTGCACGAACATCTCTCCTTTTCATTGGTTGTGTATCACAGTTTCTGCACAGGAATAACAGCTCAAACGTATAAAAATCCACAAGCTTACAGTGTGTGGTACACAATTTTAATGCATGAGATGTCCTAGTGCTTCCCTACAGAGAAATTGCACTCAAATGCTTAAACAATGCAGGAGGTACAGGTCACAGTCTAAACCATAAAAGCTAAAAAGAATCTGCTGATTTAAAAAACTAAACGAATAAAACACGTCTCACCTTCCAAAATCACCAGATTGCAGCTTTTCCTGATCTTAATGCCACGACTGCTTGAACCTGAAGCTCTCACTATCCCATCCTCCCTCAGGCTCCTTCCTCTTCAGAGGACCCCCTGCTACAGCATACATCCTACTATGCTCCTCAGCTAATGCTTGTGAACCGGCAGCAGAGAGTTGTCTTGAGGTCAAAGAAACCGACTCCTCTCTCCCTTCCATGTCCACCACTCCAGGGCCTGCATTAAGATCCAGACCCTGCCTGCCCCATTTTCTATTGTGGTCCATGGTACCGTTGTTGTTACTGTCAGGAAGGCCAACCATATACGGCCTCGGATATTGAGATGGCACAGCCCCAACAGGACCCAGCAGCTGTGAATTTACAGATGGCGTATAAATCCTTCCACCAGTGGAAGAATCAACGAAAGAAGTTGATCCAACTGAGAATGTTGCAGAAGGAAGTGCGAAACTTTTTCCCAAAGGAAATACAGGATACGGGAAAGGGGAGGATGGGAAGGGCATGGCAGGCGATGATGACAATACCGAACTCCGATAAACATCCGGGGTGAAAGGAGAACCAGCAGTAGGACCCAAGATTCGTTGCGCACCAGGTGTGACTACTGGGAATGGCGGCTGCTCCACACGATCAGGCAAAATCGATGGAAGTGTCACAGTTGAATAAGTACTCCCAGGAGTAAACCAAGAAGAAAGGTTCCCCATTTCTGGATTGTTCAGTCTGAGGTTAGAAGCAGGCAGTTGGGACCGCATGCTTCCCTGATGACTATCGTGGAATAGAGACTGTTCTGTGCTGAAATCATCGACACCAGGCCCATTATTTAAATCAAAGTCCCTCCTCACATCCCCAGTGGGCAAGCCAATCGATGATGCTTTCGAAGGGAAAATTGCACTGTCCAATCTACAACTGCTACTCACAGAGCACTGCCCCGCATCACCAGGTTCATCAAGTCTATTTAAATCAAGATCCAGTCCTCCAGAACAACGAACAGCAGGAGAATCTATCACTTCATTCTTCAATGAAGCACGATTAGTCATATGGTCCAATGGAGAGATCAACTCTAGAGCAGAATCTTGACCATTTATGTCGTCAAAGGTTCTTTCATCTGGTACATTCAGGTCGATATCTAATTGAGGGCGACTGTGCTTGCTGGTAGAAGCTTCAGAATGAGATATGGTTGTGGAACTTAATGGCATATCAAGAGATTTTCTGGGCTCAGCTGGGCGAAATGCACTTGTTGCAGCAGACCCTTTCCAGCCGAACTCCCCTTTGACCCTCAATAGCTCCTCCGGTGGAACAAACGGACCTTTGGCCGCGGCAGCTACAGTAATGGAAGCAGGCAGACTACATGAAACTGAGGATACAGCAAAAGGCAACGGGTTCATAATATGGACATTTGATAAACATCCAGGGGCTGTAAAGTTGATTGGCTCCCCGTATTTCCCTTCATCAGAAATAAAACCTTCATTTAAGTCAAACTTCACCTTTGAAGCTGACTCCGGAGCAGCAGAGACAGAAGAAGTCTCTACATTGGAAGATCCACAGTCCGTTGTCTTATCTGCGCCAACAGCAGGGAAGTTTGATTCTCTAGCTTCCCCATGTTTCTGCACTTCTGCATTTGAAAACCCAAGTCTCTCTTTCTGATTGAGTAAGAGGCCAGAGTTCTGCAGAGGGACAACATCCTTCCGGTCAACACTAGCTTCACCCTTCTGATTTCTTATAGTAAAGTCGATTTCACAACAGGCTTTATCCTCAACTGAAGCTTCAACAGTTCCTGGATCAGATTTTGTCTTTTCAGACAGATTAACAAGATTTATACTTGCTTCATCAGACTGTCCACCTGTTGCTGTGGTGGGATCTCCACTTGAGCTAGTCGGTAGGGGCTCTTCCTTGTCGCTTCCCTGCATCTTTTCAGATTTTACCAAAACAGAAGATTGTTTCATCTCGGTACTAGCAATGTTCAACAGCCTGTTCACACCATTTTTGTTCTCACTTTCAAAGTCAGAAGTACAGACTTCAACTGTTGGTTTCTGGTCTTCTAAGCTTGCAACTGCATTAGTGACCCTGTCTCCTGATACTGAAGTACCATCTCCAAATTTAGCATCTACAGCACCTTCAACTTTGACCTCACGGGACACCACCTTTTCCTCCTGGAATTGTTTGCTTAATTCATCATCAATTTCCACCTCACCTGACTTCTCAGTGATCTCCAACTTTTCTCCAGCCTGCAGTGAATTGGTGCAGGCAGAGTTGAACTGTTTATTGCATCCACCTGTCATTGTCTCTTGAGAAGGTGATACGGAGGCCTTTCTATCTCCAGATAGCTCCATCGCAGCACCCTTGGAGAGTTTATCCTCAGACCATGAAGCACTAGCACTAACGAGCTTCTCCCTATTACCATCATCATCATTTCCACGGTCACCAGCGGAGATATCAGCAGGAGGTGACTTTGACTTAACGCCGTCACCTGTGCAAGCCTCTTCAGCAGCAGGTATATTTCTTTGCGGAGAAACAGAAGGCGAAACCATGTCAGACTTGGACATTTCTTCAGCAGCCACACTGGCAAGGAGATTCATTCCAATAGCATCACCCAGTAACATAGGCACGTTTGATTCCGAATATTCTACACAGCTCTCAATCAAAGCATTCATGGAGCTAAAAGAAGCTTCATGCAGCTTTCCAGACTTCGGTTCAGTCCCTGATGTACAAGCAGCTCTAACTTCTGCTGATTTCCTGTAGTCATCAACAATCTTGCTTCGCTCTTCCTCTGGAGCAGCAGCTGGTGATCCATCGCTGCCCTCAGAACCAGTTAGTATATCTTTGAGATCATTGCTCTGCCATGATGATTCAGCATTCGCCTCAAAATTTGATCTATATGCATCAGTCTTTTCCTTTACTGTTCGGTCAAATTGATCATTCTTTTCAGAAAGTACAGGCGAAGAAGCTCGGCTGCTCATGTTGGTAGGGTCCTCATAGGATCCTCCACTGGCACTTTGTGCAGGACTGCGTCCCCTGTTAGATATCTTAACTATCAATTTGTGACCACTCCCCTCGAGAACTGGCATATCAACAGTTCTCTCACCACTCAATGCAGACTGCGGTAACTTTTCTGAGGTCGGATTTCTATGCGAACTTCTGCCTGAAGGACTCTCCTTTTGGCCTCCAGATACTGATGATCCAGGATATCCATTAATTGACTTCCGGTGACGAGAACCACCAGTAGAGATCTTGATGCTGTTCATTGACACTGCAGTTGAACTCCTCCCGTCCTCTTTCCCCGAGAGCGACTGACTCTGGTTGTGAGACTGGCTAGAACTGCTGCTCTTGTCTTCCCTAGCTAAAGGAACATCACAAGACCCACCGACCGAAACTCTGAGCTGACCCTCTTTTCCAGATGCAGGTGATGATGCAGGTTTTGTTGAGCTCGGGGACAAGGACGCAGACTTTATAGTAGGCTCCCCTTGTGAAGTCTTTATCGAGGCCATTTTAGATGCAGAAATCTGTGCAACTGCACTCTTTGTCACATCATTTGAACCACTGGGATTTTTGCTAATACTATGAGAAGCCTCGGGCAACCTTGATTTAGAAGGCCACGAGACAGCCTGATTTGAACCAGACTTGGCATCAATGATGTTCATCTCAGCTTCAACCCGTTTCTTCCACGTATCAACTAAACTTCGTGCCTTCCTTTGTATCTCCGTGTTTTTATGCTGCCGCAAGTGATTAACAGACCTGCCAATATTGCACATCTGCAGTGCTTGAAGGTTTACGGGAAGCTTGTCAAGTGCACGGAGCAAAACAAAGAGAAATTCTTCAACCAATTTTTCACCGTCTTTTGTGTTACTACATTCACCAATCCGCCCCTTATGAACATCTTGAAGCCACTCGTCTAACACAGGTAGACCCCTTAACTGTACAAACCTAGTAAGACAGTCAAAATTTTCAGTTGCAGCTACAACACTTGCAAGCATTGAACGACTGATCAAATCCATTTTCCTCTCATTTCTATCTGGCTGCATGAGGTGAACTAGCTTCTCAACCCCTTCAGAGTTAATGAGCCCTCCTTTCTCCGTAATTTTAGAAATTTCAGATTTCAATACGCTTTCAGCTTTGATTTGACCAGAAACTGTATCATCTGTTTTGATTGAACGTTCACGTTTAATTGATTCAGAGCCTTGATCTCCCCGCTCCCTCTTCTTTCCCTTGACATGTGGAGGAAAAGAAGTTACACTACTTTGAATACTATCTCCAGCTGGTTTCAATTGTGATGTCGACATGGAACCATTCATTGGTTTCGGAGAACGACCACCCGGTTGCACTGTTGCATGCATCTCAACTCGCGTCTTGTTTAATAGTTGACCTACTTCTTCTTGTAGCTCCTGCAGAGGAGAATTAGTGTTGCATGAGTGAAACGTCAGCAAGACAATCAAGAAAATTAAAGCATGAAAAGTGTGCAATTTCTCCTTTCTCCTGGCATCTTAGACTCTATGTCTTCTATGAAAACAAATCCAATGATAAAAAAACAATATATCTTTTGGTTCAACATTCAACCCTGTCCCTCTCTCTCTGTCTCTTTGGTTTTTTTTTTTTTTTTTTTGCTGGGATAAATAATTTGCAACAGTTTAGCATATTGAATACATAACTATCAAGCAATAATAACCTACTTTGATGTAATCTTGGTCAGTTAACCACCATAAACACTTGTTTGAAATATCATAAACACGCCGGCAGATAAATGAGGATATCCCTGTTGGAAGTTCAGAACCTTTGGAAAGGAATGCAACTTTACACGGATGCAGTAGTGATGCAGCAAGAATCTCATCCCTATGAAAGGAATAAAAGATTTCGTTGGGTGCGGCTTCCGGGAGGATGCCCTTGCCAAGCTTAAGCTCAGCAGGTCGATAAAGCCAATTAACACCTAACTGCAGATTATTTTCTTCACTCAAATTTAGCCTTCGGATTATTCCAATGAAAGGAGGGGAATCATGAGGTGGTTTGAACAAAGCACAATCACCCACGCTAACTTTGCGACCATCCTGCAAAGAAAGGATAAATTTTCAATTTCACCACGTAAAGATGTTTAAATCAATAAAGAAATAAAGCAATAAATTCACAGAAGTAGATGCAAACTAAACAAAGCTAATAAACGAACTCATACGCAATAGAGGAAGGAGATAAATAACGAGAGTGCCCAGCAAATCAGGAGGTCTGGAGGGGAATGGGGAAAGTTGTCATCCACATCTTCCCCAAGTCGTATGAAAACTTGCAGTTACGTAAGCTTGCGCATATGTTATTTTGGCAAATTCATATATTTCCAAAAACTTCATTAAGTACAACTTATAGTATCAACAATCCGTGCAGAATATGGTAAATAGTCGAGTTTGAAGTAACATCACAATTTACTACTTGCCTCATCTAAACATCCAACAAGACTCAATAAAAGTGGGCTCGAGAACGACATACAATCATGCAGCTAACCTAAGATAAAAAGTTGTTCCCTACTTAGTAAAGCCGCTACCTGCCTTGCATTCCAAGGATTTATATATAGCAACGACAAATTTCTCCAAACACACAAAAATACATTCTTTGACACTGTAACTTAGCTTGCTTTAAATTAAAATCTGGTGAGCTCATCCTCAATCGCCTTCTTTCCTTATGAAAACAAAGCAAAATGGCAGACTATTTATTGCCAAAGCTCTACTTGGATACAATCTACTTTGTGACTGCAAGCATCACCGTCGCAGACGTGAGAGATGGTATATTGCACATCTTGTGGCATTTCAGCAATTTTTACTTGAAACCAGCAACAACAACAACTTCACCTTGCTGTAAATGTCAAAATTTAAACAAATACAGAAAATAGAATAATATCATTCGACACGAGAAAGTAACAAGCAAATCAGGCCCCACATGACCACGCAGTTTCCACACGGAAAGTACCACTGTATAGACCTATCCAAAACCAGAACAAACAACTCATCAATCCCGAATGAAATTAACGGACTATATCCAACCACACAACGCCACGACGAGCTTCACTAACAATTTCCATCCCAGGAAACAAGGATACCCATTTCCCAAAAATCTTTGAAAATACAAAAAGAAAAACCGGGCATCAAACGACAGTCAAGGAACACATATCCTTGATCATTAATACAGAAAATCAGCCTGCAACCTAAAACCGCGCTTCCACAACACCACATATAAAAGCAACAACAACAAAACAAAAAACAAAAAAAAAAAAAGGAATAAACACTGCTGGGCAATCAAATCAACGGAAATAATAGAAAAGAACAATTAGGCAATACGAGGAAATGAAGGGGAAAAAAAAAGGAAAAACCCACCAAGTTAATACCTTGCAGAACGAATCATCGGTAATATTAGAAACAACAGAGGAATCTACCGGCATGTGCTGACTACCGCCTCTACAAAATTCACTTTCCCTTTGTTCCTTCCCATGCATAATAATACAAATCGACTTGCATCTTTTCCGCCCTCAAACATCCACCAAAACCCTAGCAAAATCCCCAATTTTCTAGAAATCCCAAATTCCCAACCTCGATCGCAATTAAATCCTCACAAACCCTAATTCCTTAACTTAATTCCAACGGCAACACCTCAATTCTCCGATCTGCAAACCATTAAAAATTAAAGCTCAATAATTCTAGATCCAATTAATTCAATACATACACGCATAAATACAAATCAATATTCACCTACACAAAAATATACACACAGACAAAGAATATTGAAAGAGAGCAAACCTTTGTAATTTTTACGACCTAAACGACTGAGAGAAAATGTAATTTTTAGAGAGAGAAAAAAATGTGGCTGAAGACGAAGAGATTATAATGTATAAATATATAATTTATTATTCGTCTTAAAAATAAATAGAGCGATGTGTGTGTGTGTGTGAGAGAGAGAGAGAGAGAGAAAGAAAATTAAACAACAAAATAAAATAAAAGTAAAGAAAATCAGAAAGAGAAAAAATGATGTCTTAGACGGCAAAGGGAAAGTTGTACTTGTTAACTTTACTTTGGGTTGTAGAGGGAGAAAGCGGGCAGTTCGGGCAGAAGGGGCAGGGGCATTGATAACATCACCCACGTAAGAGAGTTGAAAAGAGAGAAGTGAGATGTGGAATGTGACTGTATGACTGTGTGACTAAACTAAGATTTTTAGGAGAAGATTGACTCAATCTTAAGTATGTGTAACGTAAATCATTTGACTTTGTTTTGTTTTCCTATAAATCATTTTTCTGTTTCTCTCTCTATCTGTGTGCCTCTTGTTCTGTGGGAATGAATTTTTATTGGTATTGGATTCATCATATGCCCAATTGTTTGTTCTGTTTTCGTACGCATGTGGTTGGGTGATTCACTGGACCTCTAAGTTCTAGAGGGCCAATGTGAATTTATTGTTTGATTTGAGGGTTGATTTGGATTTGTAAGAAATTGGTGGGTTCTTTTGTTTTAAAGTGAGGTGCAAGTAAAGGTAAAAGTGCAATATGGCATTAAGGTTGTCTTCAAATGTACCAACACTTCATGAAGTGTGTTTTATGAGCCACTCTTCCCACTCACTCTGCTGCCGAAAATTAGGTGAAGAAAATTTTGCAAAAATACTTCTGTTGTTACATTCAATGAGGTTGCACTTTGTTGTCATTGTAGAATAATATTAATGGTGTAAAAATATTATGATATCAATATATAATTGAAGTCGCGATACATATATGCAAATTTATGTTGTTACTTTTAATTATTTTTTTAAGTAGTCTAAATATTTGATCAGTCTTTAATCTACGCTACATATTTTATCTTCTATGATATTCTTAGTTCATTGGAAATTTATTCGGGAGAATTCGACTCTTACCTATGAAGGTGGATCCAGCGGATCTAGCTCAGAAATTGGAGCGTGCAGCTCCAGCGCTTGAAAATCTAGCCTTTGGGAGATGAATCCCAGCTCTGATGATCTTGGATCCAGCTAATTAGCTTCGGTGACTTTAATGGATCAAGAGTACTTGGAGAGAATTTGGGGGCGGCATTGCTCGACATTTTGAGGGATTAGGTAACTATTTTTGGTGGGTGTCCTTATTTGCTTTTGTTGGTATTCCAGATCATAAATTGGAGAGTGCAGCTCCGACGCTTGAAAATTTATCCTTAGAGGGATGAATCCCAGCTCCGGTGATCTTAAATCTAGCTCTGTAGCTCCGACAACTTTAATGGGTCAAGACTTAAGAGTACTTGGAGAGAATTTGGCGGCGGCATCGCTCAACATTTTGAGGAATTAGGCAACTATTTTTGGATCTTGTCTTTGTTTGCTTTTGCTGACATTCCAGATCAGAAATCGGAGAGTGCAGCTCCAACTCTTGAAAATATAGCCTTTGGGGATGAATTTCAGCTCCGATCTCGAATCTAGCTCTGTAGCTCTGACGACTTTGATAGGTCAAGAGAATTTAGGGGCGGTATCAGTCAACATTTTGAGGAATTAGGCAACTGTTTTTTACTGTTGTCTTTTTTTGCTTTTGCTTCTTTTCATTTTCCTTTTTTCGTTTCTTTATTAGTTGTAACTTTTATTATTATTTTATTTCTATTTTAATAAAACATCACCTACTAAATATTACTTAGCGACATTAAAAAAAAAATCCTAGAAATAGAGCTTAATGGCAATAGGATGTGCGATTCATAAAATACAATTGTCAATTTTCGTACCATTTGATTAGTCGTGTTATCGAAATCAAAGTATCATATCCTTTTTTCTTTTATATCAAAATATATTTTGCATTGCTGATACTTAAACTCTGTAATTTTTTATTTTATTTTTTATGGAAAAGGTCCAAAAAGACCCCTGAACTATCCAAAAGATTTAAAAATACCATTCATTCCATAAGGCATTGTCCAATCACCCCCACCCGGCCACCCCCACCCCTCCAAGTAATATAATCACATAAAGTTAAATTCCATTATTTTGTTGTACCATTAATAATTTTCCATAATGCTTCCCCCCTTCTTAAAATAATTTTTTTGACACATCCCATCATCAAATGTTTTATGTTGCTTTCATGTTTGGGTATATCCATTTGACATTAGGTGAAAAGTAAAAAGAAAAAGAACTAATTGATGAGAAGAGCTTTGGATTGTATTCTTTGAACGTATTATGAAATGTGACGTTCAAAGACAACATTTGAGACCACGAGTGTATTGAAACTTGCGTACTTTTAGACTTTAGTAGTCACTTTACTCGTAGTTGGAGAACAAGTTCTTTAGTCTTTTCCCTAATATGGCGATTCTTGTATTCATTTGTTATAACAAAATAAGATACTCTAAGAATTCAACCAGAGATTACTTTGAGATAGTCATTACACATGCTATTTTTTCTAGAGATTGATGAAGATGAACATTTCATGACAAACATGTAATATATACACACTCATAATTAGTATCAAAACTACAATGACCGCGAATTGAAATTGTAGATTTGTTTACCATTAAAATGTTCCTTTAAAGTCAGAGAGCAAGCTAATTGAGTTTCTCCAAGGTTTAAATTTAAGCGTTTGATCCATGTTCTCCCTCAACAAATACTAATTACTTAAATTCTCAACGCATACGTTAATCCCTATTCTTGTTAAATCAAAATATTTAATCTGTGAAACAATTGGAATACCAATTAATATGCATGAAGGACGACCTTTTTTTGGAGCAAACCAAATCTCGAGCTAAGCTCTTTTTCTCTGCGTGTGTGTGCTGTTAATATTGATCAAATTTTGTATCTTGGAAGTTCTGTCAAACTAGTTTACAATATTGAATAATTATGCTCGTATAAAACCTGTATTATGGGAGTTCTCCAATCGTGCGCTTCCAACTTTCGGTAACATATAATAAAACGAAAGGTAGCTAGTGTCAAGTGTGAAGTTTCACTATTATTTTTCCAGCATTCAAATTATATATATTAAAATATCCGGAGTTCGGTGAATTAAAATAAAGATTAGTACTATTGCATGAATCCAATAAAACTACAGTATTGCTAGAATCAAGTGAACGTCTAGTTTACGTTCTTGAGTATGTCTTTGGGTAATTAATGAACTTGTAACAACCTACACATTTTCACAACATAAATACTCATAATTTTGCTTTAATTAGTCAAAAAAAATTGAAATGGTAAACGATGAATATTAATATGAGGAAGGAGTTTGTATTGTATAATAATGAACCTACTTAGACTGTTAGGTTCAATGCAAAAGACCCGCACAAATTAAGTTGGCAGCTCACCTATCCTTCAACACAGGGGCGTATGTAGCATATTACAGTTGAACCCCCAACTTTTGATGCAGAGCATAAATTTATGTGTAAAAATTTATTAAAATTGTAATAAATAGTAGACTGAACCCATAATTTTTAAAATATAAAGTGTTCAATGCTAAGAATCTAAAAAAATTGAACCCCTAAAATTTAAATCCTGAATCCGCCTCTGGTTCAACATACTCCTTAAATTCACAGTCATTATTCCCTGTATTACCAGACTTTATTCAATACCGTCTGCTGGTCTATGACCCTCCTGGGAAAACTGCATATCCCAATCACCAATAAGTGCTGTAGCTGGTTAATGTAACATTCCACCAATCTTAGTATTGTTTAGGGTAATCCTAATATTAATGTTGTTTAGGGGAAACATAATTATAGGGGAAACATAATTAAGTATAAATAGATGGTTGGATTCTGAGATAGACCCAAGCTAGGATGGTTTTAGAGGTCCCAGTCCCAGCACCCTAAGGTACTATAGAACTAGGTGATTAGGCACTATAATGACACGTTTAAAGACTTATTAAATTTGAACGCCGGGGTTGACAAGGTTATAACCAGGCAGGCAACCTTTGAATGAGTGTTTGAACTGTGATAACTTGGATTCAAAACTCTTGAGTAATTCTAGCACGAAACAAGTTCTCTTACGGCGCTACCAACCAAACTGTATTTTTTGTCAAAAAGAGATGGGAGTAATTGACCATACGACAAGGTTTAAAATTCAAATCACGTATTTTAAAATACTGTGTACGCCAATAACTAACATAATTTTATTTACACTCAATTCATACATGTACATTGATATTAATTCAAAGCGGCAGATTGCGTGCCAAGAGATAGTCAAGGTTTTAATTAGTCTCACGTTAATCGAACATGAAGGCAACTTATCATTTACTAATACGGAACGAATATGAAGGCATTCATAACCCAAAATAAAAGGTCGAGATTTTTTTTTTTATTTGATGACATTGGAACCCACAGCCGCTATCCTTCGGGTGCGCACAGGGTAAACCCAGCTCCTATGCAATAGCTCGCAAAAAAAGTCGAGAAATAACTTTCTCCATCCTTATTCCTTCATAATTCCTATTTGTTGGCGCTTACAACGAAGGCTACGGTAGAGGAGGATGTCGGGAGTGGGTGATTGGTACTGTTCACCACTGCATATATCTCATACTGATAATTGGCAATAAATGAATGCACCAGAGCAAGCATTGGAGCTGCTGAAAGAGTAAATGCAAAAAATTCACGGGCAAGCAACGTAGGATGTGCCATTGAATGAAGTAAATATCAGAGAGAGCAGCTCCCCAAGCATGTGTTTTCGCACACCCTTTAATTACAGCAATAACATTTTCACTAGAGTTATTGCACCTCTAATTAAGGTGCCTCCGTTAACTAGAGTGGCACTATTTCACAAGCATGTATCAACAGACCGACCTACCCACACACACATACACAGCTTTGGTTTTTATTTTGGCAAAATACATCAAAACACCCCTGAACTATACCCGAAAAGTCGATATCACACCTAAACTATACGAGCGACCTATTACACACCTTAACATCTAAAAACTGAAATTATTTACCCCTGCAAACTGATGACCACTTGCACAATGGAAAGTGTAATACGCTCGCCTGCCACGTCAGCGCCAAATCAGATTTCTTTTAAATTCTTCATTCCCTACCCCCACTGCTGCCTTCCCCCCGCCCCTTCTCCTCCTCCTCCCCTATCTTCACGCCCCCTGCCCCTTTCCTCCATTTTTCTCATCACATTGTTTAATTGGGCAATTAATTGTTACTTTCTAATTTCATTATTAAAAAAAAAAAAAACCACAATCCAATGGATTTTGCAGAGATTTAGTAGTAACCTAGGTTTCATGGCCACAAAATTCCAAGTTTTAATGGCTCTAAAATATGAACCTTTTTTCGTAGTATTTTGATATTTTTTTCAAGAAAGGAAGAGAAATGGGTGAAATTGATGGCGGTGGTGGTGGTGGCTATGGTGTTTTCCGGTGAGATGAAGAGAGGGAGGGGGCGTGGAGATGGGGAGGGAGGGGAGAGAGAGGTGTTGTCGCCGGAGACGAGCTCGTCGGAGCTCCATTAATGGCGGAAAAATGAAGAAGAAATGGGAGTGGAAGTGAGACTACAATTGAAGGACTATTCGTGCACACCATTCTTCTGGTCCATTTGAAGGATTGTCCGCGCAATTTCTTCATAAACTTGCGCCCACCAAAAGGTTTTCATGGAGTAACAAATTTATCTAAAATTTTGGTTTATGTCTTTGCTATGGAGGAGGGAAGGAAGATGGAGATGGAAGAAAAAATGAAGATGAATTTGGTGGGTGGGGAAAATGAGGGGTGGGGTGGGGGTTAAAAAAATTGAATTTTACAATAAAAAAAAAGGAAAAATAAACAATATATAATTAAAATGCGCCTCTTTTAAAAAAAAAAAAAATTGTGCCACATCAGCTTTTAAGGAGCAAAAAATTATCACTTTAAAATACATTAGGTGTGTAATGTGTCGTCTGTATAGTTTAAGTTTGATATCGACATTTTGGGTATAGTTTAGGAGTGTTTTGATGTATTTTGCCTTTTATTTTCAGCATCCAATCTTTTAAACAAAATTGCCATCTCCATAACATCCTACTGAATTCGTTCACAGAGTTTGCCATCATAAATGTCAGGACAGTTGTGTAGATAGACGAAATTTGTCAATTCATGACCACAACACAAACAAGTGAGTTTCCTACATGTGGGGCTAATAGAAGACGGGAGGTAAACCCAAATACTCATTATAAGGGCATATAAACACTACTACCGAATGAGTGTATGGAAATTATAGAGCATTTATCATCCTCTTCATTTCAGTTGACCTCCTTGGATCTGCTTCATCAATTGCTCTCTCAGTGAGCACATGCTTGATTCGGCACATCGACTTCCTTACCTGAATATCATTTGTCAGGAAGATGCTAATGCAAGAGATATCCATGCCTCAGCAAAATTTTAATAGCTCGGTGCCTCATCACATTATCACATGTAGAGTTTTCAATTGTTTATTAATAAAATATACATCGAAACAAAGAAAACTAAAATCAAATCTGTTTACGAGTCCTAAACAATAAATTAATAAAACTCAAATGAGTTTGATTGATTACCAAATATCGTGAGAGAATATACTGCTTTGATTAATGAATATGACTAGCTGTACTTAGTAGGGCCCCCTTTTACTTTGAGTAATTCTAAGATGGTGATTGTTTAATTATTCAGTTGATTCATGCATCTTTTACCCTTTTTTCCCGTAAACTAAAGAGAGTGACGATAGTTGTTGCTATATGGTTCTGAAGGATACGATTTGTTTAAACAGGAGATCCAGAATGCAAGGGTATAAGGCTCAAGTAACTGTGAATATGATCGTAGCTTCATGCCTATCAATATGCTTCTACAACATCTGCTAC
This sequence comes from Lycium barbarum, assembly GCF_019175385.1. Lineage (NCBI taxonomy): Eukaryota > Viridiplantae > Streptophyta > Magnoliopsida > Solanales > Solanaceae > Lycium > Lycium barbarum. The sequence goes on from NC_083339.1 coordinate 134,750,953, forward strand.
TGTCTTTTCTTAAAAGCATGACCATTTTTTCTAAAGCTAGAAAGTTAAACATGTAAATAGGTCCCCTCGAGTTGCTTAATTTCTATATTCAAATTCAAGCCTCGCTTAACTTTGATGCATGGTTTAGTTGGATTTTTTATAATTAATACAACTGAAGTCTAAAATGTGAATTATCTAATATTACGGAAATTCCAAATTGTTAAAAGATCTAGAAAATGCTTCAGTAATTCACTAAACTTCGATTTTTCTTGAACAACCATATTTTTTCTGTACTTTCTCTGCGGAGATAGAGGTTTGTTGACTCCTACTGAGTCCTACTCCCTCCGGTCCATTTTATTTGTCAATTTAGAAAATCAAGATAGAATTAATTATTTTTTCCATTTCCACCCTTATTCTAATAAATACGGAGAGAGATTAACGTAGTGAAAGGATGAGTAGTATTAAATTGAGATCAAAGAATAAAATAGTCAAATTATCCTTTTAATTAATGTTTTCTTAAGGGGTGAGCAAAAGGCAAACATGACAAGTAAAATGTACAGGGCGGAGTAATATCTTAAACCTGTTCAGTAGGACATCATGTAGGATAAAATTTATTCCTCTCGCTTCTTAAGATTCAAGCCACCAAGAAATTTACTGAACAGATTGCCACCAAAAACTTTGGCATTTCTGAAAAGCAATTCTCCAATATTTTTTGACTAGATACTTTCTGTAGCTATAAGACTACATATGTTTATCGAGGATTGTGGATCAAAGAAAAGTGCCACCTAGAATTTTCCCCAAAGTACTCCGGAAATCAAGAAAAACCTTCAGTCTAATGCGAGCTGGAACGGAGTTGCCTTAGCTACAGTGGTGTACATTTGGTGCATAATACATTCTACTTCTACCTCGCTATTAGAGTTCGCTATTAGAGTATAATCTTAACAAGCAAATCCAACTTAAGATGCCACTAATATTTGTAGGTTAGTTTGGATATATCTTCAGATCCAGGAGGAGAATCTAATTGAAACATGTCGAAATAGTGCTAAATAAGTTCTTGATAGTTGAGAATTAAATCATAACTATGCAAGGAGCTTACTAAAGAAACTGAATTTACCTTGGACATACGCTCTGGATTAGGAAAACGCAGGTTCTGAGCATTAAGCATCTGGCGTTGAGTCATCAACATGTTCTTCTCCTTCAGAAGAACATACCATAACTTCTGAAGATCATCCCAAGACTTCAGTCGCAATTCAGAAGCCTTCCAACCTCGACCTGGTTAAGTTTTTAAAACTTCAGAGGTCATCCCATCAGAGATTATAGATCAAAGGTACAAGCCTACTAATTAACCAGCCTGACACTAATAGAGAACCTCAATCTCAAGTATGTGTTTAACTAGAAGGCTTTTAAGCATTTACGGTGCGGAGGGCACCAAAACCACAAGGAAGTGTGAGCTTCAACCTTTTCTCTACAGTGAGGCTATCAATTTGGCAAATAGACTTTTTGAATCAGAACAATTTGGCTAATATGTTCTTAATATTGAACACAACCTAAAAAATAAGCAGCACGCAAATTCAAAAATAACCAACTACTCTAACGGTGAAACAACCTTCAGCAGTAAATTTGAATAATACAAATGGCAGTAATGATTAATGAAGTGAAGCATCCCCAATCTTGAAAGAGAATTGAGCTATAGAGGTTCATGTACAAGGACATTTCCCAGAAAAAACAAAAAACCCAAATATAAAACAAGAGGTAGAAGGAAAGAAAAGAAAAAACGGCTAGTGATACAATTTGAAAACAATGCAACAGGATTCACAATAACGTTTGTTTACACGGTATTCATTGGATATATCCATGTAGATTGCTTAACCAAATAATTCACCTCCATTCGATCATAATGTCCTCAATTTCTCATTGTTTACGCTTTTAAAGTGGAAGAATCGATTTCATAGTTATGCAGTAGTTTATGACCTACTACGATTCCTGCGAAATTACAAATTGTAACTCGAGAAATTTTGATTGAATCATTATAGAAATTACAACAGAAAAGAAGATTGAATAACCATTCAATGTTGAAATAGAAAAATAGTCAACATTGTGTACAAAATGAGTATCCATCAATAGATTCGAATTATAATCAATGAGTCCCAATTAGTTTCGTAGACGAAGTCTCCCTTTGAAAAAGTGGGGGTGGGAGGGGTTGTGGTCCTACCACTTCGATTGACGCAAACATGGCTTGGGAAGGTTTCAGAAGACATTTTTTTAAATAAAAGATCCCCAATTAGACTAAGCCAATGCCCAAGGGAAACTAGAGGTCTGTAATGCCTTGAGAAGGAAGCCTCTCTTGTGGTCCAAAGCTAATCCAATTGTATCCGTCTTTGAGAAAAAGATCAAATCGATCTTCAACAGTTTGACTCCGCATAATAAATTCTCCTAGGTAATGCTCTTGGTACTATACAGTCTTTTTTTTTTTTTTTTTTTTTTTTTTTTTTTGATAAGGTAAAGGTTTATTACTAAGTACCAAGAAGGTACCAAGAGTTACAAAAGACTGCTTGGAATATCCACACAGTCAATTATAACATCTCCCTAGCAACTCCAGAAAGTCCATATATTGATCTATATTATCAATGAAACTACTTTTACACCAACAAAACAAATTATGTAAACACTTGTATTTAGCTCTAAAAATATGGTCTTTTTGACCATCAAAACAAGTGTTGCTTCTTTCTAGCCAAATAGTCCAGAATATGCACAAAGGTATAATCCTCCAAATTTGCTTCAAAGCTTTATGTGTTCTTTGGTGCTGCCAACTCTCGAATAGTTCCTTCAAACTCTGAGGCATGATCCAAGAGATCCCACAAATGCTGAAAAAAAATTCCTAACATTGTCTAGCTATTCTACAATGCATAAGAAGACTCTTGGTACAATACAGTCACATCTAATTTATTTTCAAAATTTCTTTTGTAATAAAGGGGAAGGTGTTTGTTCTCAAGAACTCCAAAAACCAAAAAGAATTTGAAATTTTTATGGTATGGAATCATGGACTGCATAATTAGAAAATGGGAATAGCGAAGAGTTTTTCTTTTAGGACAAACTGAAAAGGAAAAGTGACAGACAGAGGGAGTCGCGTATTTTTGCTCCCGAATCATTTTTATATCCTAGTTTTGATCCTTGCATTATTGAACATAGCACATTTGACTTTCAACTAAATCAAGTATGTAATAGCTTTTGAGCTGCCACAAGCTCAACAGAGTCAAACTTCACCTAAGGGGTATTTTTTCCCGATAAAATTGGTGTCCATGCCAACTTGTGTGCACCTTAAATCCATGGATACTTGTATCCTTCCATCAGGTAGAAGGTGACCCTGCAAACCGAATCTTGGTCTAACATAGCCTGGATTCTAACTTCATCGACCACTGGGGGGAACCTATGGGTAACCTAATAGTAATTTTAGTGTATTCCGATCCAACATGAACCAAATACACCAAAAGAGCAGCCAAAGCATTTACAGAACAGAAGAGACAATGTCAGAAACCCAACTGAGGAATCAGAAATCACCACTTACTCTTGAAAAAGAAGCCCTAACTAGAAGTTGAGAATAAGGAAGAAATTATGGAGGCAATAAATCTGAGGAGCTTGCTGCAAAAGATGTTAAGCCACACGACAATATAATGGAAACTTTTCTCAAGGCCCTTTGAAGGTTGAGCGCTTCACATGGTTGGTGGTTCAAGGAACGCACTCAAGGAACGTGCTTAACCCAAGAAAACTTTCAGAAGGTGGGATAAATATCTGAGGTAGGTATTCACGGTGTGAGAAGCAAAATGAAAATCTGAACTATCTCTTCGTACATTGCACTTTCACTGAATAGATCTCAGACTTTATTTTAACTTTAATGGGGGTTAACTGGATGATGCCAAGGATAACTAAGGAATTTTTTTTTTTTTTTTTTTTTTTTGGTAAAGTAATAAAATTCATTAGTAAAACATCAAGAAGATGCAAGGTTACAGATGGGAAAAGCTGGCAGGCTTGGCAAAACCTGTAGAACAATCTAAAGATATCCTATCTCTACTGAACTAGAGAAAAGGAGCTGATAAAATCTAGAAAGTTACCCACATTGTTTACAGGGGCAAAAAAAAATGCCAACTAAAAAGACTAACTAAACACCTAGACTTTAGAGAGCAAATAGGAGTTGAGATTCCTTCAAAGCATTTGTTGTTTCTCTCCTTCCATAGGGTCCAAAAAATTACTGCTGGGATCATTCTCCAAATTCTTTTAATGGATTTGTCAACTCTCCAGAGTATCCAGCTAGCATATGCATCTTTGATGTTGAAGGGCATTACCCATTGTAGACCAAGCATAGAGTAGAAGAAAAACCAGAGGCTAGCTGCTGCAGGGCAGTGCAAAAATAGATGGTTGACACTTTCATTGGTCTGCTTGCACATGGTACACATGTTAACAACTATTACACCTCTCCTTCTAAGATTGTCTTGTGTTAGGCATGCTTCCTTCAGTGCAGTCCAAGTGAAGCAAGTAACTCTGAGAGGCTGTCTGGTTCTCCATACAAGCTTCCAAGGCCAAACCTCTAAAAGGCTATTTTGAGAGCACCAGTTGTTGTAACATTCCTTCACAGTGAAAATCTTTTCCTTAGAATTGCCCCAGAGTATTCTGTCCTGAAAATCTGCCACCAAAGTACTTTGTCCCAAACTTTCTAATAGAGAAAGAAAATCATCAACTTCCCAATCCTGTAAGTTTCTCCTTAAAATTGGTGTCCAACAGTTGTTAACTCTATATTGAGCTAATGTTGCTTCTTTGTTAGAAGCTATCAGAAATAGTGAGGGAAATAAATCTTTTACTAAAGTGTCCCCAAGCCATTTGTCCTGCCAAAATCTGATCTTGAGCCCATTTCCAGCCTTGAATGAGACAGCCTGGAAGAATTCCTCTTGGAGACTACTGATGTGTTTCCATACTCCAACACCATGTGGTTCATTGCTTTTCTTTGCAGTCCAGTGGTCTTGAATACCATATTTAGCTTTGATGATTTCCTTCCAGTACCCTGCCTCATTTTGACCATATCTCCAAAGCCACTTCATGAGTAGGCTGTTGTTATGAAACTTAAGATTTCTAATCCCCAGCCCCCCTTGGCCTTTGGGTTGAATAACTGATTGCCATTTGACCAAAGAGAATTTATGAGTAACACTGTTACCTTCCCATAGGAATTTCCTTCTAAGCCTGTCAATTTGCTTTAGAACTGAGGTTGGCATAGGGAAGAGTGACATAAAGTAAGTGGGAATGCTGTCTAGGACACTTTTGATGAGGGTGAGCCTGCCACCCAATGAGAGATATTGCATCTTCCAAGTGGCTAGTCTTTTCTCCATTCTTTCAATGACCCCACTCCATATCCCAGATGATTTGAATTTAGCACCCAAAGGAAGTCCCAAATAGGTGGTGGGAAAGGAGCCTGTTTTGCAGCTAAGAATATCAGCAAGAGCTTCTAGGTTGGTCACTTCATTCACTGGATATATAGTGCTCTTACGCATGTTGATATGAAGTCCAAAGATGGCCTCAAAGATCATGAGGGTAGTGTTGAGATTAGAGACCTGCTGACAATCAGCTCCACAAAATATAAGGGTGTCATCTGCATAGAGTAGATGAGAGACTGAGACTGAGGTGGAAGGATTTCTGCCCACTTGGAACCCTTGAATCCACTGAAGTTCTTTGGCCTTTGCTAACAGCTGAGATAATCCTTCCATCGCAATGATAAAGAGGAAAGGGGACAATGGATCCCCCTGCCTGAGTCCCTTTTGAGAAGAGAAAAACCCAACTGGACTTCTGTTCACCAGAATTGAAAACTTCACTGTCGAAATACAGAAATAAATCCACCTTATCCACCTTTCCCCGAAACCCATTTGCTTCAAAATGTTGACTAAATAAGCCCAGTTAAGCTGATCAAAAGCTTTCTCAATATCTAATTTGCATAGGATCCCAGTCTCACCACTTTTAATTTTCCAGTCTAGCACTTCATTGGCAATCATAGATGCATCAGTGATCTGTCTATTCTTCAGAAAAGCACTCTGTTGTCCAGAAACTAAGGAATCCACCACTTTTCCGAGCCTCTTAGCTAAAATTTTGGCCAGCAATTTGTAGACACTGCCTATAAGACTTATAGGCCTATAATCTCTAAGCTCTGCGGCCCCTTTCTTCTTTGGGATAAGAGCAATGAAAGAGGCATTGCATGATCTCACCATTTGGCAGTTCTGATGAAAGAAATTAAAAGCTGCTAGCAGGTCTGCTTTGATGAAGTTCCATGATTTTTGAAAGAAAGCCATAGTGAAACCATCAGGGCCTGGAGCTTTGTCAGGGGCACAAGTCATGAGAGCTTCTAAAATCTCCATTTCGGTGAAAGGAAGTTCAAGGTCCTCTTTATCCACTGTGTTGAGACTTGACAGACCTTCAAAGACAGCTGAGGGTCTCCAAGATTCAGTTTCTTTGTAAATTTGTTGATAGTACTCCAGAATACCATCCTTGATCCTTCCTTTGTCTTCAATTACTTCATCCCCTATTTTGAGTCTGTCAATGGTATTGCCCTTTCTATGAGAGTTGGCCATTCTTTGGAAAAACTTTGTATTCTTATCCCCCTCTTTCAACCATAAACATCTTGATTTTTGTCTCCATGAGATCTCTTCAGCGGTTGCTATTTGCTGAATTTCAAGTTTGAGATTCAATGTCTGACCTTTCTCTTCTGTAGAGAGAGCTCTGAGCTCAGCTAACTGGTCCAGCTTCCAAAGTTCTTTGAGTGCCTTGTTCCTTTGAGTCTCGATTGTTCCATAGACCTCCCTATTCCATTTAGTAATGTCTTTCTTGAGATTCCTTAGTTTCTGCATTAGCACAAAGTCTGGGGTGCCTAATACAGTGTAAGAAATCCACCATCCTTCTATCATGTCCATGAAACCCTCAGCTTGAAGCCACATGTTTTCAAATTTGAAATAAGAAGGTGTGGTCTCCCAATCTCCACTTTCCAGGATAATTGGTTTATGATCAGAAAAAACTCTAGGCAAGGGGTACTGTTTGATAGTATTGAACATCTCGCTCCATTCTGTTGAGATAAGGAACCTGTCAATTCTAGAGGCTTGGAGAGACTCCTCCCCTCTTGACCAGGTAAATTGTGCTCCCTGAAGTGGAGGGTCAATCAAATCCAGGTCTAGAATAGTGTTGGAGAAGCCCAGCATCGCCCTTGATCTTCTAACGCAGTTCAATCTTTCCCCCACAAATCTGCACACATTGAAATCCCCTCCTATGACCCATAGGTCAGACCACAATCCCCTGATAGATGCTAACTCGAGCCAAAGATCCTCCCTTTCTGGATTGGTATGAGGGCCATAAACACTAGTAAAAACCCATTTGAAATCCTCAGCAAGACTTTCGAATCTACATGATAAAGAAAAGTCTCCTGCTTCAAAATCAACACATTTCCAAGCTCTTTTGTCCCACATTATTAATATCCCACCTTTGGTACCAATTGCTTTGACTTCTGCCCAAGAGATCCATCTGTTTCCCCAAATTTGCCTGATTAGAGATGGATTCCATGTCTCTATTTTGGTTTCCTGCAGGCAAATAATATCAACTCCCCACTTGTGAATAAGAGATTTCAAAGTGCTTCTCTTGTCTTTATTGTTGAGACCCTGCACATTCCAGCTGAGTGTTTTAACTCTCATCTGGAATGAGCCTTTTGAGACCTGCCCCTCTCTTTCTTCCCACTCCCGTCCTGGAGACCCCAATCCAATCTTTTAAGTTCAGTAACTGCTTTGCTTTTCCCTTTCTTTAATTCTCCTGTTTTATTTTTTTGCTCAAGAATCTGCACTTTTCTTTTTTCCTCCATTCTCAGAATAATTCCCAGAAGTTCGTGTTCAAACCCAGCAACATTTACCCCCAACACTTTGCAAGCCTTCATCATTGTCAACTTCGTCCATTTTGAGGTTTCCACCACATCAGGGATATCAACAGTTTGAATTTGTGGATCATGCCAAGGCAAAGGAAGAAAACTGTTGTAGGACTGAGATGAGATACCAGAGTCAGATTCATTTGAAACTGACAGTGCTGAGAATATCGGTTTGGGTATATGTGGGTCCATCGAGTGCCCTGCGTGAACCGCTTCATCATCTGCTTCAGGCTCGGACAGTGTCCCCTCCATGAGTTCTAAATCCCTGAGACTAGAAGCTTGAATTTCTAGTTCAAAAGGATCAAAAGAGAATGAAGCATTCAAGGAAGATGAAGCTCTGAAGCAGCATGGGTCCAGCTTTGGTACAGATGATCTCCACACTTGCTTCTTTTTGTGTTGCTTGAAGTGTTTGCTTGTAAGTGGGCCTTTAGTGTAGTAACCGTTGTTCAAAGCTAATGAAGTTCTCCCTTTGTAGTGTTTCTTTCTACCCTGACTATTAGAAGAGAATAAGGCCGGCCCATTTGTGTTTAAATCCTTCGAATTCCTTCTTTTCTCCACAGGTTCTTCCACACGTGTGTCACGTGAATCATTAATGGTATTAGCACGTGGAGCTGAGAGAGAATTTGATCCCATCTTATTACCAACAATGTTGGTACATGAACGGGCTAGGTGAGGTAAAGATGCAGACATGGAACTCACTTCCTTCAGCCATCTGGTGGATTATTTAGAAGGAATGAAATGCAAATTTCTTGAACAGTAAAACAGAATCTGTAATAGGAATTAAGTACAAATGCATTTCTTCATTGTTTTTTGGCATAACATGCAAATGAAATGATTTAGAGGCCATGAAAGACTTTTGAGCTCATTACACAACTTAAGTCACTGAACGAGAACCTTTAATTTAGAGTTGAAACAAAACTTCCAATATGCTATGATCTTAAATATTTGCAACCAGACTTTCAATTTCTGGTCTAGCTTGCGTAGGGTTGTGTAGAATTTTTGAACATCTGAAAGTGGTATTCGTGATACTTGGGACATACAATAGTCCGTCGGAAGATTATCTATCAGTGACAAGAACCAAACACTGCAAAGCATCTTCCAGTACATTGCATCAGTTTTAGCTTTTAGAAGTTGTTGAACAATTACTATATTTATTTTTTGCAGCTGCTTGCACTTCTCAAAAAAACTACCTACCTAAACACATGTCATTGATAAATGAAAATGGAGTTAAAATAAGACAGAACTAGCTAGGCCGGACATGTGGGTAGCCAGTAATTTGCTACGCTAATCTCACCCCTCTTGTTTGCATACCAGCACAACAAGTAACCCTTTTAAAGAACACGAAATGCACTTTGATCATACATGTCACAGAAACACAAGTAGTAGAGATGGTTTTAAAGAAGTAGAGATAATGGTCAAAAACACACCTGAACTATTGCTTTTTTTTTCCGCGAGTTTCACACCCAAACTATTAATTGCTCCCTTTTCCTACCTAAACTATAACCATCTATGTATTAAAACACACCTTAACTATCCGTTGTTCTCTTTTCCTACCTCAACAATAGTTTAGGTGTGTTTTTGATCATTAACTCAAAGAAGTATATCCAATTGTGCCAACAACAAATCAGTATCAGGGGAGAAAATGGAAAGGATATTACCATAGACAACAGGCTTATCGTCCTCTGCAGTTCTATCAACTTCAAAGAACTGTTCAAGTGGATTAAGGGCTTCTCTTGTAGCAGATGAAGCAGCTGCTGCAGCGGCTGAGCTCTCTGATTTTGCCGCCGCTGCCAAGAATGTCCTCCCGAAAAGTCTAGCAGCTAGCATGACTGAAACTAGATTGCTAAAACATATATGGGTCATTGTCAATATATTAGAAAAATGAAAGAAAAAAAACACACACACACACAACAGAAATCTTTATAATTTCCTTAGAGGAATTTAGTCGAACAAATGGAATGCAGTTTTCCCCCACGATGGAGATGGTGATGATATACAATTACTGAATGTTAGCCGTCAGTAAGGAGAGGAAAGACTAACATGGAAAGCTGAGAGAGCACCTGTTGAGCTGAAGCCGGATTGCAGTTCAATGCCAAAATGTGAAGTCCGTCGGAGCGATTCCTATTTCGCCTCTCTCTTCTTTTCCTTTTACCCTTCCCTAACCCTACTCTCAATCAGTATTTTAATTATTTAAATTTTTTAGTTTCTTAGTATTTTTATTTGGTAGAGGAAAAAAGGATTTAAAAAGTTGTTGGTATAAATAAAAAGATCAAGCCTTTCACTTTAGGCCCTATTTATTTTGCGTTAATATGGAGACATTTGAATCTGAATAAGCATATGAATGATTAAGTTGTTGTTTCTAAATCTGAATACTAAATTATTAAGGTTGTTTGTTTTTCAATACTAAATATTCATAATTTATTTATTTTTAAACATAATATATATTGATTCAAATAAAAAGTAATTAACTATTAATATATATATATATATATATATATATATATATATTAAATAAAATTATTAGTCCATTTGATAATATAATAAAAATATACATTCGCTATTGATGCCAGAAATGTTTTGCAATGGTCGTGGTCATGACAGTGATGCTTGATACTAGTGGCTAGTAATGGTGATGGTGATAGTTGTGATGTTATTGTAGTGACTTTTGCGATGTTGGTAGTGCTGGTGGTGGTTGTGACGGTGGAGATGGTTGATCTTGGTAGTTGGCGGTGTTGGTGGTGGTGGCTGAAGAATATGTGGTAGTTGATGTTGATGATGGTATTGGTGGTTATAGGGGTGTTGGTGTTAGTTATGATGGTGGAGTTTATTAGTAGTAGGAATTGGCCAGTGGCAGTGACTGATAGTGGCGGCAACAACGGTGGTGGCAGTGGATATAATTATAATGATTGGGGTGGTAGGTATGGTAGCGATTGTTGGGTTTAATTAATAGGTTGAATGAGAAATAGAGGGAAAAAAAGTGGAGGGAAAATGAATTGTTCTCTCTTATTTTATGACATAAGCATTTGACCCTCATAGGTGGTGGAAATAAAAGTTCTCTCACTTAAAAGTAGAAGCACTCCTTCTTGTTGCTAAAGGGTTAAGAAGAGGGTCTCCCCTCGCGCCGTCGTCGTTGCTCGGCTTCGGCTTTGGATTGATAATCTTTAATTTTAATTAATTATTATTTATTTAATTAATTAATTAAAATATCCATATCTGACCTGTTAGTGACCCGGATCCGCGTGTCTGACCCGCGAACTTTTCGTTTCCGGATTATTTTAAAGTGCATTAATGGCTATAAATTCCAGTTAATACTCAAATTATTACTTATGAATTTTCTGATATTCTCTATTCTTCTACGCTCTTAAAAGTTTTCTTCTGTGTGCTCTACTGCCGTTAAGTGGTTCGCCTGACATCAGAGTTTTTGGCACTAATACATCAGTGAGTGAAATCTTTCTATCTTGGGAGGATATATTCCACATTCAACCTCGGATACTTGAGGGGAATAATTTCCTTAAGGACACACTGTGCATTTAGTGGGCTAGATTTCTGTTCCTTAAAAATATTTTCGTATAGTCTTTCTGATTGTTTTTCCATATTCTGTTTTACATTGGTTTATACTTTCTGATTTTGTAAAGTTACTGGTTTCTGGAAATTTTGCTAAGTTACTGTTTCGTAATACAGATTGATAACAACGATTAACAGTAGTGGGTGTCGGCGGTGATGGTTGCCAGTGTTAGTTGTGATGACAGAGGTGGTCGGTGACGATGATGGTGGTTGTGATGGCAGAGGTGGTGGCTGATGGTTGTGAACGGAGTGGCAGTAAAAATTATTCACACAAAAGTCCCGAATATCTTCACTTTTTACCATATCTCTCCTAGTAAGACCAAACATCCAGTAAGATCCGTATTATTTCCGTCATTTTTATCTTTTTATTTTTAGTTCTCTATCACTGCATGGTGTCGTTTCTGTTTTAGTTTTCTTACTATCCCGATGATTTCGCTGCTTATGTTTTCGTATTAACGTATTTCTGCTTTAACTTGAGCCACGAGTTTATTGGAAACAACCTCTTTACCTATCAAGGTAGGAGTAATATTTGCGTATACTCTACTCTCCCCATACCCTATCTATGGGATTACATTGAGTATATTGTTATTTGTTGCATGACTTTGTCCAAAATGTTAATGATTAAGAGCTATTCACACCAAATAATTGCTTAAATCTTAAATGCAAGTAAATGAGGCCTTACTCCGATTATGGAATAATGAAATAACGATTGTTTATAAGATCCACACAAAACCCTCTCATATTGTTCTATCCCTTTTTCACTTTAAGCTTTACTTATATCACAATGCAAGGGTGAAACATTTCGACTCGAGGTCATGAGAATAAAAATAAAAAGATACCTTAGTGTTGAATTGGTTAGACAAATTGGAGTACTTCGTGGACTAGTTGAACAATTATAATTGCTCTACGGAGGTTCTATGGAGATTAACAGACCTGTTACTTGTATTGATATTGACTATTCCATAATTTTTTCAAAGTACTATAAAACAATTCCTTACGAAATATCAGTTATTTTAGTTTGACATTTTTTTTTTGTAACTTTGTTGCTATGCGAGTAAAATTTAATTAATGTAACGTGATATTTATAAATATAATTTTGCGAATTTCTTGCTTCTTGGTTCTCAATCGTCGTATATATAGTATTTCGAATTTCGAAGGCAAAGGGCATGCCTGTTTTTCTCCCGCCTTTGAATTCAAAATCTTCCCACCTTCTCCCATCGCATTACTGACACACACACAACACACCAACAAAGCATGTATTACGCCACCACTCACCTCCACCACTTACCACCACCAGAACCACCGTTAACATGCGCTCAAGGCCATAGCTCTACTCTCATTATTCCAACCGATGAAGGCGGATCAATTTGCCTGCTCTGCGTATCCAATCTCATTTCCAATCCGAGATCACACACCGTCCACGTGTCCTACGCTCTCTCACAGTTATCTATCGCGCTTTCCCAGCCGAGTTTTCGCCAAACCTTCTTCACATTCCACTCTCATTTCCTCATATCTCCTCTAGTCGCTGTTCTATCTTCATTTGATGATCAGCCTATGGCTAAGCAAACTATGGATTTGATTATGCAGTTGTGTCAATCTCCGGATTCTGATGTGCATGCAGACTTTGTGTCTCGGCTCGCGGATCGGCTTTCTAGTGGCTCTTTGGCTTGGAGCCAGAGACAGTTCCACACGGTAACTTTTAAATTCCTCTGTCCTAATTCTTAAATTTCCGATTTATGGTATTGTAGTTGGGAATGGAGCTGTAGGAAGGTATAACTACAGAGATACAGCCATACATGATACAACATATAGTATTCTCTCTTTCCCCCAATTTATGTGATACTTTTCGCATCCGAGATTCAAACGGCATGAACTTTGATCAATATTTTAAGATGTATTTATTTACCAAATTGATGTGAGAAAACTTGCTACTTATGCTACTTTTCATGTAGTTTCCAAATATATTAATTTAATCTTAAAATATTGAGTTAGTTTAATCCAATTCAGCTTCAATATTTAGTCAAATTGACAATCACATAAATTGAGACGGAGTGAGTACTAATTTTTCAATTTGTTTGTCGGAGTTTGACTTAGCACTAATTTTAGGAAATGGAGTAAGGCTTTTAAAACTTGTGGAACATGCCATTATATTTGTGTTAATATAAGAATTTCAAAACTTGTGGTCACATATTTGTGTGGCCATAAAAGCTTATCGTTAAGGAATGCAAAAATGTATCATTCTTTTTTGAACAGGCTAATAAGAAAATAAAAGGTGAAATCAGGAACGGAAGGAGTATCTGGGCTTACTAGTTTCCTTAGTGTGCTTCAGCATTGTGCAACTTTCTGTGGGAGAGGACAGTGGACTGTGATTAGTAAAGCCTTCTGTACTCAAAATGATTTTGAAGATCCCGTTAAGATTTCTATTAAGACCCTGTTTAGGCAGTGTAGCTTTATTACAATTATCTCACTGTTGAATCCTGAAGATCAAGTACAGCTTTTATCTAGGAGTAGCTTTTTCACAATGATTTGGCAGGTGTTGTCGATTTCAGCGAGTCAATAGCAGTGACTAACACCAGAAGTTTAAGCACAGACACCGTTGCAGATTTGATTGGAAAATCACAGTCAGGATGACTTCAGAGAGAATTAGTTTTAGCCCGAGCAGCTAGTAGAAAGCTAAAACATGCTCAGGTGGTTACTTCAAGGTTTAATGTTAGTGTTTAGGTCCATAAAGTTTGTTACTATGTTATGAAGTAAGCAAGTAAAAAATCGGAAGACTATAAATGATTTTAAATTTGTGAAAATTTTGAGTTGCGTTTAAAATGACACCAAAGATGTGTTTCCTGATAATTCACAACTTTTCAGAGTAGCTTCACACTCTATTTAGTGCCTGCCAGCTGCTGACCTCTGTGTAAATTGCTCATTTTAGAGACGTACTCTTCGTAGGACGCAGGAGTATTAAGGTTGAGGAGGTTAAAGGTGCTGTTCCTAGGATGTGCAGGGGAAGAGCGATCGGATCTGACGAGATTCCTGGAAAATTTTGGAAGAGCGCGGGCTCGGCAGGTTTGGAGTGGCTGACTAGGTTGTTTAATGTCATCTTTAAGATAGCAATGCCCGAAGAATGGAGGTCGAGTGTAATGATCCCTCTATACAAGAACAAGGGAGATATTCAGAGTTGTAACAACTATAGAGATATCAAACTGCTAAGCCATACTATGAAAGTGTGGGAAAGGGTGGCGGAGATGAGGGCGGGGAGAGGCGTGTCTATTTCAGAGAACCAGTTCGGATTCATGCCGGGACGCTCAACTACAGAAGCCATCCATCCTGTGAGGAGATTGGTGTAGCAGTATAGGGAGAGGAAGAGGGACTTACACATGGTATTCATTGCCCTAGAAAAGGCTTACGACAAAGTTCCAAGAGAGACCCTATGGAGATGCTTGGAGGCTAAAAGTGTACCTGTGGTGTACATTAGGGTGTTCAAGGACATGTATGAGGGAGCCAAGATCAGGGTAAGGACAGTAGGAGGAGACTCAGAGCACTTTTCAGTGGTGATGGGGTTGCATCAAGGATCAGCTTTTAGTCCGTTTTTATTTGCCTTGGTGATGGATGGATTGACGCGGCAAATTCAAGGTGAGGTGCCATGGTGTATGCTTTTCGCGGATGACATAGTCCTGATCGACGAGACTCGTAGCGGAGTTAACGCTAAGCTGGAGGGTTGAAGACATACTCTGGAGTCTAAAGGGTTTAAGCTGAGTAGGACCAAGACAGAGTACTTAGAGCGTAAGTTCAGTGAAGCATCTCAGGAGGCTGGCTTGGAAGTGAGGCTTGGTACCTATGCCATCCAGAAGAAAAGTAGTTTCAAGTATCTTGGGTCTATTGTGCAAGCAGCGGGGAGATTGACGATGATGTCACACATCGTATTGGGGCAGGGTGGATGAAATGGAGGCTTGCTTCCGGAGTGCTATGTGACAAGAAAGTGCCACCACAACTTAAGGGCAAGTTCTACAAAGTGGTGGTAAGACCGACTATGTTGTATGGGGCAGAGTGTTGGCAGTTAAGATATCTCACGTTCAAAAGATGAAGGTTGCCGAGATGAGAACGTTGAGATGGATGTGCGGCCACACCAGGAGTGACAGGATTAGGAATGAGGATATTCGGGACAAGGTGGGAGTGGCCTCGGTAGAAGACAAGATGCGAGAAGCGAGATTGAGATGGTTTGGGCATGTGAAGAGGAGAGACACAAATGCCCCAGTGCGGAGGTGTGAGAGGTTGGCCATGGATGGTTTCAGACGAGGTAGGGGTAGGCCGAAGAAGTATTGGGGAGAGGTAATTAGACACGACATGGCGCAGTTACAGCTTACCGAGGACATGACCTTAGATAGGAGGGTTTGGAGGACCCAGATTAGGGTAGAAGGCTAGTAGATAGTCTTGTTATCATTTCTTATTAGTAGTCGCATTATCGCAGTATAATTTCTTGTGCTTTAATTTCTGCTATTATCTGTTATTACCTGTGCTTTGATTATCCTATGTTATCTCTGTCGCTTGCGTTATTTCATTTCCATATCGCTTTGAATCTCTTAGCCTTATCTGACCTCTTTTTATTGAGCCGAGGGTCTTTCGGAAACAACAGTCCTACCTTGGTAGGAGTAAGGTCTGCGTACACTCTACCCTCCCCAGACCCCACGTTGTGGGATTTCACTGGGTTGTTGTTGTTGTTGTACTCTTTGTATGTAACTGATTTCCTCATTGAGAAGCTAGAATGAACAAGAAAGAGGAAGAAGTTATGCTTAGTGATCCTGTCTTGAAATTCCTTGCCTGATGTCTGTCCAATACACGTTGGATTTTAGTGAGATAAATCGGCCTTCAATTTGCATAGTGTATTTGTATTTTCCATGTTTGCAGTGACATATGTTTTCCTCTAAATTGTGTAATCTGACCTTTTCGTCTTTGAATAGCTTCATTGCCTAGGTCTTCTCTTGGATTATCAAAAAAACCATTCCTATTGTCTCGAAGAAACGGATGCCCTCATTTTCAATCTTGTCAGCGGTCTTCACTTGTCCAGGTGACTTTAGAAACTGAGACAGTGGGTATCTCCTTTTTCCTTAAACAGAGCCCTGAGGTCAATTCCTTCTTGAGTACAGTGAAGATATTCAAGGGGAAATCCTGTTCGTTCTATACAAATTATTCCTACTCAATGTGTCTCAAGACGGTGAATATCCTCCCAGTTTATTTGGACATTCCTCGAAGCTCCTGCACGTTGCACTGGAAGTTCTCATGAAAGCTCAAAGTGATGGTGTTCGCTTGAACTGTATAGGTACGATTCTTCTAACATTACTCATTTCTGCTCCTTGAACTTTAGCATATCTGAAATTGGTTTTCCAGTGGATAACTTGACACATTAGCATTTCTGTTCTTGTATTATTGCAAAGGAGGAGGGGTGTATAGTAATAATAGCTGACTTATTCTTTTATTGTATCTGACAAGTGAATTAGTGAAGTATGGTTGATAAAAAATGAGAATGTAGTGTAGGAATAGCCATATCTCTCAAATTCTGCATGTATGTTTGCTGCTGACTTGACTAGCAAAGTCCTATGCGCTCTTCACCAGAGCCCTGATAATCTCTCTTTTCAGGCTAATACCCCCGCCCCCTCTCTCTTTCTCCTCTCCCTTTCCCCACCAGCCCAAAAGAAAAAGAAACTCATCAGAACAACCAGCTGCTGATGTTAGAGTTTCAACAAGATAATCTCATCCCTCACATTTGTCAAATCAGTGTTACTGTTTGTCTATGCAGCATTTTTAACAGTAATAATGCAGAGAGGATTCTTTCAAACTGCCTCTATGATTGATGCAAGGAACAGGAGTTCTTATGATGTTGATCACTTGATGGAGACAAATGAGCAGATATCAGATGGGCCTCTAGTTATCTTGTTTGCAGAGGCAGTCAAAGCCCCCCTGCTTTCTTCTGATAATCAAGTACAAATAGCAGCACTAGATTTACTTTACCTTTATCTGTCGGGGAAAGATGTCTTGGAAAATGAAATCCAAGTATTTGTGGAAGAGAACATTGCAGATTATACATTTGAAGTGCTGAGATTGTCAGGTAAGAAGATCAGTGATACGCAGTGCCTGAGCAGTTAGATTCATATTGGTTTCGTTTGAAAAAATGGCAGATGAAAGAGGCCATTTCAACCACGCTTTATTTTCATTACTAGCACCAAACTATCAGGAAGATGACCAATTCTCTGACGATTACAGCATTTTCTTACAAAAACCTAAAAGTTAACAAATAACCATGGCTTCAATGTTTGATGTCTATGTGGTTCGACAATGTTTTGCACCTAAATTCTCTAACGTCAATGAGCTAGAGGACATTCTTATTACTTTAGCTCAGCTTACACAATTAATTTTGTTTGTGATGACTAATGAAGTGATTTATAAATTTGCAGGATGCAAAGATCCAACAATTAAATCTTGTATTCAGCTTCTTGATCTTTTAGCAACTGCTGAGCAAGCATTTAGACAGAGACTTGCAATTGGGTTCATGGCCCTTATTCCAGTTCTGCATCATGTTGCTGAAATTCCTTTTCACCCTGTACAGACTGAAACACTCAGGCTTATTTCGAACTCCGTTGAGAACTGCCCTGGGGTGGTATCCAAGTCCCAGGTAGAAGATATAAGCCTTTGTTTGACGGGGATGCTCAAGAAAAATCTTGATGGAGAAATAGGCATGCTTCCAGAGACATTCACTCTGGTCTGTTCAATATTTGTTGCACTTATGAAATGTTCATCTTCCAGCGGGATTTCAAGTTTCTTCCAATCGATTCAGGATGCATCAAGAAATTGCATCTTAACTTGTTTAATTAATTATGACAAATATCCGGGTCAATTTTTGAGCTCTCTTTACCTACTGAAAGAGGCATATGCGTATAGTTGTGGGATGGATACCACAAGCTCTATCAATACAGAACTTAGAAGAAGCATTATAGATGTATGTAGAACACATATATTACCTTGGTTTATGAGATCCCTCCATGAGATGGAAGATGAGGATATTCCAGCTGCAATACTTGAAAACTTCTATTCCATATTGCTACAAGGTTCAGATAGTGAAACCAAAATATTTGCAAATGTTCTGTTAACATCCTCCTGGTTCAGTTTTGCATATGGATGTTTAGGCTTTTTCCCTTCTGAAAAGATGAAAAGGAAGGTTTATCTTATCTTTAGTGTGATGACAGATATCATTCTTGGAGATGATTCTGGGCAATTCATTAGCGATGCTGCTCCACATCTTCCATCTGATCCTCTAGATCTACTTTTCCTTCTGGGGCATAAAAGCTCCCAAAACGTTGAATTGACTTCTCGCCAACTGGCAGTTCTGCTGTTACTGTACATCAGCTCGCTTTTTGACGATCGGTAAATATTTTCTGGAATTTTAATCTTGCTCTTCTGCATTTTCCCTGCTTATGTCATTAGCCATCAGTTGATCATCTCAACCCTTTTCCAGGATTGCAGATGATAAAGTTGTGTTAGCTTCACTGGAGCAGTATATTCTACTTAACAGCAGCGAAAACATGCACGGATGTTCTGTTTTGGAAATTTTTATAAATCTTTACGCGCTCTACAGAGGTCTAGCCAAGCTGAGCTACCAAATTCCCTATAGCGCAGAAGCTGAAAGGATTGTGTTCCAACTACTTGCTGAAAAGGACTGGGATTTGCTATCGACAAGAATCCACGTAACATCTTTGAAATGGTTGTTCCAACAAGAGAAAGTCTGCAACATGTTGTCTGCCCAAATTTTGAAATTTTGTAGATACAATTGCTCCGATGTAAACCAGATAAATATCCATGGTGAAGCCAATCAGAAGATAGATGTGTATGTTATGGCAGAACTTGTAGCTTCGGGGGATAATTTTTTAGGTATGCTCATGGTGTTCCTATTGGGAGAGGTTGGAGATCAATATTCTGCGGATGACATTGTTTCAGTTGTGAATATCATAAGACATATAATCGAAATCACACCAAGCGCTTCAGATCAGTTCTGCATGCACGGGATAGCTGGTACAATCAAGAACCTGTATTATAAGTTTGGTCATTCTTCATCCCCAGATACTTTCATGGCCACTTCTGTACTAGTATCCTGCATTCTTCTAGCAGTACACTCTGAATCCCTCTCTGATGATGAACCCTGGGTTGCAATTGTGGTGAAAGTATAGTACTCACTCTTTTAAATACTGTTTGCTTCCAGTTCCTCTGTAGTAAATATACCTCTCCTGAATTGCAGATTATCGACTACCTGATCCCCTCAGTAGCTGCAGATGGATGGACTCCAGGAAATCTTATATCGATTGGCATTCTTTCTATGGTTTTGCATCACTCAGTAAATCAAGTGATGGTTGAGGCTTCAAAAACCATACTCCTTAGTACTCCTTTGTTATCATTGGTTAATACCACTATCGCCAATGCCTGTTCCAAGGGACCCTCTCTAGTTGACCAAGACGAAGGAACAAGATTTGGAGAAGCTCTTGTTTTTGTGCTTTCACTGCTCTTCTTCTCCTCGAGAAGGTATATCCATTCCTTAACACAGTGTTTCTATGTTTTATCTTTTTAACTTAGAAACTAACTGCTTATTTTACTAGCCTGCATGCCGTTTTACCAGGTATTATGGACTTCCAATTTCTGCTGGATCCAACCAACGTCCCACAACCCTGCCCCCATATTAGTATACAGTGCCACGATTTGTGCAAGTTATTGCATTTTGGATCCATTCCTGTAAAGTTACTTAGCTCGCAATACCTGCTGGAGTTATTCAGCGGAATAGAAGATGAGAGACGTAGAAAATCAGACACGTTAGAATTCCGAACTGATTATTTGTTGTCTATAATGGCTGTTTTAGAAGGCCAAATATTTTCAAGTGACATGTCCGTAGCAATGAACTGTTCTCGCTGTTTGTCTATGCTCATCGAGTGGCAAGACGCGGAAATGGAAGTATTAGCAATACAAAGGAATAACTGGTGTCGGTTTATAGTAGAAGAGTTAGTGATGTCCTTGGCAGCACCATCTTTGGCGTCAAAATCTTTCATGATCCATCACAAGCCTGCAATTCATATTGCAGTTGCACTGTTGAGAAGGAAGAAAGTTCCTCAATGGATGACTTCAATCTTCGATGAATCTTGCATATTTTCTATTACCAGAAACATTACAAATTCTAATTTGAGCGCGGAGCTGGTTTTCCTCTTAAGGGAGTTACTTAATTATGGTTTTCTGAGTGATGAACAAATTGCTACCCTAAATCAAGTATTCCAGGTAATATTGTTTTTCTTCAAAGTTTCATCGGGTCTTATTGTTGTAGCCTGGCCTCGTGAAGCTTGCTTTCTTTTTTATTGGAAAGAAAGAAAATACAAAGTTCTGATTGCCAAAATTCCCTATAACGATTATGATGAAAGAAATAATGGAATTCCATTATTATGTTTGCCTGCAGGAATGTCGAAAATGTATCTACACAAACAACACAAACAAACTTCAACATGCTGCTGCAGAGGAGAAGACACTGAACATAGCAGATGCTTCAGATTATTTAGGTCAAATTTGTCAGTTTCTCATTAGCCTCATGATGACTCAACCAGCTAGAAATATGGAGTCTACAAGATTTCAAAGTGGGAAAAGGGAATTGTTGGAGGAGATAGACTTATTTTCAAAATGTCTAATGAGGGATGATTGAGACTAAAAAGATCTTCATAGCAATACTTTCTTGATAGAAGAACAAATCTGTTTTGGCATAATGGCAGTCAATTAAGCTAGCATGGATTTTGCTAACCGGTCGATTACATTCTTTGTTAAGAGCAGTGACTTCTTGCCCCATTAAGTTAAGTTTTGGCTATCACATACGTTCTCTACTAAGATCAATTCAGATTATTACTCATAACCTTCAAGGCAATGGCATCTGCTATATATAAAGCTAAAAAGAGTCTTTCCTACAATAGTGCCATGAAAGGTGCAGTGTGAAAACTTAATCTGCATCTCTTCCAAAAGATAATAATGGAAAATACATCCTCTGTTACCATTAATTTGACACTATTTTCTTTTCGAATTTCAAAATTTATGCATCATTTTGTTTCTATTCAATTTTTACAAATTACAAGAAATTCTAATTCACAAGACTAAGGTTTTTTTTCCTTTCTAAATTAACTTTTGGTTGTTACTTTAATATTTTCTTAGAGTACTTCACTGTAATACTGATAAGATGTCAAACTCGGAAGTCTATTCAAGTAAGTTCACAAAAATAGTAATTAATTGTTCTGACCGTTCGTGTTTTGATAAATGTAAGAATGTGCTTAACTTGGAAAATCACCTTTATATGGATCATGGATGGGCATGACACGTATGCCAACTCGATAATCACTTGCATGAATTTTTTCTGTCCTTGTTGGTTCAATTTGACAATTTAGTGATCAAAATTCAACATGTCTGTCCTTCTGATCAAATAAGATTTTCTTTTGAAATTGTGCACAGCACTGCCTCAGCAGTTCTACTTTTTGTACATCACCAAGTTCTACAGATTATCTTTACCCTTGGTTTTATTTTGCATAAAGAAGGACAAAGAAAGTGGAAAGATAAATTAGACAAAGCCCACATTAGGTCAATTGTGTAGGGGAAGTCTTTTCTTACGCGGATTGTCCTTCGGGGGTGATCTCTAATTTTTGTCCTTCCCCTAATAATCCGAGGTTTTGAGTTCGAACCCCAACTTAATTAAAAAAAATGAATTTTTGCAAGGCCTAAACTCTGCCTTAAGGAAGAATTTTGACCATGCAAAATTCTGCCTTGCGAATCCAAACTATACCTTACTATTTTTTTTAAATTTTTTTCACTGAGCAGGATTCGAATCTGAAACCAAGAGATTTTTAACGAAAGGAAAAAAATTAAAGACCACCAATTTGAGGGACAAAAATTAAAGACCACCCCAGCGAAGGACAGTCCTGCAAATTGCCCAGCGGAAGTCAACTACTAAGCCCAACATAGTCGGCCCACGCAATCCTTCCTTCAATGCTTGACTGCTATTCTCGTAACATCAAGCAAACAAAACAAGTCCTTGATAAATGTTGGTTTCTGTAAGTGAACATAGAAAAAGCTCAATAATTGATGGGACCACATACTTTCTAGTTTCTCCCACGGACGTAATAGTTCCTCCAACCCCAACACTAAAACTCCCTTACATGCTAAGATAGCCCACCTATTAGTATTTAATACACCTTTTACTATACTTGTTATCTTAATTTGTACATACACTAAGCTAGAAAAATATGACCAAAGATATAGAGAGATCGGATGGAGGACCCCCACTCCCTCACCCTCAAGCTTGGGGAAAGCTTCTTTACTTTTGCAGCTTGTATAACAAATTTATCAGAGTTTCTCGATGAATGCAATTTTCAGCAAATAGATGTAGATGCCATTGTTTTCTACTTGAATGATAGGTTATTTCAAATGAATAATGAGTACAGTGATTCTTAGCCGTATCTGACCTCTTTTTATGTTTTTATTGAGTCGAGGGTCTCTCGGAAACAGCTATTCTACCTTGGTAGGAGTAAGGTCTGCGTACACTCTACCCTCCCCAGACCCCACGTTGTGGGATTTCACTGGGTTGTTGTTGTTGTTGTAATGAGTACAGTGATTAATCCACATTCATAAAACCAAAGGGCATAACATATGAAGTTTCATCCCTCATAAATCATGTATGAAATGAGAACATGATAAAAAGGCAGAAGATTTGCAAGAGGGGAGTGGTCCCCTAAGCAACACCCACGTTCTGTCCACTTTTTTCTTTTTATTCTCACCCTGCCCCTTACTGTACAAATAGATTTAGCTTATCTATACGGAGCTCCTTCTAATCATTACCTTATGTTGTATTAATAAGCTCATGATTTAAGGTTGGATGAATTAATTCTTTTATTCCTCGTTAAGGCAGATCTATGTATTACTAATAAATTCTCTCAAGATAATTAGTAGGAGTAAATTAATTACTTGATCAAGATTCTCAATCCTTTTTAACCTTCTATTCTTCATTTCTTCACATATTTTATTGTCAATTGAGCACCAAAAAGACTTCGCAACAGAAAGTGAGAAACCATCCACTTCCTCCCGGATAGTTTTCCTACTTTTTTCCTTTCTTACACCCACAAAGTTCTTTCTGGATTATTGACCCCTTTGAATGATATTATCCACACGTCATCTGCTTAATTATAAACATATAATTTTGGAGAAACTAGATACTATCTGCTACTGCTAGGTATACTTCATTATAAGATTTTGTTGTGAGTCAATGGGCAGCCATTATCATGACCAATAGGATTTGTTTCTTTTAGCTAGCTAGTGGAGTAGTAGCTTTTTGAGCTCGCAGAATGATAGATGATCTTGACATATCATAAAAGGTGGGGAAAAGCTTTAAAAAGAAATCTTTAGGAGGACAAAAACATAAGTAGCCCAACTATGAGTTTGGTTGAAGATCCATAAAAGTGCTTACGGCCAATAGATAAATTACAATTCCTAACTAACTAATCATCATGTTAGGGCCATTATAACAGTACTTCTTAGCTATAAGCCATAAGGGAGACAACTATTTGGTATCTTTCAAGAGATTTTGGTGCTTTCTGAAGGTAGTCCTAATCAATTTTCGGTGGAAAAATGGCTGTCATACTTTTGCTACCTTGATTGTTACTTAAGAGTGTTATAGGCGGCAAATACACTGATGGCGACCCTTGGCCCTATTAGGACATCACATGCGTCTCACTTATTAATTTTTAGGTGAGTAAATAATGGGAAAATGGCGCTGGAGCAAAGCCATAAAACTATTAGAATTCATTTTCATGCAGAAGATATCGATTTCGTGAAGTGTTGACGTGGCTAGAAGGAAGTTAGATTGATTGGATTACATGTCATTTGTTTTATAGAAGGCATTAGATTGACTGGACTACATGTCAACATATATTATGAGTTTGTACATGAGAATATAGTGAAAAAAAACTTATGAGGTTGAACAAATTCTTGTACGATATTTTAGTTCATCGGTCAATTATGCGATCGTGTTCAAGACAAGTACTTGTTGGGCAATTATCACCTTGCTGTTTGTATAATTGCAACACCAAATAAAAACTCATAAAATGAAGGTATAGGTAGGTGGGGGCTTGGGGGCTGGAAGAGAGTATAGGAAGTGTAGAATGTTCAATTATGGTATGCTTGTTTTATTATCTTGCACAAGCTCTATGATATTACGTTGTTATCCAAATTAAAGGAGAAAAACACAAATCACTAACTCACTGGTTCATTTAATAGGTGAATATTTAGAAATTTCATGAGTTTTTTTTGAAGAGATCAATTTTGTATACATTCTTCGCTGGAGTATGCTAGCTCATAATATAAGCTAGTTTCTCTCTTTTGTTTTTACATACGGTTTCTTGGGATTCTGATTTTCCAAGCTGGATTTTAAATGATGCGCTGACATCATGTACGGCATATACTATGAAGTAATATAATGCAATTGCTTAAAAAAAATATTTATAAATCTCATGAGATTATGCTAAACATTTTATACGTTTCCATACAGATTACTTCCCTGTTATCTTGGGAAAACATGCACATGCCAAATTATTTATTAGCTCAAGTGACAAACATTGAACTAAGCTATATTTAAAATTTGGGGCCAAAATTACCCCTGAACTTTGGAAAATAGTTCATCCATACCCTTCGTTATACTTTAGGGCCAATTATACCCTTACCGTTATACTATGGGGTCAATTATACCCTTATATCTAACAGCTGCCACGTTTAGGGCCAATTATACCCTTACCGTTATACTATGGGATCAATTATACCCTTATATCTAACAGCTGCCACGTGACATCATCCCAGCCCTTCAAAATTATTTTCCCCTCAAATAATTATTTACCTACTAAAATAACCCAACCCGACCCGATTTTTTTTTCCAGCCAAGGGGTAATGGGTTGGGTCTGTATCAGTTTGGCTGGAAAAAAAATCGGGTCGGGTTGAGTTATTTTAGTGGGTAAAAAATTATTTGAGGGGAAAATAATTTTAAAAGGCTGGGATGATGCCACGTGACAGCTGTTAGACATAAGGGTATAATTGACCCCATAGCATAACGGTAATGGTATAATTGACCCTAAAGTATAACGAAGGGTATGAATGAACTATTTCCCAAAGTTCAGGGGTAATTTTGGCCCTTTTCCGTTTAAAAATTTATATTAGGAGCCTAGGAGATTTGCGGATAAGTGTGTTAGAAAAAGATGATAATAGAAGTGCAAATACCAAGCCTATGGTACAAGCAAAAGTTGCATGTTTAAAATTCATAATATATCATCCAGAAACCCAAGTTTATATTTTGCAGTCGGAACTTAGAAGTGATTTTGGTAAATGAATAGATTAGAAATTGAAATTAACAAAACCCCTATATTATATTTCAGCGAAAAGCAAGTGGATGTGAGACAACGGTACAATCATTCTTGACTTTAGGTTTAAGGTTCTTGGAATTAAGACCTCGGGCTTATTACCAAATGACTTGTTCGAAAAAGCAACAAGAAAAAGCTCCTTTTAATTTTACTGTTTCCTAACTAATTATTCTCAATTCCGCCTAAAGATCCACCTTCTTCTTTTACCTTTTTCACAAATTCACTTTTCTACCAAGTGAAGAGAACGTATATGATATATTTTTGAGGTATACAATTCACATATGCAATAACTTAAATACTTAATGATAAATAAGAATAAGAATAGTTGAATCAAAGTGTACATGTGAATTGTATATCCAAAAAAATACATTGTACAAACTCACTGAGTATAATATTGTAAATACTTTTCTGTAAATAAATATAAAATGTAATATTCTTAACATGAGCATTTTCACATAATTATCTTTTGTTGCCTGGACACACCGTACAAATGTCCCCCATTCTTTTGCACGGATTGCCCTTCTTTTGGGGTCGTCTTTAAATTTTGCCCAATGTCCCATAAAGAATTTATATTTCGAACCAAAAAGCCCATATGAGGTGGATTATATTCTCTTGTGTGAGCTGTAACAATCTCTCAAAATTAGAATTTTGTGATGCTCTCGTGATTTATAACCTATGAAGCAATCACCAAGTTTCGCCGACTGAAGAATGACAGGCACATATTTGTCCTTGCAACTATTTGTCCTGACTTGTGAGGAGCTAAGAGTACTTCTTTCTTTTACTCATAATAATAATAATGATAATAATAATAATAATAATAATAAATTCTTAGTCATAATAGTAACTGCACAAAAAGCCGTAATACATTATTGTACCAGGACCCTAACGATAAATACTGCGCGCACTATTATACCTACTAGTACACTAGTATCACATTAGCTACTCAGCAGCGAATTTAAATATTTAATTAAAAAATAAATAGTACCGGAACCAGCAATTGGCAGAAATATCTTGACTGTCAAACACTCAAATCCAAAATGTATATTTAGTGCAACTGATAATCGTTACCCTAACTTCTTTTGGAGAATCCCTACTTACTATTCCTAGTTACAAAACAAGAATTAGTAGTAGGATCCTTTTATACTTATTCTTTTATTTAGAGGAAGAAAAATAGAAAATGAATACAGAAAGGAGGGATGACGGTGGAGAATTCCTCAAGTTATCAACAAAATTCGAATAGGGCATATTCTGATGATGCAAGTTGGAACCAAAATAGGGAGTGGGATAAAATAATACGTCGGTGTCCTATGTAAGCCTTTCTAATTTGTCTCTTCTTTTTGTGCAAACTCAATATTCTTCCACTTATTCTTTAAACGGCACAACTTCCTCAATTATATTAGTCAAAACTCACTTATTTTTTAATAATTCAGTTTGTTGAACATGAACCAGCAGTATATTCAAGGACAAATCCTACTCAATATTCTTCCACTTATTCTTTAAAGGTCACAACTTCCTCAATTATATTAGTCAAAACTCACTTATTTTTTAATAATTCAGTTTGTTGAACATGAACCAGCAGTATATTCAAGAACAAATCATGTTAAATAAATAACAATCGTCTCTTTTTTCACCCAACTTAAACAATGTTAGACGCAGATAACATAAATTAAAAAGAAGTATTTTTGTATACACAATTTTTGGTGACAGCAGATAAATAAATTTAACAGAAAACTAGGTGCATTTCCCTTTTAACATGGAGGACAAAAGGAGAAAAATAGTAAATTAACCGACATAGGGGATAAAACTCTAACACTTGTTTAAAAAATTGGAAATTTGTCATAAATTCATATTCCACTATAACTTTATTAAGTAATTTTTATTTGAGGTGTCAACCCCTGAGAGCGAATGTTTGTTGACCAATCAACAAGAAAAATAAACAAATAATATCAGTAAATTTTTTTATTAAATGTGTGTCGGCTCGAGAGATTCTTAGATTTTTTTTCTTTTTTCTTACATCAACAGACAGAGATAAGGGGAAAACAGAAGCGGTGTTCAGAGTTGGTGGGTCTTTTTATCTTTACATTTTTGCCACTACTTTCCTATATAGAGTTCCAACACACTTCCTTTTCTTCCTGTTTTAGATAATTGACAAAAACAATAAATACTGGTCCTTTTTTTCTTCCTTGAAAATGATTAACGATAGTGGGGTCTTTGATTAATTGACCTTAATACACCTTACCAACTTAAGGTTGCTTCAAGAACTTGTTAGAACTAGGTAGTTTTTTTTTTTCCTACCATTTCTGTTCACACTGTTTATACTTTCTTGTGTTACAGTTTCATTTCCTTTGCATTTTTCTTTTTGTTAAACAGTTGATATAAGAGTGAGTGGATGTGTGAGTGTGTGGTACATACACATGTGGGTGTTGATGTCCTAATCTTGTCATTTTTGCGTGGGGGGTTTCATATATAAGCGTTTGAGCTTTTTGGGTACTCGAAAAATTTGTCTTTTTGCAATCTTGCTTTCTTGGTAGTCAGAAAGATTGAGTCTTTTTCTTTTTTGCTAACCTTTTTACTTTTCACATTGGTTTCTGAAGAGATTTATGTATCATTGTGCAGATTTGGGGTTTTGCACCGCTTAGTTCTCTAGAAAACTTGAGTGATTAGTGAAAGAGAAAGAAATGGCAGCAAAGTCAGATGAACCAGCACCACATCCACCAAAAGATCAGCTTCCTAATGTTTCTTACTGCATTACTAGTCCTCCTCCATGGCGTAAGTACTGGATTTTGTGAGATTGCTTTGTTCTATCTCTCATTTTTTGCATTGTAGCATAATCTTTTCTCTTATTGCTTGCAGCATATGGGACCTGATTTTCCTGAACTTGGTTTTTTGTCCTACAGGCTTTAGTATTTCTCAGTGAATTTGCTTCTTTATGGAATGTGTGTTGCTGTGTTGAGCATAACAGACATTAATTGCTATAGTTTCAAGTTTTGAATTTTCTCTTTGAATATACTTCTTTTTTTGCTGAGAAATTCAGGGGTCAATTGTGTATGTCATGTTATCGTATCGAATTCGCAGGGTTTAGGTGTTTTGCTGGCACTTAGGGATCTCTGTGAACACCTTTTCTAATTCTAGTTGTTAAAATATAGTATGATTATTTTTAACATTTAGGCTCATACTACATTCAACTGTAATTAATGGCATTTCTTTTATATTCCTTATGTCTGAAAGTTCTTCCTTTTTTTTTTTTTTTTTTTTTTGGGTGATTAGTATGCTTTATGCTATCCATTTCTGGTCACACACATTAAATATCAAGCGGAGTTAGTAGAATTATTGCGTGTGGTGGGCTGATTGTAGAAACTATTGTCACGGTGACTGATATTGGAGTAATACCTACTCTGTAAAGTACTTGCTTTTCTTGTGCTGCTGATCGTGAACAAAAATGTCATGAAATACTTCTCTGTGTCTTTTGTATGTCGTTGATTATTTTCCGAAATGTGTATTGTGGACTATGCCGACTTTGTCTAATTGTTGAATGCAGCTGAGGCTATCCTTCTTGGATTTCAACATTATCTGGTTATGCTCGGTACCACAGTTATCATTACTACAGCTCTGGTTCCCCAGATGGGAGGAGGAAATGTGAGCCCTACCGACACTGCAAAGATGTTATACTGCTTACTATGAATAGTTTTTTTAGAATGAAAACTAGTGTGAAATTATTAAACAAAAGATTATCTGTCCTTCTGCAGGAGGAGAAAGCCAAAGTTATTCAAACAATTCTATTTGTTGCTGGGCTGAACACCTTGTTGCAATCTTACTTCGGAACTAGACTACCTGCGGTGATTGGAGCGTCTTATACCTTTGTTGCACCTACAATTTCAATTATCCTTTCGGGACGATGGAGTGACCCAGACCCTGAATCGGTTAGTGTCTTCAGATGCTGATTTTGTCCTTTGTTTGTTGAAGTTTGAATCTCGTATTACAGTCAATTGAATGTTAAAGAGAAAGATAGAAATTTTGGTTGTGTGATGCAGTTTTCTCGTAAGTATAGCAGTCAAATCATGGAATGGCGGTTTAGCTGCTTTTATCCTATTTAAGCTAACAACTCGAGTGCCAAAAATACTGATGCACAAAATCCATAGCAGCTCTGGGAACTCTTTTGATTCGTGTAGAAGATATTTAGGCTTAACTTAGACTCATCCACTCCATCTTGTGATATTCCATCCTAATATTATGTTACATTTCCTATTCTTCGTCAGAGATTCAAGAAGACAATGCGGGCCACACAAGGTGCACTTATTGTTGCTTCAACACTTCAGATTGTCCTAGGCTTCAGTGGTCTCTGGCGCAACGTTGTAAGGTTTGTTAGTATGATAAGATTTATATGTGTGCCATTTAGTGTCAACATATGACTGGTTGATGTTATTCCAACACTAGTAAACTTGTCCGCTCAAAGAAAATAATAGTAATTTCATGAAATGACCATGTAAAAATCTTGAGATATAAAAGATAATCATGGATGTAATTTCAGTACTTCAAGCACCATACTTACAAGTCATATAAACGGAAATCTTGTTATGTAAACTTAAGGTGCCGTTTGGCCATAAAAATTATTCACTTTTTTCTGGATTTTTTTTCCCACTTTTTTCACTTTTGGGCGTTTGGCCATAAATATTCCGAATACAACTTGAAGTTGTATTCCAGAATACCAGAAACTCAAAAAACTTGTTTTTAATTTTTTTTTCACTTTTTTCACTTTTTTACAACTACATTTCACCAAAAACTACAATTTCAAAAACTATGGCAAACATAACTCCAACTTCAAAAATTCCAAAAAAAGTGAATTTGTTTTTGGTATCTATGGCCAAATGCCTACTTAATAAGCATTTCTTTATCAATTAGCTTATTCGCATTTCTTAATCAATTAGCTCGTTCTTTTCTATAAAATGAAAATAATAATTTCTTATTTTTGGAAACAATTAATAATGTCTTTGACTAATATATATTTAATATATGTATATTTGCATATTATGTTCTAAAACATTTCCTGAAGTTTATCATATTTTGAAAAAAATAACAAAGAAGATATGTGAAATAAAAAGTAAAAGAAAGTACAAAAAAAAAAAAAAAAAAAAACTGCACCTTTTCAATTATCTTTTCTTCACCTTTTTCATTTCCCCCCTTTTCATTCTTCTTTCCATTTGTCCCTCTTTAATAATATTTTGTAGCATTATATTAAGAAAATCATTTATGAAAGGAGAGGATATTTTGGAGCAAAACATGAATTATATAAGCAGATTAAAACACAAATAGTAAAAAAGAAAAGTTCTTAGTCAGCATGAAATTTCAGCACACTTAACAATTTTCAAAATTATTCATTGTGAAATTGAATTATGAAAAGTGAATTACTACTTGCGAAGAAAGAACAATTGATAAAGGACGAAGGACCTTGTCCGAGCCTCAATACATATACTACTCATTTACATATTGTTAGTCTTTCAGAAACTTCTTCCGATGAGTCCTTGGTATCCTTCAGTGTAATTTCAATCTCGATTTTTTCACTTTTCTTGTTAATGTTCCTCTACCTTTGTTCTTCGCCAAATTTTCGGTTCTCCTTCGCTCGCTTACAGACTCCGCTCTTCTTTAAGTCGTTTCTTCTTCAATTGTAAGACCTAAATATACTCAAACTAACGGCTCTCCCTCACCTCATACGTCCCAACTCCTTTCTGTCGTCGTCCAACGCCTTCGTTGACTCCACCGAACTCTTGTTTCATCTCATGTACCTCCATTGCATCAAACCTTGCCAAAAAAGTCTCCAAGTTTTTAACTACACCTCCAATCAGATTTTGTCAATGGGTGGATGATAATGTGAAAACCTTTATATAGATATGAGAGAGCTTAGTGTAAATTTAATTCATCCAAAGGGTTTTGGTAAGTGAAAAGCCACGTTATTGAATCATTCATGAGGTAACGGAACCATCATAATTATCATAGTGTATTAAGTGATTAAGAAATAGGGGAGTGGGTTATTTATGTATAGGTTCGTGCAATGTTATTGCTTGAGAAAATTGGTAAGTAATGGTAATTATTGCTTATAATATTCAGAGCATTGTAGATAACTAAGAGAGTTAAATGTTTGATCACTAATTGCAAAATTTAAAGCGGTGACGATCACTAAATGCAAAGTAATAGCTGTGACTTTTGAGCTTTGTAAACTGAAAAAATTGAAGATGGATAATTAAGAGAATGTAATTAATTAAGAAATGAATTTTCTAATTTTAATATGTCATATAAATAGGAAAAATTAGAAAAATGAGAAAAAATGAGAAAAAAGATAAATAGGAATGGTGGCTGATTGGCATTTTATTTCTTTCGATTATTTAGGTTTCTGAGCCCGCTTTCAGCTGTTCCTTTAGTTGCTCTTGTCGGCTTCGGGCTCTTTGAGTTTGGTTTTCCTGGGGTAAGTATTGATGTAGATTCGCCTTTTTGCCTTTTGGGCGTGTACTTGCTTGCTGCTATATAATGCCGAAATGTTGACTATATCTTCTATGTTTAGGTTGCCAAATGTGTTGAAATTGGGTTGCCAATGCTGGTCCTTTTGGTAATTTTCTCTCAGGTGAGATGCTTTATCAAGAAATGTATCTGTATCACTTTATGTTGCTCTGAATTGTAGCATATACAAATTTGATTTTGGTTGTCATTTCAGTATTTGGCACATCTGATACACCCAGGGAGGAACATATTTGATCGTTTTGCTGTTCTTTTCACGGTGGCAATTGTATGGATTTACGCCCTCCTACTTACAGTGGGTGGGGCTTATAATGGGGCTCCACCGAAGACCCAAGCAAGCTGCAGAACTGATCGTGCTGGACTCATTAGTGCTGCTCCATGGTGAGTGGTTTACTCTTCCTCACCCCTCATTACTTTCTGCTACTTTAGGGCCTAGACACACCTCTGGAAATTCCATAGGATTTCCTTTTATGGGTCCAAAAGTAGGACTGCCATGAAACTTTTTGATGACGTTGAACTTTTAAGTAGTAGGTGGCTTTCATGCTACTAGTTTGCTAACGTAATTTGACAAGTATTCTTTAATATAGAAATAAAGAGTCTCTTACTAGGGAGATAGTGCAATCAGGGTAGAATAAAAAAGAAAGTAGAATAATTAGGTTTAGATATTTCGCTGCGCCAACTAAGCCGAGAAGTGGGTAGTCAAACTCGCTTGGCAATTTCCTGATCTCAAGCTCATCTTGATTGTCACACGAGCTAAAGACTTTGATCAAATAACTCAAGAAATAGCTCAAAAATTTGAGCTTGAACTTGAGCTCGAATGAAACAACCAAACCCTCCAAATTCAAAACCCTGGACCATCAAATTTTTGATTTTTTTTTTCCTGTTGCAGCCTGAAAGCACATACATAGTACGCCAGTTTGGTTACCTTTGTGGGATAATTAATATATAAGCTTTCAGCAACCAGATTCACAATTCAGGATTATAGGTGTATTGGATTCTTCTAGCATGAGGAAGGCAATAATCAGATATGTACTCTGTCAATAAAACCAATGAAAAATTTGTCAATCTTTGACTAAATCTACACTGAATCTTGAGATAATTAACAAGAATGACAAAATTTTGAGATACGAAGAAGTTGGAGTCATCAATCATCATCAACTTCATGTTGAAGTTTTGAGTGTTTGGGTTCGTGATGATTGATGGCGACTGCATATAGATAAAAAAAATGGAAGATGTGATTAATGTCTGGGGTTTGGGATGGTGAGCAAAGGATTGGATGGTGAAGGAAAAGAATCACAGGTATCCGAGTGTGCTTTTGCAAGACATTATGCTGATGTTATTTTATACCTAGAGATACATTGCTAGGATTATTAAGTCGAGCCAAGGTTTGGCGAGAATATGTTTGTTAATAATCAAGCTCGAGAGGGATCTAAAACTTGGCTCATTCAATGCATAAACGAGCTATTTGAGCTTTATTTTTGGATTGTCTATACATCTCTATGTTGGACAGAGAGGGTAGTTCCTGTTACGTATATGAAAACCACAAACTTTGGGATAGTGACATTTCGATGCTGATACATGAGGTAACCCCATAATCAGCCTTTACTCCTATGTTTTAATAGACCCATGTATTTTGTTGCGTGATTTAAGGTTAAATCACCTCATTAGATTCCATCAGCAGGAAATCTAAGAAGATACGTGTCTGGTACATTCCATGATGTGCAGAGTCACACCGTTGGTAGAGTGATTCAAATGGAAATGGAGGAAAGATTAAGAGAGATAGGTCAAACAATTTGGAAAATATGCTTTTGCATGGGATGAGATTCCGTGCTTTTGTCCTCATCACCATATTAGTCACAATTGAAAAGTGCTTATAACCTATTTATTGCTATTTTTTTTTACTTTGAGCATTATTGGAAGATATAACATTGGAATTGCGATTTAGGAAATTGTGCAGGTAATAAATACCCCAACTAGCTTGTGATTGAGGCGTTGTTGTCGTAGTTATATGTGCAAGTTAATAAGGATGGTTGTCCGAAACTCACCTACCTATTTACATGTTTAGGAGTAGATACATTGTCTGTTGAAGTCAGCTGTTAGTTTTTTATTGTTGTACTACTTAAAGCACAAAAAGTAAACTGTTTTCTCGATCTCTGCTTCTTCAATGGTGGTATAGTTCTTGTAACACACAAGGTGCTGTTTTTCTGCTCCAAGCTTTCAATTTGTTTATTACTTTTTGTTTTAAGTGCTTCTATAATTCAGAGTTTACTTGGTTGTTCCATTTGGTGCATTCAAGTGTTGCTCAATTCTAAGCAACTTATAATCTGTAACCTTTGATAATATTTCTTCCCTTTTCACTGGTCTTTGTCCGCAGGATTAGAGTTCCATACCCCTTCCAATGGGGACCACCTTCATTTGATGCTGGTGAAGCATTTGCTATGATGATGGCTGCATTTGTTGCTCTTGTTGAGGTTCCCTTTGTTTACCTTCCTGACATAGAAAGTTGTTGAAATTGTGAATGCTTTACACGATCTTTTATTGGAGGGTTTTCTTGTTAGACAATGTTGTTGACTGCATAGAATAGGCTCAATAAATAATATGAGCCCCTAGTTTTTTGTGGCAGTTGTCTAAGAGTTATTTCTCGACTTTCATCTGTTCCGTTCTTTTATGCCCCCCTGCTCTGTTTTTGCCCGTTTTGCTTCCTTTGCAGTTCTATTGTTTCTTTGCGCACTTCTTTTGACTGCTAATTTTTATGAAGAAACAGATACTTGGGTTATACAAGCCTGGAACCAACTGCCTTCTGATGATTGCTTTTGTCTTTTTCAGTCCACGGGTGCTTTTATTGCAATTACGAGATACGCAAGTGCTACTCCCTTGCCACCATCCGTACTCAGCAGAGGTGTAGGCTGGCAGGTAAAAAGGCATTTTCCTAGAATCATGCCTCCTGCTCCCTTTCCTCCCCGTTCTTTAGCAAACTCGTCTAATTGATGAAGATCTTTACTTGGAATCAAATTCATAGGATCTTTTGGAATGACTTCTGCTCTTGCCATTTCGACATTTTTACTTGCATAATTCACCTTTTGATTAAAAAATCCTTCAGGTTATCCATCAATATTGTGATACATCTATCTCACATCACAAAAGTGAAATCTATTTCCTCTCAAATTCAGGTCAATAGAACAATTCTTCTCCAATCAATTTTAGTCAAATTGTTTACTGACCTACAGAATCCAGTCCACTTTGGACATCTATTTTAGGCAGCTTTACCTTACATATCTTAAGAGACTATTTTTTTGTGCTTGAAGTCATAACCTCCTGGTCGCATAGCAGCAACCTTACTGTTTCGCCACGGCTCCCTTTACTATCTGCACTATCTAATATTTTTTCCACTGCCTTCTGTGTGTTTACCCTGGAGCATTCTTTGATATTCTCAGAAGAAGACTTGGGAAATAGGGTATTACAAGAATACAAGCCAAAGTTATGCGACTGTTATCCAGTTCCAATAATTTTATTTCTTGAGCTTTCTCATTTTTTTAATGCAATCTACTCATTTTATAGCCATCTTTTGAACCTATGCACTACTCTGTACATGCTAGTTAACCCATTAGTTAAATTGGGAAAAGCAAGGGCTAGAGAGTAAGAGAGAGGAATGTTGATTAACCGGATCTGGATAACTCAATGTTTGGACCATGAGAAGAGAAAGGAAGGTTTCTTTTTGTGAGAGCATGTACTGGGAAAAGAAGAGCACGATGATTTTGATGAAGATGAACTGTTTGCTTGGCCTTTCCACTGCGCTCGTTAATATTTTTAATTACAAGTCTTGTTGCTGTCATGAATTTAACAATTTGTTTGTATCTCAGGGAATTGGCATTTTACTATCTGGGTTGTTTGGAACTGGGAATGGATCTTCTGTATCTGTGTAAGTACAGAAAAAATCTTCTGTAGGTGATAAACTCTTTGTTGCGACATTCGAGTGAGATAAACTTTCTTTCCTTTGTACATGCAGTGAAAATGCAGGTCTTTTAGCACTGACACGTGTTGGCAGCAGAAGAGTTGTTCAAATATCTGCTGGATTTATGATTTTCTTCTCAATTCTTGGTAAATCACCTGCTAAGACATTCGCTTTGAGAAAGACCTTACTAATAAAGTTGATTATCCACTACATTCTTTCTTTCTTGTGATTTGAAAACACTATGGTCTTCAGGAAAATTTGGAGCTCTCTTTGCTTCGATACCAACACCAATTGTAGGTGCTTTGTATTGCATTTTCTTCGCTTATGTGGGTAAGTTTATGGAACCAAGGTCATCCAATATTCTCTGATCCATGTTATTGATGAATTTGTAGGTTCTTATGTTGTTTCGTCCTTTGCAGGCGCAGTAGGCTTAAGCTTCCTTCAGTTTTGCAATCTGAATAGCTTCCGCACCAAGTTTATATTAGGTTTCTCCATCTTCCTGGGATTGTCAATTCCACAGTACTTCAACGAGTACACAGTTATTGCTGGTTATGGACCTGTTCACACGGGTGGACGATGGGTATGGCAAATTGGCGTTAGCTCCTAAACATCATATTAATCATCTTCACTTGTTTTCTTGTTTTCTAGTCATGTATAAGAGCTTGCTGAGTGAAGTTACTTGTGCTTTGTTATTCTTCAGTTCAACGATATGGTTAATGTGCCATTCTCATCGGAAGCTTTTGTTGCGGGTATCCTGGCTTATTTCTTGGACAACACAATGCACAGAAGGGATAATATAAGGAGAGACAGAGGCGACCCATGGTGGGACAAGTTCAGGTCTTTCAGGACCGACACGAGAAGTGAGGAATTCTATTCCCTCCCATTCAATCTCAACAAGTATTTCCCATCCGTGTGATTGGCCCGTATCATGAAGATGGAAGGGTCATTCGCATAGCATCACAAGTACAAAGCTGTATTGGAGCGCATTAATGCTGT
Organism: Lycium barbarum; assembly: GCF_019175385.1. Classification (NCBI taxonomy): domain Eukaryota; kingdom Viridiplantae; phylum Streptophyta; class Magnoliopsida; order Solanales; family Solanaceae; genus Lycium; species Lycium barbarum. The sequence continues at coordinate 134,788,337 of NC_083339.1, forward strand.
GTTGCCAATTTGCTTTTATACGTATCTGCTACTTGAAATAGGTATAAATAGTCTGACTCTTGTGGAAGATGCTTAGAACATTTGTTAATTGTTCTTTTTGTTGTAAATCTAAGGTTATATGTACTATGAATAATAATAGAATAAACTTTGCTGCTCTCAACTTATGCTGATTTCTGCAGCAATAAGCCTGTTGGATATGGATTAGTATAGTATTATTGTTGCGAAGAACGTGGTTTAATTAGGAGACTATCACACACTAAGCAAATAGAGAATAAAATAACACAACCGATACACAGAATTCCAGATGCAAGCAACAATTATAATTTAATTTTCTCTGGCAAATGTGAAGGGAAAGCTTTACATATGACCGTATAATTGATTAATTAGTCATCTGTACCGTGTGAGAATAGTTTTCAATAGAAAAAAAGGTACATAAATTCTGAATAGTTGTAATATTGTTGAGCTTGATGTTGATGAAGCGACAGTGGTCAACTTAGAAAGAATGCTCACTGCATAATCCTTGTTAAAATTTGCAATTGCCATAAGCTTTAGCCTTTATGTATGACTTGTGAAGCTAAGAAAAAGAAAGACACTTGAACAGTTTTATGATAGGGTAACTTACATAAATAGCTACCTTTTATTGGCTTCTAACTAGATATAACTATAAAATGCAAAATTATCAAGCGTAGCTATTTTTTTTTTTAAAAACGCGTGTATTTCTATTTTTTTTGAAATATAGAGAAATACAGTGAATAGTAAACATGCTCCAGTGAAATCAGGAGCTATTTATGGAATAGTTTTTTTGAAATACAGGGAAATAGGGTTGAGTAAAAATTGGCTATATTTTTTGAACAAATTCTTCTTTTTCTTTTTAAATGGTAAGTTAAATTAAATCAACCATATTTCACGCATTCCATAACAGCTCACGAATCTCTCTCAACTTTTATCACAATCAAAACTTTTTGAATTCAAAAACCACTAAAGATCTGAAAACTTTCAAATATAAAAAAATATACGCTGCAATGCAAACTTAATGGCAGCATCTGTCCTGTTAATTGACATGCCAACATCTCTCTTTGCTCATGACTTCCATGCTCAAAGAACTGGACACATAATTCAGATATGCAATGGTTTAAGATGATGGACGGTTAAAGGCTCAAGGGTTTAAAAAACTTAAAATGTCCTGAAGAGATGTAGAAGTACAGAGAACCAGAATGGCTACCTTTTGAATGACATAGTTCCCCAAAACATCTGTTATTAGTTTTGAAGCATGTGGAAGATGAAATATATCAGAAACTATTTCATAAATTAGAAATACAAAATGCAGAATTACATTGAGATACAGTGAAATACAAAAATCGTGAAAACAAAGTGGAGCAAAAATAGGTTCTACACACAAAAAAAAAAAAAAAAAAAAAAGATAAATACAGTGAAATAATACACTGAAATATACTGAAACATTTTATCAAACACTTGGTGGGCGTGAATCTCCACAACTCTCATCAATGGTGTTTCTACAACTTCCACACTAACCACAGATTCACCAAAAATCCAAGAAGAAGAAAAAGTGAACAACTTTGAGAACAATTCTCCTTTATCATGCCCAGAATTTTCTCTATCCTACAGGTGCCAACTTGAGCTTCGACTCTTTTAGTGTCTTCTCTGTAGATTGCAACAGGTTGGGCTTTTAAAGCAAAATTGACATGGAGCACTTGAGCAATCCGTCTAGTTTAACGGGACTTTGTCATCCGAATTGGCTCCCTCAGCTCCCAATTCCCTTACCCAACTGGTTTTCGAATTTTGTAAACTTTCCTGTTGATTAAGACATCCATTTTCTTCATTTTACCTGTTGTGCTCCTTTATTCGTTACCTACACTGTGTGGGTAACGATTAAGGAAGATGGAATCGTGCTAATAAAGATGATAGATAATGGACGTATAATACGGTTGAAAATATTGAAGATGGGAGAGAAATTAATTTGAAAAGAGAAGAGATTGGGAGTTATTGGGGAACATGGACAGTAAGTTTAGGGGAAATACAGAGACGCTTGTAGATCAGTTACAACTGGTAATTTTGAAATTAATTTAAGCTACTAAAAATAAATAAAATAAAAGGTAGTTATTATTAATAAATAATTCTTAGAGGTAATTATGTCCAGTAAATTTTCCTTTATGATATTTTTGGCCATTTTTTGGGTTGATTCTGCCATTTTCAGACATGACAGGCCTTGTGGCCCCATAATTTGAAGGCCGTAGTAACACTCACCCGTGAAGCTGTTGATTTCATATTTAAATCCTGTGCATGGAAACATTATGGCAATTTGCAGGATTGTCCTTCGCTGGGGTGGTCTTTAATTTTTGCCCCTCAAATTGGTGGTCTTTAACTTTTCCCCTTTGCTAAAAATTTCTTAATTTCAGGTTTGAACCCTTGCTCAGTAAAATTTTTTTAAAAAAATCGCAAGACAGAGTTTTGCAAATGCTGCCTTAAGTATTAGGCGAGGACAAAACTTAAAGACCACCAATTTGAAGGGCAAAAATTAAAGACCACTCCAAATGAAGGGCAATCCGTGCAAAAAAATGGAAACATTTACTTTTAGCGGCCAGTTTTGTGCCGTGTATTAGTTAATTGGAAAAATTATAGCCTAATATCTTTGGGTGATCTAATTTACAAAATAACCAGCAAATGTATAGGTTTTGTATATTTATATTTAAATATACATATAATATAAATACATTATACATATACTATACATATAATATACATATGTACTATACATATAATATACATATACTATACGAAGAATATACATGTACTAGTATAGGTTTTGTATACTTGGGCTACAACCGGTAATTAAGTTTGGCCGATAGTACATTCACCTAAGAATCCCTAGTTAATTAGCTTTAAATGGAGCACCAGTGACAAATTTAGACTTCTTTATATATGCTTTTATACTTGTTTTTTCTTGATCAAGAACTCTTGAAATGAGTTGTTCTCATACTTGTATATAAGCTAGTTCCAATTAGCATTATCACTATAATTGGATGTAGTAGAAAAGTAAGTGAACAAGTTTTTAAAATATTTTTGTTTTGAAATCTGGTGCAAAATGCGTGTTAATTGATTGCGGTTAGGTGATGAAAATTAACGATACATGTAACATATTATTGGCTTGGTACGTGCAAACTGGCAGAGCGGTTCTGTAAGCTTCTCTTTTAATGCGTCCTCTTGGTTTTTCAAATTCTGTTGATATCATAAGAAAGTCTAAGTCTTGAATTTCTTCCAATTTTTAAAAGTTCAAAGGGAAATAATGGAAGTTTGAAATTTTATGTACAAAATGTCAAAGTTGAGCCGTGTAGACCATAGTGCATGACTGAACTTAGGACAAAATCCAAGCATTACTGTTTTCATAGTCCACAATAATCCATCTTAAATATACGTACCAGTTGAAACAAATAAATTAGTACTAAACATTAGCAAATCCCTTAAGTTTGGGGAGTGATAAGATTCGGCCAACGTAGTGATGATGAATGTTGACCATTTACAACTAACTTATGGCTATGACATTCACTAATGCTGCCAAATATATCAAAAAATAATAATACTAGCTAGACCATTTTGTTAAAGTTGGTGTGGGACACAATAAGGCTAGAAGGAACTGGTTTCGAATTTTATTTTGGCCCAAAATCAATTTGAAACTGCAGCACTTAGTTTTCTTTTAATATTCTAAACATGAGATCTTCTTATTTAGTTGGATTAATTTGGCTGATCTGATCAGTATTTTCTCTTGCATTAGTTAATTATCAGAACCAGTGATTGGTTATGTTCAAAAAAATTTCCTTTTAACAATGACTAACTACATTTCAAGAAACTGGTTAACTTTCTAATCAAATAATAATGACAATCAGTTAGAAATATCCAAACAAAAATGGCAAGAACAATTTTATCACATTTACTAGAGCTATTCTAGTGCTTAAAGTGTTTGATGGGAACGCAGAACTGGTCCTGCTTAGAATGTGAAAATTCAAAGGTACTGATACTTAACTGGGACCTCCAAGAATTAGTGCTCTAACCCACTCCAGTACTTGAAAAAGAAATCAAAATAATTGCCATCCACTAGTTTTTTCCTTGCATTTAAACAACTGGAGAACGTAAACGTTGGATTTTTCATTTATAACAGAAAACGCAGGGTATTCGATGAGGCTGGTTTTTGTTACAACTGTTTTATACTCAACTTTAGATGGTGGTGCAGGAGACAATTAACAAAAGCAAAAAAAAAAAAAAAGCAGTTCAATTCTTGCTGTAAAAAGGGCTCATTCTAAAAGAAAAAAAAAAACATTAGAATCTGACCAAAAGGAGTTTGAATGGGTTAATTTCATAGATGATCACTCAGTTTTCATTAATTGTATCAAAACCAATTAACGGAATATTTTAAAGCGAAAACGTCACTCAATATTTTCTAAGTATCACAAAAATTACTAGATTTTTTTTTTAACTAAAAAGCCACTCAACCTTGCTAAATATCACAGAAAGTCATTGGGGAAACAAAGGAGACACTTTCTGTGATACTTAGCCAAGGTTGATTGACCATTTTGGTTACAGAAAAAACTGTTTAGTGGCTTATTGTAACATTTAGGCAAAATCGAGTGACTCTTTCATGATCAAAATATTGTAGTGACTTTCTGTGATGATACTTAGGAAAAGTTGAGTGACATTTTCGTTACAAAAAATAGTTTGTTGACTTTATTGTAATAAAATAAAAATTGAGTGACCATTTGAAATTAACCCAAGTTTTAATACCTGAAGAAGCTAAGGTCGTTGTATCAAATCTTATACTATTCGATTTGATTTGTATAAAAATCTTATATTCTTCGCCCCACAATAGATGTTAATTGGTTCGGAAGCAGCAACCTTATGTGAATTATTCCTATTTTCAAATCAGAGGTTTCAACATTTAATAAAAGCATTTATTGTAGCAGAGAAAATGAAACCCTTCAAGAGTCAAATAATATTGCTGTATCTTTGAAGTTAACCGTTGCCGTCACAACTAAAGCTCAGACGGACATTCTCTATGCTTCAAACGGTGTGTCACACATCAAAAAATAATACTTCATCCATCCTAATTTATTTGACACTTTTCATTTTTCAAGAGTCAAATTTTTTAATTTTGACTGTGTTTAAACATAGAATCTCTAAAGTTTTTAAAATAATATTTATATATTTAAAAACTACATAAAAAATATTATAAGTCACCATAAGTACTAATTTAAAAGATTTAAAAGACATATATAAAGATTACAGTTAAAGAATATCTTGTTTGATTTTCGAAAAGCGAAGTGTCAAATAAATTGGGACTCATAGAGTAGTCATCTTTTGAACTTGTCCACACGTAATTCATCAACTTAACCTTAATGAATTTCCACAAGAAAAGTATAATAAATTGCAAATATGTATAATGTACATACTACATACATATAAACATTTGATCGTTAATTGGGCATACAAACTCAATCCTTGAAGTAGGCCACACTTGTATCAGCGACAATCATGGCTTGGTCCAACCTTCTTATAAGTCAAGTCAAACCAGATTTTAATACAGACGCATCTATTTTGGTTTGGGAGCTATAATAAAGTTGCTATATTTTTTAATTTTTAAAATTTTCATGGCCAGTAATAATTAGCAGTATACTACTAAATTAAGCTTCAATAAAACTTGTTTTTTTAATTATTCTTTTCTTCTCATTTGGGAAAAGAAATTAAAAAGGAAAGAAGGAGACCTGGGAATAAAGAAAATAAAACAGAAAATAAGAGGACTGGGATGTGTTTGTTATGGCGGAAAATATTTTTCGAATTTCTAATGTTTAGTTGTTAATTATGTTTCTGAAAATATTTTCTCTAGAAAAATAAGTTCCCTAAAATTCATGAAGATGATTTTCATGGTGAAAGTAGAGAAAATAAGTTTTATAAATGACATTCTACCCAGATTGTCTTCCCTCCATCTGCAACAATCCACTCCCAGACTGAAGTCCGAACCCACCCTCAACCCTCTCTCCAACCTCATATTTAATATGTAGATTATATACAAATATTGCTCATGGAATAATATTTTATCCTTACTCGCCAAACACTAGAAAATAAATAAGAAAATCTATCACTTATTTTTGTGTAGTGCAAAATCTTGATCAATGTTGGAATGTACACTGCCACCATTCTAGTTCAGGCAACCTTTTCACGAAGAGATGAACTTTATTCTACGACGTTAATATGAGTATATGACCAATGCTACCTAGTTCAAACTTTGTACTTTCTAGATACCATTTCAATAAAAATACTACGGGAAAAGGTCACCTTTTTATTTTTTATTTTGCTTATTTCTGCACTAGAAACATCAAAAATGAAAAGTGGAAGAGAACATTAGGAGAATTTTTCTGATCAATTCTCTGGAGAATAATAATACTAATTTAAAAGACACAAAATCACGATCAAGTCATAAATTATATTATAAGAGATAGTGTGACCAAATCATGGTAGTGGTACTGGAGGGAGAAACAAAGGGAAAAAGGACCACCATGAATTGTCATTCGTCGGATGTGAAGACACAAAAACCATAAGAGGATTTGGCCCTGGCACTTTGATATTCTTTGTTCTCCCTTTCTTGGGTTATTGGCACTTGATCTGTGTACCTTCTTGTTTCTTTCCAAATTCCAACCACCAATCATATACTCTACGAGTATTACTTTTTCTTCATGAGAGATAAATGGAAGAGTTGTTAGGTTGGTTAAAAAACAATTCGCATCCATTATTTTTCACACTTCGATCGTCTTATCATTGAAGAGATGTTTATGTTTAATTAACAGTATGGGTAGAAGCTGGCGTAGAGAGAGAGAGAGGGGGAGGAAAAGTATTATATGAGCTCCTAAGTGAAGTAATTAAGATATGAGCCTCGTTATTATATGAAACAAAGCGACCTTATCATTTTTATGCATATGATAAAATAACTTACGAAGGCTTTGTGATCGAAGTAGAATATGTGACATTACATTATTGGAGGATGTAGACTATGGACGCAACAAGTTCGACCAAAATCAACTCGTCTAAACGAGTAGAATTGACAGGCTCTAAATTCTGAATTCATTTGCTACACATATTACATGGTCGACTAATTGATTGAATTTTTTTTAGTACGACATTCACAAGGACGATGTGGATGAATTGCAGCCATGCATGCATGAATACTCAAAACTTGTTATCATCCTCTTTGTCAATTGTCAAGAGAAAGTCAATACATATATCATTAGTGTGGAACGAGCAATGAATCTCATTGAATTAGAGGCATGAAGGAAACTAGCGCATGAGTGATGATTGAAAAGAAGCCCATGTATTACTGTTTCAAGTACTTAGTTCATTTGTCAAAAAGAAAGTTACTTACTATCATTTGAACAATTGATTGATTAAACTTTCACAAGCTAGCACTTCATATTTGAGACTCCAATCTATTTTCTTTGGGTGTTTTTGACTGAAACATGATAGAGTGTGTTGACCAGTTTGTCACATTTGTAACTATTTGGTCAAAACGTAATCTTTAAGGTAAATGGCAACATCAGGCCAATGAGTTCCCATTTCAGCATGCTTTCTTCATTCTCACATTTCCATAGGTCTTTGTGTTGGAGTTTTTCTTGAATTCTGAGGAGTTTCTAGGATGACAGCTAAGAATAAAATAAAAAATCTAGACAGTAAAATGCTTTCAGAAATTGTCTCGCCATTTAACATCAATCGATGAAATTTACGGAGATATATATAATGGATCCTAGTTGAACCGACATGATTATCTCTATATTTTAAGGTGATCCTTGCTGTTATAATAGTTTAACATCTAAAATTCTATTTGTTGGTGAAATAAGAGTGCACTTTACCCTAATCAATAAAATATTCTTTTTCTTGGAAGAACAAACTGTTATTTCTTAAATCAAAAGTGATTGGTAGATATGAAGTCTTGGTTGGTAGGTGTACCATCAATTTTACACGTTCTTAGATAGTGAAATTGATAGAAGATGAATTTGACTTATTGAGAAACCTTACCTCAACGAAAATATTTTTCAAAAAAAAAAAAGATATGGGCAAAAGGCAGAAAAAGAGAGTTTTATATAGATGTATGCTCCTTTTAAGGGAAGCAAAAATGGAATTAGCAGAAAAAATAACAGAGGCTGCTAGGTGAAAAAAGAAATAAAGCTGACTACGACAAAAACCAGTGTCGCATATTGCACGAGCAAAAGATGTAAAAGAGGAAGACAAATTTGTTTTTAATTCACTTTTCCCTTACTACTACAAATTACAAAATAGAAATTTTTAAAAAAGATAAAGAAACTGTTTATGTATGGGATTCACACGCGACAAGCACTTATGAGGGTTGTTTGGGTGTGGTGCATGCTTATTGTGTGAATTGTTCCCGTGGACCCCACACTCATGAGAAAACTCATCCTATAATTTCCCCCACGGAACTTCACGCCTCGAGTTTTTGTATTGTTTGGTGAGCCATGCCAAACAGCCCCTACCGTCTTCTTCTATTCTCTCCCTCCTTTACCCACCCGTTATACCTATCGCGTGCACTTCAATCTCCAAGGTCAATAAGGCTTTTGACTATTTGTGTGAAGCTTGAGCCTATGGAACTTGAATGCCCCCACTATCCTAATTTAGGTGTGCAATTTTAAGAAAATAATTTTAATTTTAAATTTAAATAAAAAATAAATTTAAATATTTGTGTTATTATATTCTCGTATGATCTTATTAAGAATAAGATAAAAATATAAAGTTTAATCCCCTTTCTTGATTGTGACTCCGCCACTATTTACATATAGAAAAGTTTGTGAAAAAGAACATAGGTAAAAAGTTTTTAATACTATTTAAATATACTAAAAGCATATTCTCTAATGAGATTGTTTTTCTTTCTTAAGTATCATTATTTTATATTTTGGTGAAATTAAAATATGTTAACTTTTCGCCAAATTCCCAAGTATTTTGGATTGAGATAGATTTAACTTTGTTGATTTATTGTGTAACTTTTAAGCGTTAATTCTTTCTTCTCATTTTTATACAAAGGTATTTAATATGAAACAAATTTAAAAAAGAAAAAATTATTGAAACTTATAATATATGTTTACTACAACATTTATGTAAGCATAAAATTTATGTCATTAAAATAAAATAGAAATATTAAAATTAATCAGTGTCTAAAAGAATCTGTCGTTTTTGGATAAACATAAGAAAAGGAAGTGTCACGTGAAGCGAAAAGGACGTAGGAACGGTACTATCCTATTACTACCATGTTTGGATAAAGAATATATTTAGCGTCCATTTGAGACTTAGAGCCCGTTTGGATTGACTTATAAGTTGTTTATAAGTTGTTTTCAATTTTTTTGAGTGTTTGGCTGACCAGCTTAAAGTCATTTTGTGCTTAAAATAAGCTCAAAAAAATAATTGGGTCCATTTGACTTAGCTTATCTAAAGTAACTTATAAGCCAAAATAAATAAATTAAACTATCCTAATTTATATTTTTAGCTTATAAGCTGTTTGCCATAAGTCCATCCAAACATGCTCTTATTTGAGTTCTTGAAATGAAGCAGGTAGAAGTTGGCGCGTCAGCTGAGTTAATGGAGTAGTGCACTGATGTATAGCAGTAAAAAGCTTTGGCAGTAGAATGACGTAAAGTGCTTGTGTTTACGTGAGAGAATAGCAACACCTTCTCATTATTCACATCACATCACTTACCTTAAAGCAGTATTGTACAACAGCTGGTTCTTAAAATCTTCGTAACGTACATCTCATTATTAAATTACGCGGTTTAAAAGTAAATCCATGTAATTTAGGAATTGATTAATTCAATTCTAAGAAAATTTTATGAAATTAAACAAAAAAGAAAGTTTTAAATTTGTTCGTAAACTATCGATCTCGCTTAGCTTTGCTCTCCGTTTAGAAGTTGGCCATCACCCTTTTGTATAATATTTATCATTCTTCTGCATCTCATCAACTCGTTAATTCCACATATGATGATACATGTCATAAAAATACACATTCGAGCCACTTTATTCAAATAAAATCAAACCCGACACTCATTAATCATACGTCCACACTCCTAGTATTATTGGAGGTAGAGTGTGTGACAGTATGTTCTTAGGTTAGTGAGCGTTTAATTGTTCGTTTGGCTGAAATGGATCAAACATGTGTTCCTCATCGCAGGTGTTCATTTGTAAAATACTGAGGATTTTATTTGCTGAATTGGAAAAAAGAGCAACCGTAATGCTCCATAAAAGAGTAACAACAAGAATATTGTTTAGGCCTATTTTTAATTGAGGACAAAATTAAACCGAAGTGAATAGTTTAGGGATAAATTTAAGCTATTATTATGACTGAATTAATTAATTCCATAAAAAGGTGGGTGGGGTCAGTTCGTGCATTAGTATGGCTATAAAGAGGATGCTATTGTGCTTCGTTATCTCTTTCACTTTAACACTGCTATTTCTTCTCCGCAAAACACTTTTGAGAGAGAGAGGGGGGAAAAAAACAGGACAAGAAGCCTGTAGTATATTGAGAGACATGGGCAACTGCCAAGCCATTGATAATGCAACTTTGCTCATACAACACCCAAGTGGTAGAGTTGACAAACTCTACTGGCCTGTTACTGCTAACGAAATCATGAAGATGAATCCAGGCCATTATGTTGCTCTTCTTCTTACCACCACCACCTTGTCTCCCCCTACTAACCCCTCCTCCACCACCGCCACCACCACTGTCACCGCCGCCTCCACCGTTAAGAATAATAATAATAATAATAATAGTGTAACAAATACTGGTACTAATGTTCCAGTTCGTATAACACGTATTAAGCTTCTCAAGCCCACGGATACTCTTGTTCTTGGTCATGTTTACAGGCTAATTACTACTCAAGGTTGGTGTTCTTTCTTCTCTTTAATTTTTTTTTTTTTTTGGTTTATTAGTACTGCTAAACTACGTTGGTGTCCTTGGTTACTGAGTTTTGTGCTGTTAATTATGCAGAGGTGATGAAAGGATTATGGGCTAAGAAGTATTCCAAGATGAAGCAACAGCAGTTAGACTCAGGGGACAAGAGTACTGAGAAATCAACGAATTCACAATCTAAGAACGGACTTGTTAGAAGATCAGAATTGGACAACTCCAAACAGGTAATTTTTTATTTTTTTTTTCAAATTAAACTTCATGCTTATCTAGTTTCTCATACTTCTTGCTACTACTGGTACATAGTATTTCACCTGCTTCTAATTGAACATGAAAAGAATTTAAAAAAAATAAGAAAGAAACGAGCGGTTGTGTGTAGAAATGAAGAGGATAGGATAACGGTGATAAGTTTTTGTTTGTTTCTTTTAGAGTTTCAAAATGGAGTACAACCTCTTTAATCTATTGAAGGGACCAAAAAAGAAAAAAAAAATATAAGCTTCAATTAATTACTACAGTTTATGATGTATTTACCAGTGGGGAAAAAAATAATAGAAAATTCATTATTTAAATATGTAAATGTAAAATTTTCAGGTGAAACAAGAAAAGCATCGGAGCTCAACAGGTGCAAAACCAAGAACATGGCATCCCAAACTCCACAGCATATCTGAGGCTACAAGCTGAGACTAATTTGATGCTTCTATTTGGATTTGTGTATGAGATTCTGGATGAGGAGAAGAACAATTCACTTCAACCTGGAGAAAAAGTTGGCTGGAGATGGTAATTTTCCGTCATGAAATTAGAGCTAGCACGTCTAGCTATGCAGAATTAATTAATCACATGTACAGCAAATATGAGAAAGGAAAAAAAAAAAAAAGAGAGAGAAAAAGGAACCCGCATCGCTTAACTTTGTAATCATTTGGATGCATGCCTTCTTTAATTGGAGAATTACTGTGGGCTTTGTTCGAAGCACCAAATTTTGTTTACTTGCTTGGATTCTAAGAGACTTCCAACGTTGAATGAATTACTATGATTTGCGTTTGGCGAAATCAGTTGTACGAATTGATCAAATTTCTCTTTTTCACCGACTTTTTTTCTGTTTTTAGATGGTTAGGTATGTGAATCATGGAAGATACGAAGGTTGAAAAGGAACTCTAATAGTTAAGTGATGTAACATTCAACTACTGTACTCCGCTTGGCACAGCGATTTCTTTTTCCAATTTCTTACACGGTAACACTTGCAGAAGTTCATAAAGAGGATTGCCCTCTCAATTGGAAGTTTTTGCATTGAAACTATAGATAAAAAGATTAAATGAGCATGATATAATCCTTAGATAGTGAAATATACTAATAACAAGAACAAATGAACTAGTCAAATTTTAAATTTTTGTTACGAAAAAGGTCAAATTTGTTTCTACTATTTGAAATTGAGAAATTTTGTCCCTCATTAAACTCTTGATCTAATATTGCTCTCCTTGTTAAAAAAAAGTCTTGTTATTGTCCTTAACCTCTATTGGAGCTCCAACCTTAGAATTATTTCCATAATCCAGAGTAGAGGGATAAAATTGTAGATCTTTCTCGAAGAAATTGAACACTCATTTCACGCAGAAGTTTCCATTATTTAATATCAAGAAAAAATTTATTTCAGATTGTACATTAGCAAAATTGGACTTTTCCACAATTTATTTTCTCTATACTACTCGGACCACTATAAGGGCTTTCCGTTCTTTGGTTTTAGTGAATTTCAACTTTGTTGTTTCTCCTTCCTTTATTATTTATAATATTTATGAGCTCCACTTATACACAGAGCCAAATAAAAAAGAAAAAATGAAAAGGTATTCTAAATTTTTACCCAACAATCATAGAAGTATAAATAGTTGCTCCTTGGAATAGAATCATCAGAGCGATGATGAGTGCGCAATGCTTTTAAATTCAACTTTTGTAGCAAAAAGGGAAAACACAAATGCAAAAGGCAGTGGAGAGGAAATGAGAGAGACGGAACAATATATCAAATTGAAAAAGTAGTAAGATATTTGAGAGTGAAAGTGTGAAAAAAACAACTCAAAACGCCAAAAGGAACAAACGTGACAGCAATCAAAAAGTATGATATGCATGCGTGCATTATTATTTGGTAGGATATGCTGAGCTTCATATATATCTATCTATCCTTAATAATGCTTTTTTGATTTGCCAAATGAATGGGGCTTTGCTAGTCAAACGTCAATATATAGTACTATGCATAATTCATCAGAACCAAACACATATATGCCCCCATGAATTATGAATTGCTATCTAATCATTCCTACGTAGGCTAATCAAATTTCTGGACCCGTTACGTACCCTACTAAGAATGGCTCTTCTTAAGCCTTTCATCGAATAAATCATGTAATAGATTGATAATTAATGAACCTAGGAGTTGAATTATCACATCTATTAATTTATCATCCCATTTCTCTTTCTTTTTTCTTTGTTCGGTGGATTGGTGGGATAGCTGGGAATGCAAAATGGTGGTTTCTTGGAAAATTCTAACTTTTACACACTAGTTCTGCAATTCCTTTTTACTATCAGAACACTTGATGGGTAATTATCTATAATAAACTGAATTAATGACTTGAAAATCAAATAAGGTAAGTAATCTTATAAGGTCAAATAGCACTGAATATACAAAATTTTCATTATGCTATCAGTGAATATAAGTTAATGCCTCAAATTAGGAACTTCGTCTTGTTCTTCTTTGGAGGAAAGATGGCATGAGCATAATGTTTTCCGGAAAATCAATATAGGCTGATACGAATTAGCAATGACATCGGTAACGTGCCATAATTATTTGTTCCATACTTAATCGGGACAATAAAGACAGGACTATATGGGAAAGGAAGGTCTTATATTACAAAATGATGCACAAAGTTGGGATATTCCTAAAAAGAAATCAACTTCCTTACAGGATAATTTTATCAATTGGGTGATCCACTTCCACTGTTACTTTTTGCTAAAAAGGCGCCAATGACTTGCCCACAGAATTGTTTGATTCAGCAGAGGTCTAACAAGAGATTTGAGAAATTCTTTCACGACTTGTGATTTCTTTTTGAAGTCTGGTGACCATTAGATGTCATGATACTTTCACGTATTTGACACATTATACTAAACGATACGGGCAACCTATCTTCCCATTATGACACCCTGTTCCACATACTTAATATACTAATCACTATCTTAGGAAATAATTGCAACAATTGTTTGAAAAAAGACAATGCTTTTACTTGATATTCCACAGGCCGGGCATCATTAAGATTATTTTAGGATCCACTAAGAAAAGGAACCCCAATAGGTAGCATAAAACCATAATCAAACCTTGAAAATGGATCAGCTGGCCACCTTTGATAAAACCAGCTAAAAATACTCTTAACACGGTGTGATATGTTTTTGTTTTGGACTAAATTCCTACGATTCTCCCTAAAACGTTTCACATCATTAAGAATATTTCCACACCTTGTATGTGGTTTTCTTTTTCTTTTCAGCTATCAACATGATTTTTTTCACACACCCAACAAATATGATATAATGGTCCAACATTATCCTTGTTTAAATTGAAGGAGCTACAAACCCCACTCTAACAATTCTCACATGCTGATTCAAGCTGGGAAAGTAATTTGCTTAATCATTACATGACTTGCGGGGTAATATATAATAAAGCAGCTAGCATTCTGTGTGACAGGTATAATGAATGGGACAACAACTGATGAGCAAAATTTAAGAATATTTTCTAGTAATAATGTTTTGTTCTTTTTTGACTTGAAGTAATCATTTCAGTCATCTTTTGTTGCACTGGAACAAGCCTGCATGTGCATCATGCCCTTCTTCTAGTTTCCCCACAAAGGCACAAACCAATTTAGACCCTTCTTTTCTTTTGCATTTCCCAGCTACCACGCTAGCTCGCCAAACCGTACTAGTTGGAGAAAACAAAACTTAGCTTTTCAAAATTGGCTCCTGTAAAATGGAAGTACAAAAATATAATCAGTTTGTTTAATATCGGCTCAAACTTATTACTTTTTTTTTTTTTTGGTATAATATCAAACCAAATCAAATATTGTTGTACATTGATTTTTACATCAGTTTAGGTGGATTACTTTATTTTACCTAGATTCGCTTTTTTCTTGAATGTCTTTACTTTCAGCTGCTCTGTTGAATTAAAAAGGTAGAGTCAAGAGTGCCGACATTTGGGGAGAAATTTAGCCAACTCTCCCACTGGTTCTTGACCACAGGAACTTGGCCGAATCAAATTACGATCACGGCATTAATGTAGCTGGGGTCCAAACAAAAAATGTGGCAAATCATATCCATTTGTAGGACCTTTATTTGATTTGCAATTTCCCAACCTAAAATGTGAAGAAAACTCGTAACTAACCAGCAACCATTTGCATCTCTTACGTCTTTAACTTCTCCATCGGTCATTTCAGTGGCACCAGAGGATGATGGTAATGTTATGAAGGTGAAGGTCCAGTATTTTTGGTAAAGTCCCTAGCAAGTATCTGCAGTTTCGATCCAATTGTCCTCTTGAAATAAAATTAAGCTAGACTTAATATCATATTATCTACAGGACATTTACTTCAAAACAAAAGGAGTAGTATCTCGGTCAATAAAGTTGCAAGTGTTGGGACTAGGCAACTGCCCTTGACCCCTAGAGACCTTATAGGAAATTATTTATTGGAATCCTAAAGAGGACATAAAAGAAAGAGCTTGAACGCTATACAAACCCAGACTTCCTAATTAAAAAAAATTACTATGCAGTTTTCAGCATGGTTAATCATGCCTGAAAATTTGTGGTGAGTACATCTTGAGAGCATCTGATCATATCAAGATACATACAAATATTCATGGTTGGCTTTTGAAAATAGTCTAAAATGGGTCAAGAAATGTAGAAGCAATAAGGTGATGTAAGATGGATACGGAAAATGGACAAGCATATTTCAAGAACTTATGCTGCAAATGATAAAAGTATGACACAAAAAATGAAACAAGTCTGCAAGTAAAACTAAGAGAGAGAGAGCGATAACATAGGACAAATAAATTGCATACATTTTCATTGATTACTTAAAATGAGAATGAACTCAGTATCTAGCGAGATTTCCTGGAAAGAAGCCGAAGCATATCTGAAGAGGAATGCAAATGACACAGAAGACATATGTGATATAGCTAAAAAAGAAAAAAGGCAAAACAGAGATGCAATAAGTTAGAGATTACGTTCAGGGCACTCAAAAAGCAGTCGGACTGTGAACTACTGTCACTCGCTAGGCTTCCCAATATAATTGATTTGAAGGAGCTCCAGACAGTCTACTTCCATCGTTGTGTAGTTCCATGGATAATTCGAATACCAGAACATCCTTCCATTCCTTTTCAATCTGATCTATCAGGGCACTCATACAATTTAAAAATACATCATGTCCAAAGAGGTTAACTTTCTGATGCACCTTATGCATGAGACCTGGTATCAAAACTCAAAAGCAAACCCTTCCGTTGGGTGGTATAGTAGATACCAAATCATTAAAAGATAAAAACGATAGGAACCTGACACATGAAATACACAGAGGAAACTTCAGACTTCAATTCCATCCTGTAAAGAGAAAATCAATAAATCAGAAAGGCCTTACAGATTATGCTCTGCTACGATCAGTTTGTTCAACACTCCTTACAGATATCAGTGCTCTTTCCTGGAACTAACTACTATGAGTAGTCATCATAGAAAAATTCTTCTTCTGAAAGTATAAAAATCAGAAGCAGCCTCTATAAAATGGATCTCTTCGTCATAAACTTCAGAAATAGCCTTCAATTATGATTGGCAGTGGTGACGAGCTCTTAACTTCATAATATAGTAATCCAAGTCTCAGAAAACAGATTCACGGAACCAAAAACAACGGCTATCTTTTGACCAAGCCAAGCAGCTGCTTCGTCGTTCTCTCGTTCAATGAACGTATATCGTATGTGTGGCGTCAGCAACAATTCCTTCTAAGAAAGCACTATCCAGAGTTCGTTTAATTTGTTCAAAACTTCTAAAATCTGTGGGTGTAGCTTATCAGCAACACGAAACTCGTGAACAACACCATTCACCTCGATCCAACTACATCCAATGTCAGATTGGGTCTTCCTTTGACCCATCGCTTTCCTCACTTCGGAAACTTTCTCCCAGTTGCCTAGAGATGCATACAGATTAGAGAGCAGTACCTCACTGCCACTGGGTCCATCAGAGTTAAGCTGCTTTATAAAATCTATAATGCTGTTACCAAGGAAAATATTACGATGGATTCTGCAGGCACTGAGCAAAGCCCTCCATATGACTATATCAGGTTTTATGTGCATGCTCTTTACAACTTCTAGTGCCTTTTCCAAGTACCCAGCACGGCCAAGTAAATCAACATAACAGCCATAGTGCTCAATCTGAGGTTTAAGTCCCCATAAACTCTCCATGTTATAGAAGATTGAAGAACCCTCTTCTACCAGACCTGAATGGCTACAGGCATTAAGCACCCCTATAATAGTCACTTCATTTGGATTAACTTTTTCATCTACCATTCTGTTAAACACAGTTAGCGCATGCTCACCTAGCCCATGATATGATAGACCTGATATCATACTTGTGAAGTTGTGTACATCAGGTCTTGGAATTCTATCAAAAATCAATCTTGCAATGTCTATTCTACCACATTTCGCATACATGTCAATAAGAGCAGTAGATATATTTGAACTTTCATGAATTTCATTCCTCTTAATAAAAGCATGAATCCAATTTCCCTGTTCTAAGGCCCCAAGATTAGCACAAGCAGACAAAGCACAAACAAGAACAGCTTCATTAGGCCTTACCTTATCCTCAAGGGAACAAAACATTTCATTCAAATACATAAGTACCTCCATATACCTGCCGTTTCCAGCAAAACCCGATATAATAACAGCCCAAGAAACATCATTTCTCATTGGCATTCTATAAAAGATTTCACAAGCTTCATACATCTCACCATTATTTGCATACCCACATATCAAACTAGTCCAAGAGAACACATCTCTTTCAGTCATTCTATCAAAAACTTTGTAAGCATCATCTGTAATCTTGAAAGCAGCATACATGTTAATCAATGAATTGCCCACATATAAGTTTGATTCAAGCCCATTTCTCACCACCAGCCCATGAACAATTTTCCCTTGTACAATTGATTTTTGGTGGGCACATGAAGTAACAATAAAAGTGAACGTATACTCGTCGGGAAAAACCCGAATGGAGTGGTCTAAATTCAGGAGTTGTCGAAAAAGACTGAAACTTTCTGAAGAATTTTGGAGTTTGCAGTAAGCTCTGATCATCAAATTCCATATTAGAATAGGTGGTGAAGGTAAAGGATAGTGAAAGAACAAAAATCTTGCTGAGGTAACTTCCTTGATATGTAGGTAACAATGAATGAGAGAATTAACTAAAGAAGCAGTTGATGAGAGTTGTTGGGTGAGTATTTGGGCATGTATTTGTTTCAGTTGAGATTTAGGTGGACGTTGGTGTAGCAATTTAGACAATTCTTTTCGAGTTATGTGAATTTTGTGTTGGGACACGGCGGGAAAATTGGTTGTTGAAGAATAAGTAAAGATTGGATATTTGGGCTTAATAACAGTCAAGTGTTTGGCTTTACGCCACGAAAGCAAGCGCATTTGAAGTTTCAGAATGAAGAAGAGAAACAGGAAATCAATTGGACGTTTCAGCTCTAAGCATATACTTATATTCAGTGTTCTGCACTAAAGTTCTGGCTTATTGTAATGCTAAATGACTTGCCTACATTATTTGTACAGAAATGAGTTAGAGATTGTCTGCCCAAAGTTTGATTGGATCAACATGGATTGTGTCAAAATACGAAAGTTGATGTCTTTGATGTATTCTTCTTAAATTATTTACTTAAATTTTTTCAAATTTATAAGATTCATTTTGTATGTACAAGTTTGGATGACATTTTGACCCAATCAGGTTACGGCCCAATAGGTAGGGCCAAGATCAGCGGAAAATTACATTATTTATACATAGTTTTTTTTTTTATGTATGTATAGTGAAAATCTTTAACTCCGTCACTGGTCAAGTCAACAAATGAGTCATGATCTATGCCTTTTAAATTTAGGCGGACTGAACGAGTTACTAAAAATGAATTGATTTTGCCGCTTTTATGTATTACATAGCTTTCATTCTGATTTTTAACTTTTTGAGTCTCCGTCGATGGCTCAACCCTTATATGATCACTACTAGTTTACCATGCCATTAAAATACAGAGAAGGGTAAACCAGAGTTAAATGGCTAAGCCTTTTTCTCTCTTACCTTCGAAGGAGCATAACGTGGATTAGCAACTGAGCATAAGTAGTCAAACCAAACTGCAATAATGGAAACTGAAAAAAATGAATTTACCTAGTTTATGAGCGACGGAAAGTAGACATTTCCCTGAAAAAAGCCACTCCAATTTCCAGACAACCACAAGAGTAATCACAATGTACATACTTTAGGCAAAACTATTAGCTTTATCAAGTAAAGCACACACCAATAGAAAAAGAAAAATGTAGGTCAAACTCTGCTGACTCTCTTGAAAATATCACATTTAGGCATTGACAATAACCCTCTTGTATATATGTGTTTAACCTCTGCACCCGTTAGGCCAGAAGGCTGACTCTCGATGCATGTTGTATTGCAAAATCACACAAAACATGAAAAACTTTCGTGGCAGGACTCATGCTTTTCCATTCTCAGTCACCCCTTTCATCTCCTGGTCTTCCATGTGGCTGAAGTTACCTCTTTGCTTGAAGAGTTGTGTATGATGGTGCCTACAATAGAGCTTGTGATCATGGGCCACATAATTTGAGGGGCTGATCACACAGCCCCCATGACTACATTTGAAACAAGGCCTGTGGTACGAAGTGCCATCAACAGCCACCTGTGAAATAGCAGTAACAATTTAAGTATCACAGGATTGGATTTCGGTAGAGAAATCAACTACCTATAGGTGTTTATAACATATTTTGAGAAAGTCAATCTGTTGATAGGCATTCCTCTTCTTCCCCTAATTGCTAATACATAGAAAAAGAATATGTCTCTACCTTTTCCAGGGGGTAAACAGTTTTCTTGCATGCTACACATTTATCTTGAGTTCCACCAAAGAAAGCTGAAACTTTGTTGTTTGATTGTGTCTGGGCAAATAGATAATACAACAGAAGTGAGATCAACAGGTAAAAAGAAGACGATGGTCTATGTTTAAGGAATCATCGATGATCTTGACATTAGAAATCAATCAATCATGGAATACCTTATCAAGAGATCTTTCCTTGGCTGTTCTTGGACCCCCTGCAAACAACATTTCCAGCAAGTGAAAACAAGCTTCAAAGGAATAAGTGATGCAAAAATGACTTATAAGACATATCAACTTGATAGCTCTAGTAACCTTCAAAACTCTTATTCAGGCTTCCAGTCATTTTGAATAGTTGATCAAAGTGAGGTCTGCAGTATAAAACTCCTTCATAGGAATTGTAGTTACCTAGCTGCAGAAGTTTAAAAATGACAAGGAAATTAAAACCAGGATATCTTTTTATGGATCGACAAAAAAAGGCACGGAAGTGATGATAAAGATACATGACAGATAGTTGACATAATACAACTAGTCAACCTATACTACATGAGAATTAGCTGTAAACTGTTATGTATACTAATCAAGTAGCACAAATCACAGAGAGCTTCTAACAAGCATTCCCTGGTAATGAAGTTGGAAGAAATACAAATATCTTGGGCAATTGAACAACAATTCAGAAGTTATAAAATCATGGTTTATCCTTTGCACTATCTTTTGAAAATTCTAATATATATAGAATTCACAGTTCAGCTATCACAGCAGAATCAGTGCCAGTATGAGAGGTAAATTGAGGAGTCAAGAAGGCAATATTTAAGTTAAAATTAAAATCAATTTTGGTACTGCTATGATGTACTTCGTTACAGCATATATAAAAAGTTCTTTAATGGCAAAATAAAAGAGATACAATGAAAAGAATCATAAATGAGAAGCAAAAGCATAACAGAAGTGCAGAGAATTCAAACCTTCAATGTAGCAAGACATAAACAGAAACAGAAAAGTGAAAGGAAACCATGTAATGATTTGCCAGCCTGCCAGGTCAACCACTTTCCTCCTGATTGCACTACCTTTATCAACATCTTAATGACCCAATAAAACGATTCATCTTTCAGAATTATAACTAGATTTCAAATTTCTGCAACTTGGCATTTTCTTATTAAGAAGCAGTGTTAACAGGGACCAATTATGAGTAGCAAACCAGGAGAATCTCCACATTAAACAGAAAAAATTAGCCGGATGAGAGGGGGAGTGAAAAACAACAACGTATAGTCTTCGTTCATTGGAAATTTAGAACCTGTAGTGTAGCATTTAGAAATTTATAAGAAGATAAATCTCCTTTGATGTAACTATATTTTATATGAAGGGTTTAACTTATATACACCTACATCATGAAAAAGTTTATACTATCAGGTCATGTTATCTACCTTATTTTCAAGATTACCGATCTCACTTTTTATGGTAGATATCTTTTTGATGATATAATAGTGTAAAATTTTTCTTTACGCGATTGTCGGTCTATTGATGCATAAAGTTAAACTATATAATGAACCATCGCCCCATAGTACCTTGGGGTATGAGTATAACGTATTGATAATGCAGTTTGGCCGACACTAAAACACAGAGACATAAAAGATCAGAGAACCCCCTGTAGATTGCCTCATTATCAAGATGTCATCAAGGCTACTTATTATCTTAACAAACAATCCTGCCTAGCTTCAAATTGAGTTAACAAGTATCATGGGTTTTTCGATCATGAACGAGCCAAAAATTCATTTTAACAAAACAAGAAAATCCCTACTAATAACGTTTGCAAAAAGAAAAATACTGCTTTCAGGAAAAATTATTGACCATAGATGATCTCAAGCAACAGAAAGTCACTATATACATAATTGTTTAGATATGTACGTAGTAGTATCACCTTAAGAGTACCCTTGCAATGATTGCATCTGAAACAAGCCTTGTGATAGACTCTACTGTCAGCCTTAAGTTGATCCACCAAGTATACAGTTTTCTCACAGGCCTTACACTTCTGTGTTGTCCCTCCAAAAGTTGCCATTTGCTTTTTCTCTGAAGATAGATCTCTACTCAAAATTCAATGAAGACTCACAGTGGAATTCTGAAACACGATCCAATAAGGAATAAAGAGACCCTTTTTTACCTTATTTCCAATAAAAAGTCTTAGCAGTTTCTCTGAGGCTTTGAAAATAAGAGTAATTTACAGCTAAGGAAGGAGTCAGAGAAGAAGCGCTGGCGTTGCCGTATGGTATATAGTCGTGTTGAATACCTATTAGTAGTAGCCGCAGACATGCTTTTTCAAGTCATCAAATGTGAATAAATAATGTTGGCAGTCCACAACTCCACATTGTGGCCGTAGGGTCTAATGTTTAATTAAAATTTGTTTACTTATGATTGCATAGACTATAGAAAAGTTATAATAGTGGAGGGATAATAATATCCATCACCGAAATAGGCGCCGATTGTTAAAGGAAATCCTACTGGGATAAGTCGTGATTTTCAATTCCTTGAGCAAGGGAATTTTTCGCGTAAAATTACTTATCTTATTTATTTTCTGTCATTATCTGTAAAAACAGTTTAGAGACCTGGTCCCTTAGACTATTTTAATAGACTCTCACGTTGTGAACTAGTAAAGTGTGAACCACAGGTTCTATCAACTTGGCATAAGAAAAAGTTTAAAGCTGTACAGGAGGGTGCCTGTTATTGAGCTACTAAATAAACAAATGTGGCATTTTTCTAGTAGTTTAAGTTTTATTTTAGAAGAAATCAGGCGCTTCAGCAATAATAGAGATACACATTGTACTAATTTAATAATATGTTAGAAGTTTAATCTTATAGTAAGCTTCCATTTTTCTTCACTAAATGAAAGTTGGAATTTAGATGATTCATAATTCAGCGCATTAAATATATTTTCTGATTCCTCTTAATAAGTTTGAATTATTCAAACATTATAATGAGTTTTAAAATCACTAAGACGGAGTTCATATGACTTTTGACACTACTCTACCTATTACAAGCACACAATCATCACCGCTAGTCTTAAGTACACAATCGCTACTAACCATGCCCACCGTTAATTATAATCACCAACCACCTCCGTCCCTAGTCATGAATATCACCACCCTATCATATCCATTAACCACGTATTTTCATCGCTAGCCACAAAGACCAATCACCTCTACCTCCCGCCATCTTTACCGCTACAACCAATCACCTCCACACCAACTACTTCCGCTACCAATCTCCACTAAGTAACAACATATATGACAACTATATTTTCTAGCAATCACCAACTAATACACAACCACCATATATCACCACTACAAGTTTATAGAAAGTGTTTTGATATAGAAAGTGTTTTATCAAATAAACAATAATTTTATCATTCCATAAAAATTAATTCTCTTATATACATTTAAATAAAGATAAATTATACGAATCATCTGTCGAGAAAGTACATAGTTTAATTATTTAGTGTTCAAACCTAAAATTATTATTTTAATGATTAGTATATTTCTATTTAAATACAAACATCTTAAACTAAATTAATTCAAACAAACAATACATAAGTTATCCAATGCTTTAACATTTTTCTCCTTCGTTTGTTTAATAAAAAAAGAATACCGAATTTGTGATTATACACTTCGCCAGCCACGAATGGAACCGTTCCACCTTATATTTTGTCGGTCTTTGAAGGACAAGCCTTTCTGTTAGCTTATGATATCGCAGCTGGTCAAACCGTCAAAGTTTTGAATATAAGAATATGAAACCAAAATAGTTCAATCACATTCCATTTACTGTTCAAATTCGATTCCAAAGTCATAAGATGATTAATTTTGTTTCTGAAAATATTTAGAAATAATTTAAGGAGAAAAAAAAAAGTTTGCATATGATTTGTTTCTGGTTTAAAATTATTTTACATCTTTTTATTTTTCCTCATCAATTTTATTCATTTGGAAGGACAGAAATGCAAGTAGGGAGGTACAGCACAGCTCATACTCAATCATGTTTTCAATTCTTTTTGTTTCACTTTCACTTTTTTTTTTTTTTGGCATATATTTTTTGTTTTTTGTATTCAGATTTTTGTTTCATTCATCAAATAAAGCGTGTAGTCGTTGATCGATTAATGATTGTTTTATGAGATGCCCCGGCCAATGAATGAGCCCTCTTTTTCTTTTGTCGACCTTTTCTAATATTTACTTTATAATCTTCTTCCTTATCACCGAAAGATAGGTGGTAGTCACAAGAGTATGGTACACCTAATAAAGAAATATAGCAAGAAGGCATCACACTAATACACCCATGTTTGGAACAACTAATAATTTTTTTAGCAAAAATCTCTGTATGAATTTTCCACCTTTCAAATAACTATAAGAATACAGAATCATCATCCTAAGTAAGAACCCTATTTAACGGTAGATTAGATGGTGGTAATTAGGCTTCCGTAGTCGCATTGCTAGTAAATTCTTATCTTAAAGTTTGTCAAAATTCGAGAAATTCAACCACGCTCAAATGGATCAACAAAAAGTGTATTTATTTTTACATAATTTTTACAACTTAATACTAATTTTTATTACTTAATCTCCGTTAAGTTAAAAAAATATAGAAACTTATAATATTTCTATACTATTAAAATGCTTTGAATTACATGGTGATAATCGAATAAATAAAATGTCATATAATCACTCACAGAAAGGAATATCGAATAACCCAAAAGTAATTGTCTTAAAAATTTAATATCAACTCATAAACTTAAATAAACTAATTAAAGGTAACATATAGGGCAGACACCAAGTGGGATTAGGATTCTTCCATCGTTCCAGCAATGTAATATACCTAAAGTCGACATCCAGGTTAGGTAAGGTGCATTAGTCCTTTTAAGCAGTGTTCCAAAATGTGGGGCACAATCCGAGGCATTCTTTGACGGTACGATTTGGATTAATAAAACTAGAAATAAAATTGAAATTATATAAGATATGCACGTACGAAATACATCGAAATTATAAAATTCAAATCTGATTTTTTAAACATAATTAATCGAGATAACTAAGCATAATAACACGTACGACATAGTATACCAATTATCCAATTCATTCTATACTTTAAGGTGGCTTCACTTCGCCCTTCCATGACGATTCGTCACTTGCCAAAATCTTTTTGATTCTTAAAAAGAAACAGTTCGAGAAGGTTCAATTGGCCGAAATGAATTTCTAGATTCGCATATTTATCGATATCAAGTTCTTAAAAGAACCAAATTCTTGTTGGCGAATATTTATGACAAAGAAAAATGAAATTATGAAAATTCTTTGTCTTATTTATACTCTTCTTCAAAATCTACATACTAGCCAGAATCTAGTAGAAAAAGAGTATGTAATAGAAGGGGAGGGGGAGAAGGCGCCCTTGAACCGCAAGAGGATTTATTCAATCACATAGTTTGGGCTCATAGAATATGGCGCCCTTGGGGCTTTCTATTTGATTGTATCGAAAGGCCTAATGAGTTGAAATTTCCTCATTGGTCCAGGTCATTTCCGGGCGAGCGGATCATTTATGATGACCATATTGTTTGCGAATGCCTTTCATCACTTAATTCCTTATATACAATGAGCAGTAGTATAGATGGTCGCATACCAGTTTTAAGGAGAATAATCCAAAAGGCAAGGATTTATGTGAATGCAACTTTAGAAGTGCGATTTTTGAAAAAGTTAAAGCCACTCTAGTATAATATGCAAACGGAAAAAAAAAACATTTCCTTTTTTGCAAAAAAAGAAAAAAGAAAAAAGAATATTGAAATAATCGCCTCACCTGCCATCCCGGGTGATTTATAAAAATGAACTTGGAGGTGAGTAGTTTTGAACTTTTGATCCCGCTTACGTAATGGACAAAATTTCAAGCCTAAGAAATGCCCGATGGACAACACATTTGAATTTTGACCTTAAAAGTTTGCCGATGAGACAAGAAGGGATCAAAAGGCACCTATTCTCAAGATCATTGGGTGTAATTTTCTGCCACCCCCAAGTACCCCTACAAACCCCTCTTTCTTCCCTTCCCTCAACAAAAAAGATGGAAACAAACTAAGAGAGGAGCTATATACATATATCTATTGGGCCTTTTCAATCGTACTGCATTAAAACCTAATGGTCTAATGTGAGCCCAGTATAAGCCCAAACATTTTTGAGTTTCTATGAATGGGAGAGTTGCACGTAGAATCATTTTTTAGTCATGAAAAACAAAATCGTTTTAGTGAATGTGGAACTGCCACGTAAGCGTGGCCGTTAACACGAACAAAAACAAAGGAATTTGTTCCTTCTCCTTCATCAAGCCATCAGTTTTGTACATTGGCAGAACATGCAAATGGCTTTCAGAGTAGCAGCAGGTCCTGTTGTAAGGCGAGCCAATACATCTCTGCTTTCACTTTTCACTGCCAAATCCCACACTTCTTCTACAAAATTTCTCCCCAATCCAATCCCTCTGCTCAATCAAAATGGTAAAATACTTTCATCCACATATAACTTGTAATATCTACAGTACCAACGGTAAAATACACCCAATGACCTTGAGAATAGGTAAAATACTTTCATCCCCCCAGCTGTACCAATGTGGTCGAGACACGTGGCACGAAGAATGAGACTTCTGATGAGTCAGCATCACTGTCGCCGGGGGAAGGTCTACGGTAACGGAAGAAGTTGCAGGTCCGGTGTAACGTGCAGCTTCTCCGGACCTGAATGGCCAAACGGTCATCCGTTATTACACAAATGGGGCGTTAAAGATTCACTGTTATTACGATTTTATGACCCTCTTTATTGTACATCATTATAATGCCTTTAAAACTTATTATGAGCAGGGGCGTGACACATGAAATATGTTCTCCTAGCTCTATGTATAAATAGATGAGGTAATTCCTATTGTAAGACACGATATTCAAGCTAATACACACAGTTCTTACTCTCGTATTTCTATACATTTTATATTCTTGCTACTGTTTACTAAGTTGCGAAGTCACGACTCATTGATAACAAGAGGAATCCAACCTCAGATAAGTATCTATAATCCAGACTCTCTCTCTTTATTTATCTTATTTGCGTTTATTCACAATATTTAGACACGAGCATCTTAATTTTATTGGTTACTCTGATCTACGTATTCCTAGCCACGTGAACAAATTCAACTAAACCGTTTTACGGATAAGCAGGTGTTTAATATTTAGAAATTTGGTACGGTCTGGAAGAATGACAAACCAATGATAGGAGATGTTGCTTATTATTGACATGACAAAAAATGATAGCAAATATGGCTTATTATTGACATTAGTTATCTTTTATCAATGATAGGCATGGTTTGGACAGGGGCGGAGCTAGTGTAGAGCATGCGGGTTCGATCGAACCTAGTAGCTTTAGTTGAAATCTTTTATTTTTGTTAAGAAATTCATTAAATATATACAAATTATTTAGTTTAGAACCCATTAATTTAAAATAACTAGAATCCCGAACCCATAAACTTTAAATTCTGGCTCCGCCTCTGAGTTTGGAAAAGATTTTTCCATTTCTCGGGTAGGAAAACTAATGCGCAAAAGGTCCTGTAAAGTAGATATTTATGTCCTTATGGAAACCTAGATACTGCAGTCTTTCTCTCCAAAAGAATTATATTATAAAAGTAAATTAAGGCTTAATTAATTAGTCGTTTTCTAAGCTGAGTGTTTAATATTTAAAAATTTGGTTTAAACCACTTTTTCAAGAAAAAAAATTCCTCACAAAATTCAATATTTTTTGAAGTAAAATTCATGTTCAAATACAACTTAAATTTCACATATCGTTTTTTTCAACAAATTCATGTCCAAATACAACATTAATTTTCAAATACCCTTTTTATAACCGAATTTCAAATGTTAGTATTTCTTTTTTCAAATATCACCAAATTAATATCAAAACGCCTACCAAGTGACTCAAAGAACTGATTTTGCCTGATTATTAGACAAGTTCTCAAAACAAAGTGTGCATACATGTCACTAACCGGGGCAGATCGCAGCCGCCATTCGAGTTACAGAATCTGTAAAATTCAATAACTTTGACTCAAATTTTATATTCATATTTAAAAATTTTGATCCCGCCTTTGACCGCCTACACATCTTTTTTGAAACATTATCGTACCCTTTGTTCAATTCTCTTTTTAACAACACACAGAAGGACAGATCCCGAGAGGGTCAGATTAACATAACAGACCGGGACAGATCCCGTTGAGTTCTCCCTTAAAACTTTTTTTACGTCGATAATGGAGCAAGCCAGCTTGTTACGTCTCAGAAGAAAACAGGGAATTTTAATAATGTAAATACTTCAAAGGTTACAATACATAGAATTAAGTTCGCGCAAAATATTGGAAATAGATGCAAGATTAAAGAAAAGGACTAAGCACACTCATACATTATACTGTAGAAAACAGGACATCGTATGTCCCCCCGCCATAGAACCCCTTAGCTTGCCAATGTGCCCAGATCTGACTATGTTACGTGACCTACAAGTAATCACTTAAACAATAAGGAGATAGAAAGAGTGGTGTTACAATGTGCTGATTTTTGAAATGCACATGCATGTAACAAAAAATAGTATTATGAATGAATACAAACCTCTAAACAATAACATTCAGCTCAATCCCATCCTGGTTGCGGCCAATCTCAGCATCCTGGTGATTTGGCCCAGGGTTGCAGTTGAAAAATACTTTATAGAGTACACACAAGATCACCACCCCGGCTATAACAACAGCCACCTCACCACTCACTTTCTCGATCGAGACAATGCTGATATTATTATCCATGAAAACTAAACGAAATGATAGAGAACAATTAGCTACTTTTTCTTTTTTTGTAAGGTTAGAATGTTAGATGCAGCAGGAAAGTCTATTTATAAAGACAGATGCAGCTAAGAGGACGCAGACGATGTGACTTGCTACAGTAACTCAGAGGACGCAGACGATATGGCGTGCTAACAGGAAACCAAATTTGCACTAATCCAATCACAGGCTACGTACCTTTGACTTTTTTTTGTTCTTCAATCAAACGTGGCAGACTCGAAATTTGCTACGTATGATTCTAATACGTAAAAATGATAGATAGGAATCCAAAATTTGCAATAATCTAATCATATGCTACGTACCTTTCTTTTTTTGGTCCTTCAATCAAATGTCCTATATTTTGCGAGGGGGTGCGGGGGGTGCGCAGTGGCGGATTCAGGATTTTCACTCAGGGTATTAGGAAAAATAATTGAATCTAAATATACACTGTAATATATGTTCAGGGTGTTCAAAAGTTAATATATGTACATAAACACATAAAATTTACCCTAAATATACACTGTAATTTTTTATCCAGAGTGTTCGGGTGAATACCCTGAGCTCTTGGTACATCCGCCCCTGGGGTGCGGGGGAAGGATTTTACTACGTTTTGATTGTAAGCCACAGAAAAATTAGCCACTATAAATGGCTGAAAATAATTAACAAGAAATGAGTTGCTTCGTGGAATTTCTTTGAAAGACGACATAAATCGTTAAAATTGCGTCATAGCATGTGGGCCCGACCTGCATTTGTTAGTTGATCTTTCATTTTTCAGGATCTTTTCCCTCTACAAAAAAACAGAAACAATAAAGAATAAAGAAATAGAAAGTGTGAAAATAAATAGAAGGTACGATAAGAACATACCTTTTGCATGTCTGAAATAATAGTGTAGCCTGTTCCATCTCCTAATCCCAAGTCATTCTTCAGCAAAGTCAAGAACCAAGTCCAAGTATTTTTATTCTTATATTCCACTAATGCCCAAGCAAGTGGAAGCATTTGGTTATTCCCATCCCTAGCCACAACACATAGTAATTGCCCCTTACTAATTCCTTTAAGGAAACAACCATCTAATCATATGCATTTTCTAACAACCATAAATGCCTTCTTGAGTGCATCAAAACAGATGTAAAAAGCTTCAAAACCTGGTTGACCAAGATCATTAGCATCACCAAGTTTAACAACACAACTACTTCCAGGGTTTGTCCTTAACAACTCATCCTTATAATCAAGAATTCTCCCAAACTCAAGAACATGATCTCCCATTATCTCCTTCAGCACCTTAGCTCTTACTCTCCTAGCTGTGGTCTTACCAACATGGAATTTAAACTTCTTCCTAACTATATCTTGTAACTTAAACACTCTAATGTTTGGTTGTTCAATTATTATCTTTTTTAAGGCACGAGCCAAGAATTTAGCATTGCACAAGTAATTTCTGGAAGATTTTTCACACTTATGAACTGGAATATAAGTCCTACTAATAAAATTATTACTTACTTTGTCAATGCTAGCAAACAGAAGCCACTTGCAACCTTCCTTGCAACACCTCACCCTTACTCTATTAGGCTCATTAACATACTTCTCAATCTAAACTCTCATCTGGATTGCATACCTAGTGACTGCATCTCTAAACTCCTTCACACTCACAAAAGTCATTCCCGACTGCCACACAATTTTTTTTACAAGTTGGATCAAATCTCACACCCTTTGTACCAGATTTTTTTCTTTTAGATTTTGACAGTTTTACCCTCCTCTGTTGCCCCTCTTCAAACCAATATTCATTATCATCAGTTTCATAGCTACCAGTATCAGAACTTGGGTAATATGGTTCATCACCCCCTAGTCTACCTTCTAAATTTTTCCCCCTACTTCTGCAGTCTCATCAAATCCCAAATCTGGGCCAGCTTCACCACATGGTACTTCTTCAGTGTCTTTTGGAATTCTTTCCCTTCTATTCCTCCTTGTTGCTTTTCTTCTCTCATTATTAAGCTCTATGTACTCCTCATGTGCATCACTGAAATAATCATCCTCTCTAGTCAAGCCACCATTTTCAGAATCTGGACTATCATCAGATCCCTTTACTGAAAGTTCACTGTTTTCAGAATCTGATGGAGCAGCAGCTAGATCTACTGGATCTTGAGTGCTTGGAGGTACTACTTCTAATGGAGGAGGAGTATTTGGGGCAGTATCTAGGGCATTTTTAGAGGCAGTATTTAGGGTTGAAGCTGGGGCATTTAAAGATACCTCACCAACTTCAATGTTTTGATTAGCACTTCCTTCAATGGTCCCTACCCGATTATAAAGAGAAGAATCAGATTCCCCCTCGTCCATGTGCACATATACTTCCAAAATTTGCCCACTTTGCAAAGTCCTACCAATTCTTGAAATAACCCTATCATTGTCAATATTTCCTAAAATGTCACTGTTAGGTGGCCTAATACTAAAGTTGCAACATGAGCTGTACCCTAGATCTGTAATATAACCCTTCAGCTCAAAATAAGAAAGTGTATCAACATCAACATTAGTAAATTCACTCATTACCCCACCCACATATCTTGCTTCATCCTCATTATCTTCATACACTGAATCCCCACCATGATACAGTCTTACAGTGATAAATGTAAATCCACTCATACCTAAATGCAAACAAACACAAATAACAAAAAAAATTTCATCATAATTCTCAACAAACTAAGTAATCGACAAAAATGAGAAAAACTCGCTAAAGCAAAAAAGCAGTGTAGACATGCAAATCAAGTGGAAAATCTAACATTTTAGCAGCAATTCAAGAAAAATACTATTTTAGTCGATTCATCAAAATCCCGAACATAAAAACCCCTAAAACCCTAGACTAAAACAAACCCAATTAAATGTAGTAAAGTACTAACCTTTGGTCGAAAGATAAGCTTAGCCTTCCAACTGACCGTGAATCAACAAGTTGTACCACCAAAGAAATGAAAAAAAAAAACCCCTAGATTATACTTTATTGAACTGAAGGAAGATAGAACGTTTGATTGAAGGATTTGAGGAAATTTTGTTCACTCTATTAATGATGAACCACAGGAGAATTAAGGATTTGGGGAAATTTTGTTCAAGAATCGAAGAGGTTCGGCTGATTTTTGGGTGTAGTCTTTTGGTCCAAATGAGCAATGTAATAAAATTAAAAGGAAAAGTGAATTGTCTTGGGGCCCACAACGCGTGTATAACACAGATTGCAATATAACTGGGACACTAGTCCAGGTCAGCACAAAATGTGTAAATAATTACGGGAAAATATAGTTTGGCGGGGGGG
This sequence comes from Lycium barbarum, assembly GCF_019175385.1. Classification (NCBI taxonomy): domain Eukaryota; kingdom Viridiplantae; phylum Streptophyta; class Magnoliopsida; order Solanales; family Solanaceae; genus Lycium; species Lycium barbarum. The sequence continues at coordinate 134,820,549 of NC_083339.1, forward strand.
GGGGGGGGGGTAATAGGACCCCTTGAAAGGAAAGGTGTGTCCCAGCAAATTTGGTACAAGTTGGGGGGGGGGGGGGGGAGGGTAATAGTGCCTTATCCCGTGGTTATTTATCTAAAATTGTGTTTACCATGTTATATTCAATTATTTCTTTAATTTAACACGTGCTTGGCAACATAGTCAAGCCTTCTTAATTTTAGTTTGCAATTAGACTAAATTTATTTTTGAGTTTCCATGCATCTCTTTTGAAGCAAAACTTCATGGTTTTAGAGTTTTACTATTCACCTAATTCTTAGTGTTTATCATTACTGACTTTTAATTTGAATTCTGGATAGTAGTAATACATTGAACACATGTTCACTTTTTGAAGCCTTAAAACTTAAAATGGGAGAACCTTTTTTCCTTCATAAAGATGCAACATATAGTACCATCGTAGATGTTTCTAATTGCTTTATTGAATTTGACCTTTGCAATTATTGATTTTACCGAGTTTGATCTAATGTAGTATTAGTTTAATTGGTATAATTTCTAGGTGTTGATAACATATAAACCCAACTTGTAAGCCCTACTTTTTGTATCCATATTGAGATAGGTAAGACGCTTGGATTGTGGAAGGAAATTTGCAAGGAAGCAGAAAGTTTAAAGCCTAGTCGTGGTTATTGGAACCAATGCATGCATCTCAATTCAAAGATCTCTCTTTCTCTATAATGTTAGGAAAGTATATGTAATTTAACTGAACTTACTCTGAAGTAGTGTCTATCCAAGGAGTGCTAATTGGTGTCGAATTAATAGAGACATCAGTCGTATTAGGTTCCTCCTTCATAACTGTTTTCTTATAAAGAGGCACTAAATGAGGAAATAACATGAGTTGAGCCAAAGATGTCTAAACACCTTGCATGTCTAACATAACTAAACTGATTAGTCTATGAAACCTCTAATTATGAGTCCTGATTGGAAAATGTACTTGCTGGGATAAGACCCCCAACATACCTTTAAATGCATAACTAATAAAATAAAGATCACTGACTAAAATCCCGAATAAGATGGGGCTCACCAATAAGCTGATATGAGCGAATCCTAATGAGCAGATGTGTCGTCCAGTAAATCCATACCTGCATTGTGAAATGCAGGCCCCTGAGCAATAAAAGGGGACGTCAGCACATTGAATGTACTGGTATGTAAAGCAACTGAATGAAATAACATGGGACATGAAAATAACATAACAAAGACTGAGCTGAAACATGATCATGAACATGAGTACATATACAAATATAACATGTGTAAAGTATCGTGAGTAGGGAGAGCAGTAAATATAACCGACAACATGGTCTGGTACTTGCGTCCTACCAGCAGAACACTCATACCTTGTCAGGGACATGAGATTTAATAATATTATGAAAGGATCCAGAGATCGTGCTAAGCATGGGTGGAGCAATCCTCATCCTACGGTGGCTACGTAGTTTCAGGCTGTTTAAAGCATTCTCGGTAATTAATGCAACTCCCAAAACATGAACATGTGAAATAAGTGGCTCTTGCTGCCCATGGTTTTCATGAATATAACTTTCTTGTACATGGATATCATGAATTATAGCTTGTTTACATGAACTTGTAAAACATGTATAGTGTTTTCTTGAAAATAGCATAATATATCATAAACTAGCATGCATGAACCAATGAAATGAGATATATGGGTTTTTCATAGATTACAGACAGATTCTTAATAATCATAAAGAAATATTAAGAACTCAATGATAGAATTATAACAATTCATACATAATATAATCATGAACATGGACCTAGGGTTATCATGAGCATGGTATAGAAACCCTAGTTTTCATAGAGAATTATAATTTATGGATTATGAGGCGTGAGGAAGAACAATGATGTTCCCACACTAGATAGTAACTCTACATACTTGATAATGCTCCAAAACTTGAATTAAAGACTTGAACTTTGAAGAAAATTTCCAAAATCTTGAATTCTTGAACCTTGAGATGGATTTTCTTGAAAACCCTAGGTTAGGAATGATGATTTCGTGTTTAGATTACAAGGATATATATTAGAATTGACTTGGATGATTAAAATAGGCTTAACAGCACTCCTTGGATAGACACTATTTCAGAGTAAGTTCAGTTAAATTACAGATACTTCCCCAGCATTATAGAGAAAGAGAGATCTTTGAATTGAGATCCATACATTGGTTCCAATAACCACGACTAGGCTTTAAACTTTCTGCTTCCTAGCAAATTTTCTTCCACAATCCAAGCGTCTTACCTATCTCAATATGGATACAAAAAGTTGGGCTTACAAGTTGGGTTTATATGTTATTAACACCTGGAAATTATACCAATTAAACTAATTCTATATTAGATCAAACTCGGTAAAATCAATAATTGCAAAGGTTAAATTCAATAAAATATTTAGAGACATATTGGTGTCGAATTAATAGAGACATCAGCCGTATTAGGTTCCTCCTTCATAACAGTTTTCTTATAAAGAGGTACTAATATTATCAATGTAAATCGTTTCTTGGTTTTATTTTGTGCTATTTCATATATTTAGTGTTTACGTATATTCGATGCACTAGAAAACTCATCTATTTACACCTTTGATATTGATTTGAAGAGATTGAAGCCTTACTGTTTGTGTTGGAGTTCTTCAGCAATTTATACCATAAATTTCACACATCACAAATCATATAAGCACGAATAGCATAAAGAAAGATCTTTATGTCTAAGCTCAATTGGGAGGACAAAAAATGGTACTGTACTTTGAATCAAGAAATACTGCATTACTCCTTTGTTGCAGACATATACATGTTCTTCAATTGTCTAGGGAATCTAGAGGAATTATTACGAAGTAGAGAGCTAGGAAAGGACTTATACAGAAAACTATAAGTAGTTTTATTGGATCGACGCTGATGTACTGCACACCATAAGAATTTTTTTTATTGCAGGAGCCGAGTTGGCGATGCACAAATTTTGATAGTGATATTTAGGATCTTCAAGGAATTGGTTTGTAATCTTAGGGGACCCAAAAATATAAAAAGATGATTCACACGATGATTACGGTCAGGTGATAACTAGATGTTGCTATTACAAGATTTACTTTTATGGGTTTATAATTTAATCCATGTTCGTGTATTTACTATCAAAATTACAATGTTAACTAGATGTTGCTTCTACTGCTTAGTGTTTACGAAGAAATCTTTTTGGTTGGTTTATAATTACAACTTATGAGATTTTACATGGAGAAAAGAGTCGAAGAATGTTGTATCAGCTGCTAATAGAGCAACTCCACTTAACTATACATCAACTGTTATGTTGGGAATCATTAATCCATGACGACTTGCTCTTCTTCTTGCTTCTAATACAATTCTATGCTTTTAAAAGATGCCGAGCTCTTTGGCGGGGAACAATACCATTATATTGAGAAACAAAGATGCTAATTGGAATTTTATCAAAATAATATGATCTAATCATGTGCTCTAACATATCGTAATTTCACCATTAATGTGATAAATACTTTTTAAATATTCTCTGCATTTATGTGGTGCTTCTTCCTCTTCAGGAGATACAAATGCCATTTATGATTTTACATCACTTTTTGAAGCCGACTTATGCACAAGTCCTGGAACTTAAGGTCAAAACGCAATTGTTCAAGATATAAATTTCACAAATTTAATACGCGGAGCATATTAATCTTGATCTAATTCTATGTTCCAGAATCATGTTTTCAGTTCTCAATAATTATTTCTTATAATATGACTTGATGGACAGAATTGAAAGTCTGAGCCAATTACAACTTCATTATGACATGGACAAGATGCAATACATACAAAATTAGTCTCGGTTGGAAGATTTTGATTAAATTTTTTGCAGCATGTTGATAATTTAGGAAGCATGAAGTGTTGTAGCAATCTAACAGACATCAACCTTGGTTGAGGAAGGACGATAATGCAAATAAGTTTACCCAAAATTATTTATATTAAATTATGCGACCTTGGACTTTAATGATTACATGGATTCATTTGTTGGACTGAAGTTTCTGGCATAAGACCTCAGTACAACTTGATTCTCCTCTTAATTCTGATCTTGGAAAGTTGGTATGCTTAAAAATTAACACGGTGCCATCTTTGGCCACATCAATGCATTTAATTATTTCATACGTAACAGTAGTATTATAAATAGAAATAGATAAATATATGTAGAACCATCTTGTGATTCACTTAAAAGAATGATCCTAAGTATATAGGTAAAATATGTGTAATAAATAAAATTTAATACAATGAAACAAATGAAAGAGATAACTTAGTGGCTAAGGCTAATGCAACATGTGTTGACAATGTAGGTTCGAATCTTGGCGTGCTCTTTAACGCTTATTGTTTTCCTAAAAATAGGCTCAAAAAATAATTAAAAGTGACATTTGAGGTAGATCCGGAGTGACATATAAGGGAAGCAGCAGTTGCAACCAACGTGTCCCAAAGACACTTTCGTTTGTTAGAGTGCACAGTTAAATATATACTAATTTCTCAAAGTATATACACATATATATACATAATTTTTTCCGAAGCTAACGAGTGCACGTGCACTCTCATCCTTCCATGTGGATCCGCCTCTGGAGCCATTAGTATATTCAAGGACATAACATATCCATCATGTTAAAAAAATAATCATCTTTTTTTTTCACCTAACTAAAACAATGTAAGACGTAGATAAGATAAATTAAAAGACGGAATTTTTGGTGACAGAAGATAAATAAATTTAAACAAAAAACTAGATGCATTATCCTTTTAACATGGAGGACAAAAGGTGAAAAATAGTAAATTAACCGACAGAGGTGATAAAACGATAACGCTTTCCTATAGAGTGTTGTTTCTACACTTGCTTTTCTTCCTGTTTCAGACAATTAACAACAACAACAAATACCATCTTCTAAAAGCCCGTTTGAATTAGCACAAAAAAAGGTGAATTTTAAGCATAAGTGCTTAAAGTATTTTTAAGTGTCGAAAGTTATTTTATAAATAAACAGTTACGTATTTGGATAAAATTGTTTAAAGAGTTTTTAGAAGTAAGAATAGTATTGAAATTAACAGAAAATATAAAGAATAAAAGGATAAAGTTGTTGGTCAAACCAAAAAGACTTTTAAGTCCCAATAAAAATAAGTTGGGGTTGATTAACATTTAATTTTGACTTATTTTAAGTACTTTTTATTTTAATTTAAGTTATTTTTTATTTTTACCAAACACCGAAATAAATTAAAAATAACTTATAAACTGATTTGATCAATTTATAAGTCAATCCAAACGGGCTCTAAAACTTGGTCCTTTTTTCTTCCTTGAAAATGATTAATTGAAGTGGGGTCTCTGATTGTCCAACTTTAATACACCATACCAACTAAAGATTGCTTCAACAAAGAACTAGGGTGTTATGAAATATATTATGCATATCCAATACATAAATATAATGCTTCTCCTCCATCATCTTAATGGTTCCTTCATTTTCCTCCACCATCTTAATGGTTCCTCTATTTTCTCATATATTGAATGCATATGTAGCACTATAAATAGATGCATAAGTTTTCATATGAAATACACTTGTAACACATTTTGGAAGAATAGTAATAATCTCTCCTCTTTTGTCATTCTATTTCTATGGTTTTCATCCTTTAATATTGTGACTCTTTTAGCTTCATTTTATAACACGTTATCAGTACGAGACTCTGCCGTTCCGAGCAAATACTTTAAAGCCTCGAAGGTATTGATTTTCTATTTTTCTTTACTAATGGCAAATCTTTCCAAACGTGAATTTGTAGCTTTAGATATCTCTGGCAATACCTATATGTCTTGGATTCTTGACGCCGAAATTCACCTTAATGCGATGGGTCTGGCAGACACCATCAAAGATAAAAATGAGGCATCAAACCAAGACCGTGCCAAGGCTATGATATTCCTCCGCCATCACCTTGATGAGGACTTGAAAATGGAATATCTCACTGTTAAAGATCCTCTTACTCTGTGGAATAATTTAAAAGATAGATATGACCACCTGAAAATGGTCATACTTCCACAAGCACGTTTTGATTGGCTCCATTTAAGGCTACAAGATTTTAAATCTATTAAGGCATATAATTCCGCCATGTTTAAAATTATTTCTCAGTTGAAATTATGTGGTGAAAATATTACTGATCATGATATGCTGGAGAAAACATTCTCTACTTTTCCTGCCTCGAGTATGCTCCTGCAGCAGCAATACCGAGAGATGAAATTCAAGAAATATTCTGATTTAATAGCACATCTTTTAGTGGCTGAACAACATAATGAATTATTAATGAAAAATCATGAAAGCCGACCCACTGGTACTGCCCCATTCCCTGAAGTGAATGAGGCAAATTTTCGTCATTCTAGGCGTGAAAGAGGTTGTGGCCCCAGTCGTGGTCATGGTCGTGGTCGAGGAAGGAATTTTAATCATGATTCTCGTCTTGCACCAAATAATATCCTTCACCACCAGCAGTGTAAAAGGAAGGATGAAAAGCATAAAGCTATGCAAAAGAAAAATGCAGAAAATAAATGCTTCCGATGTGGAGGAAAGGGGCACTGGTCACGTACCTGTCGTACGCCAAAGCACCTAGTTGATTTGTATCAAGCCTCTCTCAAAAGGGCAGAAAAGAATGCCGAAGCAAATTTTATTTCTGAAGATAATGTTGAGCCCATGCATCTAGATGTGACAGATTTCTTTGAACTCCCTGAAGGAAAAATAGATCATTTGATCGGTGATGGATCTGTAAAAACTTAGTTATTTCATACGTGTCGTTTGTATGTGGTTATGTTTCCATGTTTATGTAAATGAAGTGTGTGTAATGCTTTGTTTAAATAGTGATATATGTAATAAAATGTGTGTAATGCTTTACCTAATCATAATATCTACTTCGATATTCACTTTATCTATTATTTCATTTTGAAGAATCTATGAAAATTCCTCAAATTTTATTTGGATCAATGACCAATCATGAAGATATATGTGTGATTGATAGTGGAACAACACATGCCATATTCAAAGATGAGAAATACTTTTCTCACTTGCGTAGAAAAAGGGAAAATATTAATACAATTTCTGGCAATTCGAAATTGATTGAAGGCTCCGGAAGAGCTACTATATTTCTGACTAAGGGGACGAAACTTGTTATAGAAGATGCATTATTCTCTTCTAAATCCTCAAGAAACTTGTTAAGTTTCAAAGATATCTGCCGTAATGGATATCACGCTGAGACATTAAATGAAATAACTGATGAATATCTTGCCATTACAAAGAATGTCTCCGGCCAGAAATATGGTTTGGAGAAATTGCCAACTTTGTCTTCTGGTCTGTATTGTGCAAAAATTAGTACAATTGAAGCACACTCGATCATAAACCAGAAGTTTAATGATTCAAGTACTTTTGTGCTTTGGCATGACCGAATAGGTCACCCTGGATCAATAATGATGAGACGAATTATTGAAAATTCAAATGGGCATCCACTTAAGAACCAGAAGATTTTTGAAAGTGGTGAATTTTCATGTGCTGCTTGTTATCAGGGTAAGTTGATAGCTAATCCATCACCAATGAAAGTTGACATTGAATTCCCTGCTTTTCTAGAACGTATACATGGGGATATATGTGGACCTATTCATCCACCTTGTGGGTCATTTAGATATTTTATGGTCCTAATAGACGCATCTTCAAGATGGTCTCATGTGTGCCTCCTATCGTCTCGAAACCTGGCGTTTGCGAAATTATTAGCACAAATAATACGCTTAAGGGCACAGTTTCTGGATTATCCCATTAAGGCTATACGCCTCGATAATGCCGGAGAATTTACGTCTCAATCTTTTGATGATTATTGTTTATCAGTTGGGATAAAAGTTGAACATCCTGTAGCACATGTTCATACCCAAAATGGCCTTGCTGAGTCATTTATTAAACGACTACAATTGATAGCAAGACCACTACTTATGAAAAAACGGTTTCCCACTACCGTCTGGGGACATGCTATCTTACATGCAGCATCTCTTATTCGTCTCAGACCGACTCATTATAATAAATACTCCTCGTCGCAATTAGTATTTGGTCATGAACCAAATATTACTCATCTCCAAATCTTTGGCTGTGCTGTATATGTGCCTGTAGCACCACCACAGCGTACTAAGATGGGCCCCCAAAGAAGGTTAGGTATATATGTTGGGTTTGAATCACCCTCTATTATTCGCTATCTTGAGCCATTGACGGGAGATTTATTCACTGCCCAATTTGCAGATTGTCGATTTGATGAAACAAATTTTCCACAATTAGGGGGAGAGAGAAAAGAAATCAAAAGAGAAATTGTGTGGAAAGTTCCACCACTATCTCATTTTGATCCACGTGCTCCCATATGTGAACAGGAGATCCAGAAGATCATTCACTTGCAAAAAATAGCAAATCAAATGCCAGACGCATTTACTGATTTGAAAAGGATAACTAAATCACATATCCCTGCAGAGAATGTGCCTATCCGAATTGATATCCCAAAGGGACAATCTACTAGTGTCATAGCCTCTAAATCTCATACACGCCTGAAGCGTGGTAGGCCATTGGGTTCTAAGGATAAAAATCCTCGAAAAAGAAACACGAAAAATGATCAAAATGACACTACGAAAGAATATCATGAAGATACTCAAGGTCTGACTAATCCTGATACTCCTGAAGATATTAGGGAACTCGAGACTCAAGCAAATAAAGAACTATCATTGAGTTCTTCTGGTGATGGGATAAATTTGAATCGATCGAAGATTATGGTGGATAATGTTTTTGCATATAATGTTGCCCTAAATATTATGAAAGACATTGACGATTAGGAACCCCAATCTGTCGAAGAATGTCGACGAAGATATGATTGGCCAAAATGGCAAGAGGCAGTTCAATCGGAATTGAATTCACTTGCCAAACGTGAGGTTTTTGGACTTGTAGTCCAAACGCCTAATGGTGTAAAACCAATTGGCCATAAATGGGTTTTTGTGTGAAAAAGGAATGAGAGAAATGAAATTGTGAGATACAAAGCACGCTTTGTTGCACAAGGATTCTCTCAACGACCCGGTATCGACTATGAAGAAACATATTCACCAGTTATGGATGGCATAACATTTCGATATCTCATCAGTTTAGCTGTACATGAAAACCTTGAGATACATCTGATGGATGTGGTTACAGCTTACCTTTATGGCTCACTTGATAATGAAGTCTATATGAAAATTCCTGAAGGATTTAAAATGCCTGAAACAATTAACTCAAAGTCTCGGGAGATGTATTCAATCAGATTACAAAGATCGTTGTATGGTCTAAAACAATCAGGGCGCATGTGGTACAATCGCCTCAGTGAGTACTTGGTAAAAGAAGGTTATATAAATGATGCCATTTGTCCATGTGTTTTTATTAAGAAAGCAAAATCAGAGTTCGTTATAATCGTTGTTTATGTTGATGACATAAACCTAATTGGAACTCCAGAAGAGCTCCAAAAGGCGATTGAATATTTAAAGAAAGAATTTGAGATGAAAGATCTGGGAAAAGCAAAACTTTGTCTTGGTTTGCAGATTGAACATTTGACAGATGGGATCCTTATCCATCAATCTGCTTATACCGAAAAGGTTTTAAAAAGATTTTACATGGACAATGCGCATCCTTTAAGTACTCCAATGGTTGTTCGCTCACTTGAAGTGAGTAAAGATCCGTTCCGACCTCAAGAAGAAAATGAAGAACTTCTTGGTCCTGAAGTACCATATCTTAGTGCAATTGGTGCACTTATGTATCTTGCTAACGCTACAAGACCTGACATAGCGTTCTCTGTTAATTTGCTAGCAAGATATAGCTCTTCTCCTACACGAAGACATTGGAACGGGGTTAAGCATATACTGCGATATCTGAAGGGAACTAGCGATATGGGTCTGTTTTATACTAACAAAGGTAGTACAGATCTTGTTGGTTATGCAGATGCAGGTTATTTATCTGATCCACATAAAGCTCGATCTCAAACAGGCTATCTGTTTACATGCGGAGGTACTGCTATATCATGGCGATCCACAAAGCAATCCATTGTTGCTACTTCTTCGAATCATGCTGAGATAATAGCTATTCATGAAGCAAGTAGAGAATGTGTGTGGTTGAGATCAGTGATACATTTCATCAGAGAAAGATGTGGCTTAAAGTGTGATACAAAAATACCCACAGTATTATATGAAGATAATGCTGCATGCATAGCTCAATTAAAAGGAGGATTTATAAAAGGAGATAGAACGAAGCACATTTCACCAAAGTTATTTTTCACACATGATCTCCAGAAGAATGGTGATCTTGATGTGCAACAAATTCGTTCAAGTGACAATTCTGCAGATTTGTTCACCAAATCTTTGCCAACTTCAACTCTTGAGAAAATGATATTCAAGATTGGAATGCGAAGACTCCGACATCTGAATATTGGTCTTCGTCAGGGGGAGTGAAATACGTGTTGTACTCTTTTTTTCTTAACCAAGTTTTGTCCCATTGGGTTTTCTTGGTAAGGTTTTTAATGAGGCAACTCTCAAAGCGTATTACTAGATATGTGTATTCTTTTTCCTTCATTGAGGCTTTTTCCCACAGGGTTTTTCCCAATAAGGTTTTTAACGATGCACATCATCTATGGACATCCAAAGGGGAGTGTTATGAAATATATTATGGATGTCCAATACACAAATATAATGCTTCTCCTCCACCATCTTAATGGTTCCTTGATGTGGCGTGAATTTACACCATAATCGATGCTTTTTAACTATAAGTTTTACTTGTTTTTAAGCAAGTCTGTATTATTTTACGTGGTTTTTGTCATGTTTCAGGTTATACGAGGTCCCTAGAGCCTAAGTGTGGAAAGCAAGCAAAAAAGTTGCAAAACTGGGGATAACTGGAAGTTCTGGAAATTTTCGCGAAATATTGCTCTTCGCGATCGCGCGGCAAGATCACGCGCTCGCGGTGACGCGCGTTCGTGACTCGTAAACGAAACAATTACACGCGATCGCGCAGTGACGTGGCGCGATCGCATTGAAGGATTTTTCAGCGTTTTCGACCAGAACTCGGATTTTGACGATGCCTTCCATCCCAGTTCATATAAATAGAAAACTAGGGCAAAATATCAGATTATCTTTGGCACAACACACAAGTTCTTGGAGGCTAGGGTTCCTCACTCCTCACCAACACCTTGGAAGAGAAGATTTGGAAGCACCCAATGAGAAATTCTTTACCCATTTCTTCTACTCTTGCTTTGTATTGAATATTTATGTGTGTAGTATTTCATTTCAATACTTGAACCTTGTTTATGGAAGTATATATTGTTTAAGTTTGGATTGAATCTCTTGTTTTGCTTATGTGTTGAATGATTTTATTCCTAATGAAGTGAGTTATTGTTTCTTTAATTAATCTCATTTTGAATGATTCTTAAGGGAGTAGCTAACCCTAAGACTTGCCCATTTATTTCGGTTTAAACTTGGAAGAGGCAAACTCGGGATTGGGAAAGATTAATTAACAAGAATTTGGGGCGTTAACCCTCATCTAATGGAAATCGACCTAGGAATAGGCGACACCACTTGTAGCCATATTCGGGTGTTCTTAATGCTCCTAATTGCTTTAGGGATATTCAATTAGGTAGTCTAGTTAGTCTTCGGAAGAAGCTAATTTAGAGTCATTATCCGAGGCTAAGTAATATAAACTCACCATTATTTGTAAATCATGAAATACATTGGATCGTTACTTGAGCGTAGTTTCCCTTGTATCCATGCTTGTGGCCATTGATCATTTTACTTGCTTTCTAGGTTAGTTTACATTTTTGCATTAGTTATAATTTTCTCTCAAACAAAACCAAAATATTATCTATCGTTTGGCTTTAGCGTAGTTGGTGAAAATTCCTACTTTTCCTACTCGCCTACATATTGTTCTCTGTGGGATTCGACCCCGACTCATAGTTGGGTAAATATATTTGCATACGACCGTGCCCATTCTAATTAATAGGGTGGATTTGGACGTTATCATTCCTCCATTTTCCTCCACCATCTTAATGGTTCCTCCATTTTCTCATATATTGAATGCATATGTAGCACTATAAATAGATGCATAAGTTTTCATATGAAATACACTTGTAACACATTTTGGAAGAATAGTAATAATCTCTCCTCTTTTGTCATTCTATTTCTATGGTTTTCATCCTTTAATATTGTGACTCTTTTAGCTTCATTTTATAACACTAGGTAGTTTTTTCAACCATCTGTTCACACATTTTATACTTTCTTGTTTACAGTTTCGTTTCCTTTGCATTCCTTTTTTAATAAGAGTGAGTGGGCGCGTGGTACGTCCATGTGGGTGTGACCTAATCTCGTCATTTTTGCTGTTCATATATAGTGATTGAGCTTTCTGGGTACTCGGAAAAATTAGGTGTTATTTGGCCATAAAAATTATTCACTTTTTTTTTTTTTTTTTTTTTACTTTTGAGTGTTTGGCCATAAATATTCCAAATACAACTTGAAGTTGTATTCCGGAATATCAAAAACTCAAAAAACATATTTTTAAAAAAAAATTCACTTTTTTCACTTTTTTACAACTACATTTCACCAAAAACTATAATTTTAAAAAGGTAAGAGGGTCAAATATACTCCTCTACTATAGTTTATTGACTAACTTTGCCCTCCATTAGCCAAAGTGATCAAATATACCCGTCCGTTAGCCAAAGTGTTCACTTATATCCTTAAGTGGATGGAAATCTCCAATTCAGTCAAAATTACCCATTTAATTAAAAAACACTCATACCCCATAACCAACCCCGACCGACAAAAAAAAATTCACTCCATCCAAATATATCCCTTTTACGTTCTAAAACATTTCAAGTTATATAGTCATATAATCAGTAAAGCAATGTAGCTACTAAGCAACTCTTGACTAAGATGAGAAATATTGTAACTATTTAACTCCTAACTTTCAGGTTGATCATATGGCAAAAGTAACACATGGCTAATTGCACAACTTGACAACACAGCTAGCATTTTGCCATATCTGCTGTAAGCTATCAATAGGCAGCACTGGGCTAATGCCTAATAGCAACCATCTATGTATTAATAATTCAGTCAAACTCTAAAGTGCAAGAATTTTGTCATATCTGCAATCTGCTAAGAATTGGCAGCATTTGTCCACAATAAATCATTTTTCTTTGGCTAGATAGCAACCATCCATTAATAACTTATTACTCAAAACTCAAAAGTGCAAGAATTCTGTCATATCTATGATCGGCTAGCAATTGTGCAAAATAAATCATCTTTCTTCGCTGCATAATAATCACCCATATTAACAACTTACTCAAACTCAAATGTGAATTTACTATTATTCAAACTAAAAAATTTCCATGGCGTCAACTGTTGCAAGTCCTTCCCACTTTCTAAAATGGACTGAAATGTTTTAGAACGTAAAAGTTTCCATGGACAATGTTTTAGAACGTAAAATGGATATATTTGGGTGGGATAAAATTATTTTTTATGGGTCGGGGCGGGTAATAATATGGGGCGGCCATTTTGAATTAAATGGGTAATTTTGACTGAATTGAGAATTTCCATCCACTTAAGGGTATAACTGAACACTTTGGCTAACGGATGTCAAAGTTAGCTAATAAACTCAAGTTGAGGAGTATATTTGACCCTTTTCCGTTTAAAAAACTATGGCCAAACGCAACTCTAACTCCAACTTCAACTTCAAAAATTAAAAAAAAAAAAAAATTATTTTTGGTATGTATGACCAAACGCCTACTTAATCTTTTTGCAATCTTGCTTTATAGGGGCGTGCTTTCTTGGTACTAAAAAAAGATTGCTAACTTTTTACATTGGTTTCTAAAGAGACTAGATGGCCTATGCGCACGGGCCCAACACTTTAAATTATACTGCAATCTATATATATATATGTAGTTGTCTTTGAATAGTGAATATATATATATATATATATATTATGTTCAAAACATAATTAATATAACATTGTAGTTTGTGCTCCGTATCTAAAACTTTATTATATTAATATTTGCTACGAATACAAAATCGGCAAATTTATTAATATTTTTTAAAAGAGAAGATTTGTTTAAAAGGAAACTATTTTCCTCTCTTTGAGATAAAATAATAGCAATATTTTAGCATCAGTTGATACTTTCAATTTTAATTCGATTAATTTAAAGGTGTAAAATATTTATTATTTTTTATCAAATTTTGATTTGGATAATTCTAATTCAAATTATTAAATTAATTTTACATGTTTAAAACGAAATAAAGTAGAAATTGATTTTCTATTTAAAAGAAGAAATACTATTTTTTTATTTTTGGTAAATATTCTCGGTTTAGCTCATTTTACTTGTTATGTTGTCTTTTGCATGATTTTTTAAGAAAACGTCGATTAGAATTATAATTTGACTAATTTACCTTATTCATTATTTGATCTCCATTTGATATATTTTTTTTACGACATTAATCTCTTTTCATATTTATTATAGAGTAAGAATAAAAATATTTTAAAATATAAATATTTTAAGTATATTTATTTTAGTAAACATAACAAATAAATGACATGGCGGAATAGCAAATATAACAGTTTAATATCTAGATTAGATCTCAGGCTAATATAAAAAAAGAAAGAAAATTGTATCGTTTGATTATTTAACCTTTTAAAGAAAAACAATTTTATTTGCTCCCACTAATGGATTGATAAGTACGTGGCAATGAATCCATCATTATTGACTTAATGAGATACTTTGGAAATTACATGAATATTGTTTGATTTTTTAATATGGGGTGCACTTTTTTTTTTGACATTATTAATTTGCACTATTTTTATTTTTTATATTGTTTGGTGTTGTTTAGTATGGGGCTCACCCTTTTGGACATTATTAGTTTGCACTATTTTTATGCATATAATATATATATATATATATATATATATATATATATATATACACTATGTTCAAAACACGATTAATATAACATTGTAGTTTGTGCTCCGTATCTAAAACTTTATTATATTAGTGTTTGCTACGAATACAAAGTCTGCACTTTTTTTTTTTGACATTGTTTGTTTTTTTATTATGAGATTCACTTTTTTTTTTATATTGCTTGATTTTGTCAATATGGGATACTATGTTCAAAACACGATTAATATAACATTGTAGTTTGTGCTCCGTATTTAAAACTTTATTATATTCTCGGTTTAGCTCATTTTACTTGTTATGCTGTCTTTTGCATGATTTTTTAAGAAAGCGTCGATTAGAATTATAATTTGACTAATTTACCTTATTCATTATTTGATCTCCATTTGATATTTTTTTTTTACGACATTAATCTCTTTTCACATTTATTATAGAGTAAGAATAAAAATATTTTAAAATATAAATATTTTAAGTATATTTATTTTAGTAAACATAACAAATAAATGACATGGCGGAATAACAAATATAACAGTTTAATATCTAGATTAGATCTCAGGCTAATATAAAAAAAAAATTATATGGTTTGATTACTTAACCTTTTGAAGAAAAACAATTTTATTTGCTCCCACTAATGGTTTGATAAGTACGTGACAATGAATCCATCATTATTGACTTAATGAGATACTTTGGAAATTACATAAATATTGTTTGATTTTTTAATATGGGGTGCACTTTTTTTTTTTACATTATTAATTTGCACTATGATTAATATAACATTGTAGTTTGTGCTCCGTATTTAAAACTTTATTATATTAGTGTTTACTACGAATACAAAGTCTGCACTTTTTTTTTGACATTGTTTGTTTTTTAATATGGGATTCACTTTTTTTTATATTGTTTGATTTGTGTTAATATGAGGTTCACTTTTTTTTTCTCGTGAGTTTGGATGTGGTGAGTTTTTTTTTTTTTTATTTTTTTTTTTAATACTGGTTAGTGTTTAATATGGAGTCCAAATTTTTTTTTAATATTAATTGTTATTTTATGGGGCCCATAATATAATTTTTTTTTTAACTTGGAAGACGACCAAAAATAGCCGGTTGGACGATGAAAAAGGAACCCAACCGGCTCTTCTAAATAGTTAGAATTAGAATTAGAATTTACGCGTCACTGTGCAGATTTGGCGTTTTGCACCGCTTAGTTGTCTAATCTCTAGAAAACTTGAGTGAGTAGTGAAAGTGTTCACTTAGAGAGAAAGAGAAAGAAATGGCAGCAAAATCAGATGAACCAGCACCACATCCACCAAAAGATCAGCTTCCTAATGTTTCTTACTGCATTACTAGTCCTCCTCCATGGCGTAAGTACTGAATTTTGTGAGATTGCTTTGTTCTATCTCTCCTTTTTTTTTTTTTGCATAATCTTTTCTCTTATTGCTTGCAGCATATGGGACCTGATTTTCCTGAACTTGGTTTTTTGTCCTACAGGCTGTAGTATCTCTCAGTGAATTGCTTCTTAATGTAATGTGTGTTGCTGTATTGAGCATAACACATACTATTAATTGCTCTGATTTCAAGTTTTGAGTTCTTTTTTTCTCTGAGAAATTCACAGGCCAATTGTGTATGTCATGTTATCATGGCGAATTCGCGGTGGGTTAGGTGTTTTGCTGGAAATTTGGGATCTCTGTGAACACCTTTTCTAATTCTAGTTGTTAAAATATATATTATTTTTTTCCATTTAGGCTCATACTACATTTAACTGTAATTAATGGCATTTCTATTATATTCCATTCCTCATGTTTAAAAGTTCTTCCTTTCTTGTTTTTTTGGGTGATTAATATGCCTTATGCTATCCATTTCTGGTCACACACATTAAATATCAAGCAGAGTTAGTAGAATTATTGCATCTGGAGTGGTGGGCTGATTGTAGAAACTATTGTCACGGTGACTGATATTGGAGTAATATCTACTCTGTAAAGTACTTGCTTTTCTCGGGCTGCTGATCGTGAAAAAAAATGTCATGAAATACTTCTCTGTGTCTTTTGTATGTTGTTGATTATTTTCCGAAATGTGTATTGTGGACTATGCTGACTTTGTCTAATTGTTGAATGCAGCTGAGGCTATCCTTTTTGGATTTCAACATTATCTGGTTATGCTCGGTACCGCAGTTATCATTACTACAGCTCTGGTTCCCCAGATGGGAGGAGGAAATGTGAGCCCTACCGACACTGCAAAGATGTCATACTGCTTAATATGAATAGTTTTTTTTAGAATGAAAACTAGTGTGAAAATATTAAACAAAAGATTATCTGCCCTTCCGCAGGAGGAGAAAGCCAAAGTTATTCAAACAATTCTGTTTGTTGCTGGGCTGAACACCTTGTTGCAATCTTACTTCGGATCTAGACTACCTGCGGTGATTGGAGCGTCTTATACCTTTGTTGCACCTACAATTTCAATTATCCTTTCGGGACGATGGATTGAGCCAGACCCTGTATCGGTTAGTGTATTCAGATACTGATTTTGTCCTTTGTTCGTTGAAGTTTGAATCTCGTATTACAGTCAATTGAATGTTAAAGAGAAGGATAGAAATTTTGGTTGTGTGATGCAGTTTTCTCGTAAGTATTAACAGTCAAATCATGGAATGACGGTTTAGCTTCTTTTATCCTATTTAAGCTAACAAATCGAGTGCCAAAAATACTGATGCACAAAATCCATAGCAGCTCTGGGAACTAGGTACTATCATTTTCCTCTTTCAGCACGTACTCTTTTGATTCTTGTAGAAGATATTTAGGCTTAACTTAGACTCATCTACTCCATCTTGTGATATTCCATCCTAATATTATGTTACATTTCTTATTCTTCATGAGAGATTCAAGAAGACAATGAGGGCCACTTATTGTTGCTTCAACAATTCAGATTGTCCAAGGCTTCAGTGGTCTCTGGCGCAATGTTGTAAGGTTTGTTAGTATGATAAGATTTATATGTGTGCCATTTAGTGTCAACGTATGACCGGTTGATGTTATTCCAACATTCCCTATGTCTAGACTTCTGATCTAGTTCCTATTTTGTCAATATGTGACTGGGTGATGTTATCCCCTATACTAGACTTCCGATTTAGTTCCTACAACTTAATAAATCACTTTTTTCTATATCTGGTATGTGCCTTTTTTGGTATTAAAGATCAAGTAATTGCTCAAAGGGTTTGTTTTGGTGGTTCACTGCATCATGCGGATTGCTTTATCATTCTTTGTTATTGCAGTGAAAACTAGGTCTGATTGGCATTTTATTTCTTTCGATTATTTAGGTTTCTGAGCCCACTTTCAGCCCACAACTAATAATCTTTACAGTAAATATCTCCGTATGAATTTTCCGCCTTTTAAATTAAATAACTACTCCTTATAAGAATACAGAATCATTATCCTAAGTAAGAACCATATTTAACGGTAGATTAGATAGTGGTAATTAGGCTTCCATAATCGCATAGCTAGGTAGAATTCTCATCTTAAAGTTTTGTCAAAATTAGAGAAATTCAACCACGCTCAAATGGATCAAAAAATTGTAGAAAGTGTATTTATTTTTGAATCTCTGTTAAGTTTTAAAAAAATATAAAAACTTATAATATTTCTATACTAATAAAATTCTTTGTATTAGACGTTGATAATCGAATAAATAAAAACAAAAAGAATGTTATTATATAATAACTCACAGAAAGGAATATCGAATAACCCAAAAATAATTGTCTTAATTATTTAATATCAACTCATAAACTTAAATGGGAGAAGGGCCTGATTTACCCCTCTACTTTAAAAAAAAGTTCATATTTACCCCTCGTTATACTATCAGGCCATTTATACCCCTACCGTTACAATAGTTGAAATATTTGCCCCTATTTTTAACGGAGGGGTAAATATGAACTTTTTTTCAAAGTAGAGGGGTAAATCAGGCCCTAAAAAATAAAACACCCTAAAGTTTCCAAACAAAACTTACTTCGGATACCTTTTCAACCCCTAAAATGACTATCCGAACGTCTACATATCCTTGATGTATTGAGCCTACATTATTGTACGCAGAAAAAATATCAGGTTCTATATAAAATATTGACGTTTCGGAGTCTTGACACACCACTAATCATTGGTCAAAGTATGAAAAAAAAACTAAATTTTTTCAACCAAAACTTACTTCGGGTACCTTTTCAACCCCTAAAATGATGATCCGAACGTCTACGAATCCTTGATGTATTGAGCCTACATTATTGTACGCAGAAAAAAATATCAGGTTCTATATAAAATATTGACGTTTCGGAGTCTTGACACACCACTAATCATTGGTCAAAGTATGAATAAAAAACTAAATTTTTTCAAACAAAACTTATTTCGGGCACCTTTTCAACCCCTAAAATGACGATCCGAACGTCTACGAATCCTTGATGTATTGAGCCTACATTATTGTACGCAGAAAAAAATATCAGGTTCTATATAAAATATTGACGTTTCGGAATCTTGACACACGACTAATCATTGGTCAAAGTATGAAAAATAACACTAAGTTTTTTCAAACGAAACTGGTGAGTCCGGAACCAAAATGCCTTAAAAAAAACAGTTTGAACCAAAATACCCAACAAAAAAAAAAAGTTACTAAAGTACCTATAACGCAGTATTTTACTGCGCTATAGCACTAACGGAGACGGACCCGTTAAGTGCTATAATGCAGTATTTTACTGCGTTATAGAAAAAAAAAAATTGGTGCTCCTATAACGCAGTATTTTACTGCGTTATATAAACAGTAAACAAAAATTGGCCAACTTTATTTTTTGCAACACTTAGTGTTATTTTCCATACTTTGACTAATAATTAGTCGTGTGTCAAGGCTCCGAAACGTCAATATTTTATATAGAACCTGATATTTTTTTCTGCGTACAATAATGTAGGCTCAATACATCAAGGATTCGTAGACGTTCGGATCGTCATTTTAGGGGTTGAAAAGGTACCCGAAGTAAGTTTTGGTTGAAAAAATTTAGTTTTTTTTTTCATACTTTGACCAATGATTAGTGGTGTGTCAAGACTCCGAAACGTCAATATTTTATATAGAACCTGATATTTTTTCTGCGTACAATAATGTAGGCTCAATACATCAAGGATATGTAGACGTTCGGATAGTCATTTTAGGGGTTGAAAAGGTACCCGAAGTAAGTTTTGTTTGAAAAATTTAGGGTGTTTTATTTTTTAGGGCCTGATTTACCCCTCTACTTTGGAAAAGGTTCATATTTACCCCTCCGTTAAAAATAGGGGCAAATATTTCAACTATTGTAACGGTAGGGGTATAAATGGTCTGATAGTATAACGAGGGGTAAATATAAACTTTTTTTGAAAGTAGAGGGGTAAATCAGGCCCTTTTAAATTGATTAAAGGGTTATAGGGGCTAGGGCACACACCAAGTGGGAGTAGGATTCTTCCATCGTTCCAGCAATGCTCCCCCGTTGCAATTAATGGGAACCCATTTGACTGAACACCAAATTTAAGAAAATAAGGAAATTTTTAAATTTGTGGTGTTAAATGAGTTACATATATATTTTGTGTGACTATAGATCATTATATTAACTTAAATTGTTTCCAAATATAAAAATATATTATTCTTTTTGACGCACACTAATAAAAAAATTTGTTCATTTAAATTAAAACGGAGGGGGCTAAAGTCGAAATCCAGACTAGGTAATGTGCATTAGTCCGTTTTAAACAGTGCTCTAAAATGTGGGGCACAATCCGAGGCATTCTTTGATGGTACGATTTGAATTTAATAAAACAAGAAATAAAACTGAAAATAGATAAAATATGAACGTATGAAATACATAGAAATTTATAAAACTCAAAAGTGATTTTTTTGCCCACAATCAATCAGATAACTAAGCATAATAACACGTACAACATAATATATCAATTGTCTAATTCATTCTATACTTTAAGTTTAAGGTGGCTTCATTTTCCGCCCTTCCTTGACGATTTGTCACTGCCATAATGTATGCGAATGCGTTGGATTTTCATAGTTTAATTCCTTACATTTGATGAGTAGTAGTATATATGGTCGCATAGCAGATTTAAGGAGAATAATTAAAAAGGCATAGATCTATGTGAATGCAACTTTATAATTGAAAAGTTAAAGCCAGTCCAGTATAATATGTAAACGGAAACAGAAAAGAAAAAAAATAAAAAGAGATTTCCTTTTCAGCAAAGAAAGAATTTTGAAACAATTTCCCCACCGCCTACCTCGGGTGATTTACAAGGCCTTTGCTTATCCCCATGGACAAAACTTCAAGTTTAACAAATTGTGTCAATGGGCAACACTTTTGAATTATGACTTTGAAGATTTGTCCATGGGGCAAGTGGGGGGTCAAAAATTCAAGAATACCAATTTTCAAGTTCATCGGGTAACTTCCCACCCACCCAACCCCACAATCCGCTCCTTCTTCCCTTCTCTCACCCAAATAGATGGAAACAAACTAACAAAGAGAGGGCAATTCGCAGGAATGCATCTTATTTGGGGTGGTCTTTAATTTTTGGCCTTCACCTAGAATGCCCTGAGGTTTGGGTTCAAATTCCTGTTTAGGCATAAACATTAAAATTCATAAGGTAAGGCTTTTGAAAAAGTCTGCCTTATGCGGCATAGATTTTCTTAAGGCATAATGCATAATTAAAGTTCTGTCGGATCTGGCAGAGGTTGCCTTAAGAGGCAGAATTTTTGTTATGCCTTAAGGCAACCTATGCCGCATAAGACAGATTTTTCCCAAAGCCTTGTCCTGCGAAATTTTTTTTTTTTTATTGAGCTGGAATTCGAACCCAAAACCTCGAGATATTTTCGGCCATATTTTTAAGTGAATGATAAAAATTAAAGACGACCCCAAAAGAAACAATCCGCGCAACAAAATGACAAAGAGAGCCATATATATTTATTGGGCCTTTTCAATCGTACTGCATTGAAACCTAAATGGTCTAATGTGAGCCCAGTATAAGCCCAAACATTTTTGAGTTTCTATGAATGGGAGAGTTGGATGTTGTATTATTTTCTGGTCATGAAAAACAAAATCAGTTTAGTGAATGTGGAACTGCCACGTAAGTGTGGCCGTTAACATGAACAAAAACAAAGGAATTTGTTCCTTCTCCTTCATCAAGCCATCAGTTTTGTACATTGGCAAAATATGCAAATGGCTTTCAGAGTAGCGGCAGGTCCTGTTGTAAGACGACCCAATACATCTCTGCTTTCACTTTTCACTGCCAAATCCCACACTTCTTCCACAAAATTTCTCCCCAATCCAACCCCTCTGCTCAACCAAAATGGTAAAATATTTCCATCCACATATAACTTGTAATTTCTAATTTTTTCTTGATTTTCAAGACTCTCGCTCTCTATTTTTTTTTTTCAAATGGCCTTGTAAGATGATAGTTTGATTGCAACACACTCAAGAAAGTTCTCATTTTTCTTGATTTTTCTCACTTTAGAGATGATTCTCTTGATTCTTTACATGATCATAATGGTTAAACTTGGGTTAATTTCCATTTCTGTGTTTAAAATTATCAGGACCAAGATTTTCGATTAGGGCAATCAGTGGAACAACTGTGGATCCAGTGGCACCCAAGAAGGATATTAATGAAGAGAAATCTCCAGAAAACTGGAAAATTAAGATGCTTTATGATGGAGAATGTCCCTTATGCATGCGTGAGGTATACTTGAATCAAATAAATTTGTCTTCTCCCTGTTTCTGTACACGTGTAACGGAGGACAGTTTTTTTTAATTCTGAGTTACTAGTAGGACATGAAGCTTTATATTATGGATGATGGTTTTATTAGGTTGATATGCTAAGAGAGAGGAATAAAGGTTATGGAACAATTAAATTTCTCGACATAAGTTCAGATGAATACCGCCCTGAGGAGAATGAAGGACTTGATTACGAGACGGTATGTTCCTAAATTAAACCTTTCATTAGTTAAATACATCCTCTTTAATTATCTAGCAAGTACCTAATATAACAAACTCATGCATAGGCTAGTAGCAGTTCATAGTTTTTCCCAACATGTTCCTTTTGTATCAATGCTTGAGCTCCCTTCATTTTTTTACTTTTCAAGAAGCAATGATAATTTGTCACCAATTGTTTAGGTTATGGGAAGAATACATGCTATACTATCAGATGGAACTGTGGTTACAGATGTTGAGGTTTGCCATTTTTGATACTTGAAATTTCTCCTTCATATTTGAAACTTTACAATTGTTTCATCTCTTTTATTAACTTGTTTAGGCATTTAGACGGCTCTATGAAGCAGTTGGATTGGGATGGGTATATGCCATTACAAAATATGAACCTGTAAGTCCTCTTCAAATTTAACTTTCAATTTCTTGTGCCACACCGGATGACATGTTCTGATGGAAACTTGTGATTTGCAGATTGCTACTATTGCTGACTCCGTGTATGGAGTCTGGGCAAAATATCGTCTTCAAATAACAGGTTAATCCCATTTGACTGTTATCTTTCAAACTTTCCGTATAAAAAAAGTTTGGAGACAAAGAACAAATGGATTCTAGCCCCATGTTGAACCTCTTTCCTATCTAGTTCACCTGCATAAGCGGAAATCAACATCTATCTTAGTAAATCACTGCCTTCAATTTTTTGGAAAGGTTTAATACAGTAGTATATTGTTTCAGTTCGTTTAGCAGTTTATATCCGTATCCATCATGAGATGGCAAAGGGAAATCTATTTTCAACAGGCTTAACAATATAAAGGCAAAATGTCGAAAGAACTTTGACGGCAATATATGATATCTTATCAAGCCATCATGGTGCACCTCAGATTGCCATCCAATACTTGCACTATTTGTAAACGAAAATGAAAAATCTGAAAATGTATTTCTTGTTACAGGTCGACCTTCTTTAGAAGAAGTTCTGGAAGCACGAAGGAAGAAGGTGAGCTCTACAGTGTCCCCTATATGGTCTTCCTTTTCTTTAAGCTAAGTTCCGTCTGGTTTGAAGGATTGATATATATGCATAATCACAAAGAAAGCCCCTGCCAGTCAATGTATTTATCACACGAGTACCTTTCTCAGCCTTTCAATTGATGTGGGGGTCACGTCCACACTGGCTTTCAGATCCATGAGTAGTATTTGAACCTATAGATACATCCAGCTTCTTTCTCCCGTTAGCATTGAAGAAAATTTCAGTTTAGATTTTTGAATGCATGCCATATGGAAACTGTACATTATCTGGAGAGAATGCATTATAACATTTCCACAGCCTCTCTACCCCACAAAGGGGGTAAGGTATGTATACATCCTACCCTCCCCACCCCAGACCACTTGTGGAATTACACTAGGTATGTTGTTGTTGTTGTAATTATATTCTTTTCCTTTCCTGGCAGCAAGCAAACTTGATTTAGATCCTTCATCTTGTCTTTGACTAAATTGTTGAACTTCCGATGGAAGACCTTCAACAGATAAATAATACTGAGCAGCCTTTGTTTAGACCGTGTTTTGATACATAAGAAAGGCTACAGACTACTAAAATCTCACCGTTGTTGTTTCTTTTTCATATAGGAGGAAATGTGTAAGGACAGCAAGGCTTGCAAAATGTAGGAGTTTCAGAATGCTGGAGCCAGCAGGTGTTCATTAATACAGACAGATCTACTTCTACGCTCTTGCTGAAGCTGATATGGTGTACAAATGTGAAAGACCTTACAGTTGCTTTAGCCTTTTTAGCAATTACTAGAATTGTGTACAGAGCAGTTGTTTTTTGTTTTTCTACCTATCTCAAGAATATAGCATATACTAGAGAGTACAGAAATCTATCCAATAGTTGGTCAAATGATGTAATAAAATACATTTTGTTTCTCTGAAATTATTCAATAATAAAAAGAAAAAGAATAGGATTCTCCTCCTTTGTTCTTGAGAAAATCCCGCATACCTCGTCATGGCATGTATTCTGTTAACAGGTGAATCCCAAATACAATTCATCTCACCAGTGTTAGTCATGGGTTCATGGCATTAGACTGAGATCTATCATTATCACGCAGAGTTCAATGTTTTAGAATGCTGAAGGATAACATCTAATTATGACCATCAAAAGCTTCTTCTTTGTTTAGTTCGATTTTTTCTGGTAATGCTTATACTTGAAACCTCATGTCAAACTAGTCATAAATGGAAGCTCACAAAATAATCAGACTCATCTGTACATATAAAACATTCCTGATTAGAATACTAACCGCTATTAATAACTTTCTCGTTTTCAGGACTTAAGGACCTTCTGTGAGGAATAATAACAAAATAAGTCAACATGTATGATCTTTCTAAGTCAGACAATTCAGCCAACGAGGAAACATCAATAGAGAAGGCATTGAAGCAGCATTAAGTTTTAAGAGTGGAATTGATAGGCAGAACAAATTCTTGAGTCTCTACCTCTCTGGTAGAGAACTTTACGAACTAGTGGTAGTTGAGGATATCAGAAACGGAGAGACAGATAAAAACTAGTACAAAATAAACTTAAAAAAAAAAAAAAAAAAAAAGAGTGCAGGATAAAAAAGAAGATATAGAAGGTGTAATACACGTCATATGAGATAACTGCAATAGCATTCAATAGGTAATACCTTGTGAGATATCCTAACTGCAATAGCATTCAATAGGTAATACCTTGTGAGATATCCCAATGGTGAGAAGATTTAGACTGCAGTTTCTTACACTTCAAGCTCAGCTAGTAAAATAGATAAGAGGTGCTCAATGGAAATCCATTTTCCTCGTATGTAGCTGAAAAATGAGAAAACCAGTATAAACAACAAAAAATAAATGTCTGTGTTGAGAGAGAGAGAGAGAGAGAGAGGGAGAGGTGTACACTACTAGCATAGAGTGATTTCCATATTACCAGAGAAACAAGTCCTTTTTACTTGATAAGCACTAAAAAGAATAATATCTTTGTTGTCTCTCCAAAATTACCAGATAACATAGTTTTTTGTTCTGCAGTTCTAGTGAATGCATCTCGTCCACATCTGCAGCAAGTAATCTGAACACAAAGTCTTGCCTCACCAAGTTTTATCTCAGCCCTCCTTCATGTTCGCTACAGTTGCAAGAAATTTACTGTAAAATAGAAAAAAGAGAGAAACATATTATTGAATTGAGTGGCGAAAAAAAAAAAAAAAGGCCTCCTTATATAGGAGTTTAGATTTCATGAAATAAAGACACTCTTAATTATCAGGATGCCTAATTATGAGATGATCATCAATAATTCTATATAATTAACCATGATATAGTATGAATCTAAGCACATTCAAACATATTAACTATAATAGACTTTCAACACACCCTCTCAAATTAACTCGAGAAATGCAAAGTGAAGCACAGGTTAAAAAATAAAGACTTCAAAGCAGCTCTTGAAACGTCGAATCCCAGCTATTACAGCACCAGAACAACGTGTAACTAGTATCTGCAGGGAAGGTTATGCTTTCCTTGTATGTGATGAGGAGCTCTGAGACGTATCCTATCAACTGCATAACATAACCAGAGTTGTCAAAACTCATTCGTCAATAGTAATTAATACTCTTTGGCAAGCAGCAACATCATTAAGGAAACATGCACCTGTTGTCAAACTGTTTACTAACAGGCTAAAGCAACAGAATCAAAAGACTTTCTGCTTCTTCGGAGGTTGAATATTCGTTAATGCTGCAGCTCTTCTTCTCATTGAGGATTGTCTAAATATAGTAAGCAACATTTTCCACTGGTTATGCACATTTACGTTGGAGGCAGAAGCATCATGCTGTCGATGAGTATCTAATTCACAAAGTAAGTCTTCAATCCAGTAGTAGTCTTCAATCCGGTAGTTGTATGGATCAATCCAAAAATCTTGGACTGAAGGACTATATATTGGGGAGTTAGAGAACTCCAGGTTACTCATACTGGCAGAAACCCAATCATTCTGACTGATTGCACTTGGACCTCTGGCTGGAATGACGGATGAAACATGCGCTGAAATGAGGTAGAACAGTGTCCATCACTTATTCTAAAATTCTCCACACCGTTACTGGTGTTAGGAACCTCTCTGCTTGGAGAATTCGAAGGGCTCTTGGTCGGTGATAATTGAGAAAGATGTTGCACAAGAGACGTCTCATTATCAACTGGTTTTACATGATCCCAATGTTCACATGCAGATTCCAGTAGTCTCTGGGCATTAGCCTGTCAATCTCAATCACAAATAGGACGAAAACAACGTGAGATAAGAGCAACAAAAGGAAAGAGACAGCAGAGGAAGTTTTGGTCTAAAAAGAATTGTGCCTTATCACTTTCAGATAATCGATACATAGGTAGATATTGGAACTCCAGAATAAGTCCGTGCACCTCTCCAACAATGTTAAAAACTACCCCTTCCTTTTCTTGAGAGTCAATGTAAGAGTATATCCGTTCATTAAGTATGCATCTTCGAGCATGGTTAATTGTCTCCTCCAACATCTTTGGCTTTAGCTTAAGTACCTGAAAATCAGCAAATATATATATTTCACTAGCTTTAACTGTAATAAAGGTGAAACATTCACTGTGTGATGAAAATTTAGATTTACACTATTTATTTTAATGCTAAGTTTAAATTGACAGCATCAATCTGTGATACTTATAGTAGGGCTATGTATCCAATCAGTAAATTAGTAAATTTTCAGAGTTAACCCTTATAGGTGCATGCAGTCCAAATAAACATGTTTATTTCGGTAACAAGCACTCTGTAGGTGAAATTCAAAAAGGTAAAAGGCAAAGTGAATTGCACATTCTAGTCGCTCACGGTCTTTTAGGAGCAAAATCAAGAAGTCCTCTACAGTGTTGACATTTTCACCCCGAAGGCGATTCGTCCTGCCTCTACCTCTGTTTTTTAATCGCTTTACCCCATCGGATAGAGATGGTGGATCGCGCTTCTCATTATCTGCAGATAGAACAACAATTAATCAGTATCTACACTGCAAGTTATATCTTGTAATGGTTTAATTTATCAGGTTTATCTTCCTATTATGCCTCATCACTAACCAAAGTTAGAGAAAACTAAGTTAGAAATTTGAAAAAGAAGTACAGGAAAAAACGTAACTAGATGGTACAGCAAACTTCACTCTCATAAGTTTACTTAACCATGATATCATGTTTCGCCAAGTTAGATGAATCAAGTTTAATATTTGCATACTCTGATATGTTTCTTAGAGAGTACAATTCTGATACTTGTCTAATCTACAACTTCACAGAGAAATGATAGTATAAAATGGACGATGCAGGATTAGATTGGCCAAAAGATAGAAAAAGTTCTCGTAAAAATTCCGAATAAGTTATTGTAATTTTATTTTGAGAAACTGACCCCTCCAAGGCTCCTTTTATGTGGACTTATTATGTAAATTGAAAGCTACTTACATAGCTGACGCCCATCCTTGATAGCGAAAGATTCAGTCCTTGCTTCTTTTACTTGAATATTATTGAAAGTGTCAACAATTCGCGCACCTAGCCTGAACATCCCCGTCCTCATATAGATTGAAGAATGTGTAAATTAAATCTGATTTTATCTATGGAACCAATGCCTTTGTGAAGTCTCACATGTATAGTTTCTGCAAGAAGAAACTGATTTCCTTCCCGCTCTCGCACAATATTGCTACAGAACTCTTCAGCTGTCCAATTACCTTCATTATCACCTCCAAATTCTCCCTTAAGAACAACTATTTCCACTTTAGCTGAGGCTTCTGGTCCAGAGTCAACAATTGCTCCAGTTTTATCATCAACTAGAACCACTTCAATAGAATTACCTTCATCTCCTTTAATTTTCACTCCAGTAAGTACAGGAACAGATACCTTTGTCAAGAACCTCAACTTCAAGCTTCTTGGTTTAGGAGCTTGAATATCATTTTCAAGGTTTCTGGAGAACAATGATGTCTCAGGTATGAGATTGACAATCAAATTAATTGTGACGATATCTAAATGGAGGACAGGAATACAAATATAGAGAGAACGGTCCTTACCCCTTGGCGAACAGAAACTTCTTCTCTGCCAGTTCAAGTTCGTGTTTTACCTGGACAGAGAAAGTACATTCAAAAGAAGTCTTTGCAATACGAACAACAAAGTCATAATGATTCATATGACAGATTAGCGGTTGTTCCCCCGCCTAACATTAGCTAAATATTTCACTAAGGATCAGAGTTCTTGATTTTCCCAATTTTAATACTACTTATGATATTTTAACTGGATTAAACTAGCTGGTAAAGTGAAATACCAGCGATCAATGTCCATTAACATCAAATCAAAAATCAGAGCTGTTATTTGATCTATGAAAGTGTGTGCATTCACCAGAATCAACTACAGGGGATTCAATACAATTGACTTTGAGTAGAGTCTAATTCATCATATATTCATAGAGGAAACAAGTGCACTTATAATATTACGAATCGATTTTTCCAACGTTGCCTTTAGAACACGGTTAAAGGTCCGGATCACCATCACCTCCAGCATTTTCTTCATGCTGAGTACAAGTATATAACAACCAACCGCAAGAATTAAGAAACATAAAACAGACGCAACATTTAAAAAACATAAAACAGAAACTTATCGAAGCAACATCAAGCTGAAGAACTTGTCAGACCAAGAAGAAAAAAACATCACGCTGAAGGAATTGTCAGATTATTCAAAAAAAAAAAAAAAAAGAATCTTGCTAGGGCAGTCAGTGGAACAACTGTGGATCCTGTGGCACCAAAGAAGGATATTAATGAAGAGCAATCTCCAGAAAACTGGAAAATTAAGATGCTTTGTGATGGAGAATGTGTTGGGATCGAAATAAACAGGGCGTTATACGGAAGCTAATAATTACAAACCTCAAACGACAGATAATAAAGAAAAACATACTAAAAATGACATAATATTCTAACATGGTTTGATTAATTGATCTACATATAAAAAATTAATATAAAAACATAAAAACCATTGAGAGAATAATTTCCCCCTAAACAAGATTCTTTAAACGGCTACATTGTGGATACTATTGTGTTATTTATGAGAAGAAAGGAACTCCTATTTATAGAAGTCCAAACCTTTTCCTACAAGAAAAGGAATAAACGTGGTAGAATCTTTTTTCACAAAGAAAACCCTTTCTATTAAGAAATTCCTTTTAAAGTAAAACACAATTATGATAAAATTCAAATAAGATAGAAAATTCAGGGCAAACCCTAACAGAATGTCCCCTATGCATGTGTGAGGTACACTGAATCAAATAAATTTGTCTTCTCCCTGTTTCTGCACCGTGTAGTGGAGGACAGTTTTTCTTTTAATTCTTTGAATTACAAGTAAGAAATAGAGCTCTATTGTGGGTGTAGGTTTAATTTTTGTCAGGTTGACATGTTAAGAGATAGGGATAAAGGTTATGGAACAATTAACTTTCTCGACATAAGTTTGGATGAATACCGCCCAGAGGAGAATGAAGGACTTGATTACAAGACGGTATGTTCCATGATTAAACCATTCATTAATTAAATACATCCTCTTTAATTATCTATCAAGTACCTAGTTTAACTAAACTCATGTAAGGCTAGCTGTTCATAGTTTTTTTCTTACAGTTTCTTTTGTATCCATTGCTCAAGCTCCCTTTTCTTGTTTTACTTCTAGGAAAAAATGACAATTTGTCACCAATTGTTTAGGTTATGGGAAGAATGCATGCTATACTATCAGATGGAACTGTGGTGACAGATGTTGAGGTTTGGAAAATCTTGATGTAATATTCTCTGTCATATGTGTATTTGATTTACAATTTGTTTTACCTCTTTTATAACTTGTTCAAGGCATTTAAACAGCTCTACGAAGCAGTTGGGTTACGATGGGTGTATGCCATTACAAAATATGAACCTGTAAGTCCTCTTCCATTCTAGATTAAGTTTGTTGTGCCAAGATGGTTGAAATGTTCTCATGGAAGCTTGTGATTTGCAGGTTGCAACTATTGCTGATACCGTGTATGGAGTCTGGGCAAAATATCGTCTTCAAATAACAGGTTAATCCCACTTGGTTGTCTCCTTCCAAACTTCCAGTATAAAAAAGTTTGGAGACAGAGAACAGACGGATTCTAGCTCCATGTTGAACCCTTACCTATCTAGTTCACATGTATAAATGGATATAGACATCTATTTTAGTATATATTACACATTCAATCTTTTTGAAATGTTTAATACAGAAGTACTACATTGTTGCACTTTTCTAAGCAGTTTATGTCCCTGTCCATCATGGGATGGCAGCAGAAATTTTACTTATAGTCTAAAAAACAATTTCCTGAAACTGTGTTTCTTGTTACAGGTCGACCATCTCTAGAAGAAGTTCTGGAGGTATGAAGGAAGAAGGTGGGCTCTACTGTATCCATTAATGGTCTTCATTTTCTTATAAGCTATGTTCTGTAGTTGTTACTGTTCATACCTTTTTCAAGGATTGCGTATATGCATATTCACAACGAAAGCCCTATCTTTGTCTCTGCCAGTCTACATATTTATCACGCAGAGTACCTTTCTCAGCCTTTTAATTGATGTGCAGGTCGTATTCTTACTGACTTCAGATCCATGAGTAGTATTTGAAATTATAAATACATTCAGGTTCTTTCTCCTGTTAGCAATGAAGAAAATTCCAGTTTAGATTTTTGAATTTCTCTCACGACACATGGAAACTGCATGCATTATAACATTTTCTTTGCTGTTCCTGGCAGAAAGCTAACCTTGTTTAGATCTTTCATTTTGTCTTTGACTAATATGTTGAACTTCTGCTGGAAGACCTTCAACACATAAAGCATAATGAGGAGCATGTTTTGATACATAGGAAAGGCTACAGACTAATAAAACTCACCTTGTTGTTTCTTTCCATATAGGAGATGTGTGAGGACAGCAAGGCTTGCAAAATGTAAGAGTTTCAAATTGCTGGAGCCTGCAGGTGTTCATCAATACTCGGATCTACTTCAAGCTGATATGGTGTACAAATGTGAAAGACCTTATAGTTGCTTTAGTCTTGTTAACAATTTTTACAGAATTGTATACAGAGCAGTTGTTTTCTATTCTACTACATATCTCAAGAATAGAGCATATACTAGAGTATACAGAAATCTGTCCAATAGTGGGTCAACTGATGTACTAAAATACGTTTTATTTCTCTGAATTTATTCAATAATAAACAAGAAAAAAAAAAAAGATAGGACTCTTCCTTGGTCTTGAGAAAATCCTGCATTACCTAGTCATCGAATGTGTTCTGCTAATAGGTGAATCCCAAGTGCAATTTATCTCACCAGTGTTAATCATGGTATTAGAGTGAGATTTATCACTATATCATGTAGAGTTCCATGTTTCAGAAAGCTGAAGGATAACATGTAAATATGACCATCTAAAGCTTCTTCTTCATTTAGTTCAATTTTTTCTTTGGTAATGCTTATATTTGACACCTCATGTCAAACTGGTCATATATGGAAGCTCACAAAATAACCAGGCCCAATTGTACAGCAAATCATTGCTGATGAGAATAGTAACCGCAATCAATAATTGTCTACCCGTATCATCTTTCTAAGTCAGACAATTCAGCCAACAAGGAAACATCAATAGAGAAGGCATAGAAGTAGTATTAAGTATTAAGAGTGCAATTGGTAGGCAGAACAATCCTTGAGTCTCTGCCTCTCTGGCGGGGAACTTTAAGAAGTAGTGGTAGTTGAGGATATCAGAAACAGAGAGACAGATTAAAACTAGTAAAAAAATAAACTTAAAAGAACAGTAAGTTCAGTACAGAGAATTACAAAGAAGATATAGGAGGTGTAATACACGTTATAAGAGATAACCGCGGTAGCACTCAGTAGGTAATACCTTGCGAGGATATCCTAATAGTGACAAGATTTACACTGCAGTTTCTTACACATAGAGCTGAACTAGTAATAGAAAAGAAGGTCTCAATGAAAATCCATTTTCCCTGTATGTGGCTGAAAAATGGGGAAATCGATGTGTGTGAGAGAGATAGAGAGAGGCATACACTAGCAGGGAGCGATTTCCATATTAAGAGAGAAGTTTATTTTCGCTTGATAAGCACTAAAAATAATAATATCTTTGTTGTCCCTCCAACAGATGGACACTACAATTTCTTCTGCAGTTCTACTAAATGCATCTCGTCCAAATCTGCAGCAAGTAATATGAACACAAAAGCTTGCCTCACCAAGTATTATTTCAACCTCCTTTCATGTTGGATACAGTTGCAAGAAACTTACTGTAAAAGAGAAAAACATCTTATTGAATTAAGTGGCGAATAACAAAAAAATGCCTCCTTATGTAGAAGTTTAGATTTCGTGAAATAAAGACACTCCTTATCTGACTCTTTTGTCTTGTTTTCTCTTGAGCCGAGGGTCTTTCGGAAACAACCTCCCTACCTGTCAAATTGGCGTAAGGTATGCGTATACTTTACCCTCCTCAGACTCCTCATTGTGGGATTCCACTGGGTATGTTGTTGTTTTTGTTGTTGTTGTTGTAGTAAAGACACTTTTAATTATTGGGATTTCCAATTATGAGATGATTATCAATAGTTTTCTATACAATTAACCAAGATATAAAATGAATCTAAACACTTAGAACATACAACTATATTATTTTGACATTCTAACATATAACTATATTAGACTTTCGACACGCCTTCTCAAATTAACAAGAGAAACTCAAAGTGAAGCACAGGTTAAACAACAAAGACTTCAAAGCAGCTCTAGAAATGTCGAATCTCAGCTACTGGTGCACCAGAACAACGAGTAACTAGAACCTGCAGGGGAAGGTTATGCTTTCCTTGTCTGTGATGAGGAGCACTGAGATGTATCCTATCAACTGCATAAAATAACCAGAGTAGTCGAAACTCATTCTTCAATAGCAATTACTAATATTCTTTGGTAAGCAGCAACATCACCAAGGAAATATGCACCTGCTGTCAAACTGTTTACTAATAGGGTAAAGCAACAGAATCAACAGACTTTCTGCTTCTTTGTAGGTTGAATATCCATTAATGCTGCAGCTCTTCTTCTCATCGAGGACTGTCTAAAGATAGTAAGCAGCATTTTCCACCTGTTATGCACATTTACCTTAGACGCAGAAGCATCATGCGGTTGATGAGCATCAAATCCAAAAACCAAATCTTCAAAACGATAGTTGCACTGATCAATCCAATCTTGGACTGAAGGACTATATATCGGGGAGTTAGAGAACTCCATGTTGCTAATACTGGTGGAACCACAATCATTCAGACCGATTGCACTTGCATCTCTGGCTGGAATGATGGAGGTAGAACAGTCTCTGGCTGGAATGATGGAGGTAGAACAGTGTCCATCACTTATTCTAAAATTCTCAACATTGTTACTGGTGCTAGGAACCTCTTGTCTTGAAGAATTCGGCGGATTCTTGGTTGGCAATATTTGAGAAAGATATTGCACGACAGACATTTCATTATCAACTGGTACGACATGATCCCAATGTTCACATGCAGATACCAGCAGCCTCTGAGCATTATCCTGTCAATCTCAATCACAGATAGGAAGAAAACAGAAACAAATGTGAGACAAGAGGGGACCAAAAGGAAAGAGAGAACAACGAAAGTTTTGGTCTAAAAAAAATCATGCCTTATCACTTTCAGATAATAGATGCATAGGTAGATATTGTAACCCCAGAATAAGTCCTTGCACCTCTCCAACAATGTTAAAAACCACACCTTCATTTTCTTCGAAGTCAATATATGAGTATATCTGTTCATTAATTATGCATCTTTGAGCATGGCGAATTGTCTCCTCCAACATTTTTGGCTTTAGATTAAGTACCTGAAAATCAACAACTATATATGTCACTAGCTTTAGGTTGTAATAAAGGTTGCACACTGAAAGTTTGATTTTACACTATTTATTTTAATGCTAAGTTCCAATACAAGGTTAAAATTGACAGCATCAATCCATGATCTTATAGTAGGGCTAGATATACAATCAGTGAGTTGGTAAGTTCTCAGAGTTAACCTTTAAAGGTACATGCATTTCAAATAAGCATGTTTATTTCGGTAACAAGCACTCTGATGTGAAACTTATAAGATAAAAGGCAAAACGAATTACACATTTGAGTCGCTCACGGTCTTTTAGGAGCAAAATCAAAAAGTCCTCTACAGTGTTGACGTTTTCATCCCGGAGGCGATACTTACTGCCTCTACCTATGTTTTTTAACCGCTGTACCCCATCGGATAGTGATGGTGGATCATGCTTTTCATTATCTGCAGATAGAACAACAAGTAATCAGTATCTACTCTAACAAGTTAGATCTTGTAGTCAGTGGCGGAGCTAGGATTTCCGCTGAGGGGGTTCAAAATATAAAAAAGTAAATATACGAAGAAGTCTAAGGGGGTTCAACATCTACTATATATATAAAAAAAAAAAATTTAGCCTTGTAAAAATAGTATTTTTTTTCCGCCGAGGGGGTTCGGATGAACACCCTCGGCTCTATGTGGCTCCGCCACTGCTTGTGGTAGTTTAATTTCTCCACTTTATCCTCCTATGGAGAAACCTAAGTTAGAAATTGAAAAATAAGTACAGCAAACCCATATTAGCCATCAACTTCATGCTGTTTTCATAACCACACCAATTCTTTGGCATTAGGTGTAACTAGCCTTTTTATTAACTATCAAACTTAGTCATGTTTCTAACCTCCAAGTGCATGGCCACAATATGCCAGCCTTTCAGGTTCACCTTCTGAGCAAACTTTACTCTCATAAGTTTAACAACGACACCATGTTTGGCCAAGTTATTAATTAAAGTTTCATATATGCATACACCGATATGTTTCTCAAAAAAATAATTCTGATACTGGTCTAGTCTACAACTCCACAGAGAAAAGATGGAGTAAAATGGAGGATGCAGGATTAGGCCAAAAGATAGGAAAAATTTCTCGTAAAAATTCCTAAGATGCTATTTGTATTTTTTCTTTCTGAAACTTTGACCCCTGCAAAACCTTCTTTATATTGTGTAAATAGGAAGCTACTTACATAGCTGGCGCCCATCCTTGACAGTGAAAGATTCAGTCCTTGCTTCTTTTACTCGAATACTATTGAAAGTGTCAGCAATTCGTGCACCTAGCCTGAACATCCTCGTCCTCATATAGATTGAAGAATGTGTAAATCTGATTTTATCTATAGAACCAATGCCTTTATAAAGTCTCACATTTACAGTTTCTGCAAGAAGAGACATTTTTCCTTCCCTCTCTCGCACAACGTTGCTACAGAACTCTTCAGCTGTCCAATTACCTTCATTATCACCTCCAAATTCTCCCTTAAGAACAACTATTTCCACTTTAGCGGAGGCTTCTGGTCCAGAGTCAACAATTTCTCCAGTATTACCATCAATCAAAGCCACTTGAATAGTATTACCTCCTTCTCCTTTAATTGCCACTCCAGTAAGTACAGGAACAGATACCTTTGTCAAGAACTTCAACTTCAAGTTTCTTGGTTTAGGAGCTTGAATATCTTTTTCAGAGTTTCTATAGAACAATGATGTCTCAGATATGCGATTGAAAAATCAAATTGATTGTGACAGAATCACTGGCTAAATGGAGAATAGGAATACAGGAAAAAAACAGA
The DNA here is from genome assembly GCF_019175385.1 of Lycium barbarum. NCBI lineage: Eukaryota > Viridiplantae > Streptophyta > Magnoliopsida > Solanales > Solanaceae > Lycium > Lycium barbarum. The sequence goes on from NC_083339.1 coordinate 134,857,135, forward strand.
GAATGGTCCTTACCCCTTGGCGAACAAAAACTTCTTCTCAGCCAATTCAAGTTCGTGTTTTACCTGGACCGAGAATTACAATTAGAAGAATTCATTTGCAATACGAACAACAAAGTCATAACAGCTATGCCCTCAAGATTTAAGTATATAAACTTTCTGGAGCAATTAGCCACCGGATAGGAAATATCCACTACACTAGTTTCATGTTTTAATTGGCCTTTGTTTTGTATATTGAAAAACTGAGTTCCAAAACAGAATACTACCTTATTAATTCGGAATTTCAGCTGTAAAGTCATGATAATTCATATGACAGATTAGCAACTGTTGCTCTGCCTAACATCAGGTGATTATTTCACCCGTTATCAGCTTTCTTCATTTTTCCCAATTTTAATAGCACTAAAGATAATTTTTAACTTGACAAAACTAAGAGCCCGTTTGGATTGACTTATAAGTTGGTTATAAGTTGCTTATAAGCTGTTTTCAGCTTTTTTGAGTGTTTGGCTGACCAGCTTAAAGTCATTTTGTGCTTAAAATAAGCTCAAAAAAATAATTGGGCCCATTTGACTTAGCTTATCTAAAGCAGCTTATAAGCTGAAAACAGCTTATAAGCCAAAAAAAATAAGTTAGACTACCCAACTTATTTTTTTTAGCTTATAAGCTGCAAACAGCTTATAGGCATAAGCCCATCCAAACAGGCTTTAACTGGTAAAGTGAAATACTAGCAATAAAAATCCATTTACCTCAAATGAAAACTCAAAGCTGTTATATGGAGCATCATCTATGAAAGTGACAGAATTATTTTGATGAATTGAATTTGAGTACGGTCTAATTAATCATATTCATAGAGGAAACAAGTGTACTTACAACATTACGAATCGATTTTTCCAACGTTGGCTTTAGAACATGGTTAAAGGTCCGGATCACCATCACCTCCAGCATTTTCTTCATTCTAAGTACAAGGATAGAACAACGAACCGCAAGAATTAAGAAGCATAAAACAGACGCAAGAATTAAGAAATATAAAACACAAACTTTTCGAAGCAACATCAAGCTGACGAAATTGTCAGACCAAGAAGGAAAAAAAAATCACGCTGGTCAGATTATTTAAAAAAAAAAAAAAAATCTTGCTTTACTTGAGCAAGACTATCCAGTATACAATTAAGCTGAACAAAAAAAAGCCAGATTCTTGGTTGAATACTCCATAGCATTGCATGGGGATAAGGGTAAAGGAGGAGACAAAGAGTTGACTTACGTTGGTGAACAGAAAAAGGGAGTCAACTCATCCTCTAAATTGCTGTTTTGGGTTGATCCAATAATATTGCTACTTTCACCTAAGTACTCCTGAGAATTTGACATTATGTCATTCATGGGAACTATATTTGGTAAACTCAGAGGCTTTTGGACAGTATACTATGTAGTAGTAGTAGGAATAGATGTAAAGTAGGTAGTTTAAGATGGGGATCAAAGTGTACGGGGTAGAGAGGCAAAAGACACATATATATAGGGAGATACTGTGAGATAGAGACAAGAAAAGTGGGTCCCAAAGAAGACGTGTTTTTCTAACGAAGAGGAGCCGACCCTATCTGAGAGGAGCACACCATACTACACTAACTGTGTTGTTGCCTTCAGATTTTTCCTATAATTCAAGCTGTCCCTTTATGATTAGGTTTTTGATGTGAGCTCGTTTGAAAGTAGTTAAAAGTGCTGAAAATTACTCCCTTTTTAATGCTAAAATGTGATTTCATAAATAAACAGTTATTAATGTGTTTTTGTAGAGCTATTGAAACTGATAATAAGCGAGTGATATACAACAACAATATATCCCCACAAGTGGGGTCTAAGAAGAGTGGGGTGTACGCATACTTTACCTCTACCTTGTGATAAGTAGAGAGACTGTTTTCGATAATAAGCAATTGATGTGGTTAGTTAAAATAATTGATAATAAACAGCTAATGTATTTGTTAAAAATTGATAATAAAACAATTGTTTTATCAAAATGACTAATATACAGAGAAGAATAAATGGTGAAAATGGAATGGAGTGGGAAGAGGAGTCTATTATGGAAAGAGAATTTTGAGAATCTGAAATTTTCACCACCTAATTGTGATAAGAAGTAGTAGTAGTAACATGTAAAATCTTGATCTGTATGTGCTTTCCTATGAGCCCGGTTGGTTTGAGTTCCTGGCGGAATGAAGTCACACAGCAAGAAAGTAAATTATGGGCACATCCTTATCTCCATAAGCAGGAAGAAAATACCTAAAAATAATCTCAAAAGATTGACTAATGATGGGCGCCATTGTACTTTATACTTACTTTGGCATTAGAACGGACAAATAAATGTAGTGGACCACTTAATTGCAAAGCATGTTTAACTGTACAAAAGCAGCATCGTATGGCATGTTCTTCCTATTCGAATTGACATTCGGTCTTTCAGACAAAATAATAATATTTAAAGTCATTACATTTTTCATAAGTTCCAACAATTCAAACTCGTCAAGTAGTTCATGTTAAAGCATGAACTCAAGTTATTCATAAAAATCACACACTAATTTCAACGATGAACTAAAAGCATCACACGGTATAAAATTTTGATGACTGCTGATCGATCTCCATGGGAGCTAAATGGGACAGAGCCAGTGGTTCTTGTTTTCCCTGTGGCTTATCTTGAAAATTTCTGCTCCCTGGTAATACAGATGTTTTTCAGTTTAACAGACCTCTTCAATAAGAACCATTTCAGTATGCTGGATATCTTGGTCCAGCTCTTCTTGGACTTGCCTTTGCACATAGAGGCCATTGGAACCATCGAGGCATCATTCATTTCAGTCCATTGATTAGCATTTGTGCCATCTTCATGGATGACAGTGTGAAAATCTTCAGAAATCACCAGGTGTGTGAATTGGTTTTGGGAAAGATCCAAACTCTCATCATGTTGCAATCCATTAAACTGCGTGGAACATGTTTCATCAGCAGAGTGATAGACCTGGCCAGGCTCTCCATGTGGGGAATCCTCAAGTTCAATTGCATCAGAACAAAGAAATTGCATAATTTTCTCCCAATCTCCTGAATCTAAAATCACAGATGTGATATCGTTGGGGGATCCCAGATAACCCCAGGTACCTAGACCTGAATGGCCAGGAGAAGTGATAGCAAAAGAGATCTCATCTGACTCTGATTGTCGGTCAGCAATTGCATTAGAAGTAGAACATTCAGCTTTGACTACGCACTGGTTACTTTCAGCAGTTCGCTGAATCAAATGTGACTTCTGTGCACAGTTAAACAAAATTATCATCAAGGCAAAGGAGCTGATATAGTTATATTGTTCTTTGCAAAATAAAGAGAGATTCTCAAAGTTCAAATCAGTACACGAAATATGTCATTCTTTTTCATCACATTGCAGTGTACGTTTACTCAGTGCATTAGTAGTGTAAGAAAAACAATTTGGTGAAAGAGCACTTACAGAAGTAAGTTGAAGTTCCGTATGCTGGAAATCATCAACCGCGGGACAGGATGATGGGGAGAATTTGGACGAAGATAAGTGATCCATGACAGAAATCTCGCTATCAAATTTTAGTACATTTTCCCAGTTTGCAAATGCAGATTCCACTAACTTGCGTGCATATGCCTGTTTATCAATCCAAAATTGAAGCAGGGAACAAGAAATGGGCCAACAGATGAGTAGATACATGCCAATCAATCAATAGATACATACCTTCTGAGATTCAGAAAGTGTATAGAAATGATGTAAACCGCACCCTGAGTCCAACCATATCAGCTGGCCAGCAACATTAAACACCACTACAGCTTTTTGTTCTGTCACCATATGATAATACAAGTATTTTCTTCCATCAAGATTGCATGTCATCGAATGCCTTGTAGCGGTATTCCACGAATTATGGGACATGTTTTTGCCAAGGATCTACATGCATGAAAGAAAAAGAGTCATTTCCGGAATGTAGAAAACACAGATATTGCAGTAATAGACCTTTCATGAACCACAAAATCTCACAAGTTGAAGTTGCAAGTATAAATATTGTGAAGTAAGGTTCTTAGATAGAATCAGTAATTTCTTACACGGCGTAACCTCTGAGGATTGTTATGGAGTTCAATTAGGAAATCCTCCACAGTTTTGATACCATTTTCAGTTAACCGGCTATGGAAAGCACCATCTCTGGAAATCTGCTTTAGTCTCCATACATCATCAGTTGGTGATGGAGGGTACCGCTTCTTGCTTCCTGTGAAAATCATAACTCAAACAGACTTATTCTATCTTTTTCAATGAAAATTGTCAAGAAATGATGTTTATTGAAGGTAATTAAGTAGGTGTGTAGGAATTGAGTAGAAATACTCACTTAAACGTTTATCCTTGACAGTGAAGGTTCCTATCACGGCCTCTATCACTTTAATTTCTTCAGGTTGATCGACAACCCTTGCTCCTAGCCTTACCACCTTCAACTTCTTCATATGCTTTGGAGTGTGTTTGAATATAACTTCAGCAACAGAAACAGCGCCTTCTTGCAACCTCAGATATGGATTTTTGGGGCGCCCTGATTTTCCACCTCTTTTTCGCATCATAATACGACTGTTTAGGTCCTGAATTGTCCCATTTTCATCACCATTAAGTAGAAATATTTCAACTTGTGCAGAGGCAAGAGGTCCATGTCTCACTTGTTGTCCTGTAACAGCATCAACCAATTCCAATTTGGTTCCTTTGGGAAAGATATACTCTCCCGTAAATACCACTGGGGCAATCTTGTGTGAGAAATTTAAAAGTAAACATTTTCGTTCAGAAGGATGGATATTCTTCTGGGAATTCCTGTTTTATATGTAAAATGTAGAATATAGTTTAATCTCCGATACAACATGAAATTACAATGCAAGTTCTAATGATTTAAGTTAATTACCATTTTAACTAGGTTATACCGTTTTTCTTGTACTAATCGTACAAATGATGTGTTTTGTACTTTTTTTCTCCACCATCAGTGGGATACTTAAATCATTTTGATATTAAAGTCTATGCACTAACAGTGTACAAACAATTTACACAATTAAGTCATTTAAAAGATAATTACAAGTAAATGTACTCGATAAGCATTGATTAGTAACTTAGAGCATATGGTAAGTAGTCTAGCTATAACATGTTAAACCACATTGATAATGCAAAAACTCATTACACTATTAGTGTGTTTTATTAAATCCAACTTCTAATGATATGAGCATAAATATAAGCAGTCGGAACCATGATTCTAAAAAAAAAAAAAATCCTAACATCTCTCTGTTTCCTCACCTGTTCCGAGCAGTCAAAATTAGTTTCAAGTCAAACTGAAACACGGCCACCACCTGGAAATAAAAATGTTCATTGAATAGTCAGGATTCAATATGCCAGGTAATTGTTCAATGACAACAAGATTACAAAAACAGTTCGGTCTAAAGAGGGATATTCTATTTAATATCCTGAACAAGTGAAAGATTGTATTTATTGAAATATAGTATAATTAAATAATTAAAAATATATTATTTATAATAGCTTAATGTTTTTAGATGAGAACACTTGAACATTACGAAAAAACAAGAGAAAAAGATAAACTTACAGATATAACTACCTTATATGAAGCTCTTATTATATGTAGCTACCATTTGCCAAATTACAATTCGTAGCTAATGCATTTGACTTGGCCAAATACACTCATCTCATATGTATTTGGCTCACATATGACGAAAAATACATTCAAATACAAAGAGAAGAAGCTAGAAAAAATATGTCAGAAAAGTAATATTGTTGGCTGAGTTCAAACCTGGGTGGGAAGGGATAGAGCCACACCCAATAACCACTTCATCCACTCAGTGGCGGATCCAGAATTTTAAGGTCATGGGTGCTCGCCTTTAATGACAAATAATAGTCGTCAAAAAAGGCAAAGCGGCAGAAAAAGAAAAACTATTGTGTTCAAGTTAAGATACTGAAGGGAAGACTAGAGAACATTACTACAAGTGATAACTCTCTCTCTCTCTTTTTCACCACGCTTAAACAAACTAATTAAAAAGGAAAACTTTTTTTTTCTTTTTAAGTTAGTAGTAAGAAAAGAAAAGGAAAGCCAGGTGGTAAACATAAAAAGAAGAATCTGCCAAAAAAATTGAGAAACAAAGCAGTGAAGACTTAATTAGAAACACCAACTCAATAAAGAAGTTACGAACCAGCATAGTTTCAAAAAGAAAATGCATTATAAACCAGGATCGAACCCCCGAATCTCACGCAAGCAGATGCTTTGACATTCACTTTTCAACCAACGCACCAAGGGGTATGTTTGTTTAATGGGTGCTTAAGCATTTTATATAGGCGTTTTGTTGAGTTTTATATATAAATATATAAAGCTCGAGATGCGGTCAATGGGTTCTCGAGCACCCACTTTGCTCAATGTGAGTCCGCCCTTGCATCCACTCCAACTTGATGATACATATGACGAAATACACTCAAAATATAAGGAGAAGAAGCTAGGAAAAAAATATAAGAAAAGTAATGTTGTTGGTTGGGTTCGGACCTGGATTAAACCACTCCAACATGATGTATTTTGATATAGCTACGAATGGTAATTTACAAAATCATTGTAGCTTCTAAATATAAATAAATTGAAAGGTAGTTATTATCAATAATTACTACACTAAGTAAAAATTTCAAAAAGATATACAATGGCCAATAGGCCAAAGTAATCCCACATTTGGGCCTAATACCGTGAGCTGGCTGGCCGGCCCAAGCTATTCTCAAGCGCTGGCTGGCCTAGCAGGCAGCAGCGCAAACGCCCTTTAAGAAAAAGAAAAAAAAAGACTTTCTGTGGCGACTTTAGTCGCCACTAAAGTCCGCTGCAAAAAAAGGACTATTTGTGGCGACTTTTAGTCGCCACTAAGATCAACTTCTTCTTTCTTTCTCTCTCTCTCTCTTTTTTTTTTTTAAGTGGCAATTACAAAAGTCTCCACTAAAAGTTAAATTTGTATTGAACCTTCAACAAATGTTTCAAAACATGTATAATATGTATACTTATATAGTGATTGAACTTTCAAAAAATATTCCAAAACATGTATAATATGTGCATATTTATAAGTTTATTGATCCTTCAAGAAATATCTCAAAACATGTATAATAATACTAATGATACATTTTCTATACATATACAGTAAGGATACATATTCTATACAACAACGATACGTTTTATGGACTTATGATACATTTTCTATCATTTTCGATACATATGTGAATGACTAATGTATAATCAAGGTATAATAAACTTACTAATGTATAATATATGTATGATTAGTGAGTATACATTGATGATACATATTATGTATGGAATGTGTATAATAAGTGAATCATTAGTGTATAATCAATGCATAATGTGCATACTAATGCATAATATATGTGTGTTTAGTGAGTATACGTTGATGATACATTTATTATATGTATAATATATGTACGATTATTGAGTATACGTTGATGATACTTATTATGTATGGAATATGTATAATATGTGAATCATTAGTGTATAATCAATGTATAGTGTGCATACTAATGCATAATATATGTGTGATTCGTGAGTATACGTTGATGATACATTTATTATACACAAATTACACAACAATTATAAAAACATATGATACATTTTCTATACATATACGGTAGAGATACATATTCTATACAACAATGATATATTTTTTGTACGTATGATACATTTTCGATATGTTTTCTATACATAGTTTATCTTCAGTGGCTTTTACCGAAAAAAAAAAAGATCTTTAGTGACGACTAAAGTCGCCACAAGTAATCCTTTTTTTTTTTTGCAGCGAACTTTTAGTAGAGACTAAAGTCGTGCTGGCTACACTTTGGGCTGGATGGCCTTTATGTCCTTTTCCCGGAAAAACAAAGGGCAATTCAGAATTTCCCTTATTTTGGGGGTCTTTAAATTTTGCCTCTCATATTTGTGGTCTTTAAATTTTGCCCCTCATATTTGTGATTTTTAAATTTTGCTCTTCGCTTAGATACCTGAAGTTCTGGGTTCGAAGTCCTGCTCAGGCATAAAATAAGAAAATAATTTGGCAAAGCAAGGCTGGGAAGTGTATGTCGGATCCGGCATACAGTTCTTAAGGAAAAACTAAAGTTATGCCGGAGGGGGCATAACTTTTCCTCAAGGCAAAGTTAGTTATGCCGTATGGGGCAGAACTGTTCCTTAAGGAAATATGCCTGGGCAAACTTTTAATCAAGGCATAACCAAAAGTATGCCCCATAAGGCCGAACTTTTCCTTAAGACATAGGCTTTGCCTTATAAGACAAACTTTTAACTATGCCTTAAGGAGAATTTCCGGATTATGGGACATACTTTTAGTTATGTCTTATGGGGCACACTTTTAGTTAAGGCATAACTAAAAGTATGTCCCATAAGGCGAACTTTTCCTTAAAGCATAACTAAAAGTTTGCCTTGAAAAGTAGAAAAAATAAAATATATGTCTCAAAGAAAAGTCTGCCCCTCCGGCATAATTTTACTTTTTTCTTAAGGACTGTATGCCGGATCCAGCATACACTACCCCAAGCCCTGCCTTGCGATTTTTTATTTTTATTTTTATTTTTTATGCCTGAGCGAGAGTTTGAACTCAAAACCTTAAGTATCCAAACAAAGAGCCGAACTTAAAAGACCACAAATAAATCCCCAAAAGAAGGGCAATCCGCACAAAAAAAATGAAAAACAAACATAGGCCCTATATTCAAATCAATCTGCCACATAAAAAGGTTAAAAAAAAATCTTTACACTTGTTTGGCCCGCGAGAAAATCATGCACTTCAACAGTATTTTATTGGTTCTAATTTTCTGTCCTCCTCTTCAATTGTTTTTTTAATAAAGTGCACTGAAAAGCACTTATTATTTAAAATTGACCCCTGGAACTAATCAGAAACATTTGATGCTCAATTTGCAGGTGGATTCCGTTCCACGACACGAACTCACAGGATTTTCATAGAAGAAAATCCACTGCAAGCTCACAGGAAATTTTTGATAGAAGTGAATTCTTGTACTTCTAACCTCATTGTATCAACACATAATTTACACTGTGGAAATAAAATATCCTTTTAATTCGGAAATTTTAGAAACGGATAGACAATGGTGTCAGTCTGTCTCAGTTTTGCATTCAGTGTGTGACCTTTTTTCTTTATTTGCTTTTCCAATTCAGTCAGTGACCAAACATCCTTTTTGTGAAAAGTGTCCCTTTTTTCCGATTCTTTTTTCTCTTGGGGACCTCTAGCATTGGAAGGGCAATTAGCTGGGGTGGTCTTTAATTTTTACCTCTCAAAATGGTGGTTTTTAAATTTTACTCTTCAGGTAGAATTTGGCCTGCACAGGTAGAATTTTTGTCCGTACAAATTCTGCCTTAAGGCAGAAATTCACTTTTCAGGCAGAATGTGCATGGGCAGAAATTCTGCCTGTGCAAAAGCAGAATTTTGCAAAGTCTGCCTTGCGAATTTTTTTAATTGAGTTGGAGTTTGAATTCACAACCTTAAAATGTTAAGCGAGAGGTAAAATTTAAAGACCACTAATTTGAAGGGCAAAAATTAAAGACCACCCCAAATAAAAGGGCAATCCGCGCAAAAAAAAGCACACTGGAATGTTGAAAAACAATTCCTTTTTTAAGTGTACATATGAAAATTTTTATCATGGGTGAGACACAAATATTACTTGGCATGTGAGGGTAATATTTTATTGAAAAAAATATATGGATCCCACTTCTATGACCCCTTCTCATTCCTAGTGCTAATTCTCTCTCCAACCTCAGCTTTCACCATCAGCAATCGTCTTCTCTATTTATTTTACTCTCATCGTTTTATTTTCTAAATCAGTTTTCCGTCATAATTTTTTTCTTCACCCAATTCTTTCTATATTCATGTATATATTTATATTGTTCATATGATGCTTGGTACGTGTAAATAGATCTGATTGATTTGAATTTTTTTATTTATTAAATCAAATCAATTGTGTCGGTATTTTATATCTATAAATAAAATTAAATCTATAAAATCGAGTTTTATTGCTTTTTTGGGTTTTTTTTTTTGATTTTTTGTTGATTCGATGTGAAATATTTTATAACAAAATTAATTTGCTTTTTGTGAAATATGATGCAACTGCCATACTATTTCATACAATATATCTACTCCAGTTCATGTTAATCAATTACACACAGAACTAAATTTACAATGCCATAAGAAACTTGATTAAAAATGAATAAATTTTTGTCAAGGACAACAAAAACATCATAGGTGTAATGGATTCATTTAATTAATATATGAGAGAGAGACGCGCGCGCGCACAGGGATAAAATTGCAAGGTCAAATATGGTGTTAAAAATGTTAAGAAACAAAAACTATGACAAAGTAAAAAAAAGATATTTACAAAGTAGATTATAATAAATATTTAATTTATAGTAATTTTAAAAATTGAATATATATAATGTTAGGTTGGTTTGTCTTAATTTGACCTTTTTCAAGTTTAAATCAAATTACAATCATTTTTTTTCCTCATTATCAAAACCAATAAATTATTATTATTTCAGTTAGCTCAATTTATCAATTTGGTTATGATTTATCGATTTCCTTTATATACTCGTACTTGGTATAATGTTATTTTTGTGCACTGTGTTAGTGAAATAACGGAAAAGTTACTTTAATGAATGTTTATTGTTGCACAGATGTAACTTAATAATTAAAATTCGACATTCTTATTTTTATCATTATCTTCTTCTTGTGAATGACTTTAATTAATTAATTAAATACGAAAAAACTAATTTCAAGACATTAAGTTGTCTTTTCCACTGTGTCTTGTTTTGCTATTTAAATTAATATAATTAAAAGGCTTGTGTAAACAAACTAAAAAATTAACATTATTTTTGTCAAGCTTAGGCAAAGAGAGATTAGTAAGTGGAGTAATAAGTTATGGCTGGAGGGGTACGAGGGTGAATTGAAGAAAGTGGGTGAAGAGAGAGGAAAAGTTAAAATGGAGTGAGACCCATAAATGTGCACTTGTCCATTAATAGAGACCCTCACACAAGTATGACGTGGCATATCTCACACACCATAAAATTTTTCGTATACATATGACGTCCTTTTCTTCACAAATAACCGAAGATCTATCTCCTACCCTACTCTTTCATTCCAGATCTGCCAAAAATGGACTCATTATTTTAGTTCCAACCGAATGCCAAAAGACCTTTGTTAGTTGACGTGCCCACCAACAAAATGCCATAGTTATTACACTAAACTCAGCAAACCCTTAGATCTACGGCACAATCATTTGCCTCATGAGCTAAGAGTTACTCCCTCTATTTCATAATAAGTGTCACCTTAGCGAAAAAGATTTATCACATAATAAGTGTTACCTTAGAAAATCAAGACATAAATTAGTTAGTTTTTTCCAACTCTACCCTTAGACAAAAAACGACAAGTTAAAGTAGCATCTAAGTGATAATTGAATAGGGGGAAAAGCGTCAAATTTACCTCTGTACTTTCAACTAAGGGGCAAATTTACCCCTAATAATTTAAACTTTTCACCCCTAGCCCTGCCGTTATCAAACTTTGCAAAAATATCCCCAGCCCTAACGACATGCTGACTGGCTGCCCAGGTGGCTTGCCATGTCAGCCACCTGGGCAACCAGTCAGCATGCCACGTGGAAAATATATATTTTTTTAAAAAACTAATTTTTTAAAAAGAAATGAAAAAACATTTTTTTTAAAAAAATTGTATAATTCTTTTTAAAAGTATGGTTTTTATAGGATTTGTAATGTTAAGTTTTGTACATAGAAAACTATCGTTACGTTTTGTAAATATTTCTCCTTAATATGTATATATACGTACTTTATCCTTCCGAAAATTCATTATCTCCTCATAGGGAGTTCAATTATTTATCAAATATTTAGTTATTAGGCATTAATTTTTTTCCCCTACATTTTAATTCATTCTACTATAAAAATGAAGAAAACATAGTAAATTTGTACAGAAAAATCATGGTATAGAGAAGACAAAATGATGATAGGTCCCATGGGCTAAAGATTTTAAGTACCTCACAAAATGATGACAGGTCCTGTACAAAACATACTTTTTAATAAAGAATTATACAAATACTTTTCTTATTTTTTTTTATTTCTTTAAAAAAATCAATTTTTTTATAAAATAAATATATATATTTTCCACGTGGGATGGATATTTTTGCAATGTTTGATAACGGTAGGGGTACGTTTGAAAAGTTTAAAGTAGTAGGGGTAAATCCGCCCCTCAGTTCAAAGTATAAGGATAAACTTGACCCTTTTCCCTTCAACAAGCCATGTAGTAACGCTGGATTCCCAATGTCAAAAGGATTACTACTTGTGCATACTCTAATCAAAAGAAAAAAATAATTTATTTTTATTATATAGGGATAATTTAGTAAACTTCAGGTTACATTATTGATTTCTTAATATGCGTGTTTTTTACTAAGATGACACTTATTTTGGGACGGATGGAGTATTAATTTTTTCCCACTCAAAACTATCAATTTTTTCAAGTGATTCAGGCCTCAACTAGTGTAAACCCCCACCCGTAGTTCACCCTCCTTCACCAAAAAAAAAGGGGGTAAAAATTGGTGGTCCACAACTTGGATGAAAAACATCTGATTTAGGTTAAGAAGTTGTAACTAAAAACTATTAACAGTCCAAGGAATTACAGAAACGTAAGGTTATAAAAGCACAAGCATATAATTATTTGCAGCCAGCCAATAAAACCACAAAGCTGCAGTGCAAAACGAAGATTCTCAATTTATCCGAAACAAATGAACTTGTACCAACAAAGTTAAGTGGTGAAAGGAAAAAAGAACTCGCCAAAGCTAAACAAATAATAGTATGCAAATAGATATATACTTACAAATTAAAGTAGGAATTTATAGCAAATTAAACTCACCGGGAAATTAGGAAACAAAGCCAGTAGAAATCCTACCACAATACGCCGGAGTTTGCAGAGAGACACGACATCCCTTATGGCCCTAAAAAAGAGAGAGAAACCAATAAAAGACCAGAAATGACTAAGTCAACGTCAACGGTGATTATCATATTCAGTATACTATCAAAGCAGAAGCATCACATGCGCCAACTTGTCACGCATGATAGCGGGAAGCCCCACTAATAACCTTTTCGTTTTTCAGCACGGAACAAAAATAATGGTAAAGTCACTAACGAATATTTGTACGGCAAATCATGGATAAGATAAGACTGTAATTGAATTTGAAAACTATAGTTCTAACCAAATTAAGCAACAAACCATTTCATTATTTGTGTCTTTGCGTTTGATAATGATAAAGGGCAGCCCGATTCACTAAGCTCCCGCTATGTGCGGGATTCGAAGAAGGGTCAGATCACAAGGGTCTATTGTACGCAGTCTTACCTTACATTTCTGTAAGAGGCTGTTTCCACGACTCGAACCCGTGACCTCCTAGTCACATGACAGCAACTTAACTGTGACCTCCTGGTCACATGATAATTACGTAAATCTAATCCAACATTTTTATAATGCGAAAAAAACTAAAGTTGCATGATCTCAAGTGGGTTTACCTGGTAAAAGGAGGAGTAGAGTTTGTTGTTCCCGTATGTGAGCTGTTGTTTCCTTCTCCAGCATTGTTACCATCTTCGAAAACTGTGTTATGTGCCATAAACAACAAAATGAGTGCTATGATCGATCTATGAGAGATAATGCGTGTAGGGCACCTGAAATATAGTTCTCTTATATACACACACACAGGTTTTTAGAGTGCCGACAAAGAAAAAGGAAAAAGAAAAAGGGGTCGTTGACGTGCCTCTCCTTTTCCTACATGTTGCTTGGAAAGATGCGTGTAACTGTGAAGATTGGATAGTGGCGGTTGATCTTTTTGTACTTTCTTCAGTTTTGATGGTTCAAATTGGTTTATTTTCCTACTGTATACATTATCTTGAACTTGTAGTTGTTTGTGACTATCAAAGGAATCAATCGCTTCCTTCGCTTTTACCCCGCTCCCCCCTTTCTCTACGATCTACATACATACATTGGGCTTGAAGAATCAAGCACCAATTAATTAACCATCACATACTGAGATACATTTCAATAATAAATAGTAATTTTAAAATGCCGCGTAGACAAACAACACTGGTTTGGAAATTGGGGAAAAGGAGCATTGCTGAGTATAATCGGAAGGCTAAATTGCTGAGTAGCATTGCTATGCCTATATGGATATGTAGTTTTCTGGGTCTAGTGAGATACTCCCTCTCTCAATTTTCGTGACATCATTTTCTTTTTGGTATGTCTCAAAAAATATCACCTTTCTATAATTAGAGGCAATTTAACTTTTTTTTTTTTTTTTTGCCCTTAGTGAATGTTTGATTGGCACACCCCATAAAAAGTAATTAATAAATTGATAAGTTTATTAATATCATTCTTTGATTATAATAAATTCAATCTTTTGGAAAATAATAATGATAAGGTTACATTAGGAACTTAATGATAAATTATGTTTTGGTTTCCCAAACATAAGTAAAAATGTACACTTATTTTCAGTATAGTGGAGGTAGGAATCATTGAAAATATAGCAAATACTTTCATACGGATCTAATCCCTAATTAATGAAGTCGTTTACGAAAAGGTTTAATCATTTAGTCACGAATTATACGGAGACGCAAGCAGTCTAAACTATGTGAGCATTATCAGAAAATAGCTCGACTTTTTCGTACCCATGAGGCCTACCCGAACAAAAAATGTTATCTGATAATGAAAGTATGACTTTAATTAGACTCGATATATGACGACTATGGGAGTTGGGAAGATAAATTATGTAAAACAGGCGAATTAATTTCTTGAAGGGTTAATTATGTCAAGGCACTGGCGTCTACTTCCTGTTTCCAATTTATCAAAATTCACTTATAAAGTAATGACTCTGCAACAACACAATGATTCAAGAAACTGATCGTATCTGTTGCTTGCATATTAAAACGGGCATACTAGTATTCATTAAGTACCACACGTAACGTTTACACTATTAGATACATAATAATAAGTGACTTAATTTGTACGTTCAGACGAATAGGAAAAAGAAAGAACTGAGAAGGACAAAGGGACGAAGCATTAATCTCAATGTAATAATGAGAAAAATACATGTAACGCATTACCAAGTACAGTTAGAAAGGAGAAAAAAAAATTACAGTGGTCTTACTTTGCGGCTATACTTTAAAAGTTTTTATAGTGCAAAATGACATCAACATGATTTAACGTGGTGATCTCATTTCTTGGAGGGCAGTGAACTTATGCTTTTCAAACAACTTTTTTCATGATTGATTATGAGAGAATTTAAAAAGAAATTAATGTGCTTCCATTTAGTTAAGATGGTAAGGAATAGCCATGGGAAGGAATAAAAGAAAAACTAAGTTGGTTGGAATTGTTATTCCGGAAAATTAGAAGTACTATGAAAGTGGAAGAAAAAGAAGTGTAATAAGTAAGACGTTTGCCCATAATGAACTATGAGAGAATCCTCTTTTTTGGGTCTTCAAAGCTTCATTATTGGGAGATATGATTAAAAAGCAAAACACGAGTTTAATGTTATTTGAAGCCAAAAACAGTAGCCATTGTTGGAAAATATTTTCCAGACACTTTTATGACCGAGAAAGGTAAAGAATTGAAGTAAGAAATATATAAAAAGTTCCTGCAAAAAAAAGCTTTTAGAATTTGGTGTTTGGGTTACGAGAAAAAAATATCAAAAGGTGCTTGTTTTTATAATTTGGTCAAACTTTGGGTTATGATGGCTTGGGTTATAATCCAGTGTTTTATTTATTTTTACCTAACTCGTATTGGCCCAATTAAATTTTAGATGAGTTGAATTATAACCCGTATTAGCTTGACCCAACTTAATCCGGCCAAATTTAATTCACAACAACTTACAAAAATGACTACACTTTAGGTTTTTTTTTTTAGGCATAGTAACACTTTTACTAATTACATTTCGTAGCTACAGTAACATTTATTCAAATTCGGCTATATTTGAATTCGGATGTATTCAATTAGGTTGTATTCATTCATAACTACGTTTACATTGCATTCAACTTATTATATTTAATTTTCGGTTGTATTCAAACAACATAAATGCAAAAATAATACAGGGATCCAGCTGTATTCAAAATTTACTGTATTAATTTATATAAAAAAAAATCTCATTTGAAATATGTACGAAAAATACATAAAGAAAATAGTCTATTTTAGACTTAAAAAATAGCGAATACACTCAAATATGATATACAAAAAATAAAATACACTCATATCTGAGTTACAAGAAATAAAATACACTCAGATCTGAGGATATGCTAAGATTTGATGAGAAGGAGAAGAGGGAGCTGTGGGTTGTTGGTTTCGCCAGAGATGGCATTGGGCGATGGGATCAGGGGCGACTTGTTGATATTTGTGGCCTAAAGCGAAACTTCAAAGAGAGGCCTTAAGCTTTTCATTAAAAAAAATCATACTTAATTTTATTTGACAATTTTTTTTTAGCTTTTTGAGATGCAAAATTATTAATAATAAAAGTACACTTTTATTTATGATTTCTTAAAGTGCATATAAAGAGAAAAGTGGACAAGTAATATAGGACAGAGAGAGTAAGTCTTAATTAATTTTGAAGCAATTAAATTTAGTCCTAGTAAATATTTTATAATATACGTTTTTATGTCTTCAATTAAAAGATGGTACCTTAATGGTGAAGACAGCAGCGTGAAAAAGGTGAGGGAAAAAAGGCAATGTGAAAGGGGGGAAGAAAAAGCACACTGTTCAAAAAGGAAAACGGTGAAGACAGCAAGGAGAGTGTTGTAAATATTAGTTTTTTGTATATCCATTAAGTTTATTAGGAGAAAGTTAGCTTGGTCACCAAGCTAACTTGGCCATCAAGTTTTCCCCTCCTATAAATAGAAGTTCATTTGTAGAATAATATTACATAATAAAATCTCTCTTAAGTTCAAAGTTGAATAATATATCAGTCTCTCTCTATATATTTGTCACTGTTGTATTTCCTTTAATAATCTTTATTCTCTAACAAAATGGCAAATAACGAATAATAGTTGTAAGTGAAAGTGATGGTAATCGGTAAGCTTGAGCTACAAGTAAATGCATTTTCGTTGAAATTAATTAGCTATGTAATATCCGAGCATCTTCTTTTTGTCATGGAATGGTAGAAAAGAAATACTGTCCCAATTTATGTGGCACTTATCACTTTTTGAAATCCAAACCGCATGAACTTTGATCAACATTTTATGATATATTTTTTTACCAAATTGATATGCAAAAATCGCAACATATAGTACTTTTTATGTAGTTTTCAAATATATAAATTTTAATCTTAAACTATTGAATTAATCTAATTCAATTTAATTTCAAATTTTAGTCAAATTGAGTCTTTAAAAGGAAAAAATGACACGTAAATTGAGATTGAGGGAGTAATTATCTATAAATTGAACGTATCATTTAAAAATCAAACTAATTATCACTAAGTGGGCTGATTTAAAAGTTGTGGAAAATATAATTTCAATCACTATGGATGAACTCTTAAGTACTTAAACAATTGATATTTAAGGATTCATTAGAATTTAGAGATGATATTTTGTGAGAATAATTACTCGGTAGAACATATAATACGACAATGAAAATTAAAAGACAAAATTGCCTTTCCACTTTATACATAATTCTTATGTGTTGTGAGTCGTTTATCTTAGGTTCTCTAACAGTGGCACATGTGACGCCTTTAAATTCAACATTTATGTAAATGCGACCTCTATTCTAATGTTAGTTTTTGGATGGAGATGTCTTACATATGCCCTGCAGAGGACCCATTTTAATTGTTAGTTCTTCCTAGTTCATAGTGTCCAAATCATGTTTTCTATTACTTTATCCGTTTATTATGCTCAGGTAATTAAACTCATAAATTGATGCACCTCTGATAGTTAAATACTTATATATTTGCTAGAGAATTATAATAACTAAATATTTAACTTCGTATATAATCATCAAGGTCCATGTAGTTAGTGAGATATATATAGGGCAATTTGCAGGATTACCTTTGCTGGGGGGGGGGGGGGGGGGGTCTTTAATTTTTGCCTTTCAAAATGGTGGTCTTTAACTTTTGCCCTTCAGGCAAAACTTCGCTGCAAATGGGCTTGAGTATTAAGCGAAGGACAAAACTTAAAGACCACCAATTTGAAGGGCAAAAATTAAAAACCACCCCAAATGAAGGTCAATCCGTGCTAAAAAGAGATATACATATACTAGTTGCATGAGGTCCGCGTTAAGTTCGGGCTCAAGCTCAAGATATAAAAATAGTAAATTTAATTATAAAAATATAACTTATATCACGTTTTTCTATTGTATAATTAATTTAATTTAGTGACACGATAATTATGTCTTGTTGGAGTCTTCATAACTATGAAAATTCTCTTAGTCTAATTGAATAATTTTTAAAGAACAAATTATTTATGAGGAAGGAAGTTTTGAAGAAGTTTTAACAAATACAAGGGGACACAATATTCGATATTCACAAAAGAATCAAAACTTTGGAGGTTAAAATCAAATAATGCGTGTGTTTAGTTTGGAGAAAAATAATTTTTAATTTTTTAATGTTGGGTTGGTCAAATTTTTTGAAAAACATCTTCTCTAGAAAAATAAGATCCTTAAAAATGAAGAAAATGACTTGTTCAATAGAAATAGAAGTAGGAAAATCAAGTTTGTGTCTTCCCCCACGGGCAATTGACATGACATACCCCCTTTCAAAAATATTTGGCATAAAATGGCCGTGGTTTAAGAAGTTGGTAATGAATAGTCATTTTCACACGTTTTGGGTCATTAAAATTTGTATCCCATTATCCATAAATCAGCCCATTAAAATAGCTGAATATACAATTCTCTCTCCTACCATTTTCCCCCTCTTTCATTATATATTGTCTTAAAATTGTTTAGTAATCTTCACCATACTTTTCAATACATTTATTCTCTCTCCTTGTTCTTCCCTGTCTACTCTATATATTTAACTTTTTAACTCAACTTTTTAGGGAAAAGGGACTGATTTGCCCCTCTACTTTGCGAAATAGTTCATATTTACCCCTCGTTATACTATCAGTCCACTTATACCCCTACCGTTAGAATAGTTACAATATTTACCCCTATATTTAACCCTTGTCCATTGTGGCCAAGTCGTGGGGGTAAATATGAACCATTTCCCAAAGTAGAGGGGCAAATCAGGCCCTTTTCCCAAAATGAAAAAGAAACTAATTTGACAATGATAATTAAGTTGTTCCCTTTCACCCCAATTAACTCTTTATCTCAAAATCTAGCTGATAAATGCACACATTAACTAACATATCAAGATTCAGATCATAAACAACAAAATTCAATACAATAATATCATTCAATTTACGTCATCGTCTTTTGTACGCACCAGAAAAAAAGTAAGCACCAAAACAATAAATTCGTGTCAAAAAGTAGCATCACAAGTTCACAACAAATTAAAAGTAAAAAAGAAAAAGAGAAATCACGCTTTGAAGCACCAAGGGTTGTAACTATAGTGGCCGTGGTTGTGGTGTTGTGTTGTGGTTTCCTTATCAATCAATTCTTGAACATGTCGAAGACAACATTTTAATGGTAAGAAGAAGACATCATTTGGTCTTTTAATTTTAAGACTCATTTAACTGGGTTTGATAAAACGAGTAAAAAATTTGGTATCTAAATCATAGTTATTCAATTATTTTTTTTAATTAAAAATATAAGTTTGATAAAAAAAAAACTATTGAATTCTCGTGAATTTGTGTTTGTGATAAGTTTACATTAGTTGGTAATTATTATTGGTAACGGTAGGGGCAAATTTGTGCCGAAAGTATAACGGGGGCAAATGTGGACTATTTCCAATAGTAGAGGGGTAAATCAGCCCCACAGTGGACTGGTGTTAAACATAGGGGCAAATATTGCTACTTAAGTAACGGTAGGGGCAAATTTGTGCCGAAAGTATAACGGGGGTAAATGTGGACTATTTCCAATAGTAGAGGGGTAAATCAGGCCCTTATCCCAACTTTTTATGGAAAAAAAAAAAAGAACACGTCTTCTTTTCTATTTTCTTCAATTTTTTGTTTTTTTTCTTCAATAGTTATTAGAATAGACATTTTCGTGATGCCTCCACTAGGATTTCTTATTTTCTATTTGCTTTTTTTTTTTCATAAATGTTTTTCGAGTTCTTCATCGATCGGTATTTCTAATTAAAACCGATATTCTATCCAAATACATTTCATATACTTCTATTTTGCAATAATTAGTATACATAGTTTTAAAAAAATATGAGATAATACTAGTATGTATGGCTGGGATAATATGTATACATATTACTAGTATACATACTGCTCTGATGTAAAACTAGAATAATAAATTGTATACATTAGTTTGTACTCATCTAACGTATCTGTATACATTGGTCTCTATTCATCTAATAAATGGTATATACATTTGTTTTATTAGTATAGAAGAAGATCGAGTACCATGTATGCATTACCATATATAAATTCTAGGATTTCACTATAGAAGAAGAGTATCGCGTATACATTTTGGTATTATTGTGAAGTAACATGTATACATTTTGATATATATTGTAAAGTACCATGTATTCATTACTATGTATATATTTTGGAAATTCGATATGAAGAAGATCAAGTACCATGTATACATGGTAATGTATACATTACAGGAATTCGATAGATTGAGAAGAAGAGTACTATGTATACATTCTAGGAATTCGGTAGTAATTCAATAGAGAAGAAGAGTATCATGTGTACATTTTGTGAATGCAATAGAGAAGAAGAGTAACATGTATACATTCTGGTATATATTGTGAAGTATCATGTATACATTCTTATATATAGTGTGAAATACCACGTATACATTCAGATATTTATTGTGAAGTACCATGTATACATTCTGATATATTATGTGAAATACCATGTATACATTCTAATTATTATACTATTAGACAATGTGTATATTTATTATGTATAAAAAAATATTTATTATGTATAAAAAAGGGATAAAAATATCAACTATGCATTAAATTTGCAAAACTATAACCATCAAGTATATATTCCAAACGCGGGAGAAAAATATTTTGTGAATAAATGTTTTCAAATTATTTTTATTTGAATACTCTTTAATAAAAAACTCATTTACGGCTGCTAGAAGTTATAAGTTTTACTTACTAAAAAAAAAGGTAAAGTAATATAAAACTCTATCATGAAACTTTGCTTATTAAATGGAAGACAAAATCAAAGTTTGCATGTAACTCCCAATTCCAACAGAAACGGAGGTAAACAAGGAAAATACATTATTGTTCAAAACAAGAAAAAGGAAAAATAATAATTTGAATGCCTGTTCTTGCGCTGGGTTAATACATATTTGGCTACCTAATGCCAATATTATCAGGCTTGCTTTTGCTAAATAAAAATGGGTCAAAGAAATGCCAATTGTTTGTGAAAGTGGGTATAGCTTGTCAATTCCTCCTTCCAGACCGTCCAATACACCTCATCTTCAGTACCTCCATCGCCCGTTGCTGCCATCTCCGCCACCCATCCTAGCCCCACCTCCCATATTACTTTTCTAGATTATATACAAATAATTATAGAATAATATGTTTTGTTTACTTATCGAACACAAGAAAATAAGTAAGAACATATCTATTTCTCTGAAAATCATTTTTAAAATAATATTCTCCTTTATACTGGACACATCTAAAGAAAATAATATGAGGTACTAATTAGGACGATCTAATATACGCTCTGATTGAAAATGAAACTGTGACTCCAAAATTGCATAAATTATTTATTAGGGGTAAAACATACTAATTACCCTTATTAATTATGCTTTAAAAATTTAAGTTTGACTACTAATACTCTATATCGACATTTAATGATAAGGGAAGTATAAGAAAAATTAATAAATCTTTCGTGCTTTGCTAAAATGGGCAAGTAAAAAAACTTTTAATTTGAGCCTATGAGGTAAAACAAACGGGATGAATGATTTAATAAGGGATATGTCCACAAAAAAAAATAAGATATATAGTGTGAGTACTTAATATAGAGCCCGTTTGGATTGGCTTATAAGTTGGCTTATAAGTTGTTTTCAGCTTTTTTGAGTGTTTGGCTGGCCAGCTTAAAGTCATTTTATGCTTAAAATAAGCTCAAAAAAATAATTGAACCCATTTGACTTAGTTTATCTAAAGCAGTTTATAAGCTGAAAACAGCTTATAAGCCAAAAAAAATAAGTTGGACTACCCCAACTTATTTTTTTCAGCTTATAAGCTGCAAACAGCTTTAAGCTGTAAGCCAATCCAAACGGGCTCATAGTCCAATTACATAGGCCCAAGTGGGCATGGCTTCAAGAAAATGAAAGAGAGCAAAAGTAAAATATGTAGGGTGAAACAGCCACGTGTAGGAGCCTTATTGTTACAAAGCCTAATGTGAGGACGATAAAAGCCCTATATTGACACTTATACATAGTTGTAAGGTAATAAACATCTCATACATTTGGAGCAGATGTGTTTATGTGCATAATTGGAATTTGAAAACAAGAAATCACAGGAAGCCTTATATTTGTTAACTCAAATTAGTGGTTTCTACTTAGTCTAGAGATGGTATAATATTTTTTTAATATGCAATTTATGGTCCTCTTTCGCCGAAAAGACAGTAAATTTCGGAAATAAATGTTAACCTGATCCAATAAGGCAAAACGGATCGGATTGACGTGACATGCATGAAAATATTACAACAATTAATTAACCAATATATCAATTCGTTAATTAAAGGATAAAAGAAAATAGTGATAATCATTATAATGGGACTCTACACGCTAAAATACGAGCATGTCTGTTTCTCATCAATTTTTACACGATCATATAAGTATATTGTTCCAAATACATGTGACTACATAATTGTTCAACTCTGGCGTCTAAGTTCGTATTCAGCAAAATTCTAAATAATGTCAAGACGTTAATCCAAAGAAATAGAGAAGGCTTGTGGCAGACAATGTTCTGAAATATAACAAAACGGTTACAACGTTATCTGAAATATAACAAATATGTTTTCAATTTCTGATTGATTGATAATATTTTTAGATCAAATTTATTTTATTCATTTTTTCATTTCTAATATTTTCCGCGCAAAAGTTAACTTAGAAATTCACAGAATATTTTCATTTTCCCAACGGATATTTCTGTTGCCTTTTCCGAACAGACATCATACCTGTTTTGAACAGGTATTTCGCTCAAAACAGTGACTATAAGATAGCAAGAAAGTAAATTATTGGCACATCCTTAGTTCTGCAAGCAAGAAGATCTCAAAAGATGACTAATTATGGGCGCCATTGTACTTTATTCTTTGGCAGTAGAACAGAGACAAATAAATGTAGCGGGCCACTTAATTGCAAAGCATGTTTAGTTGTACACAAATATTATTGTATGGCATGTTCCTCCAATTCGAATTAACATTCGTTCTTTCAGACATAATACTAATAATTAAAATCATTACATGTTTCGTAAGTTCCAACAACTCAAACTCGTCAACTAGTTCACGTTAAAGCATGAACTCAAGTTATTCATAAAATATACCCACACTAATTTCAACGATGAACTAAAAACGTCACACGGTATAAAACTGTAATGACTGCTGATCGATCTCCACCGGAGCTAAATGGGATAAAGCCGGTGGTTCTTGTTTACCATATGCTTATTTGGACAATTTCCGCTTCTTGCTAATTCGGACCTTTTTAACAAAGCTTTTCAATAAGAACCATCGCAGAGATACCTTGGCCCAGTTCTTCTTCGACTTGCCTTTGGCCCCTGGAACTACCGAGACATTGTTCATTTGGCATCGTTGATTGACATTTGTGCTACCTCCAATATGGATGGCGGAATGAACATTTTCAGAAACCATGAAATTTGTGAATTGGTTTTGGGAAAGATCCATCGTCTCACCATGTTGCAATTCATGGAACTGCGCATCGCTTGTTTCAGCAGCAAAGTAGTTGGCTTGTCCAGGCTCTCCGTATGAGAAATCCTCAAACTGAAGTTCATCAGAATTGAGAAGCTGCATAATATACTCCAAAAAATCTTCTGAATCTGCATTCATAGAGGTGATCTGGTTGGGGGTGGTTGTATGGGCAGGAGTGGGGATATCAAGAGACATCTCATCTGATTCTGCATGCTGGTCAACAATTGCATAAGAGGTAGAAATTGTTCTTAATTTGTGAAAAACAAGAGTGATTTTCAGAATCAACCCGCCAAGTATATAGTACTATCATTTTTCATCACATTGACATTTATGCACAGGGTAGTAGTGTAAGAAAAAACAATTTGGTGAAAGAGTACTTACTGAGGTAATTTGAAGTTCTGAGTGCTGGAAATCATCAAGTGTGGGACAGGATGGTGGGGATAATATGGACGATGATAAGTGATCCATGATAGAAATATTGTTATCAAATTTTAGGACACTTTCCCAGTTTGCAAATGCAGTTTCCACTAACTTGCGTGCATACGCCTGTTTATCAATCCAAAATTGAAGCAGGGAACTAGAAATGGGCCAACTAATGATAGATTCATGATAATCAATCAATAGATACATACCTTTTGAGATTCAGAGAGTTTGTTGAATTGATGTAAACCGCACCCTGAGTCCAACCTTATCACATGACCAGCAATATTAAACACCACTGCAAATTTTTGTTCTGTTTCCGTATGATAATACAAGTATGTTCTTCCATCAATATCACATGTCTTAGCATGCGTTGTAACCTTTTTCCAATAATTATCAGACATGCTTTTGCCAAGGATCTACAGGCATAAAAAGTAAACACTCATTTGTATTGCTTCTTACTGAAACGGGAAAATATTAACAGTTCATCTAATACTGTTAAGGTGCATGGTCCAAGTGTTTAGGGGATACCTTAAACCATTATGGACTAATTAATTATCTTAACATATGATACTCCTATAAATTTCGTGAAGTAAGATTCTTAGATAGAATTAGTAACTTCTTACCTGGCGTAGCCTCTGACTGTTGTTGTGGAGTCCAATTAGGAAATCCTCCACAGTTTTGATACCATTTTCAGTCAACCGCCTGTAGAAAGCACCATTTCTGTAAATCTTCTCTAGTCTCCATACATCATCAGTTAGCGAAGGAGGGTAGCTCTACTTGCTTCCTGTGAAACCCATAACTCAAACAGAGTCATTTTTTCTTTTTCAGTGAAAATTAGAAAGAAATGATGTTTATTAAATTAAGTATGTGTGTAGGAATTAAATGGAAATACTCATTAAACGTTTATCCTTGACAGTGAAGGGTCCTGTCACGGCCTCCATCACTTTAATTTCTTCAGGTTGATCGACAACCCTTGCTCCTAGCTTTACCACCTTCAACTTCTTCATATGCTTTGGAGTGTGTTTGAATCTAGCTTCACCAAAAGAAACAACGCCTTCTTGCAACCTCAGATACGGATTTTTGCGGTGCCCTAATTTTCCACCTCTTTTTTGCATCATAATATGACCGTTTAGTTCCTGAATTGTCCGATTTTCGTCACACTTGAGTAGAAATATTTCAACTTGTGCAGAGGCAAGAGGCCCATGTCTCACTTGTTGTCCTGTAACAACATCAACCAATTCCAACTTGGTTCCTTGGGGAAAGATACACTCTCCAGTAAATATCACTGGGGCTATCTCGTGTGAGAAATTTAAAAGTAAACATTTTCGTTTAGAAGGATGGATTTTCTTCTCGGAATTCCTGTTTTAAATGTAAATGTAGAATATAGTTTAATCTCCGATATAGCATGAAATTACAATGCAAGTTCTAAGGGTTTATAAGTTTATTACCATTTTAACTAGGTTATACCAATTAATGCTTATCCTAAAGTTTTACTTGTACTTACCGTACAAATGATGTGTTTTGTAATTTTTTTTCTCCACCATCAGTGGGATTCTAAAATCATTTTGATATTAAAGTCTATGCACTAACAGTGTAAAAACAATTTACATAATCAAGTCATTTAAAAAGATAATTATTAATAACTCTATTCAATAAGCATTGATTAGTAACTTAGAATATATGGCAAGTAGTCTACTATAACATGTTAAATCAAATTGATAATACAAAAGCTCATTACATTGTCAGTGTGTTTTACTTAAATCCAATCTCTAATGACTTGAGCATAAATATAAGCAATATAACCATGATTCTGAAAAAATTCCTAACAGCTCTCTGTTTTCTCACCTGTTCCGGGCAGTCAAAATTATATCCAAGTCAAAGTGAAACTCAGTCACCACCTGGAAATATAAAATGTTAATTAAATAGTCAGGATTTAATATGACAGGTATTTGTTCAAAGACAAGAAGATTACAAAATCAGTTCGGTCTAAAGAGGTATCTATTTTATATCCTGAACTAATGAAAGCTTGTATTTATAGAGTAATACTATAATTAAATAATTAAAAATATATTATTTATAATAGCTTAACGTTTTTAGATGAGAACACTTCAACATTAGATAAAAACAAACGTTGGCCCTATATTCAAATCAATCTGCCACAAAAAAAGTTAAAAAATTCTTTACACTTGTTTGGCCTGCGGGAAAATCAGGTCCACGCAATAAACACGCACTTCAACAATATTGATGCATTTTTATAGGTTCTAATTTTCTATCCTCCTCTTCAATTGTTGTTTCTTTTTTTTTTTTCTCTCTTTTTTTTTTTTTTTTTTTTTTTTAAAAGGTGCACTGAAAGCTAATATTTGCTATTTAAAAATTGACCCATGGAACATGGAACTAATCAGAAACATTTGATGCTCAATTTGCATATGGATTCCATTCCAGGACGTGAAACTATTGACTAGAAATTCAATTTTGAGAGAATAAAATTAGCGTTCTAGCAAATTGTTGAACAACGTGAAGCCAAATGAAGATCTCTACAATCGGGCTCATAAAGACTCTCCTAAAACCTTTGAACTATTCTCCTGATAAAGCTTGTTATATACTTTTATGCATGTTTACAGCGAACATTGACACAGTAACTTTAATTTACCTGGACCTAGAAATTATGGTACTTTCATCATATATGATACTAAAAGTGAGAAGCAATAAACTTAAAAATTGGATTACGAAAATAACCCTATAAAGTTCAAGAATAACTACAAAACCCTTTGAATGAAAAAAAAAATAATATAAAACCTTCTTCATAAACCGGTACATTAATCAACATATTCTTTGTTGTTATAGAAATTCTAAAGAATTCTAAGAGTTTTTTTTCGAATAATTAATGCACTAAAGTCAATTAACCAAAAATTTAATAGATGGATCATATTCATCTACTAAATGCCTATGGGTCGTGAAAATCTGGACACAAAAAGACGTCTGGAGAGACCTATTTTCCAACTTAATTAATTGTCTTTCTCCTATTTACGATTAATCTTCACCAAAAAACATTTACATAACTCTTCAGTTTCAAAAGAGAAGGTTTTTGTGATTTCTTTAGGAAAGAGAAGTCGAGTTGGTGATGACATTAGTCTACATGGCTTCTCAGCTAATGTCTCTTAGATCTGTGCAAGTCTTCTGTATCTTTTCTCCCTATCATTTACTTTAATTTGTAATTACTATGTCTTTTTTTAATCTATTTTTATTCCGTTAGTAGATCTGTAAATCAAAGTGTAAAATATCAAATATTTATTTATCACGTGGTCGTTTTTATTTCATAATATTTGTTGGTTTCTTTGCCTACAATGTCTTTTTTTTAATTTTTTTTAAAATTGTTTTTATTACATAGGGAGAAGAGGAAGGGGAAATGGGGGAGGAGAGGAGATTACAATGTGGAGATTCAAACCGTCACCAACAGGGTGAGCGTTCAGGTAGCCAACCAACTGAGCCTACAATGTCTTATGTTTTTTTTTTTTTTTTGGTTGTTGTAGTGATAGATAAAATATGTTGGAGCCTCTCTATGTTAAGCCGTGTTTTATTTTATTTGTAGTTATTTTGGTTTTTCACATTAATTACATGCATATATTTCCTAAAACAATTCGGCCGACACCGCTTAAGCCAATGTGTGTCCGCCCCTTCTATCTCCAACAGTTTACTACAACAAGACTTTGTTTGTGATGCGACTTATATATATGATTTTTCACAATTTGTTTCCTTGATTCTGTTCGTAATTTCTTATTAGCCACTTTTGGTAAACATTTGATATAATTGCTTGATATTTTATTTTTTTCATTCTATGAACGTATGATGGGAGGAGTAATAATATTTTGATTTTGAATGCACATATGTGATGTTGATTTAATTTTAAAGTGAAAGAAATGTAACACTTTTAAAAGGAGAAATCTACAAAGTGCTGAAAGGTGTGCCTTGCAAGAAGTTCAAAGAGTTAAAGCTACTACAAAATACTTGTTTAGTAGTTACTCCAACCATAACAAAACATTTTTGTTCATTTTTAATTTACAAAAGCTAATGTTCTTCCGTCTAATTGGGAAGTAAAATATTCTCCTCTTTTTCAGTTTTGTGCTTTTGCATTTTCTTTTATACATTAGAGGATATTAGCATCAGATAGATGTTTCAGTTGTACATACCAATCATCCAGATAGATGATGGAAACTATGGATGTCATGTAGACAATAGTAAGTAGTCATGCATGTTATGCGTTTTATCGGTGAACAAGTGCATCTCTAGAGAAGTAAATCAAGTAGCGGATTTTCTTGCTACACTTGTCTCAACAAGTGGAAATAGGACCTTATATCCTTCTCTTCAACAACTTCCTAGAAAGGCAAATGGTCTATTTCAACTTGACAAATGGCACCTTCCTACTGTTAGAAGAAGGTTTGAAAAATGTAATTTTTTGTGAGACAAGTTTTTTATTGGGGAAGATCTTTGTTTTGGCAGTTGATCCTTCCCCTTCAGATTGTTTTATCAACCCTCTTTTGCAGCTAAGAGGCAAGGTCCATGTCCTCCTCTATTTTGTAAGTTTTTTGCTTATAATAGACATGGCAGGGTCAAGTCAACCCCCACACCATAGACTCACAACCTAAGGTGATGGCTTAATATATATATAAGGTGCATCTCTAAGGTATATATATATAAGGTGTATCTCTAAGAAATACATTTTTCTTGAATTTTTTACTCTATAATTTGGTGTAACTCATGACACACATATTCTAATATTATGTATTCTATTTTAAAATGAGTTTACCAATTAATATAGAATACACGTGCAACGTACATGTCCGACAACTAGCCGAAGAAAATCCAGTACAAGCTCACACGAAAAATTTCATAGAAGTGAATTTTTGTGCTTCTAATTAACCTCGTTGTCATCAACACATAATTTAAACTGTGGAAACAAAACAGCCTTTTAATTCGGAACTTTTGGAAAGGGATAGACAAGGGTGTCAGTCTATTTCAGTTTTTACCTGGTAAGTGAGATTCTGTAGTCAGTTTTGCATTCAGTGTGTGACCCTTTTTTCTATCTTTTATTTTTCAATTCAGTCCGTGACCAAATATCCTTTTTGTGTTAGTGTCTTTTTTTTTCCTTTTTCTTTTGGGGACCTCTACATTGGAATGTTAAAAAACAATATCTCTTTTAAGTTTACATATGATCGATGTCCTTTTTTTTCACAAAAACACAGAGATCTATCTCCTACCCTACTCTTTCATTCCAGATCTGCCAAAAATGGATTCATTATTTTTTGTCCAACCGAATGCCAAAAGACCTTTTTTAGTTTGCATGCCCACCAACAACAAAAATGCCATAGTTTCACTCTTAGATCTACGGCACAATCATTTGCCTCATGAGCTAAGAGTTATTAATTTTTGGCCACACAAAACTATCAATTTTTTTCTAGTGAGTCAAGCCTAACTGGTGTAAACCCCCCACCCGTAATTCACCCTCCTTCACAAAAAAAAAAAAAAAAAAAATCTGGAGAAAATTGGTGGTCCACAACTTTCGATGAAAAACATCTGATTTAGGTTACGTAGTTGTAACTAAAAACTTATAACAGTCCAAGGATTTACAGAAACGTAAGGTTATAAAAACACAAGCGTATAATTATTTGCATCCAGCCAATAAAACCACAAAGTTAAAGTGCAAAACGAGGATTATCAATTTATCCGAAACAAATGAACTTGTACCAACAAATTTAAGTGGTGAAAGGGAAAAAAGAACACGTCAAAGCTAAGCAAATAATAGTATACAAATACATATATACTTACTAATTAAAGTAGGAATTTATGGCAAATTGAACTCACCGGAAAATTAGGAAACAAAGCCAGTAGAATCCGCCGGAGTTTGCAGAGAGACACGACATCCCTTATGGCCCTAGAAAAGGGAGAGAGACCAATAAAAGACCAGAAATGACTAAGTCAACGTCAACGGTGATTGTCATATTCAATATACTATCAAAGCAGAAGCATCACATGCGCCAACTTGTCACACATGATAGCGGGAAGCCCCACTTATAACCTCTTCGTTTTTCAGCACGGGACAAAAATAATGTTTAAGTCACCAACGAATAATTATACGGCAAATCATGGATAAGACTAATTGAGTTTAAAATTATAGTTCAAGCATGCGACAACACAGCTAACCAAATCAAGCAACAAACCATTTCATTATTTGTGTCTTTGGATTTGTTAATGATATTTACATAAATTTAATCCAGCATTTTTATAATGTGAAAAAAACTAAAGAGGCATGATCTGAAGTGGGTTTACCTAGTAAAAGGAGGAGCGGAGTTTGTTGGTCCAGTATGTGAGCTCTTGTTTCCTTCTCCAGCATTATTAACATCTTCGAAAACTGTGTGTTGTGCCATCAATTACTCTTTCACTAAGAATAGAAACAACAAAATGAATGCTATGATCTATGAGAGATAATGGGCACCTGAAAAATAGTTCTCTTATACATTTATATTTAGAGGGGTGCGGAAAAAAAATTTAATGGGTCGTGCATGTTCCTCTCGTTTTCCTATTTGTTGCTTAGAAAGACGCGTGTAATGACGCTAAGATAACCTCCGTTAAGTCGTACTTATGGTAGGGAATGCCATTGCCAATCCACATTTTCATACTTTCCAATGGCAAAAAGGCTTGCCGTGGAATTGTCATGTCATAAGTTGCTTATTTTATTAATATATCCCCTTATTATATTAATTTTGGGGAGTATTTTAAGTAGTTTAACGGTGCAACCGGATTTAAATAACTAGACAAGGCCAAATTTTAAATACGCGGTGTTAATCCCCATGACATTTTAAGTGGTGATATATTGTGTGGTGGTTGATATTTTTGTACTTTTTTTGGTATGGTCAACTGGTCTAATTTCATATTAGTTTGAAGTCATGTGTTTGTCTGTCAAAGGAAGCAATCACTCCTTTAACCTTTGGGTACTTGAAGAAGCCAACAATTGTCAATTGTTGGCGCTTTTACGCTATCCGCACCCCCCCCCCCCCGCCCAACCCAATACATAAATTTCAGTAATTAACATTGGGCTCAAAAAATCAAGCACCAATGAACCGTCACATAATGATATATTTATTCCTGCATTTCAATTTGTCTCTTGGGTTTTGACTTGATAAAAGATTTAAGAAAGTAAGAAAGACGCTTGAATCTTGTGGTCTTAGATTAAAGATAAATATAATGTACCAAAATGCATTTAATCTTGTGGTTTTAAACATGTCATGTGAAAAGTTGAAATAAAAAAATTGTCAAAAAAGGAAAGAGACATTTTTTTTAAACGGACTAAAAAAGAAAAGTAAGACAAATAAATTGAAACGGAGGGAGTAATATTTTTTTATGAACACGTGTACACACACATGCTAAGACAGGTTTAGAAGCTGGGGTGGGAGTAGGGGTGGGCGTTTGGGCCATCGGATTGGATATGAAATTTTCGGTTTGGATATTCGGTTTTCGGATTGAAGAAATTGCAATCCAAATCCAATCCAAATAAGTTCGGATTGGATTGAATATTTTAAGTTCGATTTCGGATTATTCGGTTTGAATATTTCGGATTTTCGAATTTGACTTTTGAGACTTAAGACAAACTTTTAGGAATGAAATTCATGTGTTAGTTCCACCAGAGTAAATCTTAATTGCTCAGTAAAAAAAGCCTTCCAGTTCAAGTTAGGATTAACAAATCCAAGTCATGTCCAACATAATAAATCCATACTAAATAAAAGCATTATGGAAAAGTGGAAATGAACAAAATAAAATCTACGTAGTCATCTGGAAAAATAATAAAGAACATTGCCTTGGTTACACTGACGTGAGACTTTTGAGACTTGAGAAGTAAGAAAACCGTATATTATATTTGATTTAGTAGAGAATTGTATATTGGATTTAATATTTTAATGGGTAGGGTCTTAGGTACTAATCGATTGGACCTTTAGAAACTAGATTTATTAGTACATATGATATAGGTAGGTCTAGATAAAAGGTATAAAAATTTCGAATTTTCGGATATTTAAAAATCCATAGTACTAAATCCATACATAATCCAAATATCTAAACTAAATATTTAAAAAGTTCGGATTCCGGTTTGGATTTTATTTGGCCCAAACTGTGTCCACCTATAGGTGGGAGTAGCATTGCTGAATATAATCGGAAAGTTAAATTGTTCCACTTCTTCCAATTGGAACAACATCTTCAAGCAATTTCTTCCAACATTATTCTTTAGGCGCTTTTTAAAACATTCTTTAGTTCTTGGGTCATATTTATTTTCGTTTATCATTCATCTCAACTTTTTGCATTGTTTGAATACCTGTAACCGTAAGTTTACTACATGAAATCCAATCAATGTGAGACATTCTATTTTTCTCAGCAAGGAAAAGGGGCAGGTACTAACGGATACCGATAAGTCAGTACTGCGCGTTATACTCTACTCTTCCAGCCACATAACAATATTCTCTTATACTGTTTCGTAAGCACTTTAAACTGAATTAGACTGACGCGTAAGATGGTGAGCTTCTCCGAAAAGAGCTCGCCTTTTTCGTATCCACGACTACGAGGCCCAACAGACCGAAAACAACGATTTTGTAAAGTAAAATTTTCACAATCTACTATAGTTCTTAAGTTTGTTTTAAAGAATCTGAAGAAGATTTACACTTTTTGTGATATTTAAATTATCAAGAACTGTCTGTAATTCTTGATTCTTGATTTGATAACTTAATAATTGTTCCCAATGTATGATCAACGATGACAAATTACGCAAAACTAAGTAAAACACGCCAATTTCTTCTAAGGGTTAAGTATGTCAAGTCACTCGTGTCCACTTCCCATTCGAATTTCTCAAAATTCACCACAAAAAAAGAGAGAACAATGACTCTGCAACAATACAATGATTGAAAATCTTGATGGCATCTGTTGTTTGCATGCTAAAATATGCATAATTAGGGGTGTTATGGGTCATTTTGAGTCGGTTTTGGGTTAAAACCAAAACCAAAACCAAACCAATCTAGTCGGTTTTTAAAATTATTAAAATCAAATCAAAAAATATAATACATATCCATCGGTTTGGTTGTAGTCGATTTGATTTAGTTTTTCGATTTTTAAGAAAACTAACGGTGTATTTCCCTCTTTCATGTTTTCTTCCTGCAATTAGGAGAGAATTTTATATTTTTCCAACTTATTATTCGTCATTACTCTTTTATTAGGAAAGCTACAATTATCTTGGATTATGGAGAAAATGTCTTACGATTTATAAGTTTTAATTAAGTGAATAAAGTGTTGGAAATCTTATGGAAAATACTTGATCACGAACATTTGTAGAGAATTCTACGTAGCTTGACGCGTATCAATTAAGACACTATCCTTAAGAATATTTCACCAGGTATGGATGTATTTCTTAGGATTCAACAAATTTTTTTAGTATAAAACTAAGAGTCACAATTTAACAAAGATTAAAAAAGAAAAACCCAGCACACTATAATATGGTAGGAGGATTTTGTATTGATCTCTATCTCCTAAAGGTAAAAGAGCTGCACGTATTTATAAGAGATCAAAGAATAAATTGCTAGAATGGAATATCATAGCAGCAACAACGGTCCAAAGAAAGGATTGATTTGATATCAATAAAGAGCAATGTAATAATGGATCCAATCAAGGCTAGTCAAGAGTCATACGTTTTGCCCATAATGAAGTTTAGGAATCAATTGTCTGTTGGAACAATACTGCAAACATAAGTTAGGTAGAATGAAGATAATTGGCAATGAGTTGTAACATTAAAGCACATAATGGCTAATTAAGAGTCTAGTCAACCTGAATAATAAGACTCGTTTAATTAGTATTAAAGGAATGAATTTAGATAAGAATGTCTTTTTGAGATATCACATAAATATTTCAACATAAAGTTTATAAGAAATATAAAAAACAAATCTAGATAAATCTCATAGTTATTTTTTTTGAATAAATGAGTTTGAATTCACGGATTTCTTTTTAGAAATGGGCTCAAGATATCAAGTTCATTAACCTATTAGAGATAAATGAAATTTTGCTTAAAAAGCATACACATTATTTAAAAGTATTTTATAAAAATTAATATATTGTATATATATAATTATAAAAAAAATTATCGGTTTGATTCGGTTTTTCCTTTGATTTGCTTATAGTAAAACTAAAATCAAATCAAATATTATCAATTTTTTAAAATTTAAAACCAAATCAAATCCAACCCAAGTAAATATCGGGTTATTTAATCAATTTGGTTCGATTTTCGATTTGGATCGATTTTAACCAAACTGTTAACATGCAATATTATTCATTAAAGTAAAACACGAAATATCAAAGCAATAAATACTGATGTGACTTAATTTGTAGTATTATGGGTATTGGCTTTGTAATTTAAAACGGGTTTGTGGAATTCTTGTTGACCTATGAGTTGTAACATTGAAGGATATCGTGGAACCATATTGCTACTTCTTGGGTTGCAGAAAAATAGGATAGCGGATAAAATTAAATGTATCGAGAAGAGTATTTTTTTTCTCGTCAAATTATTCGTAATATTAAAAATATCATAAGTAACGATACTTTCAGACGAATAAGGAAAAGAAAGAACTAATAAGGACAAAGGGACGGATGGAGTGTTAACAGCAATGTAATAAGGTGAAAAATCCATGTGACGAAGTCCAGCTAGAAAGGAGAAAAATAATGAATTACTTATTGTTTCTCTTATGGCTATAGGGTTCTAAATGGTCTTGCTTTGCGGCTACACTTTAAAAAGTTTTTCATAGTGCAAGATGACATCAACAATGTTGTCATTCAACATGATTTCACGTGGTGATCTCATTTCTTGGAGGGCTAATTTTGAGAGAATTTAAAACGAAATCAATCACCTTCAATTAAAATAAGATGGTGAGGAAAAGCCATCGTTAAGGAATAAAAGAAGAAAAACTAAAATAGGTTGGAATTGTTATTCCTCAATATTAGAAGTACTATGAAAGTGGGACAAAAAGGAATTGGATAAGTCGTTTGCCCATAATGAATTATCACGGAGAATCCTCTTTTTTGGGTCTTCAAAGCTTCATTATTGGGAGATATGATTAAAAAGCAAAACACAAGTTTAATGTTATTTGAAAGCCAAAAACAGTAGCCATTGTTGAAAAATATTTTCCAGATACTTTTGTGACCGAGAAAGGTAAAGGATTGAAGTAAGAAATATATTAAAAGTTCTACTTGCAAAAAAAAAAAAAAAAAACTTTTAGAACTTGGTGCTTGGGTTATGAGAAGAATATAAAAGGGTGCTTCTTTTTATGATTTGGTCATACTTTGAGTTATATCGGCGGATTGCGTTATGATCTAGTGTTTTATAAAACTTCTTCCGTCTCAAATTATCTGTTATCTTTTTAATTTTACATCCCTTCTAAGGAATATTAATTATGAGAAGTTTTTGACTAACTTTACTCCTATTTTATATTTAAGTTATAATCTCTCTCCATAAATGTTTATCTTATTTAGGTGTCAGCT
The DNA here is from genome assembly GCF_019175385.1 of Lycium barbarum. NCBI lineage: Eukaryota > Viridiplantae > Streptophyta > Magnoliopsida > Solanales > Solanaceae > Lycium > Lycium barbarum. Next base: position 134,893,177 of record NC_083339.1, read on the forward strand.
CCATTAATGACAAAATTCTATTAAGGGCAAAATTGATTAAAAAAAATAATAATTGTGTCTTAAACTTCTAAAACAATAAATAATTTGAGTCAATTATTTTTAGTAATCACGACAAATAATTTGAGATGGAGTAAATATATTTTCACCCAATTAAATTTTAGATGAGTTAAGTTATGACTCGCTTATTAGCTTGACTCATTTAATCCGCTCGTTTGCCACCTATAGTGTTTATAAAACCATCCATCAAAGTACGTAAATACACATAATTTGGTGTAGTTATCTTAGGCCAAAGTCATAGATGGACCCCTGAATTTATTCTGATTTTTCATTTAGACCTCCAACTGAAACATTGACCATTTGAACCCCTAAATATAAGATAAACTGTGTCATTTGAACCCCTCGTGCCAGCTGGGCACACGCGTGCAGCTCACTTGCTGTGACATGGAAAAACAGACCAATAAAAATAAGCCATGTCAATAAAAAAAATTAATTTTAAAATCTATTTAAATAATTTTAAAAAAAAATCTAAAAAAACCCAACCCATCCTCTTCGATAGCCCACTTCACCTCCGCCACTGCCGTTGCTGCCTCCGCCGCCCCCATCACCACTGCCGCCTCTTCAAAATCTATTTAAATAATTAAAAAAATGGTGTCGTTTTTGATCGGAGATTTGTTTAAATAGTTTTGAAGTGGAGCATCGGTGACAGCGAAGTGGACTATCAGAGAGGATGGGTTGGGTTTTTAATTATTTAAATAAATTTTAAAATAGAATTTTTGTTTAAATTAATTTTTAATGATTAAAAATGTAAAAAAAAATGGTCTCTCACACTCTGTCACAGCAAGTGAGCTGCACGCGTGTGCCCACCTAGCACGAGAAATTCAAATAACACAATTTATTTTATATTTAAAGATTCAGATGATCAACGTTTCAATTAAAGAATTTAAATAAAAAATCAAAATAAATTCTGGAGTCCATCTAACTGGCGATTATGTTAAACAGGTCATAGTTGGATGACATTTTAAAATCTAATCATGAAGTGAGGTGTGCTCATGAATAGCACGAGCAAAAGGTTAAAGAATGAATAAACATCGGTAAAAGTAATCAGAGCGTAAATAATGCAGGACCGTAACTTTTACGTCGTATTTGATTGACGTTAACATCTGGTCTCCCTTTTTGTTTTTATATTAAGATGAACTCTATCTCGTACCATTTATTTAATATTTTTCACTTTTTAAGAATTAAATATTTTAATTTAACTATATATTTAAATATAAAATTTTTAAATTTTTTAAAATAAAATTTATATATTTAAAAATTATGCAAAAAATATTATAAGTCAATCATTATTAATAATTTAAAATATTTAAAAAATATGTAAAAAAATAAGATCAAAAAATAATTCGTTTGATTCTCGAGAAGTGTAAAAATGTCAAAATGATTGGAACAGTGGGAGTAAAGTAATTCTTTCCGGATAAATGTCGTCATTATGCAATTATGGGTCGTATATTAAAGTCGGCAATATGAAACTTCGTCTCATTTAATATAAGATCAAGTTGGCCTAGACGTGGCATCTTTACACTGCCTCCTTGATGGGATTCAAAAAGGCAAAGTAAATGACTAGTACTCTATTTTTACTTCGTTAATGAATTCGAACATGTTTGAAAATGAGGTTTCAATAATGACTGTATTCTATACATTTAGTTCTTTTAGTCATCAATCATCTAAAAAGGAAACTGGCTAAAGATGGTGAAACATTTTAGGGAATTCTCTTATAAGGGCGCTTAATTAAGGTTGGATTTGGTTCAGTACTTTTCTTTCTCTTGTTACGTTTATTAGTCAAACAATAAGAACGTTCAATAATTGGAATTGGTACTTTATCTTGATACAAAGTTTTGTACTATCCAGAAATAGAGAAGAGGTTATATAGTCTTTTGCAGAGTATATACTTATCATGTTTCCCTCCCTGTTTAAAGTAAGAGCAATTTGGCTATTAATAAAAAAATTATAAAAAGATCTATAAAAGAAGAGTGTAATACTATAAAACAATGTCATGGACCTAATTAAGACGATAAGAGAACTGGAAAAAACTAGGGAAAATAGTTATTCGACCCTTCATAAATTTTGTTTAGTTTTATGGCTTTTTTATAGCAGATTTTTATTTTTTACACATAAAAGATCTGAAAAAATCATTTTCTTATATTCAAATTAGAGCCAAAAGATCTCACCTCCTCAAAAGAATTAATTCATATCAAAATAATCAATCTTTGAAAATAAACCACAGAAATGGCAAAAAATGGCTAAATAGAATTCAAGCTTTTATTATCATTGTCAGAGAATCATGAATCTTATATCAAACCTTTTATTTATTTGTTATTATTATTAAAACAACAGACAAGACAAAAGAAGAAGACTTTTTATAATTAATAACACCCACAATATAGAATTGTTTGGTTAATCGTATCTAAGTCATCGGTGTATTTATTGAATTAATAACTCAAATCTCATTATTATCCAAATTATTATAGATAATAACCAAATTTACATCAACAAATTTAATTAAATATCTGTGGGACACTTATTAAGATCAAAAGCTAATTTTAAGAAAATTAAGCATGCCTAAAAAGTTGAGGCTCATTATGCGTATGTCTATTTTGAGAAAAAAGAAAGAAAAAGAGGACCAATGGTCAAATCATTATCCTAAACGTGGCTGACTGTGAAAAAGAAAACAAAAGACTAAAAAGAGAAAAAAACACTTAAGGAACGATAGCTGTGTGTGAAAGTGATGGTAAGCTTGAGCTACAAGCAAATGTATTTTCGTTGCAATTAATTGGCTATGTAATGCCCGAGCATCTTCTTCTTTTTGCTATGGAAGGGCAGAGAACAACTAGTAGTTATTTATAAATTGGACATATCATTTAAAAATCACTCTAATTATCACTAAACTAAGTCGGCTGATTTAAAATCTGTGGAAAATATACTTTCAATCACTGCGAATCAACTCTTAAGTAGTTAAACAATTGATATTTAAGAAGGCGAAAAGGGTAAAAAATAATCCTTTACTTTAAAAAATTAGCTATTTTTACCCTTCGTTATAAGTTGGGTCAAATATAACCCTACAGATTCAGCAAGTCATAGTTCATTCAAACATACTAAAAACCCTATAAGAAAACGTGAGTTGAGATAAAAGATAACATGATTCAATAAGGCAAAATAAATTGGATTGACGTTACATGAAACAACTACTTACTACTACTTAATAACCAATATATCAAGGATAAGAGAAAAATGGGCTCTAAATGCTAAAATAAGAGCATGTCTGTCTCACCTCAACAGTAACTGATGTTTACATGACCATATAAGTATATTGTTCCAAATTCCTGTGACTACATATAATGGTTCAACACTGGCGGCTAAGTTCATATTTAGCAAAATATCAAGACTTTATCCAAAGAAATAGAGAAGGCTTGAGGCAGATATTGATATTCTTTTTAAATATTATAACAAAATGTTATTAGTTGTGAAAACTGTTACAGCGCTCTCATATAGAGAATATTAAGAAAAGATTAAAAAAAAATACTTAAAAAATAACAAGTGCTAATTTTGCAGTCACACTTTAAATATGAAACTCTTGAAGTCTCCTTGTAAATTTCAGTTCTATATTACTCTAGTACAATAAAATAGAAGATATTAACCAATAGATTAAAAAATATTATAAAAATCCCAGAAGCTTTCAGGGAGAGAATAGGAGATGGAATCGTCATACAGAAGAGGATCTGGTACTTCACCAGTAAGAGTTTCTAAGCTATTCATTTGGCTTGTAGAGTCATAATTATTGATTGTACTTGTGCCCGGCATACAATTATTAGCATTAGATTCCTGCTGTGTGTCAACTGGATAATAAGCCTCAAATGAGAATCCATTAGAGCCATCAAGAGCAACCACTTCCATTGGACAAACGGCATTTGATGAATAGGAAGAACAAAGCAGTTTAATAGTATCATCATCCAAAACCTTGAAATTCTGGCCATCTTGAAAGGCCGTTTTTACCAATTCCATAGCATAAGCCTGTCATCACATGAAGTAGAAAGGGAATAAAAGCAAGTCAGTCATTAATCCTCATGACAAAATATTACTGTACCTAATTCTTTTTGGTAACTATATATTCGGTATCGATCTGGAACCACAAACTAATTTTAATTTAGGCCACGTAAAGCCTACTAAAGAGGAAAACGCTCCCAGCCAGAATCTTTTTCTCGAGACTTAAAATCCGAGACCTGTAGTTAAGAATGACTCTTCCATCCTTGCCAGTGACAAAATATTAGTATACTGCTTGCTTGTTGAAGAAAAATGTTAAAAAGGAAGTGAAAAAAGGTAAAATTAGAACCTTATGAGGTCCAGTCAGCTTTTCGACCGACACGAACTGCCCCTCTTGGTATATTCCGAGCAATTCTCCCACATCACTAAATACCACTGGTAGACTTTCCTGGGAATGGGCAGAAGGATACACGTATCTTTTCAAGTCAAGTTTACTCTTTGCCTGATTAACTGCTGCATCCAATTTCTTAACGCACATATGCCTGCCGATGATCTTTACATATGCAATATGCAAATGTTTCAGTAGTTCATTATGCAACATGAACAAAAAGAGAAAGTGCACTAGATTGGCCTTAGTAAAACAAATTAACATCATAGTGAAGACAAAATATCAAATTAAAACAGCTAGCTAGAAGTTTCAATTCATAACTCTTTAACTAGTTAAAACATGTAACCAGCTATGACGACCAAAAAAATAATAAATTACCGGCCGGCAGGTGATATCATGAATTCATATCCTATCCTGCTCAGTACAAGCTACAGCTTGAACCGCTTGCCAATAGACGGGAAGCGGGGGAAATATCTATGGCTACCTACCCTTACTAATTAATTTTGTTTCTCTGCAACTACTGGTCCAACTATTTTTACCATCCATATTAGATATGATGGACAGGAATCGGCGACACAGTATCAGGCAAATTCGGATGAACCTTCATCCGAAAGAGGTTAAAAGTAAAATTTTAATTAAGCAATAAAAGTTTCTATATCCTCAACTATATATGCTGTTGAAGCGATTTCTATTAAGAGGGGCGAAAAGTCTTACTTTTAGTAGGTTATCACGGTTCAGAAAATATTGAATTAACAAGTCCCTGACAGTTTTAATGTTTTCCTTCATTAAACGATCATGATAAGGACCGCCTTTGCCAATCGTCTGCAGTTTCCATACTTGATCATCAAGATGTAGAGGCTTCTTGCTCTTAGGCACTGCAAAATTCAAACAATATTTATATATGCAGCATTCGGATCTAATTTAGGAACAAGAATATATGATTAATTAGAAAGTCTTACTGGAACGACGATCCATCACGAAGAATGGTTCAGTGGCTGCTTCCTTAATTCTAGTTCCAATATTGTAGGGATACACAGCTCTTGCACCTAGTCTCAACTCACGTTTGCTCATAGGTTTGTTAGTATGTTTGAATGAAATATGACTTACAGAAACTGTGCCATCTTTCAATCTGACATGAGGATCTCCTCGAATCAGCGATTTGTCACCAGCACAACTTGTACAATCTTTCTCAAGGACAACTATTTCCACCTCTGCTGATGCTTCTGGCTCAGATTTAACAATATTCTCAGTACGGCAATCAACTAAGTCTAGATTTAAGGTGCTGCCCCGATCTCCACCTACGGGTAGCCCAGTATAAATTGTACCATTTATGTTGTTTGAAAACTTTAATTTTAAATGCCGTGATCCACACTGATCACAAGGGTTCGAATTTTCCTGCTCTTTCCTGTGCAATATGTACAAGTCCCACTATCATATAAAAAGCAATGGAATAGGATAGAACACAAATTTGTGTATCAAACACTAGCAGGAACAGGGTTAATGAAAATAAAAGCAGCAAGGATAACGACAATGATGATTAATAATTATAAGTATTAAGTAAAGGACGCTTATCGTTGCCTTGGGCCGGTTGAAATCTCGTCAACTTTCGGTTCAACTCCTGCAGCCTGTATAGTTTCACAAAGAACTTAATTAGATGACAGAAGCTAAGACTGAAAATCAAATCATCAGGGCCAAAAATAAAAAGTAATGGTACTGTTTTTTTCAATCATCTTGGCATGAATAGAAGACATAAACATCAAAGACCAATAAATTAGATGACTATCAGCACAAGAAATTGATCAACATATTCAGAAGCTAATGAACGATGAAGTGAACAAATTCTTGGAAGGGGTAAACTGGCAAAGAGAAATTAAATGTCACGCTTAGCTATTAGCACACAATTGTAAGTACAAATAAACTACTAGGATTTTAGGGATATGATGCGATAGCATATATCCTAGAAATAGATCGATTGACCGGAAAAGACGATTCCTTGTCAAAATTATTTTGGCACAACAAGAAGTTGCACTACAATTATTTTGACACAAATAACATAATTACGTTGACTTCGTGTGGTATTTGCTCCAAATTCTACTACCTCCGGTCCATCTCATCAACTTAACTGTCTCCTCTTTTGGCTTCCAATCTTCAATTGCTTATTGTTGGAGCTAACGAGGTGATACATAGATTAATGTTCATTGGCAATAAATTAAATGTAACGATTCAGAAACTATACGACAAACCTTATTAGACTATATATTAGTTAACCAAGTTTTTATCTCAACATATCAGTACTAGTAAGCTGGAGTATATATATTGTCAAAGATATATATATATATATATATATATTGAAAAAAATTACGGTTGTCATTTTCTGATATTTTTGGGCTAAACAGTCACATGATGTGCTAGTTACTTCTCCGATAACCTGCACGGGCGAGAAAGTGATGTTAAGACTTTTGAATAACACCAAATATTTTGCTACTAATATTTGCTGAGTCATTTTAGCTTCTTCTTAGAAGCTTTTTCTGAATTACAAATAAATAAATTAAAATGGATTGCTAAATAAAAAGAAAAATGTCTCATGAAAAAAGGCAACCCTAAAAGGTTCATGAGCCCTATTTTAATAAGGAGTATCACGTTAACTAGGCACAAGGCGCAAGTAAACAACTACTATAGTACTAACATATGAAGGCATAAAGACAGGTGTAAAATATAGATTTAAGGCAGATGCTACTCACAGCTGGATCAATGCATAGCCGCCTCATTGACTTATTGAGTAAACGCAAGACTTGGAGCACAACCATAACGGACCTGATCATCAATAGCCCAAAATGGAGTAAAACTAGTAGAAGAGAGCAAAATTAAACGAAAATTTCAGTTTTTAATCAATACTGTTAATCCCCATCAGGAACATGCAAATCATTAACGCTATCAGATATTCAGAAATACTAAATAACACCAAGCAAGATAAAAAGCGAAGATAATAACAAAATAGCCCAGATAAAGCACAGACTTTAGTTTGGGGAGTTTTTTCTTCTTATGAAATGAGAACCAGGGAGGTCCTGAATAACTAGGAGAATTTTCTCCCAGGTCCATTTGCAGGTGTTTTTTTTTTCTTTCAAAAAGCTTGTGACTATATTGTTAAAGTAGAAGAGTAGTTTTGGAAAGTGTATTTAGTACTAAAGCGAGAGACAGCGCGACATAATTTATAGCAAATCGGGAGACTCAATATCCATGAAACCGCGTAGGCCCAACTCTACCGAGAAATATCAGTGAAACCGAAATGCAATTTACTATACTACTCTTTTGAAAAGTCATTGCAACTCCAATGGCATAGGGAAAAAAAACATGAGAGGGGACATGAAAAAGATATAGTAAGACAGAGAGACAAATTCAAAAAAGAGAAAAACAGCAACCAACTTAGGTTAGCATGTAAGAATGGTTGTACAGAATGTTTGATTAAGTTTTCAAAATCTGTTTATATGATCTCCACTTAAATTTTTGAACCCTATGGACTCTTGCACCTCAATTGACATTTGTTCTTTTTCTCGTTTTGATATTTTTTAATTACATAAGGGAAAGGGGAGGTGAATAGGAGAAGAGAATGCCTGATAAATTTGAACCCTCCACCACAATTATCGAAGGCGGGGAGTTCACCAAGTGAACTAGGGCTTTACTCATGTTCTTTCATATTTTCTCTTTTTTTCTTTTCCTTATCCTTCACATTTGTCCTTTTCCTTTTGTTTGGAAGTTGATTAATATATATATTTTAGGCAATTGAAGTTCACCTTCCAATTACTAATCGTTCGCAAGCCGTTTCTCTCGATGTCATTGGAATAAGTTATCATTTAGATAATTATACTTTTGTATCTACTTTTGATTATTTTTGTACTGAAGTTGTAGTTCTTCGCGCTCCCGTAGTTTTGCAAAACGTATGGCATTTTGTGTTTTGATGAGTTCTTTTCTGTATTTTTTCCATACTTTAATTTCTTGAAGTCTTAAATAATTTTTTTTCTTGCATTTTGTGTTCCGCCGCTTTAAGAAATAAGAATTGACTGGACCAGAAAAAAACAAGAATAAGGATTGAAAACGTAATTCGAACCGATGGAACAGTACATGAAAAATGAATTGCCCAGAGACTGAAATTTCGCATACGGTTAAATTTGTTTGATAATATATTGATGGGTTTAGACAGTTAGATTTTAAATTTGTATGGAGTACTATTTAGTATTTTGTTTAATGGCACCAACTCCGCGTATAAATTAATGTCTGAAATTGGTTTAGTTCTTATTCATTTTTAGATATAATATCCAACTTTGATTGAAAATTATAATTTCGTACTTCTCTCAGTGCGTGCTATATCAGTCCTAGAGATGCTTGAATTGATTTAGACTTATTAAATATCTAGACTAGACTAATAAGTTCTTTCAACAGAATCATTATATAATCTTGCCGTTCTATGTAAGTGGCTAGACAGTTGAAAAGTATAATAATTTGTCTTTTATAAGAAAACGATGTGAGTGTGTCTTCAACTCCCTGCCCAATTTTCTATTCTTTCTTATGATAACTCGATGATGAAAGCTAGCACAGGCCCAACACAAAAAAATAGTAGTATATTTTTTTTTTAGTCGTCTTAAAAAGAAAAGAATGATATAGTTTTATGTTGAGTAATTTAATTTGAAACTTTCCCTTTTATCTTTAATGAAATGATTTAAATTTATACAAATATCTATGACTTATTTTAGATCACAAGTTTCAAAGATCTTTCCTTTCTTTTTTAAACTTCGTGCCTAGTCAAACTATGTCACATAAATTAGGATAGAGAGAGTACCTTTTAGTAATATAATTGTGGAATTTTTATTATAGAAAGTATTATGCTTCAATTAATTAAAAATATCAATAAATTATTTCACTTAGTTCGCTTTTCCCATATATGACTTTCCTGGTTTGGTTCTCCAATTGAAAGATTTGAAATACACCTTCTCCTATCGAGTTTCATGTCATCATCTCTTTCTACTCAACAACACTGAAAAACATTTTCATGTGTTAGCATCTGTTGTAGTCTTAAATTTTTAAGTATAGACCAACTTCATCATTTTAAGAAAATATGTGTATACGTTTCTTGACCGTTTATATTTCGTCTTCTTGATGTTATTCCTCATTATTTGTGTGAGACGTATGTGTCTAAACTTATACCCAAAGGTGTAAGTTTGAAATTTTTTGATTTTATGACTTTTTTAGCGGTTTTTGTGTTCAATTTAAACCGTTATTTCTTTTTTCATGAATTTCTCTTCTTTAAATTTTCTCTAAGCGTACCTTTACCCTTTTTTGAATTTATTACCATTATTTAAATGTCCTATTTTTTTTGCAATAACCTCCTACTTCTTCACGTGTACCCACCTTAATTTTTTATTTTATTTCTACTATTATAAAAGAGTGAGCTCCACCTTTTTTTTTTAAACTATATTAGAAGAGTGGTGCTATACTCCGGTGATCTCTTTCCTACCGAGACACGCAAACTCCCATCGTGTCCCAGATCACATTCCGTGAATCGAAAGGTGCCGAGATCCAACCCACTCTTCTAATATAGTATAAAAGTACTTGAATTGAAACAAATATCCAATTTGTCAGAGATCCATCACGCCAGAAGAGATAATTTAGTGATTGAAAAAGAAAAACTATTTAAGGCCGATTAATTGACACGTTAATTAATATGCATTGTCGAACGCAATAAATTAAAATTTGAATAATTCTGCCTTTTCTAAATTATTATGCCAGATGTTCCGGCCTGAAAGCTCCAAAACAGATGTTTTGACCAGACTGTGTTACATCTCGTCTCACCACCCCAAAGCATATAGATTCACCCGATCGATGAACACTCAAACCGAACTCTATTTACAAAAGCCAGATGTTAAATCCATAGAGGGCGAGCAACATAAAATAGAAAAGGGATCAAAAGGATATTACAGGGGGTTCACCACTAATGTAACAAATTCTTATTGACAACCCTGTAGTTCTTACTTCACCCCCTCACCAACCCCCCCCCCCCCCCCCCCACCCCCACCCCAAAAAAAATGGCTCTTCATTTCGAGGTCTCTCAATTTATGTAAATAGTACTCGTACATACTACACGGACATAATGCAGACTGATCACTGATGGTTCAGAAAGTCAATGTAATCAAATATAAATTTCGAGGGGAGGTTTAAATATTTGTCACACTAGAGTGAAAGATAACGAGTTCTATTAAATTGTTGAGAAAGTATGAAAAATTAAACCACATTATCCTACATAAAGCGTAGTTGCCACGAATTATCAATCATTTAGATAGAGAGACACAAATCTCTTCACGGCTTCATTTGAAGACTCTAAGCACCTTCTTACTTCTTTTGCATATTATTCTTTTTACTGTAGTCTCTAAGAGTTTGTCATCTTAATTAGTAAGTCAATTGGCCTTCAGTTTCTTTGCAGTATGATTCACGAAACACCGATTAACAGTGATATCGTTATAAAGTTATAAACAGATGCTTTGTGTGTGAACAATAAAAGTAAAAGGAATATAGAAGTTGGGCCCATCCATTACAGCCTAATAAGTAGGAAAAAGTACATGGTGTGACCATTACGAAAATAAAAAACCCAAAAAGGCCCCATTTTGAACAAATGTCCCGAGTGGGCCATTCGGTCAAACTAATGCCATGCGCTGACCCAAAAAAAAAAAAACGATCAGACTTTTTGTGAAGACTTTAGCCATAAAAGTTTGTTGCAAACAAAAAAATCAAACTTTTTGTGAAAGTCACCACTAAAGGTTCACTGCAAACTTCCGTTTATTTATCTATCTTCTACTAGGGATCAAAAAAGAAGAACTAAATAAATAAACTAAAGGAACCATCATCGAAAACTTTACAAACTAACAAAAATTAGTAAGTATACATTTATTAAACATAAATTATACGTTAATTATACATATATTATACGTTAATTATACATTTATTATACACATATTATACAATAATGATACAGTTTCTATACGTATGATACATTTTCTATACATATACAGTAGTGATACAAATTCTATACAACAATGATACGGTTTCTATATGTATATGCATGATATATTTTTCATGCGTATGATACACTTTCTACACAAGAATAATACAGTTTATATACATTTGCTGGAAATATATATACACTTTCTATACAAGAATGATACAGTTTATATACATATGCTGGAATTGTAATACACTTTCTATACAAGAATGATACAGTTTATATACACTTTCTACACAAGAATGATACAGTTTATATACAATTGCTGGAAATATATATATACACTTTCTATACAAGAATGATACAATTTATATACATATGCTGGAATTATATATACACTTTCTATACAACAATGATACAGTTTATATACACTTTCTACGCAAGAATGATACAGTTGATATACATATGCTGAAATTATATATACTCTTTCTATACAAGAATTTTACAGTTTATATACACTTTCTACACACGAATGATACAATTTATATACATATGCTGGAATTATATATACACTTTTTATACAAGAATGATACAGTTTATATACATATGCTGGGATTATATTTACACTTTCTATACAAGAATGATACAGTTTATATAGTGTATATGTATGCTACACTGTCTAGACGTATGATACACTTTCTATACAACAATGATACAATTTATACATAAATTGTACAACAATGATACATTTTCTATACTTATGTGTAATATGTGAATCATTAGTGTAATAATCAATGTATAACTAATGTACATTATATGTATGATTAGTGAGTATACGTTGATGATACATTTATTATACACAACAATATACAAACCTATGATACATTTTCTATAGATATACGGTAGGGATACAAATTCTATACAACAATGATACTTTTTTTATACGTATGATACATTTTTACTACATTTTCTATGCATAGTTGATCTTTGCCACAAATAGTCCTTTTCAACGAACTTTTAGTGACGACTTGTAGTGGCGACTATGTCGCCACAAAAGGTTTTTTTTGTGTTGGTTGGGGGGGGGGGGGGGGGTAGTAAATGGGCTGGCCGGCTACAAAATGGATTTGATTATTTTAGGCCGGATGGCCATTTATATCCTTTCCCCTAATAAGTAATACCCATAGTCCAAAGCTCCACTCAGGCAAAAAGTCCAGAAACTCAAAGGTATATCACCACAATGTGCCTAGAGAAGGTCCCGAGTCAACCTTGATCTCTTCACTTCAGGGTGATCTTTGCACAATTGGGATTTTTCAGTGTTATTGTTTAAGTTTGACCTCGCTAAAAAAATAACTTCTTCACCAGAATCGAGAAGAAAATCTTGGTCAGTCACCAGAATTTCTTATTTGATATTAGGCAAGACTCATCTTAACTTGATCGTCATTATTTTGGTCACAAAACGTTGACGAAACGCCAGGATTTTTTCAGTATTATAATTCTTCTATTTGTATCATTTTTTTTTACCGTAATAGTATTGTATATGAGTAAGATAAACAAAACATTAATTGTATACCTGGAGTTTTAAATCACCACATTTCAAACTTCATGAAAAAATTCTAGAATTTGAATTGTATAGTTCAAATCATGAAGAAGCGCAACAAAAAAAGATCTTTATAACTAAGATGGAGAATTTTAAGTTAAATTTCAATACGTGATTGAACATTAGAAAATGAGCCAAAAAGTGGCCAACCCTTACAAAAAATTGTCATTTGGGTAAGTCAATTGGTCTTCAGTTTCTTTGCAGTAGTGATTCACGAATAATTCTCTATCACCGATTAGCAGTGTTACCATTTAAAACCTTATAAAACAGATTATATTTTGTGTAAATAACAGGAGGACTAATGTAAGTTGGGTCAATCGATTACATCAAATGCCTTAAAGTCCAAATCTCCAGCTCAAACAAAAGGTCCAGAAAAAGAACATTTTTTTGCGCGGATTACCCTTCGCTTTAAAAGGTGGCCGAAAATATCTCAAGGTTCCGAGTTTGAACCTTCGCTCAAGTCAAAAAAATAACAATTTTGTAAGGCAAGGTTTTGCAAAACGTCTGTCGTATGCTGCAGACTTTACCTTAAGGCATAACTAAAAGTCTGTCTTATAAGGCAAAGTCTGCCGTATCCGGCAGACTTTTAATTATGCCTTAAGACAAAATCTGCCGCATAAGGCAGGCTTTTAGCAAAGCCTTGCCTTGCAATTTTTTTATTTTTATGACTAAGCCAGTGTTCGAACCCAGAACTTCGGGATTTTTTAGACGAAGGACAAAAATTAAAGTCCAGCAATTTGAGGGGAAAAAATTAAAGACCACCCCCAACGAAGGACAATCGTGCAAATTGCCCAAAAAAGGAGGGAAATTTGCAGGATTGCCCTTCGCTGAGGGTGGTCTTTAATTTTTGTCCCTCAAATCAGTGGCCTTTAATTTTGCCCTTCGCTAAAAGCCTTTTGGTTGCAGTTTCGAAATCCCGCTCAGTCAAAAAAATTTTTAAAAAAAATCGCAAGACATAAGTTGGGTTTCAAACTCTGCCTTAAGGCAAAAAAAAAATTGCTGAAATTTTGCAAACCTCTACCTCAAGGCCTAATTTTGGGACTTATACCTTGCGTTTTTTTTTTCTTTTTTCGATTGAGACTAAGTTCGAATTCAAGACCTCTGGGTGTCAAGCCAATGACAAAAATTAAAGATCACCCCAAAAGAAGGGCAGTCCGCTCAAAACAAAAAATGGAAAAAGGAAGGCATGTTACCACATTGGGCTTTGATAAGGTCTCGACTTAGCCAATTTGTTCTCCTTTTCGGGAGGACCCTCTGTCTTGGACATTTTATTCTTTATTATTTCATCTGATCTTATACTATAGTCTTTAGGTGAAAATATCATTGTTTATAAAAAAAATCTTTTTTCGATTTGAAACATATCAACCCTAACCAATATATTAATGTTGCACAAAAGTTCCAATGCTATTGAAATGTGCGAAATTAAGCTTTTTCTAACCAATCAAGAGTAGCCTGAAAGCTTATTGGCAAACGACAATTTTAAATAACACAAGTGAAATTCGAACATAGACACAAAAAAAAAAAAAAAAAAAAAAAGGAAAATGAATCCACCACCAAAATAAAATAAATGTATTAAAGAATGAGCAAATGATTGAGAATTAGACAAGAAAGAGGGCAAAATTAAGAAATTATAAGTTTAGAAAAGGAAGAAGAAAGAACAAATCACAGGTTTTATAAGAGGAGGAGTAGAGTTTGTTGTTCCAGTATGTGAGCTCTTGTTTCCTTCTCCAGCATTATTAACATCTTCGAAAACTGTGTTTTGTGCCATTAAGTATTCTTTCACTAAAAATAAAAACAACAAAATGAATGCTATGATCTATGAGAGATAATGCGTGTAGGGCACCTGACATATAGTTCTCTTATATATACATACATAGGGTTTTTAGAGGGGTGCCGAAAAAATATTAAATGGGTCGTGCATGTGCCTCTCCTTTTCCTACGTGTTGCTTAGAAAGACGCGTGTAACGACGGCTAAGATTGATAGAAAATAGGCATATATACGCGGCGGAAGCAAACAACCAAGATCATATTCTTACATGTAAATTAGATAAACATAATCAAATTCGAGATTGTAACACTAATCTTTTGAAGCTGTCGCACAAGTCTTCAATAGCGTCCGTACTCTCCAGGTCTATGATCTTCTACTGTGTATCCTGAACTTCTATGAACGAAATACTTGAGTGACAAGTATTGCGGCTAAAGAATGAATATCATTTAGGGTTGAATGACTTTCTTTATATGCACACGTTTTTAGGGTAAAACCCTAGCAAAAACGTGTAGCCTTTCCTTCCATTAAGGATATTATTTTTCTTTTTTATTTTCTTTGTTCTAGAATATTCAGGCACAACAAGGACCACAGATTTAATAACGAGGCTCCCTATTGCGGCATTAATTCGGAATATAAGTGAATTAATCCCGCCACAATAAATTACAATTTATTCCACTAGAAAACTGTAACTGTAATATCATTCATTAAAATTTATTTAACTCCCCATGTTAAGATTACAGATACCAATCAAATAAATTAAATTACTGACAATTTAATTCATCGACTAATTTAATCCTTTATACTTCCGCTTAACTTATTTCATCTGACGGATACAAAATTCACCTGCAGGGTTTTCACATGAAAACTTATAAGCATCCATAAAGGGGTATCATCAATCTCAAGGTCGAGACATGGATTCTGTCAACTAATTGTTATTTCACAAATGCACTTTGCCATTATCCAATTTACCAGGAATACATTAACTCGCGGTTGAGTCGTACCTTTTAATAAATGAAAATAATAAACGAAGCACATTGATCATAACAATCACATCAAGATTAAGAGTACAAGTACATTTAACGAGCTAGAGAGGTTGTTTTATATATTCAGTACAAAAACACTTATCTCTACTTGGTCCGTTCAATACATACAAAATGTACTAGCACAAGAAAACGGAACTATACCGTTTGTTGACACCCAATTTTGTCCCGCATCTCCTCCGAAATACCTATTTATACTTCTGGTATTTCGAGAAATTAAAAAAATATGCATTTAAGTTTTACTATAATTATTAGTCTTTTATTAACACCCACGTTTTATTTATTCTTCTGCAGTTTATTATTATCATTATTATTGTTATTATTATTATTATTATTCTTAAATTATCATTTTTTATTATCAGTTGTCATTAATTATTATTTCTTGTTATTTCCATTATCATTATCATTATCATTATTATTATTAATTACTAATCATTATTATCAGCGTTATTTGTTATCAATTATTAATCATCATTATCATCGTTATTTTTATTATTAATTATTATCATTATTTTATCAATAGTTGTTATTTATTATTATTATTATCATCATTATTATTTCTTATTATTATTATTATCATTATTATTTTATTATTACCCCTATTATTGTTATTATTATTAATTCATTATCATTTTTTGTTATTATCAGTAATTGTTATTTATCGTTATTATTTTTTATTTATTAATTACTATCATCTTTATTATTATTATTATTATTATTAATTATTATCATTTTTTAATTATCAATGTTTGTTATTTACCATTATTATTATATCTATTATTATTTTATCACCATTATCATCAACATTATCATTATTACCATTATCATTGTTATTTAGCAGTATTACTACCGCTATTTATTTGCTACTATTATTTAGTATTATTGAAACTTGCATTTCTCGACATTTCTACCAACTTCTGCACACACATCGCATTTATTTCGCACATTTAAATGATAGCGTTTGTTATTAAATATTATTGCACGGTCATTTGCGACATCATATAATTTTTACCCGGGTCTTTTTATAATTACATATTTCCGTAGGTGATATTCTGGCACCCTTAGTACATCGTTAATCAAAATGTGTCTCTTATTCAAATTTAGAAGCCAAATTATTTCTTGCACTCAGTCCGTATTTTGACTTACCGGACCCCAAATCAAAGTCCGATTAATTCCTAATATTTTTGGACTAGACCATATTTTTTATCTCAATTTTTAGATCAGTCCATATTTAGTTTACCAGTCCATTCTTTTTAATACCCAGTCTAAAATTTGACCCGGTCCACAAATGGACCGGGTCCAATTCATTTTTTCAGCAAAATGAGGGAAACCCTACCCTTCATCTCCTCATTTTCACACCGCCGCACCCCTTCCTTCCTCTCTCCTTCCCGCTTCTCTCTTCCCCACTCAACGCCGACTCACCCCACCACCGCCGCTCCTCTTCCCTTTTCCCCACCACGCCGTTCCTTTTCCCCCTTTCCTCCGCCTCACCTCCTCGTCCCCACCTCGCCGACGACTCCAACACCGCCGCCTACCCTACACCGCTACCCCACTCCACGCTCCTCCTCTACCCTACCTCTCTTTCTTTTCTCCTTTTTATCATCACCGCCGCTACCCCACTCTCCACTCACCGCTACTCTTCCTCCGCTCCACTACGCTCCTCCATTTTTTCCATAAAAAGGGGAATCGAGAACAGAGTTAGGGGGGATTTTTTTCGGTATCTTGAAGGATTTTCAGATTCTGGGAATTGTTTTCAGTATTTTTTGAGAGACTCACACCATTTTCCACACTTGATTTTTTTTTCCCGGTGAACTTTAGCCGTGGGGGAACAATTACTCTATTTCTATTTCTTCGTTTTGAAACTTTAATTATTCTAATCGAGTTCGGGTTCGTTCGAGTTCGAGCATAGATTCGAGACGTCGATACCCACTTCACTGCACCCACAAAAGGTCAGCGTGCTCTTTTATTTCGAATTTAAAATCTGTGATGTTATTCGTATATGTTGTTGCTTCAGTTTTTGGTTAATTTTCAATTTACCAGTTTAGTAGTATTGTGTATGTCCAAGTTTTAGTTAGTCTAATTTCGGTTTAGTAACGAGTAATGTTTAATTTAACTGCTGGTTATGTTAGTTAAACAATGTTTGTGAGTTGATGTTTTGATCAAAGATTGTTTTATTGGGTCCGAATTACTGCTATTATGCGACCAGATATCACATTATGCTTTAGCAGGGTTAATTTCAACTATGATTAAGTAATCAGGTACAGAAATATTTTCTATAGTTTCACAATTTCATCTTGATATAGAAATGAGGCGGTTTGAAAATGTCCGTATGTAGAAGAAAATAATAACTTTCCAATCTTTTCCTTTATTTGCTTTTCTTGCTTCAGTAGTTATTTGGTTCTGCGACTATCTGTTGGTTTTGAATAGATCAGCTCAGAATATGGAGTTAAACGTAATGGCTTCTCTAATCAGCCCGTTCCGATAGTTAGTCGAATTTGTTGATTAGTAGTCACAAATATCCGTAGTGTTGCTATCTCGATCCCAATCTGTTCTCCGAGTTAATGTGCCTTGTTTGATATGTCCAACTTCCAGATTCTACTTCGAATAAATAATGGGTAGAAATAGATAAGGCAAAAGCAGTCTCATAGTTTATATTGTATTCAGTGAGTTTAGGTTTTTTTTTAGGTCCTTATTTACATGGGTATGCTGTTCATCCTGTTTTCGGCGACAGGCTGGGCCTCTATTAGTTTTAATTGCTGGATTATCCAATTACATGACCTGATAATGGAACTTGTTTTAATCTATCAACCTCGAGCTAGCATTAGATACTTCAAATACGATCACATATTCAGATCCGTTCGTTGCTTGTAAGTGATTCAGTCTGTCACCCCTAATATGTAATATGTCCAGTTCGAATGATTGAGATATTTAATGTTATTGTTAGTTGAAACTTATCATCATATTGCTTCAGGAATCTGACTATTATCTGCTTCTTTGCTAAAATCCTTATATGGCCCATTATAGTTTGTTTCATTAGCATAGTTCAAGGAGTCAATATTCAGCCATATGGTTAAGGTGTTCATCTCTGCATAAATATGTTGAATGTTAGCTAATAAATGCTATATTTAGAAGCCTATTAGAAATTATGCTCTGGTTGTTCATGTGGTTCATTGCATCACAAGAGGTCAATCCAACTCCTTCACTCGTTCCCGTCTTTCGTTTTAGTTTGGGGTCATGAGTGGAATACATGAAATAAATGTTAGCAAACATGTTTTAAGCTCCTGTTAGTGTGTCGAAAGGGATCTTGTGTTTAGCGATGTGCTTCCAATGTTAATGGCTTTAATGGTGGCTAGGAATTATTCACTGGAATATTCTGCAGGAGTGAGATCTTGCTTTGTTGGACAACTTTAATTACACTTCACTACGTTTGTTTTCTGTTTTTCACGTAACTGAAAGCTGCGGTGTAATGGATAAAAGGAGCTGCTTTGTAACTTCTAATGATATTAAATGCTAAAAATTAACATATGCTTCAGATGTACGTGTGGTATGAACCTGTTTGAATACTTAAAATGCAACAAAGTACTTTTCAGACCCTTATGCATCTCAGAATTATGTTTAGCCATTGTTTACTAGGAATTCTTGGTGTTTTATTTTTTGTTGAGTATAAAAATATCGCTTTCTAATATTTATCCTTTGTGTCTTTCTTTGTTTGCATGAACACTGGATTCGATGAGTTTCATTTTGAGACTCAACGACACCGCTACCACATGGAATCCGCAGCCGTATACTAAATTCGCTGGGCCGAAACCCAGTAACAAACAAGTCACAGCAGTTCTATAAGATGGGCTAAACCCATTTAATTTCATTTGCTCTTTATTTCGTACATTTAAGTTATATTGTACAATTAGTACTTTACTTGGTTTGTTTTCTTAGCTAGGATAAACTTTAGCGTAATTAGTGAGTTGATAGGATGGGTAGTTAATTTAAAAGAGAGCTAACAATTAATTCATAGGTTTCATTTCATTTTTTTTTTAATTATTAGTATCGATACTATTCGGTTTTATTAGAATAATTGATTTTTTAAAAATATCATGACTACATATTTTGAGAATCAAGATTCATTCTTACTATCTTAGAAATTTAAAACGTTACTAATTTTATACTAACGCTAATTTGTTTTGAGAAATAAAAGGTAAACTAGCTCCCACCGATAGCTCTTTCACATTAGTCATTTTTCAACACTTCAAAAAACACATTTTGTTTAAAACAGTCTTTGCATAATATACATTGAATTAATAGTCATTCTATAAAACCTTTTAAATTTTATTAAATAACTTTTAAATTTGTTGGTCATTTTTTTTCAAATACATAAAAACATTACACATCTCGCTTCTTTTAGTAACTAAATTCTTTATGCAACTATTACTTTTCTACAAGTTTTATTTTGAATAACATTCTATTTCTATTTATAACTTTAGCCATACTTACAAATCTACTTTCTTTTTCTATAAAGCTATATTTACACTTAGCCTAATTAATTATAAGTCCGGTCGGTCAACCATTGTTAATGGGTCTTAAAGGGTGCCTAATACCTTCCCTTTAGACTAATTGAACCCTTATCTAGAATCTTAAGTTTCGCAGACCTTAAACAGAGCTAACTTTAGAAAATAACTTTAATAAACTTTAGGTGTCCTAATTCACCGTAAATAATTAGGTGGCGACTCCTTAAACAAACAAAAAAACAGGAATCTCCAATACGTCATACTTCTACTTTAACCTCCGGGGTTAAAAAATGGGGTTTGACAGCTTGGCGACTCCACTGGGGATTACTTAGGTTCTAACCATAACGGACTTAGTTTAAACATGCTTTGTGTGCTTATTTGAAATTACTTTATCATTTGTTAACTGTTTTTACATGCTATTAATTGTTTGCTTGATATAAACTGTTTGTTTGATATAAACTGTTTATGTGTTACTGCTTTGATAAAACTATCATTCCGTTCATATTTCCTCCACTTCTGGAAAACTCACACATATTCACACACTTAAAACGGTTTCGCGGTTCGCGCCCGTTCACTATCAAATTACCTTTTAGTTGGATCGATCTTGTGGATTTAGTCGATCGGCGGTGCAGTCGACGGCCACAGAATTTCCACTCCCAAGTTGTCCGCTTGGGGGAACCTTGTGTCATAGGAAAACAACTCTTAGTCAGCCTAAGATAGAGCTAAACCAACACCCTTATTAAGAACATACATTTCATGACCTAGGAGGTTTAATACCCTTGGTGTATTAAGTCCATTAGATGACTTTACCCAAACGTCCAAGCGGGTTCACGACCCCAAGCGACAATAATCTTACTTTATATGCACGTTTGAAGGATAACTGTGCCTAAATATTGACTATTTGCTCTAATTAATTAAACTTTAGGAGGGAGGGAATGACTAACGTTTCTATGACAGGTATGGATTTACATTGGAGTACAATGAATGACGAAGATCAATGACATCACAAAACAGAGCTTAAATTTAGACATAGGAAATTGTATTTACTTTACTTAGATTAGGAAACACTTTATGTTGTACTCATTTGACATGTAATAAATATTACACTACTTTTGTACTTTATTTTAGGGAAATAGAATTTGTTTAATCAATCAAAGCAATGGGATGACGTATTATGGCACAGTTTACCCTTCAAACAAACGTTAGGCCTACCTCTGGCACAAAGAGGTCACATGCATATTAGGACGCGTTATTTTTTTTTTTTTTTTTGATATAATCCTTTACATTTGTTTGACAATTTGTTTGACTTTATTTGCGGAATTATTTGCTACATGACTTACTTGACTCTATGTGATCATGACTTTACCTACTTGACTTTATGTTATGGGACTGATATCATTTTGCATTTTTTATGTTCTTATATCCCCAAAAAGAGTTGATTCATGTCGACACCAAGACACTAACCATCCGGGATGCCAAACCAGGAGAGACTTTGAAGAATTGGATTCTTACTCTAGGAGTCTTGGTAGTTTGAACATATAGAAAACTTTTGAAATAGCACGATTTTAAAATTGAGGTTTGAATCATGCTCAAGACTTTTGTTGCTTTGCCTCATCTTTTGAAACTTAATTGCAAAATCTATAAATGCATTTCTGATCTTTCTTAATCATCTATTGCTATTTTGTACTTTATTTATCAAATCTGCCAACTCTAGGATTATGACATGAGATGAAGACAATATACATCCTGAGAGAGTAACAAAGAAAACTAGGGGACAAGACAAGATTCCATTCGAAAGAAATTGAAATAGCCGATAGGTGATGACATAAGCCTGAAAGCTAGCAAGTCAAGAAGACATTGAAAGACAATATTAGATTAGACAGCCTAGTTTGCAACCCTTCCTTTAACAACCGTACGAACTACGTTCTAACCTGATTCTCATGGTGAGATACGTAGGCAGCCCACATAGGGTTCGGTTGCGCTATAACAGAAAATCAAAAAAAAAAAATCTTACACAAAGACTATCAACATACAGACCCGTCACACCTAGATAAAAAAAAATCAACAAATCCTTTACCATTTGTATAGAAGAGCTACGCCGACCTGATTCCCTTGGTGGGATACGTAGGCAATCCACATCAGGTTCGGTCCTTTTATTAGAAAACTTCAGACCATTCACCATCACGAACTACGTTCTGACCTGATTCCTTGGCGGATACGTAGGCAACCTATACAAGGTTCGGTCACGACATAACATAGGTTTAGTATACCCTTCTGAATCAAACCTGGGGCATGTTTTGAAAAGATATAGACAAAAGAACAATTGTGCATCGACAAGATTAAGGCTACCAGACAGGAAGTATTATGAACCAATTACTTTAGAAGTGTCACAATCCGAAGTTGGCAGAATATTTTACAACTTACATATATATACATTTACATATATATCTTTCCTTACATACATACATTCACATATACATATTTCACAACTTATATACGTATAGTTACATTTCCTTATACATATACTTACATACCTACCTTTCAAATGAAATACTTTCTTTCAATTATTTCACTACTGTTCATCTACCGAGGCTTGAACGGAGATCACAAGATCCAAACAAACAAGACAAATGGAACGCCAATAACGTCAAGCTTCGAGTCAACACGAATCAACTTCCCCCTCCCAAACTAAGAATTTTTCTTTGAGTGCAGGAACCTAAAAGCGCGAGATCAACAGTCAAGTCTATCAATCATGGCAGAAAAGCATCCTTTGGCCCATTGTGGCCTCGCCTCAAAAAGCCATACGGCTTTACTTCCAACCTTATCTTTTAAATTATTTTTATCAAAATAATTTTATGACTTTATATACCTTTTTTGTAGGTTGACGAGATTGAATGCGAATTAAATCAAGATTACGTGTCCTGAATTTGGCCTGTCACGATGCCATCAACATCATAAGCCAAACGGCTATTCCACCACTTTACTCCACACTTTATCAATTACTTTATCATATACTTTACCAGCTTTAACCATTTTGCTCTGAACTTTGCAGGAATCATTGTTAAGTCTCCGAAGACAGCTGGAGGCATCACTATCACACTCCGAGGATAACTACACACTTTAGGCTCGTCCGCCTTTAATAGGACATTTTAGGCTCGTCCGCCTTTAATAGGACATCATTTCTTCAAAGGCACCGCACTGCATATGCACTACTGCTTTCAAATGCCCGTACTGCAAAGGCACCGCATCACATTGCATTATTATTTTCAAATGCCCTGCAAAGGGACAGTATCATTATTCACAAACGCACAGCATTTAGGATCGTCCGCCTTTAATAAGACACTTTAGGCTCGTCCGCCTTTAATAGGACACTTTAGGCTCGTCCGCCTTTAATAGGACACTTTAGGCTCGTCCGCCTTTAATAGGACACTCTAGGATTGTCCGCCTTTAATAGGACATTTTAGGCTCGTCCGCCTTTAATAGGATATCATTTTCTTTAAATGCCTCACACGGCTTATGCATCATGTCCTCGAAAACAACCGGAGACATGCTTGGGTTCGTCCACCCTAAAATAGGACATATCGGGTTCTTCCACCCTAAAATAGGATACTTGGGTTCGTCCACCCTAAAATAGGATATCGGGTTCTTCCACCCTAAAATAGGATACTTGGGTTCGTCCGCCCTAAAATAGGACATATCGGGTTCTTCCACCCTAAAATAGGATACATTGGGTTCGTCCACCCTAAAATAGGACATATTGGGTCCTTCTACCCTAAAATAGGATATCGGGTTCTTCCACCCTAAAATAGGATACTTGGGTTCGTCCACCCTAAAATAGGACATATTGGGTCATTCTACCCTAAAATAAGAATTCACATATTTATCTTGAATTTTACAGGATTGGCGTCGAGTCTCTGAAGACAACCGGGGGCATCGAACGGTTATACAGTCTCATATGCATAAGCCAGACGGCTACACTATGACACTACTCTCTACCTTATCATTCACTTTACCAATGCTAACGATTTTACATTGAACCTTACAGAAATTATCATTAAGCCTCCGAAGACAACCGGAGACATATCATCGAGTCACCGAAGACAACCGGAGACATCGCATGGCTACACGGCCTCACCTGCATAAACAACATCAAGTCCCCGAAAACAACCGGAGACAATAGCATCAAGTCCCCGAAGACAACCGGAGACGTAGCATCAAGTCCCCGAAAACAACCGGAGACATAGCATTAAGTCCCCGAAGACAACCGGAGACATAGCATCAAGTCCCCGAAGACAACCGGAGACATATCATCAAGTCCCCGAAGACAACCGGAGACATAGCATCAAGTCCCCGAAGACAACCGGAGACATAGCATCAAGTCCCCGAAGACAACCGGAGACATAGCATCAAGTCCCGAAGACAACCGGAGACATATCATTACGCCTCCGAAGACAACCGGAGACATATCATCAAGTCCCCGAAGACAACCGGAGACATCGCATGGCTACACGGCCTCACCTGCATAAAGCCAAACGGCTATACACTTATTTTACTCCTTACTTCATTCCTTTATTTCATCATCTACTTTACCACTTTAATGAATTTACCTTAAAATTCGCAGATATCAGTTATCATCGAGTCCCGGAAGACAGCCGGAGACCTTATCACTATCATCTTCAAATGCAACTAGAGATATTATCACATCCTCAGCATACGCATCATGCATTCATTCAAGTCCCTGAAGACAACCAGAGACGACATTGGCCACACGGCTTCATTTTTTCATTCCCCAATCATATTTACTATCATCTACACTCTTTATAATTTTACACTTTCAACTTTATTACTAATTTTGACATGAATTTCAGTTTTGGCAGAAAGTACAACCTGCAGAGACGCAACACAACGTGGAACTTTATCTTACGCAATGAACTGGGGAAAATTTGCTGAAGAGGAATACCAAACTCACAAGCAAAAGTCACGAATCTACTCTCGAACTCAATCCCGCCTATGTCCACAAACACGTGATACGTAGGTTAAATTTTCGTTCACATCCTCCGCTAAAACTCTACTAAACCTACTCTTTTCACAATCTCATATTCCTTTCTACATCCCCAGCGTTTCCATAACTCAACACTGGGGCATCTTTGAAGAATTTACACCGTGTCTAGTAGAGTCCTACTTATGGGTGTGTTGTGCATCACATTTATAATTAGGAGGCTATAAACACGTGTTCCATTCTTGAACGTCTCGTCACTTGTCTACAACCCCCTGCAAGATTGTGAATCCACAAAAACTTTCGAACTACACATGGCCTGATTCTCGTGCAACCCGAGATATGTAGGCAACTCGAAACTGAGATTCGGCCATAATTTTCCATAATTCCTTCGGCCCTCATAACATTTTCCATCAATTTTCCTGAATCATACTTTCTTACAAACTCATACTCGTCGGTCCAAACAAAATTGGCTACTACGTCAACTTCTTCGCCCGAAGATTCTTACATCACCTCCGGTCGAAGAGGGGCATCTGTTGACACCCAATTTTGTCCCGCATCTCCTCCGAAATACCTATTTATACTTCTGGTATTTCGAGAAATTAAAAAAATATGCATTTAAGTTTTACTATAATTATTAGTCTTTTATTAACACCCACGTTTTATTTATTCTTCTGCAGTTTATTATTATCATTATTATTGTTATTATTATTATTATTATTATTCTTATATTATCATTTTTTATTATCAGTTGTCATTAATTATTATTTCTTGTTATTTCCATTATCATTATCATTATCATTATTATTATTAATTACTAATCATTATTATCAGCGTTATTTGTTATCAATTATTAATCATCATTATCATCGTTATTTTTATTATTAATTATTATCATTATTTTATCAATAATTGTTATTTATTATTATTATTATCATCATTATTATTTCTTATTATTATTATCATTATTATTTTATTATTACCCCTATTATTGTTATTATTATTAATTCATTATCATTTTTTGTTATTATCAGTAATTGTTATTTATCGTTATTATTTTTTATTTATTAATTACTATCATCTTTATTATTATTATTATTATTAATTATTATCATTTTTTAATTATCAATATTTGTTATTTACCATTATTATTATATCTATTATTATTTTATCACCATTATCATCAACATTATCATTATTACCATTATCATTGTTATTTAGCAGTATTACTACCGCTATTTATTTGCTACTATTATTTAGTATTATTGAAACTTGCATTTCTCGACATTTCTACCAACTTCTGCACACACATCGCATTTATTTCGCACATTTAAATGATAGCGTTTGTTATTAAATATTATTGCACGGTCATTTGCGACATCATATAATTTTTACCCGGGTCTTTTTATAATTACATATTTCCGTAGGTGATATTCTGGCACCCTTAGTACATCGTTAATCAAAATGTGTCTCTTATTCAAATTTAGAAGCCAAATTATTTCTTGCACTCAGTCCGTATTTTGACTTACCGGACCCCAAATCAAAGTCCGATTAATTCCTAATATTTTTGGACTAGACCATATTTTTTATCTCAATTTTTAGATCAGTCCATATTTAGTTTACCAGTCCATTCTTTTAAATACCCAGTCTAAAATTTGACCCGGTCCACAAATGGACCGGGTCCAATTCATTTTTTCAGCAAAATGAGGGAAACCCTACCCTTCATCTCCTCATTTTCACACCGCCGCACCCCTTCCTTCCTCTCTCCTTCCCGCTTCTCTCTTCCCCACTCAACGCCGACTCACCCCACCACCGCCGCTCCTCTTCCCTTTTCCCCACCACGCCGTTCCTTTTCCCCCTTTCCTCCGCCTCACCTCCTCGTCCCCACCTCGCCGACGACTCCAACACCGCCGCCTACCCTACACCGCTACCCCACTCCACGCTCCTCCTCTACCCTACCTCTCTTTCTTTTCTCCTTTTTATCATCACCGCCGCTACCCCACTCTCCACTCACCGCTACTCTTCCTCCGCTCCACTACGCTCCTCCATTTTTTTCCATAAAAAGGGGAATCGAGAACAGAGTTAGGGGGGATTTTTTTCGGTATCTTGAAGGATTTTCAGATTCTGGGAATTGTTTTCAGTATTTTTTGAGAGACTCACACCATTTTCCACACTTGATTTTTTTTTTCCGGTGAACTTTAGCCGTGGGGGAACAATTACTCTATTTCTATTTCTTCGTTTTGAAACTTTAATTATTCTAATCGAGTTCGGGTTCGTTCGAGTTCGAGCATAGATTCGAGACGTCGATACCCACTTCACTGCACCCACAAAAGGTCAGCGTGCTCTTTTATTTCGAATTTAAAATCTGTGATGTTATTCGTATATGTTGTTGCTTCAGTTTTTGGTTAATTTTCAATTTACCAGTTTAGTAGTATTGTGTATGTCCAAGTTTTAGTTAGTCTAATTTCGGTTTAGTAACGAGTAATGTTTAATTTAACTGCTGGTTATGTTAGTTAAACAATGTTTGTGAGTTGATGTTTTGATCAAAGATTGTTTTATTGGGTCCGAATTACTGCTATTATGCGACCAGATATCACATTATGCTTTAGCAGGGTTAATTTCAACTATGATTAAGTAATCAGGTACAGAAATATTTTCTATAGTTTCACAATTTCATCTTGATATAGAAATGAGGCGGTTTGAAAATGTCCGTATGTAGAAGAAAATAATAACTTTCCAATCTTTTCCTTTATTTGCTTTTCTTGCTTCAGTAGTTATTTGGTTCTGCGACTATCTGTTGGTTTTGAATAGATCAGCTCAGAATATGGAGTTAAACGTAATGGATTCTCTAATCAGCCCGTTCCGATAGTTAGTCGAATTTGTTGATTAGTAGTCACAAATATCCGTAGTGTTGCTATCTCGATCCCAATCTGTTCTCCGAGTTAATGTGCCTTGTTTGATATGTCCAACTTCCAGATTCTACTTCGAATAAATAATGGGTAGAAATAGATAAGGCAAAAGCAGTCTCATAGTTTATATTGTATTCAGTGAGTTTAGGTTTTTTTTTAGGTCCTTATTTACATGGGTATGCTGTTCATCCTGTTTTCGGCGACAGGCTGGGCCTCTATTAGTTTTAATTGCTGGATTATCCAATTACATGACCTGATAATGGAACTTGTTTTAATCTATCAACCTCGAGCTAGCATTAGATACTTCAAATACGATCACATATTCAGATCCGTTCGTTGCTTGTAAGTGATTCAGTCTGTCACCCCTAATATGTAATATGTCCAGTTCGAATGATTGAGATATTTAATGTTATTGTTAGTTGAAACTTATCATCATATTGCTTCAGGAATCTGACTATTATCTGCTTCTTTGCTAAAAATCCTTATATGGCCCATTATAGTTTGTTTCATTAGCATAGTTCAAGGAGTCAATATTCAGCCATATGGTTAAGGTGTTCATCTCTGCATAAATATGTTGAATGTTAGCTAATAAATGCTATATTTAGAAGCCTATTAGAAATTATGCTCTGGTTGTTCATGTGGTTCATTGCATCACAAGAGGTCAATCCAACTCCTTCACTCGTTCCCGTCTTTCGTTTTAGTTTGGGGTCATGAGTGGAATACATGAAATAAATGTTAGCAAACATGTTTTAAGCTCCTGTTAGTGTGTCGAAAGGGATCTTGTGTTTAGCGATGTGCTTCCAATGTTAATGGCTTTAATGGTGGCTAGGAATTATTCACTGGAATATTCTGCAGGAGTGAGATCTTGCTTTGTTGGACAACTTTAATTACACTTCACTACGTTTGTTTTCTGTTTTTCACGTAACTGAAAGCTGCGGTGTAATGGATAAAAGGAGCTGCTTTGTAACTTCTAATGATATTAAATGCTAAAAATTAACATATGCTTCAGATGTACGTGTGGTATGAACCTGTTTGAATACTTAAAATGCAACAAAGTACTTTTCAGACCCTTATGCATCTCAGAATTATGTTTAGCCATTGTTTACTAGGAATTCTTGGTGTTTTATTTTTTGTTGAGTATAAAAATATCGCTTTCTAATATTTATCCTTTGTGTCTTTCTTTGTTTGCATGAACACTGGATTCGATGAGTTTCATTTTGAGACTCAACGACACCGCTACCGCATGGAATCCGCAGCCGTATACTAAATTCGCTGGGCCGAAACCCAGTAACAAACAAGTCACAGCAGTTCTATAAGATGGGCTAAACCCATTTAATTTCATTTGCTCTTTATTTCGTACATTTAAGTTATATTGTACAATTAGTACTTTACTTGGTTTGTTTTCTTAGCTAGGATAAACCTTAGCGTAATTAGTGAGTTGATAGGATGGGTAGTTAATTTAAAAGAGAGCTAACAATTAATTCATAGGTTTCATTTCATTTTTTTTTTTAATTATTAGTATCGATACTATTCGGTTTTATTAGAATAATTGATTTTTTAAAAATATCATGACTACATATTTTGAGAATCAAGATTCATTCTTACTATCTTAGAAATTTAAAACGTTACTAATTTTATACTAACGCTAATTTGTTTTGAGAAATAAAAGGTAAACTAGCTCCCACCGATAACTCTTTCACATTAGTCATTTTTCAACACTTCAAAAAACACATTTTGTTTAAAACAGTCTTTGCATAATATACATTGAATTAATAGTCATTCTATAAAACCTTTTAAATTTTATTAAATAACTTTTAAATTTGTTGGTCATTTTTTTTCAAATACATAAAAACATTACACATCTCGCTTCTTTTAGTAACTAAATTCTTTATGCAACTATTACTTTTCTACAAGTTTTATTTTGAATAACATTCTATTTCTATTTATAACTTTAGCCATACTTACAAATCTACTTTCTTTTTCTATAAAACTATATTTACACTTAGCCTAATTAATTATAAGTCCGGTCGGTCAACCATTGTTAATGGGTCTTAAAGGGTGCCTAATACCTTCCCTTTAGACTAATTGAACCCTTATCTAGAATCTTAAGTTTCGCAGACCTTAAACAGAGCTAACTTTAGAAAATAACTTTAATAAACTTTAGGTGTCCTAATTCACCGTAAATAATTAGGTGGCGACTCCTTAAACAAACAAAAAAACAGGAATCTCCAATACGTCATACTTCTACTTTAACCTCCGGGGTTAAAAAATGGGGTTTGACACCGTTCCCATAATGAATATACATTATATTAATCTTGTGCTACAATTATACCGATGGCTTTGTCCAAATTCCATCTTAGATTGTGAACATAAACCTTATACTTATAAGAACCGATGATTTAATCTTCCGTGTATAAGCTAAACTCTATACACTAGATCATCTACTATATAAGTAAATGACACACATACTAGTACATGATCTATTTAACTCTTTATCAAAAACTGAATAAATAACTGTTCTATAATAAATACTATATCCAAACACATGGTTAATAGTATATATATATATATATCCCAACAATCTCCCACTTAGACGTTTAACCATGACAATTGTTAGAATATACCATATCTAAATGCACGGTTAATGGTATATACCCCAACAATCTCCCACTTAGACTTTTAACCATGCATTTACAACTTTCACATGTATTCGTTTTGCACAACTACCAAAAGTCTTAGCCAATAAGCTCTTTGCAAAAAAAAAAACTTGCCAAGTTGTTTCGTGATGCAACTTCGTTCAGTAGTGCTTCGTCGTAACTGACCAGTTCTATACTAAAATCTTCAGGGATCCTATCATGAAACTCTCCCAAAAGTGTATTTCTTTTCAGGATCCTATCATGAAACTATCCCAAGAGTATACACCGAACCGATCTTGATTATTGTTCTCCCACTACGACTAAGTACTACTACTAGTATAGTCACACTATCATATTCCTGAGTCTTAATATTATCTTCATTGCCTTTCGGTATTGAAATATTAACGACTTCATATAGTGTTATTTGCTCAACATCACTCCCCCTATTTAAAAGTAGTGAATTTCCTTACGCCTATTAACGTTTCTCCCACTTCTTAAACGTAATGGAACGTCAACCCTGACTTGCCGGTTAGATGTTCTTGAACTTCTGAATTTTTAGATGACTCATTTGCTATTTCTTTGCTCAGTTCCTATAAAACTAGTTTACTTCTAGGAACTTGGTTTATTAAATAGTCCTTTTCTAAAAATCTGACATTTGTATTAACAATTACCTTATTTTCTTTTAGGACAGTAAATAAACCACCTTTCGTTCCCTTTGGATAGCTTATAAACATTCGTACATCCGTTCTTGATTCCAACTTATATGTTTTCTCTTTGAACACATGTGCTAGACAACCTCATATCCGAACATGTTGCAGATTTGGCTTACATCCAATCCACTGTTCTATGGGTATCAAAGGTACTAACATAGAAGGAATTAAATTAAGAATGTAACTCGCAGTTTCTAAGACATATCCCAAAACGAAAAAGCAAATATTAATAAGTAAATCATTAATCTTACCACCTTCATAAGAGTTATATTTCTTTTCTCTTCCACACCAATCTATTGCAGAATACTTGGTGTAGACAATTGAAATGCAATCCCTCTATCTGATAAGTAACTAATGAACTCTGCAAAGAGGTACTCGCCACTATGATCAAATCGTAGTGACTTAATATATTTTTCCTGACGCTTTACATTTTCGCCTTAAATACCTTGAATTTTTTTTAAACCATTCGGACCTATAGAGCATCAAATAAATATATATTCATATCATGAGTAATCTTCTATGAATGTCACAGAATACTCAAAAACACCTCTTTCCTTGAAGTTCATTATACCACACAAATCAGAATGGATTAACTTAACTTATCGTTAACTTTATTCCCTTTTAAGAAAAAAGGTCTCTTAGTCATTTTTCCTTCTAAATAGGACTCACAAGTTGGTAGCGCCTCCACTTTCAATGAACCTCAAAAGTTCATCCTTTGACCAACTTCAAAATCCTATCCAGATTAAAATGACGTAGACACAAGTACCAACAGATAAGCTCATTCAATTCCCGGGAAAAAAAAATCTCGTATGGGACATATTAACATTATTCAGTTTAGAAGAGATGTTAATTTAAAGTGTCCACGCATCAATGTACCACAAGAGATAAAATGTTTATGAAACTCAATAACACGAGTTACAAGAAAAATAAACTAACTATCCATCTCTTGTTTGGTTAGAAACTGAAAATAAATTCTTTCCAACAAAGATAACCTCCGTTAAGTCGTAATTATATACTCCATCTGTTTACTATTATTTGTTCAATATTCTAAAAATAGATTTTAACTTTTACTTGTCACTTTTAGCATATCAAGAGAAGACAATTTATTTTTGGGTAAATTTCATAAATATACAATTTGCTCACTTACATTGCAGAAAAAATAGCCCAAAACTTGCATTGCAAAGCTTTAATCCACACCTATATACATATACACATATATACACCCATATACAATATTATAACATATATCCCTATACACCCATATACAATATTATAACATATATCCATATACACCCATAAACAATATTATAACATATATCTATATACACCCATATACAATCCTACACAATGCTATACAATATTATACACCCATAATATTATACAATATTATACACCTATATACAATATTGTACGCCCATATACAATATTATACATCCATATACAACAATCACAACGCCGCCGCCACTGCTCCATCTCTGGCCAAACAACCGGGACCAAACATAACGTCGGCGGAATAGATCTAGAGTTTCGATAGCAGTAGGAGGCGGGAGAGAGGCGGGGGAGAGAGAGAGAGGCGAACTAGATCTAGGGTTTTCCCGGCATTTTTGGCCACCACCGCGAACTAGATCTAGGGTTTTGGGGAGTAGAGAGAGCGAGAAAGAAAGATTTCCATGGCTGGCCACCGCCGCAAGCTAGATCTAGGGTTCGGGGAGGAGGGGAGAGAGAGAGAGGGGGAAGGACTTCTTCGGCGCCGACGGCGATGTGCAGTGGTGGGTGGCAGCACCGGAGGTAGAGAGAGGGGAGAAGAGAGAGAAGGCTGGGTCATTTTTGGACAAGTAATTTTTGTTTAAATTGAAGATGGGCTACTGTGGGCAAGAAACTCAAATATGGACTAAATTTGGTTGCATTGGTACCGCAATTGATACTGAGTGTAATTATCTCATTATTTTTTCCTATTTTACTCATAGTATTAATTACTCACTTCAAATCATTTTTCAAATCCAATAAAAATATGCATCAATTAATATGGGTACATTGGTAAATTATGTATTTTATTTATTATTTCATAAACAGCGTGAAAAAGTCTAAAGTGGACAAGTACAAGTGAATGGAAGGAGTAGTACGGAGGCCAATCCCACATTTTCCAATGGAAAAAATGTTATTTGCCTCTATTAAGTGTTATGTGATCAAATTTCAATACCTATTTAATTAGGGGCAATTTTATCAATTTTTTATTTTTGACTAGAAGTTAGTATTTTTTTAAGGGGTGTGTAAATGGCTAGTAGACACTTTTTTTTTATCCGGAGGAATATTATTTGACGGTGCAACCGGATTTAAATAATCAACCAATTAATTTGCTAGACAAGGCCAAATTTAAGCGGTGTGAACTGTGAAGATTGTGGTGGTTGATCTTTTCATACTTTCTTCAGTTCTATGGTTATTGGTTAGTTTTCCGACTGTATACATTATTGTGAAGTTGTGTGTGTCCGTCAAAGGAATCAATCCCTTCCTTATAGCCAACACTTGTCAGTTATTGTCGCTTTTGCACATCCCCCCACCCCCGGCCTCCCTTTCCCGCTCTACGATCTACATACAGGCTTGAAGAATGAAGCACCAATTAATTAAGGCCAAATGCATATACGGCTGTTAAGATTTTTCATATACATCTAAACCAGTCCTATTGGACACTTCAACTCAAGCCAAACTATGCCAATTAGACACACAATTCACAAAAATATAGCGCGTGGTCCCACATGCGGTAACATAGAAAATAAGCGAATCACAAATGACACGTGGCAATTGATTAAAAAAAAATGCGATGTCTACAGACAATTACTTTTGTCCCCTCCTCCTTTGTCTTCTTTCTTTCACCATCAATACACCCACCACTCACTTATCGGATGCTACGACAACTATAATCACCACAACCCTTAACCATCTTCTTCATTTACTGTCATCACAAGTTCACAAGTGTTGCTGCACTTAAGTTAGAAGGTGTTATTTTGATAAATTGCTTATTCAATGCTAAAATTATTGTAGACAAACTTATCAAACTATGAAAAATTGTCCTTCAAGTCAAAATAAGGAGTACCAAAAGAAGATTAATTTTTGTCCAAGGCATCGGCGCATAGCTTAATCGAATTTGGTGGTAGAGCTAATTAAAAAATTAGTGTATTGCAATGATTTATGGCTGAATCTATTATTTTTCAAAATAGTCTCTATTTTAATATTGCTTGTATTTTGACTTCGTGATGAAAAAGAAAAGAGAAAGAGAAGAGAAGGTAAAGAGGGCTGATGAGACCACAACCCAAATTTTCGCCTCGTTCTCTTTTTCTCTCTCTATGTGTTGATACTTTTATTTTTGTCACTAATTTCTATAGAATATTGGCTATTATAGTAGAAAAATTGGCAACTGCACTGGTGGATGAGGGATAGTGATGGTGAAATTGATGTTTGTTTCAATTGGTCTATATGATGGTGGTGGAGTTGGGGTGAAATGATTTTTTCATTTTGGGTGGTTTGCACTGTGCTGTGATGGAGGAGTCATAGTGGTGAGGCAGTGGTTATGGCGGTGAAGGTGGTGGGAGCAGAGATAAAAAAAGGAGATATAAGGAAAAAAGTTGAGTCTTGTCACGCGCTCAAAATAAATAAAATATACACAAACACTATGTCATGTTCGGAGTTATGTGTCTAATTGACGTAGTTTGGCTTGAGTTGAAGTGCCCAATAGGAACAATTAAACCTTAGTTTAGGCGTCTGTATGCCCCACGTTGTGGAATTTTACTAGGTTGTTGTTGTTGTTTAGGTGTCTATATGGAAAATCTTGACAAATTTAAGGAACTGTATGTGTATTTGGCCATTAATTAACAATCACATACTGAGATATATTTCTATAATAATTAATTTTTAAATACCACGTAGACACACAACACAGGTTTGGAAGCTGGGGGAAGAGTAGCATTGCTGAGTATAATCGGAAGGTTAAATTGCTGAGTAGCATTGCTATGCCTATATGGATATGTAGTTTTCTGGGTCTAGCGAGATACTCTCTCAGTCTCAATTTAAATAGTATCATTTTCTTTTTGGTATGTCCCAAAAAATGTCACTTTTTTATAATTAGAAACAATTTAACTTTAAAAATTTCTTTTTTATCCTGAGTAAAAAGATTTATAGCCACATAAATATCTACTCCGGAGGCCTAGAACGCTGACTTGGATCTGACTCAACACTACTATACGTGTCATCACAATATTCATCCAGCTGTGTTTTACGAATTTTCCGACCGGACACGTAAAATGGTGAGCTTTCTCAGAAAATAGCTCGCCTTTTTCATACCCAAGAGGCCGACCCGAAAAATAGAGTTTCTGTTATATGATAATAAAAGTGTGACTTAATTAGACTCAATATACGACGACTATGGGAATTGCGAAGATAAATTATGGGAAACTAAGTAAAACACGCAAATTAATTTCTCGAAGGGTTAATTATGTCAAGTCACTGGTTATCTACTTCCTGTTTCCAATTTACCAAAATTCACCTATAGAGTAATATGACTCTGCAACAACACAATGATTCAAGAAACTGATCGTATCTGTTGTTTGCATGTTAAAACGTGCATACCAGTATTCATTAAGTACAATAGGTAACGTTTAAACCAGTGTTTTAAAAGGCAGTTTCAGGACTCGTCTCGGGGCTCGCTCCGGGGCGGGGCACTGGCAAAACGCCCTGAGGTTCACGTGCGGAGCTTAGTTTCTGTGAGACTTACGCCCTAAGTGCCCGACTGTACGCCCTAAACACGCCTAACGCCCAACGCTCGGGGCTCGCCTAACCATTCTTACACAAATCATATGTTAAATTTTTTAATTAAAATCGTTGACCCTCATAATTCTTTAACAAATGAATGATACTTAATAGTTTTTCATCTATAGAAATAAGAAGATTGGGTGTAACTCAAATAACAAGTCGTAATATTGCATATTTACTATTTGAGAACATAGTGAGGGTGAATATCATTTAATATTTCTTTTAAAAATACATAGTCGAATTTTACATTTTCACTTATCATTGGTCTTTTGTCCTATGTATCAAAATTGTCATATTTTATTATTTTTCTATTTGAAAGTAATTTTATTTTATTCATGAAGGATTAAGTTTTAATTATAATACTGATAAAGCTTTATTGATTGTTTGCTTATAGGGAGATAAAATGAATAGTTTGATAGTAATATTGTTTTAAGAAATTGTGATTTTTCATTGTTTGAAAGTTAAACTGTTAGAGTTAATTTGCATTTCATAATAGCTTTTATTTCATTGTATTGTTTATACTTGTAAAATTATGTTATTTATAAATACAAATTGTAAGTGGTGTATAATCGATTGCTTTAATTAGTATTTTGTGATCAGGATCAAACACATCTATATATATAATATATATTATTTTTTCATTTATTCACAGTTTTCTTTTATTTTTTATCTAATTTTACCTATTTTAAAATAATTATTGTAATTATATTATTTTATGAAATATTAAAAATTAAATACCCATAGGGCTTACGCCTCATGCCTCGGGGCTTACGCCTCATCGAGGCATATGTAAAACGCCCCGCCTTACGCCCCCGCCTTTTAAAACACTGGTTTAAACTATTAGATACATAATAAGTGACTTAATTTGTACTTTCAGACGAATAGGAAAAAAGAAAGAACTAAGAAGGACATAGGGACGAAGTATTAACCCCAACGTAATAAGGCGAAAAATACATGGAAACGCATTTGCAAGTACAGTTAGAAAGAAGAAAAATAATAAATTATAATGGTCTTGCTTTGCGGCTACACTTTAAAAGGTTTTTTATAGTGCAAAATGACATCAACATAATTTAACGTGGTGACATCAACATGATTTAACGTGGTGATCTCACTTCTTGGAGGGAAACCCAATTATGCTTTTCAAACAACTTTTTCATGACTAATTATGAGAGAATTTGAAAACAAATTAATGTGCTTCCATTTAATTAAGATGGTAAGGAATAGCCATGGGAAGGAATTAAAGAAGAAAATATAAAGTTGGTTGGAATTGTTATTCGGCAAAATTAGAAGTACTGTGAAAGTGGAAGAAAAAGAAGTGTAATAAGTAAGACGTTTGCCCATAATGAAATATCACAGAATCCTCTTTTTTGGGTCTTCAAAGCTTCATTATTGGGAGATATGATTAAAAAGCAAAGCACGAGTTTAATGTTAATTCGAAAGCCAAAAACAGTAGCCATGTTGAAAAATATTTTCGAGATACTTCTATGACCGAGAAAGGTAAAGAATTGAAATAAGAAATATATAAAAAGTTCTCCTTGCAAAAAAAAAAAAAAATGCTTTTAGAATTTGGTGCTTGGGTTACGAGAAAAGAATATCAAAAGGTGCTTGTTTTTATAATTTGGTCAAACTTTGGGTTATAATCCAGTGTTTTATTTATTTTTACCTAACTCATATTGGCTCAACCAAATTTTAGTTGAGTTAAATTATAACCGTTTATTAGCTTGCCCCAACTTAATCAGGCCAAATTTAATTCAACCTAGTGGCCGTTTGCCACCTCTAAGTTTATATAACCATCCATCAAAGTACGTAAATACACATAATTTGGTGTGATTGTCTTAATGAAACCGTTATTTGGATGACATCTAATCATGAAGTCAGGTGTGCTCATGAATAGGAGGAGCAAAAGGGAATAGTAAAAGAATGAATAAACATGGGTAAAAGTAATCAGAGCGTAAATAATGCAGGACCGTAACTTTATCGTCTTTTGATTGACGTTAACATTTGATCTCCCTTTTTGTTTTTGATATTTAAATGCTGTTCCAATTTATTTGATATTTTTTGTTTTTTGAGAGTTAAATTTTTTAAGCATTTTCAGCATTTTTGAATGACTGTCCAAAAAAAGTGATCCCCATTAAACTTTAATTTGACCGTCTCTTACTTATCTCTCCCTCCAAGCTCTATAGCTTTTTCTGTACTCCTGTAGTACTAATATTCAATAGACAGATAAAGTACTGGTAAGGATTAATTTTTCAAAAGAAGTTTTGAATATATTATTATCAAGCTTCATTTTTTAAAGTTACTATTACAACTTATTACATTTTGTAGTTCCATGGATGATATCTTATCTCACCAACTGTAATTCTATAATCAAATTAATTGAATATTGCTACAACTGATAAAATAAATTACTCGGATGTTTATTTCAGTACTATTTAATATCCTAAAAAGAAACTAAAATGGGTATTACATTCTCAAAAGGCATTTTCCAATGTCTTAAGTTTTTAATTATATACGAAGCACCATAATAGCCAATAATTTATTAGTACATACTTATTAGGTTAAGTGGAAAAAAAAAAGAGAAATCTTATACCGCATCTATGCCCATGTTATATGACACAATATAAATAATCACCTTATGTATAAAAAGTTTCACGTTTTAGTCTAGCGGAATGGTAGTTCAAATGACGTTTCCGTATTTAGAAGTTAGTTAAAAATTCAATAAATTTTGAAATTCTGATTCAAATTTGATTAACGCGTAGTTTAAAAAGTATCTATTAGCCTTTTTCTTAAATAAAATCATATAAACTGAAATAAAAAAATAACATCATGACATAAAAATAAAATTATAATTGCATAAAAATAAAATTATAAATATATGTTGCACGGGCTCTAGTATCCAGTTTAATATAAGATCAAGTTGGCCGAGACGTGGCATCTTTACACTGCTTCCTTGATGGGATTCAGAAAGGTAAAATAAATGACTAGCACTCTATTTTTACTACGTTAATGAATTCGAGCATGTTTGAAAAGGAAACTGGCTAAAGATGGTGAAACATTTTAGGGGAGCCTCTAATAAGGGCTTAATTAAGGTTGAATTTGGTTCAGTACTTTTCTTTCTCTTTTT
This sequence comes from Lycium barbarum, assembly GCF_019175385.1. NCBI lineage: Eukaryota > Viridiplantae > Streptophyta > Magnoliopsida > Solanales > Solanaceae > Lycium > Lycium barbarum. The sequence continues at coordinate 134,932,673 of NC_083339.1, forward strand.
ACGTTTATTACTCAAACAATAAGAACGTTCAATAATTGGAATTGGTACTTTTTCTTAATATAAAATTTTGTACTATCAAGAAATAGAGAAGAGGTTGCATATAGTCTTTTGCAGAGTATGTACTTATCATGTTTCCTTCCCTGTTTAAAGTAACAACAAATTGGTTATTGATAAAAAAAAATTATAAAAAGATCAATAAAAGAAGAGTATAATACTACAAAACAATGTCATGGACCTAATTAAGATGATAAGAGAACTAGAAAAAACGGGGAGAAATAACTATTTAGCCCTTTACAAATTTTGTTTAATTTTATAACTCTTTTACAAGAGATCTTCATTTTTTAAACATAAGAGATTGGAAAGAAATACATAAGAGATTTGAAAAAGTCATTTTCTTCTATTCAAATGGTAAGAGCCAAAAAATCTCGTTTTCTGGTGAATTAATAACTTAAATCTCATTATTGTCCAAATTATTATAGATAATAACCAAATTTATATCCACAAATTTAATTAAATATCTGTGGGACACTTATTAAGATCAAAAGCTAATTTTAAGAAAATTAAGCATGCCTAAAAAGTTGAGGCTCATTATGCGTATGTCTATTTTGAGAAAATAGAAAGAAAAAGAGGACCAGTGGCCAAATCATTATCCTAAACGTGGCTGACTGTGACTAGAAAAAGAAAACAAAAGACTAAGGGCCCGTTTGACCATAAATATCAAAAACTTTTTCACTTTTTTTTGAAATTTTTAAAGTTGGAGTTGGAGTTGTGTTTGACCATAATTTTTGAAATTGTAATTTTTGGTGAAATGTAATGTAAAAAAGTGAAAAAAGTTAAAATTTTTTGAAAAATAAATTTTTCTTGTTTTTAGTATTCCGGAATACAACTCCGGAAAAAAGTGAATAATTTTTATGGCCAAACGCTAAAAGTAAAAAAAAGTGAAAAAAAAATTCCGGAAAAAAGCGAATAATTTTTATGGCCGCCCACTAAAAAGAGAGAGCAAATAAGGAACGATAGCTGTTCGTGATGGTAAGCTTGAGCTACAAGCAAATGTATTTTCGTTGCAATTAATTGGCTATGTAATACCCGAGCATCTTCTTCTTCTTCTTGCCATGGAAGGGCAGAGAACAACTAGTAGTTATTTATAAATTGGACATTTCATTTAAGAATCACTCTAATTATCACTAAACTAAGTCGGCTGATTTAAAATCTGTGGAAAATATACTTTCAATCACTGTGAATCAACTCTTAAGTAGTTAAACAGTTGATATTTCAGAAGGGGAAAAGGGTCAAAAATACCCCTCTACTTTCCTAAATTGGCTACTCTTACCCTCCGTTATAAGTTAGGCCAAATATACTCTTACCGTTAGCAAAGTATTCAAAAATATCCCTCAGTTCTAATATATTTTCACATAAGCAAGCCTAGTCATTGGAATTGGGTGACATGAATGTCACATGACATTTAACTTATTCTATGTGGCGCCTATGTGATTTTTTTTTAAAAAAACAATCAGGAAAATTATTTTTTTTCAAAACCAAATCGGGAAAAAATGGCTATTATTAAAAATTTGATTTTTTCTTTGATTTGATAAAACATGTTTTTTAAAAATATATTCTCAAAAATTGGATTTTTAATTAAAAAATCTGGAAAACCTTTTTTTCTAATCTGGAAAACTATAAAGTATGTTTTTTTTTTTTTTAAAAAAAGTGTCCTAAAAATCTTTGTTTAAAATATTGATTAATTTTTTTAAAGAATCTGATTTAAAAAAAACAACATTTTCCAGATTTTTTAATTAAAAAAATCCCATTTTTCAGATTTTTTTTAATTTTAAGAAACGGGTTTTATAAAATCAAGAAAAAAGAGTAAAGTATTTTTTTTTAAAAAAAAGTGTCCAAAAATTCTTGATTAATTTTTTTTTAAATTTGATTAAAAAAACATCATTTTCCAGACTTTTTAATTAAAAAAATCCCATTTTCCAGATTCTTTTAATTTTAAAAAACGGGTTTTATAAAATCAAGAATTTTTTTAGATTTTTAATAAAAGTCATTTATTCCAGATTTGTTTTTAGAAAAATCCATTTTCAGATTGTTTTTTAAAAAATTGCCACGTAGGCACTACATATAATAAGTTAAATGCCATGTGGCATTCATGTCACCTAATTCTAATGACTAGGCTTGCTTATCTGGAAATTTGTTAGAAACGAGGGGTATTTTTGCATACTTTACTAACGGTAGGGGTTTATTTGACCGCAACTTGTAATGGAGGGTGAAAGTAGCCAATTTATAAAAGTGAAGGGGTATTTTTGACTCTCGGCTCTTTAAGGATTAGGCTACAATAAGGCCAGTAAAGCAGTAATAATTTGGAGCCCAACTTTTTTGGGCCTCATTTTTCCTAAAAATTATCATATATATTATATTTTTTTGTATATATTGTTAAATTCTAATTCCCCACTTTTATTGTTCTTATCATCTTATTATTAAATATTCTAATTCCAAAAGAGAAATTTGAAGAATTAATTAAATGTAAAAAAGGAGCCCTTGATAGCTATATAATCAATTGAAAAGGATTTGTGGATTTGTTAGAACAAATCTATAAAATAGTAATTAACAGTAATCGATGACTTCGCATCTAAAAAAGTTAAAAAACTAGACTTTAAATAAAAATTTATATGACAATATTTCCTTTTAAAAAAAAGGGTTATGGCCTCTTTATAAAGTTTGGCTTTAGACCTCCATTCTTGTTGAGTCGCCCCGGTTAAGGATTTATTTCCTTAAAATTTCAGGTTGTTACTCCTAGTAGCAATGTATTTATTCGTTTAAAAGAGAACGCAAGGGATTTGGCGTGGGGTGGGGGGGTGTGGGTAGGGGATAACCTAGACCAAAACCCCATGTATACATCACAATGTTGCTGAGAATAATTTCTTGTTAGAACATATAATGCAACAATGAAAATTAAAAGACAAATTGCCTTTCCATTTGGTACATAATTCTTATGGGGTTTGAGTTATTATTTGTCTTAGGTTCTCTAGCTGTAAAAGACAAATTGCCTTTCCCTTTGGTACATAATTCCATATAATGCAACAATGAAAATTAAAAGACAAATTGCCTTTCCATTTGTTACATAGTTCTTATGGGTTGTGAGTTATTATTTGTCTTAGGTTCTCTAGCTGTAAAAGACAAATTGCCTTTCCATTTGGTAAATAATTCTTATGGGTTGTGAGTTATTATTTGTCTTAGGTTCTCTAGCTGTGCACATATAACGACTTTAAATACGACATTTATGTAAATGCGACATTCTAATGCTGTTAATTTTTGGATGGAAATGTCTTACACATGCCTTGCACAGAAGGACCCATTTTGTTAGCTCTTCCTAGTTCCTAGTGTCCAAGAGCCCGTTTGGATTAACTTATAAGTTGCTTATAAGCTGTTTTCAGTTTTTTTGCGTGTTTGACTGGCCAGCTTAAAGTCATTTTGTGCTTAAAATAAGCTCAAAAAAATAATTGGGCCCATTTGACTTAGCTTATCTAAAGCAGCTTATAAGCCAAAAAAATAAAATAAGTTAGACTATCCCAACTTATTTTTTTTAGCCAACACCATTCAAGGTAATCTTTCTATTGCTGAGTACTTCTTGAAGATTAAAAACTTATGTTCTGAAATATCTCTATTAAATCCGGACGAGGCTATTTCTGAAGCACGAATGAGAAGAATTATCATTCGTGGTTTGAAGTCAGAATATATTCCTTGTGTTACATCAATTCAAGGATGGGCTCAAAAACCATCCTTGGAGGAACTGAGAATTTGTTATCGTCACAGGAGTTATTAGCCAAACAGTTGGCTGGTGTATCTGTCAAAGAAGGTGAAGGAAATGCTCTTGTAGACGATAAGAGAAACTTTAATGGAAAAGCAAGAGATAGGCTACACTCTCGCTCCTCAGATGGTTCAAGCTCGCTAGGAAAAAAGGAAGAGTCTTCTAACAATCACGGTAAGAAGCCTCCCAAATGCTATTGGTGCGGCAAAATAGGACACATAAAAAGATATTGCCGAGTCAAAGAAAGTAATATGGCTCAAACTGAGAAAGCTGCAGAAGAAGAAAAAGACTGGGGAAAGTGCTTTGTAGCTGAGACTTGAGCAGTAGATGCCATGGCTTTCATCAATTTTGAAAAAGACTGGATTGTGGATTCAGGATGTGGGCACCATCTCACCGGGGATGAATCTAAATTTTCCAACTTCCGAAAATAAAATGGTCGTGATGTCATTGTAACAACAGATAACTTAGTTCATCATGTGGAGAAGGAAGGCTCTGTTGTCATCAACGAGAAGCAGAAGGACTCTATCACTCTCAACAGTGTCTTTCATGTTCCAGGTATGAGGAAAAATCTATTTTCAGTTACAAATGCCGTAGATGCTGGAAGTTATCTATTATTTGGCCCACATAACGTGAAGTTCCTTCAAAATATCAAAGAACTCAAGGCAGATATCATTCATACCGGTAAGAGAGTTAATGATTTATATGTCTTATCCGCCTCTAATTCATATATTGAGAAGATGAGTAGCAATGATAATACATATCTGTGGCATGCTAGACTTGGGCATCTTAGCATGGATAAATTAAAAGTTATGGTGAAATTCAATCTAGTAAAAGAATTACCAAACTTAAGCAACTTTGTTGGAGGAGAGATTTGTGAAGGATGTCAATACGGAAAGGCACATCGTCTTCCGTTTGATAGATCCTTGTCAAGATGCAGTGCTCCTCTAGAACTAATTCACAGTGATTTGATGGGGCCCACAAGAACTCCTTCATTCTCCGGCTACTCTTATATGTTAAATCTCATTGATGATTTTACTAGATTCACTTGGGTTTACTTTGTGAGGCATAAGTCAGAAGTTTTCAGCAAGTTTATGGAGTTCAAAGAAATTGTTGAAGGCGAGCTCGGTTCCAGAATAAGGCGGTTGCGGACTGATAATGGTGGTGAGTTCACTTCTGAAGAATTTCTCTCTTTTTGTCGTCAGCATGGTATTAAAAGAGAACTCACCTGTGCCGATACACCACAACAAAATGGAGTGGCAGAAAGAAAGATTCGACACTTAACCGAGACATGTAAAAGTTGGCTTCATGCCAAAAATTTACCTAGAGCCTTATGGGCTGAAGGTATGAAATGTGCAACATATGTGATCAACAGGATGCCGCTTTCTCCAAACAACATGAAGTCACCCTATGAATTAATGTTTGGAGAAAAGCCTAGCATCAAACACCTAAGAGTTTTTGGCTCTATCTGTTATGTTCATATCCCAGATTCTCAACGAAGCAAGTTGGATGCCAAGGCAAGGAAATGCATCTTTGTTGGATATGACGAAAGGAAAAAGGGTTGGAAGTGCATAGACCCGAAAAATCATCGCTTCATTTTTTCTCGTGATGTCGTATTTGATGAAGTCTCCTCGTATTATGGAGCAGCTTCAGAAGGAGAGGGTTTTAAAATCTTGAATCCTGGAGTTCCAAGCTTACCCATCACAGGTGTTTCCTCGGATAGTACAACTACAGAGAGGAGAAAGGGGGAGCCCGGGAACTCAACAATATAAAGCTCAACAAAAAGATAATTCACGTGATTCACAAAGACCAAGAAGAACTATTGTTAAGCCAGCCTGCTTCAGAGATGAAAATTTTGTTAGTACATATTTTTGCTTCTTTGCAGGACCAATTGACGATGAAGAACCTTCCTCGTTTGAAGAAGCTAAAGGAGTCAAAGAGTGGGAGCTTGCTATGAATGATGAAATGGAGGCTTTAATGAAAAATCAAACTTGGAGCCTTATACCAAAGCCCAAAGACGTACAACCCATATCTTGCAAATGGGTTTACAAAATTAAAAGAAGAACAGATGGTAGCATAAACAGATATAAAGCAAGGCTGGTTGCTCAAGGATTTTCTCAAAAGTATGGTGAAGACTACGAAGAAACCTTCAGTCCGGTGGCTAAGATGATCTCAGTTCGAGTTGTATTAGCCGTGAAAGCATCGTACGGTTGGAAATTATGGCAACTTGTCGTGAAGAATGCCTTCTTGTACGGGGAACTTGACAAAGATATCTATATGGATCAACCACCCGGGTATGTCTCTAACTTATATCCTGATTATGTCTGCAAGCTTAAGAAAGCACTTTATGGACTCTAGCAGGCTCGATGAGCATGGTATGGAAAAATTGCACAATATCTACATTTTTGTGGATATGCTGCATCACATTCAGATCCTAGCTTGTTTGTTAAGAAACATGGAGACTTGCATGTTGTTGTTCTGTTATATGTGGATGACATGATAATAACACGAAACAATGATGATGAAGTTGCGAGGCTTCAAGAGGAGCTTGCCATAAGATTTGATATCAAGAAGCTAGGAGAGCTACATCATTTTCTTAGCTTAGAGGTGACAAACACGAGTAAAGGGATCTTTGTTACCCAAGAAGGGTATGCCAAGAAGCTTGTTGACAGGTTTGGGATAAAACAAAGCAAAAAGTGCTCTACTCCTCTTGAGACTAGCACGAGGTTAAGGCGTGAAGAAGACTCACTTCTTGCAGATCCCAAGCCTTTTCGAGCTCTTGTTGGAAGTCTTTTGTATTTGACTATTACAAAGCCAAATATTGCTTTTTCTGTTGGATATGTCAGCAGATTTATGCAATCACCAAGAAAGCCTCATTTGGAAGCTGCAAAGAGGATTCTAAAATACATCAACTCAACATCAAATATGAGCCTACTCTTCCAAAAGAAGAATGATTTGGTATTAATTGGATATACTGCGCCGATTTTGGTGGTGATCTAGATGATCGAAAATCTATGTCAGGCTATATTTTTCTTTGTGGTGGAACAAGTGTTTCTTGGTGCAGCAAGAAGCAAGACTCAGTTTCTTTATCAACTACGGAGGCGGAATATAAAGCAATAGCTCTTACTGCTCAAGAATGTGTATGGCTCCAAAGACTTGCTGAAGATTTGCATCTGTCTATATCAAAGCCAACTGCTATTTTCGAAGACAATCAAAGTGCCATCAAGCTTGCAAACAATCCGGTATTCCATGCTATAACTAAGCACATTAAGATGGAACATCATTTCATCAGAGAAAAAGTTCTTGATGGAACTATAAATACTTTGGAAGTGCAAAGTCAGGAGAATGTTATTGATATCTTCACCAAGTCACTTCCTAAAGCTTCATTCGAGTTCTTTCGCGACAAGCTTGGTCTAGTTCCAAAAATTCACTTTAAGGGGAAGTGTGAAATTATAAAGTAGATTTTTTGGAACTACAAAAAATCCTGGATATTTAGTAATGATTCTAGAATATCCTGGTATAGTATCTTGGATAAATATCTTGAAGAGATTTCTAGATAGTTTAGAGTATTGCAAGAAGATAAGGTTTGCTAGATTTTTCTTATAGATGTATCTAGAAGAATGTCTAGAACTGTCACGACCCAACCCCGTAGGCCGCGACTAGTGTCCGTGCTGGACACCCGTACGTACCCAATAACCCAAACCAGCAAATAAGCAGAATATACAGATACAGAAGTCGAATGACGTTACTAACTGTTGTAGTAAAACAGATATAACGCGTGGAAGCCGATAAGGCTATCCTAAAACATAGCGACCCAAAACATATACACAACCCACATGTATGTCTACAGACCTCTACGAACAACAAGCAAATCATAAGACGGGACAGGGCCCCGTCATACCCCTGAATAACATACATATGTGCAACAGAAGAGTCTGTACCCAAAATATAGGCTCCGGACAAAGGAGCACTCCAAGATAGCAGAATAGAATCCTAAGCGGGCGGATCAGCAAATCGATCGTCTGTACCTGCGTGGCATGAAACGCAGCCCCCGAAGAAAGGGGGTCAGTACGGGATATGTACTGAATATGTAAAGCCTGAAGTACAGAAACAAAATCATAGTCGAAACAGAACTTGCAGAAAATGAGTGTAATATCCAGATTATCAAATGCATATTTCCAAAACATAAAGAACGTATGCAGAAACATATGCCATATCATATCCGGCCCCCGTCAAGGGACACGGTGAACAGAACGTGGTCGCCACCCCGACACTGGCGCCACAACACATCATGCTCCAGAATAGGGAATAACTCCGTATCATAACATATCATATCAGATGGCCATATCAAATCATATCATGACATATCAGAATGTGTGTACATGGCACAGCATACTCCACAACCCATGTACAAGTAAACCTGCCCCCTCACATCGAGGCACGGCGAACAATGCAGTGGAATACGCTTGACAACATATCCTGGCCCGGGCTCAGTGAGGGAAACATTGAGGCATCCACGAGTGGAGTAGTGAGAAACTAAATGCAACGTAAAATACCATACATTTCCAGAGACTCAATAAAACATGCCGAATGACAAATCGAAACAATGAAATCGGACAGAATCATAGTAAGTGTATTTCGGAGGTCATAACAAGTTACGTAGAAATCATCTTTCTGGGATCGTTTCCATGTTCCAAAATAGTTTATAAGACTCAAGGGAATATTTAAAACAATTATTATTTAGTAGTTAGAAGAATGGTTAAAACATTCCTTTAATATTACTCGAAGATAAAACAATAATACAATAGGGGACAAATCGGGCATAGTGGGCCCACCTCGGGTAAACTGAGGGGATGGGCGCAAATTATGTATATTAAGTCTATGGAGTCACCCATGGAGGTCCTAGGGACATTTCCTAATTTTCTAGGCAATTTGTGAAAGCTTACACAATTCTTTCAACAAAACATGCTTATAGGATTCAATTCTATTGAATGAAAAAGGGACATTTTCAAACTCAGTTTTCTATGAACAGAATATCCCCCGAGGCTCAATTTCAGACCTAGTACATCTAGGACATGCCAAGAGAAGGAAAAGGATAGCTTTACATACCTTTTTCACGTCTTACGCCTCTCCAAGCTCAATCCCAGTTTTCTCCAAAATCTGCCTTTGGTCACAATTACCAACTATCAATTTCAAGCCTTTAGGACTTGAATCTTAAATTACACTTTTCTACAGAAATTTGGGCTGCATCTCCACTATAAATACAACATCCCCGAGATTTAACTCGGCTCCAAACATCAACAATCAAACCAACAACAATACCAACAACATCAATAATCGACTAGAAACGCATTCTAACTTAAATAGTCTTCTTTTCCAATAATGCAACAATTTCCAATCTAACTTGCATTTTCAAACCAATATCAACATTTCCATATACATTAACAATCAAGATCACTCCAATTCCATTCGGGAGCATTTCCTCTCTTTTAACATAATGTTTACAATTACCCCAAAATTTCCATAAAACCATAATTCTTTCGAAACTTCAAACTTTCAACATAAACGTTCCTAACATATTTTTGTCACCTCGTTTCATTAACAATAATCATGATTTACACCTTAACACTTCATTTTCATAATATCATAAGATCATTCTAAAATGACATAATCTTCTACATTTCATTTCAATACCAACTTAAACCATTTAACCTTAATTTACATGATAAGGATCACAACAACATAACTAACATATTAAACAAAATTAATTCAATTCCATTCTCACTTCCATACCACACGGCCAAATGCACCCATATACACCCACTTTGCAAACTTCCATATTTTCATAATTTCTACTTATTTCTACATGCTACAACACACACACACACACACACACACACACACATATATATATATATATATATATATATATATATATATATATATATATATATATATATATATATATATATATATATATTCCAAAGTAAAAGGAGCAAGATCTTACCTTTGTTCTTCCAAGCTTCATCACTAAACCCACTTGTTAATTTGAAGAAACAAGCTCCCTATCTTCCAAAATAACTACGTCAAGTTGTAAAGGACCCTTAAATTAGTAGGATTATCACAAGACAATAATTTTTGGATCAAAATTTGGAGGGGTGAAAATTCCTTGGACTTGGCCGAATGGCCTTCTAATTTGCTCTTCTTGTTGCTTTGTTTTTCTCTTCTATGTTTCAAGAACTTTCTAATGGATAAATGACCCTTATATTCATTTTAGCACATGGGAAATATTAGAATCATGGGTTGGGCCTTAGGCTTGGCCGGCCACCCTTCTCTCTTTGGGCCTAAATTTTCCTTTTCATTTTTTTGGGCCAACCCGGTTGATCCCGAGTTGGGCCTAGCTCACTGACCTTTTGACCTTAAAACGTCCATATCTCCTTGCACCGACGTCACCTGAGAACCCACGACCTATGGTTGGAAAGCTAATTCAATTATCTACAACTTCGATTTCTTGGTATTTTTCCAAATTCTAAACTTATAATACCGTTTGTGCCCCTCAAAGTCAGGTCACCCGAAAACGTTTTCTTAAAAATATTCGTTTGGAGCGCTTCCACTTTGATTTGGCCCAAGAGTCCTTCATGAGTTGTGTTTAACTTTACATATGTGATTCATATGACTTTTCAGATGTTCCAAAAAAAATCTCGACATGTGGGCCCACCTCAGCTTACAAATAATCCGATGTTCAAAAATACGGGATGTAACAAGAACCAATCTTAAACAAGTATAAATAGGAGTGGACTTGATCATTTGTAACCAAGTAATTCAAGTAATTCAAGAAAGCCTTTCTTCCATAACCAAGTTCTCTTATCTAAAATTTTCTTTCTCCTTTCCAAAGCTTCCTCTTCTTTAATTGAATCTTCCAATCTTAGTAACGATCTTGGGCTAGCAGAAGGCTTTTCCGATTTACTTTTCTTCTGCTATATTTATCTACATATACTACTTTGTGAACTCAAATGAGTGATTTCTAGTTAGTCTTGAGATGGTATAATAGTAGTAATATGCAATTTACGGTAAGACTGTCAAGTGGGCCGGGCCGAGCCATATAAATGCGGGTCACATGGGGCCGAGCCTGGGGCTGGGCCGGGCCATAGTTAGTGGGCCGAGTTGGAGGAGGGAAAGAGGTGTCCGGTCCAGCCCCCTACCCGGGTAGGGGTACATAGTGGGCTAAGTGGGCCGGGCCGGATTTTAATTATTTTAAAGAAAAATTCTAATACTAAAATTTATTAAGTTTGATACTTTAAAATCTAGTTGTTGTTAATTTTATTTTAGCGATCAAATTCCTTAAATTATACTTTGGCCCTATTTTCAATCTATAAATACCAATCATTCTTCTCCATATTATCTCACAATTCCCTACTGTTGACACCCAATTTTGTCCCTCCTTTATTTGATTTTGTCGGGTTTCTAAATTTACTGACGAGCTAAATACTTTATTTTCAAAATATTTTATTGCTACTACTATTAATATCATTACTTATACTTTTCGACGTTATGAGCGTTACTTTATCATAAATTTTGAACAGTTAGTCATCGTTTTCGTTTCGGGTTCGGATTCGTTAAATTAATTACAAGACAATACTTTGTAAAATCCTTACTTTCCATATACTAATTACTATTTATCTTCACATAATAAATATTGTACTGGTTACTAAATTAGAAGCTCGAAAATAATTAAAATAGCGGAGGAAGGACCAATATTTTTCAGCCAAATTATCAGCCCATACTCTAATTAATTCAACCAACCCACATTATTCCCTACCCAAAACAATTCAGCCCACATTATTTCCCTACCCAGCCCATTACCTAATTATACCCGGTCCAACCCAAAAAACTACCCGACCCGGTCCAATTCCCCCCTAAAACCTAATTCCCTCATCTTTCTCTGTCTTTTCCTTTTTCTTTCTTTTCCGCCTCATCTCTCCCTTTCCCCTTTTCTCTCCCACTTCTCCGCCTCCCTCGTCTCTCTCTCTCTTCTCCTTCCTCCCCACACCGCTACCCCACTCCACGCTCCTCCGCTACCCCACTCTCCACTCATCGCCGCACCCCGCTCCTCCTCTACCCTACCTCTCTTTCTTTTCTCCTTTTTATCATCATTGCCGCTACCCCACTCTCCACTCACCGCCACTCCCCTACGCTCCTCTTCCTCCGCTCCACTACGCTCCTCCATTTTTTCCATAAAAAGAGGAATCGAGAACAGAGTTAGGGGGGATTTTTGGGGTATCTTGAAGGATTTTTTATTTTTAGGAATTGATTCAGTGTTTAGGGACACACACCATTTTCCAACCATAGTTTTCACTTTTCCGGTGAACTTTAGCCGGATATTACTCTAAAATCACCATATTTTTATACAATCAAATTTTGGGTTTTAATCGAAGCATCGTTTGTTCGTCGTCTTCGAGTAGATTCGAGACCCCATCGCCCATTCACTGCACCAACAAAAGGTCAGTGCTATCTTCTTTTTCTCTTGCCATTTTGTTCAGATCTTAAGGTGTGTTAATGGTTCTGTGTTAGTCCAAGTATTGTTTTTATATATATGTGTTGTGTATGTAGTCTAAATATCAGTGTATGTGTTAGAATGGCTGGTTTCCTGTTGTTAAGTCTACTAGGCACAATTTGGTGTAGTTAGTCCCCTGTTTGGTTCAGTTTCGTTTTCGGGTGGTTACCCTCTTGTTTTGATTCTGTGTGCAACCGTATACATGATTTTCTTTAGTTTCAATACCTCAGCATGATTTCCCCTTTGATTGTTTCTATTTGGTATGACTGACTTCAGAGGAGTGTTAAAGGTGGGTAAGCTCGAGGCATTCAGTTTCATACCCGTTTAGACGTGCATTAATTGGTATATTTAGTATATAAGGGGGTTGAAAAGGTTTCAAATCAGTCGCATGAAGTTCTTATATGTAAAAAAAAAAAATGAATTCAAGATAGCAGTTAAAAACTCTAGTATGATTATTCAAGCTTATGTGCACCCAATTTGATGTAGAGATTGCATTGAGTTGCTTTACATTAAGATAATACGCCTTAGTCTCTTAACAAAAACATTCCATATATATTCTCTTATATCGATCGGGAGTTAAGCATGAAACTGTCTCTCTACATCATATCTGTTCACTTGCATGATTTCTTTGTGGTTTATGATGTATCAATAAAAGTTCAGGGTCTGTTTGTTCCCTAAGTGTCGTTTGAATTGCTTTATACTTGTTTTGACTCTTCAGTAACTTACTTGAGACTAAACATCTGAGTCTTGTGCCAAATACTTGCCTTGCTTTAAGTCAGGCAATCGTAGTCTAGTTTGACGTTCCTTATCCTTGTCTGATTATTCAAAACTTGTGGAAGAGTTTTTCTCATTTTTGCTTTACAAAGTCTAAATCGCTGAGTCCTGTATAAACCTTTGGTGTCGTTCAGTTATTAATTTTTCTAGTGGAAGGTCTGTCAGGCAAATGAGCTTAATACATAATCACATACGACCTCTGCTGACTAGTTTTAAATACTTGCAAGACTGTTGAGAAAGCCATTTTAATACAATGGTTTGGAACTTAAGAGTCATGTTTTCCCAGGTTGTTACTGTAATGATCTTGTTTGAAGGATAATACTTGGTTTATTGCAGAAAGCAAGAAAGTCTTGAGGTTTATGAGTCATTTGTTTAATTAGAAAAGTTTCATCTAGTAATAACTAGGAATTGGAACTGTTGCTATTCTGTTCTTCTTTTTCTTCTCGCTCTCCTCTTCCATGTGAGGTCTGGGTTATGCATTAATTAAATGTGTGAATGAACCAAGTGTTGCCACAAAGGTCCTATTTTCTTATTTATTATCTGACACTCTCAGTTGAGTTTAAATGAGATACAAGCTGATCTGACCCTGACCCTGGGATGTTCCATCTTTGGTGATTTTGTTCGAAAACCATGAAGCTGGCACCTTTAATTTGGTGTTGGTTCTGGTATTATTAAAAATCAGAATGGATTCAAAAGCGTCTAAGCATTTAAAAGCCCAGTTTAACAATTTTAAATCTATCCAAGTGACCTGCTGAGTTTTGTGAGGATGTTTGAAACTTCTTTTGTTGGTGAAACATACTAGCTGAGTACTACTTGATCATTTTTAATAAATTGAATCTGTTTGCGTTCACCCGGGGGAATTCTGTAAATTGGATGCATGTATACTATTGTAGAATACTTGTTTGGATCTATATGAAGGGAGGGATTACTGTAGTCTACTGGTAAGCCTAACGAAATGTCACAGTCCTGCTTATGCGAGCGAATGCCGACTGTTTTATGCCCAGATTTGTTTATAGCTATTAGTTGGAATGCTGCCTGCTGGTTTTGTTCTATAAAAGAATAGAAACTACATCAGATAGACTGGCCATGCCTGTGGTTGAAATGGTCCCCCATGCTTGGTGCATGTTGTTGTCCTTTAAAACACTGGCTGCACTGGGAGTTATGCAACTTCTGAGGTGATCACAAGTAAAATAGCAAAAACAATGCATAGAGGCATAAAGTTCTTGGGTTGCTAAAATTGATGGTTACATTAACTAAGTACCAGACTAGTAATTACTAAGTTGGCAGATTGATAGATTATTTATACTCGACTTTTCCATAAAGCATCTACAAAAGGATTTCTCCTAAATAACAGTACATGGTCGCATTTCCTTTAGCTAGGGCAAAGTATATTACATATGACTGAGAATTGGCTGTGAATTGAACACATCATGCCTTGTGCATTTAATATCTTGATATCTTTCTGGAAGATATACACTAACCTAGCTAGTGTCTTGACATAAGCTGTCTCCAAAATGTTATAAAGTGTTGAGTTACTAGCTCAGAAACTAACGCTCCCTCAGTTCCGTTGACACTATCTTTTTTTTTTTTTTATCAGTCTCAATAAATTAAAAATGACATCTTCTTATATCTACTATAGAACAATTTAACTTTAACTTATAGCTTTATCCTTAAAAGAACAAACAGATTGTGATTGCTTCTATGTTCCCTATGAATTTGTATACATGGAATATACTAGTTATACATAGCACGTATATGAGTTAATGTGAGTTGTTAATCTGTCCTTCTCTTGAGTTTACATTATGTATGTTTAGCTTTATTCATCAATCATATACTAATCTTTTTCTTTCGTTTTATGCATGACATCTCGTGCGCGAGTTCAAGCGACTTGTCGTCTCCTTCCGCACTTGGCGTTGGGCTAAAGCCCAACACAACTCCTCTCGAATCAGCCCCCATATAGTAGCGGCCAATCCGCAGCCAAACAAGGAAATAAAATTTGGGCCTAAGCCCAATAAATGTGAACAGCAACAGTGACGCAGCAGCAGTCCCTGGAAATGGGCTGAACCCATTTAACCTATTTGCTCCTCCACTTTATTTTTTGTGCATTTAATTGGTAATTGTATGACTGATACTTGTTTATTTGCTTAGAGTAAGTAAACCTTAGCAGAATTAGTAGTTTAGTATGGGTAGTTAATTCCACAAATCACATTCACTTCTATTTTTAAAATTATTTACAGTATCTATAATATATATATTATGCTTACTGTCTTAGAAGTTTAAAACGTCACAAATCTTACACTAACGTTAGCTTATTCTAAGAAATAAAAAGCAAATTAGTTTCAACGGATAACTTTTTTTTCACTTTAGTTTCTGTTCAACACTTGAAATACATATTTGTTTGAAACAACTTTAGCACAACATATATACTAGTCTTTATATGAAACCTTTAAAATTTATTTAACATTAATCTTACAATAATCCTTTTAATTTGTGAGTCGGCATAATTCACTTTTTTCCAAATACAATATAAACATCACATGTTTCGCTTCTGTTAGTTTACTTTAACTAAACTCTTTTATGCAATTACTACTTTTTACCAATTTTACTTTAAACAACTTTATCAATACTCAAAGAAAAAAAATCATTTTCTTTCTATAATATTATATTTACACTTAGCCTAATTAAATTTTAGTTCGGTCGGTTAACCATTGTTAATGGGTCTTAAAGGATGCCTAATACCTTCCCTTTAGACTAATTGAACCCTTACCTAGAATCTTAAGTTTCGCAGACCTTAAACAGAGTTCACTTTAGAAAATAACTTTAATAAACTTTAGGTGTCCTAATTCACCATAAAATAATTAGGTGGCGACTCCTTAAAACAAATAAAAAACAGGAATCTCCAATATGTCGTACTCTAATTTAACTCTCCGGGGTTAAAAAGGGGTGTGACACCTACTCTCCTCTTTCCCTAAATTTCCTACTCATCTAAATCTCTCTCTCTCTCTCTCTTCCAACTTCCAACTTCCAAGTTCAAATTTCAAAATTTAAATTTAATGGATAATGATAATCCTCCACCTCCTCCTGCAGTCCGAAGATCAATTTCAAGTCTGGTGTGGTTGCATTTTGAGCGAGAGACGAGGAACATGTTAAATGTCAACATTGTGGTCAAATATATCTCCATAAGTCCGAACCGATTTTTGGGGGTATTGGTCCGTTACGTAGGCACTTGGACAAAAGGCACAAAATTAAACATTGAAATTTATCTCTTCTTTAAATTTCTCCGTCGATGCTAGCGTTTTGAACTTTTCATTTGTAATAAGTTAACCGTTCAAGTTTGTATGTTTTGAATTTGCAATGTTATCAATTTAAGTTTGAAGTTTTATTTTAAATTACTTATGTAGTCTTGTATCACATTCTCAACTTTTTATAATTTTTAGCACTTTAATAGCCGTTGGGAGTCTTCATTCCAACAACATATTCAAGATATACACAAATATACCATTAACATATACAAGATATACATAAATTAGGAACTTTTTTTTTGGCTATAAATAAGCTAATCTTTTTTACCCCCCCCCCCCCCCCCCCCAACCCAAAAAAAAAAAAGTTGAAATGAAATCACACAGTAACTAAATGGGAACAATGCACATGAGTTTTGATAATAAACCAAAGTTCTTAATTTAATTATCTCATCTGATCCTAAGTCCTAATGTCATGTGCAGATTGTCACCTCTCCATCATCGGAGGAGACATTTCAAATACGCTAAAAAATATTTAATTATTATTATATATAAAATATTTGAAACTAATAAGATCTTAGACATTGGTTGTTCTACATTTTCGAACTTCATCACAATCTATCTTCCAATTTCTCTGTGAGTTAATCCTTTTATTTCATTTTAACGATTATGTAAACTCAGGTATTAGTAGGGATGACTGATGACACATCATTTTGACATAACTATCTTCCTTTTAATTATGCTAATTGATTATTTTTATAATAATATCCATGATGCTCAATAGTGTTATTATATTAATTTTCTTGAATCATGTTCACAAAAAGATATTTTCTCTGCCGCCATAATTTTTTGTGTTGCCAACTTATTTTTTACAACAAATAGGAGAAAAAAGAAGAAATGGTGGAAGTTACGAAATCTGTCATATATATATGTAAAAATGCCTATTTATGATTTTTTATTTTAAAAAAAAATTAATTCGAAGTGAGCCGGGTCGGGCCCTCGGTGGGCGAGAACCCGAGCTATTGGTGGGTTGGGTTACCGGGCTAAATGGCATGTCCGGCCCAGCCCACTAATTTTTTCCACTAGCCCAGCCCACCATCCTCTTACCGGGTTAGGGGGCCGGGCCGGTTATGGGCCGAGTTAGGTGGGCCAGTCCCGGCCCGACCCGGACCAATTGACAGGCTTAATTTACGGTCCTCTTCCGCCGAAAAGATGGTAAATTTCGGACGAAAAAGATAACATGATCAATAAGGCAAAGCGGATCGGATTGATGTGATATGCATGAAACAACTACAATAATTAATTAACCAATATATGTATACGTCACTACAAAAAAATTGGTAATTTGTGGAGGTTGAAAGTTGCAATTCGCGGAGGTATTAGCCTTTTTTAGCAACTAGTTAAGACTAAAACCTCCGCGAATTACAACTTTCAACATCTGTAAATTACCTTTTTTTTTTTTTAGTGTACGTTCGTTAAAGGATAAGAGAAAATGGTGATAATCATTATAGGTGATAATCATTATAATGGACTCTACATGCTAAAATAATAGCATGTCTCTTTCACCTCAACAATAACTGATGTTTACATGACCATATAAGTAAGTATATTATATTGTTCCAAATTCTTGTGACTATATAATTGTTCAACACTGGTGGCTAAGTTCATATTTAGCAAAATTCCATGAACGTCAAGACTTCATCCAGAGAAATAGAGAAGGCTTGAGGTAGTAATGTTCTTTTGGAATATTATAATTTATAACAAAATGTTATTAGTTGTGGAAACTGTTACAGCGTCTTCATATAGAGAATATCAAGAAAAGATTTAAAAAAAAATCTTAAAAAAATAACAAGTGCTAATTTGCAGTCACACTTTAAATATGAGACTGTTGAAGTCTCCTTGTAAATTTCACTCCATATTACTCTAGTACAATAAACTAGAAGAGATTAACCAACGAAATAATATTCTACTGGAAGAGAGGACTCAGAGGATAGTGGATGGAATGGTCATATAGAAGAGGACCTGGTACTTCACCAATAAGAGTTTCTAAGCTAATTTGGCTTGCAGAGTCATAATTATTGATTATACTTGTGCCCGGCATATAATTAGCATTAGACATTGGTTGCTGCTGTGTGTCAGCTAGATAATAAGCCTCTGAAGAGAATCCATTAGAGCCATCAAGAGCAACCGCTTCCATTGGACAAACGGCATTTGATAAATAGGAAGAACAAAGCAATTTAATAGTATCATCATCCAAAACCTTGAAATTCTGGCCAACTTGAAAGGCCGTTTTTACCAGTTCCATAGCATAAGCCTGTCATCACATGAAGTAGAAAGGGAATAAAAGCAAGTCAGTCATTAATCCTCATGACAAATTATTACTGCACCTAATTCTTTTTGCTAACTATATATTCGGTATCGATCTGGAACCACAAACTAATTCTAATTTAAGCCACGTAAAGCCTACTAAAGAGGACAACGCTCCCAGCCAGAATCTTTTTCTCGGGACTTAAAATCCGAGACCTGTAGTTAAGAATGATTCTTCCATCCTTGCCAGTGACAAAATATTAGTATACTGCTTGCTTGTTGAAGAAAAATGTTAAAAAGGAAGTGAAAAAAGGTAAAATTAGAACCTTATGAGCTCCAGTCAGCTTTTCGACCGACACGAACTGCCCCTCTTGGTATATTCCGAGCAATTCTCCCACATCACTAAATACCACTGGTACACTTTCCTGGGAATGGGCAGAAGGATACACGTATCTTTTCAAGTCAAGTTTACTCTTTGCCTGATTAACTGCTGCATCCAATTTCTCAACGCACATATGCCTGCCGATGATCTTTACATATGCAATATGCAAATGTTTCAGTAGTTCATTATGCAACATGAACAAAAAGAGAAAGTGCACTAGATTGGCCTTAGTAAAACAAATTAACATCATAGTGAAGACAAAATATCAAATTAAAACAGCTAGCTAGAAGTTTCAATTCATAACTCTTCAACTAGTTAAAACATGTAACCAGCTATGACGACCAAAAAAAAAAAATAAACTACCGGCCGGCAGGTGAAATCATGAATTCATATCCTATCAGGCTCAAACTATATCAGTAGTCTCCTGCTCAGTACAAGCTACAGCTTGAACCGCTTGCCAATAGACGGGAAGTGGGGGAAATATCTATGGCTACCATGTTCAACTATTTTTACCATCCATATTAGATATGATGGACAGGAATCAGCGACACAGTATCAGGCAAATTCGGATGAACCTTCATCCGAAAGAGGTTAAAGTAAAATTTTAATTAAGCAGTAAAAGTTTTTATATCCTCAACTATATATGCTGTTGAAGCGATTTCTATTAAGAGGGGCGAAAATTCTTACTTTTAGTAGGTTATCACGGTTCAGAAAGTATTGAATTAACAAGTCCCTGACAGTTTTAATGTTTTCCTTCATTAAACAATCATGATAAGGACCGTCTTTGACAGTCGTCTGCAGTTTCCATACTTGATCATCAAGATTTAGAGGCCTCTTGCTCTTAGGCACTGCAAGATTCAAACAATATTTATATATGCAGCATTGGGATCTAATTTAGGAACAAGAATATATGATTAATTAGAAAGTCTTACTGGAACGACGATCCATCACGAAGAATGGTTCAGTGGCTGCTTCCTTAATTCTAGTTCCAATATCGTAGGGATGCACAGCTCTTGCACCTAGTCTCAACTCACGTTTTCTCATAGGGTTTTTAGTATGTTTGAATGAAATATGACTTACAGAAACTGTGCCATCTTTCAATCTGACATGAGGATCTCCTCGAATCAGCGATTTGTCACCAGTACAACTTGCAAAGTCTTTCTCAAGGACAACTATTTCAACCTCTGCTGATGCTTCTGGCTCAGATTTAACAATATTCTCAGTACGGCAATCAACTTAGTCTAGATTTAAGGTGTTGCCCCGATCTTCACCTACGGGTAGCCCAGTATAAACTGTACCATTTATGTTGCTTGAAAACTTTAATTTTAAATGCCGTGATCCACACTGATCACAAGGGTTAGAATTTTCCTGCTCTTTCCTGTGCAATATGTACAAGTCCCACTATCATATAAAAAGCAATGGAAAAAGATAGAACACAAATTTGTGTATCAAACACCAGCAGGAACAGGATTAATGAAAATAAAAGTAGCAAGGACGACGACAATGATGATTAATAATTATAATTATTAAGGAAAGGACGCTTATCGTTGCCTTGGGCCGGTTGAAATCTCGTCAACTTTCGGTTCGACTCCTGCAGCCTGTATAGTTTCACTAATTAGATGACAGAAGCTAAGACTGAAAATCAAATCAACAGGGCCCAAAATAAAAAGTAATGGTACTGTTTTTTTAAATCATCTTGGCATGAATAGAAGACATAAACATCAAAGACCAATAAATTAGATGACTATCAGCACAAGAAATTGACCAACATATTCAGAAGCTAATGAACGATGAAGTGAACAAATTCTTGGAAGGGGTAAAGAGAAATTAAATGTCACGCTTAGCTATTAGCACACAATTGTAAGTACAAATAGACTACTAGGATTTTAGGGATATGATGCGATAGCATATATCCTAGAAATAGATCGATTGAGGTTGAAATAAAACACCTAAGTGGCCAAGTTGCAATAATAAGTCACTAACAAATTAACCCTTTTCCCTGCCGAAAAAGAACGATTCCTTGTCAAAATTATTTTGGCTCAACAAGAAGTTGCATTAAAATTATTTTGACGCAAATAACATAATTACGTTGACTTCGTGTGGTATTTGCTCCAAATTCTACTACCTCCGGTCCATCTCATCAACTTAACTGTCTCCTTTTTTGGCTTCCAATCTTCAATTGCTTATTGTTAGAGCTAAGGAGGTGATGCACAGATTAATGTTCATTGGCAATAAATTAAATGTAACGACTCAGAAACTATACGACAAACCTTATTAGACCAGCTATTAGTTAACCAAGTTTTTATCTCAACATATCAGTACTAGTAAGCTGGAGTATATATATATATATATATATATATATATATATATATATATATATATATATTTTGAAAACAATTACGGTTGTCATTTTCTGATATTTTTGTGCTAAACAGTCACATGATGTGCTAGTTACTTCTCCGATAACCTTCACGGGCGAGAAAGTGATGTTAAGACTTTTGAATAATACCAAATATTTTGCTATTAATATTTGCTGAGTCATTTTAGCTTCTTCTTAGAAGCTTTTTCTGAATTACAAATAAATAAATTAAAATGGATTGCTAAATAAAAAGAAAAATGTCTCATGAAAAAAGGCAACCCTAAAAGGTTCATGTGCCCTATTAA
Organism: Lycium barbarum; assembly: GCF_019175385.1. Taxonomy (NCBI): domain Eukaryota; kingdom Viridiplantae; phylum Streptophyta; class Magnoliopsida; order Solanales; family Solanaceae; genus Lycium; species Lycium barbarum. The sequence goes on from NC_083339.1 coordinate 134,954,398, forward strand.
TAAGGAGTATCACGTTAATTAGGCACAAGGCGCAAGTAAACAACTACTATAGTACTAACATATGAAGGCATAAAGTGTTATATCCCGTATTTTTGAACGTCGGATTATTTGTAAGCTGAGGTGGGACTCACACAACAAGATTTTTTTTTGGAACATATGACAAGTTATATGAATCACATATGTAAAGTTAAACACAACTCATGAAGGACCCTTGGGCCAAATCAAAGTGGAAGCCCTCCAAACGAATATTTTTAAGAAAACGTTTTCGGGTGATCTGACTTTGAGGGGCAAAAACGGTATTATAAATTTGGAATTTGGAAAAATACCAAGAAATAAAAGTGATAGATAATTGAATTAGCTTTTCAACCATAGGTCGTGGGTTCCCATGTGACGTCGGAATAAGGAGATATGGATGTTTTAAGGAAAAAAGGTCAGTGGGCTAGGCCCAATCCGAGCCCAACCGGGTTAGGCCCATTACCCATGTCCTTATAAGTGCCAATTTCGGCCTTCCTCATCATTTTAACACCAGGAACATCCAGAAAATTCTGGGGAGAGAGAGAAAAAGAGTTTTGGAGAAGAAAAAAACCAATTTTGATCGAAATTTGAGCCCCGAATCCCGAAGCCCATGAAGGGAAAAGTGTTGTACGCTGCGTTGTCTTCAATTTGAGCTAAAAATCAACCAAGGAGGAGAGTGATAACGTGGTGGCTGCATACTTAAGGTAATATGAAGGTTCCTTTTCATTGTTAACAAGTTTATTTAAAGATTTAACGGATTAGGACGGAAAAAAACAGCGATATAAATTCGTTTGTCGGTATTGATGTGGTAGCCGTATAGGGGGCTGTTTTGGTGGGGTATGATGAGCTAATTTTATTTAGTATTTTGATTGTTGTTGTGTTGTGGAATGTAGAAAGGAAAAGAATTCATGAAAATATGGAAGTTGCATGATGAATATATATAGCCGTGGGTACGTATGTGTGTAGAAGGATGAACCAATTTTATTTGTTATGTTAATTGCGTTGTTGAAGCCTTGTAATGGAAATGGAAGGAAATGGTTCAAGTTGGTATGGAAAAATTGTTGAAAATGGTTATAGGAACTTATGTGATTTTAATGTAGTTTTTATGTAATTATGGAAGTGGAGTTCTAAATGTGTATTGTTATGTTGATTGGTGAATTTGGAGGGATGTAAGTCCATATTAGCATGAAAGGTTGGTTGTTAAGTTGTTATGGGAAGTTTTGTGATTTTATGGTAGATTTATGTAATTATGAAAATGAAATTGTTAAGGTGCAAATTATGATTATGGTTGATGAAATTGGAAGGTGGAAATATGTTATGAATATGTATGTTGAAGATTAGAAGTTTTGGATGGATTATGGTTTGGTGGGAAATTTGTATATTTTGTATATTTTGTGAATATTTTGTAAAATGATATGAAATGTTCCGAATTGTATTGGAGTGATATTGATTAGCAAATGAATATGAGAATGTTGGTATTGAATTGAAAATGTGAAGTTGGAATGAAAGCTATCGCACTATGTTGAAAAGAAGACTAGTTATGCTATATTGTGTTTTGTAATGATTGTTGGTGTTGTTGTTGAATTATTTTGGCCGAGTTAAATTATCGGGGATGTTATATGTATAGGGGAGATGCTGCCCAAATTTCTGTAGACAAGTATTGGTTAAGATTGAACTTTTAAACCTTATGATTTATATTTGGTAAATGTGACCAAATGTAGATTTTGGACGAAACGGGAATTGAATTTGGAGAGGCGTAAGGAGCGAATAAGGTATGTAAAGCTTTACCTTTCCTTCTCTTGGCATGTCCTAGGTATGATAGGCTTTGATACGAGCCTCGGGGACGACTCTACTCTTCGGAATCTACGTTCGAATTTGCCCCTTTTTCCATTCAGTAGAATTGAATTGAATATGTTATGAACAGTTAGAAAAGGTGCCTAAATGTCTAGAACTTGCACAAATAGGACCCGACTACCTTAGAACTCTCACGGTAACGTTATGAAGTGTAACATACGTAAATTATGTGCGCCACCTCATTTGACCCGAGGTGGGCCCACTTTCCCGGATTTCTCTGATTTGTTCCGTTTGACTTATTTTGGAAAACAAATTTCAAAGGAAAACTCTTGGTTACTCTTCTAACTACTATATGACATTCGTTTGACTCATTTTGTTAAGTCCCGTAATATATTTTGAAACATGAAAATGATTTCAGAAAGCTTATTTTGACATATGCTATTGTGATATCCGAAAGGCATACGCTATGACTACCGTTCAATCTCTTTTATATGATTTGCCGTCTGAGTTATGCTATCGAGATTCTGTAAATGTTTATATTTTGACATGTTCAAACAATCCCAAAAGCTTTAATTTGATATAATCCCCCGCGACATTCGAAAGGTACGTGCTATGACTATCGTCTGATTTCTTTCTTAAATGACCTGTCATTCGGATTATTTTGTCGAGTCTTTGTAAATATTTTATGATGCATAAGTTTCTCACTACTCCACTCGTGGATGCCTTAATGCTTCCTTCACTGAGCCCGGGCCAGGATATGTTATCACGCGTATTCCACTGCATTGTTCGTCGTGCCTCGATGTGAGGGGGCAGGTATGACACGTACATGGGTTCTGGAGTTATGTTGTGCCATGTACATATATTCTAACATTCGATGATATGATATGATATGTGCACATTCTGTTATTTGATATGATATGGCCATCTGATATGTTATGATATGTTACGGAGATGTTCCCTACTCTGGAGTTATGCTGTGTTGTGGCGCCAATGACGGGGTGGCGACCACGTTCTGTTCACTGAGTCCCATGACGGGGCCGGATATGGCATATGTTTTGACATGCATTGATAGTTCTGTCCACCGCGTCCCTCACGGAAGGGCCGGGATCTGTTATACGCACATATACGACATACGATCCTGATATGCACGGTTTGTGTTTGGAAAGTAAGTTCTCTGGCGTTTTGTATCCTCTGTACTTCTTCTGACCTATGATATTGATATACATGATCTGTGTCTGGAAAAACAAGTATTCTGACATTCTGGATCCGTACTTCTTCTGACATACGACTTCGGCTCATATGATCTGTGTTTGGGAAACAATCATTCTAATATTCTGAGTCTGCACTTTTCTGACATACGACATCTGCTTACATGATTAGTGATCGGGAAATAGCGCTTTGATAATCTGGATAATGTATTTACCTTTGTACTGTTGATCCGGTATGTTCTATTTTCTGTATTTCATGCTTTACATACTCAGTACATATTCCGTACTGACCCCTTTTCTTCGGGGGCTGCGTTTCATGCCACGCAGGTACCTACAGATGAATAGAAGATTTGTCAGAAGATATTCCAGCAGGATTGGCGAGCTCCATTTGCTTCTGGAGCGTTGCCGAGTCAGAGTGCATGTACGATATGATTTCCGGATTGATGGTAGAGACTTTGCAAACAGAGTCGTGGGTATAGTATGTCAGTTGTGTATGCGGCTTCATCAGCCGATATGTCGTTCTGTACTATGTGTTAAATTCTGCATGATCGTAGATTCTGTTTGATTTGGAAAATATCGGACAAAATTATTTTGAGAGTTTATTGTGTATTTTATTTTTATTTGATTTAGAAAGTCTATTAGGATTATGTGTGTTCTAAAGGTCTGTGGGTTCGCTCGGCTTCGGATGTGGGGCCGGGTGCCCATCACACCCTAGCGGAATTGGGGTGTGACATAAAGACAGGTGTAAAATATAGATTTAAGGCAGATGCTACTCACAGCTGGATCAATGCATAGCCGCCTCATTGACTTGAGTAAACGCAAGACTTGGAGCACAACCATAACGGACCTGATCATCAACAGCCCAAAATGAAGTAAAACTAGTAGAAGAGAGCAAAATTAAATGAAAATTTCAGTTTTTAATCAATTCTGTTAATCCCCAGCTGGAACATGCAAATCATTAACGGTATCAGATATTCAGAAATACTAAATAACACCAAGCAAGATAAAAAGCGAAGATAATAACAAAGAAGGCCGAGATAAGGGAGAGAGAGAGAAAGGGCAGAGACTTTAGTTTGCGGAGTTTTCTCTTCCTATGAAATGAGGCCAAGGTAGGTCCTGAATAACTAGGAGAATTTTCTTCCAGATCCATTTGCAAGTGTTTTTTTTTTCTTTCTAAAAGCTAGTGATTATATTGTTAAAGTAGAAGAATACTTTTGGAAAGTGTATTTTAGTACTAAAGCGAGAGACAGCGCACATAATTTATAGCAACTCGGGAGACTCAATATCCATGAAACCGCGTATGTGGATAAGTTAGCGGCCCAACTCTACCGAGAAATATCAGTGAAACCGAAATGCAATTTACTATACTACTCTTTTGAAAAGTCATTGCAACTCCAATGGCATAGGAAATAAAACATGAGAGGGAACATGAAAAGATATAGTAAGACAAATAGACAAATTCAAAAAAGAGAAAAACAGCAACCAACTTAGGTTAGCATGTAAGAATGGTTGTACAAGATCTTTGATTAAGTTTTCAAAATCTGTTTGTATGATCTCCACTTAAATCTTTTGAACCCTATGGACTCTTGCACCTTAATTGACATTTGTTCTTTTCCTCGTTTTGATTTTTTTATTACATAGGGGAAAGGGGGAGGTGAATAGGAGAAGAAAATGCCTCATAAATTTTAGCCCTCCAACTTAATTATGGAAGGCATGGATCTTTCTTATTTTCTCTTTTTTCTTTTCCTTATCCTTAACATTTGTCCTTTTCCTTTTGTTGGGAAGTTGATTAATATATATTTTAGCCGTTTCTCTCGATGTCATTGGAATAAGTTATCATTTAGATAATTATACTTTTGTATCTACTTTTGATTATTTTTGTACTGAAATTGTAGTTCGTCGCGCTCCCATAGTTTTGCAAAGCATATGGCTTTTGTGTTTCGATGAGTTCTTTTCTGTATTTTTTCCATATTCTAATTTCATGAAGTCTTTAAATAATTTCTTTTCTTGCATTTTGTGTTTCGATGAGTTCTTTTCTGTATTTTTTCCATATTCTAATTTCATGAAGTCTTTAAATAATTTCTTTTCTTGCATTTTGTGTTACGCCGCTTTAAGAAATAAGAATTGACTGGACCAGGGAAAAAAAATAAGATTAAGGATTGAAAACTTAATTCGAACCGATGGAAACAGTACTTGAAAAATGAATTGCCTAGAGACTGAAATTTCGCATACGGTTAAATTTGTTTAATTATATGTTAATGTGTTTAGAGTTTATGCATATTTGTGCAGTTCGATTTTAAATTTGTATTGAGTAATATTTAGTATTATGTTTAATGGCACCAACTCCGCGAATAAATTAAATGTCTGCAATTGGTTTAGTTCTTATTCATTTTTAGATATACTATTTTTTTAAAAATTAAATTTAGCCATGATGGCCTTTTTATTAATTAATATTTTTAGATATACTATCAAACTTTGATTGAAAATTATAATTTCCCACTTCTCTCAGTGCATGCTATATCAGTCGTAAAGATGCTTGAATTGATTTAGAATTATTAAATATCTAGATTAGAATAATACTAGCAATCGCACAGGCCGAACATGTCTATTCACTTTAATTAGCCAGTCTTTAAGGTTTGTATTTTGAAAATAACTTTTAAAAACATTCTAATTATTATTATATATAGCAAGATATACAAAATGTATTTTATGTACCATCACCTTAGTTATAGTTAAAAAATGGAGTTTAAAATTTAAAAACATATGATGAAATTAAGTCTTTGAGATGGAAAGTGTTACACCCCATAGTTTTGTACGTTGAGATTCATAAGTGTTGATTGTTTTAAGGATGGACACTGGAGTTGCCTTCAAGAATATATGAGATTATATGCGCCAATCTTATAGTTATGAGGGTTTAAGTTCGCATAATAAGCTATGAGAGGATTGAAGGGCAAGTGAATCAAGGAAATTAAATTTGTTGGAACTTTGAAGAAATTATGAGGGGCAATTTTGGCCCAAATTGGAGGAAGAATGTCTCTTAGCATATGATGTGTTTTGAAGTGAAACAAAAGCCTAAAATGAAGTTCGTCGAGTCCAGTTTCCAACGCAACAAACCGCTCGTCGATAGGACATCAGAGTAGAGAATTATGATCGTTACAAGTCAGGCTGACAGAGCAGAAACGCGTGCTACAGTACCTGATACAGTAACCTACCTGCTACAGTACTCGGTGTGAACAGTAAAAACAGAAATTTAAAAATAAAAATCTGATTTTTTTTCACTCATTTTCTACTACCTTCTCTCCCTAAATTCTCTCTACACTTCCCCCAAAACTTTTTCTACCGAAGTCATGAAGGTCTAAGATCAATTCAATTGATTTTGCTTAATCGAGGCCCGGATAACGCATGGTTGTGATTCTAGTATTGTTTTGCGGTGGATTTTAGCGTGGATTCAAGTGGATATCGGAGATATTGCTGTTTTAACAAGAATAAGGTATGAATCTCTTTCTATTTACGTTAATACAGATTTATTCTCAGAGACAAATTGTATGGTAAGTTGGTTAGTTATCGAAGCTGGAAAACAGCGTGTGGGTTGTTTTATGGCACATGTTGGTGTTGATAATGGTGTTGATGATGTTGGTATTGTTGTTTTTGATTGGTTGTTGATATTATGATTTCGGGCTAGGCATATAAACAAGGGAGATGTTGCCCGAATTTCGGCAGATTCTAAATGGATTTAAATTAAGGGCTTAAGACGAGCGTATGACGATGAGCCTAACAATAGTATGAATAGTTGTATATGTAGATTACGAGGCTATGAATGATCTTAAGTGAATTGCAAGACAAAAAGTAAGTTGGAAGTCGAGAAATTATCTTTCAGGTATGTTAATGCTAGTCCCTTTCTTCTAAACGCATGATTCCTTTCTTATGAATCCAATAGGTGTTTTCCAAATGTCCCATGATCCCTTTCTGTGAATCCATAAATGTTTTCCAAGAATATTCTTATTCTCAAAAGCTAGAGATTCATGATTCATAGAGTTCTTATGATGCTAAAGATAAACATGTTTTATGATGACGATGATTCTATTTCTAGAAACTCCTATGTTATAATTCCCTACATATGTTTCATAACCTCCTTACTTCCAAAATTTAGAATTCATGATTCAAAGTCATGACTTCTTTCTTGATAATCCATAAATGTTTTCCAAAAAGTCCCTATTTTCCGAATCAAAGATTTATGATTCTATAAGCTTTTATGACAACAACAACGGACATGTTTTTACAATGTTAATGACGATGCTAAAGATGAGAATGTTTTTTATGATAATTACAACGATGATGATGATTCCATGTTTAAAAGTCTCAAGCTTATGATTTTAATGTGAATATGAGAATGTTGAGTTATTTTCGTGATTTTCTTGATTTTTATTCATTATTGTTGATCTCGCCTTATAATAATTGTTCCTTCAAGGTGAGATAGAGCGATGATGATTATTTCATAATATAATCGGAGGTTACCGACCTTACGTCACTCCGATGTATTTATAGCTTCTATTTGGCTCTCATGCATGCTTTATATATATGTATGAATTTTCTCACACCGCACCGCGCTATAGTCGGTCGGGCATGGCACGTAGATCTACACACCACTACAGTGGGCGTGTTATGATATTGCCCCGGACGCGGGCTAATAATGATAACACCGAGCCTTAATGGTCGGGCATGATACTATATATATGACGCCGAGCCTTAATAGCCGGGCATGATAATATATATATGACACCGAGCCTTAATGGTCTGGCATGATACTATATATATGACACCAAGCCTTAATGGCCGGGCATGGTACTATATATAAGTATACAAATGTTTTTTTAAAAGGCTAAGCATGCATGACACTGCCTTATGAGGCATCCAGATGTACAGGTTATCTCTCTTATTCCATGTTACCGTTCATATCTATATTATGTTGCTATTCATGCCTTACATACTCAGTACATTATTCGTACTGACGTCCCTTCTTGTGGACGCTGTGCTCATTTTCTAACCAATCAACAGTAGCATGAAAGCTTATTGGGAAACGAAAATTTTAAATAACACAAGTGAAATTCGAACACAAACACACACACACACAAAAAAAAAAAAAAAAAAAAAAAAAGGAAAATGAATCCACCTCCAAAATAAAATAAATATATTAAAGAATGAGCAAATGATTGAGAATTAGACAAAAAAGAAGGTAAAATTAAGAAATTATAAGTTTAGAAAAGGTGAAAGAGAGAACAAATCACAGGTTTCATAAATATATCTAAATCAGCGATTTGATAGTTGTGGAGTGAAGTTACTTCCAAGAAAAGGACGTTGCTTGACATAAATTTGATTTGCACCTTCACCCATTTTAATTGGTAATTCTCTATTTCCTTTCTTATTTGCTAAAAAACCTGTTACTTTATATTTTCCCACTGGAAAATTTTTACTCTCTAGTTAATGTAATTAAGTTCAATTGAGGAAAAAAAAAACAAATTAATTTTCCTTTTGTTCTGCTAAAACTGTTGAATTATAAAAGCAATCTTCCAAATGAAAGAAAAAACCAATATTGCATTTTCTTCTGTAAAAAAATTGTTAATTTAGATTTTCTTATTTGATTGAACAAAGTTAAACCTGTTAACCGGTTAAAACCGGTAACCGGACCGGTTAAACCGGAACCGGAACCGGTAGAACCGGTTAACCGGTTCCGGTTAACCGTGTAAAATTTTACCGGTCCGGTTTCAATATTTTTGAAACCGGAACCGGTTAAACCGGAATCGGACCGGTTAAACAGGTTTAACCGGTGAAATTAAAAAAAAAATAAAAAAATATTAAGTTATAAATAACTTAAACATATATATATATATATATATATATATATATATATATATATATATATATATATATATTAAGTTATACATATATATAAGTTATATAGTATACTTAAACATATATATATATATATATTAAGTTATCCATATATATATATATATTAAGTTATACATATATATAAGTTATATAGTATACTTAAACATATATATATATATATATTAAGTTATCCATATATATATATATATTAAGTTATACATATATATAAGTTATATAGTATACTTAAACATATATATATATATATATTAAGTTATCCATATATATATATATATAGTATATAAGTATATATAATATATATATTAAGTTATACATATATATAAGTATATATAGTATATATATTAAGTATATATAGTATATAAGTATATATAGTATATAGGTATATAGAGTATATATATTAAGTTATACATATATATAAGTATATAGTACATATATATAAGTATATATAGTAGATAAGTATATATAGTATATAACTTATATATAAGTATATATAGTATATAAGTATATATAGTATATATATTAAGTTATACATATATATAAGTATATATAGTATATAAGTATATATAGTAATATAGTATATAAATATATATAGTATATATATTCAGTATATATAGTATATATATTAAGTTATACATATATATAAGTATATATAAGTTATACATATATATAAGTATATATAGTATATATATTAAGTTATACATATATATAAGTATATTAAGTTATACATATATATGTATACGAAAAGCACTATTCTGTATTGCTGACTTGCTATTAGCCTGTTAGTCAGTAAATATTTAAACTTTAATTATAAAGTTGTATAACATATGTAAATATACCTACAATATACTAATAAATACTATAATATATATATATATATATATATATATATATATATATATATATATATATATATATATAATACAAAAAACAAAAAAAAGGTTTTAACCACTCCAAACCGGACCGGTTTCGGTTTGGAGTTTCAAACCGGTAAACCGAAACCGGTTAAGCGGTTCCGGTTTTTTAACCGGAACCGGCCGGTTCCCTAACCGGTTACCGGTCCGGTTCCGGTTGAAACCGGTTGCCAGGTTTAAACAAAGTTATTGGTATTATTTAAGTAACTGACATAAAAAAGGGAAAGTAGATAACTTGAGCACCAAGTGTAACCACAAAAAGAAAAAGAAAAAAATTTCGCGCTAAAAGGACCACCTGTTCTTTCCAAAAAATTTTATTACTGCTACTCCGCGTGAATTGTTTTTTTGGAAACCTAACATCTTTATTAAGAACCTGAACACTGCCGTTGTAATTGTTCAACTTATTCTTGATTTCACAGTGAAGTAATTCTTTCTTTCACTGTGATTTTTTCTTTCTTTCATAATACAATTCTTTATTCTTCTTTCTGTAATTTCCCAAAGCAATTTCTGATTCATTGACAGAGAGCACTATCAGACCATCAATGTTTTCTCTTTTGTCTTCTTTTTGTGCTTTTTTTTTTATGTGTGTGATCAAAAAGCAGAGACCATGTCAATGGGATCACGGCTAACCAAGAGTGTTCGATTTCATCTTACTGTTGATAAACTATCTGAAAAAGGTTCTTGAAGGGTGAATCTTTCCCGAGTCAATGCCCGATTCGGCTTGCCGAAATCTATGGAGATCAACCTCCATTGGCTATTTTTGGAGAAGAGAAAGTAGGCTACTTTATATCACGGTTAAAGAAGTGGAAGAATTCAGATGAAAGGTATCGTCGAACTTGCGCCACTGGGACTTGGACAGGCCAAACTAGTTGTAAACCTATCGACAATCGCAAGGGTACTGTTGTGGGGTTTAGAAGAAATTTAAAATATCACAGTAGCAGTAAAGAAGAAAGGCGAAAAGGACTAGCATTAATTGGCTGATGAGAGAATATTTCATGGGGGATGATTTCTTCATGGAAAACAACATTCCTAAGCAAGATTTTGTTATTTGTCGAAGCAAGAAGTATATAAAAGAGAAAAAGGTAAAGGATGTCAATATGGAGGAACAAGATGTTGCGGGAATTATCAAAGCTATGTTGCACGGATCTGCTGAATATCAAGTTATGGAAGAGAATCAGAAGACCAAAGGAAAAGAACAGAAAAGCGATTTCAATGACTGCTTCGAGGAGATCGATTGGGCTGAGGATCTGCTCATAAATATTGATGATTTTGGTGGTATAATTTGCTGTTAATTCACACTCTTGACTTGAACATATTTGCTGGTAGATTGATTAGTCTACTTCGCTTACTAGTCTTCAATTATTTAGCAGATTAGTTTACGTTCATATTTTTTTACATTCACGTTGTCTTATTGTCTTTTGGGAGTGAAAGATATATATATATACAACGAACTATTGTATGTTCAAGTTTAGTGTGTGTTGGCTTGCATTAATTGGGAGAGGATTTAATTAATTAGTTTTGGTCTGTCTTGAAGTACTCCGTTTATATATGTATCAGAGGATTGTTTCCTTTTCCAGCCCCATTATTAGTTACTAGCTAGCTACTTCTAAGAACTAGAACAAGGTAAATTTTGTTTTCCCTCCTAGCAAGTGATTGCCGCTACTGCATCTGGAGGCAGAATTGAACCAAGATTTTAGCTGAGATGGTACAATACGATAAAGAAACTCTGAAATTTCTTCTAAACCCCACAACCGTTCGTTAGTAATACTGTGTTATAATGCTGACCCTTCGAAACTTAATGCAAGATATGATTGTAAATATGCACTTGCGCAAAATAAATAATCCATCAAAGCTTGCTGCTGTCACTACACACATCGACCTAACAAGTACAAACTTTCCATCAGATTGGCATCAAGGGCAGTTTCACATTCACAAGACTCAAATTTTGATTCAAAAAAATTAAAAAGAAAAGGGTGAGTGAATTTTGTATATGAAAACTGGAGCATGATTGGCGCTACTGACCTGCAACCAAACTTCATTCGCAAAATACTCTCTTCTCTCTCCTCCTTTTTTCATGTAAACCCTAAAGCCAAGATCTCAAATACACTGATTATGGCCTCCATTGCCGTTGGTCAGACCACCATGGTGGCTGGCCAACCTTCATTGACAACTTCACAGGAGATTACTACACCACAATTTGATTGTAACAAACCACAATATGTAAGTCTGCTCAAACCAGTGATTTTGAATGAATCCATACAAACACAATCACAACCAAAATCACAAATTCCAATAAAACCAATAACTTATTTGCAAGGGAAACCTTATGTCAAATGGACAGAGAACGAAGTGAATCAAATGAATGAGATTGAAGAACTTCAACATGCCGTAGTGGGGAAATTCTCCTATGGGTGGCCGGATATTGAGCAATTGAGAGTAATAATACCTGCACAATGTGGAATAAAGGGTGAGTGTAGAATTGGTTTCTTTAGAAATAGACATGTTCTTATCAGAATGACACTAAGGGAGGACTTTATAAACCTTATTTCAAAACCTGCTTATTATATTCAAGATAGAGAAGGATATTCGTATCAAATGAGGCCATTAATCTATGACTCGAAGTTTAAGATTGATGAGGAAACTTCTAAAGCAATGGCCTGGATCTCATTTCCTAACTTATTGCCTACTTACTTTGTTAAGGAATCCCTGTTCACACTTGCATCAGCAGTGGGAATTCCTATACATTTGGATACAGCCACTATTAACAAAACCAGACCTAGTTGTGCTAGAGTGAAGGTGTTAGTGAATTTGTTAGCAAATTTACCTAAATCTGTAAGGATGGATATTGAAAATGAAAAATCAGGGGCAATAAGGACTGTAGATGTGCAAATTCATTATGACTATCTTCCTAAGTATGGCAGGGAATGTAAACTACAGGGCCATAATGAAGATGACTGTAGGGTTATAAATCCTGAATTAGCACAATATGGGGCTGAAGAAGAGAAGAATGGGGATGAAAAACATAATGCAGAATCAAAAGATGACAAAGAAATCAAGGAAAACCCAGACGAAGAAACAAGAAAAAGCAAGGAGAAAGAAGTAGCTACTCATCAAAGTCAGCAACATCGGAACCAAGTCAATAGCAATGATAAGCAGAGGCAAGACAATAGCACAAGGTATGGAAATGACAAGAATAAGGAGAAAGACAAGCAAAGGCATAAGGGTTACAACAATCAGCACAATCACTACAATCACTCTGCTAGAATGTTAACTAGTGGAAGAATGCTAGAAAATCCGGGAAATTGGAATCCTGTAAAAGATAATAGAGATTTCAACACCAAAAAAGGAGTTCCCAGTAATCAAAATGCCAGACAGAAAGATAAAGCTGCCAGCACAAGCAATAAATATGAAACTTTGGTGGACCTAAATGAGGAGCAGGTGGCACATGATGTTGTGCAAAAACAAATTGCTGAGAAGGATAAAAATAATGAAGATAAAGAGAAAGAGTCTGCTAATGCAGAAAACAGTACTGATAATGAACAAGAAATGAGCACAAATAGGAAAGAAAAGCTACAGTCACCAAGCAAAGTACAGGACAAGGGTTGTGGGAAAGGAAAAGACATGCAGATAAGTGAAAAAACAATAACACATGACTCTGAAAGGACGGTCACTGATGTTAAGGAAACTTCAAACGAAAAGGAGATACAGGATGAAAAAGCAAAGAATACAACAGAGCAGCAAGTATCTCAATCAATAGAGATACAATATCAGGAAGCAAACCAAGAGAAAATGCCAAATGGAATGTATAAGGAGCAATAAGCTGGAGTACCTCATAATTCTGCAAACAAAACACAACACAAAGATCATGTGACATCACAAAAAGAAGGAAGTTCGGGGATCAAGTTGGTTGATAACATTGCTGAAATTGAAGACAGAGAAGAGAATACAGACTCTACATCATCAAATGCACAGGAGAAGGGGATACCTTGTCATACCGATGATGAGATAGGGGATGATGATGATCTGACCAATACATGCACTTCCACAAATAGTCAAATGGTTCAGAATTCTGGAGATATATCACTAAAGCAAACAACAAAAACAAAAGGGAGACAAGACAAGCAAGGCAGAGATAAAAGTGTTCCACCTAAGCATGAAGGTGGAGTACTAACAAGGAAAGCACATGCTAAAGGAAGTGTACAATGAATATCTCACTAATATGGAATATTAGGTCTGTAAACTCTCAGCAGGCCTTTGAGAGAGTAGTTCTAATGCATAGACAGAAGCAGTTCAATTTCATAGGTTTAATGGAACCATTCCAACATCATAGACACATTGATATGTATAGATTGTGGTTGGGTATGGACACAACATATCATAATATAAATGGAAAGATTTGGGTGTTCATTCATGAGGAATTTCAAGCAGAAGTTACAAAGGATACTGAGCAACTCATTTCACTGAAATTAACTCATATTGATTCTAATGAGGAGAGCATAATCACTTTGATTTATGCTAGCACCGAAAGGGCTACCAGAGTTACTTTATGAGATGATTTACATGACATTTCTATTAACATGACAATGCCGTGGATTGTGGGAGGAGACTTTAATGTGATCTTAGATGAAACAGAAAAATATGGAGGATTGTCAGTTTCTTTTCCAGAGGTGGAGGATTTTTCTCATTGTCTGAACATATGTCAACTGCAAGATTTGGGTTTCATGGGAAGTAGCTTCACATGGTGGAATGGAAGATCAGATGAAGCATTCATTTTTAAAAGACTGGATAGATGCTTAGGGAACCAGTCATTTATGACTGCTTTTCCTAATTTTGAAGTGGAACACCTGATTAAACAGGGTTCAGATCATTCTCCAATGTTGTTAACATATAAAACGGATGCTAGAATTATTAGAAAACCTTTCAAGTTTCTGAATTTCTGGATAGATCATGAATATTTCTTGGGGACAGTCAAAGAAAATTGGGAAAGTTGGTATAGTCATGACCCTTTTTTCAATTTCCACAACAAGATGAAGAAGGTGAGTAAGGCTTTGGTCAAATGGAGTAAGGACACCTACGGAGACATCTTTAAACAGGTGGCAACACTGGAAGAGGTGACAAAAATGCATGAGGTTGAATTTGAACAGAATCCATCACAAAACAACAGAGCAAGATTACAGAAGGTGCAGGCAGAATTGATTAAATTCTATGCATTAGAAGAACAATTTTGGAAACAAAAGGCAGGTTTGCAATGGTTCAAAGATGGAGATAGAAATACTAAATTTTTCCATGCACATGTGAATGGGAAAAGGAGGAAATTGCAAATTAAAAAGATTCAGAATCAGAATGGGGTGTGGTTGGATCAAGAGCCTGACATTATTCAAGAAGCTATACGGTTTTATGGGGAACAATTTACTGAGGAGCGAATACCAACTGATTTTGAATTGCTAAACCATATTCCCAAAAGTATTTCATCAGAAGAGAATGACATGATTAAAGAATTGCCAGAAGAACATGAGGTAAAGGAAGCAGTATTTGGGTTAAATTCTGATAGTGCAAGGGGACCTGATGGTTTCACAGGGAAATTTTTTCAAGTATGTTGGGACATCATTGCTAGGGATATGGTTAAAATGGTGAAAGCATTCTTCTGTGGACATGAACTGCCCAGATATTATCACTTGCACTAATTTGGTTCTAATTCCCAAGAAGAAGGAGATTAACAATTTCTCTGATCTAAGACCTATTAGTCTCAGCAATTTTACCAGTAAGGTGTTTTCCAGAATTATTCATGAAAGACTGGTGAAATTTCTTCCAAGACTAATATCCCCTCAACAAGCTGGTTTTGTAAAAGGCAGGAGTATTGTGGAAAATATTCTACTTGTACTAGAGATTGTACATGACATGAGATTGAGGGGTAAACCAGCTAATGTGGTGATAAAGCTTGACATGACTAAGGCCTATGACAGGGTCTCATGGTTATTTCTTACCAAGGTACTAAGAAAAATGGGATTTGGAGAAATCTTAATTGATATGGTGTTTAGAATTATTTCTAACAACTGGTATTCCATTCTAATTAATGGCCAGCCTTGTGGTTTTTTTAAATCATCTAGGGGCGTTAAGCAAGGGGATCCTTTATCTCCAACTTTGTTTATTTTGGCTTCAGAATGCATGTCCAGGGCTTTGAATTATCTTCATTCTAAAGAAAATTTTAGGGGATTTGGCATGCCTAAGTGGAGTCCTTATATAAATCACCTAGCATATGCAGATGACACCATCATTTTCTCTTCAGCTGAGGAGGATTCATTGAAACTCATTATGAATACCTTGGCATCTTATGAGGCAGTAAGTGGGCAAAAAGTTAACAAGATGAAAAGTGCAGTGTTCTTGCATCATAATGTGACTCAAGAAGTAGAAGAAAAGGTGTCTTCCATTACCAGAATTCCTAGAAAGGAATTTCCATTCACATATCTGGGAGACTGGGAGTTCCTATCTACTATGGAAGAAGAATGATAGCTCACTACAAGGAGATCATTGACAAGGTTTTCAACAGGCTGAATTCATGGACAGGAAAATTATTATCTATTGGTGGAAGAGTTACCCTCATTAAACATGTGCTGCAAAGCATGCCTATTCACCTGTTATCAGCATGTAACCCACCTGCAGGTGTGCTATCCCAAATACACAGATTGTTTGCTAAATTCTTTTGGAGCAACTCAGTGGGCAATTCTAGTAAACATTGGGTGACTTGGACAGCTTTATGTTATCCTTAGGAGGAAGGCGGAATGGGTTTCAAGAGCTTGCAAGATGTCTCTAAGGCTTTGTTCTCAAAACTTTGGTGGAATTTTAGGACCAAACAATCATTATGGAGGATGTATATGAGCAACAAATACCTTAAAAAAGAACATGCAGTGAATGTTCAGTGGAAAAAAGGGACATATATTTGGAGGAAAATGATCCAGTGCAGAGACATAGTAGAAAAGGAGATTTGGTGGCAAGTGAAACAAGGTGACTCCTACTTTTGGTTAGATAATTGGACAGGCTTAGGGGCATTGTACCAAATACTACCTTCTGATTTCAACATAGACAAAACATTGATCCAAACAAAAGAAATGGGAAATGGAGAAGGATGGGATGAACAAAGGCTGAGGGAACTATTGACAGGAAACATTGTGGATCATATCATACAAAGTGTAAGCCCTCCATCATGTAATGATACACTTGATAGGCCATACTGGAAATTGGATACGGGAGGCAAATTCACAGTGAAGACTGCTTTCAATTTAGTTAGACAAAGGGAGGAACCAAGCATCTTGTACAGGAAGTTTTGGATTAAAGGTTTGCCAGTAAAGATTTCTTTCTTCAGCTGGAGATTATGGAAAGCTAAGGTGCCATTAGATGATGTAGTGAAGAAATGGGGTATTCAGTTTCCTTCAAGATGTTATTGTTGTGAAAATCCAGAAGTGGAAACAATTTCACATGTCTTCTTACATTCTGCTACAGCTCAATTTATATGGAAGGGGTTTTGTAGACCTATGGGCATAAATATTCAGAATTTACAATTGAGCCAGGTGATTAATCAATGGTGGGATACTCCAGTGAACATCCATGTTAAATACATTTTTCAAGCTATACCTTCAATTATTCTGTGGGAACTATGGAAAAGGAGGAATGCTATTAAGCATGGAGGAAAGATGTCCAAAGTTAAATTAATGTACCAGATTGTGCACGCCATTGTCATGTTCATGAAGGTTAGAAGGGGCAATTTTAAACATGCATTTTACAAGTGGAGCACACTGATACAATCATTACAGAACTACAAACCTAAAATTAAGGTAGTTCAAGTGAATTGGAGGCCACCTGACAGGGGATGGATCAAGTGTAACACAGAAATCCTGGAAGAGGATCATGGGGGTTTTGTTTGAGGAATGAGAATGGTGATTTGATTGCTGCTAAAGCAAAGGAATTAACAAATCCAGCTAGCACTAATACTCAGGCTGAAGCAATGGCTATTCTACAAGCAATAAAGTATGTTGAGGAGAAACAATTTCAGCAAATACTTATTGAAACTGATTCCTTACTACTTGATGAATTGCATTCTTAAAATCTGGGAAGTACCTTGGCAAATTATTGAAGTAGTGGAGGAGATTTGGAAAAGAATGCAAAATAGAACTTTTAAAATCACTCATATCATGAGAGAAGGAAATCAGTTGGCTGACCACTTGGACAATCTAGCATTAGATGAAGGGGAAGTAGATGTTGAATCATTTCAAGAATTAGGAGCTAAAGAAAGGGGGCTCATCAACAATGATAAATTGAATTCGCCTTACTTGAGGATCAAAACATGCAGGAGATAGTTGGGTGAAAGAACGGAGGAAAGGAAAATTGGGTTCTTTATTTGAGAAAACAAGAACCCGTGATTTGATCGGACATCACTTAGCTGTCTCTTGGCTTTGTCTTACTTTATTGTTTTTTCCTTTTCTCCATTATGTAAAGACTCTTCTTTTAATTATTAAAATAATAAAAGGAACTACTAGGTGTTCACCTAGTAGTGGTTATATAAAAAAAAATGATTGGCGCTACTGACCAATTTTACACATATCCACAAGAAATTCTACTGACTACTACTGCACACAATTTTGCATCAGGCAGCAATTTCCTACAGATTCTTTTGCCTCAGCATACTAAGAATTTCCGAAATATAAGTTAACATGATCAATAAATTTCGGAAATAAAAGTTAACATGATCAATAAGGCAAAACGGATCGGATTGACGTGACATGCATCAAACAACTACAATAATTAATTAACCAATACATCTATACGTTAATTAAAGGATAAGAGAATATGGTGATGATCATTATAATGGACTCTACACGCTAAAACACGAGCATGTCGGTTTCACATCAGTAGTAACCGATGTTTACATGACCATATAAGTATATTGTTCAAAATTCCCGTGACTATATAATTGTTCAATACTGGCAGCTAATTTGGCATTCAGCAAAATTCTGATGAACGTCGAGACATTAATCCAAAGAAATAGAGGCTTGAAGCAGACAATGTTCTTCTGGAATATAAAAATATGTTACTATTAGTTGTGAAAACTGTTACAGCGTTCTCATAGGGAATATTAAGAAAATATAATAAAATAAAACAAGAGCTAATTTTACAGTCACATTTTAAATATGAGACTCTTGAATACTCCTTATAAATTTCACTTCTCTATTGCTCTAGTACAATAAACTAGAAGAGATTGACCAATGAAACAATGATCTAAAAATCCCAGATGCTTTCAAAGAGAGGATAGTAGATGGAATTGTCCTATAGAACAGGATCTGGTACTTCATTCATCACCAGTAAGAGTAGCTAAGCTGTTGATGATTTGGTTTGCATAATTATTGATTATACTTCTGCCCAGCATATAATTAGCATTAGTCCCTTGTTGCTGCTGTGTATCAATTGGACAATAAGCTGCCTCGGAAGAGAATCCATTAGAGCCATCAAGAGCAACCGCTTCCATTGGACAAACGGCATTTGACGAAGTGGAAGAACAAAGCTGTTTAATAGTATCATCATCCAAGACCTTGAAATTCTGGCCATCTTGAAAGGCTGTTTTTACCAGTTCCATAGCATAAGCCTTTCATCACATGAAGTAGAAAGGGAATAAAAGCAAGTCAGCCATTACTCATGACAAAATATTACTGTACTTTTTTTTTTTTCGGTAACTATTCCATATCTGAAACCACTGACTAATTCTAATTTGGGCCACGTAAAGCCTAAAGAGGAAAACGCTCCCAGACAGAAAATTTTCACCAACTTAATTGCGATTAAAAATACTACTGAGTGACATGTAAAATCTTGATCTGGATGTGCTTTCTTATGAGCGCAATGGATTTGAATTCCTAGCCGCGGAATGAAGTCACAGAGCAAGAAAGTAAGTTGCTGGCATATCCTTAGTTCTATAAGCAGGGAAAAAAACGTGAAAATAATTTCAAAAGATGACTAATTATGGGCGCTGTTGCACTTTATACTTTGGCAGTAGAACAAAGACAAATAAATGTAGCGGAACCGTTAATTCCAAAGCATGTTTAACTGTACACAAATATTATTATATGGCATGTTCCTCCACCAATTCGAATTGACATTCGTTCTTTCAGACATAATACTAATAATTAAAATCATTACATTTTTCATAAGTTCCTACAATTCAAACCCGTTAACTAGTTCATATTAAAGCATGAACTCAGTTATTCATAAAAATCAACCACACTAATTTCAACGATGAACTAAAAGCGTCACACAGGGTAAACTTTGATGACTGTTAATTGATCTCCACCGGAGCTAAATGTGATAGAGCCAGTGGCTTTTGTTTACCATATGCTTATCTGGATAATTTCCGCTTCTTGGTAGGTTGGACCTTTGTATGTTTAACAAACCTTTTCAATAAGAACCATCGCAGTATGCTAGATATCTTGGCCCAGCTCTTCTTCGACTTGCCTTTGCACATAGAGGCCACAGGAACCATCGAGATATCATTCATTTCTAGCCATTGATTAGCATTTGTGCCATCTTCATGGATGACAGTGTGCACATCTTCAGATATCATCAAGTCCGTGAATTGGTTTTGGGAAAGATCCATACTCTCATCAGGTTGCAATCCATAAAACTGCGTGGAACTTGTTTCAGCAGCAGAGTAGTTGGCTTGGCCAGGCTCTCGGTATGGGAAATCCTCAAATTGAAGTTCATCAGAATTAAGATGCTGCATGATTTTCTCCCAATAATCTCCTGAATTCACAGACGTGATCTCGTTGGGAGTTGTGGTATGGCCAGGAGCAGGGATATCGAGAGACATGCCATCTGGCTCTGCTTGCTGGTCGACAATTGCATAAGTGGAACATTCAGCACTGACCACCCACTGGCTACTTTCAGCAGTTCTCTGAAAAAAATTTGACCTCTGTGGCGCAGTTACAGAAAATCATCAAGGTAAAGAAGCAGAAAAATTCTTCTTAATTTGCAAAAACAAGAGTGATTTTCAAAGTTTGATCCTGCCGCCAAGTATATAGTATCATTTTTCCATCACATTGACATTTAAGCACAGGGTAGTAGTGTAAGAAAAACAATTTGGAGAAAGAGTACTTACTGAAGTAAGTTGAAGTTCTGAATGCTGGAAATCATCAAGCATGGGACAGGATGATGGGGATAATATGGACGATGATAAGTGATCCGTGATAGAAATATCGTTATCAAATTTTAGGACACTTTCCCAGTTTGCAAATGCAGTTTCCACTAACTTGTGTGCATAAGCCTGTTTATCAATCCAAAATTGAAGCAGGGAACAAGAAATGGGCCAAGTAATGATAGATACATGACAATCAATCAATAGATACATACCTTTTGAGATTCAGAGAGTTTGTTGAATTGATGTAAACCGCACCCTGAGTCCAACAATATCACCTGGCCAGCAACATTAAACGCCACTGCAAATTTTTTTTCTGTCTCCATATGATAATACAAGTATGTTCTTCCATCAATATTACATGTCTTAGCATGCGTTGTAGCCTTTTTCCAATAATCATCAGACATGCTTTTGCCAAGGATCTACAGGCACAAAAAGTAAACGCTCATTTGTATTGCTTCTTAATGAAACGGAAAAATATTAGTAGTTCATTACTTCTTCATCTAAACTGTTAAGGTGCATGGTCCAAGTGTTTAGGGGCTAACTTAAACCATTATGGCACTAATTATTGTAAACAAATGTTTCAGACACTCACTCTTTAAATCTGTAGAGATAGAGTTTTGCTTCCGGACTTTAAATTACAATATTTAAACAATTGGTATTTGGCAACAAAATTAGAAAATAGCCATAGCACGAAAGGAATCTAATCTACTGTATCTTAATTTACTGTCATGAGGCAGAACCTGGACAAATACAATCAGTAAATTAGCTTAAACAGATCCCAGATGCATGCAGGAAATGTACATGTAGGTGCAGTAACAGCCCTTTCATGAACCACAAAATCTCAGAAGTTAAATTTGCAAGTATTATTTTTGTGAAGAAGGTCGTTATTAGATAACATTAGTAACTTCTTACACAGCGTAGCCTCCGAGGATTGTTGTAGAGTTCGATTAGGAAATCCTCCACGGTTTTGATACCGTTTTCAGTCAACCGGTTATGGAAAGCACCATTTCTGTAAATCTGCTCTAGCCTCCATACGTCATCAGTTGGTGATGGAGGGTACCGCTTCTTTGTTTCTGTGAAAACCGCAACTCAAACGTACTCGTTATTTTATTTTTTTCGAGTGAGAGAAATATCATTAATTGAGTAACCAAGATAAAATGACTTCTTTGTTCTGTTATGCATGCGAGATGCTACATATAAGAAGCAAGAATAGAGTAATTCATTAATCTAGAGCTTTTAAGATGTAGTAATTCCTTCAACCATAACCAGGATGAAAGGGTAACAGAGTATTATCTACTTAGCCCTTTTAACAAACAAGACAGCTTTTTCAGAAACGTGATGAGTAATTCTTATTTCACGTATAGCAATGCAATTTCCAAAGTATAGGACTTCTTAGTTTTCTAATTAGAGGTTATTAATTAAGTACACGTATAGGAATTAAGTTGAAATACTCACTTAAACGTTTATCCTTGATAGTGAGGGGTCCTGTAACAGCCTCTTTCACTATAACTCGGTGTGATTGATCGACAACTCGTGCTCCTAGCCTTACCATCTCCAACTTCTTCATATGCTTTTGTCTGTGCTTGAATTTAATTTCGTCAACAGAAACAACGCCTCCTTCCAACCTCAAATATGGATTTTTACCGGACCCTGATTTTCCACCTCTTTTTTGCATCATAATATGACTGTTTAGTTCTTCAATTGTCCAATTTTCCTCGCCATTAAGTAGAAATATTTCAACTTGTGCTGAGGCTAGAGGTCCCTGTCTCACATGTTGTCCCCTAACAGCATTAACCAATTCCAGTTTGGTTCCTTCGGAAAAGATACACTCTCCAGTAAATACCACTTGGGCAATCTCGTGTGAGAACTTTAAAAGTAAACATCTCGATTCACAAGGATGGATTTTCTTCCGGCAATTCCTGTTTTATGTGTACAGTATGGAATATAGTTTAATCTTAGATACAACATGAAATTACAAAGGTTTATGTAAGTTCAAAGGATTTAAGTTTGTGTAACAAGTTGTACCATTTTAACTATAGGTTATACCAATTAATGCTTATTAACAATTATCGTACAAGGGGTGTGTTTTCTGTGATCATATTGAGATTAAGTTCTATGCACTGACAGTGTAAAAACAATCTACATAATTAGATCACTTAAAAGATAATTATAAGTAAATCAATTCAATAAGTTTTAGTTAGTTTCTAGAATATATGGTAAGTAATTTGCTATAACATGTTAAATCACATTAGTAGAATAAAAGTCATTCCACTGCAAGTTTGTTTAACTTAAATCCTACTAATAATATCAACATAAATAAAAAGCAGTGATGACCATCTGGAAAATTTCCTAGTAGTTCTCTGTTTCCTGACCTGTTACGAGCAGTCAAAAATATTTCCAAATCCAAGAGAAATTCACGCTCCACCTGGATATATTAAAAAGTTGATTAAATAGTCAGATATTGATATGACAAGTCCAAAGACTACAAGGGGTAGTTTGGTTGGAAACAAGTTATCGCAGGATAACTTATCCTATGATTAGTTATTTCGAGTTTAGTTATTCGAATCTTCCACAGAGATAAAATAACACTACAATCTCGAGATAACTAATTAAGGGATTAGTTACTCTACGATTTTATCCCAACCAAATATGGGATAAACTCATCTTACATATAATCATTATCCCTCGTACCAAACGAGCCCTAAGATTACAAAATTCAACTCGGTCTAAAGAGGTATCTTCTATTTCATCTTCTGAACTAACTAAAGCTTTTATTTGTTAATTTTAATATAATTAAGTAACGAAAAATGTGATATTTCTAACAACTTAAGGGCTTTTAAATATAATTCTCACATTTAACATGATATCATAACAAGCACAAATTCTAAATTCAAATCATGCTGCCGCAAAAAGAACAATAAATTAACTTTATGTGTTTAGTCTGCAAAAAAGATAAGGCCGACACTTGAGAACGGGTTGCTATATGAAATTATTAAGTAATTAAAATTTGTTTTCTCTAACCATTTTAAACTTTTAAATGTGATGGTCACCCATTTCAATACTACTACTCATATATTTCTTATATGTTCCAATTTTCGATCTTCTCTTTAATTACTTTTTTTTATATTTTTTTATAAAGTTCACAAATAGCTAGTACTTTATTCACCAAAAAAAAAAAAAAAACTAGTACTTACTAATTAAGAATTGATCCATGAAAATAATACGTGTGGTCCTCAGTGGATGCTGTGGTAGTCCATCATACTATATACTAGATATTTGACTTTGAAAGAGAGAAGTTTAGCCTCTTTTATCTTAATTATTATAGTATGTGTATTTATAAGAAAATTATAACCACTTAATGAGTCTATAACAAAGTTCATTCAGATTTCTATTCAAGTATTCCTACAAAGATAAAAGTTCACCAGTACCCCATTCACTTTCATTGCTAATTGCTGTTGCCCCTGCCCATCATTATCAATTAGCATCATCCACCACCCATAACAGGCATCCTTCGCCACAACAAACATCGCTATCAATTACCACGATCAGTGATCAGACGTCACCACCACTAACCACCAATTATACTCATCACCATCAATCATCATTACCACAACAATCACCAATCACTATTGATAATCACTATCATCAGTCATCACTATACATTGCCAACTACCATCATCATTCATCATCTCCGCTAGCTAACACTATCATCAACCACAATTATATGTGTCATCAACTGCTCCACCGAACCATTGACCACTACTGACAACTACCATCACCATTGGCTACTACCCACAACCACCAACTAGATATCACCACTGCTAATCGTCATATAACTTTTTAAAATATTTTGTTGATAGTTAAATATTACATTATATTTAAATCTTATATTTATTAAGTTTTAATAAAGACAATTTTTTGGAAATTCAAGTTTCAAAAAAACAAACCGTCTTTATTATTTTAAATCTTAGTATAATAGCTTAATATTCTGATCCAAATATCTAAATCTTAATACACATATTAATTTTAAAAAATGTACTCAAATTCAAACATTTTAGTCTTAGTAAAAAGTATAAGGACAACGCAAGATTATGGTAATTTCATATAAGAAAATCCACAAAAAGCTCACAGGAAACATTTCATAAAAGTAAAATTTTGTACTTCTAACCTCATTGTCATCAACACATCATTTACATAGTGGAAATAAAATACTCCTATCATTTTAGTTCGGAACTTTTGGAAAGGGATGGACAACGACGGTGTCAGTCTAAGCTGGTAACTCAGATTCTGTAGCCAGAGATTTTGCATTAGTGATTGATCCTGTTTTCTTTACCAATATCAGTCAGTGACCAAATATCCTTTTTGCGGAAAGTGTCCCTTTTTTTTTTTCCTTTTTCTTTTGTCTTTTGGGGGGTTCCTCGACAATGGAATGTTCAAACAAATTCCTTTTAAGGGAATGTTTGGTACAAGGAAATATTTTCTGCAAAATATTTTTAATTTTTTTTCATATTTGGTTGAAAAGCATCTTTTATAGGAAAACAGTTTTCTTGAAAATGAGAAAAAAATAATATGATAAAACTTCAAAGTAAGAAAAACAAGTTTCATAATTTATTTTTATAACACAAGTTTCATGAGAAGCCTACCAATTAGCTTATCCCCCACCCTCCAATGATCCTCACTCCCCAATGGTGTTTTCCTAGATTAGTTATGCATGCTCTTGGGTCAATTTTGCTTTAGTATCAAACATTAGAAAATAAATAAGAAACTCGCCAATTTTCCAAGAAAATATTTTTTAGAAAACACACCTTAAGTGTATACTCTTTCTGTCCCAAAATAAGTATCACTTTAACTCATTTCATGCTTGTTAAGAAATCAATAAATACTAGTTTAGGAGCATACCTTGCCATTAGGACTAGTCTAGGAGTCTCATTTCAATGATCATGTACAAAGTTTGGAATGCCAAACTCAATTGTAACTTTTTATACATCAATGATCAAAGAAAATTTTAATTATTTTTTAAATCAATAAATACAATGCATACTAAATTAATTTTTCCCTCTAGAATACTATGCATCTTTTTGATCATTTTGCTATTGAAAAACATTCTTCGCAAATTCCAACGGTACCAAATTATGATCTGGCTTTTCAATCATCATAAATACAAGGAATTCCGGATGATACAAGAATTTTGACAGCCAATTTTTTTTTAAATTTCAACTTAAAATATTATTGGAGTCAAAGTTCCATTAAATCTTTAAAATTTCATTTGATTTTGTTTTCATCTTATACAAAAAATTTAGCATTTCCCACCAAAATATTTTATATTGAACAAGAATTTCATATAGTGTGAATAGTGTTGGATTTTAATAATTGTTGTAATTCAAATATTTTATCTATTAAATATTTCTTGAGAATTGAGAACTGTTAAAGAAGTAGTCGTTCAAATTAAGGATATAGTTGAATTTTTTTTTTTAATTTTGCCTTGAATTTCTAAAGTGATTGATATTTTGGGACAATCTCTCTCTCTTTCTTTTTTTTTCTTTTTTTTTTTCAGCTAAAACATACGGTTGTTATTTTGGGAGGGATGAATATCATATCCTTTTCTTCAAAATTGAAAAGTCCAACTCCTGTTCTATTCCTTTCATTCCAGATCTGCTAAAAATTGGTTGAAGATTTTTTTTCCAATCGCATGCCAAAAGACCTTTGTCAATTAATTGACGTGCCACCAACAAAAAAATGCCATAATAATACCCTAAATTAAGTAAGCAAATCCATAGATAGATCTGCCTCACAATCGCTCGCATCAAGACCTAAGAGTTTATTAATTTTTGTCTACTCAAGACTATCAAAGTTTTCAAGCAAATCAGGCCTCAAATGGTGTAAACCCCACCCATTCACCCTCCGCCGCCGAAAGAAGAAGAAGAAAGATTTCAATAACTAGTTTTCGCATCTTAACTGGAATAGATCCACAACTTTGGGTGACAAAAATATCTGATCTTAGGTTACAAAGTAGTGACTCAAAAACTTATAACAGGCCAAGGATTTAAAGAAATAAACGTTAGGTTATAAAAGTGCTAGCATATAATTTTTACAGCGAATAAAGCCATCAAGCTGAAGTCCGAAATGGGGATTATCCATGTTAATTCTAAGCAAACGTGCATCCAGAATACCGACATAACTACACAAAATTTAAGTGGTTAAAGAAACAAAAATACCAAAGTTATGCACGTGAAAGCTAGCCAATGTAACAAGTACAACCAAAACAGAAAGCAAATCCGTAGTCACAAATTAAAGTAGCGTTGCTGGGAATTGAATCTATAGAAAATTCAACTCACAGGAAAAGGAAACAAAGCCAGTAGAAAGGCCACCACAATCCGCCGGAGTTTGCAGAGAGACAAGACATCCCTTATGGCCCTAGAAATTAAAGAGAGAAACAAATAAAAGAACAGCAATGACTAAGTCAACAGGTCAACAGCCCTAGAAATTAAAAAGAAACAAATAAAAGAACAGCAATGACTAAGTCAACAGGTCGAGACGGTGATTTCCATATATATTGAATATATACTATCAAAGCAGAAGAATCACATGTCAACTTGTAACACATAATTGCGGATGCGCCAAACCTTCCCTTTTTTTTTTTCTTTTTTTTTTTAATTTTTTTTTTTTTAAGCACGAGACAAAAATAATATTGGTAAAGATCACGATGTAACATTTATACGAAGAATCAACACTAATTAATGAGAATTTCGAATTATAGTTCAAGCATGCGTCGACACAGCTAACCAAATTAAGCAACAACCCACTTCATTAATTGTTCCTTTGTATTTGATAATGATTTTTATGTAAATTTAATCCAGCATTAATTTTAATCTGAAATATGCATGATTTTGAAATTTTTAATCTGAAATATGCATGATTTTGAAATGGTTAATTTACCTGGTAAAAGGAGGAGTAGAGTTTGTTGTTTCAGTATCTGAGGTCTCTTTTCCTAGTTCTCTTACCATCTTCGAACATTAAGGTTTGTGCCATCAAGTACTATTTCACTTAAAAAGAAACAAAAAAATGAATGCTATGATCTATGAGAGACACTGCTTGTAGGGCACCTGAAATATACTTCTCTTACATATATATACAAATTAGGGTTTTAGAGGGGTGACAACAAATTAAAATATTAAATGGGTTGTGCTTGTGCCTCTCCTTTTCCTATGTGTTGCTTAGAAAGACGCGTGTTATGATGACTAAAATAACCTCCGTTATAGTAGGGAGGCCGATGACACATTTTCGAATGGCAAAAATGCTTACCGCGGAATAATCATATCATAAGAGGCTTGTTAACACTATCACTTTTTAGGTGCAAATATATATATATTAAATTATTTTTATTACATAGGGATAGTGGAAAGGAAAATGAGTAATTGGATTACAATATGGGATTCGAACGCTCACTAACAAAGTAAAAATTCAGATAGTCAAAAGGACCACCGAGCGAAGTTGACATTTTTGGTGCAAATTATATGACAACTTTTGGGGAGTACTTTTAGTAGTTTAGCGGTGCAACCGCATTTAAATTTGCTAGACAAGGCCAACCCAAATTTTAGATACGCGCTGTTAATGCCCAAGACATTTTAAACGATGTGAACAGTACTCTCACAGTTTTTTAATAAATGATGTTTCAGGCTTTTCATTTTATTTTAAAATAAGTGGTGTTTTAAAATTTTAAAAAAAAATTAATCTTATTCTTTCAAAATTATCCTTATCTGTTTAAAATAAAGACTCATTAAGTAATTTTTTTAGGAAAGAGGTAATTACTTAGAAAGAGGTAAAACAAAAAAAAAAATTAAGGTTCTTTTATACTTGCTTCAGTTCCGATTTTTTTTTTTTCCTGGTTGCGGTTCCGATGGTTAATTGGTCTATTTTTCTACGTATATTATTTTAAGTTGTTTGCTTGTCTGTCAAAGGAATCTATCGCTTAAAACCTTCGAGCATTTACAGAAGGCAACACTGGTCAGTTGTCGCTTTTACGCTCACCCTCTATCTCTACACTCTACATACATGCTATACAAGTACTTAAATTTCAGTAATTAACTTTGGGCTTGAAGAATCAAGCACCAATTAACCATCACCTTACTTTTTATTTTATTTTTCAAATGACATGACAGGTTGGAAGCTGAGGAAAGGGTAGCGTTACTGAGGGCCCGTTTGGCCATAAATATAAAAAAAAACAAAATCATTTTTTATGAAATTTTTGAAGTTGGAGTTGGAGTTGTGTTTGGTTATAATTTTTTAAATTGTAATTTTTGATGAAATGTAATGTAAAAAAGTAAAAAAAGTTGAAAAATTTTGAAAAACAATTTTTTTTTATTTTTAGTATTTCGAAATACAACTTCAGAAAAAAGTGAATAATTTTTATGGCCAAACGCTAAAAGTAAAAAAAGTGAAACAAAATTTCAGAAAAGTGAATAATTTTTAAGGCCAAACGCCCACTAAGTATACTTGGAAGGACAAATTAAATTGTTCCATCTCTTGCAATGGGAACAATATCTTCAGGCAATTTCTTCCAGCGATTTATTTTAGGCGATTTCTTTTAAGAACACTCTTGCCTCCAACCTCTCCACCACCCCCTTAATAACATTTTGGTCCCTCATTTATTCGTAATTTTTTATTTTAGTTCTTATAATATTTTACTAAATATATCTAACTTTCAATTAGTGAAATGTGTCATTTTTTATTTCTTTTGATTGTCGATTTCTAAAAGTGTACCAGAGTTTTAATTTTTTTATCATTAAATTATTCATGTGTTATATTAAACTTATATTGTTACTTTATTTTTTAGGGTAATATATTTTGTAAAAATAGTCAGAATTCATATAGGGGAGAAAAATATATTTTTTAATTAGTTGGAGATTAAATATGATGATTCATATATCACAAGGACCAAAATCAGAATTTATCAAGAGAGAGAGCGCAATGCTACTATTATCCCAAAAGATAAAGCGAAAGAGATAAAGAGTTAGAGCATGTTTGGATGGGCTTAAAAAAAGCTGCTTATAAGTTAAAAACAGCTTATAAGTCAAAAAAAAAAAAATTGGTGTAGTCTAACTTATTTTTTTGGCTTATAAGCTGTTTTCAGCTTATAAGGTGCTTTAGATAAGCTAAGCCAAATGGGTCAAATTATTTTTTTGGGCTTATTTTAGCACAAAATGGCTTATAAGCTGGTCAGTCAAACACTCAAAAAAACTGAAAACAGCTTATAAGCAACTTATAAGCCAATCCAAACGGGCTCTTACTACAAAAGTACTCCCTCTCTATCCATTTTTACTTCTCTTTATTGTCTTGGCACACTTCTTAAGGAGCAATAAATAAAACGACAATTTTACTATATCACCCTAATATCACAAGTCATTCAAATAATTAAAATTAATCAAACATATTTTAAAAGTTGTGCAACCCCTGACAATTTCTTAAAGTTCCAACCCAATAATTAATGATAAGGGTAAAGTAGGTATGAAATGTTAAATTACCCCTTGGTTCTCAAGCTGGACAAATAAAAGTGATATCTATTTTTAGTATACTGAATAAGTAAAAATTGACGGAGGGAGTATATATTTTTACTCTTTTCATCTTGATTATTTTGTCCCTTTTTACTACTTGACAAGATTGTCGGAATCGAGATGAACCTATATAATACTTCTTCCGGATAAAAAAAAGAGTTTACTTAGCTTTTTTTTTTTGGATAAAAAAAAAGAGTTCACTTAGCAAATCATGAAAGAATTAACCTTATTTTTTCATATTTGCCCCTATTAAGTGTTATGATCACATCCCAACGCTTATTTAATTAGGGGTAATTTAGTCAAATTACCTATTTTTGTCTAGGAGTTAGTATTTTCTTAAGAGGTCTGCAAATGACTAAATGAACTTTTTTTTTATTCGGAGGGAGTAATAGAGACAATGTCAACCCAATTTCTGGCCGCGTAGCTGACCGTATTGGACATTAATGTTTTAAGTCGTTGACAGAAATTCGAAATTTTAGCCAAATAAAATAAAAACTACGAGAGTATGACACCATGCTCTGTTACAAATGGCAATACAATCAGAACTAATTTATCATTCCCGTAACATCAACAGATGAACATAGCACTAAATCAAATACGGATGAACAGTGTATTTCATTCAAAATTCCTGAAACTTTCATCTTTATATAACTTCAATAGGTCAAGTTTAGAAATAGCACAATACAATGGCTGAGAGAATTACGACGCTTCAACAATACAATGGCTGAGAAATTTACTCAAATTTGTTGTTTGCATTCTAATATATGAATAATATGTTAACGAAACATCAAATCTATAAATGCATAAGTGAGTACTTAATTTGTAGTATTAGGGGTTTATGAGTCCTGGCTTATTAATTTAACGGGTTTGTGGAATTCTTATTGACTGGAGGAGCGTGTCAACTCACTGGTCAAATGACATTCAATGCACAATCGTTACAAAAGACCCCTAAGATTCTTACGGCCTTTATTAACCTCTATTAGCCTTTATCACCTCTTAATTATCTTTTATTGCAGCATTAATATTGATAATTAAGGAGGCATTGATTCATGAAACTTGTACCCCATAGCTCAAGTATAAATAGTGTTTCTCATTTCATTGAAAAAAGCATGTGAAAATATATACAAGAAATACCTTGCTCTTATTTTGCTCTTAGTTCCTAATTTCTCTTGGTCAACTAAGCAAAGTTTTGATTGTGTTCGCTTGCCCGGAGACACTACTCCTTATTTTTTATTACATTTTGTTCATATTACGTTATACAATTGTTTATATCATTATTTTGATCATATTGATTCACGTGTCCTTGACCACGTATATAAATTCAACTGAACCGATTTTCCGTGTAAACATGAAGATAGCACAAAATCAAATACAGATGAACAGTGTATTTCATTCAAAATTCCGGGAACTTTCATCTTTAGATAACCTCAATAGGTCAAGTTTAGAAATAGCACAATGGACAATTTTTTACATTATTATAGGTAGCGAATTCTGATTTCTCCTTCTCTCTAACCACGCCAATTATTTTCTCTAGAGGTCAATTATGTCAAGTCACTCGTGTCAACTTCCCATTTCGAATTGCTCAAAATTCATCACGACAGGAGAGAGAATTGCGACGCTTCAACGATACAATGGCTTAGAAATTTACTCATATTTGTTGTTTGCATTCTAACATATGAATAATATGTTAAGTAAAACACGAAACATCAAACCAATAAATGCATGAGTGAGTACTTAATTTGTAGTATTAGGGGTTTATGGGTACTGACTTATTAATTTAACGGGTTTGTGGAAATTGGAATTCTTATTGACTTGTGAGTTGTAACATTGAAAGATATTGTGGAGTCATATGCCACTATTTGGGTTGCAGAAAAATAGGATAGAGGATAAAATTGTATAGAGAAAAGAAAGAAACAAAGAAAAGAAAGAAAGACTTTGAGGATCAAGAAAAAAAGGGAAAATCAAGTCTGAGGAATTAGGAGTTCGAAAGTGGTCTTGATTTGCGGCTTGACTTGAAAAGCTTTTTACTGTGCAGGATGGAATCTTTCTAATGTAATCTCATTTCTTGGACGACAACCCAATTTGAGTTTATGCTTTTCGGAAATATTTTTCATGGCTAATTTGGGAGAATTGAAAAAAGAATTTACGTGGCTTAATCTAATTAAGTAAGGAGTAAAAGAAGAAAACTAAAGTAGGTTGTTGTTCCGCAAAATTAGAAACACGACTGTATTACTTTGCGTTAGAAATTAGATGAAGATAATAGAAAGGAAAGGTTTGAAGCATGAGTGATTGTCTGTCTATGAGGTTCAGGGGCGTACTTAGTGGGGTGAGAGGGTGTTCACCCGAACAACCTCAGCAAAAAATTATATTGTAAATATAAGGTAAATTTTCTGTGCTTTTGTACATATATACGTTTTGAACACCCTAAAGATATCCAAAAGGTGAGCTCAAGACAAGTGAGGGATGGCTCAGTGGTTAAGCACTTCCACCCACGACCGGTAGGTCCTGGGTTCGAGTCACACTGGAGGGGAAGTGTGGAAACACTATAAATCCTCCTAAATGGGAGGGAAAAAAAAAAGGTGAGCTCAAGCGGTCCAAGGTGTTCAAATGCTCTCCTAAGTCCAAGGTTTGATCCCCAGGGACAACATTACTTTTTTATATTTAGGTTTTGTTATTTTTTACCAATGGTACGTGTTGGAATTCATCTATGGTATTTCAATTGTAGTACCCAAGTAATTTAAAATATTATTACTCCAATATTAAAAACTATATAACAATCCCGCTATAGTTTGTACTACTACGCTTAATATCATACATAATAGAAAGTATCTCATAGATTTGAACTTTCTAATAGTGTAAATATTTTAAAGTTTAGACAAAGTTATTGGTATTACCCATAGCTCCTTGTGCCTAAATTGAAAACATCACACGCATGATATTATCCGGCCACTTTGAGTCACTGATTCGCTCAAGCACTTAAAGGTCATGCGCTAATCCCAATTCATGAATACTTACAAGAGCAAACCTTATTAACTCTTGCTAAAGAGGCACCACTCCTGTACAAGTATTCATGTATATGTTTTATGTCCCTGTTACTCCAGACATTTACATTTTCATTAAGTGCTCTTGCTCGTCC
The DNA here is from genome assembly GCF_019175385.1 of Lycium barbarum. Classification (NCBI taxonomy): domain Eukaryota; kingdom Viridiplantae; phylum Streptophyta; class Magnoliopsida; order Solanales; family Solanaceae; genus Lycium; species Lycium barbarum. The sequence continues at coordinate 134,988,096 of NC_083339.1, forward strand.
TCTCCCTATAACAATATGCACTGATCATCCTGGGACAAGGCTTAAAGATTTGATGCTTTTCTTTTCAGTACTCAAAACGACACACCGAACCTTTATTGTTAGTTTTGTTAAGTCAAGGTTGGTTCCCTCTAATAATGTACTTATAGTTATAATTTTTAACCCTATGCCACTAGATGTTTTTGTAGTAGCATCTTTAGGAAGTGTTTTTGTAAGCGGATCTGCTAAATTCTTGCAAGACTTAACATATATAATTGTCATGACACCACTTAGAAGCAATTCTTTCAAATAGGCATGTCGCAAATTAATATGTCTAGACTTTCCATTGTATATCTTATTATAAGCAACACTCAACCTTGCCCCATTATCACAATATATAAGAATGGCTGGCATCGATTGTGGCTACAACTTTATATCTAATAGCATGTTTCTCAGCCATTTCATTTCTTTTCTAGCAGCTGTTAATGCCAAAAATTCTGATTCCATTGTAGAATGTGTAATACAAGTCTGCTTCTTTGATGCCCAACTTATAGCTCTGCTTCTTTGATGCCCAACTTATAGCACCTCCTCCCAACGTAAAAATCCATCCCGATGTTGATTTTTTATCATCATCATTGGTTATCCAATTAGCATCAGAGAACCCTTCTAACCTGCTAGAAAAACCATTATAACATAATCCAACATTCTTTGTTTTCTTTAAATAACCAAGCACTCTTGAAATAGCTTTTCAATGTTCAACACTTGGTTTACTTGTATATCTTGAAAGTTTGCAGACTGAATGTGCTAGATTTGATTGTGTGCTATGTGATGCATACATAATACTTCCAATAGCACTAGCGTATTCCAATTGTGCTACGACCCTTCCAAAATTTTCAGTCAACTTTATATTTGAATCTAAAGGAGTTTTAAACTCTTTTATTTTCAAGTGACTAATTTTTCGAATCACATTTTCTATGTAATGTGATTGATTTAAGGAGATACCTTTCTCACTTTTCTTGATCTTAATTTCAAGAATGGTGCCAACTTCATTAAGATCTTTCATTTAAAGACTGAATTGAGATACTTTTTAGTATCATTAACCCCAAGCATGTTTTACCAAAAATCAATAAGTCATCCACATAAAGATTTATTATGACACCATAATCTTTGTAAACTTAGAATAAATGCATTTATCTACATTATTATGTATAAATCCATATGATAAAATGGCATCATCAAATTTCTCATGACACTACTTTGGAGCTTGTTTTAACCCATAAAGGGATTTTACTAGTTTGCAAAATTTATTCTCATTTCCAGGAAGAACAAATCCCTCTGGTCTGGTTGCTCCATATATATTTCTTCACATAAATCACCGTTCAAGAATGCAGTTTTCACATCAATTTGATGCACACATAAATTATATATAAAGGCTAAATCCAAAAGCACTCTTATGAATGTTATTCGTGCAACAGGAACATATGTATCAAAATAATCAATACCTTCCTTTTCTGTAAAACCTTTAGCAACCAACCTTGCCTTAAAGGTTTGTACACAACCATTGGTATCATATTTTCTTCTAGAATCCCTCTCATTCATTTCTAACTTCTTTCCAAAAAACTGCATCTCTAGAAGACATTACTTCTTTAAAAAATTTCAATCTTTAGTAAAATGGGTATACATTGATTGACCTTGCTCCTTTTCCTTCTACAAGAAATACAGTGTCTTGTTGTAGCACCTCGTGCATTCGGGCTAACATTTGACTCATAAGACGGGGGTATAATGAACCCAATTTGAGTAATGTATAAATGAAGTTTGAAACCCAATCAATACATGAGAAGATTCCCTGAGCAAAGGAAAGTCGGAAGCTACCCTACGGAGCGTGTTTTCAAGTGAGTTTGCACCACGTATCAATTAAAATGAGTATACGGAAACATCTGTAAGGAATTTGGGAAAATTTCCTGCTTAAAAGTTGTAGATATTTGAAATACCTTTCCAACGGTATATTATGGAGGTCAAATAGACATCTATACAAAAATTTATGCCCATTTTACTAAAACAGTGTTCTGCCGATTTACGATGGAATATACGGGCCGTGAAAATTATACGGGCCGTAGATTTAGGCCATAAAATTGGCCCAGAAAGCCCAAATCACTCTGATGGATTTACGGCGGGATATACGGCCCGTAAAACTTTTATGGGCCGTAAAATAGGGCGTAAAATGGGTCCAACAGCAATTTTAAAACTTCGTTTTAAGGCTTTTTCACTTCATTCTTCACACCCCCAAGCCCTAGAACGACTTTCTATTCTCTCCCATCATCAAGAACACTAAGGTAAGCTTATTCTAATCATTCCAAGTCAATTCTAATATATATCCTTGTAATCTAAACAAGAATCATCATTCCTAACCTAGGGTTTTCAAGAAAACCCATCTCCAGGTTCAAGATTCAAGATTTTGGAAATCGTTTTCAAAGTTAAAGTCTTTAATTCAAGTTTGGAGAATTACCAGGTATGTAGAGTTACTATCTACGTGTGGGAACATCATTGTTCTTCCCCACGCTTCATAATCCATAAATTATGATTCTCTACTAAAACTAGGGTTTCTCTACCATGCTCATGATAACCCTAGGTCCATGTCCATGATTATATTATGTATGAATTATTATAATTCCATCATTGAGTTATTAATATTTCTTTATGATTATTGAGAATCCGTCCGTAATCCATGAAAACCCATATCTTGTATTCCATGGGTTCTTGCATGCATGTTTTTAAATAAAAATGCTTATTTCATGAATATCCTACATGTCTACAAGTTTTCATACAATTGTATTATATAACTATATTCATGCCATGACTCAAGATACATACATGCTAAATACAAGTTATTTCATGAAACCATGTTTATAAGTTATTTCATGAAACCATGTTTACGAGTTATTTCGTGAAATCATGATTACAAGACAAGTACAAGTTAATTCACGAAAATCATGGGCTTCATAGCCAATTATATCATGTTCATGTTTTTGGGAGTTGCACGAATTACCGAGAAGGCTCAAATAGCCTGAAACTACGTAGCCACCGTAGGACAAGGATCGCTCCGCCCAGTTAGGAAGATTTCCTTAATTTGACACTGAATGGATCCATCAGGCATGTTACCACATTATACCATGGCAAGGTATGGGGGCTCTGCTAGTCCGGCGAGGTACCAGACTCCACGTATCCACGTGGTGATATCATGTTGTCGGTTTATGAAATGCTCTCCCTACTTATCATGTTTTACTTATGTTATATATAAATATGTACCCATGCTTATGCTCATGTTCATGTCCAGGTTTTCAGTTTCAGTTCTTATCATGTTATTCCATGTCCCATGTTATTTCTTTCAGTTGCTTTACATACCAGTACATTCAATTTGCTGACGTCCCCTTTTATTGTCCGGGGGCCTGCATTTCACAATGCAGGTACGAATTTACAGGACGACGCCTATACTCATTAGGATTTGCACGTACCAGCTTATTGGTGAGCCCCATCTCATTCGGAGTTTAGGCATTGTCTTTCTTTATTTAGTTTTGCATCTAAAGGTATGCTGGGAGCCTTGTCCCAGCAAGTATGTTACGTGTTTCAGACTCATGTTAGAGGTTTCATAGACAAGACAAGTGTCATGTTAGACTTCCAGAGTTGGTTAGCTGGTTTGGCTCATTTATGATATTGCCCGCATTCATGACTTAATCAAGTACTTATGTTTAATATTATGACTTACTATGTTTTATAAAAGCTCATCATGCACTTCACGTTATATTTCCGCTCATGTATGCCTCATGATGATTCAGCAAGCCATGTAGTTCGCTCGGTCACGTGCAGTCAGGCACCGAGTGCCGTGTTACGCCCAGGCCATGGTTCGGGGCATGACATTTGTGAAGAAATAAAATCGGAGTTTAAATACTTTTATTTTCTCACTTTTCACTACTCTGAGGTTCAACTTTTTTGTTGAGAATCATCTCCTCTCTTCTTATTTATCATTTCAAAATTAATTTGAGTAGGAGAACTTGTGTTTTGTTCTTTTGTAGAATTCTCACTAGAATTATATACAAATTTATTTTCTAAAAATTGCATATGTGCCGATTCTACAATAACATTTTTCTGCAAATTCAAAAGTGTCACGACCCGACCAGGGGCCGTGACGAGTACCCGATACTTGTACCGAGCACCCCTTAGCTATCCTGTATAAGCAGTGCCATATTTTTTTTTCTAAACATTAACATTTGCAGTAAACTTTCTAATATCGCGTTACACCAGAACGCGGACCATTCGGAATAAAATACATTAAACTGTACATAGCTGACTGTGTATATCTGTCTACGAGCCTCTAGACATAGTACATTTATACAGAGAAAGGGCCGAGTACTGTCGCGCCCGAAAATACATACACAAAATAGTACCGGTGAAATAAGGCTCCGGAACAACTAGAGCGCTGTCGAATGCTGCTGATAGGGCACTAGGAATCTGGTCCGTATACCTGCTGACCTGCGCGGCATGAAACGCAGCGTCCACAAGAAGGGACGTCAGTACGAATAATGTACCGAGTATGTAAGGCATGGAAAACAGTTCAAGCAGTAACATAAAGTACGATCAATAATAATATCACAGAGTCATAGCGCGTATAACGAGGCAAGAACGTAACCTGTGAGTAGGGAGGCCCCTTTTCGGGCCGGCTGTCATGTAGACTTGCCTTTCCATCCTTGAAACGTTTCTTTTCATAGGCATAGGACTCAACATTTTCATATTACTTATTCTCGTGTACAGAAATAAAACAGTACGTTTCAGTAACGGTATCTTTTGCTTACATTTACAGACGCCGAATACAATCGGCTCCCCCAATCCCCTCCCCAACGATAACCCAACATATTACATCACACATGTATCACACATTATATATATATATATACAGACGCCGCGTACGGCTCATCCCATATCCCGCGTCCGGGCATCCCGCGTCCAGGATGGAATCCAGCTGAATCAGGTGGTGATATAGTAGTGGCCCTTCCCTTTTTCCCCATATACACATACATATACGCTTACTCCTCTTTTATGCATATACATGTCTCATATACAATTTCTTTATCTAGTATACATACATATCCATACACGTTTACTCGCTTTATATACATATATCCTATAAGCACACAAGAGAGCCAAGGAAAATCATGTATCCATCGGAGTGACGTAAGGTCGGTAACCTCCGATTACAGTACGAAATGCTAGTGATAGCTTTGTCTCACCTAGAAGGAACAAGTATTTTAAAGTGAGATTATTAACGGAGAATAGTGTTACAGTAACCAAAAATGAAATCGCAGGCATTTTAGGTGACAGTCATAGGTTTTGGAATCTTAGAAAATAAGATTATAACTAGAAGGTATAAATACGATTTAGAAAATTAGTTTATCAATTTAATGTTTACATAAGGTACTTGGCTTAGTCATAGGGTCGTTCCGGTCGTATTTATCATAGCTACATTCTCTTGCCCGACATTGTCATTATCATTATCATCATAGGGGCACTCCCGTTGGGGTAGTCATAGCACTTATTACTTGGTGACGGAATCGGGATCAAAGGCCCCCTTTAGATTCACTGCAAGTACGTTAACCAAGACTATAGGAAAATCCGAGAGTATCGGGCCGGACGAGGTAGCGTATACAATTTACCCATATTACGTGTCATAGAGTTACTTGTATGAGTCTTAGGGTAATCGGGTCCCACTTAGGCAAGTTATAGGGGTCTAGAAGGTTTTTTCATCATTTTGCACACTTTCTACTTCAATTCAATTGAACGAAAAGTTGAAAACTTTAGGTACGGATTCCGGGGAACCGGGTTGTCCCCGAGGCTCGTGCCCGACTCATTATATCTAAGACATGCCATAGAAAGAAGGGCGAAGCCTTACATACCTCTTTCCGCTCCTTTAGCTACTCCAAATTCACATCACAATCTCGTCGAAATCTGCGAATTGGTCATTTTTACCAAAACTTTCATTAGTACATTTTGAGTTAGAATCTTAAGGAAGCACTTTGCTACCGAAATTTCGGCAGCATTTCCTCTGTAAATATACCATCCTCAACATTCAATTTCATCAAATTCTCATCAAACACAACCCGGGAATTCAAACCCGGCCAAACGGTTAACATAATTCGACAATTACACTAGCGCTTCACATATTCCAATCAAGGCACATAATATCGATTTGCTACCTCCCTCAAAACTTTACAACTTCAATGAATACAATATCAACCTCATAATATACATTCCGATAACACCATACTAACGTTATTGTCATTCATACATACAAAGAGACATCCCGTTCCATTCACGTAGCTCCTAAACAAGTCCCTAATTACAACAACTTCACTAGAGTCATTATGCATTCATTAACAACACAGAATCCGCAACATAACCACAACCAATACGCTACATAAAATTGACTCATTCCCTTCCATACCCTACCACAAGCTCACGGCCACACCTTACACACACATGCACGGTCATACACACACTTACAACACACGGCCAACATGCATGTATACCACAATTTTTCCAAATTCATTCAACTTTCATTCTCCACATCTCAATATAGTATTCACAACAACAACAACCAACTACTAGGCAAAATAATTGAAACATAACCCCTACAACTATATACATGCACACGGCTATATATTATATTCCTCTACTTCACGGATTTCATCTATTTAAGCATACTACAACACATATAAACCATATAGAACCCATAAACAAGATTGAAACTCACCTTTCTTCCTCAACTTCTTCACTTGTCTACTCTTGGCAACTTGTATGATTTTGAACTTTCCTTGCTCCAACAACAACTCCACTTTGTTGTGTACCCTCTAATTAGTTGAATACAATTTTTGGAGGAATTTTACAATTTTTTTCTTGGAATTTTCCTTATGGCCGAATGCCTTGGGGTTTTTGCCCTTCCTTTCTATTGTTCTTCTTTTCTTGAAAGTTCTAGAGAGTAAGGTGATAAAGATGACTTATTCATCTTATTTATTTCACAATATATTCAATTTTGGGCCTAGCCCATCAATATGGACGGTTGGGCTTATGATCTTCCCTTAAAAAAATGTCAAGCCCACTTTGTCTTTTGGCTAATTCTTGCAATTCTTGAAAACAATTTTTCCGACTTCCAATTTGCCCTACGTCTTCCTTCGTATTTCCACGAGTCATGTCGCGAATTCCCCTTTATGCTCTTAACCATTCTCATTGTCTTCACTTCTAAATTTTTCATAACCAACTCATGTGCCAAGAAATCATAAAATGGGGCCTTGCTTGTCGTCTTCCCGCGATTGTCTTGAATTATCCAATTGCATAAAATGCGGGATATAACAAAAAGTCTATATACTTTTTAGCTTTGTGCATAACCAACAAATATGCTCTTAATACCTGTTGGACCTAAATTTGATCTTTGAGGGTCAGGAACCTTATAAAAGGTTAGGCACCCCCACACATTCAAATAATTTAAGTTAGGTTTTCCACCTTTCCATAACTCATATGGAGAGGTCTGAATTTTCTTAAAAGGAACTCTATTAAGAATATGACAAGCTATTAGTATAGCCTCTCCCCACAAATCTTGAGGTAATTGAACGTTTAAAAGCAAAGCTAGTCATATCTATTAACGTTTGATTTTTTCTTTCAACCAAACCATTCTGTTGTGGAGTGTAAAGTGAAGTTTTCTGATGTATAATTCCATGAACTTCACAAAATTCAACAAATTCATTGGAGAAACACTCTCCTCCCCTAGCACTTCTTAACATTTTGATCTTTTGATCCTTTTGATTTCCACAACAGATTTAAATTTCTTGAATTTCTCAAAGGCTTCATCTTTTGTTTTGATTAAATAGACATGACTATATCTAGAATAATCATCGATGAAAGTAATAAAATATCTCTTTCCTCCTCATTTTAAAATTTCATTTAATTCACATATATCAGAATGCATAATTTCAAGCAGTTGTGAATTTCTTTCAACACTAGGAAAAGATTTCTTTGTCATTTTTGCTTGAATGCAAACCTCACACTATGTATTTTTTTATGATTGCAATCTAAGTTCATGGACATAAATTTCATAAAACCAAAATTTAAATGTCCTAATCTAACACGTCATAACATAGAATTTGACTCAGAGATATAAACAGAACTCTTAATATTATTAATACCTCCCAAAAACATAGAATTCTTAGAAATAATAACGCTATAAGATTCTATGACAATCTTAGATCCTTTCTTGGATAAAAAACTTGCAGAATCTAAATTCTTCCTAATTTTAGGCACATGATAAACATTCAACAAAGTTAGTTTTTTCCAAAGCATCATTGCCAATAAAAACACCTTCAGGCGTCTTGCATTCTTCATTTTTCTTGTATAAATTTTTGTTGTTGCAAACATGAATGGTAGCGCCAGAATATAGCCACCATTCTTCTGACTTTGAGGGATCAACCATGTTTACTTATGCTGCCGTTTCAATTTTTAAATGGCCAAACTCATCGACAAACACCTGTGGTCGTCCATTTCTTTCACTTGAGCATCTAAAGTGACCCTTGTTCCATTTAGACACTTTAGGTAGGCCATTCCTATTCCACTTAGACACTTTTTACACTGTTATCGGAGCAAGACCAACACCAGTCGTCTCCTACATGGATTAAGTGGCCAATTAAATTGTGTCAGCTCATTTAAATTGTGTCAACTCAATTAAATTGTGCCAACTCATTTTAATTGTAAATTCACTAATTTGTAAATTCATGGAGTTTTGACCATTAAAAATTGGGGCTTTTGGGCCGGTTGGATGTGCAATGAGGTGGCGCCCCCTTTGGTGTTGGTTTTGCTCCAATAACGGTGCAAAAAGTGTCTAAGTGGAATAGGAATGACCCACCTGAAGTGTCTAAATGGAACAAGGGCCACTTTAGGTGCTCAAGTGAAAGAAGTGGACGACCACAGGTGTCTGTCGATGGGTTTGGCCTTTTTAAATTTGATACCATAGCAACCAAATCTGTAACAGCTTCCTCAATCATGTTTTCCTTGTCGAAATTTTCTGAGATTCCTAAATTCTTTCCTTTCTTTTTAAACCTGCACTCACAAGCAAAATGGCCTTTCTTGCCACAATTAAAGTAAGTAACTGATTTTATAGCCTTTTCCTTAAAAACCTTTTTATTGGCTTTAAGACCAGGGCTAGAAATTTTTTCATACTTTGACTTGCTTTCAACATAGTGACTCAGATTATTAATCTTTGAAACAGGTTGAAACTCTGAATTGTGTGCTCGAGTTTCACTTTCGATTTGCCGATGGGGTTTGAATTGCTCAAAATTTAGATTTTCACGAGAATGCAAAATTTTCTTTCTATAATTCTTCCATAAATTAGGCATATTGGACAGAATTGCACCAATTTGCATAGCATCAGGAATTTTCACATCAAGATCTCGCAGTTTAGAAACTAACACTTGCAGTTTATAAATTTGATCCATGATTGATCAATTCTCTTTAATTTTAAACTCAAAATATTGCAAAGAAAGAAACTTATATGTACTTTTTTTTTTTATATATGTTTCCTCTAGCGCATCACATATTTATTTTGGAGTCTTCAAATTTGAATAGAGATCATATAATTGATTAGTGAGCGTATTGCGAATATGCCCATGACAAATTATTTCATCTTCTTCACGTTACTTCCTTAATACTTTCACAGAGTTTCAAATTCTCCCTTAGTTGGTTCTGGAAGAGCAGTAATTTCAGGATCCCAATCAAAATAAATTTGCAAAGTAGTGAGAAGAAACACCATCTTATCCTTCCCGCGAGTGAAGTTGGTTCCATCAAACCTATCAAGTTTGATGAAGTCCGTATTCATCAAAGAGAATCCAAAATTTTGATTGATTTCCATAATAGTCAGAAATCACTCTTTTGAATTGTTAGAAATTAGATGAAGAGACTAGAACGAAAATGCTTGAGGCGTGATATTATCACTGTCTCAAATGAGTGATTCCCCATCTATGGGATTAGCAGACAACGCTCCTTTGAGATACAACAAGCCTATTATGATTTGAATTAAAAGTGACAAATATGGAGTAGTTGAAATAGACACTTGTTCTGAGAGATTGTGTCACAACATGTTGGTTGGAATATTTCACCAGTGGTACCCAAAATAAATTTTCAAGGATGATACCTATTTCATCTATGATACCCGAACGAGTTATTTGTACCTAAATAATTTAAAATATTATTATTCCAATATTACAAACTATATAAAACTTTGTTGTTATTGCTCTGTCATGCTTTTATAGTATGTTTCCATGGTTTATTCATTATTTCTATCCTGCTTCGATTTTTTGTTCTTATGCCAAGAATACGTCGGAAACAATCTCTCTACGTCCCACGTAGGGGCAAAGTCTGCATATATTCTATCCTCTTTTACCCTACTTTATTGGATTTCGGGTATGTTGTTGTTAATGATGATGATGAAATTGGGAAAAACAGAAGTGGAATGAATATATAAGACGCTATAATGAACTTATGATATCAAAGAATCCTCTTTTTTGGGTGGTCATCTTTCGGAGATATGATTAAAAAGAACCATCAATCAAAGTAAGTGAATATGTTATTTGGATGCCATTTTCAAAACTAATTATGAAGTGATGTGTGCTCTGTGCTCATGAATAGCGGCAGTAAAAAGTCAAAGAATGAAAAATCATCGGTTGAACTTATTAACGCGCAATCGAAACAATAAAGACCGTAATTTCTTTTATATTTTATTTGGATGACGTTAATTTGACGTCTCTCATTTGTTTTTATTAATTTAACTATCAATTAAATGAATTCCCATCCAATTATTATTTCAGGATAAATGTCGCAATTATGCAATAATGGGTCATAAATTAAAGTGAGTAATGTGGAGTATGAAACTTCGCCTCATTTAATATAAGATCAAGTTGGCGGAGACGTGGCAATTTCTCGCTGGCATAAAAAAGGCGAAATAAATGACTTGTACACGTTAATGAATGCGAGCACGTTTGAAAATGAAGTGGAAAGTTGAGTCAGATTATTTGTATATCTATTGATCTATAAGAAGGACGAAAAAAGGACAGGTCAAATCAATATCCTAAACGTGGCTAATTGTCATAGGAAAGAAAAGAAAATGCTTAAAAGAGAAAAGAACATGTCATGACTGTATTCCATACATTTAGCTCTTTTAGTCATCGACCGTATAAAAAGGAAACTGGCTAAAGATGGTGAAACATTTTAGGGAAGTCTCTTATAAGGGCTTAATTAAGGATGAATTTGGTTCAGTGCTTGTGTTTCTCCTGTTACTTTTATTTGTTAAACAATAAGCACCTTCAATAATTGGAATTGGTACTTTTTCTTAATACAGAATTTTGTATCAAGAAATAGAGAAGAGGTTGCATATAGTCTTTTGCAGAGTATATACTTATCATGTTTCCTCCCTGTTTAAAGTAAGAACAAATTGGCTATTGAGAAAATAATTATAAAAAGATCGATAAAAGAAGAGTATAATACTATAAAACAATGTCACGGACCTAACTAATATGACAAGAGAATTAGAAAAAATTGGGAGAAATAATTATTTGGCCCTTTATAAATTTTGTTTAGTTTTATGATCCTTTTACAAGAGATCTTTATTTTTTACACATAAGAGAACTGAAAAAAAATCATTTTCTTCTATTCAAATTGTAAGAGCAAAAAAAATCTCATTTCCTTGAAAGAACTAATTCATATCGAAATAATCATCTTTGAAAATAAACCACTGAAATGGCAAAAAGAATGGCTAAATAGAATTCAAGCTTTTATGATCATTGTCAGATAATCAGGAATCTTATATCAAGCCTTTTATTTATTTGTTATTATCATTATTAAAACAACAGACAAACAAAAAAGAACAGGAAAATGGATTTTTGATCCTTTACAAACTTTATTTAGTTTTATGGCTTTTTTACAAGAGATCTTCATTTTTTATACATAAAAGATCTGGAAAAAAAAACACATAAGATATTTTAAAAAACTCATTTTCTTCTATTCAAATTGTAAGAGGGTAAGAGATCCTATTTTCACAAAAAAAAAAAAAAAAGACTTTTCACAATTAATAACACCCAAAACATAGAATTGTTTGGTTGGATAATTGTATCTAATTTATCCGTATATTTATTGAATTAATAACTTAAATCTCATTATTATCCAAATTATTATAGATAATAACCAAATTTACATTAACAAATTTAATTAAATATCTGTGGGACACTTATTAAGATCAAAAGCTAATTTTCAGAAAATCAAGCATGCTTAAAAAGTTGAGGCAGATTATTTGTATGTCTATTTTGAGAAAAAATAGAAAGAAAAAGATGGCCAATACCGATCAATCAGTATCCTAAACGTGGCTGACTGTGACTGGAAAAGAAAAAGAAAAAAAACTAAAAAGAGAAAAAGTAAACGGAAAAGGGCCAAAATTATCCTTGAACTTTTGGAAATAGTTTATTCATACCCTTCGTTATACTTTAGGGCCAATTATACCCTTACTGTTATACTATGGGGTCAATTATACCTTTATGACTAATGGCTGCCACATGGCATCATCCCAACCCTTTAAAATTATTTTACCCTCAAATAATTTTTTACCCACTAAAATAACCCAACCCGTCCCAATTTTTTTTCCAGCCAACTAATAACAAATTTATTTTATTTTCTTTTGCTGGAAAAATTATCCATATTAGTTTTACTGGAAAAAAAAATAATTCGGGTCGGGTTGAGTTATTTTAGTGGGCAAAAATTTATTTGAGAGTAAAATAATTTTGAAGGGCTGGGATGATGCCACGTGGCAGCCGTTAGACATAAGGGTATAATTGACTCCATAGTATAACGGTAAGCGTATAATGGCCCTAAAGTATAACGAAGGGTATGGATGAACTATTTTTTAAAATTCGAGGGTAATTATGGCCCTTTTCCGAAAAGTAAATTAGGAACGATAGCTATATGTGAAAGTGATGGTAAGCTTGAGCTGCAAGTAAGGGCCCGTTTGGAACACCTGCTAATTGGAATGGGTGTAATTACTGGGGCAGTAATTACACAACGACTTATTTATTTGTCATAATAAAATTACAGTATAACTATAAGTGTGTTGTTTGATTGCACGAGTATAATTGCACAAATAATTTAATTTAAAAATAAAATTTAAAATTAATATTTAAAAAATATTTTCCTTTATAAATGATATTAAATTAGTTATATAATAACACATTGTTTCTTGAAAATATATTAATTAATAATCATATATTTGTAACTAATATTGTAAAAAATAATTGATATATATATTTTAAAATTAATATTAATATTTAATTTAAATTAATTATAAAACTTAAAAGAAGACTTTTTTGGTGAGAACGTCATGAATTGGATGCTTGACAAAAAAAATTATAAATATAATGCCATAACATTATTCAAATGTTTGACACAAAATATCCATCAAATGTAAGTGAAAAATAAACAACATGCAATGTGAAAACAAATAACCTAAATTCAAAATCCAAAAGAAAAAGTTTAACATAATACTCTTATCTCAAATTCCAACATTACACAAGTAAGTTTTAACGTAACTTAAGTAAATAACTCAAAAGAAAAGGAAAATATAGGTCTATAACCTCATTCACAACGAAATTCTACTTGAATAATGTCACTCGTTATATGCCAAGTTTGTTAATTAGGGCGGTATATCGGTCGGTTCGGTTCGGGTTTCAATGTTATCGGTTCAACTTATCGGTTATCGGTTTGTAGACATGTTAAACCATTAAAGAACCGTTAAGATATCGGTTAATGGGTTATCAGTTAATCGGTTGTTGTTTGTTATCGGTTCGGTTATCGGTTTAACCGTTAAGATTTCACACAAAAAAAATTCAAGAACAAGGAACCCATCTTCAAAACTGAAAGTCGCTTCATCTCCTAAGACTATGTCGAACAAAAAACATTCAAGAACGAAGAACTTTTTCTGCTAGGAAGTGATTTCCCTAATTTCCCAACCCCAACAAACACCCCAAAACAGAGAAATACAAAAACACATAAACAAGAGTGAGAATTGAAAGCAATGTAGAAGAAGTAAAAAATAGTTTAGTAAGTTTACGTTTTCAAGTCGGGCTTGCGTCTTGCGAGTTGGAGGAGAAGGGTTTCTGTTGTGATACGCCGCTTGAGAGACTGAGTTTATGAAGTGGAAATCAAGTGAACCCTAAATTTAGTCAAGTGACTTTATATATGGAACGGTAGAATTATAATTAAATAAATGGTTATCGGGTTATCGGTTCACCCGTTAACAAAAATGGCCAAACCGTGACCCGAACCAATAAGCCAATAACCACAAGGCACCACCCGATACCCGAACCAGTAATCCATTAACCCAAACCATTAACCCAATAACCCATTAATTGATTCGGGTTATTGGTTTAACCGTTAATATGCCCAGCCCTATTGTTAATGACTCATTCTTTCCAGTATTAAGAGGTTTTGTTTCAAAAATTAGAATGATAGCACAGTTATGCTAAATGAATAAAATTAAAAAAATACGAGCAATTATGTGAAACCACAAGAAGTAAAGGTTGCGAATGAGAAGAAAGGAAATGAAAAATAAATAATATGAAAAATACATTTAAAAAAAAAGTAAAAATAAGAAATAAAATAATAGAAATAAAAAATAAGTTAAAAATCAAAAGAAATTAAAATAATATAATAGTAATAAAAAAAAATTAAAAAAATTATAAAAAAAAAAAAAAAGAAACAAACTAAAAAGTAATCCTGTAATTACATCTAATTCTCAACCCTCCCCCTCCCCCCTCCCCCTTGAGAATTGGAGAGTGTAATTACACCCTCTCAATTACACTCAATTCCCACCTAACTATGTAATTACTTGGTCAAATAAACAAATCAAACTGTGTAATTACATCCAATTACACCCAATTCCAATTATCTGGGTGGCTTTCCAAACATGCCCTAAATGTATTTCGTTTGCAACACCCGAGCATCTTCTTCCCAGTGCCATGGAAGGGCAGACAACAATTAATTCTTTATAAATTGGACGTATTTTAAAGGATTAATCTATTTATCACTAAACTAAGTCGGCTGATTTAAACGCTGGTGAAAGTATACTTCAAATCACTTTGAAACAACTTTGACGTAGTTAATTTTTATTGAATAACCCAACTGAATTTGCAAATGATTTTTTGTGAGAATAATTTCTGGTTAGAACATATAATGCGAGCTCTTCTTGTTTTATAAATTAAATTAAAAGACAAAATCACCTTTCAATTTGCTACATAGTAATTCTTATGGGTCGTGACTCGTGAGTTGTTTGGAGGGGCGGCTCAATGTTGATGAAGGACTAAAACAAAAGCTTAAGGAGGGGCCTTAACAATTTTCAAAAAAATGAAAGAAAAAAACCACTTTCACATACATTTTTCATTTGTTTGAGATGCAAAATTATGAATATAAATATTTTATAATCGATTTCTTCCATTAATTCTTTTGTTAGTTGACATATTTATATTCTATAAATATTTAAAAAGATAATATGTACCAACGTAAAATATCAAAAAGAAAAATAATACTGTAAAGTTAGAATGATAGAATTTGATCGAAAAATTGATAATTAATTTTTCAAAGAACTATTTTCTTGAACGTTTGGTGCCCGAGAGAAATCAATAACGACAAATACGTACACGGTAGGTTGTAGTTCTTGTTTTTCAGAATAGTACACTGGAGATCCAAACTTTTGTTTTTCAAAATAGTACACTGGAGATCCAAACTTTGTCTTGCGAATATTTTTTTAATTTTTGACTGAGCGGGTGTTTAAATACGAAATTCATAAGTTTTAGATGAAGAGAAAAAATTAAAGACCAATAATTTGAGGGATAAAAATTAAAGACCAGTGCCTTTGAAGGGCAATCCGTGGAAAAAAATGACTCTGAGTCTAGTTAAAGAAGGAGAACGAGGGTTGCAAAAATCAAGAAAATAGTGAAAAGATTATAAAAGGGAAAGAATCATGTGCTAATTGTCAAATTATGCCATAATAAAAGCATGTTGTAACGACCCGTTTGGTCGTTTAGCACATTTGAACTCTTTTTCGTTAAAACACCTTTCCGTAACTTTAAATGGTATTCTTAACTTGTGGGGATAGGGGCACGGTTATATAATTGATGGGTAATTTTTGGAATATATTTATTTAATGTGTGTGAATATCTTATTCATAGGAATTTTAATTGCACTTATATAAGGTATAAGTTGGTGAGTAATGTAATTTACTAAATGGGTCAATTTTTACCTTATACATATTGATCGAGTAAAAAAGAATTATTTTGGACAATTATTTTAATTGGTAATTAATGGGCCAAACCCATAATTTATTTAATACCCCATGTTACCTGGCCATATAAAATGGATTAAAGTTAATAGGGTTTGCACTTTTAAATCATAACAATAGAAAAAAAAAATCCGTGCGTTTCCAGCAAAAAGGAGGGGGCAACTTGCCTGACACAGGTAAGGGCTTTAATTCAGTGTGTTAAATAACTTTACGAATGTTGTGTATAAATAAGTTATGTTTTGGTTATAATATACGGAATATATTATTGATTATTATATGTTATGAGAAACGTTTATAGAATGGTTGTTGGATAATGGAAATTGTACGTTTCTTCTTTGGTGAAAAGCAGTGGGTCTAACATTCCTATGATTTCTTCTCTTTAAGTTCACACAAACAGCTCTTTTTGTTTGTGTGTCTTTTTATTCTCATTAAGGACCATTTTGATATTTTCTTTTGATATGGTGTACAATTATCGCACAACTGCTGCAGATTTCCATCACCACAAACTCTTTGAGAATTATTTGTACAAAAAAATGTTCTTTTGACATGGGATTGGAAAGAAAATTAAAATATGATAAAATATATATTATTTTATTTAAGTCATAATTGTTCTATGGAATGTTAACGTTTGTCTTAAATTGATAAGTTATTAGTGGTTTATTAGTATTATAATATAGGAATTCGTAGTAGTTTATCCATAATTATTAAACATTGAAAGGAGATTAAACATTTTAAACCGTCATTAGTCTTGTTCCACATAAATCAACACGTGTAGTTTTGGGTAATTGCACCACTGCTTACCTTTTGATATTAGATGAGATAATTGTCTTCTTGATCCATTGATATCATGATGTGTATGTACCAAAAGATTTGTTGTTGTACTTCATTTTCATTTTAAGATCACAATGAGCAGCAACAATAATTTGAGCTTCTATTTTCCATTTTCTCCATGAAATTCTTTCAAGGCGAGAACAATTTTGAGTTTAAAAATGCATATCCCTCTGCCAAATTTATAATTTACTTATTGTTATCTCATCCATGGACTAAGTAAGGTTGAGATTTGTGTTTGAAAAAA
Organism: Lycium barbarum; assembly: GCF_019175385.1. Taxonomy (NCBI): domain Eukaryota; kingdom Viridiplantae; phylum Streptophyta; class Magnoliopsida; order Solanales; family Solanaceae; genus Lycium; species Lycium barbarum. The sequence continues at coordinate 135,005,555 of NC_083339.1, forward strand.
AAAGGATGTTTGGGTTGCTGAAAGGTACCAACACGAAGTTTAGAGAAATATTATATATATATATATATATATATATATATATATATATATATATATATATATATATATATATATATATATATATTTAATGCATTAGAGGTGGTTGACTTTGCAATTTGAAGTTTTATTTTTTTGTTAATTTATATATATTGTGTAGATGTAATGGAATATTGAGTGTATTGGATTATATGAAAATCTTCAAATCCATGGTATTTGAGTTGTGAAAAGTGAGAATTAAATCCTAAGTTAGGATTTAGACTCGTAATTAACGTAAGTTATATATTTGATAGACACTGTCCGTTTGGAAGCACTTCGGAAGGGAAAAGCGTTGGTGTGAGAGTTCGTGGCACCTGTTCAGCATTGAGGTAGGTTACGGTCTACTTTAGTTAGACTCTGATTAGAGAATCGTATGTAGTTGTAGAACGTGACGGGGATAGCATGATAGGCCTTCGGGCATGAAGTGGAGATGAATTCCAATTAGGTTGATTTGTCAGCTGTTATGTGGGCTTGTCGCCAAATGCGTTATGTATGTGATTATCACTTGTTTGTATCTCCGTCACATACTAGTTCACTCATCACATGAAAATGAATGGTAATATTGATAATTGAACAGTGGACAGTAATATGACTTGTACTTGTTGATTTATATTGGTGATATTGTTGAGACTGATATCATGCATGGCATGCTTTCCATATTATTGTTGTGATGATTGGTGAGGTGAGTGATTGAGAGACTCTGAGGTCTTTGCCGGAGATGGAGAGTGATAGAGAGACTCCGAGGTCTTTGCCGGAGATTGAGAGTGATTAATAGCCTCCGAGGTTTCTGCCGGAGAGCATGAGTGGTACATGGACTTCGCGGGTCCCCCATGGGTCATGGCTTTGAGGCACTGCCCTTAGCATGTGTGTACAAGAGTGGAGTGAGAGAGGTGACTATTGCATTGCATTGCATTCATCCACTCATATATTTGACTGATCATTTGGTGAATTATATCTGTCTTGGTTGATTTTATGATTTCTTTACACTTTACTTGTATATGATACGTGACCATACCTTTTTCCTCTATGTGCTACTTGTTGTTTCCACTTCTTCATGCGTTATCTAATCATTGTCGGCCTATGATGCTTACCGGTACAAGTGTTGTACTGATACTACTCTTGTTGCACTTTTGTTGAGTGTAGAGTACGATCCAGGTTCCAGTTCTACGCCCCGTGGCTGATACGCGAGGGTGACATCTTTCAGTCATTCAGGGTGAGCTACTTGGTCATCCGTGGCCCCTGAAGGACCTCCTCTATTTATTTCTGTTTTTCTATTCGACAGACAATATGTAGCCTTCGGGTATTTTCAGACTTATATTCCGTACTATGTTAGCGCTCTTGTACCATTTGACCATATTTTGGGGTCGTCATGACATCTCTAGTTATGATAAGTATTTAAGACTTAATAATTTATTTTTATTTAATTTTCCGCTTATTCAACTTGTTATTAGTAATGTGGTTCGCTTACTCCGAGGGATAGTGTAGGTGCCACCACGACTCGCAAATTGGGTCGTGACAAAGTTGGTATCAGAGCATCTAGGTTAATTGGTCTAATGAGTACAAGAGCAATGTCTAGTAGAGTCTCGCGGATTGGTACGTAGACGTCCGTACCCATCCTCGAGAGGCTATAGGACATCTAGGAAACACTCAACTTCTTTTTCTCTTTTCGTGCTAGTTCAATCCGATTGGTATCTGGTTCATTCTTTTCGTGCGAGATTATTTAGATTGGTATCTTAACCTCATTTCTATGTTCTCCCACAGATGGTGAGGACGCGATCGACTGCTACTGGGGGCCAGGAGCCTGCACCTGCACCCGCACCCGCATCCATACCCGTGGCCCGAGTAGCTGTCCGTGGGCGAGGTAGGGGACGTGGCAGGGCCAGAGGCCGTGCAGCTATTCCAGATAGGAACCAAGCACCAGCAAATGCTCAGGACCCGGACATAGAGTTGACTCCGGAGCTTGACGACATTCCGGAGGAGGAGATTAGGGCTGCTGAGACACAGCCCGGGGTCACGGCTACTCCTGATTTTCAGGAGGCGGTGTTTCGAGTGTTGGGGTACTTTGACAGTTTGGCTCAAGCGGGCATGATTCCAGTTGCTCCAGATAGCTCGCAGACTAGAGTGGGAGGTCATACTCCCGATGCTACGGTTGCTTTAGGATTTCGGACATCGAGGGTATTGCCGGCAACAGCAGTGGCTCCCCGTATTGATACTACTCCAGCGCCTGATTTTGCTCTAAGGCCTATGGATGGGCCAGTGTTGACCAGTGAGGAGAGAAAATTGTTCGAGGGGTTTACCAAAATGTCTCTTCCTTGGTTCTATGGTACTTTCGGGAAGGATGCGTATGAGTGTTAGCTGCCATGAGATGCTTCATAAGTTGGGTGTAGTGGAGTCTCACGGGGTCGATTATGTTTCTTTCCAGTTAGTTGGGGATGCCAAGCAGTGGTGGAGATCTTACATGGAGTGTCGACTAATTGGGTCGCCACCTTTGACCTGGACCCAGTTCTACCAGGTATTCCTAGAAAAGTATGTCTCTCGTACTCTGAGAGACAACAGGAAGGATGCGTTTTCGACATTGGAGCAGCGGGGTAGGTCGGTTGCGGAGTATGAGACCAGATTTCTCGCTTTGTCCCGTTATGCGACGGCATTACTTCCCACAGAAGCTGAGAGAGTGAGGAGATTTGTGAAGGGTTTGGACCTTCCGCTTCGGTTGGCGACCTTACAGTTGGAGGCTTCTGGGGCCTCATTTCAGTCAGTAGTAGAGCATGCCAGGAGGGTTGAGTCAGAGATGGGTCGGGCACATAGTGGGGTTGGTGACAAGAAAGCTCGTAGATTTGACAGTTTCAGAGGTCCTGTTAGAGGTGGGGGACACCATGACAGGGTTCGTCATCATCCCTACAGCCACCCCATCCAGTCATCACTACAGGCTTTAGCAGGTGGTCCTTCAGGTTATAGCGGGCACAGTTCTGAGCAGACTTCCCGGGGTTCTTACTCTCGACCTTCAGACCACGGAGGGTATTCTGGTTCTTCTATGACAGTTCAGCAGCCTATAGCCAGAGGAGCATGTTTTGAGTGTGGTGGGACAGGGCATTACGCGAGAGAGTGTCCTAGATCCAGGCAAGGTTCCAGAGTTCAGACATCTAGGCCTCCAGCACCGCAAGCTAGAGGAAGAGGATATTCTTGTAGAGGGGGTTCGCAGTCTGGCAGGGGTGGCCATCAGCCTAGCAGAGGTGGTCATCAGTCGGGTAGGGGCAGCGCTCAGTCAGTGAGAGGAGGATCTCAGGCAGGCCGTGGTAATCGTGAAGGCACACAGTCCGAGGGTGGACGTGCTCATTTCTATGCTTTTCCGGGTAGACCTAAGGTCGAGGCCTCTGATGCGGTTATCACAGGTATTATTTCGTTTTGTCACCGATCAGCTTCTGTCTTATTTGATTCGGGTTCTACTTTCTCTTATGTGTCCACTTATTTCTCTACGGGTCTGGATATGCTTTGTGATATGCTTGATGTACCTATTCGCGTCTCTACTCCTGTCGGAGATTCTGTGATAGTAGATCGGGTCTATAGGTCTTGTGTTGTCACATTTATGGGGTATGATACTTGGGTAGACTTGGTTATTTTGGATATGGTGGACTTTGATATTATTTTGGGCATGGACTGGTTATCTCCCTATCATGCTATTTTAGACTGTCATGCCAAGACAGTCACGTTGGCCATGCCAGGTATTCCGCGGTTAGAGTGGAAGGGTACTCCTAGTCCAGCACCTAAGAAGATCATATCATTTCTTCGGGTAAGGAAGTTAGTGGATAAGGGATGTTTAGCATATTTGGCTCATGTTCGGGATACTAGTGTGGATACCCCTTCCCTAGAGTCGGTGCCAGTTGTTTGTGAGTTCTCAGAGGTTTTCCCCACAGACTTGCCCGGTATGCCGCCTGATCGAGATATTGACTTTTGCATTGACTTGGAGCCAGGCACCCGACCTATTTCTATTTCACCTTATCGGATGGCTCCGGCAGAGTTGAGAGAGTTAAAGGAGCAGTTGCAAGACTTGTTGAGTAAAGGATTTATTAGACCTAATGTTTCTCCCTGGGGAGCTCCCGTTCTGTTCGTGAAGAAGAAAGATGGTACCATGCGGATGTGTATCGATTACCGGCAATTGAACAAGGTTACAATCAGAAATAAGTATCCAATACCCCGCATTGATGACTTATTTGACCAGCTTCAGGCCGCATCGATTGTTTCTAAGATTGATTTGAGGTCAGGCTATCATCAGTTGAAGATTCGAGCGGAGGATCTTCCGAAGACCGCTTTTAGGACCCGTTATGGTCATTATGAGTTCTTGGTGATGTCTTTCGGGCTTACTAATGCCCCCGCAGCGTTCATGGATTTGATGAATGGGATCTTCAAGACTTACTTGGATTCGTTCGTGATCGTGTTTATTGATGACATCTTGGTGTACTCTCGGAGTAAGGAAGATCATGAGAAACATCTAAGGATCGTGCTTGGCCTGTTGAAGGAGAAGAAATTGTATGCCAAGTTTTCCAAATGTGAGTTCTGGCTCAGTTCTGTAGCATTTTTAGGACATGTTGTGTCCAAGAACGGGATTATGGTTGATCCCAAGAAGATCGAGGCGGTTAGAGATTGGGCCAGGCCTATTTCGGTGACTGAGATTCGGAGCTTCGTGGGCCTTGCGAGTTACTATCGTCGATTTGTGAAGGGGTTTTCATCTATTGCTTCCCATTTGACTAGGTTGACTCAAAAGAATGTGCCTTTCCAGTGGTCCCGATGAGTGTGAAGAGACCTTTCAAAAGCTCATGGCTTTATTGACTTCAGCTCCGATTTTGGCTTTACCTGTGGAGGGAAAGGACTTTACTGTTTATTGTGATGCTTCTCAGATTGGATTGGGTTGTGTGCTGATGCAAGAGGGTAGGGTGATCGCGTATGCTTCGAGGCAGTTGAAGGTTCACGAGAAAAACTACCCCACTCATGACTTAGAGTTGGCTGCAGTAGTCTTCGCTTTGAAGATTTGGAGACATTACTTGTATGGAGTCCATTGTGAGGTGTTCACGGATCACCGTAGTCTTCAGCATGTGTTTAATCAGCGGGACCTAAATTCGAGGCAGCGTATATGGATGGAGTTGCTTAAGGACTATGATATCACCATTCTTTATCATCCGGGAAAGGCAAATGTGGTAGCTGATGCGTTGAGCCGAAAGGCAGTGAGTATGGGTAGCTTGGCGCGCTTGATTGTGGGAGAGCGTCCTTTAGCCATGGAGGTGCAGAGTTTGGCTAATAGTATGGTGAGACTCGATATTTCAGAACCTGGTAAGGTTCTAGCTTGTGTGGAGGCGAGGTCATCTCTTTTGGAGCAGATTAGGGCCCAGCAGTTTGAGGATGTGAAATTGTGCAAGATTCGGGATAAAGTGCTAAGTGGAGAAGCCAAAGAGGCTATTCTTGATAATGAATGTGTTTTGAGGATTAAAGGGCGCATTTGCGTTCCTAGGGTTGGTGATTTGATTCCGTTGAACATGAAAGAGGCTCATAGTTCCAGATACTCCATTCATCCAGGAGCAACAAAAATGTATCGTAACTTGAGGCAACACTATTGGTGGGGTCAAATGAAGAGAGACATTGTGGAGTTTGTTGCTCGGTGTTTGAATTGCCAGCAGGTTAAGTATGAGCACCAGAGACCAGGTGGTGTGCTTCAGAGGATGCCCATTCCGGAATGGAAATGGGAAAGGATTGCTATGGATTTCGTGGTTGGTCTTCTGAAGACTTTGGGCAAGTTTGATTCGATTTGGGTTATTGTGGATAGGTTGACTAAATCTGCACACTTCATTCCGGTTCAGACTACTTATAACGCGGAGAAGTTGGCCAGAATCTACATCCGAGAGATAGTGCGATTGCATGGGGTTCCTATTTCCATCATTTCCGACAGAGGCACTCAGTTTACTTCCCATTTCTGGAGGACTTTGCAGAAGGAATTGGGAACTCAGTTAGATCTTAGCACTGCGTTCCACCCGCAGACAGATGGTCAGTCAGAGAGGACTATTCAGGTGCTTGAGGACATGTTGAGGGCTTGTGTTATTGATTTTGGTGGTCATTGGGACAAATTCTTACCCTTGGCAGAGTTCGCGTACAACAATAGCTACCATTCCAGTATTGATATGGCGCCATTCGAGGCTTTATATGGTAGGAGGTGTCGTTCTCCTATTGGGTGGTTTGATGCTTTTGAGGTTCGACCTTGGGGTACAGATTTGCTGAGGGAGTCCTTGGACAAGGCGAAGCTTATTCAGGAAAAGCTTCGGGCAGCTCAGAGTAGGCAAAAGGAGTATGCTGACCGGAAGGTTCGTGATATAGAGTTCATGGTTGGTGAGCAGGTCCTATTGAAGGTTTCACCAATGAAGGGTGTGATGCGATTTGGGAAGAAGGACAAGTTGAGCCCGAGGTTTATTGGCCCTTTTGAGATTCTTCGTCGTGTTGGTGAGGTGGCACACCCCGATCTTACTGGGGTGTGATGGGCACCCGACCCCGTATTCGGAGCCGAGCGAACCCGCTGACTCTTATTACATACTTAACCTCTTTGGACTCTTACATCAATAAGGAGTGGAAAACATAGTAAAGCTTTCAATTTTTTTTTTTTTTATCGTACTCAAATCAAATATAATCTGTTATCATATGGACTCTATAACATAACATAAAATGACACATAGGCTAGTAGAGTCGTTCACAATACCGACATCCTATACCCACGACTCTGTCTGCAAAGTCTCTAACATTTATCAGACATCGTAGCACATGTACTCTGACTCGGTAGCACTCCAGGAACAAGTGGAGCTTTCCAACTCTGCTGGAATATCTTCTATATTAGCTTTAACTCCTCTGGGTACACCTGCGCGGCATGAAACGCAGCCCCCGAAGAAAGAGGGGGTCAGTACAAGCATTGTACTGAATATGTAAGGCATGAATAATAACTGTATGGAACATAGAACATGTCATAAGATAAAAGAGTAACCTGTACATATGAGTGCCGCTTAGGCGGATGCCATGCATACTTATCTGGTCATATCATATCATATCATATCATATCATATCATGTCATATCATATCATATCATATTATGTCATAGCGCCGAAATACGTCGGCTCGCCCATATATCCCGCGTCCAGGCATCCCGCGTCCGGGACGATATCATGTATCATACTCCAACTGATCAGGTGGTTGTGCGTCTATAGCGCCTTACCTTTCCCCTTACCCCATATATATATACATGTATCATGTTCATATATCAGCGTCTATAGCGCTCTGCCCCCTTTTCCCATATACATATACATATACCATATACATATATCATGTGAGCAGCATGCAGGAGAGCCCAAGAAATGCTATAAGTCTATCGGGGTGACGTAAGGTCGGTAACCTCCGATTATATTATGGAATAATCATAATCGCCATGTCTCACCTTGAAGGAACTAAAATTATAAGGCGAGGCTATCAATAAAGAGTAGCGTTAAGAGAAAACATATAATAAAATCATAAACCTCATACTGTCATATTCATGGTAAGAACATATCGTCAACGTATCTATCGTAGACATTTTCTCATATTTGACTTCATCATTGTCATTATAAAACATATCCATCGTCATTGTCATAAAAGCTTACAAAACCAAAAAAACCTTTTGTTTTAAAAAAATACGGACATTTTGGAAAACATTGACGGGTTATCGAAAAAATAATCATTGCCTTGGGACCATAGACTTCTAACCTTTAAAGACAAGGAAAATATGGAACATCTATAAATTCATAACGTTAGGAATCATGCCTTTGAAAGAAAGGGACGAGCCTTAACATACCTGTGTCGCGCCTTACTAGCTACGCCTATTCGTCCAACTTATTTGTCTACATTCAAGAAGGTTGACATAATCATTAGACTCAGCATCATACACTTGTCTTAATCCTTCAAATGAATTCATTTATAATCTACCGAAATTTCGGCAGCATCTCCCCTGTAAATACACCATCCCCGAGATTCTAGCTCGGCTAATTTTTAATCAACAACAATCCGGGAATTCAACCCGGCCAAACCAACAACAATACCAACAACGGAGATATACATATAAAATTCTCACAATTCAACCCATAACAATTCTAACAACCCAACAACTTTTCAAAATCCATTTCAACCCACAATTTCATATAACGACGATTTCATGTATTTTCTTAATTTCAATTTCGTCTAATCCAATTTAAATCCTTCCATCACAACATCATTAATAAAATTATGCCACAAAATGAGAAAATCTTACCTTAACTTACTCGGAGGAATTTCTACACTTATTTGTTCTAATTTCACAATTTCTCCTTCCTCAATTCAATATTCTTGTATTGCCGCCTCCTTGCACGAAGAACACCCTTGAGATTTTAATTTTTGCTATAAAATTCAAAGATGGATTGGGATAGCCGTGTCCGTGTGCTTGCTTTCATGGCTGTTGGTTCATAGGAGAAAATGGTTTCCATACCCTTTTTGTATATTGAATAGTTATTGCACGTTCTTGGTGTTTTGTTTCTCTCAAAAGATTAACATTCTTCTTTGCTAGCTTTACAAACAAGGACGTGTATATTGGTATGATTTGCTGGCAACCTTTTGTTATATGTGTTTTATAAAGTTAACACCTAATCACTTTATTTGCATAGGTGGCCGAATTATGTCCTCTCAAATTCAACGTTTCACTAGTTGCCCCCGTAATTAATTTCGTAGTTCCCGTCTCAATTTCTTTTTTTTTTTTTTGCTAAAACAGGGATGAATTTTTAATATGTTTAGGAGAGAATAATTCTTATCTTATATTTCTAGAAATACTCTTCTTCAACCTTACTTCACTTCGAAGAAAGTTCGAAGTCAACATCGCGATAAAACAAACCAACGAGATCGATGTGGTGCGTGAAACTCATATATTGTTCTTGATATAATTGCACTTCACATCCTTGAAATTACAATTCATGTTGCTCCTATAGAAATAAAAATACACGTTCCAACTCTATATTCCCATGAGTATGTCAATAATGCAGCATCTTTCCTTTTCCTTAATCCAAAGCAAAGAATGTATAATTTAAGAATTTTAGGTGGCTTTTGTCAGTTCACGTGTCCTTAAGTAAAAAGAGTTACCATTGACTCATCCAACTTTTAAGACCAATTTAATGCCACTCTTGGATAATGCACTGCCATGTGGCAGCCCACCATGGACACTTATCCATGCAATCCTACTTAATACCATAATTAATTATATAGCCTCCCACTTTGTTCTAATATTTAACCACTTATTCACATAATTAATTTCTTGATCGTAATTCACTTGAACATGAGCCACTTTTAACACACTTCATACTCATTATCATAATCATATGGTAGAACCCTAGTCCATAACCTCTTTATACACCAAATATTATTTTCAATCACCGTCGTCACACTTGTTAAGACTTAAATTATTTCGGGACCTCTAACTCTTTGTACACCGAGCTCTCGACTTTTTTTTTTTTTGAATATGATCGAATTCTCCGGGCTCGGGTAACTTTCTCATATTGAACGATTCAATTGTTTAGCCCAAAAATACGGGATGTAACAGTGGCATACAAGTTAGCTTTGCCACCAGGTTTGGCAGGTGTTCATCCGATATTCCATGTTTCCAGGCTGAAGAAGTACCATTCAGACGGTTCTTATATCATTCAATGGGATTCGGTATTATTTGACTAGAATTTTTCCTTCGAGGAAGAGCCAGTAGCAATCTTGGATCGGCAAGTGAGGAAACTAAGGTCCAAGGATATTGCATCAGTTAAGGTACAATGGAAGCACCGTCCGGTTGAGGAGGCCACTTGGGAAACCGAGGCGGATATGCGGAGTAGATATCCGCAGTTGTTCAATAGTTCAGGTACGCCTTTTCTACATCTTTCCCGTGTCGCTCAAGGACGAGCGATTATTTGATTGGTATCTGATGTAACGACCCGTTTGGTCGTTTAGCACATTTGAACTCTTTTTCGTTAAAACACCTTTCCGTAACCTTAAATGGTATTCTTAACTTGTGGGGATAGGGGCACGGTTATATAATTGATGGGTAATTTTTGGAATATATTTATTTAATGTGTGTGAATATCTTATTCATAGGAATTTTAATTGCACTTATATAAGGTATAAGTTGGTGAGTAATGTAATTTATTAAATGAGTCAATTTTTACTTTATACATATTGATCGAGTAAAAAAGGGTTACTTTGGACAATTATTTAAATTGGTGATTAATGGGCCAAACCCATAATTTATTTAATACCCCATGTTACCTGGCCATATAAAATGGATTAAAGTTAATAGGGTTTGCACTTTTAAATCATAACAATAGAAAAAAAAAATCCGTGCGTTTCCAGCAAAAAGGAGGGGGCAACTTGCCTGACACAGGTAAGGGCTTTAATTCAGTGTGTTAAATAACTTTACGAATGTTGTGTACAAATAAGTTATGTTTCGGTTATAATATATTATTGATTATTATATGTTATGAGAAACGTTTATAGAATGGTTGTTGGATAATGGAAACTGTACGTTTCTTCTTTGGTGAAAAGCAGTGGGTCCAACATTCCTATGATTTCTTCTCTTTAAGTTCACACAGGTCTTTTTGTTTGTGTGTCTTTTTATTCTCATTAAGGACCATTTTGATATTTTCTTTTGATATGGTGTACAATTATCGTACAACTGCTGCAGATTTCCATCACCGCAAACTCTTTGAGAATTATTGGTACAAAAAAATGTTCTTTTGACATGGGATTGGAAAGAAAATTAAAATATGATAAAATATATATTATTTTATTTAAGTCATAATTGTTCTATGGAATGTTAACGTTTGTCTTAAATTGATAAGTTATTAGTGGTTTATTAGTATTATAATATAGGAATTCGTAGTAGTTTATCAATAATTATTAAACATTGAAAGTAGATTAAACATTTTAAACCATCATTAGTCTTGTTCCACATAAATCAACACGTGTATTTTTGGGTAATTGCACCACTGCTTACCTTTTGATATTAGATGAGATAATTGTCTTCTTGATCCATTGATATCATGATGTGTATGTACCAAAAGATTTGTTGCTGTACTTCATTTTCATTTTAAGATCACAATGAGCAGCAACAATAATTTGAGCTTCCATTTTCCATTTTCTCCATGAAATTCTTTCAAGGCGAGAACAATTTTGAGTTTAAAAATGCATATCCCTCTGCCAAATTTATAATTTACTTATTGTTATCTCATCCATGGACTAAGTAAGGTTGAGATTTGTGTTTGAAAAAAAAAGGATGTTTGGGTTGCTGAAAGGTACCAACACGAAGTTTAGAGAAATATTATATATATATAGGTGGTTGACTTTGCCATTTGAAGTTTTATTCTTTTTGTTAATTTATATATATTGTGTAGATGTAATGGAATATTGAGTGTATTGGATTATATGAAAATCTTCAAATCCATGGTATTTGAGTTGTGAAAAGTGAGAATTAAATCCTAAGTTAGGATTTAGACTCGTAATTAACGTAAGTTATATATTTGATAGACACTGTCCGTTTGGAAGCACTTCGGAAGGGAAAAGCGTTGGTGTGAGAGTTCGTGGCACCTGTTCGGCATTGAGGTAGGTTACGGTCTACTTTAGTTAGACTCTGATTAGAGAATCGTATGTAGTTGTAGAACGTGACGGGGATAGCATGATAGGCCTTCGGGCATGAAGTGGAGATGAATTCCAATTAGGTTGATTTGTCAGCTGTTATGTGGGCTTGTCGCCAAATGCGTTATGTATGTGATTATCACTTGTTTGTATCTCCGTCACATACTAGTTCACTCATCACATGAAAATGAATGGTAATATTGATAATTGAACAGTGGACAGTAATATGACTTGTACTTGTTGATTTATATTGGTGATATTGTTGAGACTGATATCATGCATGGCATGCTTTCCATATTATTGTTGTGATAATTGGTGAGGTGAGTGATTGAGAGACTCCGAGGTCTTTGCCGGAGATGGAGAGTGATAGAGAGACTTCGAGGTCTTTGCCGGAGATTGAGAGTGATTAATAGCCTCCGAGGTTTCTGCCGGAGAGCATGAGTGGTACATGGACTTTGCTGGTCCCCCATGGGTCATGGCTTTGAGGCACTGCCCTTAGCATGTGTGTACGAGAGTGGAGTGAGAGAGGTGACTATTGCATTGCATTGCATTCATCCACTCATATATTTGACTGATCATTTGGTGAATTATATCTGTCTTGGTTGATTTTATGATTCCTTTACACTTTACTTGTATATGATACGTGACCATACCTTTTTGCTCTATGTGCTACTTGTTGTTTCAACTTCTTCATGCGTTATCTAATCATTGTCGGCCTATGATGCTTACCGGTACAAGTGTTGTACTGATACTACTCTTGTTGCACTTTTGTTGAGTGCAGAGTACGATCCAGGTTCTAGTTCTACACCCCGTGGCTGATACGCGAGGGTGACATCTTTCAGTCATTCAGGGTGAGCTACTTGGTCATCCGTGGCCCCTGAAGGACCTCCTCTATTTATTTCTGTTTTTCTATTCGACAGACAATATGTAGTCTTCGGGTATTTTCAAACTTATATTCCGTACTATGTTAGCGCTCTTGTACCTTTTGACCAGATTTTGGGGTCATCATGACATCTCTAGTTATGATAAGTATTTAAGACTTAATAATTTTTTTTTATTTAATTTTCCGCTTATTCAACTTGTTATTAGTAATGTGGTTCGCCTACTCGGAGGGATAGTATAGGTGACACCACGACTCGCAAATTGGGTCGTGACACATGTACATCAGTACAGGTTTAGTTGGGGTCCCATTTTTGGGATCAACGATTATTGAAATTTTTTACAATGGTTGGGGTCCAACAAATAATAATTGTGTGAGGCTCAAATCACCTTTTGACACTTGGATAGTGGGGGGTCCATTTGCCCACTTTACATGCCACTAACTACCGCAAGCCCATCCCCCACTTTTCTTTTCTTATTCTTCTTCAATCAAGAGTTCAAGACCTCATTAATGCAATTCTTCCGAAATTGAAAATGAGAAAAGCAAAAGGAAAAGTTTGCTTTTTTCTTTTGTTAACTAAAGAAAAGTTAAAATTTAAAGACAGAAAGTCAAAGAGTAGAGCATGCAATTCCGTACCAAAAAAAATTACAACCGTTGCTTATCTCCATCAATTTTTGCCTCAAAGTTTATGGGAATATGTAATGATAGCTGAATATTAAAGTAAATATTAGAATTAGAGATTGTCTAGGTGAGCTGAATTTAAGTCATTTTTAACTACAAAAACAATATATTATGTGTAATTTAAGTACATGTGCTTAAAACGCACTTTTTAAGTGCTTAAGATGAATTTATAAATAAACAGTTATATGTATGGATAAAAATGATAAAAATAAGCGGTTGATATATTTGATAAAAAAAATATTGATAAACACCTTTTTTGTTAAAATAACTTAACGCCCTTAAACCTATTAACATTAAAAATAAGCTTGTTATTCAACATTTTTAATAGTGTCAAATTAGCTCAAAATACGAACTTATTTGTGTTTCCATTCACTTTAGCATATAAATTGATTAGATCAGATTTTTTTTTATATATAAATTTAGATTATTTACTTAAATAGTACTCTCAAAGGCTCAAATTATTTGTCACTTTTTTGTTTTACACACCCTTTACAATATATTAATTAGGAGGGTTATTTTACTAACTTTACCCTTATTTATATGTAAGTTATAATCTCTCTCCATTAAATTAATACTATATTTATGTATTAGCTTCATTAATGACAAAATTATACTAAGGGTAAAATGGAAAAAAGCCTTGAACTTCTAAAATTGTATCCCGTAACTTTCTCATCTGAAGAACATGAAGGAATTGAAAAGTACAACCCTTTGAGCTTTGAACAAGGATAAAATGCAGCAAAGTAAAAAAAAAAGAAATAATAGAGTTTTTTTTTTCCCGTTTCTGTTTTATTTTTTAACACAATCATATAAAATAAAATGAGGCTTTCGTGCCGTAAATTACGGAAAGGGACTAAAATTACAATTTGTAATTGTATTTGAGAGTTGGATATTGGTTCGGGATCCGAAAAATAAGAAAATGAAGAGAAGAGAGGTGGCTGAAAGAGGTGGCTGGTGTTGGGGCCTTGGGGTAATGAGTGAAGTGTGCAAATTGGTCCCACTATCCAAGTGTCAAAAGGTTAATGGAACCTCACACAACTATTGTTGGTTGGGCTTATACCATTGTAAAAAATTTCGTCTTAGTTTCTCTACTTTGCACGTATAACACCTTTAAATTCAACATTTATGTAAATGCTTCCATTCTAATGTTGTTAATTTTGGGATGGAAAATGTGTTACACATGCCTTGCGAATAACCCATTTTTTAGCTCTTCCTACCTAGGGGTCAAGGGTTTTTGTAAGAACCGACTTAACCGATCGAACTGAATAGTACCGTATCGAACTAATTATTAGGATTTTTTAATACAACCGACGGTTTTATATAAATTTTTAAGCGTACCGAAAAATTAGATAAGTTTTTTATTTTATAAAATAAACCGAAAAAATACCGAACCATATCGAAGACATTTGTATGTGTAAAATATATTTTATATATTAACTTTAAAATTAATAAAATATTAAATATTTCGCCTTGTGCCTGGGGTGATGGAAATGACTACAAGTCGCCAACAATAATTAACACTAAAGTCCCAATTTCGTAATCTGCTATGTTATCCCTATTGAAACTAATTAGTTCTAGCACCTCGAGTGGTAACCACTAAATTACAAGGTATTCCAACGATTTTTAGTAGCAAGCTACGAGGTATTAGATATATTTCCTCTCATAAGATTTAAATTCTTTTATTGAGTACCGAATCTTATTAGACTTAATTCTTTTGTCTCATCTTGATTGATTACTTTCAGCTCATGTGATCTAAATTTTTTGTCTTTATTTAATATTATCTTACATGCACTACTATAAAATAGTGGGATAAATCTCTATTCTTGTTGTGATTCATGTTTTCTTGAGTCTTTTTTTTTAAACAATAAAATGTCTAGAGAGTTTTTGCCAAAGTCTTATATAAGTATGCATGCTATTGTGTACAACTTCTACTTGTGACTTTTATATGACGTTTTCTTTATAAAATACCGAAAAAAATTAACCAAACCGTACCAATATTGAAGAAAAACCGAGATGATGGAACGATTTCGAAAAGTCTAATTTCGATTATACAAAATAAATAACGAAAAAATTGGTATGATATAAATTTTATAAATAACCACCCGAACCTCACCATTGACACCCTTACAACAGATGCCAAAAATGAAAAAGAAATTTCACTTGGCCAGTTAAACTCAGTACTCTACGCATTATAATTTGGTCAGCTTATGAGAGAATGTTTGGGTTACATTGGACAGGTTGAATTTTGTCCATATTGACCCAGATAAATTTTGTATGGATTGAGTTATGACCCATTAACTTATATAATTCATTCTGACCCGCTTAAATTTGACTCAATCAACCCATATGCCACCACCTCTAGCTCTTCCTCATGTTCAAATTTATTTCAATTACTTTATGCTTTTTTTATGCTTAGGTAATTAAACTAGTTAATTGATGCAAAACCTCTGATGTTTTAAATACAGTCAAATTTTTCTACAACATCGTGGGGTTCGATTTTTTTGGTCCTATAGCGATTGATTGTTATACACCTATAACAACATTGATGTTTAAATAATATTTCGTTGTTTTACGCAAAAAATGCATAGAATTTAATTTTTTATTTTTAATTGTCAAATTCTGAGCTGAACCACACTTTATATAATAATTGAAAATCTTTTAATGATGGAAATATATATATATATATTCATATATAATATTTTTTGTCATAAATAGTGTATTAAAGTATCAAATAATTTGATCAAAATCTCTAAATTTGTTATTGCTAATTTTAGATATTCTATTTCTATAAAGATGATTAGCCAGGGATAAAATATAGCATAAAAAACTCTGAGAAAAATGATTTCGCTGTTATAGAAAAATATTATTATATGATAATGTTGTTTTAGAGAGGTCTGACTGTACTATTGTAATATATTTGCTAGAGAATTATAGTAACTGAATATTTAACTCCAATCAGTCAACATCCAAACTGTAGAGTTAGTGAGATCTTTCAGGTATATGTGATCCTCCTCAATTTGGAGATAAGTGTGTTTATGCATATGCTTGGAAGTTGAAGAGAAGCTGAAATCACACCAAAAGCTTATATTTGTTAACTCAAATTAGTGATTTCTACTTAATTAGTCTTGAGATGGTATAATACTCCCTCCGTTTCAATTTATGTGAATCTTTTTGGAGTACGAGGGTCAAAATTTTATAGCTTTGACCTTAAATTTTGACATAAATTTTTCAAGTTTGTAAAAAGTAAAATTTATATAAATTTATATAAAAAATACTATAAGTCATGATAATTTTTACTTCAAATTATTTAAAAAAAATGTAAGAAAAATTTGATCAAAGAACCATCTTGAAAACTTTTCAAATAGTAATAGATTCACATAAATTGAAACATAAGGAGCACTAAATTAGCAATAATATGCAATTTATGGTCCTCTTCCCCCGAAAAGTTGGTAAATTTCAGAAGTAAAAGATAACATGATCATGAAGACAAAACGGATCTGATTGACGTGACATAAAACAACTAATTATACGGATCAGATTGCCGTGACATAAAACAACTAATTGTACTCCCTCCATTCTAAATTAGATTATATCAACTTAATATTTTAAAATTATAATTTAGATATTAAAATTATACTAAAAATATTACTACTAAAAATATTACAAGTTATAATTCTTCTTATATTGTGAAAAATTCAAATAGTTTGACTATAGAAAAATGAGATATGACAAATAATTTGGGAAGGACTGAGAAATTAATAAATTTTTACGATGAATGAGGCATAAGTATGACCTGGTGTGTGAGAGAATTTTATCACAATTAGAATGTGGGCCCATCTCTTTATGCTCTTCCTTCTCTTCCTTTCTTCTTCCTAGTTTTTTCTTCCTCTTCAGTCATTTTTCTCTCCTCTTTCTTTCTTTTTCTCATTTTCTATTTTTTCATCAATTTTAAAATCAATTATATTATATGCAGATCAATTTTTTTTTAAGATGTTCATCCATTTTATTATCCAATTTTTTAATTTTTTCTTAAAAAATCAGTTAAACTCCGTAGAAGCTTAAAACGAATATAATTGGAACGCCAAGAAAAAAAATTAATGTAAAAACTAATTGTAGGCACTCAAATTTAGTCGGACTTAAATCCATAAATTAATTTGTGGATCATATTCGAAATTCAAGATGTATTGGTCCAAACAAATATTATGAGCTAACATAATCGGCTTTATTGCTTAAAGTCCAACATGTATGGATTTAATTGAAAGACCAATTCAATTGGGCTAGTCTATCTTGTCGGACTTCACATGATAAGCCCACTCTATTAGCCCAAGGTCCATGCCACGTGTCAAATGACGTGGCAAGTCAAGTCCAGGACCAATAAAATCATGCCACGTGCATAAGTGACGCATCATGTCAAGTCAATAGAAGAACCAATCAAATGTCACCAAGTGTTCAAATGACATGGTTTAACCAATCATATACAAACCCTAGCTCTCCCCTGCAACTATAAATAGGGGTCTTCATAAAGCCAAAAAGAAAAGGAAGAAAAATCATAGAGAAGCTCTCAGCCGCAAGTCTTCCGCATACTAAGAAGTCTTCGCTACAAGTAGTGAGCCGCAAGTTTCCATACCCCTACGTTTATGATTAAAGCTCGGCTCCGCAATCGTAGTGAAGTCTCAACAACAAGTAATTTGTCCATTCAAGAACAAGCAAAGCCCTTGATTGACGGTCGTATCATGAGGAGAAGAATCAGAGGATTACATCTTTTTTTATTTAAGATTTCATAAAGATTGTAACCCCCGCACAAATTATTGAAATCAAATATTACTCTTTGTCGCTATTTTTTTTGTCTTGATTATTATTTTCAGGAACAAAAGAATAGTCGTTACAAATTTGGCACGCCCAGTGGGACCATCTTTACCTCTCATCTCTTCTCTCCAATAGTCGAACTTCAAAAACACTAAGATGGCTTCTAAGAAGGTCAACTCGAATTCCGCATCCGCAAAAATTACCGGATCCAAATTCTCCGCTGCTGTTGAAAACATCCTAGATGTTACTGAGGGGATCTTTACCTCTCATCTCTTCTCTCCAATAGTCGAACTTCAAAAACACTAAGATGGCTTCTAAGAAGGTCAACTCGAATTCCGCATCCGCAAAAATTACCGGATCCAAATTCTCCGCTGCTGTTGAAAACATCCTAGATGTTACTGAGGGGAGCATCGGGCCTGCCGCAAGGAACCAAGCCAAATTGCTAGGGCAACAAGTTCCGCAAGCACAACCTGAATCTGCTGTCATTTTTGGTTCGTCTTCCGCAAACACCACAGAAGAAGGGGATAATGTCACCAAAATGGCGGAGAGGGTTCTTGCCCAACTTAGTTTATCTAAGCCCAAGAAATCCATCAGGCAAGCTGACGATGATGTCTTGAGCACTGGATCTACTCCGCATAACATGTCTGCATCCTATGTTCGCGAAAATCTGTGTTATTCTTCTTCATCTATGATGGTGATGCATGCGATGATGACCAATGCTTCAACTGTTGAAGAACAACTCGCGAGCTTGACAAAGGCAATTGGAGACTTGACCAAATATGTGCAAGATCAAGATAATCGAATTGTCAAGTTGACAGACAGGTTTGATAGTGTGATGGAGGGGGATTCGAGTCATGCCCCTGGAAAACGTCCGCAAGCACAAGAAAGGATTGAATCTCCTACAAAACAAGCGGAACATGCTTCAGAAATCCAAGTTTCCTCTGAAGGGATGACTCCAATCAATCAAATAAAGGAGTTCATCATGAGGACCATCAAGGATAAATATGATGTTTTCGCAAAATCATCCCTTACATATGCGAAGCCGTACACTGCAAGAATTGATAGCTTGAAGATGCCTGCCGGTTATCAACCCCCAAAATTTCAGCAGTTTGATGGCAAGGGAAATCCGAAGCAACATGTGGCACACTTCATTGAAACATGCAACAACGCTGGAACATATGGTGATTACCTTGCCAAACAGTTTGTTCGTTCCCTTAAAGGTTATGCTTTTGATTGGTACATAGACCTTGAGTCTGGTTCCATTTATAGTTGGGAGGGTCTGTCAGAATTATCGTCGATTATTAGACACATCATCAAGTTGAGCTTGTGGATGCAACGTTTAAAAAAAACAACATTTGCTTCATGAATACTTCAAGTCTCGTCTTTAAAGGTCTGACAAGTCATGCACCTCAACAAGCCTTGAAGCAGGGGGCATTTGTAGGCACTGAAATTTAGTCGGACTTAAATCCATAAATTAATTTGTGGATCATATTCTAAATTCAAGATGTATTGGTCCAAACAAATATTATGAGCTAACATATCGGCTTTATTGCTTAAAGTCCAACATGTATGGATTTAATTGAAAGACCAATTCAATTGGGCTAGTCTATCTTGTCGGACTTCACATGATAAACCCACTCTATTAGCCCAAGGTCCATGCCACGTGTCAAATTGTCACGACCCAACCCCGTGGGCCGTGACTAGTGCCCGAATTGGGCACCCGAACACAATCACAAATCCGAGTGGCAAACAGATAACTTATACCGACACAAATATCAAACACTGCCTCAGATTATATCAAACCCATCCAGGTATATAACAGAAGCCGACAAGGCGGTGTTTCAAATTTATAAGATTTTCAAAGAAAATTTCGGCAGAGTTTCCTTTGTTTTTCGGACTATCCAAAATAACCCTGTACACAGCAAATACCAACAAAGGCCACATAGGGCCAACAAAACAACATATACATGTGCGAGCCGACAAGGCTGCCATAACGAAAGAGATCATATGGACACAACTGTACAGAAGTAGGCACACACACCCACAAATAAGTCTACAGACCTCTAAACAGACCAAACGAATCATATGGCGGGACAGGGCCCCGCCGTACCCCGGAACAAATGTATACATGCATAGCGAACAAAAGTATATACCAAAAGTGTATGCTCTGAAATGAGAAGAGCACTCCAAACAGCTGAAGGGGATATCCTAAACTGGGGGATCACCGAACTGTGCGTCTGTACCTGCGGGCATGAAACGCAGCCCCCCGAAGAAAGGGGGTCAGTACGAAATATGTACTGAGTATGCAAAACAGAAGGTACAGAAATAAATCTGAATAATAATCGAATCAGATATATAGAAAATAATACATATCAAAATGTTTATTTCCAAAGTATAAATTATGCATAGGGCACTGGAAAATGTGGTCGCCCGCCTGTCGATGGCGCCACAACACAGCATAACACCAGAAAGTTTCAAATCTCCGAATCCCCGTCACACATCACAACACAGCATAACGCCAAACACAGCATAACGCCAAACATAAGTGGAACCCGGCCCTCGAGCGAGGAGCACGGTGAACCATAAACACAGCATAACACCGGAATGTATCAAAAAGCGCACGACAACAGAACCGGCCCGGGAACCGGCGAACGATATCATAGTAGGCACGAGCGGAGTAGTGAGGAATCATATGCATAAAATCATTATTATAAATCCGAAGGATAAGTAAAATAGTCATATTCGAAATCGGAGTAATAATTATCACTTTTTGATTCAAAGTTGTCGAATTTACATAAAGGGCGTCGTGGGACCCACGGACGAGTATAGACCCGAACTGAGCCCGCCTATGAAAAACATACCCATTATACATCAAGCAAACTCCTATAAAAATTATTGGAGCGATCCGAGCCTCTATGCGAAAAATATGGCATTCAGAGATTACAAAATTTCTTAAAGTGAACATTTTCTATGCGAATTTCGGAAAGCGATTACTTCAAATACATCATGGTTCATATTTCATAAAAACATACATAAGAGTGTCAAAGAATATATATATGGATCATAACATGCTCGGATCTCGAATTTGGAATTCCCTTAAAGCTCTAATCTAGCCTATGTGAAACTAAGGCATGCCAAAAGAAGGAAGGTTGCTTTACATACCTTACGTCGTTCAAGAGCTCAGTCCAGCCAAGAACTTCCACAATTAATATGATAAACCTATAATCGTAAGAGTACACACGTGACTTAAGAAGGCTTTCACATACCATATATATTAATTGATGACTTAATTCAAAAACGGAACGGGCAGCATCTCCTCTATATCATTAGCATCTTCCAATTTGGTATATCAGCCCAACAACAAATAAATCCCAAAAACACAACATGCATGTCCATAACGATTTCGTGATACTCTATAACGAGCGACAAGTTCGAATTACAATCCGTATACTCCATGGCACCTTTTCGTATGTTTTCTTCTTAACCTTAAAAATATTCTCAATATGATAAGGACATCCTTTATCACAAATCTCGGCTTTATATCATATATTTACAACAAGAAAAATAGCCCACAACTCCAACTATATCAATTGACAATTCTATTCGTAAGTTCGCGTTTATTCCATCAATTCCTATATCGATACTTGTATACACTTCTTTATTTTTGTATATACATTGTATAACAACAAGCAGGATAACAATAACTACAACACGTTTCACGATATTCCAGCTCACTAAATAATTTATAATAACCACCAAACAGTCCGTATGATAACAATAACCATTTATCCGATTTCCCGCAATTAATTTCCGTAGTTCCCATCTCAAATTTTTGCTATAACGGGGATGAATTTAAATATGCTTAGGAGAGAATAATTCTTACCTTATATTCCAAGAAATGATCTTTTTCCACCTTACTTCACTTGAAGAAAATCGGATTTAACAACACAACAAAGCGAAACAACGAGGTTGAAGCAGTGAGCAAAACCCGAATATTGTTCTTGAAATGCAATATATTTTTCTTCCTTAAAAAGGAAATCATGTTGCTGCTACTAACATTCACGTTGCTGCTTCCATAATATTGTAGGAAACAATGTTTTTCTTCCTTCAATTGAACCCCAAAGACCAAAGACGTATGCTTGCAATTCTCCTACGTGAAAAAGACTTGATGGTCTATTTGCTTAATTAATATTGCAAGAACCGAATTCACAGTTCCATTAGTACTGCGTTCTGCCCATACTTATATTAGGGAAAAGTTCGGCTAAAATGTTCCCCAAGGGTTCTACATCTAATAGACCATGGGTCCCGCCACTTTTATAAAATGTTAAATTTATTTGACTATTCCATATGTGTCACTAATAGGAATGTATTAGTCACTTGATCATCTTTGTGCTGAGTACACACGTGGACACACTATCTTTAATACTTATCCACTATTTAATGTATATTATCCTCCCACTAAACATCTAATGATTAACCAATTAGTCACATAATTAATTTTTTTATCCAATTCACTTAAATAGCAATCATTTTTAATACACTTCATATACTCATCATCATAAATCATGAAATATGCTACTACTCCGTAGCCTCTTTTAGCACACATAAAATATTATTTCCAATCACCGTCACCACAATTGTTAAATGCTAAATTATTTCGGAATTTCATTCTTTATATACACCGAGTTCTTGATTTTCATGCTTGAATATGACCAAATCCTTCGGGTTCGGGTAAATTTGCTCATGCTGGACGTTTTAATTTCCTAGTCCAAAAATACGGATATTATAGCTTGGACCGTATTCCATTCAGATAAATTTCGAACCTCAGCAAAAACTTATTTTCTTCAATTGTTTAACTTCTAATCCCTTACGACACATTTGTATCATCACCCTAACCACTTATAAGCTTGGGGGATAACCTCGTTTCCGTTACTAATGTCATTTAACTTACACACTTTCCAACGCATGAAAACACGGGATGTAACATCCTCCCCCCCTTTAGAACATTCGTCCTCGAATGTTAGATTAGCCTTATAGGGTCTCACAAACAATTCGGGGGAGTTTCCTTTTGAGTAGCATATATCAATTTCTTACTAATCAATGTAACGAATTTAGAAATTCAAATCACCTGTAAACACACCTGGTGGCGCCTCCTGGTCCTGTCGGCTGGCCAACGCATATATGCGGTTCGAAGGACCGCTAGAACCTGAAATACCACCACGGCCTCGACCGCGACCCGCCGGTGCTGGCATACCCCGCCCTGCAGGGCGCACAACTGAGGGAGTAGAAAATGAACCCGCAGCCGATCCCGCCGGCTGAACTGTACTACTAGAACCACTCGCCATCGGACAATCACGCATCATATGGCCCTGACGGCCGCAAGAAAAACAGGCTCCTGTAGCTCGATAACACTCCCCTGGGTGCGATTTCCCGCAATAAGAACAACGGGGCCTGGGTGGTCTGGACTGGCTGGGACCTCTGAATCTCTGGGAACCTGATGCTCTGGAACCCTGTCCTGCTTCTGAGTATCTGACACTGTCAAATCCTTCCCCGATAGACTGCGGGAGTGCACTCTGCGCCGGCTGAGAAGACTGTCTAACATACTGTTGAGGCTGCCCGCCTTGAGGCTCCCCAGAATACCCAGCGGACCTGGCCCGCTTGGGCGGTCTCCTATCACGATCTCTGCCCGACTGATCCTCTCTGTGCCGGTCCTCCATACCCTGAGCATAGGCCTGTAGCCGGGCGATGTCCATATCAGTCTGTAATGACACCGCCATACAACCGTCGACCAAATAACGATCCAACCCCATAACATATCTGTGCATCCGATCGGACATATCTGCAACTACGGCAGGTGCATACCGGGCCAGAGAATCAAACTCCATATTATACTCACGAACACTCCGACCCCTCTGCTGCAGATGTAAAAATCGGTCAACCCGCGCCCGCCGTAACTCTGGGGGCAAAAAGTGGCGGGTAAAAGCAGCCACGAACTCGTCCCAAGTAGCTGGGGAAGCACCCTCACCCCTAGATAGCTCCCAGGACTCATACCAGTGAGCAGCGACATCCCGTAGTCTATGCGAAGCCAACTCAACAGACTCAGTCTCTGAAGCCCTGACCAAATCTAGTGAGCGCCGCATCCCCCGAATAAAGTCATGGGGGTCCTCGTCGGGCTTAGACCCGAAAAACTCTGGGGGACCGCAAGTCAGAAAGTCACGAACTCTCAGGCTATCTCGCCTGTCATCATCATCATCAGCTCTCGGCCCGCGTCTGCGAGCCTGTCCCGCTACCAAAGTAGTCAATAACTGTACCGCCTCCCTCAACGTCCTATCCTCCGCCCCTGGCTGAGGAACTGGAGGCGCGGGAGCTGAAGCCCCTGGAGCTAATGGAGAAGCTGCTCCAGACTCCTCTGACGATGAAGACGTAGCAGAGTCGGCTGGCCGGGACGTAATATCACGCATCATCTGAGCAAGGGTCAGAGTACCCTTCCGAGCCCGGCTAGTCTCTCCTACCACCGCCTTTTTCTTCTGGGCAGCCGTTGCCTTTTTCGGAGGCATCACTGAAAAAAACACAACAACTGATCAGAACAGAGTCATCCTAATAGCACAGCTCTATCGCACGATCTAAGATTTCAAGAAAGGAAACACCCTAAATGTCCTGTAGCTTCCTGTTTATAGATGTGGTGCACAACACACCGATAAACAAGACTCTACTAGACACGGTCTGTAGACCTTCCGAGGACAAACCGCTCTGATACCACTTCTGTCACGACCCAACCCCGTGGGCCGTGACTAGTGCCCGAATTGGGCACCCGAACACAATCACAAATCCGAGTGGCAAACAGATAACTTATACCGACACAAATATCAAACACTGCCTCAGATTATATCAAACCCATCCAGGTATATAACAGAAGCCGACAAGGCGGTGTTTCAAATTTATAAGATTTTCAAAGAAAATTTCGGCAGAGTTTCCTTTGTTTTTCGGACTATCCAAAATAACCCTGTACACAGCAAATACCAACAAAGGCCACATAGGGCCAACAAAACAACATATACATGTGCGAGCCGACAAGGCTGCCATAACGAAAGAGATCATATGGACACAACTGTACAGAAGTAGGCACACACACCCACAAATAAGTCTACAGACCTCTAAACAGACCAAACGAATCATATGGCGGGACAGGGCCCCGCCGTACCCCGGAACAAATGTATACATGCATAGCGAACAAAAGTATATACCAAAAGTGTATGCTCTGAAATGAGAAGAGCACTCCAAACAGCTGAAGGGGATATCCTAAACTGGGGGATCACCGAACTGTGCGTCTGTACCTGCGGGCATGAAACGCAGCCCCCCGAAGAAAGGGGGTCAGTACGAAATATGTACTGAGTATGCAAAACAGAAGGTACAGAAATAAATCTGAATAATAATCGAATCAGATATATAGAAAATAATACATATCAAAATGTTTATTTCCAAAGTATAAATTATGCATAGGGCACTGGAAAATGTGGTCGCCCGCCTGTCGATGGCGCCACAACACAGCATAACACCAGAAAGTTTCAAATCTCCGAATCCCCGTCACACATCACAACACAGCATAACGCCAAACACAGCATAACGCCAAACATAAGTGGAACCCGGCCCTCGAGCGAGGAGCACGGTGAACCATAAACACAGCATAACACCGGAATGTATCAAAAAGCGCACGACAACAGAACCGGCCCGGGAACCGGCGAACGATATCATAGTAGGCACGAGCGGAGTAGTGAGGAATCATATGCATAAAATCATTATTATAAATCCGAAGGATAAGTAAAATAGTCATATTCGAAATCGGAGTAATAATTATCACTTTTTGATTCAAAGTTGTCGAATTTACATAAAGGGCGTCGTGGGACCCACGGACGAGTATAGACCCGAACTGAGCCCGCCTATGAAAAACATACCCATTATACATCAAGCAAACTCCTATAAAAATTATTGGAGCGATCCGAGCCTCTATGCGAAAAATATGGCATTCAGAGATTACAAAATTTCTTAAAGTGAACATTTTCTATGCGAATTTCGGAAAGCGATTACTTCAAATACATCATGGTTCATATTTCATAAAAACATACATAAGAGTGTCAAAGAATATATATATGGATCATAACATGCTCGGATCTCGAATTTGGAATTCCCTTAAAGCTCTAATCTAGCCTATGTGAAACTAAGGCATGCCAAAAGAAGGAAGGTTGCTTTACATACCTTACGTCGTTCAAGAACTCAGTCCAGCCAAGAACTTCCACAATTAATATGATAAACCTATAATCGTAAGAGTACACACGTGACTTAAGAAGGCTTTCACATACCATA
Source organism: Lycium barbarum (assembly GCF_019175385.1). Taxonomy (NCBI): domain Eukaryota; kingdom Viridiplantae; phylum Streptophyta; class Magnoliopsida; order Solanales; family Solanaceae; genus Lycium; species Lycium barbarum. The sequence goes on from NC_083339.1 coordinate 135,032,046, forward strand.
TATATTAATTGATGACTTAATTCAAAAACGGAACGGGCAGCATCTCCTCTATATCATTAGCATCTTCCAATTTGGTATATCAGCCCAACAACAAATAAATCCCAAAAACACAACATGCATGTCCATAACGATTTCGTGATACTCTATAACGAGCGACAAGTTCGAATTACAATCCGTATACTCCATGGCACCTTTTCGTATGTTTTCTTCTTAACCTTAAAAATATTCTCAATATGATAAGGACATCCTTTATCACAAATCTCGGCTTTATATCATATATTTACAACAAGAAAAATAGCCCACAACTCCAACTATATCAATTGACAATTCTATTCGTAAGTTCGCGTTTATTCCATCAATTCCTATATCGATACTTGTATACACTTCTTTATTTTTGTATATACATTGTATAACAACAAGCAGGATAACAATAACTACAACACGTTTCACGATATTCCAGCTCACTAAATAATTTATAATAACCACCAAACAGTCCGTATGATAACAATAACCATTTATCCGATTTCCCGCAATTAATTTCCGTAGTTCCCATCTCAAATTTTTGCTATAACGGGGATGAATTTAAATATGCTTAGGAGAGAATAATTCTTACCTTATATTCCAAGAAATGATCTTTTTCCACCTTACTTCACTTGAAGAAAATCGGATTTAACAACACAACAAAGCGAAACAACGAGGTTGAAGCAGTGAGCAAAACCCGAATATTGTTCTTGAAATGCAATATATTTTTCTTCCTTAAAAAGGAAATCATGTTGCTGCTACTAACATTCACGTTGCTGCTTCCATAATATTGTAGGAAACAATGTTTTTCTTCCTTCAATTGAACCCCAAAGACCAAAGACGTATGCTTGCAATTCTCCTACGTGAAAAAGACTTGATGGTCTATTTGCTTAATTAATATTGCAAGAACCGAATTCACAGTTCCATTAGTACTGCGTTCTGCCCATACTTATATTAGGGAAAAGTTCGGCTAAAATGTTCCCCAAGGGTTCTACATCTAATAGACCATGGGTCCCGCCACTTTTATAAAATGTTAAATTTATTTGACTATTCCATATGTGTCACTAATAGGAATGTATTAGTCACTTGATCATCTTTGTGCTGAGTACACACGTGGACACACTATCTTTAATACTTATCCACTATTTAATGTATATTATCCTCCCACTAAACATCTAATGATTAACCAATTAGTCACATAATTAATTTTTTTATCCAATTCACTTAAATAGCAATCATTTTTAATACACTTCATATACTCATCATCATAAATCATGAAATATGCTACTACTCCGTAGCCTCTTTTAGCACACATAAAATATTATTTCCAATCACCGTCACCACAATTGTTAAATGCTAAATTATTTCGGAATTTCATTCTTTATATACACCGAGTTCTTGATTTTCATGCTTGAATATGACCAAATCCTTCGGGTTCGGGTAAATTTGCTCATGCTGGACGTTTTAATTTCCTAGTCCAAAAATACGGATATTATAGCTTGGACCGTATTCCATTCAGATAAATTTCGAACCTCAGCAAAAACTTATTTTCTTCAATTGTTTAACTTCTAATCCCTTACGACACATTTGTATCATCACCCTAACCACTTATAAGCTTGGGGGATAACCTCGTTTCCGTTACTAATGTCATTTAACTTACACACTTTCCAACGCATGAAAACACGGGATGTAACATCCTCCCCCCCTTTAGAACATTCGTCCTCGAATGTTAGATTAGCCTTATAGGGTCTCACAAACAATTCGGGGGAGTTTCCTTTTGAGTAGCATATATCAATTTCTTACTAATCAATGTAACGAATTTAGAAATTCAAATCACCTGTAAACACACCTGGTGGCGCCTCCTGGTCCTGTCGGCTGGCCAACGCATATATGCGGTTCGAAGGACCGCTAGAACCTGAAATACCACCACGGCCTCGACCGCGACCCGCCGGTGCTGGCATACCCCGCCCTGCAGGGCGCACAACTGAGGGAGTAGAAAATGAACCCGCAGCCGATCCCGCCGGCTGAACTGTACTACTAGAACCACTCGCCATCGGACAATCACGCATCATATGGCCCTGACGGCCGCAAGAAAAACAGGCTCCTGTAGCTCGATAACACTCCCCTGGGTGCGATTTCCCGCAATAAGAACAACGGGGCCTGGGTGGTCTGGACTGGCTGGGACCTCTGAATCTCTGGGAACCTGATGCTCTGGAACCCTGTCCTGCTTCTGAGTATCTGACACTGTCAAATCCTTCCCCGATAGACTGCGGGAGTGCACTCTGCGCCGGCTGAGAAGACTGTCTAACATACTGTTGAGGCTGCCCGCCTTGAGGCTCCCCAGAATACCCAGCGGACCTGGCCCGCTTGGGCGGTCTCCTATCACGATCTCTGCCCGACTGATCCTCTCTGTGCCGGTCCTCCATACCCTGAGCATAGGCCTGTAGCCGGGCGATGTCCATATCAGTCTGTAATGACACCGCCATACAACCGTCGACCAAATAACGATCCAACCCCATAACATATCTGTGCATCCGATCGGACATATCTGCAACTACGGCAGGTGCATACCGGGCCAGAGAATCAAACTCCATATTATACTCACGAACACTCCGACCCCTCTGCTGCAGATGTAAAAATCGGTCAACCCGCGCCCGCCGTAACTCTGGGGGCAAAAAGTGGCGGGTAAAAGCAGCCACGAACTCGTCCCAAGTAGCTGGGGAAGCACCCTCACCCCTAGATAGCTCCCAGGACTCATACCAGTGAGCAGCGACATCCCGTAGTCTATGCGAAGCCAACTCAACAGACTCAGTCTCTGAAGCCCTGACCAAATCTAGTGAGCGCCGCATCCCCCGAATAAAGTCATGGGGGTCCTCGTCGGGCTTAGACCCGAAAAACTCTGGGGGACCGCAAGTCAGAAAGTCACGAACTCTCAGGCTATCTCGCCTGTCATCATCATCATCAGCTCTCGGCCCGCGTCTGCGAGCCTGTCCCGCTACCAAAGTAGTCAATAACTGTACCGCCTCCCTCAACGTCCTATCCTCCGCCCCTGGCTGAGGAACTGGAGGCGCGGGAGCTGAAGCCCCTGGAGCTAATGGAGAAGCTGCTCCAGACTCCTCTGACGATGAAGACGTAGCAGAGTCGGCTGGCCGGGACGTAATATCACGCATCATCTGAGCAAGGGTCAGAGTACCCTTCCGAGCCCGGCTAGTCTCTCCTACCACCGCCTTTTTCTTCTGGGCAGCCGTTGCCTTTTTCGGAGGCATCACTGAAAAAAACACAACAACTGATCAGAACAGAGTCATCCTAATAGCACAGCTCTATCGCACGATCTAAGATTTCAAGAAAGGAAACACCCTAAATGTCCTGTAGCTTCCTGTTTATAGATGTGGTGCACAACACACCGATAAACAAGACTCTACTAGACACGGTCTGTAGACCTTCCGAGGACAAACCGCTCTGATACCACTTCTGTCACGACCCAACCCCGTGGGCCGTGACTAGTGCCCGAATTGGGCACCCGAACACAATCACAAATCCGAGTGGCAAACAGATAACTTATACCGACACAAATATCAAACACTGCCTCAGATTATATCAAACCCATCCAGGTATATAACAGAAGCCGACAAGGCGGTGTTTCAAATTTATAAGATTTTCAAAGAAAATTTCGGCAGAGTTTCCTTTGTTTTTCGGACTATCCAAAATAACCCTGTACACAGCAAATACCAACAAAGGCCACATAGGGCCAACAAAACAACATATACATGTGCGAGCCGACAAGGCTGCCATAACGAAAGAGATCATATGGACACAACTGTACAGAAGTAGGCACACACACCCACAAATAAGTCTACAGACCTCTAAACAGACCAAACGAATCATATGGCGGGACAGGGCCCCGCCGTACCCCGGAACAAATGTATACATGCATAGCGAACAAAAGTATATACCAAAAGTGTATGCTCTGAAATGAGAAGAGCACTCCAAACAGCTGAAGGGGATATCCTAAACTGGGGGATCACCGAACTGTGCGTCTGTACCTGCGGGCATGAAACGCAGCCCCCCGAAGAAAGGGGGTCAGTACGAAATATGTACTGAGTATGCAAAACAGAAGGTACAGAAATAAATCTGAATAATAATCGAATCAGATATATAGAAAATAATACATATCAAAATGTTTATTTCCAAAGTATAAATTATGCATAGGGCACTGGAAAATGTGGTCGCCCGCCTGTCGATGGCGCCACAACACAGCATAACACCAGAAAGTTTCAAATCTCCGAATCCCCGTCACACATCACAACACAGCATAACGCCAAACACAGCATAACGCCAAACATAAGTGGAACCCGGCCCTCGAGCGAGGAGCACGGTGAACCATAAACACAGCATAACACCGGAATGTATCAAAAAGCGCACGACAACAGAACCGGCCCGGGAACCGGCGAACGATATCATAGTAGGCACGAGCGGAGTAGTGAGGAATCATATGCATAAAATCATTATTATAAATCCGAAGGATAAGTAAAATAGTTATATTCGAAATCGGAGTAATAATTATCACTTTTTGATTCAAAGTTGTCGAATTTACATAAAGGGCGTCGTGGGACCCACGGACGAGTATAGACCCGAACTGAGCCCGCCTATGAAAAACATACCCATTATACATCAAGCAAACTCCTATAAAAATTATTGGAGCGATCCGAGCCTCTATGCGAAAAATATGGCATTCAGAGATTACAAAATTTCTTAAAGTGAACATTTTCTATGCGAATTTCGGAAAGCGATTACTTCAAATACATCATGGTTCATATTTCATAAAAACATACATAAGAGTGTCAAAGAATATATATATGGATCATAACATGCTCGGATCTCGAATTTGGAATTCCCTTAAAGCTCTAATCTAGCCTATGTGAAACTAAGGCATGCCAAAAGAAGGAAGGTTGCTTTACATACCTTACGTCGTTCAAGAGCTCAGTCCAGCCAAGAACTTCCACAATTAATATGATAAACCTATAATCGTAAGAGTACACACGTGACTTAAGAAGGCTTTCACATACCATATATATTAATTGATGACTTAATTCAAAAACGGAACGGGCAGCATCTCCTCTATATCATTAGCATCTTCCAATTTGGTATATCAGCCCAACAACAAATAAATCCCAAAAACACAACATGCATGTCCATAACGATTTCGTGATACTCTATAACGAGCGACAAGTTCGAATTACAATCCGTATACTCCATGGCACCTTTTCGTATGTTTTCTTCTTAACCTTAAAAATATTCTCAATATGATAAGGACATCCTTTATCACAAATCTCGGCTTTATATCATATATTTACAACAAGAAAAATAGCCCACAACTCCAACTATATCAATTGACAATTCTATTCGTAAGTTCGCGTTTATTCCATCAATTCCTATATCGATACTTGTATACACTTCTTTATTTTTGTATATACATTGTATAACAACAAGCAGGATAACAATAACTACAACACGTTTCACGATATTCCAGCTCACTAAATAATTTATAATAACCACCAAACAGTCCGTATGATAACAATAACCATTTATCCGATTTCCCGCAATTAATTTCCGTAGTTCCCATCTCAAATTTTTGCTATAACGGGGATGAATTTAAATATGCTTAGGAGAGAATAATTCTTACCTTATATTCCAAGAAATGATCTTTTTCCACCTTACTTCACTTGAAGAAAATCGGATTTAACAACACAACAAAGCGAAACAACGAGGTTGAAGCAGTGAGCAAAACCCGAATATTGTTCTTGAAATGCAATATATTTTTCTTCCTTAAAAAGGAAATCATGTTGCTGCTACTAACATTCACGTTGCTGCTTCCATAATATTGTAGGAAACAATGTTTTTCTTCCTTCAATTGAACCCCAAAGACCAAAGACGTATGCTTGCAATTCTCCTACGTGAAAAAGACTTGATGGTCTATTTGCTTAATTAATATTGCAAGAACCGAATTCACAGTTCCATTAGTACTGCGTTCTGCCCATACTTATATTAGGGAAAAGTTCGGCTAAAATGTTCCCCAAGGGTTCTACATCTAATAGACCATGGGTCCCGCCACTTTTATAAAATGTTAAATTTATTTGACTATTCCATATGTGTCACTAATAGGAATGTATTAGTCACTTGATCATCTTTGTGCTGAGTACACACGTGGACACACTATCTTTAATACTTATCCACTATTTAATGTATATTATCCTCCCACTAAACATCTAATGATTAACCAATTAGTCACATAATTAATTTTTTTATCCAATTCACTTAAATAGCAATCATTTTTAATACACTTCATATACTCATCATCATAAATCATGAAATATGCTACTACTCCGTAGCCTCTTTTAGCACACATAAAATATTATTTCCAATCACCGTCACCACAATTGTTAAATGCTAAATTATTTCGGAATTTCATTCTTTATATACACCGAGTTCTTGATTTTCATGCTTGAATATGACCAAATCCTTCGGGTTCGGGTAAATTTGCTCATGCTGGACGTTTTAATTTCCTAGTCCAAAAATACGGATATTATAGCTTGGACCGTATTCCATTCAGATAAATTTCGAACCTCAGCAAAAACTTATTTTCTTCAATTGTTTAACTTCTAATCCCTTACGACACATTTGTATCATCACCCTAACCACTTATAAGCTTGGGGGATAACCTCGTTTCCGTTACTAATGTCATTTAACTTACACACTTTCCAACGCATGAAAACACGGGATGTAACACAAATGATGTGGCAAGTCAAGTCAAGGACCAATAAAATCATGCCACGTGCATAAGTGACGCGGCATGTCAAGTCAATAGAAGAACCAATCAAATGTCGCCAAGTGTTCAAATGACATGGTTTAACCAATCATATACAAACCCTAGCTCTCCCCTGCAACTAAAAATAGGGGTCTTCACAAAGCCAAAAAGAAAAGGAAGAAAAATACATAGAGAAGCTCTCAGCCGCAAGTCTTCCGCATACTAAGAAGTCTTCGCTCCAAGTAGTGAGCCGCAAGTTTCCATACCTCTACGTTTGTGATTAAAGCTCGGCTCCGCAATCGTAGTGAAGTCTCAACAACAAGTAATTCGTCCATTCAAGAACAAGCAAAGCCCTTGATTGACGGCCGTATCGTGAGGAGAAGAATCAGAGGATTACATCTTTTTTATTTTTAAGATTTCATAAAGATTGTAACCCCTGCACAAATTCTTGAAATCAAATATTACTCTTTGTCGCTATTTTTCTTGTCTTGATTATTATTTTCAGGAACGAAAGAATAGTCGTTACACTAATAACCAAAATGAATGTAGGATACTTTTATAAGTAAAAACACCTTAGGAAATTTATTGGAATACTTTTTTCCTTTTTTTTTAGTATATATTATTCAAAGTTGCTACATTCTGTCCCCGAGGAATTCAAAGTTCTAAGTGTCATCAAAGTAGACCCTGAATTTAGTGGTGTGCAAAAATCGATTTAACTGATAAACTGAATCGAATAAAAATTTATTGGTTTAGCAATCTATTTGGTTAATGATTTTTTAAGTTTTATGGACTACCAACTCGATTTCAAATTTTAAGTTTTATTAACAGTTACACCAATAACACAATAAGGACATGTGAACTTACTAAAATTATGTTTAATAAGTTTTAGCGATATTTTCTTTGTTAAAGATGTAAGAGGCCAAACCAATTGTGGCCAGTAAACTGAACCAACAACATGTTTGAACCCATGTCCTTATTGGGTTATCGATTTAACCGTTAATAGAACTTAAAAATTAAAATCGAGTTGATAGTCCGGTAAAAATAATTATTAACCAAATAGATTGCTAAACCAATAATGTTTTTTTATCTGTTCAGTTTATAGGTTAAAAATGATTTTTGCATACTCCTAAATTTAGGATCTACTTTGATGACACTTAGGACTTTGAATTTCTCGGGTGTAGAAGCAACTTTGAATTGAATATATACTAAAAGAAAAAGAAAATTCTCATGTAGCAACTTTGAATTGAATATATACTAAAAAAAAAGATGAAGAAGAAGAAAAAAAAGAAGAGAATTCCAATTAATTTCCTAAGGTGTTTTTACTTTTAAAAGTATCCTACATTCATTTTTTATTCTCAGTTTTTACATTAAGAACTTTTATTTGAGTACCAATTATTTTCTTTTAAACTTGTACGGAGTTTAACTGATTTTTTTTTAAAAAAAATTGAAAAGCTTAATGATAAGATGGAAGAATATCTTTAAAAAAATGATCTAAGTATAATAGAATTAGTTTTAAAATTGATGAAAAAACAGAAAATGAGAAAAGAAAAAGAGGAGAAAGAAATGACTGAAGAGTGGAGGAAGAAAAAAAGGAGGAAGAAGAAAGGAAGAGCATAAAGTGGTGGGACCCACATTATAATTGTGATAAAATACTTCTTCACACATCATGTCATAGTTACGCCTCACTCATTGTAAAAAAGTTCCCCATATATCTATTGGCTAATTAACGGATAAGAGAAAATGGTGATAATAATTGATAATGGACTCTACATGTGGGTTTCACATCAGACACATATATCTATTGGTTAATTAACCGGATAAGAAAAACTGGTGATAATAATTAGTAGTGGAGTCTACAAGCTAATATACGAGCATGTCTGTTTCATCAATTGTAGCTGATATCGACATGACCGATTATATATATATATTTCCAAGTTCTTGTGACTATATAAAAGTTCAACACTGGAGGCTAGGTCATTTACAATCAGCAAAATTCTGAAGAACATCAAGACATTAATCCAAAGATATAGAGAAGGCTTGCGTCAGACAATGTTCTTTTGAAATATAAAAAATATGTCATCAGTTATGAAAACTGCTAAGTAAACGTTTTCATATAGATATCATTAAGAAACAAGAAAAAAAAGGCTAATTTTACAGTCACACTTTAAATATGAGACTCTTGAAGTCTCCTTATAATTATCAGATCTATCTATATTGCAATAAGCCACAACAGATTAACCAATGAAACAACGATATAATAATTAATTCCAGATGTCTTCAGGGAGAGGTTGGTAGATGAAGTCGTTGTCATATGGATCAAGAGGATCTGGTACTTGATTAGTAAGAGTAAGAGTTGCTGAGCTATTGATTTGGTTTATAGAGTCATGGTAATTATCTAGTAAGCTTGTGCTCGGCGTAATGGTTGCATTAGGCACTGGTTGCTGCTGTGTATCAGTTGGATAATAAGCCTCGAAAGAGAATCCATTAGAGCCATCAAGAGTAGCCGCTTCCAGTGGACAAACGGCATTTGATGAATTAGAAGGAAAAAACATTTTAAAAGTGTCTTCATCATCTTCCAATACCTTCCAATTCTGGCCATCTTGAAATGCTATTTTTACCAGTTCCATAGCATCAGCCTATCATCACATGAAGTAAAAAAGGACTAAGAGCAAGTTAGTCATTACTCCTCTTGACAAAATATTAATGTAGTAACTTTTTTTTTTTTTTTTACCATTTGTTATTTGGAACCACTATCCGACTAATTCTAATTTTGACCGTGTAAAGCCTACTAAAGGGAAAACGCTCCTTGCTAGGCTTTTTTTTTTCAAACTCAGAATCCAAGACCTCTATTTAAAATTAGAATCATATTCATCCCACCACAATTCTTGATAGTGACAAAATGTTACACCTACTTGTTGAAATGGAAATGAAAAAGGGTAAAATTCGAACCTTTTGAGTTCCAGTGAACTTATCGACTGACACGAACTGACCCTCTTGGTATATTCCGATCAATTCTCCCACATCAGTAAATACAACTCTTCCATTTTCCTGGGAGGGGGCAGAAGGATATACGTATCTTTTCAAGTCAAGTTTACTCTTTGCCTTATTGACTGCTGCATCCAATGTCTTAACGTGCATCCGCCTGCCAAGGATCTTTAGATATGCAAATGTTTCAATATTTCATTTTGCAACATTAAAATAAAAAAAAATAAAAAATAAAAAGAGAGAGAGAGACAGTGCACCGGATTAGACGACAAAGACGTTTGTTTTTATATAATTAACCATCACAGTTGCCTTATTAAAACAAATTAAGATAATAGTAAGGACAAAAATCAAAACAGCTATCAAAAAGTTTCAATTCATATATAATTCTCTAACTTGTTAAAACATATATCAGCTATATCGACAGACAAAAAAAATTAACCTACCGCAGGTCAAATCATGAATTCATATCCGGTCCATTTCGGTCTGAACTATTTCAGTGGTCTCCTGCTCAGTACAAGCTACATCTTGAAAGTTGAACCGCCTTGCCAGTAGACGGAGAAAGTGGAAAGCCTGTGTGGATGGATTTAACTAAAAAATAGTAGACAGGAAGTGGGGAAGATATAGGTAGCTGAGACATAAGTTGTCTTGCTTCCCTTACCAATTTTATTTATTTCTGCAACTACTGGTCCTATTATTTTCACCGTCCACATTAGATATGATGGACCCGAATCGGCAACACAGTATCAGGAAAATTTGGATGAACCTTCATCCGAAATAGAAGTTAATGTCAAATTTTAATTACGCCGTAAATCCTCAACTATGTATATATGTTACGTTGTTGAAGCGAAAGCAATTAAGAGGGAGGGGATCTTACCTTGAGTAGGTTTTCACGATTCAGAAAGTACTGAATTAAAAATTCCCTGACAGTTTTTATGCTTCCCTTCATTAAACGATCATGATAAGGACCGCCTTTGCCAATCGTTTGCAGTTTCCATACTTGATCATCAAGATTTAGGGGCCTCTTGCTCTTGGGCACTGCAAAATTCAAACTATATTCACATATGTAGAATTAGAATTTAAAGGAACAAGTATGATTAATTAGAAAGGAAGGTCTTACTGGAACGACGATCCATCACGAAGAATGGTTCAGTGACTGCTTCCATAATTCTAGTACCAATATCATAGGGATACACGACTCTTGCACCTAGTCTCAACTGACGTTTATTCATTGCTACTTTAGTATGTTTGAATGAAATATGATTTACACAAACTCTGCCATCTTTCAACGTGACATGAGGATCTCCCCGAATCAGTGATTTCTTGCCGGGCCAACTTGTAGCTATTCTTAATCCTTCTTTCTCAAAGGCAATTATTTCCACCTTTGCTGATGCTTCAAGCCCACATTTAATAATATCCTCAGTACGGCAATCAACCAAATCTAGATTTAAGGTGCTACCCAGATCTCCACCTACGGGTCGCCCGGTAAATATTGGACCATTTATGTTGTTTGAAAACTTTAATTTTAAATGCCGTGATTCATACTGAGAAGGATGAAAATTTTGATGCTTTTTCCTCCTGCATAAGATGTACAAGCCTGTTATATACAGAAGCATCGAAAAGATAGAACATAAATTAAACTACAAATTTAAAAGGATGCTTATCATTGCCTTAGGCCAATTGAAATCTCATCAGATTCCGGTTCACCTCCTGCAGCCTGTAGTTGCACGAAGAACTTACTTAGATGACCATCTTAAGAGTACAGTAACAATATTTTTCTCAAGCATCTCGGAATAAACAGAAGATATACACATCAAAGACCAGTAAAATTAGATGACCATCAGCACTAGAAATAGATCGACATGTTTGGAATGAAGTGAACGATAAAGTGAACAGATTCTTGGAAAGAAAGATTCGTTGTTAAAATTATTTTGGCACAGCAACAAGTTGCAGTAGAAGGACAGAACGTAAATCATTACTTTGACTTTGTATACGTGTTATTTGCTCAGAATTCTAGTTCCTCGTGTTAATTGTGTCCTTTTGCTTCCAATGTTCAATTGCTTATTGTTAGAGTGAGGTTAGACATTGATAAATTAATGTTCTCAATGATAATATTTAAAATGTAACGATTCAGAAACTAGACAAAAAATCTTATTAACCAAAACAAATTTTTATCTCAAAATATCAGTACTATTATCTGTTTTTGTGAGATCCAACGGAGACTAAACCAGCTAGATCCGATTGAATAAGTAAATAGGAGTAGTACTGCTAAACAAAAAGAAAAACGTGCATGAAATAAGGCAACATATAAAGGTACATGAACCCTATTTTAACCACAAGTAGTATAAAGCAAACACAGCCATAGAATTTAGTACTACATGTACTCACAACTGGATAAAGGCTAAACCGCCTCATTGGCATCCGTAAACGCGTCACGTGAAGTACAGCCATAAAGGACCTAATGGAAGCCCAAAATGAAATAAAATAAGTACAGGAATGATATTTTGTGAAGAGCTAATTTGTTTTTTTGTCATATGAATGGGTCTGTCCATTCTTTAATCTGGAGGGTTTGATATAGAAGCACAGCCTTCCTTTTGAGTAACTAAACATTCAACCTTTAAGAATCAAGAAATCAAAGTGTAAGATGAATATCACTTAACCACAGTTAAGTATTAAAAAATTTATATGCAAAACATATATGTTACGTCATTAATTTGATATAAACACCTATGGAAAGTTTTACCTCCCCGATCCCTTTATCTCACACTCATCACCTTGTATTCACATTTTATTTCGTTTACGTACAGTTTCATTTTCTTAAACATCCTTTATTTTCTTTACTACAAAGAGAGAGTGTGGGGTACTAGTTAGCATGTGGATTCGTTGTTATGTTATTCTTGCTACTCTTGTGTGGTTCGTTAATTTAACAGTGTCTTCGAGATTTGTGAAAGAGAAGATCTTTGAGAAGAAGGAGAAGTCCAAAAAGAGTTATTGGGCGCCGGTGGGTATGATTTGGTGTAGAAATGGTAAAAGAAAAGAAATAGATGAATGAAATTTTCGGTATCTAATCTATTGAGTTAATCCAAAGAACATATATGCTTCAAAACTAAATCATTGACCCTCTCAGATTTCCGAAAATTCGATAAAAAACAAAAGAGATAGTACTAAGAAACAAAAGGCGAGAGAGATCTAAAGAGAGAGATAGAGAAAGGTCACAGACTTTCTCAGTTTTCGGAGCTTACTAATATCCATTCAAATATTTTCTTTCTAGAAATGCAAGAGAGTTAGAAAAGAGTAGATTGAGATAGTTACTGGCAAAACGAGATTATTTATAGGGGTCAATAGAGCTCCTTACAAAATATCGATGAAACCAGCACGTAGATTCGTACGAGAGACCCAAACTTTACGGCGAAACATCTCTGAAGCCAAAAAGCAATTACTAACCCCTAACTTCGGTCATCTTTTTTTTACAAAAATAAATAAGTATCCCCTACTGATACTATTTGAGATACACAAACAATAGCAGAATATGCTCCCTACATTCCCAAAGTAAATGAATTTTTTGGTCCAAAATAAGTGAATTTTTCAAAGCTCAAGAGGTTATTCAAAGTTACCTTCTTTTTAAAAGTTTTTCCAAATACCAACACTCATTATTTTAATCTTTAAGGAAAGTTTGGAGAAAGACATTACTCCAAATGACTCTTGGATTAATGTTATTACTCCCCTCTGTATCAAATTATTTGTAGCTCTTTTATTTTATACGCCCTTAAGAAATAATTAATTAAGAGAGTATTTGACTAGCTTTATCTTTATTTATATCTAAGTTATAATCTATCTCCATTAAATGCTTACTCTAATTTATGTGTCATCTCCATTAATGACACAATTCTACTAAGGTTAAAATGGAAAAAGTAATAAATTATGCCTTGAATTTCTAAAACGACAAATAATTTGAGACAACTATTTTTAGTAATCATGACAAATAATTTGAGACAGAGGGAGTAATTAGTTTCCCTAAATAGATGTGCCAAACCCCAAAAATTCACTTACTTGGAATGGATGGAGTATAATGACAAATACTAAAAGTAAATTAATATAAAAAAAATAGTCTGAATAGTCAATAAAAAAGAAATCTAGAATCCTTGATAAACGTCTGATTAGCCAACAATCGACGTGTATTTAAACTAAATCGCCTCCGAAAAAGACAGAATAGAATTCAAAATATAAAGAATTAAGAAGAATCTCAATTCTTGAAAACAAGAGTGAGTCAAAAGCGAACCAAGAGTTCCAATTTTCTCTCAAAAAGTTTTCTAATCTCTCAATGTGCAAAATTAATGAAGATCGAGCTTAGAGTCTTTTTTATAGTCCTCTTATAAAAGTTCAATTCTGCACAATTCCGCACAAAACAGGTAAAGTTTCTGCCAAGAGCGCAAAATTATGTGCTTCCGGAGAAGTTATATTTAGCCTTTGTTCAACATTTTCCATAGTTAATTCTTGATGTTCATGCAATTTTCTAGAGGGTATTTCCTGAACGTTCTTAAACTTGGGGCGCTATTTTTACTCAAAAGTTTGCCATTTGGGCAAGTTAATTGAGCAACAGTTTCTTTGCAGTAATTATCCTCGAATAATTCTTTCGCCGATTAGCAGGCTAATCGCTTAAAAAGTCATGAACAAATACATTTTGTGTCAATGACAGATGGAATTTTTACATGGATAAGCTACTTATAAGACTTAACTATATGCAATTGGGCCGTGCCTACTATTTATTGTTTTTTGCTTATTAATGTAATCATTGTTACACTATTTGTTTTAATTTTATTAATCTATTTAAAAATAATAATATATTTTTATATTTGATAAAAATTAAATTTAAACAATTTTAAAAAATCACTAAATTCTAAAAGTAAAAAATACCCTTAAAAATAAATTAATTGCCAAGAAGTTGTCACGCCCCAAAACCCACCCTAGACGTGACCGGCATCCGACGTCATGAACAACATCGGAAGAACCTAAATGATACAATAATAACACTTGAACCCGCCAGGTTCAACATTCGCCTTCAACAGTTTATAAAATAATTGTAACATCAAGTTCCTTTTTAATAATCTTTCCTTATTACATTAATAAAGTTATAAGTAACTGCATATATCAGGATCACAATTATGAAATAAGATCAGCGAAAGTCTAATATAAGTAAATAGTCATAAACGTGACAAACACCCATTAAGTCGTACGAGACTTTGACAATCTACCCACAATTCTGACAACTATCTATGGAGCTTCTAAGAGACAAAACAATCATCTAACTTCGGGACGCAGCCCGAAAATCTAGAATAATAAATGAAACAGGAAGTGTCCCACGAACAAGGATGTGGGCTCACCAAATCAACAGCAGCAGCAAGTTCTCCTAAGCGTCGAGAGTATCACGAACCTGCACTTCTTCGTTATCTAACATACCATCAAAAGCAACAATGGTATGCCTGAGTACTTTCGTACTCAGTGAGTGCCTCAGGGACAACATGTATTATAAAAATAAAATATAATAATACATAAAGAAATCAGTTCTGAAAAGATAGTATGAAAGCAGTCATTCCACTTTATGATTCTTAATATCATTTGTTAAACAGTTTACAAAGCCATTAATCAATATAAAAACAGGTATTCAGCATGTGTATCTTAATAAGAATTATCAAAACCGATTACAAAGCCTTTTGTCAATTTATAACTTTCAATTATGCCTTTCAAATTGATCATGATTGTTAACAACAGTTCCATGAGAGAATAAGAATATCACACATGCCAATACAGGCCCAAGAATCAAGAATATAGCGCATAGCGCACCACACCGGAACATATAATTCTCGGTGGCTATCTTTTCTCCCGAATAGCTAGGCATAAATCACACCGGACTATGTAGTAGGCGGTGGATATCCTTCCTCTCGAATAGCTAGGCATAAATCACACCCGGGGTAGCAAACCCGGTAGTGGCCACTCTTCCTCCTGAATGGCTAGGCATAAATCACACCCGTGGTAGCAAACCCGATAGTGGCTACTCTTCCTCCGGAATGGCTAGGCAATTACCACACTAGGATCCATAGTGACTACTGTCATACCCCATTTTAACCGGGTTAAAGTAGAGTACAACATATTGGTGATTCCTATTTTTGTTTATTTGTTTTAAGGAGTCGCCACCTAATTATTTACGGTGAATTAGGACACCTAAAGTTTATTAAAATAGTTATCTAAAGTTGATATTATTGTAAAGTCTACGAAACCAAAAGATTCTAGGTAAGGGTTCAATTAGTCTAAAGGGAAGGTATTAGGCATCCTTTAAGACCCATTAACAATGGTTAACCGACCGGACTTATGTTAATTAATTAAGACTAAAAGGTAGATGTAATTTTTAAATATTTAAGAAAATATTGCTAAAGTTATTTAAAGTAAAACTTGTAGAAAATAATAGTTGCATAAAAGAATTTAGTTAAAAATAAACTAAAAGAAACGGGACCTGTAATGTTTATATGTATTTGGAGAAAATGACTAGAATTTAAAAGAGTTATTTAATAAAAGTTTTAAAGGTTGTTTTAGATAAATATGTATTTTAAGTGTTGGAAAGAAACTAAAGTGAAAAAGTTATCCGTAGAAACTAGTTTGCCTTTTGTTTCTCAAAATAAGCTAACATTAGTGTAAAATTTTGTGATGTTTTGAAAATCCTAAGATGGTAAGAATGAAAAATGATTCCTCTAAACCAAGAATGTGTAGACATGCTATTTGAAAATCAATTACTCCAAACAAATGTTATAGATACTATAAATAGTTTAGAATATAAATAGAAGAGAATGTAATTTGTGGAATTAACTACCCATTACTAAACTAACCCACTAATTTTACTAGGATTCATCTAAGTTAGGAAAACAAACAAAGTAACGGGTTAGTCAAATAATACAAGTTAAATGCACAAAACAAAATAGAGACTGAAATGAAATTAAATGGGCTCTGCCCATTTTCCTGGACTGCTGCGGATCTGGCCACTATTGGGCTTCGGCCCAGTAACAATTTTTATATATTGCTACTGTTGTCTTGCCTATTGGGCTTTGGCCCAGAATTTATGTTTTTATCCGTGCTGCGGGCTGGACTGCTACTATATGAGGCCGACTCGAGAGGAATTGTGTTGGGATTTTGGCCCAACATCAAAATGCGGGGAAGATGACAAGTTGCTTGAACTCGTATACGAGATGTCATGCATAAAAAAAAAAGGATTAGGAAATGAGCAGTGAATAATGTTAAACATACTAAAGATGAATTCAAAAACAATTTCACAGATTGTATATTCTGTGTATATTTTAAATATACCTCACGTATACACAATTCTTCCACCACACACTTACTGCGTATAAATGAAGCAACAACCAAACACAACTGCATCAAACCGTATAGAATCTATTATGCATTAGACGTGTGCAAAGTTCAGACAAATGTAATGACTAATATATGCACAGTATTCAGAGTATACCTAGCATACCTGAAAGGTATACACTGATACGCGGCTCCTGTATACACTTGGTGTATACTAAGGCTCATATACTATGTATACTTCGAGGTATATCATACCACAAACAGAAAATCAGAGAGGGAATATGCGAAGGTAAGTCGACATGAGCATTTGGAGGATAAAGGTAACCAAACAGATAGCAAGCATCAAGGATTAGGTTCTGATGATGAAATGAGTGGCCATTTATCAGGAATACAGGTGATATTTCAAACCATTTTTTCAATCAGTGTTTCGAAACAAAATATGCATGTAATGACAATTAAGTTCAAGAAGGGATTATTGCAGACTTTGAGCATTCAAAGATTTAGACATGAGTAGGTGCACAGAATTAATTGGACAGAACTGAAACCAAAACAAGGAGGTTTAACATAAAGTATTTTTTTTATCTTATTTAACTGAAGCTAATCGAAGCAAGAAAGAAGATTATCATAGATATAAGACAATTAGACGCAGGCAGTCTTAAGTCATTGATGAAACAAGATTATTATGATATAGGTGTAACTATGATAAAATCGAATACAGAGGGGGGAAACCAAGCATAGCCAAGCATGAAGTGTGCACAACTATTCCAGGATTTGCCATTCAAAACCACAGTATCCACACCGCCTGTATCTAATTGTAACCCATTTTAGTTGTGATACAACCAAAGGAATGAGCAGGGGAGTAGAAGCAAACCAAAATACATGTCAAAAGGAGTGTTTCAGATGGACAGGGTTGCTGATGAGGTTACCAGAGAGATAGCATACACTAAAATAGTCCAAATAATCATACCATGAGCATAAGACATAGATATCTTATTAACAGGAAATAGAAGTTTAGTGGATGAAGACATGATATGGATAATGACATACAATGTGATACACATAGAACGTAGGTAGAGTAAGATGTTTTAAAACAGTGCAAGGGTTGAATCAAAGCTAACTTCTAACAAACCAACATCCAAGTATGAAACAATTCAAAGGATTTCAGGACTAATTTGTTAAGCATAGATAAACAGAGATGAAGAGGGGAATTATAGAATATCACACTATGCAGGAATCATTTGCAAATCTCATTTTAACATGATGACTCACAGCTCTCTTTCAATCTTAGTTCTCAAACATATAGGATTAGTTTGGTTACACAAATCATATTTTAGGCCATCATGACCATATATTGACTCTACAGAATCTTTTGCAAACAAATTTGGACCTTTCAACCAATAAACCAAAAACCTGGACAGGACTAAATTCAAAATATGCATACTTAATTAGGGTGATAACATTATCAACATACCAAACAGCTCCTTTAATCAGATTGGCATTCGTGAAAGCATTGTTAACCGAATATGATTTTATCGTACTCTTCAAAGTAGAACACACACGTAAACTAGTAATATGATCTTAAGACTATCATTATTAATT
This sequence comes from Lycium barbarum, assembly GCF_019175385.1. NCBI lineage: Eukaryota > Viridiplantae > Streptophyta > Magnoliopsida > Solanales > Solanaceae > Lycium > Lycium barbarum. The sequence continues at coordinate 135,050,809 of NC_083339.1, forward strand.
AATACTTGATGCACTTAATCATACATATAAGCAGGTTGGGTACCTAATCTAAACCAACTTATCAACAAACAACATGATTAATACACTAAACAAGCATAGAGCTACACTGAACAAAATTTAAACTAAGCTTAACTAACCATAGAGAATAATTCATATGAACATCAGATAGAGATCTTAAGCCATATTTTCCGAATGAAACACTGAATATACTAAATGAGCATCAACCATTATAAAAAAAGAAGATAAATATAACTTCCTATTTTACGACATCGGATATACAAATTTTATCGCAGCACCAACTTGAAAGCAAAATCACTTTAAATATGTAAACAGAGAATCCAAACACACATCGGAAATCAAAGCGAACTAAAAGTAGAAGGAAGGGATTGCACTGACCATTTTCAAGTGCAGTGAACGGGGCGTCGAGGTCTCGAATCTATGCTCAAACACGAACGACACTCGAATTATTTTTGAGTTCTAAACTCAACAAATCCGCGGAAGAAAGTTTTAAAGCCAAAGAAAATCAAATTGAATTTGTTGGAAACCCCTTTGTCGCGGCTAAAGTTCACCAGAAAAGGAAAAAATCAAGTGTAGAAGATAGTTGGGTCTCCCAAAACACTGAATATTCTCCTTTCTAAAACAAAATTCCCTCTCTCAAACGATTCAACTTCGGATCCCATTTATAGGGTTTTGTTTGTATTAAAGTAAAGAGAGGAGCGTGGGAGAGAGACGAAGCGGGGAACAGGAGTGGGGGACAGCGAGAGGTGGAGGTAGCAGAGAACGTGGGAGAGAGACGAAGAAGGAGAGAGGAAGAGAAAGGGGAGCGTAGAAAGAGAGAGAAGAGAGAGACGAAGGAGGCGGACCCAGAAGAAAATGAAACCCTAGGGTTTCATTTTTGTTAAAAGGGGAGTTGGGCCGGGTCGATAATTCGTTTGGGCTGAATTATTGGGAATAATATGGGCTGATTACTTGGGCTGGTATTGTGGATAATGGACTGGTTGAATTAATTAGGATATGGGCTAATAATTTAGCTGAAAATATTGATCCTCTATTTAATTATTTTTGGACTTCTAATTTAATAGCTAGTACAACATATACTATGTGAAGATAATTAATAATTAATATGTAAATAAGGATTTAACAAAGTGTTGTCTTGTAATTACTTTAACGAGTCCACCCGAAAATGAAACGATGACGAACCATTAAAAATTTGTGATAAAGTAATGCTCGTACTGTTGAAAATAAAAGTAGCGAAAATAAAGTACTTAGCTCGTCAATAAATTTAGAGGCCCGAGTAAATAAAATTAAATAAAGGAGGGATAAAATTGGGTGTCAACAAATGCCCCTCTTCGACCGGAGATGATGTAAGAGTCTTCGGGCGAAGAAGTTGACGTAGTAGCCAATTTTGTTCCGACCAACAAATACGAACTTGAGAAAATATGGGATAGGGGAATTGGTGGAAAATATTATGAGGGCAGAAGGAATTATGGTCGAACCTGTCGAGAGAATCTTATTTATGGATTTATAACTTTGCAAGGGTTGTGGACAGGTGATGAGAATGGAACATACACCTATAGCCTCCTAATTATAAATGTGGTGCGCAACATACCTATAAGTAGGATTCTACTAGACACGTGTAAATTCTCCAAAAAATGCCCCAGTGTTGAGTTATGGAGACACTGGGATATAGAAAAGGACACGAGATTTATGAAAAGAGTTGATTGAGTAGAGTCTTGGCGGTGTATATGAAAGAAGATTTTTGGATAACCTACGTATCACATGTTTGTGGATGTAGGCGGAGTCGAGTTCGAGAGTAGATCCGTGACCTTTGCTTATGAGTTTGATATTCCTCTTCAGCGTATTTTCCCCAGTTCACTGCGTAAGATAAAGTTCCACGTTGTGTTGCGTCTCTGCAGGTTGTACTTTCTGCCAAAACTGAAATTCATGTCAAAATTAGTAATAAAGTTGAAAGTGTAAAATTATAAAGAGTGTAAAATAATAGTAAATATGAGTGTGAGAGTGAGGAAGAAGCCGTGTGGCTTATAATGAGGTCGTGTGTCCAAATGTTGTCTCTGATTGTCTTCAGGGACTTGAATGAATGCGTGATGTTTGTGCTGAAGATGTAATTGCAGTTGAAGATGATAATAATAAGGCCTCCGGCTGTCTTCCGGGACTTCATGATAGATGATGTCTGCGGAATTTAAGGTAAAGTCGTTAAAGTAGGTAATGTAGATGATAAAGTAAAATAATAAAGTAAAGAGTAAAGTAAGTGTATAGCCGTTTGACTTATGCAGATGAGGCCGTGTAGCCGTGTAATGTCTCCGGTTGTTTTCGGGACTTGATGATATGATATCCCCAGTTGTTTTTGGAGATTTGATGAAGACTCCCGTAACGTCCGGGGTAAAGTCGTAAAGTGGATGATGTCTCCGGTTGTCTTCGGAGGTTCAATGATAATTCCTGTAAGGTTTAGGGTAAAGTCGTTAAAGTGAATGATAAAGTAGAGAGTAAAGTCATAGTGCAGCCGTCTGGCTTATGCATATGAGGCTGTATAGTCGAATGATGCCCCCGGTTGTCTTCGGAGACTTGATGAAGATTCCCGTAAAGTCCGAGATAAAAATATGAATTCTTATTTTAGGGTGGAATGACCCAATATGTCCTATTTTGGGGTGGACGAACCCGATGTATCCTATTTTCGGGTGGACAAACCCATGTATGTCTCCGATTGTTTTGGAGGACATGATGCATATGCTATGTGAGGCATTTAAAGAAATGATATCCTATTAAAGGCGGACGAGCCTAAAATGTCCTATTCAAGGCGGACGAGCCTAAAGTGTCCTATTAAAGGCGGACGAGCCTAAAGTGTCCTATTAAAGGCGGACGAGCCTAAAGTGTCCTATTAAAGGCGGACGAGCCTAAATGTCCTATTAAAGGCGGACCAGCCTAAATGCTGTGCATTTGCGAACAATGATGTTGTCCCTTTGCAGGGCATTTGAAAATAATAATGCAATGCCGGTGCGGTGCCTTTGCAGTGCGGGCATTTGAAAGCAGCAGTGCATATGCAGTGCGGGCATTTGAAGAAATGATGTCCTATTAAAGGCGAACGAGCCTAAAGTGTCCTATTAAAGGCGGACGAGCCTAAAGTGTCTTATTAAAGGCGGACGAGCCTAAAGTGTCCTATTAAAGGCGGACGAGCCTAAAGTGTCCTATTAAAGGCGGACGAGCCTAAAATGTCCTATTAAAGGAGGACGAGCCTAAAGTGTAAAGTTATCCTCGGAGTGTGATATTGATTTCTACAAAATTTAAAGTAAAGTCATTAAAGTACTTAAAATAAATAATAAAACGGAGAGTAAAGTAAGAGTCAGTTCGCTCGGCTAATGATATTGATAGTATCGTAACAGGCCAAATTAAGGACACGTAATCCTGATTTAATTCGCCTTCAATCTCGTCAACCTACAAAAACAGGTATATAAAGTCATAAAATTATTGTGATAAAAATAAAATAAATTAAAAGATAAAGTTAGAAGTAAAGCTGTATGGCTTTTGAGGCGAGGCCATAATGAGCCAAATGATGCTTTTTGGCCCTGATTGATAGACTTGACTGTTGATCTCGCGATTTTAGGTTCTTGCACTCAAAGAAAAATTCTTAGTTTGGGAGGGGGAAGTCGATTCGTGTTTGACTCGAAGCTTGACGTTGTTGGTGTTGACACCCAATTTTGTCCCTCCTTTATTTCATTTTTTTTATTCACTCGGGCGTTCTAAATTCATTGACGAGCTAAACACTTTATTTTTTACAATATTTTATTGCTACTACTATTAATATCGCTACTTTTATTTTTAACATTACAATTATTACTTTACTACAAATTTTAGATGATTCGTCATCATTTCTTTTTTTTTTTGGATTTTGGATTCGTTAAATTAATTACAAGACAACACTTTGCAAAATATTTACTTTTTACAAATTAATTATTTATTGTCTTTACATAATATATATTACATACCAGTTATTAAATTAGAAGCCCAAAAAAATAATTAAATAGCGGAGGAAGGAACAACAATTTATAGCCAAATTCATGGCCCAAAATACCAATACAATATTATTTTCCTACCCAAATAAACAACCCACATTTTCAGCCCAATTAAAATACCCAACAGACCAGCCCAATCCCCATTACCCGTGACCCGACCCGGTCCACTATAATCCCTAAATCCCTAATCATTTCCCTTTCTTTCCTTTTTTTCGTTTCTTTTCCCCTTTTCCGCCTCCCACTCTCCTCTCCCATCTCACTCCGCTCCCTTTCACCGCCGCTCCCCTCTCCCACCATTTCCGCTCCTCCCACGCTCCTCGTCCCCACCTCGCCGACGACCCCATCACCGTTCCCCACACCACTACCCCACTCCGCTCCTCTCGACCCTACCTCTTTCCTCTTTCCGCCGCTACCCCACTTTCGCGCCTCCTCACCCCCACACCACGCTCTGTCCCCCACTCGCTACGCCCCGCTCCTCTTCTTCTTCCATCTAAAACCCTAATCACAATCCTATAAAAGGGGGGGGGGGATTTTTCGGTATTTGGAGGGGGATTTTTCGGATTTTGAGAATTGTTTCAGTACTTTTGAGAGATTCATACCATTTCCCACACTTGATTTTTTTTCTTCCCGGTGAACTGTAGCCGTGGGGGGATACTCTATTTCCATTTCTTCGTTTTGAAACTTTAATTACTCTAATCGAGTTCGGGTTCGTTCGAGTTCGAGCATAGATTCGAGACGTCCGACGCCTCACTTCACTGCACCACGAACAGGTACAATCTGATGCTATTTAGGTTTTTCGTCTTGTGAAATTCTGTTAATCGAAGTGCTGTTAGTTGAAATCCTGTTCTTATTGGATATTTGTTGGTTCATTAGCTATTAGGTGTGATTTATCACGAATCTTGATTAGCTGGGGGTCTGTTTGGTTAATCTAGATTAATCAACACATTCTAGGCTCGGATTATGCTATTTTGATTTTTTGTTTGAGTGCAAGCTAATTTGGTCGGAATCTCGTTTGCGATACACTTGACGGTTCATAAGTATGACTAAAGAATGTTATGTTTGGTTGTATCTATTCTTATAAGTGTGATAACATGAACAATGGGTCTGCCTCAAGCTTAATTATTATGGTTAAGTTGTTGGTTGTCGACGATTGCGTGAATTATACTGGTTCATTCAGGGCAGGTTCTGTTATGATTTGGGTAGTGTCATATGGACTCATATAGTAGAGAATGCTTAGGTGCAATAAAGGGTTAATTCTAAGTTTTATTGTTTAAGTGTATGATGAATTCTGCTTAGGATAGGTTCGTAAGTTCCATATATATTCAGCATATAAACTGGTTGGTTAGTTTTGGTCTTAATGTATGTTAGCATATGAGTTAGTTCTATCTTAGTTTATTTATCTGTGTTGGCATTAACATGCAGCAATCGAATCCAGTTGGTCAATATGCATTATCACATGCCTGTTTGCTTATTCGAAACAACGATGAACTTGCTCTAGCTTCAACTATTGGGTCCACAGACCGTCTTTGTGATAGGAGTTGTTGGGATTGTCTGTATGATATAGCTTATTGTATTTTTTGCTGTGTTGGTTAAAAAAAATGGAATTGACAAATGATTTATGCTCGGTGGATATCCTGTAGTCCCCTTCCCCATCTCAGTCTTTCTAGGCTCAACAAACCAGTCCTGAAATCCTTCAAAATATTTCATACTTGGAAGTTGGCTTGTTAAGTAGTTATCTTTGATTCTGCCCACTCTTTCCCTCTTGATCTCGATCCATGTTTAACTAATTTATAGTGCTATCTGAACTTGGGAAGTTATACGAAGTTGGGTTTGTAGTCTGCTTTTTCAACGCTTGCCCTATGAGAAGACTGTTTCCTTGGTTTCTTTATGTGTAATAGAAATCATGCCTTTAGTATTTTATTTTGGATATACGACTATTTTTGAGGCATGTGTTTGACTGAGAGTAGTTCCCTGTTTTAATAAAAATCATTAAGTTGTTGTACTGCTATTTTCTGAGTTGCTGCTGTCTTCTGAATTGCTGAATTTACCGAATTACTGTTTGTAACCTTCTTGTCATTTATGTATTTTTATCTGCCCATTATGATATCTGTTTTTTCATAATTAGCTGCTTATCGCAAGTTTTTAGTAAATTTCCTCTCTAGCTAAATTAGCTTCCCTGTATTGTTTGTGCCAAAATATGATGTTTGTTCTTCATGTGTCCTTTGTTTAGTTGAAGTTTATGTTAGATTAAGTTTGTGTCGTTTAGGATATGTATGTGAATGTCGAATGATAGTTCATTTACAGGGATTTCTTCTTTATTTTCTTTCTTGTAAATCATGCGCCATTTAGTACTTAGTTTATCTTCATTATCATTTCAAGTTCAAGTAAAATCAGTCCTTTAGTTATTGCTTCCCTGCATTTTGCGCCATTGTTTAGATTCGGAATTTCTTTAGGCATTAAGTATGAGTTTTGATCAATTTCTTCAATTGAATAAGTCTGCTCCTAATTCGAAATGTAGTAAAATGGGTTCTCCCAAATCAAGTGGGGTCTGGTGATTTAGGATCTAATGCTTGTTTAATGTTCATCACCCCTAATGGCTATTCTTCTATGGTTGTTTCCTTTTCCCGGAATCTTTCTTTTTCCCTTGTTCGAAAATCAAAAAGTACCTAGTTCATTTTGTGATCCTTTTTTTATTTTATTTTATCACTCTTTAAGCCAAATTCGTGATGATTCTGTGCTAAAGAATTCTTAGCATACGCCTTATCCTGCATTCGCGGGGCTTTGATTGTGCTTATTTTTTTGTATGGTGTTGTATATGGTCTGGTTATTACAGTGAACGTTGCACAGGGTATATTTGGATGTTACTGTTACGGGTCCGTTAAATAGCAATGCCAGCCCTTTGTTTGATTGCTGACCATAAATCTGTTGCTGAGCATTCATAGGCCATTTTCTTATTGCCTAACTTTCATTTGGCTGATACATGTGTAAAGCATGGAATCAATTCCATTCCTTCTCAATTTTGTGTTCATTTCAATTATTACATGAGGCCATTCTTATTACTTGGACTGCCTATGTTTTCCCTTTGCTAATCCCACTTTTCTTTTCTTTTGCATGACACACCGGAGCCGAAGAGTCTCATTTTGAGACTCAACGATACCGCTACCGCATGGAATCCGCAGCCATATACTAAATTCGCTGGGCCAAAACCCAACAGCAAACAGTCGCAGCAGTTCTATAAAATGGGCTGAACCCATTTGATTCTATTTGCTCTTTATTTCGTACATTTAAGTTATATTGTACAACTAGTACTTTACTTGGTTTGTCTTCTTAGCTAGAATAAACCTTAGTGAAATTAGTAGGTTGATACGATGGGTAGTTAATTTAAAAGAGAGCTAACAATTAATTCATAGGCTTCATTTCTTTTTTTTATGTTAAATTATTTATACTATCTATATTATTTATTTTTATTAGAATAGTTGATTTTTAAATATCATGACTACATATTTTGAGAATCAAGATTCATTCTCACTATCTTCGAAATTTAAAGCGTTACAAATTTTGCACTGACGTTAACTTATTTTTTGAGAAATAAGGAAAACTAACTATTTTCATGGATAACTGTTCTAATTTAGTTACTTTCCCAACACTGGAAATACGTATTTGTTAAACAATCTTTTCACAGCTTGTATTGAACTAATAAGTCTTTCTATAAAATCTTTAAAGTTTTATTACTATTAATCTTACAATAACTTTTTAATTTGTTAGTCAACATAACTTATTTTCTCCCGTATTTACAAAAAATGCTACACAATCCTGCACTTTCTCAGTTTATCCATAACTAAACTCTTTTTATGCAAATCATTATTTTCTACCGGCCTTATTTTAATAGTGTTCTTATATATCTATCCATAACTTCAACAATCCTTATAAAGATGTTTTCCTAAATATGATAAAATACTTCATCTACATTTTTAGCCTAATTAATTAAGTCCGGTCGGTTAACCATTGTTAATGGGTCTTAAAGGATGCCTAATACCTTCCCTTTAGACTAATTGAACCCTTACTTAGAATCTTAAGTTTCGCAGACCTTAAACAGAGTTAACTTTAAACATAACTTTAATAAACTTTAGGTGTCCTAATTCATCATAAATAATTAGGTGGCGACTCCTTAAAACAAATAAACAAAAAAAACAGGAATCTCCAATACGTCGTACTTCTAATTTTAACCTCCGGGTAAAAATGGGGTGTGACAGCTTGGCGACTCCGCTGGGGATTACTTAGGTTCTAACCATAACGGACTTAGTTTAAATAGGCTTTGTGTGCTTATTTGAAATTACTTTATCATTTGTTAATTGTTTTTACATGCTATTAATTGTTTGCTTGATATAAATTGTTTGTTTGATATAAACTGTTTATGTGTTACTGCTTTAATAAAACTGTCATTCCGTTCATATTTCCTTCACTTCTGGAAAACTCACACATATTCACACACTTAAAACGGTTTCGCGGTTCGCGCCCGTTCACTATCAAATTACCTTTTAGTTGGATCGATCTTGTGGATTTAGTCGATCGGCGGTGCAGTCGACGGCCACAGACTTTCCACTCCCAAGTTGTCCGCTTGGGGGAACCTTGTGTCATAGGAAAACAACTCTTAGTCAGCCTAAGATAGAGCTAAACCAACACCCTTTATTAAGAACATACATTTCATGACCTAGGAGGTTTAATACCCTTGGTGTATTAAGCCCATTAGATGACTTTACCCAAACGTCCAAGCGGGTTCACGACCCCAAGCGACAATAATCATACTTTATATGCACGTTTGAAGGATAACTGTGCCTAAATATTGACTATTTGCTCTAATTAATTAAACTTTAGGAGGGAGGGAATGACTAACGTTTCTATGACAGGTATGGATTTACATTGGAGTACAATGAATGACGAAGATCAATGACATCACAAAACAGAGCTTAAATTTAGACATAGGAAATTGTATTTACTTTACTTAGATTAGGAAACACTTTATGTTGTACTCATTTGACATGTAATAAATATTACACTACTTTTGTACTTTATTTTGGGAAAATAGAATTTGTTTAATCAATCAAAGCAATGTGATGACGTATTATGACACACTTTACCCTTCAAACAAACGTTAGGCCTACCTCTGGCACAAAGAGGTCACATGCATATTAGGACGCGTTATTTTTTTTTTTTTGATATAATCGTTTACATTTGTTTGACAATTTGCTTGACTTTATTTGACGAATTATTTGCTACATGACTTACTTGACTCTATGTGATCATGACTTTACCTACTTGACTCTATGTTATGGGACTGACATCATTTTGCATTTTTATGTTCTTATATCCCCAAAAAGAGTTGATTCGTGTCGACACCAAGACACTGACCATCCGGGATGCCAAACCAGAAGAGACTTTGAAGAATTGGATTCTTACTCCACGAGTCTTGGTAGTTTGAACATGTAGAGAACTTTTGAAATAGCACAATTTTAAAATTGAGGTTTGAATCATGCTCAAGACTTTTGTTGCTTTGCCTCATCTTTTGAAAACTTAATCGCAAAATCTATGCATTTCTGATTTTCCTTAATCATCTATTACTATTTATACTTTATTTATCAAATCTGCCAACTCTAGGATTATGACATGAGATGAAGACAACATACATCCTGAGAGAGTAACAAAAAAAAAAAAAAACTAGGGGACAAGACAAGATTCCATTCGAAAGAAATTGAAATAGCCGATAGGTGATGACATAAGACTGAAAGCTAGCAAGTCAAGAAGACATTGAAAGACAATATTAGGTTAGACAGTCTAGTTTGCAACCCTTCCTTTAACAACAATGCGAACTACGCTTGACCTGATTCCTCAGTGGATACGTAGGCAGCCCATATAGGGACTCGGTCATACTAGGTTAGAATTTTTCCCATTTGCATGCATACGAACTGCGCTGACCTGATTCCCATGGGGGATACGTAGGCAGCCCACATAGGGTTCGGTTGCATTTAGAACAAAAATCAAAAGATTTTGCATACATACGAACTGCGCTGACCTGATTCCCATGGGGGATACGTAGGCAGCCCACATAGGGTTCGGTTGCATTTAGAACAAAGATCAAAAGATTTTGCATACATACGAACTGCGCTGACCTGATTCCCATGGGGGATACTTAGGCAGCCCACATAGGGTTTGGTTGCATTTAGAACAAAAAATCCAAAATACCTTATGCATATGAACTACGTTCCGACCTGATTCCCATGGTGGGATACGTAGGCAGCCCACATAGGGTTCGGTTGCATTTAGAACAAAAATCAAAAGATTTTGCATGTGTACGAACTACGTTCTGACCTGATTCTCATGGTGAGATACGTAGGCAGCCCACATAGGGTTCGGTTGCGCTATAACAGGAAATCCAAAAATCCTTACACAAAGAAAACCACACAGGGCTTGATTCCCTTGGCGGGATTCGTAGACTATTAATATACAGATCCGTCACACTTAGATAAAAATCCAACAAATCTTTTACCATTTATATAACAGAACTACGCTGACCTGATTCCCATGGCAGGATACGTAGGCAATCCAGATCGGGTTCAGTCCCTAATTAGAAAATTTTAAACCATTCTTATATACTTTACGAACTACGTTCTGACCCGATTCCCTGGAAGTATACGTAGGCAACCTATATAAGGTTCGGTCACACCAAAACATAAGTTTAGCATACCCTTTTGAACCCAAAACTGGGGCATATTTTGAAAAGATATAGACGAAAGAACGGTTGGACATCGACAATATTTAGGCTATCAGACAGGAAGTATTATAGACCAATTACTTTAGAAAGTGTCACAATCCGAAGTTGGCAGAATATTTTACAACTTACATATATATACATTTACATATATATCTTTCCTTACATACATACATTCACATATACATATTTCACAACTTATATACGTATAGTTACATTTCCTTATACATATACTTACATACCTACCTTTCAAATGAAATATTTTCTTGCAATCATTTTCACTACTGGTCATCTACCGTGGTTTGTACGGAGATCACAAGATCCAAACAAACAAGACAAATGGAGCGCCAACAACGTCAAGATTCGAGTCGACACGAATCAACTTCCCCCTCCCAAACTAAGAATTTTTCTTTGAGTGCAGGAACCCAAAACCGCGAGATCAACAGTCAAGTCTATCAATCATGGCAGAAAAGCATCCTTTGGCTCATTGTGGCCTCGCCTCAAAAGCCATACGACTTTACTTCCAACCTTATCTTTTAATTTATTTATTTTTATCACAATAATTTTATGACTTTATATACCTGTTTTTGTAGGTTGACGAGATTGAAGGCGAATCAAATCAGGATTACGTGTCTTGAATTTGGCCTGTCGCGATACCATCAACATCATAAGCCAGACGGCTATTCCACCACTTTACTCCATAATTTATCAATTATTTTATCATATACTTTACCAGCTTTAACCATTTTACTCTGAACTTTGCAGGAATCATTGTTAAGTTTCCGAAGATAGCTGGAGGCATCTCCCAAGACAGCTGGAGGCATCAATATCACACCCCGAGGATAACTATACATTTTTAGGCTCGTCCGCCTTTAATAGGACATCATTTCTTCAAAAGCATCGCACTGCATATGCACTACACCCGCATTGCATTATTATTTTCAAATGCCCTGCAAAGGGACAACATCATTGTTCGCAAACACACAGCATTTAGGATAGTCCGCCTTTAATAGGACACTTTAGGCTCGTCCGCCTTTAATAGGACACTTTAGGCTCGGCCGCCTTTAATAGGACACTTTAGGCTCGGCCGCCTTTAATAGGACACTTTAGGATCGTCCGCCTTTAATAGGACACTTTAGGCTCGTCCGCCTTTAGTAGGACACTTTAGGCTCGTCCGCCTTTAATAGGACACTTTAGGCTCGTCCGCCTTTAATAGGACACTTTAGGCTCGTCCGCCTTTAATAGGATATCATTTCTTTAAATGCCTCACACGGCATATGCATCATGTCCTCGAAAACAACCGGAGACATACTTGGGTTCGTCCACCCTAAAATAGGACATATCGGGTTCATCCACCCTAAAATAGGATACTTGGGTTCGTCCACCCTAAAATAGGACATATTGGGTCATTCTACCCTAAAATAAGAATTCACATATTTATCTTGAATTTTACAAGATTGGTGTCGAGTCTCTGAAGACAACCGGGGGCATCATTCGGCTATACAGTCTCATATGCATAAGCCAGACGGCTACACTATGACTCTACTCTCTACCTTATCATTCATTTTACCAATTCTAACGATTTTACCTTGAACTTTACAGGAGACATCACATGGCTACACAGCCTCACCCGCATAAGCCAAACGGCTACATCATTTATTATCAAATCCCCGAAGACAACCGGAGATATATCATCAAGTCCCCGAAGACAACCGGAGACATATCATCGAGTCCCCAAAGACAACCGGAGACATCGCATGGCCACACGGCCTCACCTGCATAAGCCAAACGGCTATACACCCATTTCACTTCTTACTTCATTTCTTTATTTCATCATCTACTTTATCTACTTTCACAATTTTACCTTAAAATTTCGCAGATATCATTTATCATTGAGTCCCGGAAGACAGCCGGAGGCCTTACTACTATCTTCTTCAACTGCAACTAAAGATATTATCACATCTTCAGCATACGCATCACGCATTCATTCAAGTCCCTGAAGACAACCAGAGACAACATTGGCCACACGGCTTCATCTTCATTCCCGCACTCATATTTACTATCATTTTACACTCTTTATAATTTCAACTTTATTACTAACTTTGACATGAATTTCAGTTTTGGCAGAAAGTACAACCTGCAGAGGCGCGACACAACGTGGAACTTTATCTTACGCAGTGAACTGGGGCAAATTTGCTGAAGAGGATTACCAAACTCACAAGCAAAGGTCACGAATCTACTCTCGAACTCAATTCCGCCTATGTCCACAAACACGTGATACATAGGTCAATTTCTCTTTCATATTCCCCACCAAAACTGTATTTCAATCAACTCTTTCTACAATCTCATATTCCTTTCTACACCCCCAGTGTATCCATAACTCAACACTGGGGCATCTTTGAAGAATACGCATCGTGTCTAGTAGAGTCCTACTTATGGGTGTGTTGTGCACCACATTTATAATTAGGAGGCTATAAACATATGTTCCCTTCTCGTCACCTGTCCACAATCCTCTCAAGATTATGAATCCGCAAAAAACTTTCGAACTACACATGGCCTGATTCCCGCGCAGCCGCAGCCCTAGATACGTAGGCAACTCGAAACTGAGATTCAGCCATAATTTTCCATAATTCCTTCGGACCTCATCATATTTTCCATCAATTTTCCTAAACCGTACTTTCTTACAAACTCAAATGTCAGTCCAAACAAAATTGGCTACTACGTCAACTTCTTCGCCCGAAGATTCTTACATCATCTCCCGTCGAAGAGGGGCATCTGTTGACACCCAATTTTGTCCCTCCTTTATTTCATTTTTTTTATTCACTCGGGCGTTCTAAATTCATTGACGAGCTAAACACTTTATTTTTTACAATATTTTATTGCTACTACTATTAATATCGCTACTTTTATTTTTAACATTACAATTATTACTTTACTATAAATTTTAGATGATTCGTCATCATTTCTTTTTTTTTGGATTTTGGATTCGTTAAATTAATTACAAGACAACACTTTGCAAAATATTTATTTTTTACAAATTAATTATTTATTGTCTTTACATAATATATATTACATACCAGTTATTAAATTAGAAGCCCCAAAAAATAATTAAATAGCGGAGGAAGGAAAAACAATTTATAGCCAAATTCATGGCCCAAAATACCAATACAATATTATTTTCCTACCCAAATAAACAACCCACATTTTCAGCCCAATTAAAATACCCAACAGACCAGCCCAATCCCCATTACCCGTGACCCGACCCGGTCCACTATAATCCCTAAATCCCTAATCATTTCCCTTTCTTTCCTTTTTTTCGTTTCTTTTCCCCTTTTCCGCCTCCCACTCTCCTCTCCCATCTCACTCCGCTCCCTTTCACCGCCGCTCCCCTCTCCCACCATTTCCGCTCCTCCCACGCTCCTCGTCCCCACCTCGCCGACGACCCCATCACCGTTCCCCACACCACTACCCCACTCCGCTCCTCTCGACCCTACCTCTTTCCTCTTTCCGCCGCTACCCCACTTTCGCGCCTCCTCACCCCCACACCACGCTCTGTCCCCCACTCGCTACACCCCGCTCCTCTTCTTCTTCCATCTAAAACCCTAATCACAATCCTATATGTTACATCCCGTATTTTTGAACGTCGGATTAATTGTAAGTTGAGGTGGGGCCCACACGTCAAGATTTTTTTTGGGACATGTGACAAATTATATGAATCACATATGTGAAGTTAAACACAACTCAAGAAGGACCCTTGGGCCAAATCAAAGTGGAAGTCCTCCAAACGAATATTTTTAAGAAAACGTTTTCGGGTAACCTGACTTTGGGGGGCAAAAACGATATTATAAGTTTGGAATTTGGAAAAGTACCAAGAAATAGAAGTTGTAGATAATTGAATTAGCTTTCCATCCATAGGTCGTGGGTTCCCAGGTGACGTCGGTACAAGGAGATATGGACGTTTTAAGGCAGAAAGGTCAGTGGGCTAGGCCCAATCCGAGCCCAACCGGGTTAGGCCCATTACCCATGTCCTTATAAGTGCCAATTTCGGCCTTCTTCATCATTTTAACACCAGGAACAACCAGAAAATTCTGGAAAGAGAGAGAGGAGCTTTGGAGAAAAAAAAAAAAACAATTTTGACCAAAATCCGAGCCCCGAATCCCGAAGCCCATGAAGGGTAAAGTGTTGTACGCTACGTTGTCTTCAATTTGAGCTAAAAATCAACCAAAGAGGAGAGTGATGACGTGGTGGCTGCCTACTTAAGGTAATATGTAGGTTCTTTTTCATTGCTAACAAGTTTATTTAAAGTTTTAACGGATTAGAACGGGAAAAATAGCGATATAAATTCGTCAGTTGGTATTGTGAATTATGGAATGAGATTTGAAGAGAATTTTGGATGAAAATAAATGTAGTTAACTTGTAGAATGTGGAGGATGTTGCTATTGATGTTGTTAGTATTAATTTCGACTTCATTACGGAAATAAAAATTATGAAATAGCTATATGTGAATTGTTATGTTGGTTGGTGAATTTAGAAGGATGCTAGTCCATATTATCATGGAAATTGGTTGTAGGAAATTATGTCATTTTAATGTGATTTTATGACATTATGGAAAGGAAGTTAATAAAGTGTGGATTATTGTTGTTGGATATGAATTTGTAAGTAGAAAATGTGTTGTGATGGTTTTGCTGCATATGTAGGAATGTTGGGTGGAATTGATGGAATTGTTTAAATCCTTGGGTATTGATTGGAGTGTTATTGAATTATGTTTGAATAACCTTGAGTTAGTGAATGAATATGAGAATGGTGATATTAGCTTGATATTGTGAAGTTGAAATGGAAATGAATTAATTTTGTTTAATATGTTAGTTGTGTTGTTGAGATCCTTATAAGGCAAATGAAGGTTAAATGGTTTAAGTTGGCATTGAAATGGAATGTAGAAGGTTATGTCATTTTAGAATGATTTTATGATATTATGGAAATGAAGTTGTTAAGGTGCAAATCATGATTATTGTTGATGAACTTGGAAGACGGAAACATGTTATGAATAAGTATGCTAAAGATTAGAAGCTTTGGGTGAATTATGACTTTGGTGGAAAGTTTGTATATTTTGTATACCTTATGAATATTTTTGTGGAAATGATATGAAATGCTTCTAAATTATATTGTGATGATCTAGATTAATGATGAATGTGAAACCATTGAGATTGGTTTGGAAATTGAAGTTGAAATGAAGGTTATGACATTATGTTGGAAAGATGGCAAGTTAAGTTATATTGTGTTTATAGTGATTGTTGTTGTTGTTGATGTTGCTGTTGGGTTGTTGTTGATTGTTTTGGCCGAGTTGAATTCTCGGGGATGTTATATGTATAGGGGAAGTGCTGCCGAAATTTCGGTAGACAAATATAAAGTTAAGTGAATTCTTAAAGTCTTGTAATTCCTAATTGGTAACTTTGACCATTTGTAGATTCGGAGTGAAACGGGATTTGAGTTTTGGCGAACGTAAGACGCATATAAGGTATGTAAAGCTATCCCGATTCTTCTCTTGGCATGTCCTAGATGTACTAGGCTTGGATTTACGCCTCGGGGAATATTCTGTCCATCGGAATCCGCGTTTGAAATCGTCGCTTTTTCATTCAATAGAATTGAATTCCTTAAGTATGCTTTGATGAAAAATTATGAAAAAATTTCCCAAATTGCTTAGGAAGTTATGGAATGTCCTAGAACCTTTGTAGGTGACCCCATAAGCTTAAAAATACGTAATTTGAGCCCACCGCTTCATTGGTTCCGAGGTGGGCCCACTATTTCCAATTTTACCCCTTATGTGTCTATGACTTGTCTTCGAGCGTTTTCGTTAGAGATACTCTAACTACTCCTTTATCTACTAAATAAAAACTATTTTAAATATTTCATTAAGTCTTATAAATTGTTTTGAATCTTGAAAATGATCTCGGATAGATTATGCCTCCGTAACCCGTTATGACATCTAAATTTACTTACTATGTTTCCGTCCGATTTCATTGATTTGATTTGACATTCGATATGCCTCATTGAGTCTCTGGAAATATATATATATATATATATATATATGGTATTTTTAGTGCATTTAGTTTCTCACTACTCCGTTCGTGGATGCCTCAATGTTTCCCCCACTGAGCCCGGGCCAGGATATGTTGTCAAGCGTAATCCTTTGCATTGTTCGCCGTGCCTCGATGTGAGGGGGCAGGTATATGCGTACATGGGTTTGTGGAGTATGCTGTGCCATGTACGCTTGTTCTGATATGATTTGATATGGCCATCTGATATGACATATTATGTTACGGGGTTATGCCCCTGTTCTGATTCTTCTGTGTTGTGGCACCAGCGTCGGGAGGGTGGCCACGTTCTGTCTGCCGAGTCCCTTGGCAGGGGCCGGATTTGATGTGACATATGTTTCTGTACACACTCTGCATGTTTTGAAAATATGTATCTGATACTTTGGGTTTTCTATTTACTTTCTGTACGTTCTGTACCAGTTATGATTTTGTTTCTGTAATTCAGGCTTTGCATATTCAGTACATATTTCGTACTGACCCCCTTTCTTCGGGGGCTGCGTTTTCATGCCGCGCAGGTACCGACGACAGGTTTGCTGAGCCGTCCGCTTAGGATCTTATTCTCCTATTTTGGAGCGCTCTCTTATCCAGAGCCCATCTTTTGGTATAGTCTGTCACTACTGTATATATATATATATATTCTCGTTCATGGGTATGGCGGGGCCCTGTCCCGTCATATGATTCTGTCGGTCTGTTTAGAGGTCTGTGGACATGTTTGTGGGTTAGGGTCTTTCTGTATGGATGTATGTACATGTCGTTTGGGCGATCCCATACGCCGAGGCGGCCGGTCCGCGTATGTTTATATATTGCTTGGTTAGCCCTGTGTGGCTTTTGTTGGTATTTTCTGCGTGCAGGGTATATTGGATAGTCCGTAAAACAAAGGAAACTCTGTCGAAATTTTTCTGGAAATTACCTAAATTTGAAATAAAGCCTTGTCGGCTTCCGCCATATACTAGAATGAGTTGATAGAATTTGAGATAATATTTGATAGATGGGTTCGGGTGCCCCGATCGGGCACTAGTCACGGCCGACGGGGTTGGGTCGTGACACTATAAAAGGGGGGGGGGGATTTTTCGGTATTTGGAGGGGGATTTTTCGGATTTTGAGAATTGTTTCAGTACTTTTGAGAGATTCATACCATTTCCCACACTTGATTTTTTTTCTTCCCGGTGAACTGTAGCCGTGGGGGGATACTCTATTTCCATTTCTTCGTTTTGAAACTTTAATTACTCTAATCGAGTTCGGGTTCGTTCGAGTTCGAGCATAGATTCGAGACGTCCGACGCCTCACTTCACTGCACCACGAACAGGTACAATCTGATGCTATTTAGGTTTTTCGTCTTGTGAAATTCTGTTAATCGAAGTGCTGTTAGTTGAAATCCTGTTCTTATTGGATATTTGTTGGTTCATTAGCTATTAGGTGTGATTTATCACGAATCTTGATTAGCTGGGGGTCTGTTTGGTTAATCTAGATTAATCAACACATTCTAGGCTCGGATTATGCTATTTTGATTTTTTGTTTGAGTGCAAGCTAATTTGGTCGGAATCTCGTTTGCGATACACTTGACGGTTCATAAGTATGACTAAAGAATGTTATGTTTGGTTGTATCTATTCTTATAAGTGTGATAACATGAACAATGGGTCTGCCTCAAGCTTAATTATTATGGTTAAGTTGTTGGTTGTCGACGATTGCGTGAATTATACTGGTTCATTCAGGGCAGGTTCTGTTATGATTTGGGTAGTGTCATATGGACTCATATAGTAGAGAATGCTTAGGTGCAATAAAGGGTTAATTCTAAGTTTTATTGTTTAAGTGTATGATGAATTCTGCTTAGGATAGGTTCGTAAGTTCCATATATATTCAGCATATAAACTGGTTGGTTAGTTTTGGTCTTAATGTATGTTAGCATATGAGTTAGTTCTATCTTAGTTTATTTATCTGTGTTGGCATTAACATGCAGCAATCGAATCCAGTTGGTCAATATGCATTATCACATGCCTGTTTGCTTATTCGAAACAACGATGAACTTGCTCTAGCTTCAACTATTGGGTCCACAGACCGTCTTTGTGATAGGAGTTGTTGGGATTGTCTGTATGATATAGCTTATTGTATTTTTTGCTGTGTTGGTTAAAAAAAATGGAATTGACAAATGATTTATGCTCGGTGGATATCCTGTAGTCCCCTTCCCCATCTCAGTCTTTCTAGGCTCAACAAACCAGTCCTGAAATCCTTCAAAATATTTCATACTTGGAAGTTGGCTTGTTAAGTAGTTATCTTTGATTCTGCCCACTCTTTCCCTCTTGATCTCGATCCATGTTTAACTAATTTATAGTGCTATCTGAACTTGGGAAGTTATACGAAGTTGGGTTTGTAGTCTGCTTTTTCAACGCTTGCCCTATGAGAAGACTGTTTCCTTGGTTTCTTTATGTGTAATAGAAATCATGCCTTTAGTATTTTATTTTGGATATACGACTATTTTTGAGGCATGTGTTTGACTGAGAGTAGTTCCCTGTTTTAATAAAAATCATTAAGTTGTTGTACTGCTATTTTCTGAGTTGCTGCTGTCTTCTGAATTGCTGAATTTACCGAATTACTGTTTGTAACCTTCTTGTCATTTATGTATTTTTATCTGCCCATTATGATATCTGTTTTTTCATAATTAGCTGCTTATCGCAAGTTTTTAGTAAATTTCCTCTCTAGCTAAATTAGCTTCCCTGTATTGTTTGTGCCAAAATATGATGTTTGTTCTTCATGTGTCCTTTGTTTAGTTGAAGTTTATGTTAGATTAAGTTTGTGTCGTTTAGGATATGTATGTGAATGTCGAATGATAGTTCATTTACAGGGATTTCTTCTTTATTTTCTTTCTTGTAAATCATGCGCCATTTAGTACTTAGTTTATCTTCATTATCATTTCAAGTTCAAGTAAAATCAGCCCTTTAGTTATTGCTTCCCTGCATTTTGCGCCATTGTTTAGATTCGGAATTTCTTTAGGCATTAAGTATGAGTTTTGATCCATTTCTTCAATTGAATAAGTCTGCTCCTAATTCGAAATGTAGTAAAATGGGTTCTCCCAAATCAAGTGGGGTCTGGTGATTTAGGATCTAATGCTTGTTTAATGTTCATCACCCCTAATGGCTATTCTTCTATGGTTGTTTCCTTTTCCCGGAATCTTTCTTTTTCCCTTGTTCGAAAATCAAAAAGTACCTAGTTCATTTTGTGATCCTTTTTTTATTTTATTTTATCACTCTTTAAGCCAAATTCGTGATGATTCTGTGCTAAAGAATTCTTAGCATACGCCTTATCCTGCATTCGCGGGGCTTTGATTGTGCTTATTTTTTTGTATGGTGTTGTATATGGTCTGGTTATTACAGTGAACGTTGCACAGGGTATATTTGGATGTTACTGTTACGGGTCCGTTAAATAGCAATGCCAGCCCTTTGTTTGATTGCTGACCATAAATTTGTTGCTGAGCATTCATAGGCCATTTTCTTATTGCCTAACTTTCATTTGGCTGATACATGTGTAAAGCATGGAATCAATTCCATTCCTTCTCAATTTTGTGTTCATTTCAATTATTACATGAGGCCATTCTTATTACTTGGACTGCCTATGTTTTCCCTTTGCTAATCCCACTTTTCTTTTCTTTTGCATGACACACCAGAGCCGAAGAGTCTCATTTTGAGACTCAACGATACCGCTACCGCATGGAATCCGCAGCCATATACTAAATTCGCTGGGCCAAAACCCAACAGCAAACAGTCGCAGCAGTTCTATAAAATGGGCTAAACCCATTTGATTCTATTTGCTCTTTATTTCGTACATTTAAGTTATATTGTACAACTAGTACTTTACTTGGTTTGTCTTCTTAGCTAGAATAAACCTTAGTGAAATTAGTAGGTTGATACGATGGGTAGTTAATTTAAAAGAGAGCTAACAATTAATTCATAGGCTTCATTTCTTTTTTTTATGTTAAATTATTTATACTATCTATATTATTTATTTTTATTAGAATAGTTGATTTTTAAATATCATGACTACATATTTTGAGAATCAAGATTCATTCTCACTATCTTCGAAATTTAAAGCGTTACAAATTTTGCACTGACGTTAACTTATTTTTTGAGAAATAAGGAAAACTAACTATTTTCATGGATAACTGTTCTAATTTAGTTACTTTCCCAACACTGGAAATACGTATTTGTTAAACAATCTTTTCACAGCTTGTATTGAACTAATAAGTCTTTCTATAAAATCTTTAAAGTTTTATTACTATTAATCTTACAATAACTTTTTAATTTGTTAGTCAACATAACTTATTTTCTCCCGTATTTACAAAAAATGCTACACAATCCTGCACTTTCTCAGTTTATCCATAACTAAACTCTTTTTATGCAAATCATTATTTTCTACCGGCCTTATTTTAATAGTGTTCTTATATATCTATCCATAACTTCAACAATCCTTATAAAGATGTTTTCCTAAATATGATAAAATACTTCATCTACATTTTTAGCCTAATTAATTAAGTCCGGTCGGTTAACCATTGTTAATGGGTCTTAAAGGATGCCTAATACCTTCCCTTTAGACTAATTGAACCCTTACTTAGAATCTTAAGTTTCGCAGACCTTAAACAGAGTTAACTTTAAACATAACTTTAATAAACTTTAGGTGTCCTAATTCATCATAAATAATTAGGTGGCGACTCCTTAAAACAAATAAACAAAAAAAACAGGAATCTCCAATACGTCGTACTTCTAATTTTAACCTCCGGGTAAAAATGGGGTGTGACAGCTTGGCGACTCCGCTGGGGATTACTTAGGTTCTAACCATAACGGACTTAGTTTAAATAGGCTTTGTGTGCTTATTTGAAATTACTTTATCATTTGTTAATTGTTTTTACATGCTATTAATTGTTTGCTTGATATAAATTGTTTGTTTGATATAAACTGTTTATGTGTTACTGCTTTAATAAAACTGTCATTCCGTTCATATTTCCTTCACTTCTGGAAAACTCACACATATTCACACACTTAAAACGGTTTCGCGGTTCGCGCCCGTTCACTATCAAATTACCTTTTAGTTGGATCGATCTTGTGGATTTAGTCGATCGGCGGTGCAGTCGACGGCCACAGACTTTCCACTCCCAAGTTGTCCGCTTGGGGGAACCTTGTGTCATAGGAAAACAACTCTTAGTCAGCCTAAGATAGAGCTAAACCAACACCCTTTATTAAGAACATACATTTCATGACCTAGGAGGTTTAATACCCTTGGTGTATTAAGCCCATTAGATGACTTTACCCAAACGTCCAAGCGGGTTCACGACCCCAAGCGACAATAATCATACTTTATATGCACGTTTGAAGGATAACTGTGCCTAAATATTGACTATTTGCTCTAATTAATTAAACTTTAGGAGGGAGGGAATGACTAACGTTTCTATGACAGGTATGGATTTACATTGGAGTACAATGAATGACGAAGATCAATGACATCACAAAACAGAGCTTAAATTTAGACATAGGAAATTGTATTTACTTTACTTAGATTAGGAAACACTTTATGTTGTACTCATTTGACATGTAATAAATATTACACTACTTTTGTACTTTATTTTGGGAAAATAGAATTTGTTTAATCAATCAAAGCAATGTGATGACGTATTATGACACACTTTACCCTTCAAACAAACGTTAGGCCTACCTCTGGCACAAAGAGGTCACATGCATATTAGGACGCGTTATTTTTTTTTTTTTGATATAATCGTTTACATTTGTTTGACAATTTGCTTGACTTTATTTGACGAATTATTTGCTACATGACTTACTTGACTCTATGTGATCATGACTTTACCTACTTGACTCTATGTTATGGGACTGACATCATTTTGCATTTTTATGTTCTTATATCCCCAAAAAGAGTTGATTCGTGTCGACACCAAGACACTGACCATCCGGGATGCCAAACCAGAAGAGACTTTGAAGAATTGGATTCTTACTCCACGAGTCTTGGTAGTTTGAACATGTAGAGAACTTTTGAAATAGCACAATTTTAAAATTGAGGTTTGAATCATGCTCAAGACTTTTGTTGCTTTGCCTCATCTTTTGAAAACTTAATCGCAAAATCTATGCATTTCTGATTTTCCTTAATCATCTATTACTATTTGTACTTTATTTATCAAATCTGCCAACTCTAGGATTATGACATGAGATGAAGACAACATACATCCTGAGAGAGTAACAAAAAAAAAAAAAAACTAGGGGACAAGACAAGATTCCATTCGAAAGAAATTGAAATAGCCGATAGGTGATGACATAAGCCTGAAAGCTAGCAAGTCAAGAAGACATTGAAAGACAATATTAGGTTAGACAGTCTAGTTTGCAACCCTTCCTTTAACAACAATGCGAACTACGCTTGAACTGATTCCTCAGTGGATACGTAGGCAGCCCATATAGGGACTCGGTCATACTAGGTTAGAATTTTTCCCATTTGCATGCATACGAACTGCGCTGACCTGATTCCCATGGGGGATACGTAGGCAGCCCACATAGGGTTCGGTTGCATTTAGAACAAAAATCAAAAGATTTTGCATACATACGAACTGCGCTGACCTGATTCCCATGGGGGATACGTAGGCAGCCCACATAGGGTTCGGTTGCATTTAGAACAAAGATCAAAAGATTTTGCATACATACGAACTGCGCTGACCTGATTCCCATGGGGGATACTTAGGCAGCCCACATAGGGTTTGGTTGCATTTAGAACAAAAAATCCAAAATACCTTATGCATACGAACTACGTTCCGACCTGATTCACATGGTGGGATACGTAGGCAGCCCACATAGGGTTCGGTTGCATTTAGAACAAAAATCAAAAGATTTTGCATGTGTACGAACTACGTTCTGACCTGATTCTCATGGTGAGATACGTAGGCAGCCCACATAGGGTTCGGTTGCGCTATAACAGGAAATCCAAAAATCCTTACACAAAGAAAACCACACAGGGCTTGATTCCCTTGGCGGGATTCGTAGACTATTAATATACAGATCCGTCACACTTAGATAAAAATCCAACAAATCTTTTACCATTTATATAACAGAACTACGCTGACCTGATTCCCATGGCGGGATACGTAGGCAATCCAGATCGGGTTCAGTCCCTAATTAGAAAATTTTAAACCATTCTTATATACTTTACGAACTACGTTCTGACCCGATTCCCTGGAAGTATACGTAGGCAACCTATATAAGGTTCGGTCACACCAAAACATAAGTTTAGCATACCCTTTTGAACCCAAAACTGGGGCATATTTTGAAAAGATATAGACGAAAGAACGGTTGGACATCGACAATATTTAGGCTATCAGACAGGAAGTATTATAGACCAATTACTTTAGAAAGTGTCACAATCCGAAGTTGGCAGAATATTTTACAACTTACATATATATACATTTACATATATATCTTTCCTTACATACATACATTCACATATACATATTTCACAACTTATATACGTATAGTTACATTTCCTTATACATATACTTACATACCTACCTTTCAAATGAAATATTTTCTTGCAATCATTTTCACTACTGGTCATCTACCGTGGTTTGTACGGAGATCACAAGATCCAAACAAACAAGACAAATGGAGCGCCAACAACGTCAAGATTCGAGTCGACACGAATCAACTTCCCCCTCCCAAACTAAGAATTTTTCTTTGAGTGCAGGAACCCAAAACCGCGAGATCAACAGTCAAGTCTATCAATCATGGCAGAAAAGCATCCTTTGGCTCATTGTGGCCTCGCCTCAAAAGCCATACGACTTTACTTCCAACCTTATCTTTTAATTTATTTATTTTTATCACAATAATTTTATGACTTTATATACCTGTTTTTGTAGGTTGACGAGATTGAAGGCGAATCAAATCAGGATTACGTGTCTTGAATTTGGCCTGTCGCGATACCATCAACATCATAAGCCAGACGGCTATTCCACCACTTTACTCCATAATTTATCAATTATTTTATCATATACTTTACCAGCTTTAACCATTTTACTCTGAACTTTGCAGGAATCATTGTTAAGTTTCCGAAGATAGCTGGAGGCATCTCCCAAGACAGCTGGAGGCATCAATATCACACCCCGAGGATAACTATACATTTTTAGGCTAATAGGACATCATTTCTTCAAAAGCATCGCACTGCATATGCACTACACCCGCATTGCATTATTATTTTCAAATGCCCTGCAAAGGGACAACATCATTGTTCGCAAACACACAGCATTTAGGATAGTCCGCCTTTAATAGGACACTTTAGGCTCGTCCGCCTTTAATAGGACACTTTAGGCTCGGCCGCCTTTAATAGGACACTTTAGGCTCGGCCGCCTTTAATAGGACACTTTAGGATCGTCCGCCTTTAATAGGACACTTTAGGCTCGTCCGCCTTTAGTAGGACACTTTAGGCTCGTCCGCCTTTAATAGGACACTTTAGGCTCGTCCGCCTTTAATAGGACACTTTAGGCTCGTCCGCCTTTAATAGGATATCATTTCTTTAAATGCCTCACACGGCATATGCATCATGTCCTCGAAAACAACCGGAGACATACTTGGGTTCGTCCACCCTAAAATAGGACATATCGGGTTCATCCACCCTAAAATAGGATACTTGGGTTCGTCCACCCTAAAATAGGACATATTGGGTCATTCTACCCTAAAATAAAGAATTCACATATTTATCTTGAATTTTACAAGATTGGTGTCGAGTCTCTGAAGACAACCGGGGGCATCATTCGGCTATACAGTCTCATATGCATAAGCCAGACGGCTACACTATGACTCTACTCTCTACCTTATCATTCATTTTACCAATTCTAACGATTTTACCTTGAACTTTACAGGAGACATCACATGGCTACACAGCCTCACCCGCATAAGCCAAACGGCTACATCATTTATTATCAAATCCCCGAAGACAACCGGAGATATATCATCAAGTCCCCGAAGACAACCGGAGACATATCATCGAGTCCCCAAAGACAACCGGAGACATCGCATGGCCACACGGCCTCACCTGCATAAGCCAAACGGCTATACACCCATTTCACTTCTTACTTCATTTCTTTATTTCATCATCTACTTTATCTACTTTCACAATTTTACCTTAAAATTTCGCAGATATCATTTATCATTGAGTCCCGGAAGACAGCCGGAGGCCTTACTACTATCTTCTTCAACTGCAACTAAAGATATTATCATATCTTCAGCATACGCATCACGCATTCATTCAAGTCCCTGAAGACAACCAGAGACAACATTGGCCACACGGCTTCATCTTCATTCCCGCACTCATATTTACTATCATTTTACACTCTTTATAATTTCAACTTTATTACTAACTTTGACATGAATTTCAGTTTTGGCAGAAAGTACAACCTGCAGAGGCGCGACACAACGTGGAACTTTATCTTACGCAGTGAACTGGGGCAAATTTGCTGAAGAGGATTACCAAACTCACAAGCAAAGGTCACGAATCTACTCTCGAACTCAATTCCGCCTATGTCCACAAACACGTGATACATAGGTCAATTTCTCTTTCATATTCCCCACCAAAACTGTATTTCAATCAACTCTTTCTACAATCTCATATTCCTTTCTACACCCCCAGTGTCTCCATAACTCAACACTGGGGCATCTTTGAAGAATACGCATCGTGTCTAGTAGAGTCCTACTTATGGGTGTGTTGTGCACCACATTTATAATTAGGAGGCTATAAACATATGTTCCCTTCTCGTCACCTGTCCACAATCCTCTCAAGATTATGAATCCGCAAAAAACTTTCGAACTACACATGGCCTGATTCCCGCGCAGCCGCAGCCCTAGATACGTAGGCAACTCGAAACTGAGATTCAGCCATAATTTTCCATAATTCCTTCGAACCTCATCATATTTTCCATCAATTTTCCTAAACCGTACTTTCTTACAAACTCATATTCGTCAGTCCAAACAAAATTGGCTACTACGTCAACTTCTTCGCCCGAAGATTCTTACATCATCTCCCGTCGAAGAGGGCATCTGTTGACACCCAATTTTGTCCCTCCTTTATTTCATTTTTTTTATTCACTCGGGCGTTCTAAATTCATTGACGAGCTAAACACTTTATTTTTTACAATATTTTATTGCTACTACTATTAATATCGCTACTTTTATTTTTAACATTACAATTATTACTTTACTACAAATTTTAGATGATTCGTCATCATTTCTTTTTTTTTGGATTTTGGATTCGTTAAATTAATTACAAGACAACACTTTGCAAAATATTTATTTTTTACAAATTAATTATTTATTGTCTTTACATAATATATATTACATACCAGTTATTAAATTAGAAGCCCCAAAAAATAATTAAATAGCGGAGGAAGGAAAAACAATTTATAGCCAAATTCATGGCCCAAAATACCAATACAATATTATTTTCCTACCCAAATAAACAACCCACATTTTCAGCCCAATTAAAATACCCAACAGACCAGCCCAATCCCCATTACCCGTGACCCGACCCGGTCCACTATAATCCCTAAATCCCTAATCATTTCCCTTTCTTTCCTTTTTTTCGTTTCTTTTCCCCTTTTCCGCCTCCCACTCTCCTCTCCCATCTCACTCCGCTCCCTTTCACCGCCGCTCCCCTCTCCCACCATTTCCGCTCCTCCCACGCTCCTCGTCCCCACCTCGCCGACGACCCCATCACCGTTCCCCACACCACTACCCCACTCCGCTCCTCTCGACCCTACCTCTTTCCTCTTTCCGCCGCTACCCCACTTTCGCGCCTCCTCACCCCCACACCACGCTCTGTCCCCCACTCGCTACACCCCGCTCCTCTTCTTCTTCCATCTAAAACCCTAATCACAATCCTATAAAAGGGGGGGGGGGGATTTTTCGGTATTTGGAGGGGGATTTTTCGGATTTTGAGAATTGTTTCAGTACTTTTGAGAGATTCATACCATTTCCCACACTTGATTTTTTTTCGTCCCGGTGAACTGTAGCCGTGGGGGGATACTCTATTTCCATTTCTTCGTTTTGAAACTTTAATTACTCTAATCGAGTTCGGGTTCGTTCGAGTTCGAGCATAGATTCGAGACGTCCGACGCCTCACTTCACTGCACCACGAACAGGTACAATCTGATGCTATTTAGGTTTTTCGTCTTGTGAAATTCTGTTAATCGAAGTGCTGTTAGTTGAAATCCTGTTCTTATTGGATATTTGTTGGTTCATTAGCTATTAGGTGTGATTTATCACGAATCTTGATTAGCTGGGGGTCTGTTTGGTTAATCTAGATTAATCAACACATTCTAGGCTCGGATTATGCTATTTTGATTTTTTGTTTGAGTGCAAGCTAATTTGGTCGGAATCTCGTTTGCGATACACTTGACGGTTCATAAGTATGACTAAAGAATGTTATGTTTGGTTGTATCTATTCTTATAAGTGTGATAACATGAACAATGGGTCTGCCTCAAGCTTAATTATTATGGTTAAGTTGTTGGTTGTCGACGATTGCGTGAATTATACTGGTTCATTCAGGGCAGGTTCTGTTATGATTTGGGTAGTGTCATATGGACTCATATAGTAGAGAATGCTTAGGTGCAATAAAGGGTTAATTCTAAGTTTTATTGTTTAAGTGTATGATGAATTCTGCTTAGGATAGGTTCGTAAGTTCCATATATATTCAGCATATAAACTGGTTGGTTAGTTTTGGTCTTAATGTATGTTAGCATATGAGTTAGTTCTATCTTAGTTTATTTATCTGTGTTGGCATTAACATGCAGCAATCGAATCCAGTTGGTCAATATGCATTATCACATGCCTGTTTGCTTATTCGAAACAACGATGAACTTGCTCTAGCTTCAACTATTGGGTCCACAGACCGTCTTTGTGATAGGAGTTGTTGGGATTGTCTGTATGATATAGCTTATTGTATTTTTTGCTGTGTTGGTTAAAAAAAATGGAATTGACAAATGATTTATGCTCGGTGGATATCCTGTAGTCCCCTTCCCCATCTCAGTCTTTCTAGGCTCAACAAACCAGTCCTGAAATCCTTCAAAATATTTCATACTTGGAAGTTGGCTTGTTAAGTAGTTATCTTTGATTCTGCCCACTCTTTCCCTCTTGATCTCGATCCATGTTTAACTAATTTATAGTGCTATCTGAACTTGGGAAGTTATACGAAGT
Source organism: Lycium barbarum (assembly GCF_019175385.1). NCBI lineage: Eukaryota > Viridiplantae > Streptophyta > Magnoliopsida > Solanales > Solanaceae > Lycium > Lycium barbarum. The sequence goes on from NC_083339.1 coordinate 135,079,918, forward strand.
TGGGTTTGTAGTCTGCTTTTTCAACGCTTGCCCTATGAGAAGACTGTTTCCTTGGTTTCTTTATGTGTAATAGAAATCATGCCTTTAGTATTTTATTTTGGATATACGACTATTTTTGAGGCATGTGTTTGACTGAGAGTAGTTCCCTGTTTTAATAAAAATCATTAAGTTGTTGTACTGCTATTTTCTGAGTTGCTGCTGTCTTCTGAATTGCTGAATTTACCGAATTACTGTTTGTAACCTTCTTGTCATTTATGTATTTTTATCTGCCCATTATGATATCTGTTTTTTCATAATTAGCTGCTTATCGCAAGTTTTTAGTAAATTTCCTCTCTAGCTAAATTAGCTTCCCTGTATTGTTTGTGCCAAAATATGATGTTTGTTCTTCATGTGTCCTTTGTTTAGTTGAAGTTTATGTTAGATTAAGTTTGTGTCGTTTAGGATATGTATGTGAATGTCGAATGATAGTTCATTTACAGGGATTTCTTCTTTATTTTCTTTCTTGTAAATCATGCGCCATTTAGTACTTAGTTTATCTTCATTATCATTTCAAGTTCAAGTAAAATCAGTCCTTTAGTTATTGCTTCCCTGCATTTTGCGCCATTGTTTAGATTCGGAATTTCTTTAGGCATTAAGTATGAGTTTTGATCAATTTCTTCAATTGAATAAGTCTGCTCCTAATTCGAAATGTAGTAAAATGGGTTCTCCCAAATCAAGTGGGGTCTGGTGATTTAGGATCTAATGCTTGTTTAATGTTCATCACCCCTAATGGCTATTCTTCTATGGTTGTTTCCTTTTCCCGGAATCTTTCTTTTTCCCTTGTTCGAAAATCAAAAAGTACCTAGTTCATTTTGTGATCCTTTTTTTATTTTATTTTATCACTCTTTAAGCCAAATTCGTGATGATTCTGTGCTAAAGAATTCTTAGCATACGCCTTATCCTGCATTCGCGGGGCTTTGATTGTGCTTATTTTTTTGTATGGTGTTGTATATGGTCTGGTTATTACAGTGAACGTTGCACATGGTATATTTGGATGTTACTGTTACGGGTCCGTTAAATAGCAATGCCAGCCCTTTGTTTGATTGCTGACCATAAATCTGTTGCTGAGCATTCATAGGCCATTTTCTTATTGCCTAACTTTCATTTGGCTGATACATGTGTAAAGCATGGAATCAATTCCATTCCTTCTCAATTTTGTGTTCATTTCAATTATTACATGAGGCCATTCTTATTACTTGGACTGCCTATGTTTTCCCTTTGCTAATCCCACTTTTCTTTTCTTTTGCATGACACACCGGAGCCGAAGAGTCTCATTTTGAGACTCAACGATACCGCTACCGCATGGAATCCGCAGCCATATACTAAATTCGCTGGGCCAAAACCCAACAGCAAACAGTCGCAGCAGTTCTATAAAATGGGCTGAACCCATTTGATTCTATTTGCTCTTTATTTCGTACATTTAAGTTATATTGTACAACTAGTACTTTACTTGGTTTGTCTTCTTAGCTAGAATAAACCTTAGTGAAATTAGTAGGTTGATACGATGGGTAGTTAATTTAAAAGAGAGCTAACAATTAATTCATAGGCTTCATTTCTTTTTTTTATGTTAAATTATTTATACTATCTATATTATTTATTTTTATTAGAATAGTTGATTTTTAAATATCATGACTACATATTTTGAGAATCAAGATTCATTCTCACTATCTTCGAAATTTAAAGCGTTACAAATTTTGCACTGACGTTAACTTATTTTTTGAGAAATAAGGAAAACTAACTATTTTCATGGATAACTGTTCTAATTTAGTTACTTTCCCAACACTGGAAATACGTATTTGTTAAACAATCTTTTCACAGCTTGTATTGAACTAATAAGTCTTTCTATAAAATCTTTAAAGTTTTATTACTATTAATCTTACAATAACTTTTTAATTTGTTAGTCAACATAACTTATTTTCTCCCGTATTTACAAAAAATGCTACACAATCCTGCACTTTCTCAGTTTATCCATAACTAAACTCTTTTTATGCAAATCATTATTTTCTACCGGCCTTATTTTAATAGTGTTCTTATATATCTATCCATAACTTCAACAATCCTTATAAAGATGTTTTCCTAAATATGATAAAATACTTCATCTACATTTTTAGCCTAATTAATTAAGTCCGGTCGGTTAACCATTGTTAATGGGTCTTAAAGGATGCCTAATACCTTCCCTTTAGACTAATTGAACCCTTACTTAGAATCTTAAGTTTCGCAGACCTTAAACAGAGTTAACTTTAAACGTAACTTTAATAAACTTTAGGTGTCCTAATTCATCATAAATAATTAGGTGGCGACTCCTTAAAACAAATAAACAAAAAAAACAGGAATCTCCAATACGTCGTACTTCTAATTTTAACCTCCGGGTAAAAATGGGGTGTGACAGTTGGCGCTCCATTCGCCTTGTTTGTTTGGATCTTGTGACCTCTGTTCAAGCCTCGGTAGATGAACAGTAGTGAATCAATTGAAAGAAGGTATTTCATTTGAAGGGTAGGTATGTAAGTATATGTATGAGGAAATATAACTATATATAAATTGTGAAATATATATACGTAAATGTATGTATGTAGGAAAGATATATATATATATGTATGTATATATATATATATATATATATATATATATATATATATATATATATGTATGTAAGTTGTAAATATTTCTACCAACTTCAAATTGTGACATTTCTGAACAATTGAAAGGTCATTTATCTAAAGTACTTCGTGTCTGATAGTCTTAATATTATCAATGTCTAACTATGCTCTTGTCTAATATTTCAAAATATGCTCCAGTTTTGATTCAGAAGGGTGTACTAAACCTATGTCGTGGTGTGACCGAACCTTGTATAGGTTGCCTACGTATCCCCCCATGGGAATCAGGTCAGCGTAGTTCGTACGCATTGTTAAAGGAAAGGTTGCAAACTAGGCTGTCTAACCTAATATTATCTTTCAATGTCTTCTTGACTGATAGCTTTCATGCTTATGTCATCACCTATCGGCTATTTCAATTTCTTGCGAGTGGAATCTTATCTTGTCCCCTAGTTTTCTTTGTTACTCTCTCGGGATGTATGTTGTCTATTCGTTCATTTCATGTCACAATCGTAGAGTTGACAGATTTGATAATTATAGTAGAAAATAACAATAATAAATGATTAAGGAAAATCAGAAATGCATTCATAGATTTGCAATCCAAAAGATGAAGCAAAGTAACAAAAGTTTTGCGCGTGATTCAAGCCTCAATTTAAAAAAAACAATTTTACTACATGTTCAAACTACCAAGACTCCCGGCGAATCAGGGACGGAGTACAAGTCCAATTCTTCAGAGTCTCTCCTAGTTCGGCACCCCGTATGGTCGATGTCTCGGTATTGTGGGTAGTTGTAGCAGTAATCTTCATGTGTGTTTGCCTTTGGATTGTTCCCACGGGAGCGACAAAAGTTGATGACATGTCCCCTTTCCATCTCTCCAATTGACGCACTGGTTTCTTTCAAATCTTGGCATCTTCGTGAGCAGGTAAAGGATTGTTTTCCACATTGGGCCTAGCTCCAGTGAGCTTGATCGCTCCTTCCTTGATCAAAGCTTCGATTTTGTTTTTAAGCCCATAGCAATCCTCAGTGTCGTGCCCAGCAACTCCAGAATGATATGCACAACGCTTGGAGCCATCAAACCATCTTGGGATAGGATCGGGAATCTTCCCTTTAATCGGTTGTATCACGTCTGCTGCTTTCAGTCTTTCGAATAATTAAGCCAAAGGTTCAGCGAACCGAGTGTAATTACGGGTGTTTTTTATGACAGGGTTTGGACGGGCTTTATGTGTGGTATGTGGTCGATTTTGGTAAGTGGGAGCTTGAACAGATTGGTATGGACGTGGGTTTTGATCGTGAGGTGCTCGAGGTTGGTGGTAATTTGCTTGGGTGTTGTAGACATGGTAAGGGAATAGCGGAGTTTGGTAGGGTTCAGCGTAGTGGTAAGGGTATAAAGGCTGTTGTGGATGGTTAAAGTATGTAATGGCTTGGTTTGGTGGGTTTAGAGTAGTTGTAGGTGGTGGATTAGTGTTGGTGGATAAAGAAATATGAGGAGTGTGAGCTAGCGATTGATTTGTTGGGTTGACGGGTAATGGATTAGGAGTAGCATAGGTAGTGTAGGTGGGTGGTTGACTTTGTGGAGGGGTATAGACGGATGATGGATTTGGTGGATTTACGGGGGTGATCGGAGGTAAGTTGTTGTTTATAGGCGCGTTATTTTGTGGAGGGAAATGTTCAGGGATTGGAGATTCGAATGATGGAAAACGAGATGGATTTGGTGCGACAGTTCTGGGTTCAGGAGGCGGACTTTGGAGTGTGATGGATAAATTGGTCAAGTCCCTAACCCAATTCAGTTCTCCACGTAGATCCTCAATCTCTTGAGTTAGGCGGGCGATATGTTCATCACGTTGAATAGTAGTTCCACGTTCAGAAGTCTCGGGGGGATCACTAGGGATCACGATGTTTTCCACACCAGTTGAAATAGATGCGGCCGGATCAGACATAGTAATTTCAATTCCTTGAACAACCCAACTACGTTCAGGTAACGATGACGTCTTTGACCTTGTGAGGTAAGGATGGTCGGCCATCGAGTGTCAACACGAATAAACTCTTTTGGGAATAAAAAGAAACACAATAGTGCAAATGATGTCAGTCTCACAACATATCCAGGTAAAGTCATGATCACATAGAGTCAAGTAAATCATGTAGCAAATAATTCATCGAATAAAGTCAAACAAGTTGTCAAACAAATCACGCATCCTAATATGCATGTGACCTCTTTGTGCCAGAGGTAGGCCTAACGTTTGTTTGAAGGGTAAAGTGTGCCATAATACGTCATCCCATTGCTTTGATTAATTAAACAAATTCTATTTCCCCAAAATAAAGTACAAAAGTAATGTAATATTTATTACATGTCAAATGAATACAACATGGAGTGTTTCCTAAAGTAAATACAGTTTCCTATGTCTAACTTCTAGCTCCATTTATGATGTCCTTGATCTTCGTCATTTGTTGTACTCCAATGCAAATCCATACCTGTCATAGAAATATTAGTCATGCCCTCCCTCTTAAAGTTTAATAAATTAAAGCAAATGGTTAATATTTGGGCACAGTTATCCTTCAAACATGCACATAAAGTATGATTGGTGTCACTCGGGGTCGTGAGCCCGCTTGGACGTTTGGGTAAAGTCATCTAATGGGCTTAATACACCAAGGGTATTAGGCCTCCTAGGTCATGAAATGTATGCTCCTAATAAAGGTGTTGGTTTAGCTCTATCTTAGGCTGACTAAGAGTTGACTTCCTATGACACAAGGTTCCCCCAAGCGGACAACTTGGGAGTGGAAAGTCCGTGGCCGTCGACTGCACCGCCGATCGACTAAATCCACAAGATCAATCCAACTAAAGAGTGATTTAGTAGTGCAGGAGTGGAAGAAATATGAACGGAATGACAATTTATCAAAGCAGTAACACTTAAACAGATTATATCAAACAAACAATTAATCACGCAAACAATTTATAGCATGTAAAACAGTTTAGGCAAATAAAGTAACTAAGTTAGCACACAAAGCCTAATTAAATCTAAGTCCGTTATGGTTAGAACCTAGGTAGAGTCCCCAGCGGAGTCACCATTCTGTCATACCCCATTTTAACCGGGTTAAAGTAGAGTACAACATATTGGTGATTCCTATTTTTGTTTATTTGTTTTAAGGAGTCGCCACCTAATTATTTACGGTGAATTAGGACACCTAAAGTTTATTAAAATATTTATCTAAAGTTGATATTATTGTAAAGTCTACGAAACCAAAAGATTCTAGGTAAGGGTTCAATTAGTCTAAAGGGAAGGTATTAGGCATCCTTTAAGACCCATTAACAATGGTTAACCGACCGGACTTATGTTAATTAATTAAGACTAAAAGGTAGATGTAATTTTTAAATATTTAAGAAAATATTGCTAAAGTTATTTAAAGTAAAACTTATAGAAAATAATAGTTGCATAAAAGAATTTAGTTAAAAATAAACTAAAAGAAACGGGACCTGTAATGTTTATATGTATTTGGAGAAAATGACTAGAATTTAAAAGAGTTATTTAATAAAAGTTTTAAAGGTTGTTTTAGATAAATATGTATTTTAAGTGTTGGAAAGAAACTAAAGTGAAAAAGTTATCCGTAGAAACTAGTCTGCCTTTTGTTTCTCAAAATAAGCTAACATTAGTGTAAAATTTTGTGATGTTTTGAAAATTCTAAGATGGTAAGAATGAAAAATGATTCCTCTAAACCAAGAATGTGTAGACATGCTATTTGAAAATCAATTACTCTAAACAAATGTTATAGATACTGTTGACACCCAATTTTGTCCCTCCTTTATTTTAATTTACTCAGGGCTTCTAAATTTACTGACAAGCTAAATACTTTATTTTCACTACTATTATTTTTGCTACTTTTATTTTTTCAACATTATGAGCATTACTTTATCATAAATTTTAAACAGTTCATCATCGTTTCGTTTTCAGGTCTGGACTCGTTAAATTAATTACAAGACAACACTTTGCAAAATATTTATTTTACATATTTATTGTCTTTACATAATATATATTATACCAGTTATTAAATTGGAAGCCCAAAAAATAATTAAATAGCGGAGGAAGGAACAACAATTTTCAGCCAAATTAATGGATTAAAATACAAATACAATGTTATTCCCCTACCCAAATAAACAACCCACATTTTAATACCCAACCCACATTATATCAGCCCACATTTAAATTAATCAACCAAGCCCAAATGATTCCCTACCCGGTCCAATAATTTTTCTGCGACCCGACCCAATACCTAAACCTACCCGCCCCCTTTTATTTCCTTTCTTCTCCTTCATCTGCCTCCCTCCTCCTCTTTCTCCTTTCCTCTCCCCTCCTTTCCCTCCTTTTCCCTTTCTCCGCCGCACCCCTACCCTTTCCTCTCTCTTCCCACGTTACCCGCTCCGCTCCACTTCCCTCTGTCCCCCATTATTCTCTTATACGCTCCTCTCTCTCTCTTTCTCAAACCCGAATCGAAACCCTATAAATAGGATGGTCTGGAGACGTTTAAGGGGGGGGGGGGGGGGGGGGGGAGGAAGACAGGAAAAGAAAAAAAAAACAAAACAAACTCAAGAAGAAACAAGATAAAAGAATCAGAAAAAGATCGAAAAAGGGGGACAGAAAACAAAACAAAAGATAAAAAAAAAAAGGGGACGGATCTTTGTTTTAGAAAAGGGGATTTTCAATATTTGGGGGGCCTTCGAGGAATTCCATGGTTTTCTTAACAGTTTTGGAAAAATCCAAAACCTGAGGGCTGATTGCTCTTTTATTATTTCAAAGTTAGGTCTATAAGAAAATTCGGGGGAAATTTCAGTATTGGGGGGGGGGGGGGGGGGGGACGAATCTTTACTACATTCAACATTTTCGACATTTCCACTACTTTAGATTTTGAATTTGTTCAAATCTCGGTCTGTTTCGGTTCATTTGTTTTTTTCACTTACATTTTAAGATTATTAAGAGAATCAAACCAAACATCTCTTTGAAAAAGAGTAATCGATTCCATCGAAATTTTCGATTCGAAAGACTATTTTCGAGTTCGAGTTTCGATTTCGTCGCGTTCGAGTGTAGATTCGTGACTTGACGTTCCCATTTCACTGTACCAACAAAAGGTAACATCTGAGACCATTGCATTTTCTAATTCCTGAAATATATAATGATAACGCTTATTTGACTTGTTAGAAACCATGTTTTAGGATATTACATTTTAGCTTGTATGGAAATGTGCTGTTTGGCCTTGACGATATGCCTCCGTCTTTCAATTATTTTAAGACTCATAATCATTTGGCGATGTCTAGTTTGTGTTGGTTAAATCTAATTCAGTGATGTTGTGTTAAGATACAGTGTTAGCATATCAATTCTTGGTTTAAGAATCTATGTAGGTAAGCCTGTTTCTTTATTTTAGTCTCATGTTTTCCTTAATTGTTATTAGATTGCAAAATCTGCATCTGTTTATTGTCTCGTTATCAACGGGTATTGTCTGTAACACAAATCATTAACGAAAATAATCTCGTTTTGATGTGCACAAAAACTCAGTTACGGCATCAGAATCTTTTGTGCTTTCCTTGTTGTGAAAGGAACTACTGTGGTTTGTTACAACAGATAATCTAACACAAGTTCAATACAATTTACTACATACAATGATCTAGTTAGTTCAACATGGTCGAAGCCCTGCCATTTAAATCTAAATATATTGATCTTATTTAGCTAAGCGTGCTTGCATGTCTTGGTTCCTATCCATCATTGGCGGTTGTATGGTTGGCTGCCATTAGGTGCTATGTTAGTATGGGTCTCTTGTTTCATTTGTTGAAGGACTACACCATGTTTGGCTTGATTTGTCTTAATAAAGATGATATGCCTTACTTTGATTTGGTTGCTGAAACTGGGATTGTAGTCGAAGTAGAAAGACTCCTCTGTTTTGCTTAGTATTGGAACTGCCATGCCTGCTTAGGTCAGTTTAATACAATGAAGCTTTATACAATGAGTCATTTTACGACTAAGTATCATTGTGTTTGTTTGGTTTGATCTAGTCGAAGTATGTTTTTTTTTATGTTGTCCTAGACCCAAGGCCATGCCCAGTGGAGATTAAATGACACATCTCCAAACTGACCAGGACCTTCAAATGCTCCCTTCTTAGTGACTTTATCCAAAACTATGAGGCTGGCCCCTTTAACCTACTAATAGGTTGTTTCCGCTATATGTGAAATCTTAAATTTTGCATTTGTTTAGTCTCAATAATATCTTTAAGGTTAGAGTATCAAAATATTTTGAATATTACTTTCTCTGTGTTTAGTTGATTCCCTGAATGGTCTTAATGTTTGCTGTATGGGTTCAGTTCGATAGAACGATTCAAATTTGGATTTACTAAACTCAGAAATCAAATTCTGTTTCTACTTATAAATGGTGATTGTAAGATCTTTGTTCGAGTTTCTTGGTCTTGATTTATTAACGAAGTGCTAAAGATTGGCTTAAAAGAAGAAATTCATTTTAATTTATTGGTTAATCTTTCGTCTGGTTAACTTGAAAATGTAAAAGACAGGCTTTATCTGTTTTGTAATGCCTGAGCTCGAGAGCATCATCATAGGATTAGTTGCATTGAACATCCTTTGCCAATATATGTCTACTGGTTATGGACTTTTGGGCTGCATATAATATTTGTCTGTTCACCGATAGTTAGCAGAGTTGCCTTGGCGATCTTATTGGTTTGACGAATGTCTTGGATTTACTTAGACTAGTTGGACCTTTATAATTATAACTTTAATTCTTGAGGTCTCATCTTAAGTATATTACAACGTCATGAAATTATCTAGTTCATGGTCTAGGCTGGAGTACCTACTACCATCGCCTGAAGGTGATGAGAATTTTCTAAAGAAACAAGTCATGCAAATCGTGCATTCTGTTATCTGATGCATATGTACAGCCGCCTATGTTACTGTGATAGGTATTATTGGTCAAAAAATACAATCTACCACGAGTCATTAACATCTTTATGCGAAGGGATTAATCGTACCATGGTGAACTTGGTAGACATGAACTTGGAATTAATTTGGCGGCATCTATTTTACTTTCCATAGTTTGTTGAGAATTAAATTCCCCCTTTCTAATTCTTCTATTACTTTTATTGTTTGCATGTACACCGGAGCTGAAAAGTCTCGAAATGAGACTCGATGATATCACCGCTAGGCGAAGACCAACATTTCCTACTCATTCTCTTTCCATCTTACTTCTCCGTTTTTATTTCTTTCGTACATTTAACTTGTATTGTGTGACTGACGCTGTGTTTGTTAACTTAGATGCCTTAGCGTAATTAGTGAGGTTTAGTTTTAGTAATGGATAGTTAATTCAAAGATAAAACTAACAATTAGCTTCATGGGTTTCATTTTCGTTTTTATGTCAAAATTATTTATAGTATCTATAATATTTATCTTTTAGAATAGTTGATTTTCGAAATAGCATGATTACGCTTACTATTTTAGAAGTTTGAAACGTAACAAATTTACACTAACGTTAGCTCATTTTAAGAAATGAAAGGCAAACTAGTTTTAACGGCTAACTCTTCCACTTTAGTTCCTTTCTAACATTTGAAATACATATTTGTTTTAAACAACCTTCGCACAATATACGTTGAACTAATAGTCTTTCTATAAAAGTTTATTAAATAACTCTTTTAAATTTGTGAGTCATTTTTTCCAAAATACATATAAACATTACACATCTCATTTCTTTTAGTTTATTGACAACTAAACTCTTTTTACGCAATTATTACTTTTCTACAAGTTTTATTTTGAATAACCTTCTATTACTATCTATAATTTCAGCAATACTTACAAGATATTTTTTAAAATATTTAAATGTTTACATTTACATTTTTAGCCTTAATTAAAATAAGTCCGGTCGGTTAACCATTGTTAATGGGTCTTAAAGGATGCCTAATACCTTCCCTTTAGACTAATTGAACCCTTACCTAGAATCTTAAGTTTCGCAGACCTTAAACAGAGTTAACTTTGAACATAACTTTAATAAACTTTAGGTGTCCTAATTCACCGTAAATAATTAGGTGGCGACTCCTTAATACAAACAAAACAGGAATCACCAAAATGTTGTACTTCTACTTTAACTCTCCGGGGTTAAAAATGGGTATGACAGCTTGGCGACTCCACTGCGGACCTCTACCTAGGTTCTAACCATAACGGACTTAACTTTAAATAGGCTTTGTGTGCTAACTTAGTTACTTTATTTGCCTAAACTGTTTTACATGCTACAAATTGTGTGCGTTATTAATTGTTTGATATAAAATGTCTAAGTATTACTGCTTTGATAAATTGTCATTCCGTTCATATTTCTTCCACTTCTGGAAAACTCACACTATCACACGTACACGCGAGGTGTGTTTTGCGCACCCGCAAATTTCTTTCGTAGAATCCAAATTTTAGGAGAGTTGGCGTATGCGCGGGGTGCCCGAGTAACGGGGACCGCGTAGCCTTCTCACTCGAGTAGTCCGCTCGGGAACCTTGTGTCTAGTAAACCCACTCTTAGTCAACCTAGGATAGAGTTAAACCAACACCCTTTATTAAGAGCATACATCTCATAACCTAGGAGGTTTAATACCCTTGGTGTATTAAACCCATTAGACGACTTTACCCAAGCGTCGAAGCGGGTTCACAACCCCAAGTGACAATAATCATACTTTATATGCATGTTTGAAGGATAACTGTGCCTAAATATTGACTATTTTCTATAATTAATTAAACTTTAGAAAGGAGGGAATGACTAACGTTTCTATGACAGGTATGCATTTGCATCGGAGTACAACAAATGACGAAGATCAAGGACGTCACAAATGGAGCTCGAAATTTAGACATAGAAAATTGTATTTACTTTACTCAGATTAGGAAACACTTTATGTTGTATTCATTTGACATGTAATAAATATTTCACTACTTTTGAACTTTATTTTGGGGAAATAGAATTTGTTTAATTAATCAAAGCAATGGGATGACGTATTATGGCACACTTTACCTTCAAACAAACGTTAGGCCTACCTCTGGCACAAAGATGTCACATGCTTATTAGGACGCGATATTTTTGTTTGACAACTTGTTTGACTTTATTTGATGAATTATTTGCTACATGACTTACTTGACTCTATGTGATCATGACTTTACCTACTTGACTCTATGTTATGGGACTGACATCATTTTTTTTTTATGTTCTTATACCCCCAAGAAGAGTTGCTTCGTGTTGACACCGAGACACCGACCATCTGGGGTGCCGATCAAGGAGAAATTTTGAAGAATTGGACTCTTACTCCGTCCCTGGTTCGCCCGGAGTCTTGGTAGTTTGAACATGTAGAAGACTTTTGTCAAATCTGTCAACTCTACGATTGTGACATGAAATGAACGAATAGACAACATACGTCTCGAGAGAGTAACCAAGAAAACTAGAGGACAAGACAAGATTCCACTCGGAAGAAATTGAAATAGCCGATAGGCGATGACATAAGCCTGAAAGCTAGCAATTCAAGAAGAAATCAAAGGACGGCATTAGGTTAGATAACTTAGTTTGCAACATTTCATTTAACATTCGTACGAACTACGCTTGACCTGATTCCTCGGTGGATACGTAGGCAGCCCACATAGGGACTCGGTCATACTAGGTTAGAATGTTTGCCATTTGCATGCATACGAACTACGCTGACCTGATTCTCATGGTGAGTTACGTAGGCAACCCACATAGGGTTCGGTTGCGCCATAACAGAAAATCTAAAAAATCATTACACGAAGAAAACCACACAGGGCCTGATTCCCTCGGCGGGATTCGTAGACTATCAACATACAAATCCGTCACACCTAGATAAAATAAAAAAAATTAAAAAAATCAACAAATAATTTACCAGAACTACGTCGACCTGATTCCCTTGGTGGGATACGTAGGCAATCCACATCGGGTTCGGTCCCTTTTATTAGAAAACTTTAAACCATTCTTATATACCTTACGAACTACGTTCTGACCTGATTCCCTGGAAGGATACGTAGGCAACCTATATAAGGTTCGGTCACACCACAACATAAGTTTAGCATACCCTTTTGAACCCAAAACTGGGGCATATTTTGAAAAGATATAGACGAAAGAACGGTTGGACATCGACAATATTGAGGCTACCAGACAGGAAGTATTATAGACCGATTACTTTAGAAGTGTCACAATCCGAAGTTGGCAGAATATTTTACAACTTACATATATATATATATATACATTTACATATATATCTTTCCTTACATACATACATTTACATATACATATTTCACAACTTATATACGTATAGTTACATTTTCTTATACATATACTTACATGCCTACCTTTCAAATGAAATACTTTCTTTCAATTATTTCGCTACTGTTCATCTACCGAGGCTTGAACGGAGATCACAAGATCCAAACAAACAAGACAAATGGAGCGCCAACAACGTCAAGCTTCGAGTCAACACGAATCAACTGCCCCCTCCTAAACTAAGAATTTTTCTTTGAGTGCAGGAACTTAAAACCGCGAGATCAACAGTCAAGTCTATCAATTAGGGCCAAAAAGCATCATTTGGCTCATTATGGCCTCGCCTCAAAAGCCATACGGCTTTACTTCCAACTTTATATTTTAATTTATTTTATTTTATCACAATAATTTTATGACTTTATATACCTGTTTTGTAGGTTGACGAGATTGAAGGCGAATTAAATCAGGATTACGTTTCCTGAATTTGGCCTGTCACAATACCATCAATATCATGAGCCAGACGACTATTCCACCACTTTACTCCATACTTTGTCAATTATTTTATCATATACTTTACCAGCTTTAACCATTTTACTCTGAACTTTGCAGGAATCATTGTTAAGTTTCCAAAGACAGCTGGAGGCATCTCCCAAGACCGCTGGAGGCATCAATATCACACCCGAAGATAACTATACATTTTAGGCTCGTCCGCCTTTAATAGGACATCATTTCTTCAAAAGCACCGCACTGCATATGCACTATACCGGCATTGCATTATTACTTTCAAATGCCCGACAAAGGGACAACATCATTGTTCGCAAACGCACAACATTTAGGATCGTCCGCCTTTAATAGGACACTTTAGGCTCGTCCGCCTTTAATAGGACACTTTAGGCTCGTCCGCCTTTAATAGGATATCATTTCTTTAAATGCCTCACACGGCATATGCATCATGTCCTCGAAAACAACCGGAGACATACTTGGGTTCGTCCACCCTAAAATAGGACATTTTAGGCTCGTCCGCCTTTAATAGGATATCCTTTCTTTAAATGCCTCACACGGCATATGCATCATGTCCTCGAAAATAACCGGAGACATGCTTGGGTTCGTCCACCCTAAAATAGGACATTTTAGGATCGTCCGCCTTTAATAGGATATCATTTCTTTAAATGCCTCACACGGCATATGCATCATGTCCTCGAAAACAACCGGAGACATGCTTGGTTTCGTCCACCCTAAAATAGGACATTTTAGGCTCGTCCGCCTTTAATAGGATATCATTTCTTTAAATACCTCACACGGCATATGCATCATGTCCTCGAAAACAACCGGAGACATACTTGGGTTCGTCCACCCTAAAATAGGACATATCGGGTTCTTCCACCCTAAAATAGGATACTTGGGTTCTTCCACCCTAAAATAGGATACTTGGGTTCGTCCACCCTAAAATAGGACATATCGGGTTCTTCCACCCTAAAATAGGATACTTGGGTCCGTCCACCCTAAAATAGGACATATTGGGTCATTCTACCCTAAAATAAGAATTCACATTTTTATCTTGAATTTTACAGGATTGGCGTTGAGTCTCTGAAGACAACCGGGGGCATCATTCGGCTATACAGTCTCATATGCATAAGCCAAACGGCTACACTATGACTCTACTCTCTACCTTATCATTCACTTTACCAACTCTAATGAGACCTTGAACTTTACAGGAATTATCATTAAGCCTCCGAAGACAACCGGAGACACATCATCAAGTCCCCGAAAACAACCGGAGACGTAGCATCAAGTCCCCGAAAACAACCGGAGACATATCATCAAGTCCCCGAAGACAACCGGAGACACATCATCAAGTCCCTGAAAACAACCGGAGACGTAGCATCAAGTCCCCGAAAACAACCGGAGACGTAGCATCAAGTCCCCGAAAACAACCGGAGACGTAGCATCAAGTCCCCGAAAAAAACCGGAGACATAGCATCAAGTCCCCGAAAACAACCGGAGACGTAGCATCAAGTCCCCGAAGACAACCGGAGACATAGCATCAAGTCCCCGAAAACAACCGGAGACGTAGCATCAAGTCCCCGAAAACAACCGGAGACATAGCATCAAGTCCCGAAAACAACCGGAGACATAGCATCAAGTCCCCGAAGACAACCAGAGACATATCATCAAGTCCCTGAAGACAACCGGAGACATCGCATGGCTGCACGACCTCACCTGCATAAAGCCAAATGATATCATTTATCATCGAGTCCCGGAAGACAACCGGAGACCTTATCACTATCATCTTCAAATGCAACTAGAGATATTTATCACATCCTCAGCATACGCATCATGCATTCATTCAAGTCCCTGAAGACAACCAGAGACAACATTGGCCACATGGCTTCAGTTTTCATTCCCCAATCATATTTACTATCATCTACACTCTTTATAGTTTTACATTTTTAACTTCATTACAAATTTTGACATGAATTTCAGTTTTAGCAGAAAGTACAACCTGCAGAGACGCAATACAACGTGGAACTTTATCTTACGCAGTGAACTGGGGCAAATTTGCTGAAGAGGAATATCAAACTCACAAGCAAAGGTCACGGATCTACTGTCGAACTCAATTCCGCCTATGTCCACAAACACGTGATACGTAGGTTAATTTCTCTTTCACGTCCCCCACTAAAACTCTATTTCAATCAACTCTTTTCACAATCTTATATTCCTTTCTACATCCCCAGTGTCTCCGTAACTCAACACTGGACATTTTTTTGGAGATTTACATCGTGTCTAGTAGAGTCCTACTTATGGGTGTGTTGTGCACCACATTTATAATTAGGAGGCTATAAGCATATGTTCCATTCTCATCACCTGTCTACAACCCCCGAAAGATTATGAATCCACAAAAACTTTTGAACTACACATGGCCTGATTCTCGTGCAACCCGAGATATGTAGGAGATTCGGCCATAATTTTCCATAATTCCTTCTACCATCATAATATTTTCCACCAATTCTCTAAAAATCGTATTTCCCTACAAATTCGTATTTTTGTTGGTCGAAACAAAATTGGCTACAACGTCAACTTCTTCGCTCGAAAACTCTTACATCGTCTCCGATGGAAGAGGGGCATCTGTTGACACCCAATTTTGTCCCCCTTTATTTTAATTTACTCAGGGCTTCTAAATTTACTGACAAGCTAAATACTTTATTTTCACTACTATTATTTTTGCTACTTTTATTTTTTCAACATTATGAGCATTACTTTATCATAAATTTTAAACAGTTCATCATCGTTTCGTTTTCGGGTCTGGACTCGTTAAATTAATTACAAGACAACACTTTGCAAAATATTTATTTTACATATTTATTGTCTTTACATAATATATATTATACCAGTTATTAAATTAGAAGCCCAAAAAATAATTAAATAGCGGAGGAAGGAACAACAATTTTCAGCCAAATTAATGGATTAAAATACAAATACAATGTTACTCCCCTACCCAAATAAACAACTCACATTTTAATACCCAACCCACATTATATCAGCCCACATTTAAATTAATCAACCAAGCCCAAATGATTCCCTACCCGGTCCAATAATTTTTCTGCGACCCGACCCAAAACCTAAACCTACCCGACCCCTTTTCTTTCCTTTCTTCTCCTTCATCCGCCTCCCTCCTCCTCTTTCTCCTTTCCTCTCCCCTCATTTCCCTCCTTTTCCCTTTATCCACCGCACCCCTACCATTTCCTCTCTCTTCCCACGTTACCCGCTCCGCTCCACTTCCCTCTGTCCCCCACTATTCTCTTATACGCTCCTCTCTCTCTTTCTCAAACCCGAATCGAAACCCTATAAATGGGATGGCCTGGAGACGTTTAAGGGGGGGAGGAAGACAGGAAAAGAAAAAAAAAACAAAACAAACTCAAGAAGAAACAAGATAAAAGAATCAGAAAAAGATCGAAAACGGGGGACAGAAAACAAAAGAAAAGATCGAAAAAAAAGGGGACGGATCTTTGTTTTAGAAAAGGGGATTTTCAATATTTGGGGGGCCTTCGAGGAATTCCATGGTTTTCTTAACAGTTTTGGGAAAATCCAAAGCCTAAGGGCTGATTGCTCTTTTATTATTTCAAAGTTAGGTCTATAAGAAAATTCGGGGGAAATTTCAGTATTGGGGGGGGGGGGGGGGGGGGGGACGAATCTTTACTACATTCAACATTTTCGACATTTCCACTACTTTAGATTTTGAATTTGTTCAAATCTCGGTCTGTTTCGGTTCATTTGTTTTTTTCACTTACATTTTAAGATTATTAAGAGAATCAAACCAAACTTCTCTTTGAAAAAGAGTAATCGGTTCCATCTAAATTTTCGATTCGAAAGACTATTTTCGAGTTCGAGTTTCGAGTTCGTCGCGTTCGAGTGTAGATTCGTGACTTGACGTTCCCATTTGTACCAACAAAAGGTAACATCTGAGACCATTGCATTTTCTAATTCCTGAAATATATAATGATAACGCTTATTTGACTTGTTAGAAACCATGTTTTCGGATATTACATTTTAGCTTGTATGGAAATGTGCTGTTTGGCCTTGACGATATGCCAACGTCTTTCAATTATTGTAAGACTCATAATCATTTGGCGATGTCTAGTTTGTGTTGGTTAAATCTAATTCAGTGATGTTGTGTTAAGATACAGTGTTAGCATATCAATTCTTGGTTTAAGAATCTGTGTAGGTAAGCCTGTTTCTTTATTTTAGTCTCATGTTTTCCTTAATTGTTATTAGAATGCAAAATCTGCATCTGTTTATTGTCTCGTTATACGGGTATTGTCTGTAACACAAATCATTAACGAAAATAATCTCGTTTTGATGTGCACAAAAACTCAGTTACGGCATTAGAATCTTTTGTGCTTTCCTTGTTGTGAAAGGAACTACTGTTGTTTGTTACAACAGATAATCTAACACAAGTTCAATACAATTTACTACATACAATGATCTAGTTAGTTCAACATGGTCGAAGCCCTGCCATTTAAATCTAAATATATTGATCTTATTTAGCTAAGCGTGCTTGCATGTCTTGGTTCCTATCCATCATTGGCGGTTGTATGGTTGGCTGCCATTAGGTGCTATGTTAGTATGGGTCTCTTGTTTCATTTGTTGAAGGACTACACCATGTTTGGCTTGATTTGTCTTAATAAAGATGATATTCCTTACTTTGAATTGGTTGCTGAAACTGGGATTGTAGTCGAAGTAGAAAGACTCCTCTGTTTTGCTTAGTATTGGAACTGCCATGCCTGCTTAGGTCAGTTTAATACAATGAAGCTTTATACAATGAGTCATTTTACGACTAAGTATCATTGTGTTTGTTTGGTTTGATCTAGTCGAAGTATGTTTTTTTTATGTTGTCCTAGACCCAAGGCCATGCCCAGTGGAGATTAAATGACACATCTCCAAACTGACCAGGACCTTCAAATGCTCCCTTCTTAGTGACTTTATCCAAAACTATGAGGCTGGCCCCTTTAACCTACTAATAGGTTGTTTCCGCTATATGTGAAATCTTAAATTTTGCATTTGTTTAGTCTCAATAATATCTTTAAGGTTAGAGTATCAAAACATTTTGAATATTACTTTCTCTGTGTTTAGTTGATTCCTTGAATGGTCTTAATGTTTGCTGTATGGGTTCAGTTCGATAGAACGATTCAAATTTGGATTTACTAAACTCAGAAATCAAATTTTGTTTCTACTTATAAATGGTGATTGTAAGATCTTTGTTTGAGTTTCTTGGTCTTGATTTATTAACGAAGTGCTAAAGATTGGCTTAAAAGAAGAAATTCATTTTAATTTATTGGTTAATCTTTCGTCTGGTTAACTTGAAAAATGTAAAAGACAGGTTTTATCTGTTTTGTAATGCCTGAGCTCGAGAGCATCATCATAGGATTAGTTGCATTGAACATCCTTTGCCAATATATGTCTACTGGTTATGGACTTTTGGGCTGCATATAATATTTGTCTGTTCACCGATAGTTAGCAGAGTTGGCTTGGCGATCTTATTGGTTTGACGAATGTCTTGGATTTACTTAGACTAGTTGGACCTTTATAATTATAACTTTAATTCTTGAGGTCTCATCTTAAGTATATTACAACGTCATGCAATTATCTAGTTCATGGTCTAGGCTGGAGTACGGAGTACCTACTACCATCGCCTGAAGGTGATGAGATTTTGCTAAAGAAACAAGTCATGCAAATCGTGCATTCTGTTATCTGATGCATATGTACATCCGTCTATGTTATTGTGATAGGTATTATTGGCCAAAAAATACAATCTACCACGAGTCATTAACATCTTTATGCGAAGGGATTAATCGTACCATGGTGAACTTGGTAGACATGAACTTGGAATTAATTTGGCGGCATCTATTTTACATTCCATAGTTTGTTGAGAATTAAATTCCCCCTTTCTAATTCTTCTATTACTTTTATTGTTTGCATGTACACCGGAGCTGAAAAGTCTCAAAATGAGACTCGATGATATCACCGCTAGGCGAAGACCAGCATTTCCTACTCATTCTCTTTCCATCTTACTTCTCCGTTTTTATTTCTTTCGTACATTTAACTTGTATTGTGTGACTGACGCTGTGTTTGTTAACTTAGATGCCTTAGCATAATTATTGAGGTTTAGTTTTAGTAATGGATAGTTAATTCAAAGATAAAACTAACAATTAGCTTCATGGGTTTCATTTTCCCTTTTATGTCAAAATTATTTATAGTATCTATAATATTTATCTTTTAGAATAGTTGATTTTCAAAATAGCATGATTACGCTTACTATTTTAGAAGTTTGAAACATAACAAATTTACACTAACGTTAGCTCATTTTAAGAAATGAAAGGCAAACTAGTTTTAACGGCTAACTCTTCCACTTTAGTTCCTTTCTAACATTTGAAATACATATTTGTTTTAAACAACCTTCGCATAATATAAGTTGAACTAATAGTCTTTCTATAAAAGTTTATTAAATAACTCTTTTAAATTTGTTAGTCATTTTTTCCAAAATACATATAAACATTACACATCTCATTTCTTTTAGTTTATTGACAACTTAACTCTTTTTACGCAATTATTACTTTTCTACAAGTTTTATTTTGAATAACCTTCTATTACTATCTATAATTTCAGCAATACTTACAAGATATTTTTTAAAATATTTAAATGTTTACATTTACATTTTTAGCCTTAATTAAAATAAGTCCGGTCGGTTAACCATTGTTAATGGGTCTTAAAGGATGCCTAATACCTTCCCTTTAGACTAATTGAACCCTTACCTAGAATCTTAAGTTTCGCAGACCTTAAACAGAGTTAACTTTAAACATAACTTTAATAAACTTTAGGTGTCCTAATTCACCGTAAATAATTAGGTGGCGACTCCTTAATACAAACAAAACAGGAATCTCCAATATGTCGTACTTCTACTTTAATCCCGGGTTAAAATGGAGTATGACAGATACTATAAATAGTTTAGAATATAAATAGAAGAGAATGTAATTTTTGGAATTACCTACCCATTACTAAACTAACCCACTAATTTTACTAGGATTCATCTAAGTTAGGAAAACAAACAAAGTAACGGGTTAGTCAAATAATACAAGTTAAATGCACAAAACAAAATAGAGACTGAAATTAAATTAAATGGGCTCTGCCCATTTTCCTGGACTGCTGCGGATCTGGCCACTATTGGGCTTCGGCCCAGTAACAATTTTTTATATATTGCTGCTGTTGTCTTGCCTATTAGGATTTGGCCCAGAATTTATGTTTTTATCCGTGCTGCGGGTTGGACTGCTACTATATGAGGCCGACTCGAGAGGAATTGTGTTGGGATTTTGGCCCAACGTCAAAATGCGGGGAAGATGACGAGTCGCTTGGACTCGTATACGAGATGTCATGCATAAAAAAAAGGATTAGGAAATGAGCAGTGAATAATGTTAAACATACTAAAGATGAATTCAAAAACAATTTCACAGATTGTATATTCTGTGTATATTTTAAATATACCTCACGTATACACAATTCGTCCACCACACACTTACTACGTATAAACGAAGCAACAACCAAACACAACTGCATCAAACCGTATAGCATCTATTATGCATTAGACGTGTGCAAAGTTCAGACAAATGTAATGACTAATATATGCACAGTATTCAGAGTATACCTAGCATAGCTGAAAGGTATACACTGATACGCGGCTCCTGTATACACTTGGTGTATACTACGGCTCATATACTATGTATACTTCGAGGTATATCATGCCACAAACAGAAAATCAGAGAGGGAATATGCGCAGGTAAGTCGACATGAGCATTTGGAGGATAAAGGTAACTAAACAGATAGCAAGCATCAAGGATTAGGTTCTGATGATGAAATGAGTGGCCATTTATCAGGAATACAGGTGAGATTTCAAACCATTTTTTCAACTAGTGTTTCGAAACAAAATATGCATGTAATGACAATTAAGTTCAAGAAGGGATTATTGCAGACTTTGAGCATTCAAAGATTTAGACATGAGTAGGTGCACAGAATTAATTGGACAGAACTGAAACCAAAACAAAGAGGTTTAACATAAAGTATTTTTTTTTTATCTTATTTAACTGAAGCTAATCGAAGCAAGAAAGAAGATTATCATAGATATAAGACAATTAGACGCAGGCAGTCTCAAGTCATTGATGAAACAGGATTATTATGATATAGGTGTAACTATGATAAAATCGAATACAGAGGGGGGAAACCAAGCATAGCCAAGCATGAAGTGTGCACAACTATTCCAGGATTTGCCATTCAAAACCACAGTATCCACACTGCCTGTATCTAATTGTAACCCATTTTAGTTGTGATACAACCAAAGGAATGAGCAGGGGAGTAGAAGCAAACCAAAAGACATGTCAAAAGGAGTGTTTCAGATGGACAGGGTTGCTGATGAGGTTATCAGAGAGATAGCATACACTCAAATAGTCCAAATAATCATACCATGAGCATAAGACATAGATATCTTATTAACAGGAAATAGAAGTTTAGTGGATGAAGACATGATATGGATAATGACATACAATGTGATACACATAGAACGTAGGTAGAGTAAGATGTTTTAAAACAGTGCAAGGGTTGAATCAAAGCTAACTTCTAACAAACCAACATCCAAGTATGAAACAATTCAAAGGATTTCAGGACTAATTTGTTAAGCATAGATAAACAGAGATGAAGAGGGGAATTATAGAATATCACACTATGCAGGAATCATTTGCAAATCTCATTTTAACATGATGACTCACAGCTCTCTTTCAATCTTAGTTCTCAAACATATAGGATTAGTTTGGTTACACAAATCATATTTTAGGCCATCATGACCATATATTGACTCTACAGAATCTTTTGCAAACAAATTTGGACCTTTCAACCAATAAACCAAAAACCTGGACAGGACTAAATTCAAAATATGCATACTTAATTAGGGTGATAACATTATCAACATACCAAACCGCTCCTTTAACCAGATTGGCATTCGTGAAAGCATTGTTAACCGAATATGATTTTATCGTACTCTTCAAAGTAGAACACACACGTAAACTAGTAATATGATCTTAAGACTATAATTATTAATTAATACTTGATGCACTTAATCATACATATAAGCAGGTTGGGTACCTAATCTAAACCAACTTATCAACAAACAACAAGATTAATACACTAAACAAGCATAGAGCTACACTGAACAGAATTTAAACTAAGCTTAACTAACCCTAGAGAATAATTCATATGAACATCAGATAGAGATCTTAAGCCATATTTTCCGAATGAAACACCGACCATTATAAAAAAAAAAAAAAAAGATAAATATAACTTCCTATTTTACGACATCGGATATACAAATTTTATCGCAGCACCAACTTGAAATTAAAATCACTTTAAATATGTAAACAGAGAATCCAAACACACATCGGAAATCAAAGCGAACTAAAAGTGGAAGGAAGGGATTGCACTGACCTTTTTCAAGTGCAGTGAACGGGGCGTCGAGGTCTCGAAACTATGCTCGAACACGAACGACACTCGAATTCGTTTTGAGTTCTTAACTCAACAAATCCGCAGAAGAAAGTTTTAAAGCCAAAGAAAATCAAATTGAATTTGTTGGAAACCCCTTTGTCGCGGCTAAAGTTCACCGGAAAAGGGAAAAATCAAGTGTAGAAGATAGTTGGGTCTCCCAAAACACTGAATATCCTCCTTTCTAAAACAAAATTCCCTCTCTCAAACGATTCAACTTCGGATCCCATTTATAGGGTTTTGTTTGTATTAAAATAAAGAGAGGAGCATGGGAGAGAGACGAAGCGGGGAACAGGCGTGGGGGACAGCGAGAGGTGGAGGTGGCAGAGAACGTGGGAGAGAGACGAAGGAGGAGAGAGGAAGAGAAAGGGGAGCGTAGAAAGAGAGAGAAGAGAGAGACGAAGGAGGCGGACCCAGAAGAAAATAAAACCCTAGGGTTTCATTTTTGTTAAAAGGGGAGTTGGGCCGGGTCGATAATTCGTTTGGGATGAATTATTGGGAATAATATGGGCTGATTACTTGGGCTGGTATTGTGGATAATGGACTGGTTGAATTAATTAGGATATGAGCTAATAATTTAGCTGAAAATGTTGATCCTCTATTTAATTATTTTTGGACTTCTAATTTAATAGCTAGTACAATATATACTATGTGAAGATAATTAATAATTAATATGTAAATAAGGATTTAACAAAGTGTTGTCTTGTAATTACTTTAACGAGTCCACCCGAAAATGAAACGATGACGAACCATTAAAAATTTGTGATAAAGTAATACTCGTACTGTTGAAAATAAAAGTAGCAAAAATAAAGTACTTAGCTCGTCAATAAATTTAGAGGCCCGAGTAAATAAAATTAAATAAAGGAGGGACAAAATTGGGTGTCAACAACTACCCTACCTCTCGAGTAGCTAGGACAAACACAACAATAAAGTTCATAGCATAAAAGCTGATTCACAATTTGTCTCAAAGTAGTCACACCATCGATTAGCATTAAAGTTCATTATTCCATATCGTAAAGATAAACCATTTCAAAGAAAGTCTTGAAAATGTTTACACTTCTTTAACCAAGATTTCAATGCCATAGTTCAATATGAAAACATTATTACTAACCCTTAGCCATCATTATTGATCATCTCTTCTAGTGGAAAAACATTTATAACTTATATATGTACATAGAGCATGATACAAACTAGGTTTAATGTGGGCTTGACCTCTCACACACATTAACCATGATTAAAGCAAGAAATAGAGTTTCAATTTGTGAAAAGTTAACCTTTTTATTCAATGAAGATCCTTAAAAGAGACATACAAATCACAACCAAAGAGTTCATAAAAACCGACCGAAAGAGTATCTTCAAAAGAGACATACAAATCACCTTTATAGTCAAAAATGGTTTTTAAAAGAGACATACCTTAATTCCCGCTCAAGCGTACTTCCCACAATCCAAGAATTATTCTTATTGGAGGAATATTAACTTCTCCCAAACGTCCCTTTCTTCTTCTCTTTCTTGGGTTTTAAGAATCTAGGGTTTGTGGAAGATGAACTAGTGTTAATTTGATGTTAGATTGATGAAGTAATGATGGGAATTGATCAATAACTTAACTCATATGTTTTGGGGAAACCCTAGGAGTGTTTCCTCTCAAAAAGTCGTCCAAAACGAAGTGGGAATGAATATAATGAAGTTAGGCTTTTATAAAATTCGGGAAAAATCGCTTCAGGCATAAAATGGCTTGGTGCGTCGCCTGGGGCATCGCCCAGGGCGGCACACACAATATATCCATTTCTACGGCGTCAAAATTTTGAGTTTTCTGGAAATTTGGCTTGGGGCGCCGCGCACGCCTAATTTGCTTACTGCACAGATGATGCTCAGTAAAATAGGCATAACTCCTAGCACAGAGCTCTGTTGGAGTTGGGCAACCTACCGTTGAAAATATATTTTAATGATCTACAATTTTCATTAAGGAAGTTTTCCCAATTTCCCAATGAAAATATACGAAAACTGGCCATAAGTGAAGACTGTCTCAGACTTAGACGAATTTAGAAGACCTTAAGAACTTCACTTTTTGGTTTGACTTCAAAACGACTGTTTATCACCCGAATTCATCCCGAATGGATTCATATAGCTAAAATATCATCTTACTAGTTTTACACTTTCACACCTAACCCAAATTTACGAGATGTTGCAGAAGTAGACGCGTAGCACATGAGCTGCTTCTTGGTTCTTCTATATAATAGAAATTTTGTATACAAATTGATATTCTTTCCCTAATTATTTTAATTAATGTTAAAGTAATACTATTTCGGAAAACATAGACTGCTAAGAAATTATTGCTACTTTGAAGTCAACTTTGATAATATTTCTTCTAATTTATTCGTGTTTCTTGGGTATCAAAGATTTAAGGTATATTTTCCCCTAATAAACACACATTTGAGATAAAGAATTCTATTTATTAAGAAAAATATTGTTTCATATGGTATATATTTTCTGAAAGAATTTGGGAATAAAAATTAATATTGCTTTCTTCAAACTTTCTAATATTTTTTGTAAATAGAATGAAATGATTACAATGTTGAACTTGAACCTTTTTAATAACATTATTTTCTATTAACAGACAACAACAATGAGAAGAAACACATTTTAACGTTTTCTTCTTTGTTAGTACTATTGATTAAACTCTTCTGGAAAGTACTTCAAGAACATTTTTATAAGTCAAAAAGAGTTGAAGAATTTCATCCTCCATCATTTATTTGAATTTCCCAAACGTTTTTTATTGCATTAGATTTTGATGTTTTGTTTTACTATTGTGTGTATTTATAAGTTAGATTAGTTTCTTCTTAATTATATAATAAAAATATTTTATAAAAGAGGCACATATGAATGTTGGATTTAGTTCATAAAGCCAGTGAAATTAATTACTAAAATGATAAAGCTTTATTTGGATTTTTAAGAAAACACGCCACAATATATTACTTCCTCCGTCACAATTTATATGATGGTGTTTGACTCGATTGGAGTTTAAGAAATAAAGCAAATACTTTTAAAATTTGTGGTGTAAAATAAGCTATAAAAATTTCTGTGATTGTAAATCATTTCATTAATACTCCCTCCGTCTTGGTCGTTCATCTCTTCACACTTCTACATAATACTCCCTCCGTCTCATAATAAGTGTCACCTTAGCCAAAAATACACATATTAAGAAACCAATAATGCAATGTGATTTTTGCCAAATTTCCCCTATAATAAAAATAAATTACTTTCACTTATTGATTAGAGCATGCACAAGAAGTAAATCTTTTGATATTGAGAATCTAACAATACCAAGTTACTTTATTGTCTAATAGAATTGGAAAAAACTAGTAAATTTATGTCTTGATTTTCTAAGGTGACATTTATTATGGGACAAAAAATTTGGCTAAAGTGACACTTATTATGGGACGGAGGGAGTAGAAATTACCAAAAGCACATGATGGAAATACTAAAGGAAGTTGGGCCAATCCATTACAACGTAATACCTACAGTCCAAATCTCCAGCTCAAGTAAATGGTCCAGAAATAAATAGCGTAACATTTTTTTGCACGGATTGCCCTTCTTTTGGGGTGGTCTTTAAATTTTGCCCCTCATATTTGTGTTCTTTAAGTTTTGCCCTCCGCTTGGATACTTGAGGTTCTGGGTTCGAACCCCCGCTCAGGCATAAAATAAAAAAATAATTTCGCAAGGCAGGGCTTGGGGGAGTGTATGCCAGATCCGGCATACAATCCTTAAGGAAAAACTAAAGTTATGCCGGAGGGAGCAGACTTTGCCTTGAGACATATATTTTTTTTTATTTTTTTTTTTACTTTTCAAGGCAAACTTTTAATTATGCCTTAAGGAAAAGTTCCGCCTTATGGGGCATACTTTTAGTTATGCCTTAACTAAAAGTGTGCCCCATAAAATATAACTAAAAGTACGCCCATAAGGCAGAACTTTTCCTTAAGCCATAACTAAAAGTTTGTCTTAAGGAAAAGTTCTGCCTTATGAGACATACTTTTGGTTATGCCTTAATTAAAAGTCGGCCGGGTACAACAACTATTGTGCACACCACTGCAGTGGGCATATTGTGATATTGCCCCGGACGCGGGCTAATGATGATAACACCGAGCCTTAATGGTCGGGCATGATACTATATATATAACACCGAGCCCTAATGACCAGGCATGATACTATATATATAAGACCGAGCCTTAATGGCCTGACATGATACTATATATATAAGACCGAGCCTTAATGGCCGGACATGGTACTATATATATATATATATATATATATATATATATATATATATATATATATATATATATATAAATATTTTCTTTTAAAAGGCTAAGCATACATGACACCCGCCTTATGAGGCATCCACATGTACAGGTTATCTCTTTTATTCCATGTTACCTTTCATATCTATATTATGTTGTTATTCATGCCTTACATACTCAGTACATTATTCATACAGACGTCCCTTCTTGTGGACGTTGTGCTCATGCCCGCAGGTAGGTAGGGAGACGGATAAGACCCGTAGGTGTTTTATCAGCTGATTCTCAGGAGCACTCCACTTACTTCAGAGCTGCAGTCTATTTGGTATTGGTCCTTATGATCATTTGTATTCTATGTAGAGGCTCGTAGACGTGTGTGTACAGTTAGACATTTTATAGCTCCACCGGGTCATATTATAGTATAATATATTGGTAGCCTTGTCGGCTAGGGATGACGAGCATAATTATTGATGATTATATAGAGATGTACCATTATGTTATGTTATGGTATATGTCCTTACAGGTTATGACAACTATGAGCTACCTTTGGGATCTACCGAAAAATGATTATGAGATGTATGCTTAGAGGTACTCGATAGGTTAGCTCCGGGTGCCCGTCATGGCCCTTTGGTTGGGTCGTGACAAAGTGGTATCAGAGCAGTTCGTCCTAGGGAATGTCTATAAGCCGTGTCCAGTAGAGTCTTGTTTTTTTTTTTTGAACTATAATGTATTGATCAATATTAAAAATCTCAAGAGATTATTCCACAAGTTTATATCATGGATCTGCCTCCACTCCCTTATACATGCAAAGGCCACTGGCTCACATACGTGTACGTAACAAAGTTACCTAAAATGCTACTTCTAATTAAATGTGAAGACCTTTTTTTTTTTTTAGATAAATTACATCCTTCAGTGGATGTGCATCTTATTCCATCAGCAAAACGTTACAAGATGATGCACCATCAATTCAATGGAGCTCCCAAAAAGAGTTAGTCCAGGACAGTCCCTGGGACTATTTACACTACCGATTAGCTTACAAAAAAATTAGCCTTATCATTTCTTGTAACACCCCGTACCTTTAACGAAAGTTTTGACCACGATCCTAAACTTAGAACATCAGATAAAGAATGTGGGAATTGAAATTTTTCTGTTCAGTTGTGATATGGTGGTTTACGCCCATGAACAGTGGTCGTATTTCAATTTACGACCATGAACAGTGCCCGTAAACTGAAACCAAGAATTTCTGAACATTCTGGAATTTGACATTTTGAGGTCATATGGTTAAATACGGACCGTATTTCACTTTACGGCCCGTATTTCAAAACGTGTTTGGAATTTGGGAAAACTTCCTTGATGAATGTTGTAGAGAATTGAAATACCTTTCCAACGGTATCTTACGGGGGTCAAACGGACATCTGTGTAAAGAGTTATGGCCATTTTACTGAAGAGAGGCAGTGCAGTCCATATGGCAGAATACGGACCGTATTGCAGTTTACGGCCCGTAAACTTAAAATACGGCCAGCACAGTGCTGGACGTAAACTGCATTTTCCAAAACATTATATGTTCGTTTATATCAGTTCAAGTCATTATTTTTCATTCCCTCAAACCCTAGAACGACCTCGTACTCTCCTCCAACATCAAGAACACCAAGGTAAGTCCATTCTAATTATTCCAACTCAATTCTAACATATATCCTTGTAATCTAAACAAGAAATAATCATTCCTAATCTAGGGTTTTCAAGAAAACCCATCTCAAGATTCAAGAATCAAGATTTAGGAAATCTTCTACAAAATCCAAGTCTTTAATTCAAGTTTTGGAACAACTAAGGTATGTAGAACTTCCATCAACATGAGGGAATCTCTATGTTCTTCCCCATGCTTTGTTTTCTTGATATCCATGAAGTTCAAATCCTAGGGCATTCAACCCAACATATTGGTAGCCCGTATTTACGTATTTATGTACATGAATCTTGTATCTATATTCGTTATTGTATTCCTAATCTTCGATTACGGTTATT
The DNA here is from genome assembly GCF_019175385.1 of Lycium barbarum. Taxonomy (NCBI): domain Eukaryota; kingdom Viridiplantae; phylum Streptophyta; class Magnoliopsida; order Solanales; family Solanaceae; genus Lycium; species Lycium barbarum. The sequence goes on from NC_083339.1 coordinate 135,109,207, forward strand.
AGGAACCCCAGCTTAATCCATGAATCATGAATTCTTCCTCATGTGTTCTCAATATGTTTACATGAAATTTTATGATTTTATATAGCAAGTTACAAGAATGTTTTCAAGTCAATTATATATATGATTTCAAAATATTCTTATTACTCATGAATCAAGGACATGTTTGATAGACTAGACAAGTCAGTTATGTTATGTCAGACATTCGGAGTCGTATAGCCATTTTAGGCTCATTCATGTTATTTCTGCACTCATGTTTAAACAAATATTTTTATTAAGTATTACTGTCACGACCCGACTAGGGCCGCGACGGGTACCCGGGGCTAACCACCGAGCACCGCTCGTTTCCTCACTCGTCATAACCTTTTTACATTTCTTTATCATTCATAATCTCATAATCATAAGACAACCATTTTTCATTTTAAAAAAAAACACAAATGATTTTATATACATGCGCCCCTTAGGCTATCAAAATAACATATACAAGTATAACATAGTAATCTTGTGAGACCATCTAACCCACACTGCGCGTCTACGAGCCTCTACTAACATATTATACATATAGACGAAACAAGACTCCGTCGTGCGCAAAATACATATATGAACCAAAAGAATAAACATAAGCACCTCCGAACAATAGAGTTCTCTCAATCAGCTGACAGCTACTAAGAATCTGGATCAAGCTCACCTCCCTGTCTACCTGTGGGCATGAACACAGCGTCCGAAGAAAACGGACGTCAGTACGAATATTGTACTGAGTATGAGAGGCATAAACAATAACAATATATCAATGAAATAGGAAAGCATCAATGAAATAAGGAGGCATCAAGAAAGAGCAATTTGTACTGGCTGTCAAATATAAATGAAATAATGCATGCTGAATTACTCATAATCATTATCATGTCATGTATGTATACATATATAAGCTGCCCGTCCATATAGGTACGGTGTGATAATGTATAAGCTGCCCGTCCATGTAGGAGCGGTGTGATAATCATAGCCTGCGTCCAGGCCTCCCGCGTCCGGGGTATAAGCTGCCCACTATAGTGGTGTGCACATCTACGTGCCTGCCCGGCCGACTATAGCGCGGCGCGGTGTGATAAAATACATATATATATATATATATATATATATATATATATATATATATATATATATATATATATATATATATATATATATATAAAGCATGCATAAGAGCCCAATCAAAAGCCATAACTATATCGGAGTGACGTAAGGTCGGTGGCTTCCGACATCATTATGGAACATTCATTGACATCCTGCCTCACCTTGAAGGAATTAGCATATAAGGTGAGTGTAAGCAATAAATAGCATCATTAACATCATAGGATCATCACAACATGAGTATTGGGATTTCTATACTTTACTCATTACCTTGTGTGGCTAATTACGGACATAGACTCATATTTTCCGGAACTTAAGGGAACTTATGGATAAAAAGAGAGTCAAGCTATAAGATTCATGCCATAGAAAGAAAGGACTAGCCTCACATACCTTGAACTCTATCTAATGTCCAACGTCTACTTCTCGAGCTCGCAGGTCTAAAATTAAGATAACATAGGCCACAGTTAGATTATCCACATCACTTGCTAACCAATCCAAGTACGAATGAAACTTAACAAAATTCGGGCAGCATTTCCCCTGTAAACTTAACAATCTTCGAAATTCCAACTTAGCCAAACATCAATAAAAATACTAACAACAACAATACCAACAATTTCATATCAAACTAGAATTAAATCCATTCTTAAATCACTTCCAAAACAGCCCATAAAATCAATACAAGTCCTAGCATGACTTAAGTTTTCCTTTCACAAATTCAACATCCATCTAATTGTATAAAGACCAAAACCATCTCTAGAACATGTAGGAGGGAATAAACCTTACCTCAACAACTGGAAGAAAAACCTTACTAGCAAGCTTGACCTCTTAAAATTCTTGCTGGAAATTATAATCTTTCTTTAAAAAAAAATGGCGCTTAGCCGAGGGCTCCAGATGAGCTACAACCGTAAGCAACTTCTATCAATTTGCTTATTCAAAGTGCATAAGAATTGATAGCAACGTTTTGCACTCTTCTAAAGATGAACATTGATTCTTGAAATAGAAAATGAAGTGGAAAGTTGCTGAAAATGTTTGGTCCTTTCAATGTTAACCTTCCACTATGTAAACAAATTACTGGCCTAACTTTTGGCTCATTGTATCCTATAGGGACACGTTAGCATACCATGTGGATTTATTAGAAGCTTTCCATGTGAATAAAAATAATACACGTGGACTCCTACCACTTCACTAGCTACTCATTTGATTAATTAGTCACTATTATAATTTAACAAGGTCACTCCCCAAAAGCCACATTTATCTATACTTATAATTACACATAAAAAATGATCTTTCCCCACATGGGACCCACGTGGACATATTGTCCCTTAAACATTACCTAAGTGTTTTTACTTTCCAAAACAAGATTGCTAAGTTTGCAAACTTTTCCATGGAAAAATCGTTACTGCCCAAATATTTTACTTGAATTGTTTCCCACTAGAATGATCTCTATATAAATCCTTTTATAGTGGGTTTTGGGGTCCACTTAGCTCATAATTGTCACACCCCGACTGTACTAGGGTGTGATGGGCACCCGACCCCATACTCGGAGCCGAGCGAACCCGCTGACTCTTATTACGTACTTAATTTCCTTAGACTCTTGCATTAATAAGGAGTGAAAAACATAGTAAAGCTTTCAATTTTTTTTTTTTTCATCGTACTCGAATCAATATAATCTTTGATCATATTGACTTTATAACATAACATAAAATGACACATAGGTTAGTGGAGCCATTCACAATACCGACATCTTATACCCATGACTCTGTCTGCAAAGTCTCTAACATTTATCAGACATCGTAGCACATGTACTCTGACTCGGTAGCACTCCAGGACAAGTGGAGCCTACCAACTCCGTTGGAACATCTTCTATGCTAGCTTCAACTCATCTGGGTGTACCTGCGCGGCATGAAACGCAGCCCCCGAAGAAGAGGGGGTCAGTACGAGCAATGTACTGAGTATGTAAGGCATGAATAGTAACATAACGAGAACATACAGTATGAATAATAATATAATGAGTTTATAGAGCATATAGTAGATAAGAGAGTAACCTGTACATATGAGTGCCCTTTTAAGACGGATGCCATGCATGCTTAATGCTGCGGAACGTGCAGCCCGATCCATACGTGCATATACTATATCATATTGCTGCGGAACGTGCAGCCCGATCCATATGTGCATATATTACTCTACTTTCTTGGAAAACTTTTCTTTTCATGTATATAGAAAATAAAATACATCATATTGCCGAGGCATCGGCTCCAATCCATTTAACCATATATCCCGCGTCCGGGCATCCCGCGTCCGGGACGATATCATGTATCATACTCCAACTGATCAGGTGGTTGTGCGTCTATAGCGCCTTCCCTTTTTCAATCTTCCCCATATACATATACTTATACTTATATCTTCCCCATATACATATACTTATACTTATAACATATAAACAACATCCATGAGAGCCCAAAGAAAATCATGTCCATATCGGAGTGACGTAAGGTCGTTAACCTCCAATTGTATTATGGAATCATCATGGTCATCATGTCTCACCTTGAAGGAACAATTATATAAGATGAGACTAATAGTAAATAACACAAGATAGGATCATAATTTCATAATACGTTGAATCATATGCTTTGAAGTTTTTGAAAAAAAAATAGAATCGTTATCAAGGAGTAAAATTGAGAATCAAGAAATAACTCAATATTCTCATATTCGTATCGAACCCATAACTTAGGATTTCCCAACATGGAACTGTTATTACATACTCATCATCATAGTCATTTTCTCATGTCTGGCATTATCATTTTCATTATAAGAATCATATTCATCGTTTTAGTAATAAAAGCTTTCAACTTCTAAAAACTTGGTTTTTTGAAAACTATGGGCATTTTGGAAAATAGTTTGTAAACTATTAAGGAGAGGCTTATACCTTGGTGTCATGGGCTTCTAACTTTTGAAAATAAGGGGACTATGAAAACATTCGTAAACTTGCGACATAGAGATCATGCCATAGAAGGAAAAGGTCGAGCCTTAACATACCTGTTCCACGTCCTATTAGCTACGCTTATGTGTCCGAGCTTGTAAGTCTACATTTAAGATAATTCACACTAATGTTAGCCTTTTCATCTTACACTTGTACCATAATTCAAATTATACTATTTTATATTCTGCCGAAAATCGGGCAGCATCTCCCCTGTTTATATGCCTAGCCCAAATTTTTAATTCAGTAGCCAACAACAACAACAACAATACCAACATCGATTATAATGTTTTCAACTCCAAAATATCTCATAAAACAGCCCACACGATGTTTTCCAATTTTCATAACTAATTAACTCAGTATACAATTATTTAATCGCGTATTCTTCGTAAATAAACTAGTATTAGCACAAATAGAAAGAGATTCATACCTTTCTCCCTTTAATATTTCTTAATCTCCACTTTTCCATGCTAAATTTAGGCCACCACACACTGTTATATGATTCTGCACCAATAATTATACACTACCCGGACTGGAATTGGGAAATTATACCTGGTTTTGGGCAAAATTTTGGTTGGGGAGTTTGGGAGAACTCTCCAGATTTTTGGAGAGTTTTGGGGTGTGTTTTTCGTGTGTTGATCTGAAAATGAGGGGGGTTTCCCCCTTTTTATGACGTTTGGAAGCTGCCAGAAACTACTGGAAAATTGCTCATTGCGTTCGCGCTGCCTTCTGGCGCGATCGCGGAGGGTAATATAAACTCCTTCTGCGCGTTCGCGTCCCTTTGGGCGCGGTCGCGCAGGGTTAAATTTTCTGACTGGATGTTCGTTCAGTAAAACGGTCATAACGTTTGATCCCGATATTGTATGAGGGCCCACGACCTATGGTTGGAAAGCTAATTCAATTATCTACAACTTTTATTTCTGGGGTTTTCCCAAATTCCAGACTTATAATGCCGTGTTTTCCCCTCCAAGTCGGATCACCCAAACATGTTTTCTTAAATCGTCCTTTTGGAGGGTCTACACTCATTTTTAGCTTATGGGTCCTTCTTAGGACCTACTCAACTTTCCATATACTACTCACGTGTCCCTTCTCACGTCTTTCACAAAACTCCGACATGTGGGCCCCACTTAGCTTGTTAGCAACGAGGGCTTTTCGTCAAATAACATATAAACTAATTTACACCATATGGTCTCCCAATGTCATATATATGTTATTATTAACTTCTTATAACACAACCTTCATTCCATACTTGATTATCGAATTTTGTTCAGCGCGTTCGCGCTGTAATGGCCCTTTGGCCCATACTAAGCCGTCTACAGTTTTCGGTAACTCAAAATTTTTCCGGGGTGTAACAATAATGATAATGATCACACTACACCATTACATAAATTTGCATAGTCATATGCTGCTCATTTCCAAGACTTCCACGCAGAATGGTTGGCACGTAATATTATCAAATAACTAAGTATTTAATTCCTTCATCCCCACTATAATCTAGCATTTAACCAATTACACATATAATTAATTTCTTGATCTCAATTCATTTAAATGGTGATCATTTTCGACACACTTCATATACTCATTACCATGACCGTGTAATATAACACTAGTCCATAACCTCATTTGCCACACATAAAATATTATTTCCAGTCATCACACTTTTCTATCTTAAATCATCTCGGGACTCCATTTCTTGTGTACACCGAATTCTTTTATTTTCATGTTTGACTATGACCAAATCTTACAATCGGTACAATTTGCTCATCCTAGACGCTTCGATTTCCTAGTCCAAAAATACAGGATATTATAGCTTGGACTGTATTTCATTTAAATAAATTTTGAACCTCGACGAAACTTATTTTCTTAACTTTTTTTAAATTCTAATATTTATAACACATCTGTACCATCAATGTCGCCTATAAGGTTGAGGGATAACCTCGCTTCCGTTACTAATGTCATTTAACTCGCACGCTTTCCAACGCACGAAAATACGGGATGTAACAATTACGACTTACCATGTTTTATAAAGGCTCATTATGCATTCACGTTATATTTCCGCTCATGTATGCCTCATGATAGTTCAGCAAGCCATGTGGTTCGCTCGGTCACATGCAGTCAGGCACCGAGTGCCGTGTTACGTCCAGGCCATAGTTCGGGGCGTGACAAAGCTTGGTATCAGAACCTAGGTTCAAGTGTGTTTAGGGAGTCTATGAAACCGTGTCCAGTGGGGTCACTTTTATATGTGTGAGGGCCCCATACATATAAACAGTTGACGACCAAGACATTCAGGATTGTCTCATTTCTTTCTACTCTAGATCGTGCCATGAAGCTTAGAGCAATAAGTAACTTCTCTTCCTCTCGAATTACGTACGTTTCGAATGCGCAGGAGATGAACAGGTAATTCAAGGTCCAAGTAAGGATGTTTACCCATAGGGGGTACAATTGTGCAGTACTTACTGGTAACGAATGAGACTTCAAGTGCTATTGAAAGTGGAATACAATATATGATGCCCGAGAAGGGGTGTAGTAGAATGAATGGTATGTTGAATGATAATGATATTCTTGAGAAAGGAGAATGAAATACAACAGGGAGAGAATATCAGAGAAATTAGAAAAGGAGCTAAGTCAACCGGAAGAAGGTAAGTCATGGAGGATCTCAAGGAAGTAGTGGCACACAGTTTTCTACCGGAGGTCATCAGGACCCACTCTATCTGCAGTTAAAGATTGAAAGGGAAAATAAACAGGAAAGTGTAACAAGTACAGTTTGAGTTGGACATATGAGGTAAGTTCATCATTTTTATACTGTTGTTGAAATTGGGAGCCCTGTGTGGCTATGCTATGCTATGATATATATATGTATACATGTTGGCCTTGCGAGGCATTGTTGGTATTTCCTGCATGCAGGTTTTTGGGATAGTAAGAAATACAGAGGAAACTCTGTCGAAATTTCCCTAGAAATAGAAGGAGAATGAGATATAAGTTCGTAATATGTTTGGAAAAGCCATGTCAACAGTAATGATAAGATTTGACTAAGTTACGAGTACGGCTGACTTTGAGAAATATGATTTGATTTCCTATTCAGAGGAACACCTTGAGTAGGTGAAAGTTCGGATACATCCGAATGTGTGTTAGAAACCAAGGGCTTACGTTAAGCGTGGAGTAGAGTGATTAGTGAAAGAAGAAATCAGCTAAACCGTAAGAGAGCAAACTATAGAAGAATAGCCTTTAAGAGTTGTCAAAAGGGGGTTGACCTAAGATTTACAGTGTGAGCAGAGTTAAGTCATTAAGATGGAGTATGCCAGTTATGAATACAGTAGCAGCCCGTTCATGTAAGTAAATTTAGTTCTTTTTCCCCATGAGGAATTGCTCAGATGTGAGTAAAAAAAAAAGTAAGTGTTGTAGAGTACGAAGGAATTGCAGACGGTAAGGAATGTTAATTGGATCCCATCAAAAGAGAAGAATTTGTAAGTATAAGATGTTAGCCTTGGTCTAAGGGGGAGATGCATAAATCTCCAGTAAGTCCAGTGAGATAATTGAAGACCCGAAGGGTTAGTATGAGATATGAAGAACCTTAATTCATTTAGGTTGGCATAATGAGATAGCCTCCATAGGGAATATACCTAACCCGAAATGAGTAGAATGATCGTCAAACGAATCGTGTCAAGTTCAATTACTATCAATTAGGCGATCACAGAAAAGCTATAAGATCATGCCCTGTTATGTGTCAAAAGGGTAGTGCCATTGTACAAGACTCTAATCCTTAAGGTGCTAGTCATAGACTTAGCGCACAACAGTACTATGAGTATTTTAGGAAGTATCAAAAATCAAGTATGGGAAGTATGGTTCATGATTTAGGTAGACAAGAGAACTAAGATGAAATAAGTTCATTGCTTATCCAAACTAGGAATTCGACTTTCAGACTCCGAAGTGGGTGGAGTTATTTCCCAGAACATGGCTTATTCCTCCTTAGTCATCGAAGTTAGAGAGAAGCAGTTTGGTGATTCCTACTTGCTGTAGATGAAAGAGGGGATTCACGAATAGAAAACCTTAGCTTTTGAGCAGGAGGAAGATAATGGTACATTGAGATATCGAGGCAGATTATGCATTCCAGATGTTGATGGGTTCAGAGAGAGAATCATGTTAGAGTCCCACAACTCTAGGTATTCCATCCACCCAGGTTCCACTAAGCTGTACCATGATCTTAAGGAGATTTACTGGTGGAAAGACATGAAGAAGAATGTGGCAGATTTTGTAGCTAAGTGCCTGAACTATCAGCAGGTGAAAGCCGAACACCAGAGGCCTGGTGGCTTGGCTCAGAATATTGATATTCCTGTCTGGAAAGGGGAAATGATCAATATGGACTTTGTATCAGGTCTACCTCGTTCAGCTATGAGGCATGATTTAATTTGGGTGATTGTGGACAGACTTACGAAGTCAGCGCACTTATTGCCAGTTAAGACCCCAGATTGAACAGAAGATTATGCCAAGTCATAAGTTAATGAAATTGCCGGATTGTATGGGATCACAGTGTCCATTATTTCAGAGTTGGTGCTCAGTTCACAGCGAACTTCTGAAAATCCTTTCAGAAAGGATTGGGTACAGAGGTGAACCTTAGCACAGCTTTTCATCCTCAGACAAATGGTCAGACAGATACGTTATTCAGATCTCTGTTATAATATTCATGTTAGTTCAATACTCAGATAGCAGTCTAGTACTCACGTATTCATGCCAGTTCAGTATTCAGCTAATCCAATATTCAGTCAGCTCAGTATTCAGCTAATCCAGTATTCAGTCAGCTCAGTATACAGCTAATCCAGTATTCAATTAGCTCAGTATTCAGTCAGCCCAGTCTTCAGTCAGTACAATAGACATTCAGTTTAGTATCTCAGCAGTTTAGTAATCTTGTATTAATTCAGTTCAGTAACCATGTGTCCTTGATTTCAATGGTAATTGGGATGACCACCTGTCTCTTATTGAGTTTACCTACAACAAAAAAAAAAGGGATTACCATTCTAGTATTGGTATGGCACTATTTGAAACCCTTTTTGAGCGAAGGTGTAGATTACCAATTGGTTGGTTCAAAGTTGGTGAGGTAGAGTTGCTAGGACCAGATTTTAGTTTATCAGGATATGGAGAAAGTCAAGTTAATACAGGAGCGTTTGAAACGGCTCAGAGTCACCAGAAGTCATATACAGATGTAAGGCGAAGGGAACTTAGAATTTTCAGTTGATGATTAGGTGTTCCTTAAAGTCTCACCTATGAAAGGTGTCATGAGATTTGGCAAGAAAGGCAAACTCAGCCCCAAATATACTGGACCTTACAGAATTCTACGAAAGGTCGGACTAGTAGCTTATGAACTTGAGTTGCCATGAGGTTTGGCTGTTGTACATCTCGTGTTTCATGTGTCCATGTTGAGGAAGTGTGTAGGAGACCCGTCGTTGGTTGTTCCTGCTAATACTATAAGAGTTAAGGATGGTTTGACGTATGAGGAGATCCCCGTAGCCATTCTTGACCGTTAAGTTCGCAAGTTCAGAACTAAGGAAGCAGCCTCAGTGAAAGTCCTGTGGAGGAGTCAGAAAGTTGAGGAAGTTACATGGGAAGCTGAGGAGGATATGAAATCCATGTACCCACACTTTTTTCATCCCACAGAAGATATTTATGATGAAACACCAAGATTTTGAGGTATGTAAGCTTTCTTTTCATGCTTTTGGTCGTGTGTGGCCAATTTGTAGTGCTATTGTGATGTAGCCCTGTGAGGCAATGATATTATAGGCTGTTGTGACAGGTTGGTAGTGCCATATTACAGGGGAAACTCTGGCGAAAATTTTGTAGAATCCCGAATATTAAAATTTGAGGATGAATGTTCCAACAGAGTGGGAGAATGTTACACCTTGGAAATTTCCCTGTTAGCATACCAAGAATAGACTCACGAAGGGTATGACGTATACGGCATGTTGACGAGTAAGAAGTAATGTTTAATGATTCTAAATGAGATATCAAAGACACTTGTGGTAGGAGACGAAAGTTGTTAAGGAAAGCAAGGTATATGTTGTATGTCGGGCAAGAATTACGAGTATTGAATTAATGATGGCTTAATGACATTTTGGAGAAGAGTTATAATGTCCCTTATGTATTCATGCCTCACGTTTCACGTTCAAGTTCATATATTCGCTATTCATGTCTCATGTTTAGGCACTGACGTTTTCATGAAACTATGTCATGTCAGTTTCCATGCCCCATGTCATGTTATGTCTCATGTTTCACGCTCATGTCATGTATCCAGCGCTCATGTTTCATGTCTCATGCTCCAGTATCCATGTTTCCATGTAATCACACATTCAGTTCTTATGATCCATGATAATGCTCCCACGTAACCATGTCAAGCTCTTATGTTTTATGTAATCTTTCATTCATGTTCATGTATTCAAGCCATGTCCAGCCATATCCTTAACCATGACCCATCATTCGAGGACGAATGATCCCAAGGGGGAGATATTGTAACACCCCGTACCTTTAACGAAAGTTTTGACCACGATCCTAGACTTAGAACATCAGATAAAGAATGTGGGAATTGAAATTTTTCTGTTCAGTTGTGATATGGTGGTTTACGCCCATGAACAGTTACGACCATGAACAGTGCCCGTAAACTGAAACCAAGAATTTCTGAACATTCTGGAATTTGACATTTTGAGGTCATATGGTTAAATACGGACCGTATTTCACTTTACGGCCCGTATTTCAAAACTTGTATGGAATTTGGAAAAACCTCCTTGATGAAAGTTGTATAGCATTGAAATACCTTTCCAACTGTATCTTACGGGGGTCAAACGTACATCTGTGCAAAGAGTTATGGTCATTTTACTGAAGAGAGGCAGTGCAGTCCATATGGCAGAATACGGACCGTATTGCAGTTTACGGCCCGTAAACTTAAAATACGGCCAGCACAGTGCTGGACGTAAACTGCATTTTCCAAAACATTATATGTTCGTTTATATCAGTTCAAGTCATTATTTTTCATTCCCTCAAACCCTAGAACGACCTCGTACTCTCCTCCAACATCAAGAACACCAAGGTAAGTCCATTCCAATTATTCCAACTCAATTCTAACATATATCCTTGTAATCTAAACAAGAAATAATCATTCCTAATCTAGGGTTTTCAAGAAAACCCATCTCAAGATTCAAGAATCAAGATTTAGGAAATCTTCTACAAAATCCAAGTCTTTAATTCAAGTTTTGGAACAACTAAGGTATGTAGAACTTCCATCAACATGAGGGAATCTCTATGTTCTTCCCCATGCTTTGTTTTCTTGATATCCATGAAGTTCAAATCCTAGGGCATTAAACCTAACATATTGGTAGCCCGTATTTACGTATTTATGTACATGAATCTTGTATCTATATTCGTTATTGTATTCCTAATCTTCCATTACGGTTATTAGGAACCCCAGCTTAATCCATGAATCATGAATTCTTCCTCATGTGTTCTCAATATGTTTACATGAAATTTTATGATTTTATATAGCAAGTTACAAGCATGTTTTCAAGTCAATTATATATATGATTTCAAAATATTCTTATTACTCATGAATCAAGGACATGTTTGATAGACTAGACAAGTCAGTTATGTTATGTCAGACATTCGGAGTCGTATAGCCATTTTTGGCTCATTCATGTTATTTCTGCACTCATGTTTAAACAAATATTTTTATTAAGTATTACGACTTACCATGTTTTATAAAGGCTCATTATGCATTCACGTTATATTTCCGCTCATGTATGCCTCATGATAGTTCAGCAAGCCATGTGGTTCGCTCGGTCACATGCAGTCAGGCACCGAGTGCCGTGTTACGTCCAGGCCATGGTTCGGGGCGTGACATATCTAATCCTAATGCTAGGAAGTTGGCCTTTGTCAAGTTGATAAGCACTTCTCGCAGCGGTAGGGAGCTGCTACCAATTGGTGAATATGTGGTTATCCACCCTCTTAGCCGCATACTTAGCAAGCCCATCTGCTGCTTGATTAGCTTCTCTATAACATTGTTCAATGCTGCAATCCATCCGATTTATCATACTCATGATCTCCTCAATAATACCTTTGAATTTTAGATTATTTGTGCCCTTATTCTGTAGCATCTCAACTATCATAAGAGAATCCAATTCCAAAACAATGTTACTGCTCCCATTCTGCAAGCACCATTGCATGCTGTGTTTAACTGCATAGGCTTTTGCCATCGAACTGCTGTTACAGTCAACAGGGATTGCAAACGCCATAACCATGTTGCTCTCAGAGTTTCTTAAAATGCCTCCAATACCTGCTCTGTTGCCAGAGAAGCTACCATCCGTATTGAGCTTGACTTTGTTAGTATCCGGCTTCGCCCATCTAACTATTTTCTAATTAATAACGGGCTTCCACTTCTCAATATGTTCACATCAGCTGCTCCAGTTGTCTGGCACCACTACTTTCGGGAATGCTTGCATTATACTCATTTTAACATTCCACCAAACATGGTTCTCCATTCCTCTATGCCACATCTTTCTTTGAGTACCATAGCTACACGAGCACCTTTGTTTCCATATCTCCCACAGAATTATCACAGGTAATATGTGTATAATCATTTGATGGATTCTATTTTTTCCTTTACTTTGCCACCAAAATCTAAGGTTTATTTGAATGCCCCAATTTGACTTCATGCTTATTCTTAGAGGAGCTCCAAATGTAATCCACATGTGTTGAGCTGATGTTCCTTCCACGAATAAATGTTGCAAGGTTTCTTGCTTGGGCTGATTACAACAGACACACATAGAAACCATATTAATATGAAACTTGCATAGAGCATCATCCAAGGGTAGCTTCCTATGGATGATTCTCCATGCAAGAAAAGAAAATTTAAAAGGTAAGTTAGAGTGTCATACCTGTCCCGTTAGAAATTCCTCCAATTTATGCTCTCTTATTTCCTCCCAAACATTTTTTGTAGAGAAATTCCCATCTACTGCCGATTCCCATACTGCGTAGTCTTCCTCGTTACTATTATCAATGTGAACTTTCAAAATATGTTGGACCAGCTGACTAGGAATGCAATCATGAAGCCTATCAGCTTGCCATCTCCCTTCTTCGATATAATTCTTGACTTTGATTTTGTTATAGATGGACTGATTAGGGCAGATTTTAGCCAATGCCCCTAGCCCTGTCCAATTATCCCACCAAAAGTTGCTATTTCCCTCTCGAACTTGCCATAGAATCTTACCCTCTATCTTATCTCTGATTTGCATCATCTTCTTCCTGTTAGGAGATTGAGGAGCATTAATGGATTTAGCCACAGGATGCACTCTGGTACAATACTTAGCCAAGACAAAATCTGCCCAAAGAGATGATTGAGTCCTTAGACTCCACCATCTTTTGCATGTGAAACAGTCTGTGATCTCTTGTAGCAGTTTGACTCCAATCCCGCCTTCACCCTTTTTTAAACATAATTTGTCCCAAGCCCTCCAGTGGTACTTATTCTTGTCCTCTTCGGACCCCCAAAAAAAATTAGCCAAGTGCTTTTCAATGAGTTACAAAGTACCTTTGGGAGGAGTTAGAGCTGCGAGGGTGTATGTGGGGATGGCTTGGAGCACACTTTTGATGAGAGTAACTTTTCCCCCGTAGGAAAGGCATTTCCCAGACCAACCCGAAAGCTTTCTAGTGATCCTAGAAACGAGATCATCAAAGTACTCTATCTTTTTCCTGCCAACAAACAGAGGGCAACCCAAATAATTAAAAGGAAACTGCTTATGCCTGAAGCCAGTTCTATCAATAATTCTATTGATCCTAGAATTAGAGGTCTTCTGGTGAGTGCAAAAGAAGCTCTTGTCATCATTAACTTTCTGCCCCGAACTTCTTTCATAGGCCCTGATTTGCTTCATAATAAGCTTAATCACTTTGCTCTTTCCAGCGCTGAAAATGACAATGTCATCGGCATACGCAAGGTGATTTATCTGGGGACCTCTTTCACTCATGGTGAAAGGGAAAAAGTTAGGGTGCTCATAAAGACTGTTCAACAATCTCGACAGCACCTTAGATCCAAGAATAAAAAGGGAAGGGGAGAGAGGGTCCCCTTGATTCAATCTTTGAGATGACGAAAAAAATCCCTTTCTATTGCCATTGATAATGATGGAATACCAAACCTGGGAAATCAGTCTCCATATAGCCCTGGTCCACCATTCTGAAAAACCAAAACTTTTAAGAACACCTATAAGAAATTTCCACGAAAGCCTATCCTAGGCTTTTGCCATGTCCAGCTTGATGACAATGTTACCTCCCTTGTTGGTTTTAGCAATGTCATGAACAATTTCTTGAGCCAACAAAATATTATCAGTAATGAGCCTGCCCTTAACGAAACCACTTTGATTATACGAAAACAATTTGGGCAACAAAGGGTTCAGTCTTCTAGCCAAAATTTGGAAATGAATTTGTTAGAAAAATTGCTTAACCTGATGGGTCTAAGTTCAGAAAAATTGGAGGGAGAGTTAACTTTAGGAATTAAGGCCAAACAAGAATGAGAGTAGAATTTAGTAAGGCCATTACCATAGAAAAAGCTCTGAACAAAATTAATCACATCCACCTTTATTATCTCCCAGCATTTTTGGTAGAACATACCATTAAATCCGTCAGGTCCAGCACTACTAGTGGAGCTCATATCAAAAATAGCATCTTTAATTTCTTCTTCTATTAGGATCTTAGGCAACATAATGTTATCGTCATCAGTGATAATTTTAGGAATGCAGGAGAAAATGTTGTCATCCACAGCAGGTCCAGGTAGGTTGAAGATCCTTTTAAAATGTCTGATTGCCGAATTTGAGATCTTCTCATCAGAGTGTAACCATTTCCCTTTACTATTCTTGATCCTATGAAGCTGCAGTCTTCTTCTTCTGTCTTTGATCACATTATGAAAATACCTTGTATTGCTATCTCCCTCCTCAAACCATTTGATTTGGGCTTTTTGTTTGAGGAGAGCTTCTTGCATAGCCATCCAATGAACGTATTTAGCCTGACCCTTATTTAGCTTTGTTCTAGACTGTTCATTCTTATCAATTGCATCAACATATTCCAACGTTGTAGAGTAGCTTCCCATTCTTCCACTTTCTGGAAAATGTCACCAATGTCTTCTCTAGACCACTTAGAAAGTCTTTTTCCCAATCTTTTAAGTTTCTGTTGCAAAATCCACATAGGATTCCCTTTTACTTCTATTTGCCAATCTTGCCCCACCAAATCCATGAAACCAGGTTGTTCCACCCAAAAATAACGAAACCTGAAATGTTTGATAGCATTATTATTACTGTCATAACATTTTAACAGAAGAGGCCTATGATCTGAGCCTGTCCTGCTAAGATGTCTGACCGTAACATTATTGAACCTCTGGAGCCAATTACCATTAATAATAATTCTGTCCAGCCTCTTCCAGATCCTTTTCCCTGGTCTTCTATTGTTGCACCAGGTGTAGTTTGAACCAACAAATCCTGCATTTTCCAAGCCACATCTATTCATACATGCAGCAAAATCAAATATTTTGTAAGCTCTATGAATCTTGCCACCTATTTTTTCAGAAGGCTCGAGAATTACATTAAAGTCACCTCCAATGCACCAGCCACTTTGAACCTGATTTGAAATATCAGTTAGGTCATCCCATAGTTCTTGTCTTTCAAGGGCAGTGCACTTGGCATACACTGCTCCTTCATTACCAACACCGGTTCCATCTTTCAAATGAAGAGTAATTTGTTGATCTTTATTGGATATCGCTGTAGCTTGAAAGTTCGTGCTCCAGAAACACCAAATCTGACCAATTTCATTACTTAAGCAATTTTGGAATCCCAAAAATTTCTTATAACCCTTTATTTTCTTTTTGTCGATAAAAGGCTCAAAGATAGCAACAAATTGAGAATTATTTAATTTGATCAGACTTTTCAGTCTGTGTATAGCTTTTTTGGTCCGCACATCTCTAATGTTCCAGAAAAGGGCACTGATCATTGAGGGGATTCGGTTTGGTTTGTTTGTCTCCTTCCCTTAACAGAAGAGTTGGCTTTCTCATTTCCTCCTTTATTGGTTTTCTGTTGTCTGTTTCTGCCTCTCTTTTCTGGGGACAGGCCCTTTTTTTGTATCACTTCTTGAGCATATTCCTTACCAGATTCATCAGAGTCTAGATGTTCCACCTCCGCCTCCTGACTGATCCTTGTGTTGTTGAAATCAGCCAGGCTATCCGATATTTCATCCTCCTTATCTAAACTCTCCTCCTGCTCACGGCTGCACTGGAGGAAATTTTGATTCGTGTTAAAATCCACCACCAAATAAATGCCTTTATGATTTCTCATAACCGTGTCTAGGCTTGAGGACCTCCTACCATATTTTTCCACATTTTCATTGTTGCTACCCGGATTGTTAGTGCTCATATCATCATCTTTATCTCAAGGATCATTCTTTTTACTCGCTGTGCTGGGGTGATTGGCCTCTAAAGGTTCTGTCCTTAAGGCTGGACCATGTTTTTCACTGTTGGCCACCTTCTCATTATCTTGTACCACCTTTTGATTAATACTGTGACCCTACTGAACTTCATTTTGATACTCCTCATTGCTATTCTCCTGATGTTGCTTGGTACTTTTACTTGTTTATAAAAAAGAGGCTGCAGGGCATTTAGGATCCATTGGCCTTTCTTTCTTATCTTAGATCGTGTCATAGAGCTAAATCATAGGATATGATGTCCCTAATCCTAACCCAAATGTTTTGATCATGGATCAGCAGTTGATTATGCCGCTACGAGGTAATTGCTGAGAATTGAAGTTGTTCATTCGAAAGGTATGTTTCCCATTTTATTAATAGGGATAGACGTTGATATAAGAACTCTGAGTAAGATATTGTGGGTTTTTGTGATTGCTCTGTGGGCATTGGATGTGTTTTCTGGACTGTGTGCAGGAATGAGGTAGTAAGAATTATAGAGGAAACTCTGCCAAAATTTTTACAAATTGAATTGTTTGCATGTTTATAGAGAAAGAGTAAAGGGAAAATGTGACCATCAACCATTTGGTAAGTCATGATTGAAGGAACAACTATGCGATGCTTTCAAAGAGAAATTTTAGAATGATCCTAATTTAATTTAAAGGTGGAACCTTTGGGGGGGGGGGGGGGAATATTAGTAATTAAAGAAACTGGAATGAGTTGCATCCGAGATTTTGGAGGATTGAGACCTATTGGAAACATAAAGAAAGTTGACATTAGGAACTCAAATACAGTATTATGATTTATAGATTAGATTGGTTAGTAAGAGATACAAAGAGATATTAATATGGAAAAGGGAGTTATCGAGTACGAGAAAGTTCCACCCTACTATATATATATATATATATATATATACGAGATCAAGATGGGTTTGTACTCATAGTGGAATGTTCTGTAAATTTCCAGGTAGATAATATTAAGTGGTAAACGGGAAAGAGCCCTTTAAGAGTAAAGGAAACCAAGGAGAACCTTGAGGGCAGAAGTACGAGAAAGCACAGTTATGAATTGATTAAAAGAAGTTACGTGATCGTCAACAATAAAAGGAAGTTTAATAAATTAGTAAGGTTGGCCAAAGGTAGAGAGTGATGGCATACGACAGTGGACTTGGAATAGAGATACAATTATAAATGAAACAGGATGAATATACGAGGAATAAACATACATACGAGCAAGCAATGGTATCTTAAAGGGAAATAAGAAATGAACGAAGGAAGAAAAAAAAGGGGTGTATTTTACTAAAATTTCATGATGAAAGCAAGAATCGGCAGGACATTAGAAGGATTATGACGCATGATTATGATACAAACACTTAGCTAAGAGAAACTAGGGGACACTATGAGCTAAATTAAGGAAAGGACAAATCGTGAGAATGAATAGGAGAGAGTATCGTCTTTTACTGGTATCGTATAAACCCAACTCGGAATCGGGAACCAAGAGTAAGAGGAATCTCAAGGGTACTGGTGAAAGGATGGCTATGAAGGAAAATTGCGGCTGAAGGAGCATGGTATAGTCGGGCATTCTATAAGGAGCCTAGCGAATTCCGATGTCACCATTGATTCATTAACCTAAGGGGCTATTAGGCATAAAGGAAGGAAGTGGTTTGAGTTGTGTCCAATATGTGGGGACATTTGACTTGATACAAGAATCCAGTTAGCAAAAGAGAAATAAGTCAGACCATGCGATGAAAGTAACTCCGGCATTATATGAACTAGAGGAGTTGAAGGATCGCTAGGGTAGGCCAAATGACTACCAAAGACGGTCAATACTTGAATGTTACTGGTATATGAGAACATTCTTAGACGAATTAGAATATTCCCAGGTACAGAAGAAGGAAATGTACTGGCTTGAAGGAGTCGAAGTTCGAGATGAACTAATATAGCAAAGATGTGCTAAAGAAAAGTGAAAATGGACTAAATGCAAGTATATTTGTAACAGCCCAGGCCACCACATGTAGAAATTATCCGCTTTGGAGCCTTTGCCCCTCACGGTTTTAAAACGCGTTTATAAGGGAGAGGTATCCAAGCACTAATAAAGCACTCTTCGTTCTCCTCCCCAACGGATGTAGGATTCGCTAAACCGATGTGGGATTCGCCTAAGGCAAGCCTTACACTCACCCACCCTTGGGACTCAGCGTCCTCGCTGAGGTTTGCCCCACCACCTGCCCGGCACCGGCTCTGATACCAACTGTAACAACCTAGGCCACCACTTGTAGAAATTGTCCGCTATGGAGCCTTTACCCTTCACAGTTTTAAAATGCGTCTACAAGGGAGAGGTATCCAAGCACTAATAAAGCACTCTTCGTTCTCCTCCCCAATCGATGTGGGATTCGCCTAAACTGGTGTGGGATTCGCCTAAGGTAAGCCTTACAATATTATGAGACAGACATGGGAAATGAGGCATGACAAGATAATGAAGGTTTAGAAAATCAAAGGGAATAAGTTTTATCAATACAATACGTTGTGTTCCGGGCTATGATTCGAATCGCTCGTACCAGAGAATTTTTTTGTTACAATTAAATATGCAGCAAACGTACCCCAAAAAGGTAACAGAAGAAGTGAGAAGGCCTACAAGTGACCAAGGATAAGTATCAGGGACAGTAGGGATTAGTAAAGAGAAATCGTAGCATTGGAAGAGGTGAGAGTTTTAAAAGAGTATTTTTAGGAATTTCAATGATCGTTAAAAGGAAGGAAGACACTATGCCTATGGATAGCATGACAACAGTACTGCCTAAGACTAGAAAATATCTCTTGCATCGTGAAATCATAAGTCATCGTTTATATTAAATTGTGAGAGTATATGTCATAGGACCATATAAATAATCGTCCTGATGAAATGGATAGTAAAATGGTGTGGGGACGACAATAAATATTTGAAGAATAATAGAAGTTACTTAAGTCTCAATTAACCGCTGGTATGGGAGAGCCAAGGACTTAAAGAGGGAAGCATACTCATATTAAAAGGAAGTTGTGATTAAGTAAAATTTTATTTTAGCCTTATGCTTATGAGTTATTTTGTAATGATGTTAAGATTGGAGGAGAGGAAATTGGAGGAAAGATTCAAACATGGATCTGAAGATATTTTGAATAGTAGATTAGCTTGAGATATGATCATTAGTAAGTTGTAAGTATAATCTTGTAATGGGGGATAATAACGATGATAAGAAAATGTTGTATACAAGTGTATAAGGAATGGTGCTGAGGATTGTTGTATGGGTCGAATTGAGTCCCATTTGAATATAAATCCCTTGGCTATCGTATTTTTGACGCATTGGATGAGTAATATGAAGTAAAGTAATTAATGAGAATACTAAGCCATTAGCAAGTAAATGCTATTGCAAACCATCTGGGCGCTACCATAGGTGAAACTATGATGACAATGCAAGGAATTAAGGAGTCTGACCAAAGAATTAAAAAAGAGATGAAATGATATGTATGTAAAATCGATTAGTACTAAAAGGGATAATCTAAAGTAGCACTAGAGAAGCAAGCAAGGAAAAGTACCACAGCCGAATAAGAAATTTGTCCACTAGTAGAGAAATAGAGGGTTGCGAAACAGGAGAGACTAAGTCAACGGAAGGTGAAGTCATGGAAGTAGATGAAGATAAGATCGCAAGAAAAAGATTCAAGTAAACAAATAAAAGAGGTGGACATTTAGGGGATTGAGAGATCCGCTTGATTGATAAACCGAAATGACAAATAAGTGCGTCAAACTATGGGAAAGACTTATTTAGTGAGAGTCGGGCAAAGGTTAAAATTATAAGGAGAACCCCAAAGGAAATGATCAAGGGATGTCACATTTGATTGGAACAAGCGGGTGATAATGAAACCTCGGGATCAAGCAACATGATGGCTCTTATTAGAAAAGGGATGAATGAATGTTACAGACAAAGGGAACAAATGAAAAGATTCGAATTCGCTGCATGACAAGGAATCTTGGTTATTCTTTGACAAACTTCTGAATTCGCCCTTAATTTATTAGTCGAACTAAGGATCAGAAACTTTGATAGTAAATTGAAGGAAAGGAATCATTAAAGAAGAGATTTCGGTGGAAGAAGAAATGTTAATTATATAAGTACAAGAATTACTGTTAGTTAGCCAAGTGCCAGAAGTCCAATTGAAGGAAAGAGAAATTAAGCGAGACATTTCGGTGTTAAACTAGTCTAAAGATAAAGTACCGCAAAGATTAATTCGACTGCCATAGAAAGCAAAGGATGATAAAATATGACCAGTATTGAGGTTATATCTATGGAAGGAAGAATAAGAATAAGTAAACTCTAAGAAGACAAAGGCCTGGGATACCTGTGAAACGTAAGAAAGATATGTAGAGATCGAAGAGAACAAGAATTTCTGAATAAAAAGAAGATGTGATAAAAATTAGATAAAAGTATCTGGTAAGTACTAGACAAAAAAGCACATAAGAATGTAAAGGACGGAGCTGAAGAGACAATGAGAACGATTAAGCATAAAGAGTTAGTAGACAAACAGATAATAAGAAGAGGGATGATCTTGCGTACGAGCATAAATTTTTCCACAAAAGAAGAAGGACGAGTTGCGCAATTCAAGTAGGTTTAGTTTTAATGAACAAGTCAGACTGCAAGTAAGTAAAGTAAATGCCAGTCGATGCAGGTGAGAACGTTGACCTCCACCTCAGAGCGAACTCTACTTCAACATTTGAGCATGAATGTTTTTAAAGGGAGGGGGGGAGAATGTTACACCTCGTAATTTTGTAGTGAAATCTATTAGGCGTTAGTTGTTTTAAGTGTAGACTTGGAGGACTTCCCAGAATAGGTGAGATTGTATGCACCTATCTCATGGTTACGAGGGTTTAAGTTCATATAATAAGCTACGGAAGGATTGGGGGGCAAGTTGATCAAGGAAATTTAATTTGTTGGAACTTTGAAGAAAATATGAGGGGCAATTTTTGTCCAACTTAGAGGAAAAATATCTTTTAGTATATTAGGTGTTTTAATGTGTTTTAAAAGCCTAAAGTGAATTTCGTCGAGTCTAGTTTCTGACGCAACAAACTGTTCATCGATACGACATTGGAGTAGAGAATATAGACGTTACAAGTTAGGCTGACAGAGCAGAAACGCACTGCTACAGTGCCACCGAATTTAGCACACTCTATAAGGGTTAAAACCCTTTTTTTTGTCATAATAATCTCCCAAATATTTCAGAAAAATCAGCAAGGATAAGAGAGCATATAAACCCCATAAAAGTGAGGATTTTGAGTAATTTCAAGTGACGGAATATTAATCGAGATTCGGGTAACGTGTAGTCGTGATTATAGTTTTGCCCTGCGTTGGAATTGGCTTGGACTCAAAATAAATATTGAAGATATTGCTGCTATAGCAAGAATAAGGTATGAATCTCTCCTTATTAATATTAATTTCAGTTTATTTACGGAGATAAAGTTATTAAATAGTCGTATAACAAGTTGGTTAGTTGAGAAACTAGGAAAACATCGTGTGGGATGTTTTATGGAGCCTATTGGTATTGATAATGTTGTTGTGATGTTGGTATTGTTGTTGTTGTTGGTTATTGGATTGTGATTTCGGGCTAGGCATATAAACCAGGGAGATGCTGCTCGAATTTCGGCAGATTCTAAATGGATTTAAATAGAAGTCTTAAGATAAGTATGCGACAATGAGCCTAACAATAGTATGAATGGTTTATATGTAGATTTACGAGCTTGGAAGGATAAACGTTGAGTAATTAAGGAGACCAAAAGATATGTTAAGGCTATTCCTCTTTCTTTTAAAGGCATGATTCTTTTCCTATGAACGCATACATGACTTCCATAATACCCTATTCGCGAAAATACTAGCAGTTGATGATTCTCAAAATCCTTATGATGCTAAAGTCGAATGTTTTCTATAAGGACCATGATAAGGATTATGATGATCCCATTTCTGGAGATCTCAAAGTTATGGTTTTAATGTCATTATGAGATTACTGAGCTGGTTTCAAGATTTTTTATTATATTTGTTGATTTTGATCTCATCTTACGATTTTGTTCAAAAGGCATGATTCCATAACCTTCTTACTTCCAAAAGTTAGAAGTTCATGATTCTTAAAAGCTTCTTATGATACTAAAGATGAGATGTTTTCCATGATGAGCATGATGATGATGATATTAATTCTAGAAATTCCATATGATTTTAATGCTATTATGAGAGTATTGACACTACTAAAAAACTGCTGATTTCCGACCTACTAAAACCGACCTCCATTGAGGTAAAAAACCGACCTCATGAAGTCATTAAACGCCTCATATTTATTTTTTAATTTTTTTTTAAATAAACCAACCTCATGAGGTAGGTAATATTATACAAAAATCCGTAGCGAATATATATCGACCTCACGATGACGCAAATTTATTTAAAAGTGAATATTATAAATTATTTTTAATAAGCCGACCTCGTGAGGTAGGTACTATTTAAAATTTAAATAAAAATAATTTTTAGTACCGACCACATGAGGTCGTTTAATTTTATTCGCTTAATTTTATTAAAAATATTCTATAGAATTGTTTTTTAGAAAGCGACCTTGTGAGGTCGTTGTTTTTTAAAATTTGAAAAATAATTATTTAAGATACCGACCTCATGAGGTCAGTAAATTTTTAATGTCAAAAATAATAATTTAAGTTACCGACCTCATGAGGTCGGTAATTTTAATAAAAATCTCAACCCCTATCTTTTACCCCCATTTTTAAGTTTGCTCCCAAAATCTAAAACCCTTGTCTCTATTTCCCTTTCACCACCACCGTTTGTACCCTCGCTCCTTTTAGTTATCGTCTCGAGTCTATTACTTTCTTATATGAGTTATGATTGTGCACGAATTTAGAAGTAACACCTTGATTTATTCAAAGGTTGTGAACAAGAAACCCACATCCCTCTTCCCAAAAGCATCTCAAACGTGGGAGGTTCTTAGGCGCCAGCGTCCAGTCCGCCGCCACCACCATCTATTTCAGGTATTCTTTTTAATTGTTTGGGCTCTAGTTTACGGTTCTTCAAGACACATTTATTTTTTTGCTTCTTTTGTGGGTTTCTCACTAATTTGGTATTATGGGTTAGTGTATTTGGCTGATTATAGCTGGAAAGGTTAATTGTGCATTGATTTTTTGCTCCTTTTTTGTGGGTGTAGTTGATTAATCTGGGTTATAGTTAAACGAAATTAATATTAGTGACAAGTGATTACATATGGATGGATTTGCAAGCATTAATTGAAGAAAAGATAAATCTCATTAGTAGAAATTGTTGTTTATTGATTTGAGTCAAACTTAATGCCTAATACTGGATAGGGGATAGATTGTTATTAATGTTGCTTTTCAAATTTCCCTTTTGGGTTAAGTAGTCTGCAATTAGCATTACTGAGAAACATCAATGATTATTATAGCCTTTTGTTGTGGTTAAAACTTCTTTGCACTTACTTGGTAGAAATAAGCAAGCGTTTTCTTAATTTCTTCCAACCTACATTGGTTTTGTAGGATATTTTACTGAAATTTTTAACTATCAATTATTGATGGATATCTTTTCGGTTTATTCGATTCATTACATTTTTCTACATGAATATGAATATTATTTAGTAGCCCATATTGCATACATATAATGGGTTTATGAGATAAAGTACTAATTGTAGCCCATATTGCATAAATTGTAGCTTCGTTTTTTATTTTGGAATTTTTAACTTTCTGAAGCTGAAATCCAAGATATTATGGGGGTGTATTCTCTAGTTCTCTATTTTTTTATTTTTTTTATAGATTTATGGGTAAAGTGATAAGAATGAAGTTCGATTCTTGTTTTCAAATTGTTGAGATTTGGGGTTGTGTATCCAAGATCCAATTTTATTCATTGTTGTTGATCTCACCTTATAATAATTGTTCCTTTAAGGTGAGATATAGCGATGATGATTGCTCCATAATATAAATCGGAGGTTACCGACCTTAGGTTACTTCGATAGATAGAGTCGTAGCTTTTATTTGGCTCTCATGCATGCTTTATATATATACATATATATGTATTTTCTCACATCGAGCCGCGCTATAGTCGGTCGGGTACGGCAGTTATTGTGCACACCACTGCAGTGGGCATGTTATGATATTGCCCCGGACGCGGTCTAATGATGATAACACCGAGCCTTAATGGCCGGACATGATACTATATATATAACACCAAGCCTTAATAGTCGGGCATGATACCATATATATAACACCGAGCCTTAATGGCCGGGCATGATACAATATATATAACACCGAGCCTTAATGTCGGCTATGATACTATATATATAACACCGAGCTTTAATGGACGGGAATGGTACTATATATATGTATAAAAATGTTTTTTTTAAAGGCTAAGCATGCATAACACCCGCCTTATGAGGCATCTAGATGTACAAGTTATCTCTCTTATTCCATGTTACCTTTCATATCTATAGTATGTTGTTATTCATGCCTTACATACTCAGTACATTATTCATACTGACGTTCCTTTTTGTGGACGTTGCGCTCATGCGTGTAGGTAGGCAGGAAGACGGATCAGACCCGTAAGTATTGTATCAGTGGATTCTCAGGAGCACTCCACTTACTTCGGAGCTGCAGTCTATTTGGTATTGGTCCTTATGATCATTTGTATTCTATGTAGAGGCTCGTAGACGTGTGTGTACAGTTAGACATTTTATAGCTCCACCGGTTCACATTATTGTATAGTATCTTGGTAACCTTGTTGGCTGGTGATGACGAGCATAATTGTTGATGATTATATAGAGATGCACCATTATGTTATGGTATGTTTCCTTACAGGTTATGACAACCATGAGCTACCTTTGGCATCCACCCAGAAATTATTATGAGATATATGCTTAGAGGTACTCGGTAGGTTAGCTCTGGGTGCCCCTCATGACCCTCTTGGTTGGGTCGTGACACAAACTTTGTCTTGCGATTTTTTTTTAAATTTTTGATTAAGCAGGTGTTTGAATCCGGAACTCATGGACTTTAGGCGAAGGGAAAAATTAAAGACCAATAATTTGAGGGACAAAAATTAAAGATCAATGCCTTTGAAGGGCAATCCGCGCAAAAAAATGACTCAATGAGTGTTGTAAAAATCAAGAAAATAGTGAAAAGATTATAAAAAGGAAAGAGTAATGTGCTCATTGTCAAATTGTGCCACAATAAAAGCATGTACATCAGTACATGTTTGGGGTCCCATTTTTGGGATCCACAATTATTTAAAGTATCTTTTACTTTTACCCAGATGAGTCTTTTTTATTTGAAAGTAATTATTTTTTGCAAAAAATAAAAAGACATATAATCCTTTATTATTAAAAAGTGGAGCCCCCCGAATGTTACGGGCCAAAAGCCTATGCTTTAGAGGCTTTACTCTCTAACTGCTTCGGGTCGTTTGTCTTAGTTTCTCTAATTTGCACGTATAACACCTTTAAATTCAACATTTATGTAAATGCTTCCATTCTAATGTTGTTAATTTTGGGATGGAAAATGCGTTATGCATGCCTTGCGAATAACCCATTTTTTAGCTCTTCCTAGCTAGGGTTTAAGGGACCGAACCGAATCGATTATTAGAATTTTTTAATACAACCGATAGTTTTTGTATAAATTTCTAACCGTACAGAAAAATTGGGTAGGTTTTTTATTTTATACGAAGAAATTTGCGGGTGCGCTAAGCACACCTCGCGTGTACGTGTGATAGTGTGAGATTTCCAAAAGTGGAGGAAATATGAACGGAATGACAATTTATCGAAGCAGTAACACATAAACAGTTTATATCAAAACAAACAGTTTATATCAAACAAACAATTAATAGCATGTAAAAATAGTTAACAAATAAATAAAGTGATTCCAAATAAACACACAAAGCCTATTTAAACTAAGTCCGTTATGGTTAGAACCTAAGTGATTCCCCAGCGGAGTCGCCAAGCTGTCACACCCCATTTTAACCGGGTTAAATTTAGAAGTACTGTCATACCCCTTTTTAACCGGGATTAAAGTTAGAAGTATGACGTATTGGAGATTCCTATTTTTGTTATTTGTTTAAGGAGTCGCCACCTAATTATTTATGGTGAATTAGGACACCTAAAGTTTATTAAAGTTATGTTTAAAGTTAACTCTGTTTAAGGTCTGCGAAACTTAAGATTCTAGGTAAGGGTTTGATTAGTCTAAAGGGAAGGTATTAGGCATCCTTTAAGACCCATTAACAATGGTTAACCGACCGGACTTATAATTAATTAGGCTAAGTGTAAATATGGTTTTATAGGAAAAGAAAGTAGCTTTGTAAGTATGACTAAAGTTATAGATAAATATGTTGTTTAAAATAGGATTTGTAGAATAATAATGATTTGTATAAAAGAGTGTTTGTAATGTTATTTTGTAAACACGGCTTATAAATGTTATTAAAATTTTAAACGAAAGTATAATACTTGTGGAAAGGTAATAGTTGCATAAAAGAGTTTTAGTCAAAAATAGACTAAAAGAAAGCGGGACATGTAATGTTTATATGTGGAGGAAATGACTAAAATTTAAAAGAATTATTTAATAAAGTTTTAAAGGTTATCTTAGACAAATATGTATTTCAAGTGTTGGAAGGAATTAAAGTGGAAAGTTATCCGTTGAAACTAATTTATCTTTTTATTTCTTAGAATAAGCTAAGTTAGTGTAAAACTTCTAAAATAGTAAGTATAATTTAGTTTCCTTAGTCAAAAAATATATAGTCATGATACTTTGAAAATCAATTATTCTACAAGATAAATATTATGGATAGTAAATAATTTTGACATAAACTAATGGAGTTAATTGTTAGTTTCCTCTTTGAATTAACTACCCATTATTAAACTAAACTTTCAATGTTACTAAAGTTTATCTTAATTAACAAGCATAAATATTAGTCATACAATACATGTTAAATGCACACAGAAATGGAAAATAGAGGGACATATATAATATAAATGGGCTTGGCCCATTTGGATTGTTGTGATCCGTTTGCAACTGGGCTTCGGCCCAGTAACACTTTTTATTTGTTGCTGCTGTTGTCACACCTATTGGGCTTCGGCCCAGATTTTTATTCCCTTGTTTGGCTGCGAATTGGCTGCTACTATATGGGGGCTGACTCGAGGAATGTTACGTTGGGCCTTTAGCCCAACACCGGATGCGGAAGATGACGAGTCTCTTGGACTCGTACACGATGTTCATGCACAAGAATAAAAGGAAATAATTAGTATATTATCAGTGAATAAGGGTGAATATATAAGATGTAAACCAAAACAAAATCAATCGCTTGTGTATATGGTGTATATGCTATGTATATTCGCATAGCAAAAGCATAATAGCAAAGGGGAGGAAGGAGGGTGAAATTTCCAGCAAACAACTAATAACAATCAAACTGAAATATTTAAAGGTTTAGGCCGAACACCTCAACTGGGCCACTGATCGAACTTCACTCGAAGAATTCTACAGGTTTTTCCAACTTCAAACTAGACGATGTTAACCCATATAACCTATACTATATTCAAGTTCAGATTTAAACTAAACACGCATGTCCATACAGATTCTATTTAGCTGCACAACTGTACAACATAGTAGTAAACAGCGGTAAAGTGACACGAGGACGTTTGGGATTCGAAGTTCCCAATTCATGCAAAGAGAGGAAAGAAAAGAAGAGGAGTTAGAAATGCTTTAGTACACCTTAATAATGAAAGAAACCTGTAAAGACATATCGCAATCACATCATCACTCAACATTTTAATGAGAATGACAGCATTTAGAAGGACTCACTAAACCGCACCCTTCTTTTTAAGCAAACAGTGAGGAAGCAACTGAAAAGAGGCACTGACCGGGTTAGTTATACTCATACTGGTCCGGTATAAAAGTCATTCTTTGATTATACCACATGCATTTTACTTGCTATATAGTCTTGATATGTAGTTGTGTGGTATGTATTGGTATGGAGCTAGTTTAGATGGACTAATATAACAACTGATACCAATTATGTAGAACCAACGCACAGTTTTCTATTTGTTACAGTCTGCTAGTTTCCAGATACTAACAAGCATGTGAAGGCTTATATGTTTCATATCTTCACATGAGCAATAAGGGTATCGACAGTCCAAGACATGAGAGACGCAGCATACACAACCTAGAGGCTATAGGAAAAGATATCCATCGTACTTTCTGGACACAAAGCAGGCAAGCCAGCAGATTAGCTTCATTTTGTTCAGAAGAGAAATTTCAAACATAAAGAAAGGCAGAACAGGACATTCATCAGGGGATTGGCAATCGACAAAGGTATACAAACACAATTTTATTTTTCCTGATAAACAATTTCAATACCCTATCCCATTCTAATTTAAACAACTCAACAAATAAACAGTGGGCTCACTGATCATACAAATTAATATGAGCACCAAGGAAGAAATCCGAACAGAGATGAAACTGGTTAACAAAAAAGACTGTCTAAACTACACCATGAATCTGAGAGGAGGTAAAAAAAAATGCAGTGAAAGTCAAGCAAAGTAATGAAAGCAACAGCCTACTCAACAGAAACAAGATACCACAGATTTTGAGTAAAGGCAAGTCATCAATGTGCCTATGTACTGCTTCAATAAACTGAAGATCCGAGAAACAAAATCGATATAGAAAACTTGAAAGGGGAAATCATTCATCCTATATTTGTGCATACCAATATAAGATAAACCAACCAGCAAACTAATCTAAACCCAGGAGCTACTCATGCTCGTCAACTATCATTTCGGATAAAATTCAAAAGACAAAGCCAAACTTTAAAACCAGTTTCAGCCCAACACCTCAAATTCGAAAATAAATCAAATTCAGCAAATTGCGTTCACATTCACATAATTGTATCGAGCAAAAAGGAAGCAACCAAATTGCAAACAATACATATTATACTACATGGGAAATCGTCTTAACGGTAACGAACGACAACATAGAAACAGAGATAATGATTTTACCTCTTGTGGGTGCAGTGAATTGGGTGTCGATGTCTCGAATCTACTCGAACCTCAAACGAAATAGACCAGAAAGTCTTTTGTATCAGACGAAGCTCACAAACAGATTAAAATTGTCAATCAAAAAAAGGTATATAATTTGTGAGTAAATTACGGACTGAAGAAATCCCCAATGGAAACAGAAACAGTACACTTTTCCTTTGGAAACAAACAAAACACAAAGAAAAAAAAGAATTGGTATATCTCAAGCGATTTCAAAGGCCAGTAATGACTCCAAAAAAAATCCCCGAATTTTATGTACTCGAATTCGAAATGATAACAAAGCAAACGGAATAAAAAATGTTTTTTGCATTGTCATTTTGATGTCAAGAAAACATGGGATTTTTTTTTCCTCTCCCTCTTCGACTCCACTTCCCTCCCTTTATAGGATTTTCACTTGGTTTCAGAACAGGGAAGGGAGCGTGGGAGACAGAGATAACAAAAGCGTGCGGATGGCAGGTAGAGCGTGGGGTGGTGTCAGACGCGTGGGATGGTGGAACGTGGGGAGCAGAGGGAAGTGGGGTGTCAGAGGTGTGGGTGACGATGAAGGTGATGAGGGAGAAAGAGAGAGGCGGCTAGGGGATGGCGATGAGAGGAGAGAAAGAGGCGGAGGGAGGAGAAGTTGAGCGAGAGAGAAGGGAGCAGGGGAGGCGGTGAGAGAGAAAGAGAGGAGAGATAGGGTGAGGGAGAGAGAAAGAGAGGAGAGAAAGAGGAAGAGAAGAGAGACAATGATGATGAAGGAAGCGGAAGGGGGATTAGGGTAAAGAAGAGAATTGGACCGGGTCGGGTCGCGGGTAATGGGCTGGTCCGTTTGGGCTGGCCCATTAATTTAAACATGGGCTGAAAATGTGGGTTGGGTATAAAAAGTGTGGGTTATTTATTTGGGTAGGAAAATAATATTGTATTTATATTTCGGGTCATTAATTTAGCTGAAAATTGTTGATCCTTCCTCCGCTATTTAATTATTCTTTGGGCTTCTAATTTGATAACTGGTATAATATATATTATGTAAAGACAACGAATAATTAATATGTAGAAGAATCAAGATTTTGCAAAAATGTTGTATTGTAATTAGTTTAACGAGTCCAAACCCGAGAAAATGAAATGATGACGAATCATCTAAAATTTGTAGTAATGATATTAGTAGTAGTAGTAGTAGCAATAAAATATTTTAACAATAAAGTATTTAGCTCGTTAGTAAATTTAGAAACCCGAGTAAATTAAATAAAGGGGGGACAAAATTGGGTGTCAACAGATGCCCCTCTTCGACCGGAGATGATGTAAGAGTCTTCGGGCGAAGAAGTTGACGTAGTAGCCAATTTTGTTTGGACTGACGAATATGAGTTTGTAAGAAAGTACGGTTTAGGAAAATTGATGGAAAATATGATGAGGTCCGAAGGAATTATGGAAAATTATGGCCGAATCTTAGTTTTGAGTTACCTACATATCTAGGGTCGCACTAAGGCCATGTCTAGTTCGAAAGTTTTTGTGGATTCATAATCTAGCGGGGGGTTGTAGACAGGTGACGAGAATGTTCAAGAATGGAACATATGCTTATAGCCTCCCAATTATAAATGTGGTGCACAACACACCCCTAAGTAGGACTCTACTAGACACGACGTAAATTCTTCAAAGATGCCCCAGTGTTGAATTATGGAGACACTGGGGATGTAGAAAGGAATATGAGATTGTAAAAAGAGTTGATTGAAATACAGTTTTGGTGGGGAATATGAAAGAGAAATTGACCTATGTATCACGTGTTTGTGGACATAGGCGGAATTGAGTTCGAGAGTAGATTCGTGACCTTTGCTTGTGAGTTTGGTAATCCTCTTCAGCAAATTTGCCCCAGTTCACTGCGTAAGATAAAGTTCCACGTTGTGTTGCGTCCCTGCAGGTTGTGTTTTCTGCCAAAACTGAAATTCATGTCCAAAATTAGTAATAGAGTTGAAAGTGTAAAATTGTAAAGAGTGTAAAATGATAGTAAATATGAGTGTGGGAATGAAAGTGAAGCCGTGTGGCTAATGTTGTCTCTGATTGTCTTCAGGGACTTGAATGAATGCGTGATGCGTATGCTGAGGATGTGATAATATTTCCAGTTGCATTTGCAGATGATAGTGATAAGGTCTCCGGCTGTCTTCCGGGACTCGATGATAAATGATATCTGCGAATTTTAAGGTAAATTCATTAAAGTGGTAAGGTAGATGATGAAATAAAGGAATGAAGTAAGGAGTAAAATAAGTGTGTAGCCGTTTGGCTTATGCGGGTGAGGCCGTATAGCCGGGTGATGTCTCCGATGGTTGTCGGGACTCAATGATATGCTGATGAGGCTGTATAGCCAAACGATGTCTCCGGTTGTCTTCGGAGGCTCAATGATAATTCCTGTAAAGTTCAGGGTAAAATTGTTAAAGTTGGTAAAGTAAATGATAAAGTAGAGAGTAAAGTCAAAGTGTAGCCGTCTGGCTTATGCGTATGAGGCCGTGTGGCCATGCGATGTCTCTGGTTGTCTTCAGAGATTTGATGATGATTCCCGTAAAGTCCAGGATAAAGTTGTAAAGTGGACGATGTCTCCGGTTGTCTTCGGAGGCTCCAATGATAATTCCTGTAAAGTTCAGGGTAAAATCGTTAAAGTTGGTAAAGTGAATGATAAAGTAGAGAGTAAAGTCATAGTGTAGCCGTCTGGCTTATGCATGTGAGGCTGTATAGCCGAATGATGCCCCCGGTTGTCTTCGGGGACTTGATGCTATGTCTCCGGTTGTCTTCGGGGACTTGATGTTGTGTCTCCGGTTGTCTTCGGGGACCCAATGATAAGTTCCTGTAAAGTTCAGGGTAAAGTTGTTAAAGTTGGTAGAGTAAATGATAAAATAGAGGGTAAAGTCATAGTGTAGCCGTCCGGCTTGTGCGTATGAGGCCGTATAGCCATGTGATGTCTCCGGTTGTCTTCGGAGATTTGATGATAAATCCCTCCGGTTGTCTTCGGAGGCTTAATGTTGATTCCTGTAAAGTTCAGGCAAAATGGTTAAAACAGATAAAGAAGGTAATAAAGTATGTAGTAAAGTGATAGCATAGCCGTTTGGCTGATGAAGTCGACGCTATCGCAACAGGCTGAATCAATGACGCGTAATCCTGATTTGATTCGTCTTTAACCTACAAAACAGGTATATTCGTTAATGAAGTCATAAAGTTGTTCTGATAAAATAAAATTAAAGATAGAGTTTAGAAATAAAGCCGTTTGGCTTTTGAGGCGAGGCCATATTGAGCCAGATGATGCTTTTCGGTCGTGATAGACTTGACTGTTGATCTCACGGTCTTTTAATTCCTGCACTCAAAGAAAAATTCTTAGTTTGGGAGGGGGGAAGTTGATTCGTGTTGACTCGAAGCTTGACGTGGTTGGCGCTCCATTCGTCTTGTTTGTTTGGATCTTGTGATCTCCGTTCAAACCATGGTAGATGACCAGTAGTGAAAATGATTGCAAGAAAATATTTCATTTGAAAGGTAGGTATGTAAGTATATGTATAAGGAAATGTAACTATACGTATATAAGTTGTGAAATATGTATATGTGAATGTATGTATGTAAGGAAAGATATATATGTAAATGTATATATATGTAAGTTGTAAAATATTCTGCCAACTTCGGATTGTGACCCTTTCTAAGGTAATTGGTCTATAATACTTCCTGTCTGATAGCCTAAATCTTGTCGATGTCCAACCGTTCTTTCGTCTATATCTTTTCCAAAATATGCCCCAGTTTTGGGTTCAGAAGAATATGCTAAATTTATGTTGTGGTGTGACCGAACCTTATATAGGTTGCCTACGTATCCGCCAAGGAATCA
This sequence comes from Lycium barbarum, assembly GCF_019175385.1. NCBI lineage: Eukaryota > Viridiplantae > Streptophyta > Magnoliopsida > Solanales > Solanaceae > Lycium > Lycium barbarum. Next base: position 135,142,673 of record NC_083339.1, read on the forward strand.
GGTCAGAACGTAGTTCGTAAAATACATAAAGTGGTCTGAGTTTTCGAATAAAGGGACCGAACCCGATATGGATTGCCTACGTATCCCACCAAGGGAATCAGGTCAGCGTAGTTCTATTATATAAATGGTAAAAGATTTGTTGGATTTTATATCTAGGTGTGGCGGATCTGTATGTTAATAGTTTACGAATCCCACCGAGGGAATCAGGCTAAGCATAGTTCTCCTTGTATAAGGATTTTTTTTTTTATTTTCTGCTATAGCACAACCGAACCCTATGTGGGCTGCCTACGTATCTCACCATGAGAATCAGGTCAGAACATAGTTCGTACGCATGTAAATGGCAAAAATTCTAACCTAGTATGACCGAGTCCTTATGTAGGCTGCCTACGTATCCACCGAGGAATCAGGTCAAGCGTAGTTCGCACGCGTGCAAATAGGAAAATTCTAACCTAGTATGACCGAGTCCCTATGTGGGCTGCCTACGTATCCACCGAGGAATCAGGTCAAGCGTAGTTCGCAACTAAAGGAAAGGTTGCAAACTAGGTTGTCTAACCTAATGTCGTACTTTGATTTCTTCTTGAATTACTAGCTTTTAGGCTTATGTTATCACCTATCGGCTATTTCAATTCTTGTGAGTGGAATCTTGTCTTGTCCCCCTAGTTTCTTTGTTACTCTCTCGGAATGTGTGTTGTCTATTCGTACATTTCATGTCACAATCGTAGAGTTGACAGTTTTGATAAATAAAGTAGAAAATAGATGATTAAGAAAAATCAGAAATGCATTCATAGTTTTGCAATTCAAGCTTCCACAAGGTGAAGCAAAACAAACAAAATTTTGAGTACGGTTCAAGCATCAATAAAAGAAAACAAGTTCACTACATGTTCATGCTACCAAGGCTCCCGACGGATCGAGGACGGAGTACAAGTCCAATTCTTCAGAGTCTTTCCTGGTTCGGCGCCCCATATTGTCAGTGCCTTGGTGTTGCGAGTAGTTGTATTGGATTGTTCCCACGAGAGCGACAAAGTTGTTGATCTGACTCTTTCCGCACTGGACTCCTCTAAATCTTGGCATTTCCGTGAGCAGGCAAAGGATTGTTGACCACATTGGGCTTAGCTTCAGCGAGCTGAATTACTCCTTCCTTAATCAGGGCTTCGATTTTGTTTTTAAGCCCATAGCAATCTTCAGTGGTGTGCCCAACAACTCCAGAGTGGTATGCGCAGCTTTTGGAACCATCAAACCATTTTGGGATAGGCTCGGGAATTTTTCCTTCAATTGGTTGTATTATGCCTGCTGCTTTCATTCTTTCGAACAATTGAGCCAAGGGTTCAGCGATCTGAGTGTAATTACGGGTGTTTTTGGTGTCAGGGTTTGGACGGGCTCTAGGTATAGTATGTGGTCGATTTTGGTAAGTTGGATCTTGGTTGGGTTGATACGGGCGTGGGTTTTGATGCGGAGGCGCTCGGGGTTGGTAGTAGTTTGCTTGGGTGTTGTAAACGGGGTAAGGAGGTAGTGGAGCTTGGTAGGGTTCAGGGTAGTGGTAAGGGTAGAAAGTTTGTTGTGGGTGGTTAAAGTATGGAATGGCTTGGCTCGGCTCATGTCCTTGAGCGTTCATGACTGCAGCGACATCTTCCTTCTTCTTTTTAATCCCGTTGATAGAACCAGATTGTATAGCTTTGTTCATTGCTTGTAAAGCAATAAGATCCTGAATTTTCCCCGATTTGATTCCTTCTTCCAAGGCTTCTCCCATTCGAACAACTTCTGTGAATTTTTGTCTCATCATACCTATCATTTTCTCGTAAAATATGCCAGCCTGGCATTCAATGAAGGTAGCAGTCATTTCCCTATCATTCATCGGAGGTTGAACCCTGGCTGCTTCTGACCACCAACGTAACGCATATTCGCGGAACGTCTCAGTTGACTTCCTGGTTAACTTAGTCATGTAAACTCTATCTGGTGTGATATCGGTGTTAAAACTGAACCTGTCCATAAAGTCTTGCGCCATGTCACTCCAACCACGCCATTTACGGACATCCTGTTGTGTATACCAAGTAAGTGCTTCGCCAGATAAGCTTCTTATGAAGAGCTTCATCCTTATGCTCTGGTCTCTTCCCACTCCAACCAGTTTGTCACAATAAGCCCTTAAGTGTGTATGAGGGTCGCCTGTTCCATTGAATGTATCAAATTTTGGCGGTTTGTAGCCTACGGGTAAATCGACGTCAGGTTGGACACAGAGATCCTCATATTCTACACTCTTAGTTCCTCTAGCAACTTGAAGGTTCCTCATTGCTTCTTTGAGACTGTGGATCTCTTTTAGTAGTATGTTATCTGCCCCTGCCTTTGCATCCCTTTCCATTTCTTCGTATTGATCTACCTCGGGTTGGAACCTGACCGTTACTGGGTTGGTGAAGGTTTGTGTTTCTGTGGCATATACCGGAGGAACACATTGTGCATTTGGGGTGACAAAGTGTGCCCCGTGCATATGCTGGGTTGGATAAGTTTGGATGATGGAGGTGTTTTGGACAAGAGGTGGTGTGTTGTAATTGGTGTTTATAGGTGGTTGATTCGGTGGGTTTAGAGGAGTAGTTATAGGTGGAGGATTAGTGTTGGTGGGCAAAGGAACATAGGGAGTGTGTACTAGCGATTGACTTGGTGGGTTGACGGGTGGTGGATTAGGAGTAGTGTAGGTAGTGTAGGTGGGTGGTTGATTTTGTGGAGGAGTATAGTTAGTGTAGGTGGGTGGTTGACTTTGTGGGGGAGTATAGACGGATGTTGGATTTGGTGGATTTGCGGGGATGATCGGAGGTAAGTTGCTGTTGGTAGGTGCATTGTTTTGGGGAGGAAAATGCTCAGGAACTGGGGATTCGAGTGATGGGAAACGAGGTGGTTCTGGTGCAGTATTGCTAGGTTCAGAAGGTGAATTTTGGAGTGTGATGGATAAATTGGTCAAGTCCCTAACCCGATTTAGTTCTCCACGTAGATTCTCAATTTCTTGAGTCAGGCGGGCGATATGTTCATCCCGTTGAATAGCAGTTCCATGTTCAGAAGTTTCAGGCGGATCGCTAGCGATCACGAGGTTTTCTACACCAGTTGGAACAGATGCGGCCGGATCAGACATAGTAATTTCATTTCCTTGGACAGCCCAACTACGTTCAGGTAACGATGACGTCTTTGACCTCGTGATGTAAGGATGGTCGGCCATCGAGCGTAAACACGAATCAACTCTCTGTTCGGGAATAAGATAAAATAGACATACAGTATAAACGATGTTAATCTCATGAACATATCTAGGTAAAGTCATTATCACGTAAAGTCAAGTAAGTCATGTAGCAAATAATTCATCAAATAGAGTCAAACAAGTTGTCAAACAAGCATATCAAGCAATAACGTGTCCTAACATGCATGTGACCTCTTTGTGCCAGAGGTAGGCCTAACGTTTGTTTGAAGGGTAAAGTGTGTCATAATATGTCATCCCGTTGCTTTTAATTAATTAGACAAATTCTATTTCTCAAAAAAATAAAGTAAAAAAATAACATAACATTTATTATACGTCAAATGAATACAACGTAAAGTGTTTCCTAATCTAAATAAAATTTCCTAGTTTCTAAATTTCAGCTCCGTTTTGCGATGTCCTTGATCTTCGTCATTTGTTGCACTCCGATGCAAATGCATACCTGTCATAGAAATGTTAATCATTCCCTCCTTCCTAAAGTTTAATTAATTAGAGCAAGTAGTCAATATTTAGGCACAGTTATCCTTCAAACATGCACATAAAGTATGATTGGTGTCACTCGGGGTCGTGAACCCGCTTGGACGTTTGGACAAAGTCATCTAATGGGCTTAATACACCAAGGATATTAAACCTCCTAGGATATGAAATGTATGCTCTTAATAAAAGGTGTTGGTTTAGCCCTATCCTAGGTTGACTAGGAGTGGGTTTACTAGACGCAAGGTTCCCGAGTGGACTACTCGAGTGAGAAGGCTACGCGGTCACCGTTATTCGGACACCCCCCGCGCACGCGCCAACTCTCCTAAGATTTGGATTCTACGAAGAAATTTGCGGGTGCGCTAAGCACACCTCGCGTGTACGTGTGATAGTGTGAGATTTCCAAAAGTGGAGGAAATATGAACGGAATGACAATTTATCGAAGCAGTAACACATAAACAGTTTATATCAAAACAAACAGTTTATATCAAACAAACAATTAATAGCATGTAAAAATAGTTAACAAATAAATAAAGTGATTCCAAATAAACACACAAAGCCTATTTAAACTAAGTCCGTTATGGTTAGAACCTAAGTGATTCCCCAGCGGAGTCGCCAAGCTGTCACACCCCATTTTAACCGGGTTAAATTTAGAAGTACTGTCATACCCCTTTTTAACCGGGATTAAAGTTAGAAGTATGACGTATTGGAGATTCCTATTTTTGTTATTTGTTTAAGGAGTCGCCACCTAATTATTTATGGTGAATTAGGACACCTAAAGTTTATTAAAGTTATGTTTAAAGTTAACTCTGTTTAAGGTCTGCGAAACTTAAGATTCTAGGTAAGGGTTTGATTAGTCTAAAGGGAAGGTATTAGGCATCCTTTAAGACCCATTAACAATGGTTAACCGACCGGACTTATAATTAATTAGGCTAAGTGTAAATATGGTTTTATAGGAAAAGAAAGTAGCTTTGTAAGTATGACTAAAGTTATAGATAAATATGTTGTTTAAAATAGGATTTGTAGAATAATAATGATTTGTATAAAAGAGTGTTTGTAATGTTATTTTGTAAACACGGCTTATAAATGTTATTAAAATTTTAAACGAAAGTATAATACTTGTGGAAAGGTAATAGTTGCATAAAAGAGTTTTAGTCAAAAATAGACTAAAAGAAAGCGGGACATGTAATGTTTATATGTGGAGGAAATGACTAAAATTTAAAAGAATTATTTAATAAAGTTTTAAAGGTTATCTTAGACAAATATGTATTTCAAGTGTTGGAAGGAATTAAAGTGGAAAGTTATCCGTTGAAACTAATTTATCTTTTTATTTCTTAGAATAAGCTAAGTTAGTGTAAAACTTCTAAAATAGTAAGTATAATTTAGTTTCCTTAGTCAAAAAATATATAGTCATGATACTTTGAAAATCAATTATTCTACAAGATAAATATTATGGATAGTAAATAATTTTGACATAAACTAATGGAGTTAATTGTTAGTTTCCTCTTTGAATTAACTACCCATTATTAAACTAAACTTTCAATGTTACTAAAGTTTATCTTAATTAACAAGCATAAATATTAGTCATACAATACATGTTAAATGCACACAGAAATGGAAAATAGAGGGACATATATAATATAAATGGGCTTGGCCCATTTGGATTGTTGTGATCCGTTTGCAACTGGGCTTCGGCCCAGTAACACTTTTTATTTGTTGCTGCTGTTGTCACACCTATTGGGCTTCGGCCCAGATTTTTATTCCCTTGTTTGGCTGCGAATTGGCTGCTACTATATGGGGGCTGACTCGAGGAATGTTACGTTGGGCCTTTAGCCCAACACCGGATGCGGAAGATGACGAGTCTCTTGGACTCGTACACGATGTTCATGCACAAGAATAAAAGGAAATAATTAGTATATTATCAGTGAATAAGGGTGAATATATAAGATGTAAACCAAAACAAAATCAATCGCTTGTGTATATGGTGTATATGCTATGTATATTCGCATAGCAAAAGCATAATAGCAAAGGGGAGGAAGGAGGGTGAAATTTCCAGCAAACAACTAATAACAATCAAACTGAAATATTTAAAGGTTTAGGCCGAACACCTCAACTGGGCCACTGATCGAACTTCACTCGAAGAATTCTACAGGTTTTTCCAACTTCAAACTAGACGATGTTAACCCATATAACCTATACTATATTCAAGTTCAGATTTAAACTAAACACTCATGTCCATACAGATTCTATTTAGCTGCACAACTGTACAACATAGTAGTAAACAGCGGTAAAGTGACACGAGGACGTTTGGGATTCGAAGTTCCCAATTCATGCAAAGAGAGGAAAGAAAAGAAGAGGAGTTAGAAATGCTTTAGTACACCTTAATAATGAAAGAAACCTGTAAAGACATATCGCAATCACATCATCACTCAACATTTTAATGAGAATGACAGCATTTAGAAGGACTCACTAAACCGCACCCTTCTTTTTAAGCAAACAGTGAGGAAGCAACTGAAAAGAGGCACTGACCGGGTTAGTTATACTCATACTGGTCCGGTATAAAAGTCATTCTTTGATTATACCACATGCATTTTACTTGCTATATAGTCTTGATATGTAGTTGTGTGGTATGTATTGGTATGGAGCTAGTTTAGATGGACTAATATAACAACTGATACCAATTATGTAGAACCAACGCACAGTTTTCTATTTGTTACAGTCTGCTAGTTTCCAGATACTAACAAGCATGTGAAGGCTTATATGTTTCATATCTTCACATGAGCAATAAGGGTATCGACAGTCCAAGACATGAGAGACGCAGCATACACAACCTAGAGGCTATAGGAAAAGATATCCATCGTACTTTCTGGACACAAAGCAGGCAAGCCAGCAGATTAGCTTCATTTTGTTCAGAAGAGAAATTTCAAACATAAAGAAAGGCAGAACAGGACATTCATCAGGGGATTGGCAATCGACAAAGGTATACAAACACAATTTTATTTTTCCTGATAAACAATTTCAATACCCTATCCCATTCTAATTTAAACAACTCAACAAATAAACAGTGGGCTCACTGATCATACAAATTAATATGAGCACCAAGGAAGAAATCCGAACAGAGATGAAACTGGTTAACAAAAAAGACTGTCTAAACTACACCATGAATCTGAGAGGAGGTAAAAAAAAATGCAGTGAAAGTCAAGCAAAGTAATGAAAGCAACAGCCTACTCAACAGAAACAAGATACCACAGATTTTGAGTAAAGGCAAGTCATCAATGTGCCTATGTACTGCTTCAATAAACTGAAGATCCGAGAAACAAAATCGATATAGAAAACTTGAAAGGGGAAATCATTCATCCTATATTTGTGCATACCAATATAAGATAAACCAACCAGCAAACTAATCTAAACCCAGGAGCTACTCATGCTCGTCAACTATCATTTCGGATAAAATTCAAAAGACAAAGCCAAACTTTAAAACCAGTTTCAGCCCAACACCTCAAATTCGAAAATAAATCAAATTCAGCAAATTGCGTTCACATTCACATAATTGTATCGAGCAAAAAGGAAGCAACCAAATTGCAAACAATACATATTATACTACATGGGAAATCGTCTTAACGGTAACGAACGACAACATAGAAACAGAGATAATGATTTTACCTCTTGTGGGTGCAGTGAATTGGGTGTCGATGTCTCGAATCTACTCGAACCTCAAACGAAATAGACCAGAAAGTCTTTTGTATCAGACGAAGCTCACAAACAGATTAAAATTGTCAATCAAAAAAAGGTATATAATTTGTGAGTAAATTACGGACTGAAGAAATCCCCAATGGAAACAGAAACAGTACACTTTTCCTTTGGAAACAAACAAAACACAAAGAAAAAAAAGAATTGGTATATCTCAAGCGATTTCAAAGGCCAGTAATGACTCCAAAAAAAATCCCCGAATTTTATGTACTCGAATTCGAAATGATAACAAAGCAAACGGAATAAAAAATGTTTTTTGCATTGTCATTTTGATGTCAAGAAAACATGGGATTTTTTTTTCCTCTCCCTCTTCGACTCCACTTCCCTCCCTTTATAGGATTTTCACTTGGTTTCAGAACAGGGAAGGGAGCGTGGGAGACAGAGATAACAAAAGCGTGCGGATGGCAGGTAGAGCGTGGGGTGGTGTCAGACGCGTGGGATGGTGGAACGTGGGGAGCAGAGGGAAGTGGGGTGTCAGAGGTGTGGGTGACGATGAAGGTGATGAGGGAGAAAGAGAGAGGCGGCTAGGGGATGGCGATGAGAGGAGAGAAAGAGGCGGAGGGAGGAGAAGTTGAGCGAGAGAGAAGGGAGCAGGGGAGGCGGTGAGAGAGAAAGAGAGGAGAGATAGGGTGAGGGAGAGAGAAAGAGAGGAGAGAAAGAGGAAGAGAAGAGAGACGATGATGATGAAGGAAGCGGAAGGGGGATTAGGGTAAAGAAGAGAATTGGACCGGGTCGGGTCGCGGGTAATGGGCTGGTCCGTTTGGGCTGGCCCATTAATTTAAACATGGGCTGAAAATGTGGGTTGGGTATAAAAAGTGTGGGTTATTTATTTGGGTAGGAAAATAATATTGTATTTATATTTCGGGTCATTAATTTAGCTGAAAATTGTTGATCCTTCCTCCGCTATTTAATTATTCTTTGGGCTTCTAATTTGATAACTGGTATAATATATATTATGTAAAGACAACGAATAATTAATATGTAGAAGAATCAAGATTTTGCAAAAATGTTGTATTGTAATTAGTTTAACGAGTCCAAACCCGAGAAAATGAAATGATGACGAATCATCTAAAATTTGTAGTAATGATATTAGTAGTAGTAGTAGTAGCAATAAAATATTTTAACAATAAAGTATTTAGCTCGTTAGTAAATTTAGAAACCCGAGTAAATTAAATAAAGGGGGGACAAAATTGGGTGTCAACAGATGCCCCTCTTCGACCGGAGATGATGTAAGAGTCTTCGGGCGAAGAAGTTGACGTAGTAGCCAATTTTGTTTGGACTGACGAATATGAGTTTGTAAGAAAGTACGGTTTAGGAAAATTGATGGAAAATATGATGAGGTCCGAAGGAATTATGGAAAATTATGGCCGAATCTTAGTTTTGAGTTACCTACATATCTAGGGTCGCACTAAGGCCATGTCTAGTTCGAAAGTTTTTGTGGATTCATAATCTAGCGGGGGGTTGTAGACAGGTGACGAGAATGTTCAAGAATGGAACATATGCTTATAGCCTCCCAATTATAAATGTGGTGCACAACACACCCCTAAGTAGGACTCTACTAGACACGACGTAAATTCTTCAAAGATGCCCCAGTGTTGAATTATGGAGACACTGGGGATGTAGAAAGGAATATGAGATTGTAAAAAGAGTTGATTGAAATACAGTTTTGGTGGGGAATATGAAAGAGAAATTGACCTATGTATCACGTGTTTGTGGACATAGGCGGAATTGAGTTCGAGAGTAGATTCGTGACCTTTGCTTGTGAGTTTGGTAATCCTCTTCAGCAAATTTGCCCCAGTTCACTGCGTAAGATAAAGTTCCACGTTGTGTTGCGTCCCTGCAGGTTGTGTTTTCTGCCAAAACTGAAATTCATGTCCAAAATTAGTAATAGAGTTAAAAGTGTAAAATTGTAAAGAGTGTAAAATGATAGTAAATATGAGTGTGGGAATGAAAGTGAAGCCGTGTGGCTAATGTTGTCTCTGATTGTCTTCAGGGACTTGAATGAATGCGTGATGCGTATGCTGAGGATGTGATAATATTTCCAGTTGCATTTGCAGATGATAGTGATAAGGTCTCCGGCTGTCTTCCGGGACTCGATGATAAATGATATCTGCGAATTTTAAGGTAAATTCATTAAAGTGGTAAGGTAGATGATGAAATAAAGGAATGAAGTAAGGAGTAAAATAAGTGTGTAGCCGTTTGGCTTATGCGGGTGAGGCCGTATAGCCGGGTGATGTCTCCGATGGTTGTCGGGACTCAATGATATGCTGATGAGGCTGTATAGCCAAACGATGTCTCCGGTTGTCTTCGGAGGCTCAATGATAATTCCTGTAAAGTTCAGGGTAAAATTGTTAAAGTTGGTAAAGTAAATGATAAAGTAGAGAGTAAAGTCAAAGTGTAGCCGTCTGGCTTATGCGTATGAGGCCGTGTGGCCATGCGATGTCTCTGGTTGTCTTCAGAGATTTGATGATGATTCCCGTAAAGTCCAGGATAAAGTTGTAAAGTGGACGATGTCTCCGGTTGTCTTCGGAGGCTCCAATGATAATTCCTGTAAAGTTCAGGGTAAAATCGTTAAAGTTGGTAAAGTGAATGATAAAGTAGAGAGTAAAGTCATAGTGTAGCCGTCTGGCTTATGCATGTGAGGCTGTATAGCCGAATGATGCCCCCGGTTGTCTTCGGGGACTTGATGCTATGTCTCCGGTTGTCTTCGGGGACTTGATGTTGTGTCTCCGGTTGTCTTCGGGGACCCAATGATAAGTTCCTGTAAAGTTCAGGGTAAAGTTGTTAAAGTTGGTAGAGTAAATGATAAAATAGAGGGTAAAGTCATAGTGTAGCCGTCCGGCTTGTGCGTATGAGGCCGTATAGCCATGTGATGTCTCCGGTTGTCTTCGGAGATTTGATGATAAATCCCTCCGGTTGTCTTCGGAGGCTTAATGTTGATTCCTGTAAAGTTCAGGCAAAATGGTTAAAACAGATAAAGAAGGTAATAAAGTATGTAGTAAAGTGATAGCATAGCCGTTTGGCTGATGAAGTCGACGCTATCGCAACAGGCTGAATCAATGACGCGTAATCCTGATTTGATTCGTCTTTAACCTACAAAACAGGTATATTCGTTAATGAAGTCATAAAGTTGTTCTGATAAAATAAAATTAAAGATAGAGTTTAGAAATAAAGCCGTTTGGCTTTTGAGGCGAGGCCATATTGAGCCAGATGATGCTTTTCGGTCGTGATAGACTTGACTGTTGATCTCACGGTCTTTTAATTCCTGCACTCAAAGAAAAATTCTTAGTTTGGGAGGGGGGAAGTTGATTCGTGTTGACTCGAAGCTTGACGTGGTTGGCGCTCCATTCGTCTTGTTTGTTTGGATCTTGTGATCTCCGTTCAAACCATGGTAGATGACCAGTAGTGAAAATGATTGCAAGAAAATATTTCATTTGAAAGGTAGGTATGTAAGTATATGTATAAGGAAATGTAACTATACGTATATAAGTTGTGAAATATGTATATGTGAATGTATGTATGTAAGGAAAGATATATATGTAAATGTATATATATGTAAGTTGTAAAATATTCTGCCAACTTCGGATTGTGACCCTTTCTAAGGTAATTGGTCTATAATACTTCCTGTCTGATAGCCTAAATCTTGTCGATGTCCAACCGTTCTTTCGTCTATATCTTTTCCAAAATATGCCCCAGTTTTGGGTTCAGAAGAATATGCTAAATTTATGTTGTGGTGTGACCGAACCTTATATAGGTTGCCTACGTATCCGCCAAGGAATCAGGTCAGAACGTAGTTCGTAAAATACATAAAGTGGTCTGAGTTTTCGAATAAAGGGACCGAACCCGATATGGATTGCCTACGTATCCCACCAAGGGAATCAGGTCAGCGTAGTTCTATTATATAAATGGTAAAAGATTTGTTGGATTTTATATCTAGGTGTGGCGGATCTGTATGTTAATAGTTTACGAATCCCACCGAGGGAATCAGGCTAAGCATAGTTCTCCTTGTATAAGGATTTTTTTTTTATTTTCTGCTATAGCACAACCGAACCCTATGTGGGCTGCCTACGTATCTCACCATGAGAATCAGGTCAGAACATAGTTCGTACGCATGTAAATGGCAAAAATTCTAACCTAGTATGACCGAGTCCTTATGTAGGCTGCCTACGTATCCACCGAGGAATCAGGTCAAGCGTAGTTCGCACGCGTGCAAATAGGAAAATTCTAACCTAGTATGACCGAGTCCCTATGTGGGCTGCCTACGTATCCACCGAGGAATCAGGTCAAGCGTAGTTCGCAACTAAAGGAAAGGTTGCAAACTAGGTTGTCTAACCTAATGTCGTACTTTGATTTCTTCTTGAATTACTAGCTTTTAGGCTTATGTTATCACCTATCGGCTATTTCAATTCTTGTGAGTGGAATCTTGTCTTGTCCCCCTAGTTTCTTTGTTACTCTCTCGGAATGTGTGTTGTCTATTCGTACATTTCATGTCACAATCGTAGAGTTGACAGTTTTGATAAATAAAGTAGAAAATAGATGATTAAGAAAAATCAGAAATGCATTCATAGTTTTGCAATTCAAGCTTCCACAAGGTGAAGCAAAACAAACAAAATTTTGAGTACGGTTCAAGCATCAATAAAAGAAAACAAGTTCACTACATGTTCATGCTACCAAGGCTCCCGACGGATCGAGGACGGAGTACAAGTCCAATTCTTCAGAGTCTTTCCTGGTTCGGCGCCCCATATTGTCAGTGCCTTGGTGTTGCGAGTAGTTGTATTGGATTGTTCCCACGAGAGCGACAAAGTTGTTGATCTGACTCTTTCCGCACTGGACTCCTCTAAATCTTGGCATTTCCGTGAGCAGGCAAAGGATTGTTGACCACATTGGGCTTAGCTTCAGCGAGCTGAATTACTCCTTCCTTAATCAGGGCTTCGATTTTGTTTTTAAGCCCATAGCAATCTTCAGTGGTGTGCCCAACAACTCCAGAGTGGTATGCGCAGCTTTTGGAACCATCAAACCATTTTGGGATAGGCTCGGGAATTTTTCCTTCAATTGGTTGTATTATGCCTGCTGCTTTCATTCTTTCGAACAATTGAGCCAAGGGTTCAGCGATCTGAGTGTAATTACGGGTGTTTTTGGTGTCAGGGTTTGGACGGGCTCTAGGTATAGTATGTGGTCGATTTTGGTAAGTTGGATCTTGGTTGGGTTGATACGGGCGTGGGTTTTGATGCGGAGGCGCTCGGGGTTGGTAGTAGTTTGCTTGGGTGTTGTAAACGGGGTAAGGAGGTAGTGGAGCTTGGTAGGGTTCAGGGTAGTGGTAAGGGTAGAAAGTTTGTTGTGGGTGGTTAAAGTATGGAATGGCTTGGCTCGGCTCATGTCCTTGAGCGTTCATGACTGCAGCGACATCTTCCTTCTTCTTTTTAATCCCGTTGATAGAACCAGATTGTATAGCTTTGTTCATTGCTTGTAAAGCAATAAGATCCTGAATTTTCCCCGATTTGATTCCTTCTTCCAAGGCTTCTCCCATTCGAACAACTTCTGTGAATTTTTGTCTCATCATACCTATCATTTTCTCGTAAAATATGCCAGCCTGGCATTCAATGAAGGTAGCAGTCATTTCCCTATCATTCATCGGAGGTTGAACCCTGGCTGCTTCTGACCACCAACGTAACGCATATTCGCGGAACGTCTCAGTTGACTTCCTGGTTAACTTAGTCATGTAAACTCTATCTGGTGTGATATCGGTGTTAAAACTGAACCTGTCCATAAAGTCTTGCGCCATGTCACTCCAACCACGCCATTTACGGACATCCTGTTGTGTATACCAAGTAAGTGCTTCGCCAGATAAGCTTCTTATGAAGAGCTTCATCCTTATGCTCTGGTCTCTGCCCACTCCAACCAGTTTGTCACAATAAGCCCTTAAGTGTGTATGAGGGTCGCCTGTTCCATTGAATGTATCAAATTTTGGCGGTTTGTAGCCTACGGGTAAATCGACGTCAGGTTGGACACAGAGATCCTCATATTCTACACTCTTAGTTCCTCTAGCAACTTGAAGGTTCCTCATTGCTTCTTTGAGACTGTGGATCTCTTTTAGTAGTATGTTATCTGCCCCTGCCTTTGCATCCCTTTCCATTTCTTCGTATTGATCTACCTCGGGTTGGAACCTGACCGTTACTGGGTTGGTGAAGGTTTGTGTTTCTGTGGCATATACCGGAGGAACACATTGTGCATTTGGGGTGACAAAGTGTGCCCCGTGCATATGCTGGGTTGGATAAGTTTGGATGATGGAGGTGTTTTGGACAAGAGGTGGTGTGTTGTAATTGGTGTTTATAGGTGGTTGATTCGGTGGGTTTAGAGGAGTAGTTATAGGTGGAGGATTAGTGTTGGTGGGCAAAGGAACATAGGGAGTGTGTACTAGCGATTGACTTGGTGGGTTGACGGGTGGTGGATTAGGAGTAGTGTAGGTAGTGTAGGTGGGTGGTTGATTTTGTGGAGGAGTATAGTTAGTGTAGGTGGGTGGTTGACTTTGTGGGGGAGTATAGACGGATGTTGGATTTGGTGGATTTGCGGGGATGATCGGAGGTAAGTTGCTGTTGGTAGGTGCATTGTTTTGGGGAGGAAAATGCTCAGGAACTGGGGATTCGAGTGATGGGAAACGAGGTGGTTCTGGTGCAGTATTGCTAGGTTCAGAAGGTGAATTTTGGAGTGTGATGGATAAATTGGTCAAGTCCCTAACCCGATTTAGTTCTCCACGTAGATTCTCAATTTCTTGAGTCAGGCGGGCGATATGTTCATCCCGTTGAATAGCAGTTCCATGTTCAGAAGTTTCAGGCGGATCGCTAGCGATCACGAGGTTTTCTACACCAGTTGGAACAGATGCGGCCGGATCAGACATAGTAATTTCATTTCCTTGGACAGCCCAACTACGTTCAGGTAACGATGACGTCTTTGACCTCGTGATGTAAGGATGGTCGGCCATCGAGCGTCAACACGAATCAACTCTCTGTTCGGGAATAAGATAAAATAGACATACAGTATAAACGATGTTAATCTCATGAACATATCTAGGTAAAGTCATTATCACGTAAAGTCAAGTAAGTCATGTAGCAAATAATTCATCAAATAGAGTCAAACAAGTTGTCAAACAAGCATATCAAGCAATAACGTGTCCTAACATGCATGTGACCTCTTTGTGCCAGAGGTAGGCCTAACGTTTGTTTGAAGGGTAAAGTGTGTCATAATATGTCATCCCGTTGCTTTTAATTAATTAGACAAATTCTATTTCTCAAAAAAATAAAGTAAAAAAATAACATAACATTTATTATACGTCAAATGAATACAACGTAAAGTGTTTCCTAATCTAAATAAAATTTCCTAGTTTCTAAATTTCAGCTCCGTTTTGCGATGTCCTTGATCTTCGTCATTTGTTGCACTCCGATGCAAATGCATACCTGTCATAGAAATGTTAATCATTCCCTCCTTCCTAAAGTTTAATTAATTAGAGCAAGTAGTCAATATTTAGGCACAGTTATCCTTCAAACATGCACATAAAGTATGATTGGTGTCACTCGGGGTCGTGAACCCGCTTGGACGTTTGGACAAAGTCATCTAATGGGCTTAATACACCAAGGATATTAAACCTCCTAGGATATGAAATGTATGCTCTTAATAAAAGGTGTTGGTTTAGCCCTATCCTAGGTTGACTAGGAGTGGGTTTACTAGACGCAAGGTTCCCGAGTGGACTACTCGAGTGAGAAGGCTACGCGGTCACCGTTATTCGGACACCCCCCGCGCACGCGCCAACTCTCCTAAGATTTGGATTCTACGAAGAAATTTGCGGGTGCGCTAAGCACACCTCGCGTGTACGTGTGATAGTGTGAGATTTCCAAAAGTGGAGGAAATATGAACGGAATGACAATTTATCGAAGCAGTAACACATAAACAGTTTATATCAAAACAAACAGTTTATATCAAACAAACAATTAATAGCATGTAAAAATAGTTAACAAATAAATAAAGTGATTCCAAATAAACACACAAAGCCTATTTAAACTAAGTCCGTTATGGTTAGAACCTAAGTGATTCCCCAGCGGAGTCGCCAAGCTGTCACACCCCATTTTAACCGGGTTAAATTTAGAAGTACTGTCATACCCCTTTTTAACCGGGATTAAAGTTAGAAGTATGACGTATTGGAGATTCCTATTTTTGTTATTTGTTTAAGGAGTCGCCACCTAATTATTTATGGTGAATTAGGACACCTAAAGTTTATTAAAGTTATGTTTAAAGTTAACTCTGTTTAAGGTCTGCGAAACTTAAGATTCTAGGTAAGGGTTTGATTAGTCTAAAGGGAAGGTATTAGGCATCCTTTAAGACCCATTAACAATGGTTAACCGACCGGACTTATAATTAATTAGGCTAAGTGTAAATATGGTTTTATAGGAAAAGAAAGTAGCTTTGTAAGTATGACTAAAGTTATAGATAAATATGTTGTTTAAAATAGGATTTGTAGAATAATAATGATTTGTATAAAAGAGTGTTTGTAATGTTATTTTGTAAACACGGCTTATAAATGTTATTAAAATTTTAAACGAAAGTATAATACTTGTGGAAAGGTAATAGTTGCATAAAAGAGTTTTAGTCAAAAATAGACTAAAAGAAAGCGGGACATGTAATGTTTATATGTGGAGGAAATGACTAAAATTTAAAAGAATTATTTAATAAAGTTTTAAAGGTTATCTTAGACAAATATGTATTTCAAGTGTTGGAAGGAATTAAAGTGGAAAGTTATCCGTTGAAACTAATTTATCTTTTTATTTCTTAGAATAAGCTAAGTTAGTGTAAAACTTCTAAAATAGTAAGTATAATTTAGTTTCCTTAGTCAAAAAATATATAGTCATGATACTTTGAAAATCAATTATTCTACAAGATAAATATTATGGATAGTAAATAATTTTGACATAAACTAATGGAGTTAATTGTTAGTTTCCTCTTTGAATTAACTACCCATTATTAAACTAAACTTTCAATGTTACTAAAGTTTATCTTAATTAACAAGCATAAATATTAGTCATACAATACATGTTAAATGCACACAGAAATGGAAAATAGAGGGACATATATAATATAAATGGGCTTGGCCCATTTGGATTGTTGTGATCCGTTTGCAACTGGGCTTCGGCCCAGTAACACTTTTTATTTGTTGCTGCTGTTGTCACACCTATTGGGCTTCGGCCCAGATTTTTATTCCCTTGTTTGGCTGCGAATTGGCTGCTACTATATGGGGGCTGACTCGAGGAATGTTACGTTGGGCCTTTAGCCCAACACCGGATGCGGAAGATGACGAGTCTCTTGGACTCGTACACGATGTTCATGCACAAGAATAAAAGGAAATAATTAGTATATTATCAGTGAATAAGGGTGAATATATAAGATGTAAACCAAAACAAAATCAATCGCTTGTGTATATGGTGTATATGCTATGTATATTCGCATAGCAAAAGCATAATAGCAAAGGGGAGGAAGGAGGGTGAAATTTCCAGCAAACAACTAATAACAATCAAACTGAAATATTTAAAGGTTTAGGCCGAACACCTCAACTGGGCCACTGATCGAACTTCACTCGAAGAATTCTACAGGTTTTTCCAACTTCAAACTAGACGATGTTAACCCATATAACCTATACTATATTCAAGTTCAGATTTAAACTAAACACTCATGTCCATACAGATTCTATTTAGCTGCACAACTGTACAACATAGTAGTAAACAGCGGTAAAGTGACACGAGGACGTTTGGGATTCGAAGTTCCCAATTCATGCAAAGAGAGGAAAGAAAAGAAGAGGAGTTAGAAATGCTTTAGTACACCTTAATAATGAAAGAAACCTGTAAAGACATATCGCAATCACATCATCACTCAACATTTTAATGAGAATGACAGCATTTAGAAGGACTCACTAAACCGCACCCTTCTTTTTAAGCAAACAGTGAGGAAGCAACTGAAAAGAGGCACTGACCGGGTTAGTTATACTCATACTGGTCCGGTATAAAAGTCATTCTTTGATTATACCACATGCATTTTACTTGCTATATAGTCTTGATATGTAGTTGTGTGGTATGTATTGGTATGGAGCTAGTTTAGATGGACTAATATAACAACTGATACCAATTATGTAGAACCAACGCACAGTTTTCTATTTGTTACAGTCTGCTAGTTTCCAGATACTAACAAGCATGTGAAGGCTTATATGTTTCATATCTTCACATGAGCAATAAGGGTATCGACAGTCCAAGACATGAGAGACGCAGCATACACAACCTAGAGGCTATAGGAAAAGATATCCATCGTACTTTCTGGACACAAAGCAGGCAAGCCAGCAGATTAGCTTCATTTTGTTCAGAAGAGAAATTTCAAACATAAAGAAAGGCAGAACAGGACATTCATCAGGGGATTGGCAATCGACAAAGGTATACAAACACAATTTTATTTTTCCTGATAAACAATTTCAATACCCTATCCCATTCTAATTTAAACAACTCAACAAATAAACAGTGGGCTCACTGATCATACAAATTAATATGAGCACCAAGGAAGAAATCCGAACAGAGATGAAACTGGTTAACAAAAAAGACTGTCTAAACTACACCATGAATCTGAGAGGAGGTAAAAAAAAATGCAGTGAAAGTCAAGCAAAGTAATGAAAGCAACAGCCTACTCAACAGAAACAAGATACCACAGATTTTGAGTAAAGGCAAGTCATCAATGTGCCTATGTACTGCTTCAATAAACTGAAGATCCGAGAAACAAAATCGATATAGAAAACTTGAAAGGGGAAATCATTCATCCTATATTTGTGCATACCAATATAAGATAAACCAACCAGCAAACTAATCTAAACCCAGGAGCTACTCATGCTCGTCAACTATCATTTCGGATAAAATTCAAAAGACAAAGCCAAACTTTAAAACCAGTTTCAGCCCAACACCTCAAATTCGAAAATAAATCAAATTCAGCAAATTGCGTTCACATTCACATAATTGTATCGAGCAAAAAGGAAGCAACCAAATTGCAAACAATACATATTATACTACATGGGAAATCGTCTTAACGGTAACGAACGACAACATAGAAACAGAGATAATGATTTTACCTCTTGTGGGTGCAGTGAATTGGGTGTCGATGTCTCGAATCTACTCGAACCTCAAACGAAATAGACCAGAAAGTCTTTTGTATCAGACGAAGCTCACAAACAGATTAAAATTGTCAATCAAAAAAAGGTATATAATTTGTGAGTAAATTACGGACTGAAGAAATCCCCAATGGAAACAGAAACAGTACACTTTTCCTTTGGAAACAAACAAAACACAAAGAAAAAAAAGAATTGGTATATCTCAAGCGATTTCAAAGGCCAGTAATGACTCCAAAAAAAATCCCCGAATTTTATGTACTCGAATTCGAAATGATAACAAAGCAAACGGAATAAAAAATGTTTTTTGCATTGTCATTTTGATGTCAAGAAAACATGGGATTTTTTTTTCCTCTCCCTCTTCGACTCCACTTCCCTCCCTTTATAGGATTTTCACTTGGTTTCAGAACAGGGAAGGGAGCGTGGGAGACAGAGATAACAAAAGCGTGCGGATGGCAGGTAGAGCGTGGGGTGGTGTCAGACGCGTGGGATGGTGGAACGTGGGGAGCAGAGGGAAGTGGGGTGTCAGAGGTGTGGGTGACGATGAAGGTGATGAGGGAGAAAGAGAGAGGCGGCTAGGGGATGGCGATGAGAGGAGAGAAAGAGGCGGAGGGAGGAGAAGTTGAGCGAGAGAGAAGGGAGCAGGGGAGGCGGTGAGAGAGAAAGAGAGGAGAGATAGGGTGAGGGAGAGAGAAAGAGAGGAGAGACGATGATGATGAAGGAAGCGGAAGGGGGATTAGGGTAAAGAAGAGAATTGGACCGGGTCGGGTCGCGGGTAATGGGCTGGTCCGTTTGGGCTGGCCCATTAATTTAAACATGGGCTGAAAATGTGGGTTGGGTATAAAAAGTGTGGGTTATTTATTTGGGTAGGAAAATAATATTGTATTTATATTTCGGGTCATTAATTTAGCTGAAAATTGTTGATCCTTCCTCCGCTATTTAATTATTCTTTGGGCTTCTAATTTGATAACTGGTATAATATATATTATGTAAAGACAACGAATAATTAATATGTAGAAGAATCAAGATTTTGCAAAAATGTTGTATTGTAATTAGTTTAACGAGTCCAAACCCGAGAAAATGAAATGATGACGAATCATCTAAAATTTGTAGTAATGATATTAGTAGTAGTAGTAGTAGCAATAAAATATTTTAACAATAAAGTATTTAGCTCGTTAGTAAATTTAGAAACCCGAGTAAATTAAATAAAGGGGGGACAAAATTGGGTGTCAACAGATGCCCCTCTTCGACCGGAGATGATGTAAGAGTCTTCGGGCGAAGAAGTTGACGTAGTAGCCAATTTTGTTTGGACTGACGAATATGAGTTTGTAAGAAAGTACGGTTTAGGAAAATTGATGGAAAATATGATGAGGTCCGAAGGAATTATGGAAAATTATGGCCGAATCTTAGTTTTGAGTTACCTACATATCTAGGGTCGCACTAAGGCCATGTCTAGTTCGAAAGTTTTTGTGGATTCATAATCTAGCGGGGGGTTGTAGACAGGTGACGAGAATGTTCAAGAATGGAACATATGCTTATAGCCTCCCAATTATAAATGTGGTGCACAACACACCCCTAAGTAGGACTCTACTAGACACGACGTAAATTCTTCAAAGATGCCCCAGTGTTGAATTATGGAGACACTGGGGATGTAGAAAGGAATATGAGATTGTAAAAAGAGTTGATTGAAATACAGTTTTGGTGGGGAATATGAAAGAGAAATTGACCTATGTATCACGTGTTTGTGGACATAGGCGGAATTGAGTTCGAGAGTAGATTCGTGACCTTTGCTTGTGAGTTTGGTAATCCTCTTCAGCAAATTTGCCCCAGTTCACTGCGTAAGATAAAGTTCCACGTTGTGTTGCGTCCCTGCAGGTTGTGTTTTCTGCCAAAACTGAAATTCATGTCCAAAATTAGTAATAGAGTTAAAAGTGTAAAATTGTAAAGAGTGTAAAATGATAGTAAATATGAGTGTGGGAATGAAAGTGAAGCCGTGTGGCTAATGTTGTCTCTGATTGTCTTCAGGGACTTGAATGAATGCGTGATGCGTATGCTGAGGATGTGATAATATTTCCAGTTGCATTTGCAGATGATAGTGATAAGGTCTCCGGCTGTCTTCCGGGACTCGATGATAAATGATATCTGCGAATTTTAAGGTAAATTCATTAAAGTGGTAAGGTAGATGATGAAATAAAGGAATGAAGTAAGGAGTAAAATAAGTGTGTAGCCGTTTGGCTTATGCGGGTGAGGCCGTATAGCCGGGTGATGTCTCCGATGGTTGTCGGGACTCAATGATATGCTGATGAGGCTGTATAGCCAAACGATGTCTCCGGTTGTCTTCGGAGGCTCAATGATAATTCCTGTAAAGTTCAGGGTAAAATTGTTAAAGTTGGTAAAGTAAATGATAAAGTAGAGAGTAAAGTCAAAGTGTAGCCGTCTGGCTTATGCGTATGAGGCCGTGTGGCCATGCGATGTCTCTGGTTGTCTTCAGAGATTTGATGATGATTCCCGTAAAGTCCAGGATAAAGTTGTAAAGTGGACGATGTCTCCGGTTGTCTTCGGAGGCTCCAATGATAATTCCTGTAAAGTTCAGGGTAAAATCGTTAAAGTTGGTAAAGTGAATGATAAAGTAGAGAGTAAAGTCATAGTGTAGCCGTCTGGCTTATGCATGTGAGGCTGTATAGCCGAATGATGCCCCCGGTTGTCTTCGGGGACTTGATGCTATGTCTCCGGTTGTCTTCGGGGACTTGATGTTGTGTCTCCGGTTGTCTTCGGGGACCCAATGATAAGTTCCTGTAAAGTTCAGGGTAAAGTTGTTAAAGTTGGTAGAGTAAATGATAAAATAGAGGGTAAAGTCATAGTGTAGCCGTCCGGCTTGTGCGTATGAGGTCGTATAGCCATGTGATGTCTCCGGTTGTCTTCGGAGATTTGATGATAAATCCCTCCGGTTGTCTTCGGAGGCTTAATGTTGATTCCTGTAAAGTTCAGGCAAAATGGTTAAAACAGATAAAGAAGGTAATAAAGTATGTAGTAAAGTGATAGCATAGCCGTTTGGCTGATGAAGTCGACGCTATCGCAACAGGCTGAATCAATGACGCGTAATCCTGATTTGATTCGTCTTTAACCTACAAAACAGGTATATTCGTTAATGAAGTCATAAAGTTGTTCTGATAAAATAAAATTAAAGATAGAGTTTAGAAATAAAGCCGTTTGGCTTTTGAGGCGAGGCCATATTGAGCCAGATGATGCTTTTCGGTCGTGATAGACTTGACTGTTGATCTCACGGTCTTTTAATTCCTGCACTCAAAGAAAAATTCTTAGTTTGGGAGGGGGGAAGTTGATTCGTGTTGACTCGAAGCTTGACGTGGTTGGCGCTCCATTCGTCTTGTTTGTTTGGATCTTGTGATCTCCGTTCAAACCATGGTAGATGACCAGTAGTGAAAATGATTGCAAGAAAATATTTCATTTGAAAGGTAGGTATGTAAGTATATGTATAAGGAAATGTAACTATACGTATATAAGTTGTGAAATATGTATATGTGAATGTATGTATGTAAGGAAAGATATATATGTAAATGTATATATATGTAAGTTGTAAAATATTCTGCCAACTTCGGATTGTGACCCTTTCTAAGGTAATTGGTCTATAATACTTCCTGTCTGATAGCCTAAATCTTGTCGATGTCCAACCGTTCTTTCGTCTATATCTTTTCCAAAATATGCCCCAGTTTTGGGTTCAGAAGAATATGCTAAATTTATGTTGTGGTGTGACCGAACCTTATATAGGTTGCCTACGTATCCGCCAAGGAATCAGGTCAGAACGTAGTTCGTAAAATACATAAAGTGGTCTGAGTTTTCGAATAAAGGGACCGAACCCGATATGGATTGCCTACGTATCCCACCAAGGGAATCAGGTCAGCGTAGTTCTATTATATAAATGGTAAAAGATTTGTTGGATTTTATATCTAGGTGTGGCGGATCTGTATGTTAATAGTTTACGAATCCCACCGAGGGAATCAGGCTAAGCATAGTTCTCCTTGTATAAGGATTTTTTTTTTATTTTCTGCTATAGCACAACCGAACCCTATGTGGGCTGCCTACGTATCTCACCATGAGAATCAGGTCAGAACATAGTTCGTACGCATGTAAATGGCAAAAATTCTAACCTAGTATGACCGAGTCCTTATGTAGGCTGCCTACGTATCCACCGAGGAATCAGGTCAAGCGTAGTTCGCACGCGTGCAAATAGGAAAATTCTAACCTAGTATGACCGAGTCCCTATGTGGGCTGCCTACGTATCCACCGAGGAATCAGGTCAAGCGTAGTTCGCAACTAAAGGAAAGGTTGCAAACTAGGTTGTCTAACCTAATGTCGTACTTTGATTTCTTCTTGAATTACTAGCTTTTAGGCTTATGTTATCACCTATCGGCTATTTCAATTCTTGTGAGTGGAATCTTGTCTTGTCCCCCTAGTTTCTTTGTTACTCTCTCGGAATGTGTGTTGTCTATTCGTACATTTCATGTCACAATCGTAGAGTTGACAGTTTTGATAAATAAAGTAGAAAATAGATGATTAAGAAAAATCAGAAATGCATTCATAGTTTTGCAATTCAAGCTTCCACAAGGTGAAGCAAAACAAACAAAATTTTGAGTACGGTTCAAGCATCAATAAAAGAAAACAAGTTCACTACATGTTCATGCTACCAAGGCTCCCGACGGATCGAGGACGGAGTACAAGTCCAATTCTTCAGAGTCTTTCCTGGTTCGGCGCCCCATATTGTCAGTGCCTTGGTGTTGCGAGTAGTTGTATTGGATTGTTCCCACGAGAGCGACAAAGTTGTTGATCTGACTCTTTCCGCACTGGACTCCTCTAAATCTTGGCATTTCCGTGAGCAGGCAAAGGATTGTTGACCACATTGGGCTTAGCTTCAGCGAGCTGAATTACTCCTTCCTTAATCAGGGCTTCGATTTTGTTTTTAAGCCCATAGCAATCTTCAGTGGTGTGCCCAACAACTCCAGAGTGGTATGCGCAGCTTTTGGAACCATCAAACCATTTTGGGATAGGCTCGGGAATTTTTCCTTCAATTGGTTGTATTATGCCTGCTGCTTTCATTCTTTCGAACAATTGAGCCAAGGGTTCAGCGATCTGAGTGTAATTACGGGTGTTTTTGGTGTCAGGGTTTGGACGGGCTCTAGGTATAGTATGTGGTCGATTTTGGTAAGTTGGA
The DNA here is from genome assembly GCF_019175385.1 of Lycium barbarum. Classification (NCBI taxonomy): domain Eukaryota; kingdom Viridiplantae; phylum Streptophyta; class Magnoliopsida; order Solanales; family Solanaceae; genus Lycium; species Lycium barbarum. Next base: position 135,166,535 of record NC_083339.1, read on the forward strand.
TCTTGGTTGGGTTGATACGGGCGTGGGTTTTGATGCGGAGGCGCTCGGGGTTGGTAGTAGTTTGCTTGGGTGTTGTAAACGGGGTAAGGAGGTAGTGGAGCTTGGTAGGGTTCAGGGTAGTGGTAAGGGTAGAAAGTTTGTTGTGGGTGGTTAAAGTATGGAATGGCTTGGCTCGGCTCATGTCCTTGAGCGTTCATGACTGCAGCGACATCTTCCTTCTTCTTTTTAATCCCGTTGATAGAACCAGATTGTATAGCTTTGTTCATTGCTTGTAAAGCAATAAGATCCTGAATTTTCCCCGATTTGATTCCTTCTTCCAAGGCTTCTCCCATTCGAACAACTTCTGTGAATTTTTGTCTCATCATACCTATCATTTTCTCGTAAAATATGCCAGCCTGGCATTCAATGAAGGTAGCAGTCATTTCCCTATCATTCATCGGAGGTTGAACCCTGGCTGCTTCTGACCACCAACGTAACGCATATTCGCGGAACGTCTCAGTTGACTTCCTGGTTAACTTAGTCATGTAAACTCTATCTGGTGTGATATCGGTGTTAAAACTGAACCTGTCCATAAAGTCTTGCGCCATGTCACTCCAACCACGCCATTTACGGACATCCTGTTGTGTATACCAAGTAAGTGCTTCGCCAGATAAGCTTCTTATGAAGAGCTTCATCCTTATGCTCTGGTCTCTGCCCACTCCAACCAGTTTGTCACAATAAGCCCTTAAGTGTGTATGAGGGTCGCCTGTTCCATTGAATGTATCAAATTTTGGCGGTTTGTAGCCTACGGGTAAATCGACGTCAGGTTGGACACAGAGATCCTCATATTCTACACTCTTAGTTCCTCTAGCAACTTGAAGGTTCCTCATTGCTTCTTTGAGACTGTGGATCTCTTTTAGTAGTATGTTATCTGCCCCTGCCTTTGCATCCCTTTCCATTTCTTCGTATTGATCTACCTCGGGTTGGAACCTGACCGTTACTGGGTTGGTGAAGGTTTGTGTTTCTGTGGCATATACCGGAGGAACACATTGTGCATTTGGGGTGACAAAGTGTGCCCCGTGCATATGCTGGGTTGGATAAGTTTGGATGATGGGGGTGTTTTGGACAAGAGGTGGTGTGTTGTAATTGGTGTTTATAGGTGGTTGATTCGGTGGGTTTAGAGGAGTAGTTATAGGTGGAGGATTAGTGTTGGTGGGCAAAGGAACATAGGGAGTGTGTACTAGCGATTGACTTGGTGGGTTGACGGGTGGTGGATTAGGAGTAGTGTAGGTAGTGTAGGTGGGTGGTTGATTTTGTGGAGGAGTATAGTTAGTGTAGGTGGGTGGTTGACTTTGTGGGGGAGTATAGACGGATGTTGGATTTGGTGGATTTGCGGGGATGATCGGAGGTAAGTTGCTGTTGGTAGGTGCATTGTTTTGGGGAGGAAAATGCTCAGGAACTGGGGATTCGAGTGATGGGAAACGAGGTGGTTCTGGTGCAGTATTGCTAGGTTCAGAAGGTGAATTTTGGAGTGTGATGGATAAATTGGTCAAGTCCCTAACCCGATTTAGTTCTCCACGTAGATTCTCAATTTCTTGAGTCAGGCGGGCGATATGTTCATCCCGTTGAATAGCAGTTCCATGTTCAGAAGTTTCAGGCGGATCGCTAGCGATCACGAGGTTTTCTACACCAGTTGGAACAGATGCGGCCGGATCAGACATAGTAATTTCATTTCCTTGGACAGCCCAACTACGTTCAGGTAACGATGACGTCTTTGACCTCGTGATGTAAGGATGGTCGGCCATCGAGCGTCAACACGAATCAACTCTCTGTTCGGGAATAAGATAAAATAGACATACAGTATAAACGATGTTAATCTCATGAACATATCTAGGTAAAGTCATTATCACGTAAAGTCAAGTAAGTCATGTAGCAAATAATTCATCAAATAGAGTCAAACAAGTTGTCAAACAAGCATATCAAGCAATAACGTGTCCTAACATGCATGTGACCTCTTTGTGCCAGAGGTAGGCCTAACGTTTGTTTGAAGGGTAAAGTGTGTCATAATATGTCATCCCGTTGCTTTTAATTAATTAGACAAATTCTATTTCTCAAAAAAATAAAGTAAAAAAATAACATAACATTTATTATACGTCAAATGAATACAACGTAAAGTGTTTCCTAATCTAAATAAAATTTCCTAGTTTCTAAATTTCAGCTCCGTTTTGCGATGTCCTTGATCTTCGTCATTTGTTGCACTCCGATGCAAATGCATACCTGTCATAGAAATGTTAATCATTCCCTCCTTCCTAAAGTTTAATTAATTAGAGCAAGTAGTCAATATTTAGGCACAGTTATCCTTCAAACATGCACATAAAGTATGATTGGTGTCACTCGGGGTCGTGAACCCGCTTGGACGTTTGGACAAAGTCATCTAATGGGCTTAATACACCAAGGATATTAAACCTCCTAGGATATGAAATGTATGCTCTTAATAAAAGGTGTTGGTTTAGCCCTATCCTAGGTTGACTAGGAGTGGGTTTACTAGACGCAAGGTTCCCGAGTGGACTACTCGAGTGAGAAGGCTACGCGGTCACCGTTATTCGGACACCCCCCGCGCACGCGCCAACTCTCCTAAGATTTGGATTCTACGAAGAAATTTGCGGGTGCGCTAAGCACACCTCGCGTGTACGTGTGATAGTGTGAGATTTCCAAAAGTGGAGGAAATATGAACGGAATGACAATTTATCGAAGCAGTAACACATAAACAGTTTATATCAAAACAAACAGTTTATATCAAACAAACAATTAATAGCATGTAAAAATAGTTAACAAATAAATAAAGTGATTCCAAATAAACACACAAAGCCTATTTAAACTAAGTCCGTTATGGTTAGAACCTAAGTGATTCCCCAGCGGAGTCGCCAAGCTGTCACACCCCATTTTAACCGGGTTAAATTTAGAAGTACTGTCATACCCCTTTTTAACCGGGATTAAAGTTAGAAGTATGACGTATTGGAGATTCCTATTTTTGTTATTTGTTTAAGGAGTCGCCACCTAATTATTTATGGTGAATTAGGACACCTAAAGTTTATTAAAGTTATGTTTAAAGTTAACTCTGTTTAAGGTCTGCGAAACTTAAGATTCTAGGTAAGGGTTTGATTAGTCTAAAGGGAAGGTATTAGGCATCCTTTAAGACCCATTAACAATGGTTAACCGACCGGACTTATAATTAATTAGGCTAAGTGTAAATATGGTTTTATAGGAAAAGAAAGTAGCTTTGTAAGTATGACTAAAGTTATAGATAAATATGTTGTTTAAAATAGGATTTGTAGAATAATAATGATTTGTATAAAAGAGTGTTTGTAATGTTATTTTGTAAACACGGCTTATAAATGTTATTAAAATTTTAAACGAAAGTATAATACTTGTGGAAAGGTAATAGTTGCATAAAAGAGTTTTAGTCAAAAATAGACTAAAAGAAAGCGGGACATGTAATGTTTATATGTGGAGGAAATGACTAAAATTTAAAAGAATTATTTAATAAAGTTTTAAAGGTTATCTTAGACAAATATGTATTTCAAGTGTTGGAAGGAATTAAAGTGGAAAGTTATCCGTTGAAACTAATTTATCTTTTTATTTCTTAGAATAAGCTAAGTTAGTGTAAAACTTCTAAAATAGTAAGTATAATTTAGTTTCCTTAGTCAAAAAATATATAGTCATGATACTTTGAAAATCAATTATTCTACAAGATAAATATTATGGATAGTAAATAATTTTGACATAAACTAATGGAGTTAATTGTTAGTTTCCTCTTTGAATTAACTACCCATTATTAAACTAAACTTTCAATGTTACTAAAGTTTATCTTAATTAACAAGCATAAATATTAGTCATACAATACATGTTAAATGCACACAGAAATGGAAAATAGAGGGACATATATAATATAAATGGGCTTGGCCCATTTGGATTGTTGTGATCCGTTTGCAACTGGGCTTCGGCCCAGTAACACTTTTTATTTGTTGCTGCTGTTGTCACACCTATTGGGCTTCGGCCCAGATTTTTATTCCCTTGTTTGGCTGCGAATTGGCTGCTACTATATGGGGGCTGACTCGAGGAATGTTACGTTGGGCCTTTAGCCCAACACCGGATGCGGAAGATGACGAGTCTCTTGGACTCGTACACGATGTTCATGCACAAGAATAAAAGGAAATAATTAGTATATTATCAGTGAATAAGGGTGAATATATAAGATGTAAACCAAAACAAAATCAATCGCTTGTGTATATGGTGTATATGCTATGTATATTCGCATAGCAAAAGCATAATAGCAAAGGGGAGGAAGGAGGGTGAAATTTCCAGCAAACAACTAATAACAATCAAACTGAAATATTTAAAGGTTTAGGCCGAACACCTCAACTGGGCCACTGATCGAACTTCACTCGAAGAATTCTACAGGTTTTTCCAACTTCAAACTAGACGATGTTAACCCATATAACCTATACTATATTCAAGTTCAGATTTAAACTAAACACTCATGTCCATACAGATTCTATTTAGCTGCACAACTGTACAACATAGTAGTAAACAGCGGTAAAGTGACACGAGGACGTTTGGGATTCGAAGTTCCCAATTCATGCAAAGAGAGGAAAGAAAAGAAGAGGAGTTAGAAATGCTTTAGTACACCTTAATAATGAAAGAAACCTGTAAAGACATATCGCAATCACATCATCACTCAACATTTTAATGAGAATGACAGCATTTAGAAGGACTCACTAAACCGCACCCTTCTTTTTAAGCAAACAGTGAGGAAGCAACTGAAAAGAGGCACTGACCGGGTTAGTTATACTCATACTGGTCCGGTATAAAAGTCATTCTTTGATTATACCACATGCATTTTACTTGCTATATAGTCTTGATATGTAGTTGTGTGGTATGTATTGGTATGGAGCTAGTTTAGATGGACTAATATAACAACTGATACCAATTATGTAGAACCAACGCACAGTTTTCTATTTGTTACAGTCTGCTAGTTTCCAGATACTAACAAGCATGTGAAGGCTTATATGTTTCATATCTTCACATGAGCAATAAGGGTATCGACAGTCCAAGACATGAGAGACGCAGCATACACAACCTAGAGGCTATAGGAAAAGATATCCATCGTACTTTCTGGACACAAAGCAGGCAAGCCAGCAGATTAGCTTCATTTTGTTCAGAAGAGAAATTTCAAACATAAAGAAAGGCAGAACAGGACATTCATCAGGGGATTGGCAATCGACAAAGGTATACAAACACAATTTTATTTTTCCTGATAAACAATTTCAATACCCTATCCCATTCTAATTTAAACAACTCAACAAATAAACAGTGGGCTCACTGATCATACAAATTAATATGAGCACCAAGGAAGAAATCCGAACAGAGATGAAACTGGTTAACAAAAAAGACTGTCTAAACTACACCATGAATCTGAGAGGAGGTAAAAAAAAATGCAGTGAAAGTCAAGCAAAGTAATGAAAGCAACAGCCTACTCAACAGAAACAAGATACCACAGATTTTGAGTAAAGGCAAGTCATCAATGTGCCTATGTACTGCTTCAATAAACTGAAGATCCGAGAAACAAAATCGATATAGAAAACTTGAAAGGGGAAATCATTCATCCTATATTTGTGCATACCAATATAAGATAAACCAACCAGCAAACTAATCTAAACCCAGGAGCTACTCATGCTCGTCAACTATCATTTCGGATAAAATTCAAAAGACAAAGCCAAACTTTAAAACCAGTTTCAGCCCAACACCTCAAATTCGAAAATAAATCAAATTCAGCAAATTGCGTTCACATTCACATAATTGTATCGAGCAAAAAGGAAGCAACCAAATTGCAAACAATACATATTATACTACATGGGAAATCGTCTTAACGGTAACGAACGACAACATAGAAACAGAGATAATGATTTTACCTCTTGTGGGTGCAGTGAATTGGGTGTCGATGTCTCGAATCTACTCGAACCTCAAACGAAATAGACCAGAAAGTCTTTTGTATCAGACGAAGCTCACAAACAGATTAAAATTGTCAATCAAAAAAAGGTATATAATTTGTGAGTAAATTACGGACTGAAGAAATCCCCAATGGAAACAGAAACAGTACACTTTTCCTTTGGAAACAAACAAAACACAAAGAAAAAAAAGAATTGGTATATCTCAAGCGATTTCAAAGGCCAGTAATGACTCCAAAAAAAATCCCCGAATTTTATGTACTCGAATTCGAAATGATAACAAAGCAAACGGAATAAAAAATGTTTTTTGCATTGTCATTTTGATGTCAAGAAAACATGGGATTTTTTTTTTCCTCTCCCTCTTCGACTCCACTTCCCTCCCTTTATAGGATTTTCACTTGGTTTCAGAACAGGGAAGGGAGCGTGGGAGACAGAGATAACAAAAGCGTGCGGATGGCAGGTAGAGCGTGGGGTGGTGTCAGACGCGTGGGATGGTGGAACGTGGGGAGCAGAGGGAAGTGGGGTGTCAGAGGTGTGGGTGACGATGAAGGTGATGAGGGAGAAAGAGAGAGGCGGCTAGGGGATGGCGATGAGAGGAGAGAAAGAGGCGGAGGGAGGAGAAGTTGAGCGAGAGAGAAGGGAGCAGGGGAGGCGGTGAGAGAGAAAGAGAGGAGAGATAGGGTGAGGGAGAGAGAAAGAGAGGAGAGAAAGAGGAAGAGAAGAGAGACGATGATGATGAAGGAAGCGGAAGGGGGATTAGGGTAAAGAAGAGAATTGGACCGGGTCGGGTCGCGGGTAATGGGCTGGTCCGTTTGGGCTGGCCCATTAATTTAAACATGGGCTGAAAATGTGGGTTGGGTATAAAAAGTGTGGGTTATTTATTTGGGTAGGAAAATAATATTGTATTTATATTTCGGGTCATTAATTTAGCTGAAAATTGTTGATCCTTCCTCCGCTATTTAATTATTCTTTGGGCTTCTAATTTGATAACTGGTATAATATATATTATGTAAAGACAACGAATAATTAATATGTAGAAGAATCAAGATTTTGCAAAAATGTTGTATTGTAATTAGTTTAACGAGTCCAAACCCGAGAAAATGAAATGATGACGAATCATCTAAAATTTGTAGTAATGATATTAGTAGTAGTAGTAGTAGCAATAAAATATTTTAACAATAAAGTATTTAGCTCGTTAGTAAATTTAGAAACCCGAGTAAATTAAATAAAGGGGGGACAAAATTGGGTGTCAACAACTTCTATTTGTGACTTTTATATGACGTTTTCTTTATAAAATACTGAAAACCAAATCGTACTGATACTAAAGAAAAACCGAGATGATGGGACGATTTCGAAAAGTCTAATTCCGATTATACAAATTAAATAACAGAAAAATTAGTATGGTATAAATTTTATAAAATAACCACCCAAACCTCACCATTGACACCCCTAATCACAGCAGATGCCAAAAATGAAAAAGAAATTTCACTTGGCCAGTTAAACTCAGTACTCTACGCGTTATAATTTGGTCAGCTTATGAGAGGATGTTTGGGTTATATTGGACGGGTTGTATTTTGTCCATTATTTTATACATATTGACCCAACCGATATTGACCCAGATAAATTTTGTACCGATTGAGTTATGACCCATAAACTTATATAATCCATTCTAACCCGCTTAAATTTGACTCAACCAACCCATATGCCACCACCTCTAGCTCTTCCTCATGTTCAAATTTATTTCAATTACTTTATGCGTTTTTATGCTCAGGTAATTAAACTAGTTAATTGATGCAAAACCTCTGATGTTTTAAATACAGTCAAACTTCTCTACAACATCGTTGGGTTCGAATTTTTTTTTGGTGCTATAGGGAATGATTGTTATACATCTATAACAACATTGATGTTTAAATAATATTTCATTGTTATAGGCAAAAAAATGCATAGAATTTAATTTTTCATTTTTAATTGTCAAACTCTAAGCTTAATCACACTTTGTATAATAATGAAAAATCTTTTAACGATGGAAATATATATATTCATATATAATATTTTTTGTCATAAAAAGTGTATTAAAGTATCAAATAATTTGATCAAAATTTCTAGATTTGTTATTGCTAATTTTAGATATTCTATTTCTATAAAGATGATTAACCAGGGATAAAATATAACATAACAAACTCTGAGAAAAATGACTTCGTTGTTATGGAGAAATATTGTTATATGATAATGTTGTTTTAGAGAGATCTGACTGTACTATTGTAATATATTTGCTAGAGAATGATAGTAACTGTATATTTAACTTCAATCAGTCAACATCCATATTGTAGAGTTAGTGAGATCTTTCAGGTATATGTGATCCTCCTCAATTTGGAGATAAGTGTGTTTATGCATATTCTTGGAAGTTGAAGAGAAGCTGAAATCACACGAAGGCTTATATTTGTTAACTCAAATTAGTGATTTCTACTTAATTAGTCTTGAGATGGTATAATAGTAGATTAGTAGTAATATGTAATTTATGGTCCTCTTCCCCCGAAAAGTTGGTAAATTTCGGAAGTAAAAGATAACACGATCATGAAGACAAAACGGATCGGATTGACGTGACATAAAACAACTAATTATACGGATCGGATTGACGTGACATAAAATAACTAATTATACTCCGTGGCGGAGCCAGAAATTTGACGAAAGATGTGCAAATTTTCTTCTCACTTGTGTTATGGGTGTGCAAAATTAAATATATACTCATAATAACTACTCCCTCTGTTTCAATTTATGTGAACCTATTTCCTTTTTAGTCTATGTCAAAATGAATGACCTCTTTCCTAATTTAAAAACGAATTCACTTTATGAAATGATTTACAGCCACACAAATATTCAAGACTTATTTTGAACCACAAGTTTCAAAAGTCTTCACTCTTTCTTAAATGTCGTGCCCAGTCAAATGAGTTCACATAAATTGAAACGGAGGGAGTAATATTTAACCTATGTAAGCCGTGTAATTTTCTGGCGAAGGGTGTACGCCTGACCACCCTTTGCCTAAGGTGACTTCGCCCATGATTATACTCCCTCCATTCTAAATTAGATTATATCAACTCAATATTTTAAAATTATAATTTAGATATTAAAAACTATACTAAAAATATTACAAGTTGAAATTCTTCTTATATTGTGAAAAATTCAAACAGTTTGACTATCGAAAAATGAGACATGACAAATAATTTGAGATGGACTGAGAAATTAATAAAATTTTACAATGGGTGAGACATAAGTATGACATGGTGTGTGAGAGAGTATTTTATTACAATTAGAATGTGGGCCCATCACTTTATGCTCTTCCTTCTCTTCCTTTCTTCTTCCACGTTTTTTCTTCCTCTTCGGTCATTTCTCTCTCCTCTTTCTTTCTTTTTCTCATTTTCTATTTTTTCGCCAGTTTTAAAATCAATTCTATTATGCGCAGATCAATCAATTCTATTATGCGCAGATCAAATTTTTTTAAGATATTCTTCCATTTTATTATTCAGTTTTTCAATTTTTTCTTAAAAAATCAGTTAAACTCCATAGAAGCTTAAAAAGAAAATAATTGGAACGCCAAGAAAAAAAAATTAATGTAAAAACTAATAAACAAAAATGAATGTAGGATATTTTTATAAGTAAAAACACCTTAGGAAATTTATTGGAATGTTTTTTTTCCTTTTTTTTTGGGTATATATTATTCAAAGTTGCTACATTCTGTACCCGAGAAATTCAAAGTTCTAAGTGTCATCAAAGTAGACCATGAATTTAGTGGTGTGCAAAAATTGGTTTAACTGATAAAATGAACCGAATAAAAATTTATTGGTTTAGCAATCTATTTGGTTAATGATTTTGTAAGTTTTATGGACTACCAACTCGATTTCAAATTTTAAGTTCTATTAACAGTTAAACCGATAACCCAATAATGACGTGTGATCTTACTAAAATTATGTTTAATAAGTTTTAGCGATATTTTCTATGTGAAAGATGTAGGAGGCCAAACCGATTGTGTTCGAAGACAATTGGTTTAACCAGTAAACTGAACCAACAACACTTTTGAACCTATGTCCTTATTGGGTTATCGATTTAACCGTTAATAGAGCTTAAAAATTGAAATCGAGCTAATAGTCCGATAAACATTAAAAAATCATTAACCAAACAGATTGCTAAACCAATAACCTTTTTTTTCTGTTCAGTTTAACGGTTAAACCGATTTTTGCACACCCCTAAATTCGGAATCTACTTTGATGACACTTTTAGGACTTTGAATTTCTCGGGTATAGAATGTAGAAACTTTGAATTGAATATATACTTAAAAAAAAAAAGAATTTCAATAAATTTCCTAAGTTGTTTTTACTTTTAAAAGTATCCTACATTCATTTTTGGTTATCAATTTTTACATTTTTTTTTTTTGAGTGTCAATTATTTTCTTTTAAACTTGTATGGAGTTTAACTGATTTTTTAAGAAAAAATTGAAAAGCTCAATGATAAAATGGAAGAATATCTTAAAAAAATTGATCTCAGTATAATAGAATTAGTTTTAAAATTGATGAAAAAACAAAAAATGAGAAAAAAGAGGAAAGATGAGAGAGAAATGACTGAAGAGGAAGAAAAAAACCAGGAAGAAGAAAGAAAGAGAAGGAAGAGCATAAAGTGGTGGGGCCCACATTATAATTGTGATAAAATACTCTCTCACACTTCATGTCATAGTTATGCCTCACTCATTGTAAAAAATTTCCCCATATTCTATTAGTTAATTAATGGATAAGAGAAAATGGTGATTATATTTAAAAATTTCCCCATATTCTACATGTCGGTTTCACATCAGACACACATATCTATTGGTTAATTAACAGATAATTTAATTAACAGATTAGAAAAAAAGGTGATAATAATTAGTAGTGGAGTCTACACGCTAATATACGAGCATGACTGTTTCATCAATTGTAGCTGATGTCGACATGACCTATATATATATATATTTCCAAGTTCCTGTGACTATATAAAAGTTCAACACTGGCGGCTAAGGTCATTTATAATCAGCAAAATTCTGAAGAACATCCAGACATTAATCCAAAGAAATAGAGAAGGCTTGAGTCAGACAATGTTCTTTTGAAATATAATATATCATCAGTTATGAAAACTGCTAAGTAAATGTTTTCATATAGATATCATTAAGAAACAAGAAAAAAAAGCTAATTTTACAGTCACACTTTAAATATGAGACTCTTGAAGTCTCCTTATAATTACCAGATCTATCTATATTACAATAAGTCACAACAGATTAACCAATGAAACAATGATCTGATAATTAATTCCAGAAGTTTTCAAGGACAGGTTGGTAGATGAAGTCGTTGTCATATGGATAGGGAGGATCTGGTACTTGACCTGTAAGAGTTGCTGAGCTATTGATTTGGTTTATAGAGTCATGGTAATTATCTAGTAAGATTGTGCTCGGCATAGTGGTAGCATTAGGCACTGGTTGCTGCTGTGTATCAGTTGGATAATAAGCCTCGAAAGAGAATCCATTAGAGCCATCAAGAGTAGCTGCTTCCAGTGAACAAACGGCATTTGATGAATTAGAAGGAACAAACATTTTAAAAGTGTCATCATCATCATCATCCAATACCTTCAAATTTTGGCCATCTTGAAATGCTGTTTTTACCAGCTCCATAGCATAAGCCTATCATCACATTTAGTAAAAAAGGATTAAGAGCAAGTTAGTCATTACTCCTCTTGACAAAATATTAATGTAGTAATTTTTTTTTTTAACCATTTGGTATTTGGAACCACTACCCGACTAATTCTTATTTTGACGGTGTAAAGCCTACTAAAGAGGAAAACGCTCCCTCCTAGGCTTTTTTTTTTTTTTTCAAATTCAAAACCCGAGACCTCTAGTTAAAATTAGAATCATATACATCTCACCACAATACTTGATAGTGACAAAATATTACACCTAGCTACTAGTTGAAATGGAAATGAAAAAGGGTAAAATTCGAACCTTTTGAGTTCCAGTGAACTTATCGACTGACACGAACTGACCCTCTTGGTATATTCCGATCAATTCTCCCACTTCAGTAACTACAACTCGTGGATTTTCCTGGGAAGGGGCAGAAGGATATACGTATCTTTTCAAGTCAAGTTTACTCTTTGCCTTGTTTACTGCTCCGTCTAATTTCTTAGCGTGCATACGACTGCCAAGGATCTTTAGATATGCAAATGTTTCAATATTTCATTTTGCAACATGAAAAAAGAAAAAAAGAGAGAGAGAAAGTGCACTGGATTAGATGAAAAAGAAGTTTGTTTTTATATAATTAACCATTAGTGAGGACAAAAATCAAAACAGCTATCAACAAATCTCAATTCATATATAATTCTCTAACTTGTTAAAACATATAAACAGCTATAACGACAGGAAAAGAAAAATTAACCTACCGCAGGTCAAATCATGAATTCATATCCGGTCCAGTCCGAACTATTTCAGTGGTCTCCTGATCAGTACAAGCTACAGCTTGAAAGTTGAACGGCTTGCCAGTAGACGGGAAAGTGGAAAGCCTGGGTGGATGGATTTAACTAAAAAATAGTAGACAGGAAGTGGGGAAGATATAGGGAGCTGAGACATAAGTTGTCTTGCTTCCCTTACCAATTTTATTTATTTCTGCAACCACTGGTCCTATTATTTTCACCGTCCACATTAGATATGATGGACAGGAATCGGCAACACAGTATCAGGAAAATTTGGATGAACCTTCATCCGAAAGAGATTAGTGTCAAATTTTAATTACGCCGTAAATCCTCAACTATGTATATATGTTACGTTGTTGAAGTGATACCAATTATGAGGGAGGGGATCTTACCTTGAATAGGTTTTCACGGTTCAGAAAGTATTGAATTAAAAATTCCCTGACAGTTTTTATGCTTCCCTTCATTAAACGATTATGATAAGGACCTTCTTTGCCAATCGTTTGCAGTTTCCATACTTGATCATCAAGATTTAGGGGCCTCTTGCTCTTGGGCACTGCAAAATTCAAACTATATTCACATATGTAGAATTAGAATTTAAAGGAACAAGTATGATTAATTAGAAAGGAAGGTCTTACTGGAACGACGATCCATCACGAAGAATGGTTCAGTGACTGCTTCCATAATTCTAGTACCAATATCGTAGGGATACACGACTCTTGCACCTAGTCTCAACTGACTTTTTCTCATTGCTACTTTAGTATGTTTGAATGAAATATGACTTACACTAACTCTGCCATCTTTCAACGTGACATGAGGATCTCCCCGAATCAGTGATTTTTCGCCAGGCCAACTAGTAGCTATTCTTAATTCTTCTTTCTCAAGAGCAATTATTTCCACCTTTGCTGATGCTTCTGGCCCACATTTAACAATATCCTCAGTACGGCAATCAACCAAATCTAGATTTAAGGTATCTCCACCTACGGGTCGCCCGGTAAATATTGGACCATTTATGTTGTTTGAAAACTTTAATTTTAAATACCGTGATTCATACTGAGAAGGATGCAAATTTTCATGCTCTTTCCTCCTGTATAAGATGTACAAGCCTGTTATATACAGAAGCATCGAAAAGATAGAACATAAATTAAACTACAAATTTAAAAGGACGCTTATCATTGCCTTGGGCCAGTTGAAATCTCATCAGATTCCGGTTCACCTCCTGTAGCCTGCAGTTGCACAAAGAACTTAATTAGATGACCATCTTAAGTAGTACAGTAATAATATTTTTCTCAAGCATCTTGGAATAAACAGAAGATACACACATCAAAGAACAGTAAAATTAGATGACCATCAGCACTAGAAATAGATCGACATATTTAGAAAGAAGTGAACGATAAAGTGAACAGATTCTTGGAAAGAAATAGCCGTTGTCAAAATTATTTTGGCACAACAAGAAGTTGAAGGACAGAACGTAAATCATTACTTTGACTTTGTATACGTGGTATTTGCTCCAAATTCTAGTTCCTCGTGTTAATTGTATGCTTTTGCTTCCAATGTTCAATTGGTTATTGTTAGAGTGAGGTGAGACATAGATAAATTAATGTTCTCAAGGATAATATTTAAAATGTAAAGATTCAGAAACAAATTTTTATCTCAAAATATCAGTACTATTATCTGTTTTTGTGAGATCCAACGGAGACTACACCAGCTAGCTCCGATTGAACAAATAAATGGGAGTAGTACTGCTAAACAAAAAGAAAAACGTGCATGAAATAAGACAACATATAAAGGCACATGAACCCTATTTTAACCACAAGTAGTATAAAGAAATAACAGCCATAGGATTCAGTACTATATAGGAGTAGTTAATAATGCTGATGGTACTCACAACTGGATAAAGGCTAAGCCGCCTCATTGACATCCGTAAACGCGTCACGTGGAGTACAGCCATAAAGGACCTAATAGAAGCCCAAAATGAAGTAAAATAAGTACAGAAATGATATTTTGTGAAGAGCTAATTTGTTTTTTTGTCATATGAATGGGGTCTATCCATTCTTTAATCTGGAGGGTTTGTGTTAGAAGCACAGCCTTCCTTTTCTGTAACATTTTGCTACTCATCTACTGCCATCATACTGCAGAATTTATTAAAAATAATAGTAATAACAAATAGAGGAAAGCAGAAATGGATGGATGAAAGTTTCAGTTTGGATAAGTATATCCGGACCCTCTCAATTCTTCTTTGTTTCGTATACTAACATTCTTAAACTAGAGGCAAGTTCAATGTCCCCCTGCAGTATATCTTACTAATCTAACATGGTAGGGGCCAAGCCAAAACTTAGGCTCACAATCATGGCTTAATATATATATATATATATATATATATATATAAATTAAAAAGAAAAAGAACTTCTTAATCGTCCTTGTTTTCTTTTATCTGCTATATACTTAGATTTTGCAGGAGATCGACCTATTATTCCCTGTACTTCTTAAGTGGAGTGATTATTCCTTAAAATGTCACGTAAGATGAGTGTATTTTACTCTTTAATAGCCCTTGAGATGACCAAAAAAGTTAAAATCCTATTTTTCACAGCCTTCTTTCATTAAAAATATTTTGTCACTTCATTTATTTTCATTTTGCTTTATCTCTTTCTTCCTTTTTCTTCTTTCTCGAACCCAATACTTCACCGGAAAATATGTGCGGCAACAGCCGGCATTCACGGTATCCATTTTCTCTCTTTTTTCTATTTTTTTTTAGAAAAATACGTGTGCACGCATACCAAAATTCACGCACAGTTGATATTAGTATCGGGTGTTTATACCTGACTAAACATTTCACCTTAAGAATCAAGAAATCGAAGTGTAAGATAAATATCACTTAACTGTGGTTAAGTATTAAAAAATTTATATACAAAACATATATGTTACGTTCATTGATTTGGTATAAACATCTATGGAGAGTTTTACCTACCCGATCCCTCTATCTCGCACTCACCACCTTGTATTCACATTTTATTTCGTTTACAGTTTCATTTTCCTTAACGTCCTTTATTTTCTTTATTACAAAGAGAGAGTGTGTGTGGTACTAGTTAGCATGTGGATTCGTTGTTATATTATTCTTGCCACTCTTGTGTGGTTCGTTAATTTAACAGTGACTGTGAGATGTGAGAGAGAAGATCTTTGAGAAGTGAAAAAAGATTTATTGGGTGCCGGTGGGTAGGATTTGGTGTAGAAATGGTAAAAGAAAAGAAATAGATGAATGAAATTTTCGGTATCTAATCTATTCAGTTAATCCCAAGAACATATATGCTTCAAACTAAATCATTGACCCTATCAGATTTCTGAAAATTCGATAAAACCCAAAAAAGATAGTACTAAAAAACAAAAGACAAGAGAGATCTAAAGAGAGAGATAGAGAAAGGTCACAGACTTTCTCAGTTTTCGGAGCTTCCTAATATCCATTCAAATATTTTCTTTCTAGAAATGCAAGAGAGTTAGAAAAGAGTAGATTGAGATAGTTACTGGCAAAACGAGACTATTTATAGGGGTCAATAGAGCTTCTTACAAAATATCGATGAAACCAGCACGTAGATTCGTACGAGAGACCCAAACTTTACGGCGAAACATCTCTGAAGCCAAAAAGCAATTTACTAACCCCTAACTTCGGTCATCTTTTTTTTACAAAAATAAATAAGTATCCCCTACTGATACTATTTGAGATACACAAACAATAGCAGAATATGCTCCCTACATTCCCAAAGTAAATGAATTTTTTGAGTTTTTTATTTGGTCCAAAATAAGTGAATTTTTCAAAGTTCAAGAGGTTATTCAAAGTTACCTTCTTTTTAAAAGTTTTTCCAAATACCAACACTCATTATTTTAATCTTTAAGGAAAGTTTGGGGAAAGACATTACTCCAAATGACTCTTGGATTAATCAAATTATTTGTAGCTCTTTTATTTTATACGTCCCTTAAGAAATAATTAATTAAGAGAGTATTTGACTAGCTTTACCTTTATTTGTATCTAAGTTATAATCTCTCTCCATTAAATGCTTACTCTAATTTATGTGTCATCTCCATTTTTGGGTGTTGCTGCTGCAAGAGTTTGACATCGAGATTCTTGATCGAAAGGGCACAGAAAATCAGGTGTTGACACCCAATTTTGTCCCGCCTCTCCTCCGAAATACCTATTTACGCTTCTAATATTTTTGGAAAATAAAAAACATATATATTATATTTTACTATAATTATCATCCTCTTATCAATACCGGCGCTTCATTATTCTATTACAGTTACTAGCCATCATCATTTATCACTTATTATTATTATTATTATTATTATTATTATTATTATTATTATTATTATAATTCACAATTTTTATCATTTCGTCATTTTACCAGCTTACGCACACGCATCGCATTTATCTTTGCATAATTAAATAATAGTGTTTATTTACTGTGGATTTTTGAAATATTATTGCACGGCTATTACAACGCCATTTTTTATCTGAGAACTAATAATTGCATATTTTATATTAACACAAGTTATTTAAATAGGTCTTTTATTTAAAAGTAGTAGCCCAATCAGCCATACTATTTTCGGACCAATTCATAAATCAGTCCACATTTTAATTTACCTAGCCACATTTTAAATACCCCAGCCCATATATTTTCAGCCAACCCAGTCCATTAAATCATTCCCCGACCCAGAGGCCCGTACCCGTTTTATTCACCCGATCCGGCCCATCCTGTTTCAGAATAAGGGAAACCCTTAGGGTTTCCCTTCATTTTTCGCTCCTCTTCTTTCTCCGCCACCTTCTCCTCTCCCTTCCCTTCTCCTTCGTTCCCCTCCATTCTCTCTCCCACGCTCCTCTCTGACACCCACCATTCCCCTCTGCCGCTTCTGCCACTTCCACCTTCCTTTGTTCCCCACGCCTCTGCCATCCCCACGTTCCTTTTCCCTCTTCTTCACAAAAAAGAAAACCCTAGCCCAAACCCGAAATCAACCTATAAATATTCGTTTTCATCATCTATTAGGGGGGATTTTTTGGAGAGGGGAACGCTGATTACAAGTTGTTTTAGCCGCAGAAACCTTTTAGAGATTAAAGTCGAAAACCCCAAAGAACCTGGAGTTTCGTTTTCTCTTTCTGGTCACGAAATCCCCCCAAGAATTAAAGTTTCCAGTTGCCTTAAAGGAGAAGAACAACCTTCTTTTTGCTCTAAAAACATTTCTCGAGGTTCAGTTGAGATACCAAATCATCTTTTTATTTTTTGGCCCTTGTTACCGTTGCGGGTCTGAGTGGATTCAAGCTTAGATTTCATAGTAATCGAGTGTAGATCGGAGATTTAAAACTCAGTTCGCTGCACTCGAGGAAGGTAAACAATCCCCTTTATGTTTGTATGTTAATGTAAGTCCATTTCAGTTTGGCATGATAGTTTGTTGTTAGACCATCATTCTTGTTCAACTCTATTCACTCGTTATCTATTTGTTCGATGTAACATGAGAGTGGAATTAGTTTGATCGTTAGTATATTAAACCTATTGTTGAGGTAAAATTCATAGTTTCTATTCGTCTGAAATGATGTTTGGATACTTATGTGTGAGTCAATCATGTTAGATGTTTTCAGTTGTATATTGCCGTGTAAATCTGGATGATTAGCTTGGTGTGGTATTCGATCTTGTTTAAGTATTGATGTTAGATTAGGCATGATTAGTAGCTAAATCTGCGACTGATTTCTGTTGGCTCCAGATTATGTTAATGAAGAATACCTCTATAAGGGTGTGTAATGTAATTCAGTAATGATATAGTAGTATGGAAGGCTGAGATTGTGACATAGAGAAAAGCATATCCAGTTTGGTATTATGATAAGAATGATGACTTACGGTTAAGACATATGGTTGCTGATTTTATTTCCACCTTGAAAAAGGCCCAATTAGTTAGTTGTTAGTTACAATATTGAGCCTGACCATGCAGCGAAATCTAATCCTAGGCATTGTTTAAAAGAGATAAGGTGGTTTAAGGGTTGGTTTAGATGAATATGAATAGACCTCCTACAAGGTGTGTTTGTACTCCTAATTTGAAATCACATCTTCTTACTAATTAGTCATGAATTACCCTCTCTTATGAAATAAAATCTCTTATCCTTAACCTGAGATTAAATATCCCTAAAGACTTTGCTTCAGTCATTCTAATTTAGTTCATTATATGTTTGGTGTAAGTTTCTTTTTTTTACCTGTTCAACTTTAAAAGTTGTTTGTCCTAAACTGGGTAATTTAGTTTAATATGCTAAAAGTTTATGGAATCCAGTTTAAATCTGCTTTTTTTTCGACCTGCTTAGTTATGATCCATCTACTGTCCTGTTAGAATTGATTAGGTTAGATGATATATGGTAATTGGAAGGATTGTAGTCTTTGCTTAAAACTGGAAAGAGGAAAGGTTTTTCAAAAAGAATACTGTTTGCTTGGAAAGAATGGCGAGAACACTTACTTGGGCTGTGCATAAGCTACTTAAGCCTGTTTGAAGGTCTTTTATGAATAAATCCACATGATCTATGCAAAATGCCATAGCTGTTGATCTTCTCTATTGTATTATGCTATGTCTTGAAGCTGGTTTACCCTATGTTTATGTGCCCTTACACTTTTCCATATACACTTAATTCGATATTGTAAGGAATTGTGCTACTTCCAAGAGTCTTCATTTGGTTTGACATAGAAACTGTTCTAAGTTTGTTTAGACTGAATGATGAGTCTTGATCCCTTAATAAACATTCATTATTTGTTTTCTTATGCTAATCTGAAGATATATCTAGATGAAAGCTTAATCTTAAATGACCCTAATTTGCCAAGGATGTGCTAGTGAACTTGTTTGAAATATGTGCTGGCCTGTAATACATTAGTATTGGTCATAGCTGTTTAGTTTACATAGGTGTTTGTTTGAGCAGGCAATATTGTTGGCTTGCTGTTGCTGTTGCGTTCGGGCTTGTTCCACTTTATCTCTTAACTGATCAGTCCACTAAGTATAGAAATACATTTGAAACATGTTCGAGTTTTTTTTATAGTGTGCTTATTTATCTAGTTGTTAAGCCCTTTTCTTTTCTCTTTGTCTCCATTTCATGTTTAGATATACATAGCATATACACACCTGCTGATCTACTTTGAGTTCCATTTTGTATGTTTGACCTCATTACTCGATTAGATACTAATTCCTTTTCTTCTGTTTTGTGCATGACTATCGCGCACGAGTCCAAATGACTAGTCTTCCTCCGCATTGGGTGTCGGGTTAAAACCCAACGAGATAATCTTCTCGAGTCATCCCTCATTCAATCCATCCGCAGCAAATAAGAATTCTGGGCCGAGGCCTATATAGCAAAAACAGAGCTGCAATCCATTTGAGGCTGTATTAAAAGTTTCTGGGCCAAAGCCCAGAGGCAGAAAAGATTGCAGCAGTGGCCCAGATGGGCCAGACCCATTCGACAGCACCCCTTTGTTAAAAAACGGGCTGAGCCCATTTCAAATTATCTCCTCCTTTATATATTTTTGTGCATTTAATTTGTATTGTGCGATTAACTCTTTGTTTATTTTTATAAATCCTAATGATTAGTAGGTTTAGTTTTAGTAATGGGTAGTTAGTTTAAATAAAACCAATAATTAATCCCATAAGTTTCATTTTCTTCTTTCCACATTAAAATTATTTATAGCATCTATAATATTCGCTTCTAGAATAATTGATGGCATAAATTCATATTTTTGAGTTAAAGGAATCATATTTTATTATCTTAATTTCCAAAACATCACTAATATGTAAAAAATAAACTCAAGTACATTTTTTATAAATATTCTTAGATTCATTAAATTATACATATCTTAAGATAAAAAAAATGTAAATAAATAAATTAGTAAAAAAAAAAAAGGGAAAGAAAACTCTATCATCTTCTGCATGCTATTTATAAAACAATTTTAGACTTTTCTTTATGATATTTCATTCCAAGTCTAAATTGGCTAAGCCTCTTCTCAAAACTTCTACATATAATACAAATCATTATATTTTGAAAGTCTCATTTCAAAAGTAACATTATTATAGAACTACTTACAGTTTTGTTTTAAAAATAGCATTTGAAACCTCTTTTGTGCAAATTATTCTACAAGTTCTACTTAAATAGCATTATTATGTTCTTTCTTCAAAATCTTAACAACCTCTATAAGTCGTATTTTAAAATACCCTTTAAAAGTTCTTCTTTTATACAAATGATAATATTTGCTGTAAATCTTACTCTAAATAATATTATTTCCCTTTAAAACTTTAGCAATAGCCGTAAGCTATTTTCTGGAATTTAAACACTAAATTTAGTCTTAAATAATTAACCTAAGTTGGTCGGATAACCGTAGTTAGCGGATTCTAAAGGATGCCTAACCCCTTCCCTTTAGGATAATATAGAGCCCTTACTTAGAATCACATTGGTTAAGCAGACTATTAACGGAGGTTTAGTTTTAACTTTACCTTAGTTAACATCTAGGTGTCCTAATTCACCGTTAATTTAATTAGGTGGCGACTCTATAAAATAAAAATAAATAGGAATCACCAATACGTCATACTCCTTAAATCATACCCGGTTAAAATGGGGTGTGACAGCTTGGCGGCTCTGCTGGGGACTTTAGGCTCTAACCATAACAACTTAGGTTAATAAATAATTTGTGAGATATTTTGTTTGTTTTATTTTATTTTGCCTGTATTGTAGTTTTATATGA
The DNA here is from genome assembly GCF_019175385.1 of Lycium barbarum. Taxonomy (NCBI): domain Eukaryota; kingdom Viridiplantae; phylum Streptophyta; class Magnoliopsida; order Solanales; family Solanaceae; genus Lycium; species Lycium barbarum. The sequence goes on from NC_083339.1 coordinate 135,187,740, forward strand.
TTTCAAGTATTATTGTTCCATTCCTTATATGCATTTTTTTGTTCTATGTAATATGTATATTATTGTTTTCCTTAAATTGGCATTCCGTTCATATTTCCTCCACTCCTGGAAAATTCACACATATTCACACACTTAAAGCGGCTTCGCAGTTTGCGCCCGTGCACTACTAAATTACCCCTTTAGTTGGATTTGTCTTGTGGATTTAGTCGATCGGCGGTGCAGTCGACGGCCACGGACTTTCCACTTCCAAGTTGTCCGCTTGGGGGAGCCTTGTGTCATAGGAAAACCATTCTTAGTCTACCTAGGTAGAGCGAAAACCAAAACCTTGTAAGGACATGCATCATTTTAAACCTAGGAAGCTTAATACCCTTGGTGTATTAAGTTCATTAGTCAACCTTACCAAATGTCCAAATGAGTCTATGACTCTAAGTGACACTACTCACTATCTATGTGCATTATTTGAAGGACAAATATGTGGAATATGTGGACCTAATACTCTATAGATAAATATTTCAAGGAAACTGACATTTTGTTGCAGGTTGCCGTGGAGCATTAATTAATGCCGGAGGTTGAAGACAACCAAAGGAAATTAGTGAAGTTGAAGTATTAGATATCTTAGGTTGATTTTGAGATGTATTATTGGCATGTAATAATTTTTATTCTTGCAAATTACTTTTAGGAGGAGTTGTGGAATGATACATAAAAGACATGTTTGTCCTTCAAATATTCGTTAGGCCTACCTCTGGCATAAAGAGGTCCCTTGCATTATAAAACGCGATGTATTATGCGCAATAATGTGTTTATATGCAATAATATGTCCTTACCGTATACTGACTCATTTTCTTTTTTTCTTTTTCTTGTTTTATCTTTTTTCTTTTTAAAATTTATTTTTCAAAACAGAAGGTTGACTTGTGCTAAAGGGGAACTGGCGGAGCATCCATATTTCACACGGTCTAGAGCCAAAAAATCAGACTCTGACTCATCACTAATCATCTGGTTAACTAAAAAGACTCGTTCTAAAATGGAGCAAAGTTTGATCAATGCAACCACTTCATCTGAGCCATCTCTTAGTTTACCGATCACGAGTGATCCCACATCCTCCAAAGAATCAGAAACACATTTGGAGACCATTGCTCGTCTGGAGCGACGAGTTGCCGAACTAAGTCATATGGTACTTCACAACCGGTCATTTTCTCAAACGCCACCACATATAACTCCATCTCATGGGGTTCGTCAGACTTTGCCTATGCCACCTCCATTCCCAAATTTGGACGAATTTAACCAAGCAAATTATTTTACCACTTCTCAGCCAGTTCGTTCCGAACACCTCACTCAAAATGCTCCCTTTTTATTTACAACCACCTCTTCAAAAGCTCAATTCATACCGCCAGCACATGACACACATCAAGCTCCGCCAGTGTATACTTATACCACAGCTCCACCCATGACACAGATTCAAGGACAATGTCGCACAGATGTTGATCATTATGTCGAAGTTGAAAATGAGGCACAGTCAGTTAATGATGAAATGATAAATAGAAAGCTCAAAAGTTTGGAAGATGCCATGAGAAGTTTGCGTGGACTTGGTAGTAACCAAAGCGTGAGATATGAAGAATTATGTGCATTTCCTGAGGTAGAATTGCCACCAGGTTACAAGATCCCAAAATTTAAGAAGTTTGATGGGTCGGGAAACCCTTTCTTTCATTTGAAAGTTTATTGTGAAAAGTTGATTGGCGTAGGAAAGAATGAAGGGATAAGAGTCAAACTATTCAATCAGAGTTTGAGTGGAAAAGCCTTGGAGTGGTATTCTAAGCAAGATACAACCAAATGGCGTACTTGGGATGATTTGGCAAATGCTTTTGTGGATCACTACAAGTTTCATGTTGAGATCGCTCCTGACAGAATCTCAATTACAAAGTTGAAGAAGAAGTTCACCGAATCATTTCGAGAATATGCTATACGGTGGAGGGAAGAAGCATCTAGGGTACACCCACCCATGGAGGAGACAGAAATGGTTACTTTCTTCATTCAAGCACTAGAACCGGAATACTATGAACGTTTGGTGACAATGAGTGGAAAAACTTTTGCAGAAGTGATCAAAGCTGGGGACATGATCGAAGATGGCATTAAGACAGGGAGAATAACAAGTCTAGCAGCTTTGCAGTCTACCAGTAGGGCTATACAAACTGGTACTCTCGGAAATGGAAAGAAAAAAGAGAAAGAAGCAGCATCGGTGATGGCCTTGGGAAACACATCATACCGCCATCAACGACCACCGCGACACCAGCCTAACGCTCACCACTTACAATATTTCCAATATTCTCCACATCCCTACGACCAAGCTTTGTCATATTACCAACCTCAATCACCACAAATATCCTACCCTGTTTACAACACACAACCAGCATATCGAGCTCCACGACCACCAACATATCCAGCTCCACCATCACAAACTCATCATCCAAACAATGCATCCGCACCTCGCCCAAATAAACCGTTCCGCAATTTCACACCATTGGGAGAACCACTGAGCGTTGTTTTCGAAAGACTGCAAGCTTCAGGCTTAGTATATCCCGTGGAAGGTAGAATTCCAGATCCATTACCCAGAAGCTTTGATCCCACTAAAACATGTGCATATCATTCGGGGGTAAAAGGCCATTCCACTGATCGTTGTTACGCATTGAAGCATAAGGTTGAGGATCTTATTGAAGCAAAACAGATCACGGTCAAACCACCAACACCAAATGTGGTTAACAATCCACTCCCGACCCATGATGGGGCCACGATAAATATGATTGGAATAGATGAAAATGTTGACGACCCAGCCGAATTTATAGTGCCTGTGGATCGTGTGGAGGATCATGATTTTGTAGCCGTTGCTTCTCCGGTTGTAGTGATAAGGGGTTGTGTGCCTGTCGAGATATTAGGAGCTTCATCAACGCCTGTGGAAGTAGTTCAAGCACCAAATCAGTTACCAGTGCTCGATACAAAAGCCGTACCATGGAATTATCAACAAACTGTGATGGAATGTCGAGGAAAGGACACGATCACTGACAAGGTTAAGACATCAGGAATGACAAGGTCTGGAAGATGCTATTCTCCAGAAGAGCTAGTTAGATTGGGGCAAGTTAAGGAAGCCAATGTACCTCCCAAAAGGGTCGTGACTGAAACCGAAGCAGAAGAATTTTTGAGGAAGATCAAGGCTAGTGAGTACTCAGTTGTGGATCAGTTGAAAAAGACCAATGCTCAAATTCCTATTCTCTCTTTGCTTTTGAGTTCAGATATGCACAGGAATGCATTGTTGAAGATCTTGAATGAAGCGTATGTTCCAAGCGAAACAACTAGTGAGGCGTTAGCTGGGATGATTGAGCGCGTACTTGACAGCCATCGAATCAGCTTCGATAATGAAGAACTGCCGCCAGAAGGATGTATGCATAACAAAGCACTCTATATAACTGTCAAGTGTCGTAACATGTTTGTGGCTAAAGTATTGATTGATGGGGGTTCTGGACTCAACATCTGTCCATTAGCAAGTCTGAAGAAGATCGGATATAATGTTAGTGAGCTCAAGACCAGTGATATGAATATTCGAGCATTTGATGGGGCTCAAAGGCGCCCTATTGGGGAAATAGAGTTGAAAGTGTTGATTGGCCCTGTTGAATTCATTATGGATTTTCAAGTACTTGATATTTCCACGACATACAACATGCTGTTAGGTAGACCGTGGATCCATTTGGCTGGGGCCGTACCATCTACTTTGCACCAAACTGTCAAATTCGAGTGGGATCAGCAACAAATATGTATACACGGAGAAGGAGACACGTCTTTCTATCTAGAGCAATCCACCCCATTCGTCGAGGCAGAAGGAGGGTTCGACGGAGCAGCTTACCACGCTTGGGAGGTTGTGAATGTCACTAAGGAGAGTGAAGTATGTCAAACTCAAGAGTTCAAAAGATCATGTGCCGCAATTATGGTTGCAAAAGAAATGGTGAGAAATGGGTACCAACCTGGATTTGGGCTAGGGAAAACACTAAATGGGCGGGTTGAGCCAGTCGTTCTCCCTACGCAACAATTTACATTCGGTTTGGGATATGAGCCAACTGAGGAAGAAGTGAAGAAAGCACGAAAGAATAAAAGGAAGGAGATTGCATTGCCAAAACCTATTCCTACCATTGATCAAACTTTCTCAAAACCTTCAGATCTGATTGTTGAAGTTGCCTATGATGATATCGTGGAGGGAGTCAAGAACCTGTTCGTGGAAGATGAAAATGATCATGCTGCGATAATCAAAGACTTTGCTGAAATATTGACTTTATAGGCTGCTGAGCCAGGACCTGAGTTGCAAAATTGAACTTCTATCTTAGCCCCGGTTCGTCGGGAGTTTCAGTATTTTCAGTTTAAATTTCCTTTTGTAGTAGGCCGGAGGTATCAACTAGAACATTTAGTTCCTTTTGTCATGTTGCCTCTATGTTTTGTTACGGCCTTTTTAAATTAAGATTCTGTCATTTTGTATGAACGAACTACGTTTGGCCTGACTTCCTGTTGGATACGTAGGCAGCCCACATCGGGTTCGGCCACTCTTTTCAAATCATTTCAGTATCTTTGTTTGTGGTTGGAACTACGTTTGGCCTGACTTCCTGTTGGATACGTAGGCAGCCCACATCGGGTTCGGCCACTTTTTCAAAATATTTCAGTGTTTTGTTGTATGTAACGAACTACGTTTGGCCTGACTTCCTGTTGGATACGTAGGCAGCCCATATCGGGTTCGGCCACTCTTTTCAAATCATTCCAGTATCTTTGTTTGTGGTTGGAACTACGTTTGGCCTGACTTCCTGTTGGATACGTAGGCAGCCCACATCGGGTTCGGCCACTTTTTCAAAATATTTCAGTGTTTTGTTGTATGGGTGGAACTACGTGTGGCCTGATTTCCTTTTGGATACGTAGGCAACCCATATTGGGTTCGGCCCCCCCTTTAGTAAAAAACAAAACAAACTCAAAAATCTTTATGTTCATCACGAACTACGTAGGCAACCCGAGGCGGGTTCGGCCCTTCTATCTTAAAATTTTATCTTCAGTTTGTTCAAACATTTTGGTTCCTATAAAATATATAAGGATTTTTATACAAAACTTGGTCTTCCCCACCGCTTAAATTCATGTGTCTTAGTATCTTGAAACTGAGACAAATTTTTTGAAATCGGTCAAATCACTTTCAAAATTTTCATTACAATTTTCTCACTTTTCGATCGTTTAGAACCAAGCGTTTCCAGGACTTGAAACTGGGACAAATTTCGAAGTCGGTCAAATCACTTTCGAAAACTTTCATTATAAGTTCTTATTTTTCAATTGTCCAGAATCAAGCATCTCTAAGACTGAAACTGTGATAAATTTTTAGAAGTAGCATAAAAGTGGTTTTAAACAAAAGTCCATCCATATTTCTAAAATGTGAGTAAATTCAAAAATCGAGTCTTCTTAATCATGTTACATATCAGAGCCACTAAGTATTTCCTTTCAAAGTCATCTAAATCTCATTACTTTTATTTTCAAAATACATTTTTTTTTATAACTGAAACTCCCCGGCAAAGCAAGATATATGGTGAGACATCGAAGAACGTGGACGCGACCGAGACAAAAGTCAATTCAAGGGCCAAGTTCCCCGACATGCACAAGTCAACCAATTTTCTTTTAAACTCACAATTTTTCTTTGTTGAGACAGGTCCAATTAACATGAACACGGTGCATGTATTAAATTATGGGCGTGATCAAAAAGTTAACTTTCTTCAAAATGCAAATACTCTTCAGCGTGGATGCAAAGGTAGCTTATGCCGAACGGTGGGCGTCGTTCCACTCATCACGAAATTTCAATTGCAACAGTGGACACAAGTTCATCTTCTCAACCAAGGGCTGTAAGTATAATTCTTTCAGACCCAACTATTTATTCTTATCACTAACAATTGTTTTAGCTCGTGACATTCATCGATGGATCGAATACATATAATCATGGACACTGACCTTGATCACCTGTTATTGGTTAGAATTCCTCAATTTCGTCATCACTTCATACATGTTCAAATCATTATCAAATTCTTTTAGAATGAAGTATGTTAATAAGATAACAAGATCGAAATATTGCATCGTATATCAAATTGTGGGGTTAATTATATATTTAACCCCCGTCACAATGGGACATCGAGTAAGATGTGGATATCTTTTTACAATATTATCTCTAAAGTGGACGTGGATTTACATTTATATTGTGGATACGAGTATGGGAGTGGGAGTAGAATTATATTACAAAAATATACATATAATTGTAGAAAGTGGATACAGATTTATGTTTCGAAAGTAAAAGTGAATTTATTTTTGCGCCGTATAATGCAGACGTGAAAGTAGATGTAAATTTACTGTTGTACCGTATAATACGGACGTCAAAGTCGACGTGGATTTATATTTTGTACCGTGAAATGCGGACGTAGATTTATATTTTGAACTGTGAAAGTGGACTTGGATTTATTTTTCTGCACCCTGAAAGTGGATGTGGATTTACATTTTTGCACCATGGGAAGTGGACATGATATAGGCACCCACCTTAAAATGCGGGTATTTCCAAATTCAAATTAGGCACCCACCTTAGAATGCGGGTATGTCAATTTTCAATTTTAGGCACCCACCTTAGAATGCGGGTATTTCAAAATTTAATTTGGGCACCCACCTTAGAATGCGGGTATGTCAATTTTCAAGTTTAGGCACCCACCTTAGAATGCGGGTATGTCAATTTCAATCCAGGCACCCACCTTAGAATGCGGGTATGTCAATTTCAATCCAGGCACCCACCTTAGAATGCGGGTATTTCAATGTTCAATTCAGGCACCCACCTTAGAATGCGGGTATTTCAATGTTCAATTTAGGCACCCACCTTAGAATGCGGGTATGTCAATTTCAATCCAGGCACCCACCTTAGAATGCGGGTATTTCAATGTTCAATTCAGGCACCCACCTTAGAATGCGGGTATTTCAATGTTCAAATTAGGCACCCACCTTAGAATGCGGGTATGTCAATTTTCAATTTAGGCACCCACCTTAGAATGCGGGTATTTCAATGTTCAGTTCAGGCGCCACCTCCGAATGCGGGTATCTTATATTTCAAGTTCAGGCACCCACCTCCGAATGCGGGTATCTTATATTTCAAGTTCAGGCGCCCACCTCCGAATGCGGGTATCTCATATTTCAAGTTCAGGCACCCACCTCCGAATGCGGGTATCTTATATTTCAGTTCAGGCGCCCACCTCCGAATGCGGGTATCTTATATTTCAAGTTCAGGCGCCCACCTCCGAATGCGGGTATTTTATATTTCAGTTCAGGCGCCCACCTCCGAATGCGGGTATTTTATATTCAAGTTCAGGCACCGACCTCCGAATGCGGGTATTTTATATTTCAATTCGGGCACCCACCTCCGAATGTGGACTCAACTTTCGAAACAGGGGTTGCAAGTGTAACTTCTCCAACTCTCTCTTATTTACACCTATATTTCTTTATTGCTAACAATTGTTTTTAGCTGGTGGCTTTGAACAAATATCGAAGTTGGCATCACACATCAAATCGTGGAACTATTTCTTCTGCAGCGAACTGGGGCAAGTTGTCGGGAAGGATAATCAGACTTCCCGACACGGGTCAAAGATCTACCTCGAACACTCGTCTCTAATCACAAGTATTCTTTTGCATTCCAGCAATTCAATTTTCAGAATTCTAAACTTTTATTATAATACCCAGTGTCATCATAATTCAACACTGGGATAATATTTTGCAAGATTCGCGCCAATCGAGGTTCATTAGTCATTCGGGTGTCGTAATTGTCCCAGAACTACACTCGACCTGATCCTCGTGCAGCCCGAGATATGTAGGCAACTCAGAGGCCGGAGTTCGGTCATAATCCTCTAAATTTTCCTTTAGCCGGGACAAAATAGGCTATTGAGTCAACGTCTTTGCCCGACAACTCTTTTCATCATTATCGGGCAAAGAGGGACAAGTTGTTGACACCCAATTTTGTCCCGCCTCTCCTCCGAAATACCTATTTACGCTTCTAATATTTTTGGAAAATAAAAAACATATATATTATATTTTACTATAATTATCATCCTCTTATCAATACCGGCGCTTCATTATTCTATTACAGTTACTAGCCATCATCATTTATCACTTATTATTATTATTATTATTATTATTATTATTATTATAATTCACAATTTTTATCATTTCGTCATTTTACCAGCTTACGCACACGCATCGCATTTATCTTTGCATAATTAAATAATAGTGTTTATTTACTGTGGATTTTTGAAATATTATTGCACGGCTATTACAACGCCATTTTTTATCTGAGAACTAATAATTGCATATTTTATATTAACACAAGTTATTTAAATAGGTCTTTTATTTAAAAGTAGTAGCCCAATCAGCCATACTATTTTCGGACCAATTCATAAATCAGTCCACATTTTAATTTACCTAGCCACATTTTAAATACCCCAGCCCATATATTTTCAGCCAACCCAGTCCATTAAATCATTCCCCAACCCAGAGGCCCGTACCCGTTTTATTCACCCGATCCGGCCCATCCTGTTTCAGAATAAGGGAAACCCTTAGGGTTTCCCTTCATTTTTCGCTCCTCTTCTTTCTCCGCCACCTTCTCCTCTCCCTTCCCTTCTCCTTCGTTCCCCTCCATTCTCTCTCCCACGCTCCTCTCTGACACCCACCATTCCCCTCTGCCGCTTCTGCCACTTCCACCTTCCTTTGTTCCCCACGCCTCTGCCATCCCCACGTTCCTTTTCCCTCTTCTTCACAAAAAAGAAAACCCTAGCCCAAACCCGAAATCAACCTATAAATATTCGTTTTCATCATCTATTAGGGGGGATTTTTTGGAGAGGGGAACGCTGATTACAAGTTGTTTTAGCCGCAGAAACCTTTTAGAGATTAAAGTCGAAAACCCCAAAGAACCTGGAGTTTCGTTTTCTCTTTCTGGTCACGAAATCCCCCCAAGAATTAAAGTTTCCAGTTGCCTTAAAGGAGAAGAACAACCTTCTTTTTGCTCTAAAAACATTTCTCGAGGTTCAGTTGAGATACCAAATCATCTTTTTATTTTTTGGCCCTTGTTACCGTTGCGGGTCTGAGTGGATTCAAGCTTAGATTTCATAGTAATCGAGTGTAGATCGGAGATTTAAAACTCAGTTCGCTGCACTCGAGGAAGGTAAACAATCCCCTTTATGTTTGTATGTTAATGTAAGTCCATTTCAGTTTGGCATGATAGTTTGTTGTTAGACCATCATTCTTGTTCAACTCTATTCACTCGTTATCTATTTGTTCGATGTAACATGAGAGTGGAATTAGTTTGATCGTTAGTATATTAAACCTATTGTTGAGGTAAAATTCATAGTTTCTATTCGTCTGAAATGATGTTTGGATACTTATGTGTGAGTCAATCATGTTAGATGTTTTCAGTTGTATATTGCCGTGTAAATCTGGATGATTAGCTTGGTGTGGTATTCGATCTTGTTTAAGTATTGATGTTAGATTAGGCATGATTAGTAGCTAAATCTGCGACTGATTTCTGTTGGCTCCAGATTATGTTAATGAAGAATACCTCTATAAGGGTGTGTAATGTAATTCAGTAATGATATAGTAGTATGGAAGGCTGAGATTGTGACATAGAGAAAAGCATATCCAGTTTGGTATTATGATAAGAATGATGACTTACGGTTAAGACATATGGTTGCTGATTTTATTTCCACCTTGAAAAAGGCCCAATTAGTTAGTTGTTAGTTACAATATTGAGCCTGACCATGCAGCGAAATCTAATCCTAGGCATTGTTTAAAAGAGATAAGGTGGTTTAAGGGTTGGTTTAGATGAATATGAATAGACCTCCTACAAGGTGTGTTTGTACTCCTAATTTGAAATCACATCTTCTTACTAATTAGTCATGAATTACCCTCTCTTATGAAATAAAATCTCTTATCCTTAACCTGAGATTAAATATCCCTAAAGACTTTGCTTCAGTCATTCTAATTTAGTTCATTATATGTTTGGTGTAAGTTTCTTTTTTTTACCTGTTCAACTTTAAAAGTTGTTTGTCCTAAACTGGGTAATTTAGTTTAATATGCTAAAAGTTTATGGAATCCAGTTTAAATCTGCTTTTTTTTCGACCTGCTTAGTTATGATCCATCTACTGTCCTGTTAGAATTGATTAGGTTAGATGATATATGGTAATTGGAAGGATTGTAGTCTTTGCTTAAAACTGGAAAGAGGAAAGGTTTTTCAAAAAGAATACTGTTTGCTTGGAAAGAATGGCGAGAACACTTACTTGGGCTGTGCATAAGCTACTTAAGCCTGTTTGAAGGTCTTGTATGAATAAATCCACATGATCTATGCAAAATGCCATAGCTGTTGATCTTCTCTATTGTATTATGCTATGTCTTGAAGCTGGTTTACCCTATGTTTATGTGCCCTTACACTTTTCCATATACACTTAATTCGATATTGTAAGGAATTGTGCTACTTCCAAGAGTCTTCATTTGGTTTGACATAGAAACTGTTCTAAGTTTGTTTAGACTGAATGATGAGTCTTGATCCCTTAATAAACATTCATTATTTGTTTTCTTATGCTAATCTGAAGATATATCTAGATGAAAGCTTAATCTTAAATGACCCTAATTTGCCAAGGATGTGCTAGTGAACTTGTTTGAAATATGTGCTGGCCTGTAATACATTAGTATTGGTCATAGCTGTTTAGTTTACATAGGTGTTTGTTTGAGCAGGCAATATTGTTGGCTTGCTGTTGCTGTTGCGTTCGGGCTTGTTCCACTTTATCTCTTAACTGATCAGTCCACTAAGTATAGAAATACATTTGAAACATGTTCGAGTTTTTTTTATAGTGTGCTTATTTATCTAGTTGTTAAGCCCTTTTCTTTTCTCTTTGTCTCCATTTCATGTTTAGATATACATAGCATATACACACCTGCTGATCTACTTTGAGTTCCATTTTGTATGTTTGACCTCATTACTCGATTAGATACTAATTCCTTTTCTTCTGTTTTGTGCATGACTATCGCGCACGAGTCCAAATGACTAGTCTTCCTCCGCATTGGGTGTCGGGTTAAAACCCAACGAGATAATCTTCTCGAGTCATCCCTCATTCAATCCATCCGCAGCAAATAAGAATTCTGGGCCGAGGCCTATATAGCAAAAACAGAGCTGCAATCCATTTGAGGCTGTATTAAAAGTTTCTGGGCCAAAGCCCAGAGGCAGAAAAGATTGCAGCAGTGGCCCAGATGGGCCAGACCCATTCGACAGCACCCCTTTGTTAAAAAACGGGCTGAGCCCATTTCAAATTATCTCCTCCTTTATATATTTTTGTGCATTTAATTTGTATTGTGCGATTAACTCTTTGTTTATTTTTATAAATCCTAATGATTAGTAGGTTTAGTTTTAGTAATGGGTAGTTAGTTTAAATAAAACCAATAATTAATCCCATAAGTTTCATTTTCTTCTTTCCACATTAAAATTATTTATAGCATCTATAATATTCGCTTCTAGAATAATTGATGGCATAAATTCATATTTTTGAGTTAAAGGAATCATATTTTATTATCTTAATTTCCAAAACATCACTAATATGTAAAAAATAAACTCAAGTACATTTTTTATAAATATTCTTAGATTCATTAAATTATACATATCTTAAGATAAAAAAAATGTAAATAAATAAATTAGTAAAAAAAAAAAAGGGAAAGAAAACTCTATCATCTTCTGCATGCTATTTATAAAACAATTTTAGACTTTTCTTTATGATATTTCATTCCAAGTCTAAATTGGCTAAGCCTCTTCTCAAAACTTCTACATATAATACAAATCATTATATTTTGAAAGTCTCATTTCAAAAGTAACATTATTATAGAACTACTTACAGTTTTGTTTTAAAAATAGCATTTGAAACCTCTTTTGTGCAAATTATTCTACAAGTTCTACTTAAATAGCATTATTATGTTCTTTCTTCAAAATCTTAACAACCTCTATAAGTCGTATTTTAAAATACCCTTTAAAAGTTCTTCTTTTATACAAATGATAATATTTGCTGTAAATCTTACTCTAAATAATATTATTTCCCTTTAAAACTTTAGCAATAGCCGTAAGCTATTTTCTGGAATTTAAACACTAAATTTAGTCTTAAATAATTAACCTAAGTTGGTCGGATAACCGTAGTTAGCGGATTCTAAAGGATGCCTAACCCCTTCCCTTTAGGATAATATAGAGCCCTTACTTAGAATCACATTGGTTAAGCAGACTATTAACGGAGGTTTAGTTTTAACTTTACCTTAGTTAACATCTAGGTGTCCTAATTCACCGTTAATTTAATTAGGTGGCGACTCTATAAAATAAATAGGAATCACCAATACGTCATACTCCTTAAATCATACCCGGTTAAAATGGGGTGTGACATCAGGTAGCAGATCACTTATCGGGGTTAGAAGATCGGGAACATGTGGATGAAGCAGTGGTGATTAATGAGACTTTTTCGGACGAACAACTTTTTGGTCTTCAATCAGCTGAGGTGTCATGGTATGCAGACATGGTGAACTTTATAGTGAGAGAGATTTACCCCCCTGGTGCTAATCACGAGAAGAAGAAGCGGATTCTGCATGACAGTCGTTTCTATGTGTGGGATGAGCCCTATCTCTACCGGGTTGGCACGGATCAGCTGATCAGAAGGTGTGTTCCAGAGGAAGAGGTCTCAGCGATTCTGGAGAAGTGTCACTCATCACCTTATGGAGGACATCATGCTGGTGATAGAACAGCTGCAAAGGTACTTCAGTCCGGGTTCTACTGGCCAACTTTGTTCAAAGATGCTCATGAATTTGTGCGAGCATGTGATAGCTGCCAGAGAACTGGAAATATCTCCAAGCGTCATGAAATGCCTTTGAAGGGCATCTTAGAAATCGAGCTATTTGATGTGTGGGGTATAGACTTCATGGGTCCCTTCATACCATCCAAGGGGAATAAGTACATATTGGTTACTGTAGACTATGTCTCGAAGTGGGTGGAAGCCATTGCACTTCCCACCAATGATGCTAGTGTGGTGGCGCGATTTCTGAAAAAGAACATTTTTACAAGGTTTGGGACCCCTCGGGCCATCATCAGTGATCAAGGTATGCATTTTTGCAATCGGCTCTTTAATAAATTGCTGCTCAAGTATGGGGTGAAACACAAGATAGCAACTGCTTATCACCCTCAGACGAGTGGTCAAGTGGAGGTATCGAACAGAGAAATCAAGAGGATTTTGGAGAAGACTGTGAGCGTAAGTAGAAAAGATTGGTCATTGAAGCTTGATGATGCTCTGTGGGCATACAGAATAGCTTACAAAACTCTGATTGGCACATCTCCCTATAAGCTCGTTTTTGGTAAGGCATGTCATCTACCAGTTGAGCTTGAGCATAGAGCATATTGGGCGATCAAGAAGCTGAATCTAGACATGGTTAAAGCTGGGGAAAAGAGACTGTTGCAGCTGCACGAGTTGGAAGAATTTCGCTATCATGCTTATGAAAACGCGAAAATGTACAAGGAGCGAACTAAGAGAATTCATGACAGGCGCATCCAATCTCGTGACTTTGAGCCTAGGCAGTTAGTGTTGCTGTATAACTCTAGGCTAAAGATTTTCGGTGGAAAGCTGAAGAGTAAGTGGTCCGGACCATTCGAGGTAGTTCGTGTGACTGCACATGGTGCAGTCGAGCTAAAAAGACCCAACTCGGATGAGACATTCTTGGTGAACGGGCAAAGAGTGAAGCATTACTACGGGGAGGCCACTGACCGCGCAAGGACCACCATCGATCTAGAAGAGGCTTGAGGAAAGCCTACGTCGTGCCGCGACGTTAAATCAGGCGGTTCTCGGGAGGCAACCCGTGTTAAAAAAAATAAAAAATAAAAAGTGTCGTGCCACGACCTTAACTAAGGCGCTTGTTGGGAGGCAACCCAACCTTTTGTATGATATAGGTCACGTTTGTTCATGTTGCAGGAATTGGGCGGAAAGAAGAAAAATACAAAGTGCCTAGTGATTTGCACATCGGTCCCGCGATGCGGACAGATCGCGCGTGGAAAATCAAAAACCTTCAGTGATTTGCGCGATCCATCCGCGATGCGGACCGATCGCGGAGAGTTCTGCAGCCTCGCGCTTTCCCTCCGCGATGCGGACGGATCGCGAGGGTCAACCCGGTTTGTATTTTATTTTTCGTATATAGGTTATAACCGTCCCCCTCTTCTCATTCTCATCATAAAACATTCCCCCAACTCATCCCATTCCCTCTCATACGAAAAAATACCCATCCCCATTCCCTCTCTCACAAAAACAACTTCAAGTTGCTTTAATCCATCCCCCATTAACATAAAAAGTTAAGTGTCCATCTTCCATTCCCCCCCCCCCCCCCTTGTTATTGATGTTTGTAGTTGTAAAGTAGGGATATGGGTATGGGCGAATTTTGGGCGGGGATTGGTATTGCTTGTGTGATATGTGTGATTGTGGCTAGAATGTGACTCCCATTGCACAAGGGAGGGTTCTTCAACCCACCATTGTTATCAAAAGTTAAGGGACGATTTTACGCCCACAAAGTGTTCGATAAAAGTCCTAAACCAAGTTTTTGTGAAATTGTGAAGTCTTGAGTAGCAATGGAACATTAACCGAACATAGGAACCCTTGTGCATCTCCTCTCACCATAAAATTCGAATTGTGAGGGAGGATTGGAGAATTGTGATTTTTCCATCCCAAGCCCTACAACATGAAAATAGCTTACGTTGCTTTTGTTTGTTTTGGCATGTAGGAGTAGTTAACTTCTTTTGATTTTTATTTTCGTAAGGTAGTTTGAAATAAGTGTGGGGTTGTGCCACGACCCCTTAGTTACTGACCTATACCTCTCGTTTGGTAATGCGTTGTTTTGCAGGCAAAATAGTTCACGCCAATTCCAAAGGCAAAGCTGTCGCCTCCTCCTCCCAAGGCACAAAAAGAGGAAGAGCACAAAACTCGTCCAAAGCGACTAAAGGGAAAACATCCGGAAAGGGAAAGCATCTCGCGGTTGTCATTCCGCCGGCATCTAAAAAGACAACCCACCCTCGTCTCTCAGGGGAAGGAGCAGAGTGGTATGCGGGGTTTGACACCTCGAAGGGGTACAATCATGAGCGAGCAATCAGCCGAGTCCCTTTGAAGAAGAATTTTCGGGATATCCACGACCGTATAGTTGCCATGGGATGGACGTCTGTGTTCGAACAACTGGGGCCTATGAACATTGATTTGGTCATGGAACTTTATGCTAGCATGCCAATCCGTAGGACTCCAGATTCTGTGTTCATTCGGAAAAATTGGGTGCCATTGACGGCATCAACCTTGTGCGGGGCAATTAGAGTCCCGGATGTGCCTGTTGAGCCACTACTAGAATTCATCAAAAGGCCCGATTACAGGGCTATCCGGGAAACTCTTTGTGGAGCCAACTCAAAAGCTCAATGGGCACGATACTCAGGGCCTCTTCGGAAGCATCGGAGCATGAGCATGAGTAACTTTTGTAGAGAGGCTTGAGTGTGGTTGCGCCTCCTAAATGCTAGAATCATGACCCTTGATCACTTCTCGGAGGTACAAAGGGAGAGAGTGTGCATTGTGTACTTCCTGATGACAGGGCAGCCTGTAAACATCGGATATTGGATGCTGCAGGAAATTCGCAGAGTGCGGGCTGGCAAGTCGAAAAGGCTGAGTTATGGAAATACTCTCACTTCCTACTTAATGAGGCTCGACGAGGAGTTGGCATACTCTACTGATAGAGTACTTGAGGTGCCCATTGACTCGCTCGACATCTCAAATGTCATGGCCCCAGCGAGTGTATCCGGACATCATTTGACTCCGGCAGAGGAGAGGTCCGCCCAGTCCACCGTACTAGCCCAGCTTTACTCGGGAATGATGGTTGCGAGTGAGCACTTCAATATTGATCTCACAAGGGTCTTTATTCAGAACCCCCACACTCTACATTCTCGGGCACTGGTGGGCGAGCTCTCTCAGTTACCTGCGGACGAGGATGAGAACTCGGCTGATCGAGTAATGGCTGCATTCGAAGACGAGGAGGAGGTAGAGTCGCTGATGCAAGGCGACGACAATGAAGAAGAGGAGGACGCCGAGCCAGATGAGGGCGAGGCCGATGATGAGGATTTCCTTGATGAGGACGACTAGGCCCTAGTGGGCCCCAGGGAGTATTTCTTACCTTGCTTACGCTTTATTTGTTTTCACCTATATATGCATTGAGGGCATTGCATAACTTTAAGTGTGGGGTGGGAAAATACGTCCCTGGTTTGTAACAACATGTTTTTAAGGTTGCGGATGATGATTAGTATGCCTTAGGATTTTTTTTTTAGTAGTTTTACATCTTAGTGTCGGAAAAAAAAAGATTTTATTTTCTTTATTTTTCTTTGATAACTTCTTAAGTCCCTCATTAGTAGGCATTCATCATCCACCCCCTTTGGTTTTCTTATGGCCTCGGTTCTTTCCCGAGGGGGGCCTTTGAACCGAGCGTAGGTAGATTTTTCTTTTATAGTCATAGAAAGGGCTGTTTCTGATGACGGGTGGATGACAACCTGCTTGAGGGAAAATTAGTCCTTAGGCTAGGTGTATTCAAATGCTAGGTGCACGGGATAGGTGAGGTATTGGCATATGAGTGATCTTGAAATCTGTTGTGAAAACATGCTGTGAAAATTGTATCACTTTTCTTGAAAGCACTTTGAAATGGTTTTTGTTGGATTCGTATGACCCACTTGGCATTGTTGATTGTCATTGTTGTTTGATTCGAGGGACAACCGGATCCCTCTAGCGTTGATTGTGTGCCATGTGTGAGTAAGGTTTCGTATTTGAATCCATGTTTGGTATTGACATCTAGAACTTGCCCTGTGTGTTCACAAAACGAAATGAAGTTTGGTTGAGCCTAGAAAGTGATAGAGGCGTTTCTTTGTTTAGTCACTAAAAAGCCTAAAGAGTTATCCTACCAACTTGCAAATAGTACCCTAGTTAACCCTTTTGAGCCTTTAGCTTTTTCTTTGATAGCAGTTAATTAGCCTTTACCCCTTCGTTCTATAACACTTGATGTTTGATCCAAAACACTCCATGAGCACTTTAATCAAGTACAAGTATAATGGGAGTTGGGATGTGAAATAAAGAGGGGAAATGGTTGTTAATTGAAATCTAGGAAGACAATGGGAGCACCGAATGAATAAAACTAATTCACTTGTTAGTTGGGAATTGAAATAAAAAAAAAATCTGAAAAAGATGTAGCGAAACAGTTTCCCTTCTAACTTGTGTGATTTTTTTTTTTTAAAAAGGGTGGTGCTTAAACAAAGAAAATGGGTGAATTGGGAGAAATTTAAAGGTTGGTTGGTATTGAATAAGGGCTAATGAAGAAATCGTGCAAGAATGATAAAAGTATAAGTATTAAAGTGCTTAGGGAGGTTAGTCACTATTATCCAAATAATTCCTACCCGTACTGTCACGACCCAGCTAGGGGTCGTGATGGATACCCGGGGCTAGCCACCGAGCACCACTCGTTCTAATACTCATCTTACTCATTTAATGCCCTTTTACCAATTTTATACACGAATTGTAGGAAAATCATATTTTATATAGAAACATAAATACTTATATACATTTGCCTCTCGGTCATCAAAATAATATATACATAATAATTACATCTTGTGAGACCATCTGACCCACACTGCGTATCTACGAGCCTCTACTGACATACTAAACATAAAAACGGAACAAGACTCCGTCGTGCCCAAAATATGCATATATACCAAAAGAAGAATCATAAGCACCTCCGGACAATGGAGTGCTCTCAATCAGCTGACAGCTACTAAGGGTCTGGACCAAGCTCACCTCCCTGTCTACCTGTGGGCATGAACACAACGTCCAAAGAAAATGGACGTCAGTACGAACATTGTACTGAGTATGAGAGGCATAAATAATAAAGAAAGACAGTGTTAATATAATGTGAACATCAATATGAAACATCTAAACCTGAATGACAATCATAAAAGAAGTAATGCATGTTGTCTTACTCATACTCATCATAATCTCATATATGCATAATATGCAAGCTGCCCGTCCATATCGGAACGGTGTGATAATCAATAACATTAGCCCGCGTCCAGGCCTCCCGCGTCCGGGATACCATCTCATGCCGCCCACTAGTGGTGTCTGCCCATGCCAAAAGGTCATGGTGTATCCGTATAGCTGCCCGGCTTGGCGGTGACTGCCCGGCCAACTAGGCGCGGTGTAATATGATCATGACATGCTCATAAAAAAAATACTTGTAATAATATGTTTATCATAGTATGCTTATCATAGTACATGCATAAGACTCAAGATCAACTATACTCTGTCGGGGTGGCGTAAGGTCGTGATCCCCCGATTTCATTATGGAGCAATTATTGACATTCTGCCTCACCTTGAAGGAATTAGTACATAAGGTGAGTGTAAGAAATAAATAGCATCATTATCAATATGGCATCATCATATCATATCTCTTATCTCTTATCTTATATAGACATTTATGGACTTAGGCTTCTAGCTTTCCGGAAAATAGGAACTCGTGAAGAGGAAAAGAACTTATGCTATAGGATTCATGCCATTAGAAAGAAAGGACTAGTCTCACATACCTTTGTCGTTTAACTATGTTATCGTTCACTTGATCTCCCCCAATGTCACGTCGTTACCTTCACGGGAGAATTTGTATTAACATTAGTTAATAGATTATAAGGACGCGTCGTAAATTCTAGAGAAAATTGGGCAGCATTTCCCCTGTAAACTTAACAATCCTCGAAATTCCAACTTAGTCAAACATCAATCAAAATACCAACAACAATAATACCAACAATTTCATATCAAACTAGACTTAAATCCATTCTTAAATTACTCCCAAAACAGCTCAATATACATTCGGATGCCAATACTTGTATACACTTCTTTATTTCCGTATATCCATAATATAACAACAACAACTACGGCCAATCCTCTGATATTCCAGCCCTCAAAACAGTCTATAACGACCATAAAACAGTCCCCAAAATATCATCGCAAAACAACCACAAATATTATACCAAACAACTCCAAAATATAGTCACAAAATAACCCCGAAAATTACATAAAACAGCTCCAAAATATTGTCACAAAACAGCCACGAAAATTACATAAAACAGCCCCAAAATATTGTCATAAAACAGCCACGAAAATTACATAAAATAGCCCCAAGTATCGGCACAAAACAGCCCGGTATACGCTTTGTATACAATATCTTTATACACTTTATTCTTCCAAATTCAAGAACAACATCAACAACAATATCAACAACCTCATATAGCAATATAAGCACCTAGAAATCTCTCAAAGTTCCAATCAAAAACAACCCTCAAGGCAATCATATCAACCAACTAATCTATGACTTCATAACATAATTCCCTTCACTTTAAACTAGGGAATTCTCCCATGAATAACTTAATTAACAAGAATAGAGTATATTACATACCTTATTTCCCAGAATACTCAACTAAAATCCTAGCTCCAAGCTTCAACAATCAGCCACACATCAAGCACCAAATACTATAATCCTTTCTTAACTAGTTTCCAATTCCTAAGATGAAATCTTGGTTTGATTTGGAGGACTTCAACTTGAAAAATTTAGAGAGATTTTAGGAGGGTTTGGGAGGGTTTAGAGAGAGTTTAGGGTGAGAGAGAGAGGTATAAATGAAGAAAAAAAATCAGATTTTTCGGTTTTTACTTTCTAGATTTTACTGTTCACCGAGTACTGTTCATCCGCGTCTACTGTTCACCGAGTACTGTTCATCCGCGTCTACTGTTCCCGTGTTACTGTTCATCCGCGTCTACTGTTCCCGTGTTACTGTTCATCCGCAGAATTATTTCATGGACTCAATTTTTTTTTTCTGGTGTAACACGTACCGTAGCCTACATTACAACCCTCAAAGTCCTACTTGATTCTAGGTTCGTCTTACTTGGATTAGTGGAGTGGTTACACTACGGGCAAGCCTATGGTATGTCGTATTTTACATGTGATGTTCTTTGTGAGAGTGAGCGTACTTATTGATTTCAGGTCCATTGATTTAAACTTATGTGATTCTTGATAAGATATGGACTACTTTGTTGTGGTGAGGGCACATAATTAGCAATAGAGTGGTGAAGTGTTGATTTCTTGATCATAAGGTTGCTTATATGCGTTAAAGTGGTGTCGTTGAGTCAACTAGTTTTGAAATTTGAAGTGTTTTCTTTGGGAAGAAGTACTTGGTGCTGAAAATGAGGCTTTTAAACATTT
This sequence comes from Lycium barbarum, assembly GCF_019175385.1. NCBI lineage: Eukaryota > Viridiplantae > Streptophyta > Magnoliopsida > Solanales > Solanaceae > Lycium > Lycium barbarum. The sequence goes on from NC_083339.1 coordinate 135,208,128, forward strand.
GGCATGGCTTTCGCAACTTGGGTCATTGTTTTGGTTTTGAAAATCTTTGTTCAGAGATAGCCATACTAGCCGAATCCCGTTGCAGACCTGTTTGAATGAGTTGAGCTAGAAGTGTAGTCTGGTGTTGGTTTGTGTTTGCTCGAGGGCGGGCAAAGTCTAAGTGGGGGGTGCTGATATTTGGCACAAATATCATGTTTTGTGTCGTATTACAGCCCTCTTATGACTTTTATCGCTTAATTCATGACGTAACCGTCGTATTTGAACTTATGTCGTTATATTTCATGTGTATAGGTACGATGACGACAAACGATGGAAACTGTGCTTAAGATGATTGGAATTCGTAGCATATGACGATTAGATAAGGTGACGAGTCGAAGACCACAAAGGATGAACTAAAAGGAGATTAAATCGACTGAAGAAACCTTGCTTTTCCTCAGCATCGCGGAAGCATAGCGGGAAGCCTCAGAACATCAGGACATCCAGTCGCATCGCGTGAAGAAAGCGAACCAACCAACTTAGTCATCAGTATCTCGCGATCCCTCCGCATCGCGAAAGGAAAGAGAGAACCGTCAGTACATTGCGCGATCCTTCCTCATCGCGGAAGGAAAGCGGGGATCTGCGGAAGTTGTCCCGATTCGATTAGGATTTGGGTTCCTTATTTGTTATTTTTACCCTAGCCTATATATAGACGTTTTAATAGCTGAGAATGGTGGGCTGGGATTATTCAAGGATTTGTAAGCCACCGTTCTATTTTTCTCTCTCTAGGTTTATTTTCTTTTTCATCTTTTTCAACCCTAGTTTATTCATGGCTTCTTTTGTCTATGATCGAATCATGAGTAGCTAAACCTCTTAATTCTAGAGTTGTGGTGAAAGACTTGAAAGTTGATTTGATGACAATTTATATCTATTAATTTTCCATATTTTGGGTTGCTTATTTATTCTTGATCTTAATTGTTTGATTATCTGGCCAATAGTTAGACACTATCTGTGGTGCGTGAATTGAACTTGAGAAAGGAAATTCACGTACGTAATAAGACTAAATAGAGTTTGTTCGATTTAATCTTTTCGCTAATGAGGATAGAGATATACCCTTTAGCCCTACTTAGTTGAATACGGAGAAATAAATGCGTTCTTGTTACCTCTGATGACCATAGAGATATAGGCGTTATAGTAACATCCACAGGCTTGTGAGTAGTTCGAGAGAATATTATAAAGCATAATTAACCCGTTAACTAGTAACCCAGGAAATAAAATAGGTGGAATTGTCTAAAGATCAACTGGATTGTCGAAAGCCATAACCCTAGATCTTTCTCTCATCTGATAATTCTTACAATCTTTGTCAACATAGTCCCAGTCATAAAAACACCCATCACAAATTGTTTACTTTTCAGTTTTAGTCTAGTACAACAAACATCTTGATTTTCACTTTCTTGAATAGTTTCATTCGAATTTGAATTAGTTTAACAGTAGAATCTAAGTCTCTGTGGGATCGATATTTAGACTTAACAGTCTATATTACTTGTACGACCACGTATACTTGCATGTGCGTTTGGGAGCAATACGTACTTCCCATAATTCAAGAATTATTCTTATTGGAGGAATATTAACTTCTCCCAAACGTCCCTTTCTTCTTCTCTTTCTTGGGTTTCAAGAATCTAGGGTTTTTGGAAGATGAACTAGTGTTAATTTGATGTTAGATTGATGAAGTAATGATGGGAATTGATCAAGAACTTACCTCATATGTTTTGGGGAAACCCTAGGATTGTTTCCTCTCAAAAGGTCATCCAAAACGAAGTGGGAATGAATATAACGAAGTTAGGCTTTTATAAAATTCGGGAAAAATCGCTTCAGGCATAAAATGGCCTGGTGTGTCGCCCAGGGCGGCGCACAAGTATATCCATTTCGACGACGTCAAAATTTTGAGTTTGCTGGAAATTTGGCTTGGGGCGCCGCGCACGCCTAATTTGCGCACTGCACAGATGATGCTCAGTAAAATAGGCATAACTCCTAGCATAGAGATCTGTTGGAGCTGCGCAACCTACCGTTGGAAAGGTATTTTAAAGGTCTACAACTTTCATTAATGAAGTTTTCCCAAGTTCCCAATGAAAATATACGAAAACTGGCCATAAGTGAAGACTGTCTCAGACTTAGACGAATTTAGAAGACCTTAAGAACTTCACTTTTTGGTTTGACTTCAAAACGACTGTTTATCACCCGAATTCATCCCGAATGGATTCATATAGCTAAAATATCATCTTATTACTAGTTTTACACTTTCACACCTAACCCGAATTTACGGGATGTTACAGAAGTAGACACGTAGCACATGAGCTGCTTCTTGGTTCTTCTATATAGTAGAAATTTTGTATACAAATTGATATTATTTCCATAATTTTTTTAATTAATGTTAAAGTAATACTATTTCGGAAAACATAGACTGCTAAGAAATTATTGCTACTTTGAAGTCAACTTTGATAATATCACTTCTAATTTATTCGTGTTTCTTGGGTATCAAATATTTAAGGTATATTTTCCCCAAATAAACATACATTTGAGATAAAGAATTCTATTTATTAAGAAAAATATTGTTTCATATGGTAATATTTTCTGAAAGAATTTGGGAATAAAAACAAATATTGCTTTCTTCAAACTTTCTAATATTTTTTGTAGATAGAATGAAATGATTACAATGTTGAACTTGAACCTTTTTAATAACATTATTTGCTATTAACAGACAAGAACAATGAGAAGAAACACATTTTAACGTTTTCTTCTTTGTTAGTACTATTTCTTTGTTAGTACTATTGATTAAACTCTTTTGGAAAGTACTTCAAGAACATTTTTATAAGTCAAAAAAAGTTGAAGAATTTCATCCTCCATCATTTATTTGAATTTCATCCTTCATCAAATTTATTTCCCAAACGTTTTTTATTGCATTAGATTTTGATGTTTTGTTTTACTATTGTGTGTATTTATAAGTTAGATTAGTTTCTTCTTAATTATTTAATAAAAATATTTTATAAAAGAGGCACATATGAACGTTGGATTTAGTTCATAAAGCCAGTGAAATTAATTACTAAAATGATAAAGCTTTATTTGGATTTTTAAGAAAACACGCCACAATATATTACTTCCTCCGTCACAATTTATATGATGGTGTTTGACTCGAATGGAGTTTAAGAAATAAAACAAATACTTTAGCTATAAAAATTTCTGTGATTGTAAATCATTTCATTAAGGATGAAATGGAAAGTTTGAAATTGAATCGTTTCGAAATATAGAAAGATGTCAGTTTTTTTTTAATTAACTAAAAAAAAAAGTGTCACATAAATTGGAACGAAAAGAGAATATAAAATACCCAACTAAATATAAATAGTGTATATTCATGTCATTGACTATCGAAGTATTAAAAAGTTTATAGATGAAATGAAGAAGTGAAATTACGTGAGCATAAAGAAAAGAGTGAAAAGTAAAAGTGTAAAAAGTGACACGTGGTTAGCGGATAATTATTACATGCTATTTGAAATGACATCATTTGCAGTACTGTACATATATAATTGAGCACGGCAAAATGTTGAAGATACAAATGCAAGAGATTGAATGGGAAATGGAGACCACGGAAGAATCAAAGGAATTGCTTTAATGTTGGCTGCAAAATTACAATACTACCCTTGGTCGTCCATCTCTTCACACTTCTATATAATACGCCCTCTGTCTCATAATAAGTGTCACCTTATCCAAAAACACACATATTAAGAAACCAATAATGCAATGTGAATTTTTCCAAATTACCCCTATAATAAAAATAAATTATTTTCACTTATTGATTAGAGCATGCACAAGAAGTAAATCTTTTGACATTGGGAATCCAACAATACCAAGTTACTTTATTGTCTAATAGAATTGGAAAAAAACTAGTAAATTTATGTCTTGGTTTTCTAAGGTGACACTTATTATGGGACAAAAAATTTGGCTAAGGTGACACTTATTATGGAACGGAAGGAGTAGAAATTACCAAAAGCCCATGATGGAAAGACTAATGGAAGTTGGGTCAATCCATTACAACGTAATACCTACAGTCCAAATCTCCAGCTCATGTAAATGGTCCAGAAATAAATAACGAAATTCGGTACCATTTTTTTGCGCGGATTGTCCTTCAAAAGCATTGGTCTTTAATTTTTGTCCCTCAAATTGGTGATAGTTAATTTTTGGCCTTCGCTTAATACCCCAAAGTTTTGGGTTTGAATCCCGGCTCAGTAAAAAAAAAATCGCAAGACAGAGATTTGAATTCGCAAGGCAGGGTCAGGCAAAATTTTGAATGCAAAACTCTACCCGCAGGTAGAGTTTTGCATTAAAAAATCTGCCTGAGGCCTAACTTTGGCCCGAATAGCCTAACTTTGCTACAAAACTCTGCCTTGCTATTTTTTTTTTTTTTACTGAGCTGGGATTCGAACTCCAAATCTCATGGTATTAGGTGAAGAGTAAAAATTAAAGACTACCAATTTGAGGACCAAAAATTAAAGACCAGTGCCTTTGAAGGATAATCGTGCAAATGACCCATTCGGTACTTCATGACAATGCGGCCCAGCAAATTGACATAAAACAGCCAAATATTTTATTAATGGCACCTGGTAGCTCGTATTGGCTACTTATCCTAATATAATCGGCAATACGTAGCCACTGTAAAAGTAGCTTAAGAAATTGTCTATTCTTGCTTTTTCTATTAATTTTTCTTCAAGTTTCTTTCTATCTCGCTGTCCAAGATTTATCTCATTATAGGCATTCTATAATTCATTTTTAGGTTGAAATTTTCATGTTTTCTCTTCCTCTTCAGAGATTTGATTGTCGCATTGTATAGGATTTTTTTTTTCCACAAATATTCAGTTATTTTGATGTTTTCTCTGTTGAAATTTTGGTCAAAAGGTAACCTATTTTTGGGCGTGCTCATTGAGACGAAGCAACAATAAAAAAGGTTTTTTTTTTTCCAATTTCTTAGTGATTTTTGGAAATCCGGTTGATAATGGATAAAAGATATGCATAGAGGAAGTGTAGCAATGATTCATATGGATATAAGCTAATACTATACATGGGCATATACATGGTTACACACACATATATATACATGAGGATATACATGGATACATATGTGTTGTCTTTTAGAAATGTAACCGCGATATATGTGGTGTTATATTCACACACCAATATACATGTTGTTTTTCATGTAATCGTCTAAACTCATGAGATCGAATATTTGGTGATTTTCTATTATTTTCTTTTAACGAAACTTTTGTTGTATAAATAGGAGTATGCATGGAGTTGGATCTGAATTTCGGAAGGAAGCTGTTACATCCCGTATTTTTGGACTAGAAAATTTAATCGTCCGACAGGAGCAAATCTACTCGAGCTCGGAGAATTCGATCATATCCAAGGATGAAAATCAAGAGCTCGGTGTATACAAAGAATGAAGTCCTAAAATTATTTAAGACAAAAAAAATGTGACGACGGTGATTGAGAATAATATTTGAAGTATGTGTAAAGAGGCTATGGACTAGAGTTATACCGCATTATTATGATAATAAATATATGAAGTGTGTTAAAAGTGGTTCAAGTTTAAGTAAACCATGATCAAGAAATTAATTATGATGGTTGCTCATTTTACTAGGATGGTGGATATTTATTAATAATGAGATATGGTCCAATTTGGGGTGGCTTAATATCAGCTACGTAGAAATATTTTAGTCACCAATTAAGAGATAATAATTAAGGGGGACAAACCCAAGTAGTGGATTAATGAGGTGGAGGCATATCCTTGTTCCTATATAAAATAAAGGATATAATTCATTTGGATTTTCTTTGAGTGGAAGACAACAAAACGTTTCAGGTAGTACTTCTAGGTCCATTTATTATAAAAAAAAAAAAAAAAAAGTTAGTTTTTGAGAGGAAAGGAAATTTGATCTTTTGCTAAGTGTCCAGCACCATAATTATTTTTTAAAATTAAATGGATAAGTGGGAAAGACCCCTTTCCACTGGGAGACATTGAATAAAGGTAGAAATGACTCATTCTTCATATACATATTTGGTGGCAGTGTTAAAATAGTTTTATGATTTATAATCATTAAGGGTGGGCCCCACATTCCAATAAATAAAAGAAACATAGTTTGTTGAGTTTTCAACTTGCAAAGTCTATTCCTTTAAGCTAGCAGCAAGCATGTTCAACGTAATGGCAATACAATTACTTTTAAACTTATACCTTTACTTTATCAATTCTCGTTCAAGATGAATAAACGTACAACAACTCTTTTAAGGCAGCTCATCTTGAATTTAAGCTATTCATCAAATGGAGTGGAGGCAGCAATGAAACCTATATGTATCAATGCAACTACCACAAAGGGCAGCAAGCAATGTCATTTTCAGATTCTATAATAGCAGTATAGGTATTAGAAGAAGAAACGTAATATTTTTTGTTTGGGGGCAGCAACGTTCTATCAACTCTTATAATCCTTGAATAAACCCCTTAGTAGCAGCTGCTCATGGATGTAGTGCATTTGGAGCTCTTAGTAACTTCATCCTATATAAAGAAAAGTTGTAATTTCCAGCAAGAATTTTAAGAGGTCAAGCTTGCTAGTAAGGCTTTCCTTCCAATTATTGAGGTAAGATTTCATTCCTCCTACATGTTCTTGAGATTGTTTGGTCTTTATACAACTCGATGGATGTTGAATTTTTGAAAGAAGAGCTTAAGTCATGCTAGAACTTGTATTGATCTTATGGCATGTTTTAAAACTTGTGATATTAGATAGTTTTCTTGTACATGGATATTAGATGATGTTGTTGTCGTGTATTGATATGCCTTAAGAATTTGGAAGAAGGAAGTATATAAGTTAGTACACAAAGCATATATTGGGCTATCTTGGTGTATATTCTTTGGTATTGATGTTTGAGTTCAAAAAGGGCTAAAGGAGATTGTAATTGTTGTTGTTGCTTATGATCATGTGGAATAATTTAGAAAGTTGTTGTGGATGGAATTTTTGGAATACAGCTCGTGAATATTGTTGTTGTTGTTGACGACATTGTATATATATATTGTGAGCTGTTTGGGAGTTGGATTGGAGTACGAATTATAGGAGAAGTGCTGCCGGATTTTCGCTAGATTTTTAGATAATAGAAAACCCTAAACGAGGATATATAAACTAAAATATAGGTTCAATAAGAAATGGGTTATAGAATTGTGGACTAGAAAATATAGTTACTAACGATAACGTTACTTTTATAAATAGGCTAAAGGGGCGACGAGGCGAAAAGGATTCATGAATAGTCGCTGACAGGTATGTAAGGCAACCTTCTTTCTTTTGGCATGCCTTAGTTTGTATAGGCTAGATTATAAGCCTTAAGGAAATTCTAAATTCGAAATCCGAGCATCTTACGATCCGTATATGTCCCTTGGCACTCTTATGTATGATTTGATGAAATATGAACCTTTATGTATTTGAAATAATCGCTTTCCGAACTTTGCGCAAAAAGGTTCGCTTTAAGTAACTTCGAAATTTTTGAAGGCCATACCTTTCACATAAATGCTCGGATTGCTCCAATATATTTTTATAAAAGTTTACATTACGTATAACGAGTACATTTTTCATGAGCGGGCCCAACTTGGGTAAATTCCTGTCCGCGGGTCCCGCGACTTTCCTTTATGTAATTCGGGAACTTTTGAAGGAATTTGTTAAGACTATTATTTCGATTTTCAAGTATGATCATTTTACTTATGTTTGAATTTATGATAATGATTTTATGCATATGACTACTCATTTCTCTATTCGTGCACTTTTTTATTCCCTTCGCCGAGTCCCGGGCCGGTTCTGTTATCGTGCGCATTTTGATATACTCCGGAGTTATGTTGTGTTTATGGTTCACCGTGCTACTCGCAAAAGAGGGTCGGGTTCCACTTATATTTGGTGTTATGCTGTGTATGGCGTTATGTTGTGAGGTGATATGTGACGGGGATACGGAGATTTGAAACTTTCTGGTGTTATGCTGTATTATGGCGCCATCGACGGGCGGGCGACCATATTCTTCTGTACCCTATGCATGACTTACATATTTGAAACTAAACATTTTGATATGATTGGATTTGCACTTATGTTCGGCACTTCTGTTTCGTTTATGTCTCAGGTTTGTTTTCTGTATATTCTGCTTTGCATACTCAGTACATATTTCGTACTGACCCCCTTTCTTCGGGGGCTGCGTTTCATGCCCGCAGGTACAGACGCACAGTTTGGTGATCCTTCCGTTTAGGACATCCCCTTCTGCTGTTTGGAGTGCTCTTCTCATTTCAGAGCATACATTTTGGTATATAATTGTTCGCTATGTGTATATGTATTTGTTCAGGGGTACGGCGGGGCCCTGTCCCGCCATATGATTCGTTTGGTCTGTTTAGAGGTCTGTAGACTTATTTGTGGGTGTGTGTGCCTACTTCTGCTCAGTTGTGTTTATATGACTCTATTCGTTATGGCAGCCTTGTCGGCGTGCGTTTGTATATGTGTTTTGGGTCGTTGTGCCATTTGACAGCCTTGTCGACTTTTGATATATTTGACAGCCTTGTCGGCTTTTGATATATTTGACAGCCTTGTCGGCTTTTGACGTATTTGATAGCCTTGCCGGCTCTTCGGTATATGTATATGTATATATTGTGTCTGATACAGTATGATATAGTTTGAGACGGCATATAGCAGGTATAGCCATATATGCTATTTGTATGTGATTCGATATGGATAAGTACGTTTGGGTGCCCAACTAGGGCGCCAGTCACGGCCTACGGGGTTGGGTCGTGACAGAAGCAAGCTTAAATTAGGAGTTGAATATTTTGATTCTCACTATATATGTTTGGTAAAATTTGACTCTTCATTGTCAATTTGTTATTAGGGAAATCTACATGGTGTAGCAAACTAATAGTGGTAATTATATTTAGTAGCTATAGTTTGCATTAATTACTTCTCATAGCTAAAAGTTGTATGTTAATGACACTTATTAGCTATTAAGGTAAAATACATAACTCTCTCTAACGTCTCTCTCTCTCTCTCTCTCTCTCTCTCTCTCTCTCTCTCTCTCTCTCTCTCTCTCTCTCTCTCTCTCTCTCTCTCTCTCTCTAATGTCTAGTTTAGTCTTCCTCTCCATCTTCATGGTTGGAGCAGTCACCACGAATAGCAGCTCCGACAAAACGCCACCATAATGCTCGCTCCTTCGTCGTCTTCGCTGCTCCAGCGCTTGGCGTGTGCTTTTGAGAATTCCGATTAATACACTCTCCTCCACGATCGTCGTCTTCTATGGCCGAAATCCATGGCCAATCAACCGATTTTTTCTCAAATTTGAGTGTATTTTATTTGTTGTATCTCAGATCTAAACGTATTTTATTTCTTGTATCTCAGATCTGAGTGTATTTGAATACAAATGAACTCAATACAAATGAATACACTAAAATACACAGATACAGCGAGAAATCATAATGAATATCGAAATACAGTCGCTGGACCAAGCGACTGTATTTATGAATACAACAAGAAACCATAATGAATACACCGAAATATAGTTGTTGGACCGAGCGATTGTATTCATGAATACAACGAGAAACGAAGGGTGTCGCTACGAGATGTAAATATTGAAAGTGTAGTTATGCAAAAAAAAAAAAAAAAAATGTAGTCATTTGTGTAAGTTGCCCTTGTTATTAAGAGTGAATATACATGTCAATTTCAATAAAATGAGGTATGTCACCACATTGGGCCTCAACATGGTCTAGATTCTTTTTTTTTTTGCACGGATTGTCCTTCTTTTGGGGTGGTCTTTAATTTTTATCCCTCAAATTGCTGATCTTTAATATTTGTCCTTCACTTAGCACCCCGAGATCTTGGGTTCGAACCCAAGTTCAATCAAAAAAATAAATAAATGCAAGGCATAATTTGGGATTCGCAAGGCATAAGTTGGGCAAACTTTTACCCAAAATTAGGCCTTAAGGCAGATGTTTGCAAAATTCCAGCAATTTTTTTTTTTTTTTTGCCTTAAGGCAGAGTTTTGAAACCCAACTTATGCCCTGTGAATCTCAACTTATGCCTTGTGATTTTTTTTTATTATTTTTGACTGAGCGGGTGTTTGAATCCGGAATCAAGAGGCTTTTAGCGAAGGCTAAAAATTAAAGACCACTGATTTGAGGACAAAAAAGGACCACCCCAGCGAAGGACAATCTTGCAAATTGGTATTTAGCCCAATTGTTCTTCCTTTTCCGGACCCGCTTGCTCTGCGGTCTTGTACTTCTTATTTTATTTCATCTAATCAAATACTTTCATCCTTGACTTTAGGTGAAAAAATCCTTGCTCTACAGTTTTTTTTAAAAAAAAAAAAATTAAAACATATAAACCCCTATGATATTTAAATGTTGCACATTATTTCCCATATTGAAATATGAGAAATTAATCTTTTCTAACCAATCAACTGTAGCATGAGAGCTTATTGGCAAACATAAGAAGGATTAACAATTTTCAATAAGGGTGATTAACCTATATATACATAATAAGAAAAGTATCTACAAATTATAACGAAACTTTTCAGTCAATAACATAAGTGAAGCTTGAACACACCCAAAAGGAAAAAACAAACACGAAAAGAATGCCTCTTTCCAAATAAATTGTCAACTTTATAGTAAAGAATGAGAAACGAACAGGAATTATAGTTATTAGTTTTGAAAGATAATTTTTTTTTTTCAAATACGTAATAGTTCTATTATTCTAATTACCTTATTAAGTAATTTGTGCTCAATTTCTATTGGAGAGTTTTAAAAATATTTATTTTTGAAATAAATGCATGAATAACGATTTTAAACAAAAACGTTTATCTATTTTTTTAAATCTCATATTAATTAAATAAATAAAACATTTTTAATTTTAATTTTTTTTTCATAATTAGATTTTAATATATTTAGTTATAGATAATTAGATATACCTCATAGAGGGTGTATGTATAGATTTATAATATAAGGAGTGCAAGTAGAGTATTTTAAAATATTGAGAGTGTATTCGAAATTGAGTCAAAATACAAGAACGTTTAGTGAAATTAACCCATAATTCAAAGAACTTGTCATTATTTTCTTATGACACGACCAACTGATAAAATTTGAGCTAAAGTACTTCAAAGAAAACAAATCACGAACTTAAAAGAGGAAGAAGAAAGAACACAATACAGATTTTTTAATTAACACAATACAGATTTTTTAATTTGTACATCAACGATTTGTTACTGCTGGAACAAAGTTACCACCAAGAAAAGGGCGTTTCTTGAATCATATAAATTCATATTGTTAAATTCTGATTTGCATCATTGCCATTTTTTATTGGGTAATCCTATATTTCCTGTTCTTATCTGTTTAAAAAAATGTTAATTCAAATTTCCCACAAGAAAAAATGTTACTCAGCTCCGTAGTTAATTTTCTTTTTTCTGTTTAAAGATGTTAAATTAGAAAAGTAGCTTGCAAATGAAAGGCAAAACAATTTTACATTTTCTTCTATAAAAGAAATTGTTAAACTTGGAGATTTCTTTTTTGGTAGAACAAAGTTAGTTCAAGTAAAATAAGTTCTGATATGAAAAAGCAAAGTAAATAAGTCGAGTCTCAAGTGTAACCGAAAAATCAAAATAAAAAACACCTCCAACAAAAAAGAGAAAAAAGAAAAAACACGTTTTCCTAATATTTTCCATCGCCTAATACTTTCCTTAAATTAGTAGTCCGCGTGAGTTGGTTTTTTGGAAACATAACATCTATGTAAAGAACCACATTAGTAGAGTTAGAGCATTCTCTTCTCCGGTGATCGAGTTTATTGTTGTTTCATAAGTACCACAAGTATATTTCTTTCTCCTCCAAATATTTTCACAGTGGCACTAGCAAATCATTGTTAAAGGTTTTTCTATTCGTAATAAACATATACTCTAATTACGAATAGTTCTTGTCTTCGATCTACTTCTTGATTGTCTTTGAGGGTTTTGTGTATTGTGCCGCAATTACTTACTTGTCTCATGTCGACTGTGCGTGTTATGGGTGAGCGTTTTCACCCAACTGAAGTGCAATTAATCAACTATCTCAAAAGGTTCTTGAAGGGTGAATCTTTCCCGAGTCAATGCCCTATTCGGCTTGCGGATATCTATGGTGATCAACCTCCATCGGCCATTTTTGGAGAAGAGAAAGTTGGCTACTTTATTTCACCGTTGAAGAAGCAGAAGGAATCAGATGAAAGGTATCGTCCAACTTGTGGCAACGGGACTTGGAGAAGCCAAACTAGTGGCATACATATCGAGAATCGCAAGGGTACTGTTGTTGTGGGCTTTAGAAGAAATTTAAAATGTACTTGCAAAGAAAAAAAGCAAAACTGTAGTACTACTTGGTTGATGAGAGGGTATTTCGTGGAGGATGATTTCTTCAGGACAAACGATATTCCTAAACATTTTGTACTGTGCCGAATCAAGAAAATTATAAAAGAGAAAAAGGTGAAGGATGTTACGGTAACAGAACAAGATGTTGCGGGGAGTTTTCGAAGCTATGTTGTAAGAACTTGATGATGACTACCACACAACACAAGTAACAACAATTTGTCATGCTGAATGTCAAATCATGGACGAGACTCAGAAGGCCAAAGAAAGAGAACATAATAGCAAATTCAATGACTGCTTGGGGGAGATCGATTGGGCTGATGATCTACTCATAAATATTGACGATTTTGGTGACATAATTTGTTGTTAATTCATAATCTTGACTTGAAAATATATGCTAACAGATTGATTAGTCTAGTTCACTTACGGTTTCTTGTCTTCAATTATTTTGCAGATTTAAGTATTCATTTTTATGTATTTTACGTTGTCTTATTGCCTAACTGGAGTGAAAGATACATACATACAACGAATTATATCTTTGCGTTTAGTCTGTGTTGCCTCGAATTACTCTGTTTATATATGCATCAGCGGATTGTTTCCTTTTCCAGCTACTAGCTAGCTACCTCTAACAACAACTAGAACAAGGTTACTGTTGTTTTCCCTTCTAACAAATTTACTGGCTTACTGTTGCTGCTGCATCTGAAGACAGGATCAAACCAAGACTCAAGATTAAAATTTCTTCTAAATTAACAACAGTTAATTAGTACTCCGTAATACTGTGTATAATGCTGACCCTTCGAAATTTAATGCAAGATATTATTGGAATATGCACTTGCACAAAATAAATAATGCAGCAAAGCTTGTTGCTGTCACTAAACACATCAACCTAACATGTACAAACTTTTCATCAGATTGGCACCAGGGACTGTGCACCATTCACAAGACTCAAATTTTGATTCAAAAAATTAAAAAAATGAAAAAGAAAAGGGAGCCAATTTTTGTAGATGGAAACTGGACAGCATGATTCACGCTAACTGACCAATTTTTACATATATCCACAAGAAATTCTATTGACTCTACTACTGCACACAATTTTGCATCGGGCAGCAATTTCCTACAGATTCTTTTGCCTCAGCATAGCGAGGACTTCTCTCTTTAAGATATGATGCTTCTTTTGTTTACGATCCTCCTTACAGAGAACCATCTTAGAACACTAAATAGCATCTTCCATCTCCTTTGAGCTTTATCCAGGGGAACAATTGCACTATTATGAGAAAGAAAGCTGCTGACAGCACACTGTAGATCAGGTGATGGAGCAAAGTTTGGACTGGGAAGGGAATAGTCTGTGCCAAAGAAAGACAGATGATCATCATCACAAAATGGCGGGGGAGTTATAGAATCAGTATCAGCCATCAAGGAGTTGGTGTCTTGCCCTGGGAAATTTAGCGGTTGGTCAAACGTAACATCCATGTTGTCTATACCATGCAAGACATAGTCATCCAAGATGCTGAAACCAGCAATTGAACAGAAGGATGGCATGATATCAGGCGTTGATGCACTTAGTTGCTGATATTCGCTTCTGTTAACCTTCTGGGAAGCTAAAACATTGTCACTGCCATCAGAAGTACCCACCATGGGTGAGTTTGAGGAGAACTGAACAGTGGAGATTTGCATAACCCAATCAATAAGAGAAGACTCATCCTCAAACGAGACTACTTCTTCCCAGTGTCTGAATGCACAAATCACCAAATTACGAGCATCATCCTGAAAAGGAAAACGATTAAAGTCATTGGGCAATCCATAAGGAGCAATGGCAACTATAAATATCTATAATACAAGCTTTATATGTGCAGATAGGGCAATAAAGCAAATATTTTTTCTTTATTATGAAAGATACATGCCTTTTGAGTTTCGGACAAGTTATCAGCAGGAACAAGCTGACAGTCTGGAAGAAGCCCCATCACTTGCCCAACAATGTTAAAAGCCACACCAGTTTTTGGCACAGATTCAGATGGGTAGTACAAGTACATTTTCTTGTCAAGTAAGCACGTTCGAGCATGTTCTACTGTGACTTCCCACATTTTGGTGGACATACCTGTCCCAAGAACCTGCAAGATTTCCGAAGAAAAGGAAATCAAAAATTTGTCATTCTTGTCAAAAACACAAAAGAGCGTCAATATTTTATCTAGATTTAGCCAGTTTCTGAATCACGATGTCAACACATTGTAACGAAACCAAGCCAAATTCAGTTGTAGAACTCCTAACCTAATACAGAGACTGATCCACTAAGTTAAGCAATTAACTTGAAACACACAGAAGGAATTAAAAGGAAGGAGTTAACAAGCATACATCAAGAAAAGCAAAGGTGTCAACAAGCATCAAAGACTCCAGTGAATGAATTAAACAAGTTGCTAAAGAATAACAAACTTTAGGAAATGTGCCCATCATTATCAGTCTAATTGTTAATATTCAACAAGGAAGAAAGTAGCTTCATCATTTTAAGCAACATGTATGTTAAACCCATTTATTTATGTAAGACAAATGCAGTAGCACTCACATTTCGAAGCCTTGTCGGATCTAGATAGAGTAGAGTCAGAAAATCTTTCACTGAGTTGACTCTTTCCTTGCTTAAACGTCTGTGGAAAGCTCCATCTTTGCCAATCTTTTCCAGCCTCCAAACTTCATCTGAAAGAGAAGGGGGGTGGTGCTTCTTGTACACTGCAAATAAAGCAGGAAGTTAGATGGTGTTCTTATTGTATATTGAATTTATGAATTATTCGAAGACTTCTCACCACAATCTCATTCATTGTGGCTTTTGGTACCAACTATAATTAGCTCCGAGACCCAAATTATGCGTAGCTCATTATCAGGTTAATCCTCAAGAAACCGACCAAAGCATTAAGTTCAGTGAAGATGAGTTTTAACTTGGTTTTCGTTTCTAAATATATTACAAATTCATAATACAGTTGGATTAATAGTTCTATCATGAGTGCACCTACCTAATAACAGTTCCAACAGGATATTTAAATCATACAAAAGTGAGTTAGAGATTTTACTCTCCTTACAGACGGAAGAGGAGTCGATACTTTCAGTGTTTACTTCTGTCGTTTTTCCTTCTTTCATTCTGCCTAAGATTTTAGTCAAGATCTTTTGTCTGCCGTCTCTGTGATTCTTCCAGTTGGATTAATAGTTCTATCATAAGTGCACCTACCTAATAACAGTTCCAGCAGGATATTTAAATCATACAAAAATGAGTTAGAGATTTTATTCTCCTTATAGATGGAAGAGGAGTCGATACTTTCAGTGTTTACTTCTGTCATTTTTCCTTCTTTCATTCTGCCTAAGATTTTAGTTAAGATCTTTTGTCTGCCGTCTCTGTGATTCTTCCAGTAGAAAATTAACCGGTGTATAAGACATCAGCTTTCCTATTCTCCGATGGGTGTTGCTTAAAAAATAAGAGACAAAGTAAAAAGCTCACATTAGATCACCTCCAGCCTTAAGACTTTTGTTTTCGCCTTAGGTTTCTGTCTTTAAAACCACTAATTCTAGGTGAATTACATGAGGAGAAAGATCAAAATCTAGTACTTGAGCACTCAGTGGCCAGCTCAGTATCACTTCCATCTTAACGAAAATTAAAGAGTGTAAACCTAACAATCTCCAGAGACAAACTTTAATAACGGGAATTATAACTAACTGAATAAGGATTTTGACAAAATACAGGAGATAATTTTAAATAGGCCAAAGCACAGATGGTTGATGTCGAACAAAGGTAAGAATGAGACATTAATGGTAACATTGAGTACTTCATTTAAGGTACCAAATCCCAAGATGAAGCGTAAAATAAACATATCTCAGACAGATAGGAAATAAAACCTTCATTACGATACCTAGTAAAGTACAACTATTTTACTTCTTTTTCACTCATATAAATGTATTGCTTCTTTCATGTGTGTCAATATTTCAGCATTATCTGCATGTATATTCTACGTCATTCTCCGTAAATATGTTCCTTTTGTATGGAGTTATACACGTAACATTAGCATCTACTCCCCGGTCCAAATTTATATGTGATCTATTTTCTATTTGAGGCAACCCAAGACGTTAAACACACTTTCTATAAATATTCCTACCAGACTCTTCCCTTCAAGCAATTAGAATAATTTAAATCCTAAACAATGATGGGAAGTTTCACCAATTACACTACACAATTTTGCTTCTATACAGATTATAGGAATGTGAACAATCACTTTCAATCATGTTTTGGGCCAACATCATACCTCCAAATTGCTGTTATATTCTAGTGGCTGCTTTTGATAACTTAAGTTATGGCGAATAAAAGATGCTTATTCTTATTGTCTGTCCCTTAAAACCAATTTTCAGCAAATTACTCAGTATCCAACGTGAGATTACAAAATATTGAGCAATCTGTTCCACACCATTAGACTTGATTATTCAGAAAATCGATTGCTTTGAGTTAAGGACTCATCTATAATGGAATATAATGTTAAGAGTTCACACCTTCTGAAAAGAAAAATGTAATCATTTAATACATCTAACAGCATTTAAGAATGAAAAGAGATTAAAATGAACTCACACTCTCCGCGGTGATCCCTGACAATGAAGGATTCTGTCTTCGCCTCTCGTACATTGATCCCTTCAAAGCTATCAACAAGCCTAGCACCCAGCCTGAATTTACGACTTCTTGTCCAGCTCGAGTTATCAGTAAATGAAATATCACTCACCCAGCCAATACCGTCCTTAAGAAACAAAAATGCATCCCCAGTAAGGAGAGGTTTCTTTCCTTCCCTTTCTCTCACAATGTTGTTCTTAAATTCTTCTGCAGTCCAATTGTCCGCATCATCACCATCAAAATCCCCCTCTAGTACTACAATTTCCACTTTTGAACAGGATTCAGGACCACTAGAGACAACTTGCCCAGTAAGAGCATCAACCAAGGCTACTTTCAAACTAGATTCCTCTCCTTCTATACGAGTTCCAGTAAATACTGGGGGAGAGATGACATCTAAAAACTTCAGCTTCAAGCTTCTAAGTTCACAAGCATATACATCTTTCCCACAATTCCTAAAGAGGTGCAAATACGAAAAAATTGCAAGACTAAGTCATAATAGGAAAGCATGAAGCGCATGTAGCATTTGAATGATGCAGTCAAGTTGCATACCGTTTCATGGTGGTCATGTACTTCCTGAGAGCCAATTCCACTTCCTCTTTTACCTGTAAACTCAAGTTAAAACGTATTGATCTCCAGATGAGCTTAACTAATCAAGGAAGGAAAGCCACAAAATAGATCATAAAATAAAGAACTAATTAATGGTTCGCGCTTCATCCCAATTAGACGTCCTTGCTGGAGTGAATGCATAGGAACCATTATCTAAGAACTAAATTTGCAACCTGGACATTTCTTTTGAAATCAAGAACGTGTATTAAGAGCCCGTTTGGATTGGCTTATAAGTTGCTTATAAGCTGTTTTCAGCTTTTTTGAATGTTTGGCTGGCCAGCTTAAAGTCATTCTGTGCTTAAAATAAGCTCAAAAAAATAATTAGGCCCATTTGACTTAGCTTATCTAAAGCAGCTTATAAGCTGAAAACAGCTTATAAGCCAAAAAAAATAAGTTGGGGCTTCAGCTTATAGGCATAAGCCCATCCAAACAGGCTCTAAGTACTCCTATTAGGTAAGCAGTAGCATATGATGTATTCATACTAAAAAAAAATCTGAGATCATAGCATAATTTCTTTCAATCACTAAAATTTTCCTAAAAACTCACTTCATTGAAACATGCTTATCAATCTCTAACTTTTTAACTTAAACTTTTTAAACAAAGAATTAAACACATGCACCATATAGGTGCTTAAAGTTGATGACCCTCGGTAATTAATAGTAACAAGAAATTAGAACAAGGATAAAAACTAAGTAGGACAACGCACGCCTTGTCATCACTATATGGTACTAACCGTATTTCGTTATAACCTTGTATAATAGGAATCAAGACTAGGAAAAGTGGAAAGTGAACATCACCAATTTAAAAGATGTGCCATCTTTAACAGCAAGTGTCAGATTCCCAATTTTCTTTTGAAAAAGTATATGTTCCTTGTTAGTTTCAAAATTCGAACGCATAAGGCTTTATTTTGGGTCACAGCAATAAGACCAAACTTAAATATGACAATTTTTGAATTGCACAAGAAAAGTTCATACAGAAATTAGCAATATCACTCTAAAAAAAAATGAACATAAACTTACCACTCGACGAATCAGTGGCTCCAAAACAGGCTCCATAAAATGTTGCACTCTATGCATATTCATTACTTTCATAATTACACTACATAAAATAACAAAAGTAGAGTCAGTACTAATAAAGAATTGTAGCAGGCCTGCCTATACTGAGTGCATTTATACAACAGTACCATCAGGTGGTACACCGCATTTAGTAAAATTATCAGCAAAGTCACATACGTACACTGAACATAAAAAAGAGAAAGCAACCTTACACCCACTTTTTCTTCTTGATGACTCAATTCAAACCCCTACAACATTGATAATAACGCCACCTTGTAACGCTAACAACAAACCAATGGGCTTAAAGAACAAAACTCTTCCCCCCACAAATGACTAAAAAGTAAAACCATTACCCATTTTAGGATGTTCCAAATGAAAAACTAAAATAAAAAATATTTAGTTTCATAAATCTTTTTTTTTTTTTAAAGTTAAAAAGAAAAAAAAAATACCTTCTAAGAGAAGGCACACTACGGCGACGTTTATCTTCGGAAGAACCGCCATCGTGTCTAGGCTTGAGGTCTTCTTGTGATTGACGCTTCATCGAAAAGTTGATGCTACGTGGCGGTGGAACCGAAAGGGAAGAGGAAGATGATAAACATGGAGTAGTGATATTAACATGCGTGAATTAAAATACTAGCCCAAGTTCACGACACCCTCTATATATATATAAAAGGAGAGAGGGGTAAAGTTAGTATGATATAATAAAGATAAAAACAGTAGGAGTAATAAAGGGAAATAAATGAGTAGAGTCCAAAAAAAAACGGAGTGATCCTACTTGGTTTTATCAGTATGCTAAAGTTTTGGCAGGGAGTGACAGATTGTGCGGATACATACCGATTCTAGCACTGTTTGATATGTTGTTTCTTTGTGGGGATTGAGCGTGCCTATAAACAGAATAGACGAAAGAAGGCTGTGGAACGGAACTGAAAGGATCAAAATGTTGGGCTCCGGCCTGGAGGAGTAAAGCGGAGGGAAGGTTGTTTTGGGTGGGAGTGGGCCCATTAGAAAACGCGTGGCCCCACACTTTCGACTTTAGAAGCCTTGACGTTATCTGTCGCTATCCATAAACATATGGGCTACGTTTGAAATAGTGGGCGACGAGAATCATTTACGCTACTGCCTTCCAAAGGCACGGTTCTTTAATTTTTCCCCTAATGCTTCCGGATTCTGAGTTCAAACTTCCGCTCAATCAAAAAAATATTTACAGGGCAGAGATTTATAACAAAATTAGGTTTATTCGGACAGAGATAAACTTTTACACAAAATTAGGCCTATTAAAGCAGAAATGCCTTGCGAATATTTTTAATATTTGAATGAGCGGAGGTTCAAACCCGAAAATCATGAGTTTTAGGCCAAGAATAAAAATTAAAGATCAAATCTGAGGGGGGGGGGGGGGGGGGGGGGAATTAAGGATCAGTGCCTTTGAAGGGTATTCCGCACAAAAAATCCACCTCAATATCCCGTTTCAACAATCAATTTTTTGCGCAGATTGTCCTTCAAAGGCACTGGTCTTTAATTTTGCCCCTCAAATTGTTGTCTTTAATTTTTTCCCTTCGTTTAAAAAAGTGACCGAAAATATCCAAAGATTTTGGGTTTGAACTCCCGTTCAATAAAAAAAAAATTCGCAAGGCAAGACTTTGCTATCCGACAGACTTTTATTTATGCCTTAAGACAAACTCTGCCGCATAAGGCAGACTTTTCGAGAAGCCTTGTCTTGCAATTTTTTATTTTATTTTTGTAACTAAGCCGGCATTCAAACCCAGAACCTCAAGATATGTTAGACAAAGGTCAAAAATTAAAGACCGCCCCAAAAGAAGGGAAATCGTGCAAATTAAGTAATGACTCGATAATGTAATTGTGTCATTCGCACAAATGTCCCTATTTCGGGCTATTCTTTACTTTTTGCATTTCAAATTTGTGATCTTTTTGTGCACTTTTCGCGTGGCATAATTTTAAATTTTGTTCGGTATAATTTAGATTATATCACATAAATTACGTCAAACACAGCAAAAACAGAATTTATGCCAAGCGAATTTCTACATAAATTATGCCAAGCGAAGCAAAAGTTTAGTTTCGAAGATAAATCTTACAAAACTTATGTCGAACTAAGCAGATCTGGATATTTTTATTAAATGAGTAACAAGGACAAAAATTAAAGACCATAAATATGAGGGACAATTAAACACCAATGCGTTTGAAGGACAATCTGTGCAAAAATTTGTAATATAATAGTATGGTCACTATAATTTTGTATAATGTTATACCTCGTGGTAATGTGAAGGTCGTACTAAATATTTGTTCATTGTCTAGTTGGGGTTGTTTTGCATACATGACAAAATATAGCTTGACACTTGGCATGAGGAGAAAGGAACATGTGGCGTTTGAAGGTGAAACGCAGCTTAGTATTCCGGTTAAACCCAGAGAAAACCTACCAAGCAATTGTCTTGGGTCATTAATGAAAGATTAACGTTGTGTGACCGGTCCGGGCTACCGGTTGGATCAACTGGCCGGAGTCAGAACCATGACAGACCTAGAAGGAATGCTAATCACGATTTCAGATTTAGGAAAGAAAAATATCAACACGTATGGTCAACAGAAAAGATCCCGTTCAAGACCAGAACGAAACCGAAATAGTCAATATGAGAGGACAAATTCTGATAAAAAAGATCAATTCTAGTCAAAATAGACGGAGATTGCAGCCCAAATCTGCAACCGTGGATTCAGTTACAAACAATATTGAAAATTCGAGGTTATCGAAGTAAAATTTCAATGTTGATTTAGTAGAGTTGGTCGCAGCAATAAGCAAGATTGATGGTGCGAAGCGGCCCAGACCAATAAGATCAGATCCCAGTCAAACGGATATGAGCTAATTTTGCGATTATCATGGAACCCATGGTCATCGGACTACTGACTGCAGGCTCCTCAGGATGAGGTTGCACGGTTGTTAAAAGACTGCCACTTAAGAAAATTCTTAAGCGACAGGGCCAAAGATAGCTACGAAAAGAATAGGGATTTGGTCAAGCAGGAGCTTCAGACTGAACTGCATCATGTTATCAACATGATAATTGACGAGCCCGAGAAATTCAAGGAAATACCTCCGAATAGAGATGATGAGGTGACAGGAGTTCGTGGAACTCTTGATCATAAGCGAAAGAAAGCTTTGTCGGTGGGAAACAAAAGTGAGGAAGAAATCCCATCCCGACCCAATAATCTGGTGATTTCTGCTTTGATTAATAATTGCATAGTTTCCAGAGTTGCAGTTGTTCCGAGAAATGCAGTGAACATTATTCAGTGGGAACTCATGGAACAGTTAGCAATGATGAGGAAATAGAACTACCTGGAGAAATTGAGAAAGGAGTTGTAGAATTGTTAGTTGTCACCGGAGGCGGAGAAAGGAATACAAAGTTTCAAGTAGTAAATGGTGGCATAGATTTCAAGGTTATCTTCAATCTAGTAAATAGTGGGATAGATTTCAAGGTTATCTTGGGGAGACTGTAGATTCAAGATATAAACGCCGTGATCACAGCTCCATTCAGACAATTAGAATTTCAAACTCTGGAGGGAGCAGAATTTGTCCCGGCGAAAATTTTCGACGAATGAAATGTCCAGTAGTAACATAGGCAAGGCGGGTTGCAAAAACAAAAAAAAAAAAGAAATTACTTACTGTGAAAATGGAAGAATAAGCAAAAGGAATGAGCAAATGAGCGTTTTCACAGGGAAGAAATTCGTACCAAATGGTCCCAAGTCAAGATCATTTGATGTAAGTTTTGATTTTTTGAATATTTTTTTTAGAAATTTTCAACACTTATTGTTGGAACAAAAGGAAAAGCGGATCCCAGCAAGAAATAAGTTCGGAAGCAAGGGAAGATTGTAAAGTTATCTGGAGGACTTAGAAAGCACGTGCTGCACTCTTTTTCCCTTCGTCCGATTTTTATCCCTGAAAACAAAGAAATAATTTTCCGGCATGATTTTTAATGAGGCAGCAACAAACGTGCTACCTTGAATAAATTGGATTGAAGGCAGCAGGAAATCAGGATTGATTCAAAAAGACTTTCAAGAAAAGGAATCAAGGCGAGATACTAGGGACTGACGAAGGAAATGTCATAAGAAGTCAAAGCTTTTAAATCAAAAGACTAATGCAGTTTTCTTAGGTAATTGTTTGCCATGCTCTAAGCCGGCCAGTCAAAAAGTTGTACAAATTTGATAGATTTATTTCCTAAAACGTTTGGTGTTACTATAAAAGAGAAATGTATCAGTCAAATAGACTTTTTTTCTCTCTAAATAAGATTGTCATTGAGAGTTATACATACTCAAATTATACACAAATTATAAGTTTGCACTTAAGCAAATTATGCCCGAATGAATTAGAGACGGCTAATTCATCAGCATAATTATAAGGCCTTCATGAAAAGAAAATTGAGTCCGAAGTATCATTCCCGACTAATAAATCAAATTCTGAGGTATTTAAAACTGAGATAATCAAATTTAGAGGTATTTAAACCCGAGATAATAAAATTCAGAGATATTTAAACCTGAGAAAATTAAATTTGAGGGTATTTAAACCCGAGATAATCAAATTCGGAGGTATCTAAACCCGATATAATCAAATTCGAAGGTATTTTAGCCCAGGAAAATTAAGTAGAGTAATATTTAAACCTGAGAAAATTATTATCCATGTGGAGGTATTTAGCCCGGATGATAATAAGATAAGCCGGGTAAGAAAAAATAAAAGAAGAAATGAAACAAACGCGAAAATTATGTGCCCAAGTGCAGTAAAAGTGTGCATGAATCGCATATACGCCGCTTCGAAGTAAGCATGGAAGCTTTTGCTTGATTATTCTCGTATCTTTATTTTGTCTTATATTAGAATAAAAGTTAAGGAGTTAAGTTGACTTCAGGAGCAATGCATCCGGGTAAGTCTTGATTATTCTCGTATCTTTATTTTGTCATACATTAGAATAAGAAATAGTTGCTAGAATTGTAAAAAGAATTGCAACAATAAAGTAGAGTGCAGAGTCATGTTTATTGAATTAGAAGTTAGGAATACATGTTGGGAAATTAAAAAGGTACGACAAAAAGCCTAAGGTAAACACAAAAACTGAAAGGGTTATAATGTTTCAGCAAGTTACTAGTCTTCAACTAATCTTCACTCAAAGCATCTACTGTTCTCATCAAAATTGCAGTAAAAACTCTTCCTATTATAAAAACTCTTTCTATATGGTTACGATAGAGTTAGTCTATGAGCTTCCTCTTCAAACCCCTCTGGAACCCACTGCGAGGATGAGCAGGGAATAACTTGACAAGTCCATTAGTAGACATGTCAAGAAGAGCATCAAGAAGCTAAACTTCTTAAACGTTCTCTTCTTTAGTTGCTGCCCAGCAACCTCGCCTTCATATTCGTTGAGGTAAAAAGCCTGAGGAATAGAAGTAGCTACGGTGAATAAATGAAAGAGGAGGGATATGATTATGCAAGGTCCAAAAATTAAAAGTGGACGCTGAAACAAAATATTATTAAAAAGAAATAGAAATGTGCTCGTAGTTCGTAAAAATCGACCTAAGCATGTTACGGACCCGCGGAAAGGTCCAGTCCCATGATCTACTTGGCTCACAAACAAAACTTGGAGAAATTCCATTAAAAAGTTGACAATTGTTTGAAATAATAAAAAAAAAGGAAATAACAATTTGATTATAAAAAATTTAGAGCAAGTACGAGGGCTAAGTGTCCGAAGCAGCTCCAGGTGGTGACCCAGAGTCTTCACTTCCCGGTCCATCCACTTCAGGATCTTGGATATCCTCGAGAGCCATCTCGGTAGCCTCCAAGTCAATTTATGCTTCAAGCAACGACGTAGAAAGGTCAAAATCAGGAGCGCTTGCCTCTTCGAGTGTATTCTTCAGAGTTTTTAGAATGGCCAAATCACGACGAAGCCGTAATTTTTTGCATGGGGCTCGAAGGCGATCTCGGGAAACCTCAACACTGAAAAGCTAGTCCAGAATGACGTTCAAATCCTCCTCAAACCTAGCAGCTTTATTCTAAAGACCTACATACGAGAAATTCAAAATCTAAAGAGAATTCTCTCTGTCCCTTAGTGAATTAGCTGCATCTTCCAAGCTCATTCTCAGGGAGGCCTGGAGAGAATCAGAATCTCAAATTTCAGCCTGCAGCTTCTCAACTTCATTCCTTAGACAATCGTTATCTTCTTGGAGCTTGACCTCGCCATGGAAGGGAGCAATTGATCGTACAAGTTCGGCAGTGGAGGTGGCAGCCACATGACCCTGATAAAGAAAAAATAAGAAGGTCAACCAGGAACACTGGGGACTTGCGAGTGAATTTACAAAGAAAGTAGAATAAGTACCTGAAGGAATAGATTGGCTAGGTGAGCCAGTGAAGATTCCAAACTGACAACTGAAGGTTTTGGACATGGAGATGAGCCCGAAGTACCAACTTCAACTGGTGGAATTAAGATCCTCTGCGATGGTTTGCAAACTGGAGCAGCAGGGCTCTCTGGACACAATTCAGCCAGAGAAACATTGGGCTGTCCCGATGCTTTGCCGGAACCATCAAGCAAATGGTCCCGGGAACTGCCAACTTGAGGTTGCTCATCATCATCATCATCAATAAAGACCACCCCGATTTGAGTATTCTGTTGTGCTTTGTACCACACTTTCATGAGCCGGCGTCGGGTCCGTGCTCTAAATCCAATTCCTACCAGGGAGGTTGATGCGTCCTTTGGCTTATGCTTTAGGATGGAAGAAGCAGCATTGACAATGTTCGATATGGAGGTTTTTCAAGTGGGGACTATCTGGGAAGTAGTCTGTCTCACATGAAGGCCTGCAAGGAGAGGATGAATTTAAAAAGAAAAAAGAAAGAAGAGGTGTAAAATTGTACACTATTAATGAAATTGAGCTTCATTTACCGTGACTTTTTCCGCCCACCAATAGGAGGTCATGCTTCTCTAAGATTGAGTCATGTTGGGAGTAGCACGTAGCCGTGCAACAGCCTATTCAAAAAATTTGACTAAAAGTTCAGGCTCAACAAGAACAACGAAAAATTACCATAGATATGAAGAAATGATTAACAGTGAGAAGCGTTGTTAGAAAAAGAGAAGAAGGGGGAATTATAGTATAGGGCTTACGAGTGTTATTCCATGCCTCCGAAAATGGCTCGGGTGCGGAACGGTGAAGGTGACAGGTCCGGATCATCATTAATCTATGAAGCCATCCCTGATCAAAATCATCCTCTGGATTGACCAAGTAGCGTCTTCCACGAAGATATAGATGAACCAACCCTCCTTGGAATACTCGAGGAGCATATAAGTGCATCAAGTAGTCTACGGAGAACGCAACACTGTCCGGGTCCGCTAGAATTTAAATACAGTAGATCAGGCGCCAAGTTTGAGGAGCAACTTGACCGATACAAACCCAATATTAGCGGCAAAAGTAATTTGGGGAATTAGGAGGTTGAAACCTATCACAAAAGGATAGGTGTAAACCATGGAGAAACCTTCGAAGTGTTGGTTCATCCTAGCTTCAAAATTAACAACAGAAATTTCATCTTGAGGAGTGAAGCTGCAATCCGCTCAAACTTTAGGAATTGTAGCTATTATGAAGGATTCGATTTCTTCGACAGATTGATAGTGGTCGATGGCGCTAAAATCTTCATAACAGTTAAATCCATTAGGGAGGATATCAATGACAAATGAATTAACATCAACTTCTTGGCTTGTTGGTGAGTTGGGGCTTTCCTAGAATGACGTCCAGGTGATGGAGTGTTATTCTGAGAAGAACAATTAGGGAATGAAGAAGCAGACATAGCTAGAATCTTTGCGAGATACGAAAACATGAAGATAAGGAAGATTTCAAGAGAGGTGTTTCTCGTTTAAGGAATGGAAAGATTTGATTGAATTTTGGCTTGATCTCTTGCCTTATATACACTTAATTGAGGGAGATAAAGCGTTTGATATTCAAAGGGGCACAACTTTCCAGGAACGACAGCTTTATGTCAGTCATCGTGATTGAAAGGTTGCCGGCGCTTCACAGTAAGAGCTTGAATTCAGATTCGACGGTTGCCTTTTTGAATGAACCATCGGAATGATTCATTTTCCCGGCTTTAAGTGGAGATAGGTCCAGTGATGTTTCAAATCTAGTCATCAATGTCGTTTCTCTCTACCGGAGAGTAGGGGGACTATCTGTGCACATGACAAAATGTAGCTTGACACATGGAATGATGAGAAAGGAACATGTGGCAGTTGAAGGTGAAACGCTGCTTAGTTATTTAACTTAACCGAAATGAGAGACCCAGTTAAACCAGGAGCAAACCTACCAAGCAATTGTCTTACGTCATTAATGAAAGATTAACGATGTGTAACCGGTCTAGATTCATAGCAGATGTTACAATTTAGAATTAAAACAACATTTGTTACTCATTATTAGAATTTAATCACGGCTTACGTGCTGATGTATTTGTATTATAAAAGGATCCTAAAGGCTTCTTGAAAAGATCATCAAATAAGAGCTACTTACACACATTCATACTATTCAATCTTTCACAATTAAGCTTATTTTATCATTCTTTTGTACCGGTTTAACATTAATTTAACAAGGCCAAAGCATACAATAGTTCCACCGGAGGAAAACCTACCAAAGGATTCTCTCCAAGGTACAACAAAGCTCAGGCTTATTTAATTCATTATTCCTTATAATTCTTTACTGATTTATTCATTTGATTTCTCTAGTCATTATTAGCATTTTTATTCGCTATTTACAACAAATCAAATCACGTGTTCTTTAGACCACAAACAAATTTAACCGTACTCTTTTTTAGGGTAACATGTTTAACTTTTTCTTTTTCTTGGAAAAAGTACTTAGCTTAAGGACGAATTAGAAGTAGTAAGATACAACTTTTTAGTCATAATGAATTTCATTTAAATTAAGTTGGTACGCATTGTTGTTACTTGTAAAGAGAGACTTTATAAAAGCAGTATCAATAGTGTATTGCTCGTATAATTTGATAGAGTATTGTTAATTGGGTATATAATTTTGTATAATATATACTCCATATCGCAAGAAAGTGAGTGGAGTAGTTATTATTAATTCCAAAAACTGAAAATTTCAAAAAGTAAAAGTCTACAAGATGTATCCTAAAAATATTTCATAGGTGAGTTATGACTTTCACCAAATACAGTTCCCATTTTTAATCCGTCTTTGGAACAGTTCATTGGTTAAACGGTTTTGCATATTAATGAATTTTATGGGTTAGGTATTTTGGGGGATTGGTCAAAATAGGTCGGGTTTAATGTTTTAGATTTTTTTTTTTTTGCTTAAAAGATCAGGTGCCACGTCATTAATTATAGGCCGAATATAACATTTTTAGGTTGAATAATCTTTTGCAATAATTACCGTTCAAGCAATAAACTCTTCTTATAAAGAAAAGAATATCGTTTGGTAATTCTTAAAAAACGTTACGAGTGTTTTTAAGGTATACAATTATTTAATTACCTTAGGTGTAAAAGGTATTTAAAGTTCCGAATCAACATACTTTTATTTTCGGAAGAGAAAGCAAAAAAATAAAGTATTTGAAAAACCGACCAAGGAAGTTTAATCTTTGTTTATTCATCTATGTAGCAATAAGTTTGTTCACTCGTAAGAGTCAGAATGAGAACAAATATTTGAAGAGGAACTTTTACAATTGAATGCACAAATCGACAACCAGAAATGAACTATATGATGACATTCAAGGTTAATGCAGTCAGTTAAAGGATCACCAGAACCAAAATGCCCAAAAAAAAATATTTTGAACCAAAATATCTCAATAAAAAAAAAATGTTACAAAAGTACCTTTAGCGCAGTAAAATACTGCGCTATAGTACTTCACGGAGACGGAGCCGTTAAGTACTATAGCGTAGTATTTTACTGCGCTATAGAAATCTTTCAGCGCAGTATTTTACTGCGCTATAGAAATCTTTCTCTCACCTATAACGCAGTAAAATACTGCGCTATAGGACTCCGCCATTTTTCAAAACATTACATTTTCACTCCTTTTTATGTAGTTTATCTTTTTTACGTAGTTTAGCCGTATATTAATCATGCTTTGAGATTCCAGAACTTCAATATTTTATATAGAACTCTAGTTATATTTGTACAATTAATAAAATAAGCTCAACACATCAAGAATACACAACTTTGGATTGTCGTTTTAGTGGTTGAAAAGTGCTCGAAGTCTTTTTTTTTTGTTTGAAGACTTGTAGTCATTAGCTTTAAGTTATTTATCTTTTAGGGTTTCGTCTTATTTTTAAATTAATGCTTAACTTTATTTCGAATCTGTCACGTTTTTTTTTATTATCAATTTAGGATGCGAAACTATAAACAATAATAAAGACTAAGATAATATTTATAAATATGCAAAAAATATATAATATTTACGATAAATTGTACAACACTAATGTATATACACTATCGAGGATGGGTCCCACGTGTAGTATGCCGGAGACTATCCCTAGGCCTAAGGCTCATATCATCCCCACCGCCCTCGCCATCGTCTCCATCGCCCGTTTTCCTCTTAATAACCGGGCGCTCCAAGTCATGATCATCTCCTCTTCCCCTAGCCCTTGCGCCCTTAACTAGAACGCGTTTCTTCTTGGGATCTAATCCCGCTGGCACGCTCAGAACCTCAGGCTCAGCTAGGTCTGAAAAGTCGACCTCTTCCTCGTCAGGAGTTGCCACCGCGGGCGCCGAAGGATGAACCTAAAAAATATATAATAATTAGTACCATTTCTTATTTATATTGAATACATTGACGTTATTTATTTAATCAAACCTGTGTGTCAACGGGCACCTGAGTAGGCTCCTGAGATGGATCTGTAGGCTCCTGAGATGGGTGTGGTGGTGAATATGAGGTAGTCTCCTGGACGAGATGCTGCTCGAAGTCCAAGTAAAGGTTATAAAAATTAAATAAATATTTACCTTATATTGAATAAAATTAGTTTTAAGTAAAAAACTTATATACGCCTCGGTAGTCTCATGAGAAGACACCTCTGCCTCGGCAGGCTGATGAGAATGCTCCTGAATGGGTAGCTCCTGTGGACCCACTGGCGCCGAATCCTAAAATATGAAAAAAACGAAATAATAAGTAACATATATATTTAAAATAAGTACTTTAAATAATCAAATATGTATATTAATAATGACCTTATATTGAATAAAACAAATTTTAATAAAAAGCTTACCTGTGGCTCGGTAGTATATGGGAAGACACCGCTGGCTCGACATACCCATGAGAAAACGCCTGAGTGGGTGGCTCTGGTGGACCCGCTGGCGCCGAATCCTAAAATATAAAATATTACTAAATAATGAGTAACATATATATATTTAAAATAAATAATTTTAAAGGAACAAATAAGTATTTTAAATACTAACCAGGATCAAAAACTCATCGAAGTCAAGAATCCTGGCTCCCTCTAAATTCCTCACAGGCCGCTCATCAGCTAATGAAGCGCGTAACGCCGCCCAATCAACGTTATCATGCTCCTCCAT
This sequence comes from Lycium barbarum, assembly GCF_019175385.1. Lineage (NCBI taxonomy): Eukaryota > Viridiplantae > Streptophyta > Magnoliopsida > Solanales > Solanaceae > Lycium > Lycium barbarum. The sequence continues at coordinate 135,238,347 of NC_083339.1, forward strand.
GTATGCATTCTGGCTCGACTGTGATGAAGACACGGGTATCTCAGCAAGTAAAAGTGCCGACGTAAACGTAGGTGAGTCCCCAGGTGAGCTGCCACCGGCCTGGAACGGCTGCGGATGAACTAGACCGTGAACGCCCTCTGGAATGGGATCGGCCTCATCCGCCTCATCTACCAGATGGTGTCCTCCACCAACAGGTCCTCTAGCAGCAGCGCCGCGTCCTCTACGCGTACGACGTCCTCTGCCACCACGGCCTCCTCCTCTGGGAGCACCCGGTCTTCCTCCTGGTGCTACCTGATACTCAGCCTCCGGAACAGGCTCCTCCCTGCGCCTAATCTCGCCTGCCTACCGGATACCATCCTCGGATATCCGTACCATCTCCGCGGCAAGCCCCGCAAGCCAAGGTAAGGCATATGCTCTAACCCCAAGATGCGTAAACGCTGTACGACCACCAGCTACATTTGTGTTTAACAGAAAAAAAAAGTTTATTTTTAAAACGTAACAATTAATGCAATTAAATAAATCTAAATACAATAAACTTACCAATGCCTCGTACTGCCCCGTGAGTGCTGAGTATCCTACATTCCTAGGGGGACGCAAAGCTGGGTTGCCGATCAAGCGGCGTGTGATCTGATGATACCAGCGCATGTAATGATCAATGGGAGTCAAATGGCCGACCACCGCTAAAGTGCCCAACCTGTTCTCCCAACGGTGGAGCTGGACATCCATGAAAGCCAGAAAATCATCATCAACGGCAGCCCGATCGTCCCGTTGGTCGTGTCGGAACTTATGACGGACGTCAGGGGGTATACCCTGTGTATGCCCAAACTGTCATAAGACACACTCGGGCATGTGATCCTCTACGATGTCCAGGTGTATCAATGGACCCCGCGATCTCCAAACCCCTGACCTGCCCTACAGAAGGGCGGCAAACCATCTAATATAGCAGCGTATGGCGTCCATATAAATAGCTGCATAACATATAAATACAAATCAGTGATCACCAAGTAGAAAAGACGTTTAATTAAATTATTAATGTAAATTTAAATAGTTTTACCGCATCGTCCGTCATGTGATCAAGCTGGTCCCGAAATGGAAGAATACGGTGGTATCCACATCCTGGTCAAAACCCGTTGTCCACCTCCTCGCATAAGGCATGTCAATCTCGAGGTGATGCCTAGGTACGGGCTGAAAAGGCAGCATCCTCTCCCACGTCCATAACTGTAAGCGATATTAGAAAATACGATTTTTAAGTCATCATTTCAAGAGGTTTGTCTACATTAAAAGAAGGCACACTTAAAATATTACCTGGAGAAGAGCAAAAAATCCACACACATCTCTGACAACACCAACAGACGCTCGACACAGGCATCTGTAAAGATACGCCAAAACAGCACCACCCCAGCTGTAGTCTCCCAGGCGGTCCAGATGCTCTAAGAAAACCAAATAACGTAAGCTGACAAAATCACCCGATGAGTTCGGGAACAAGATGCCCCCAATATAATAAGCAGGTACAAACGGGCATGACGATCAACATCGTCCTACGGGGTGCCGTCGTCAACCGGATCCAGACCCTCCAAATAAGTGCAGAGTGCACTAATTTTAACCCGACTCTGTCCCGAAATCTGGCCCTCGGCATCAAGCACGAAGTGGGTGAGCCTAGTCAACTCTGTCGCCCACGTCTGACCAGGTGGAGGCTCGTACTGAGTGTGTAGTGGTTCTCCATCTACCCGCAATCCAAAGAGGACCTCCACATCCTGAAGTGTAATCGTGGCCTCACCAGTGCGAAGATGGAAGGTATGTGTCTCTGGCCTCCACCGCTCAACCATGGCCGTGATGAGTGCCCATGCTGTACTCGACCAACGGACACGCAACGGTAGATGCCACCCCGAAACAATATCTCCAACACGCAAGGGTGTGGGGGGTGCTCGCGTAAAAGAGTCTACGCTCTCTGCAGCCTACGGGGACGGAGCCTAGTAAATATCCCTATAGCACTGGCCCATAATAACTCTAACCTATGATTGTCTTGCAAAGACAATACTGATCTATCGGCGGGCCCCGGGTGAACAGCGGGCCCCGGGTGATCATCGGGCCTGGGGTGAGCATCGGGCGCCTGGGAAACATCGGGCCCAGGGGGAACATTCGGATCCATGAAAGAATTCAGAATGTATAAACTAAATTAGTCATTATTCTTGAAATGAAAGATAAATTATATTAACTAATTAATAATTTGTAGGGAATATGTGAATTATGTAGTATTATATCTTGTGAATAATTAACATGGGATATGCAGTAAATTTAATATGTGATAGTAAGGACACATATGTGATGGCAAAGATTTTTAAGTTAATTACTTTTGAATTATGTGATGGCAAAGACTTGTTAAGTTAATTAGTTTGGGAATCGAAATTTAGCAGTAATATTTGTTTGGAACTCTATTTTGAATATGTGATATATTTTTAGTTGACCAAATAGCCAACACAACTACGATAAAATTAAACTAAAAGAGTATATTCGTCGACCACATATTTTCCTACAAACTTTACATTTTTTTCGTTAGCTTATGTATTTATGAAAAGAAGAACTTTAACTATTCTTTTTAAGATAATATTTTTTTATTTAACATATATATTCACGCTTTTAAAATTATATAGATTAACATTTCATAATCATTTACAACTTGTTTGGATGGTTGTTACCTATTGTATTATATTATGTTGTTAGTTTAAATAAAATGTTTGCTTTGATTGTTACTTTAATTTTATTGTTATGTAATGACGAAAGGTCCTATTTTATGTAACCACCGATTTGGTCCTATACAAAACAACACAATACGATAAATGTGAAAACAATACATAACAATCATCCAAACAAAGTGTTAACAACATAATAATTCATTACCAATCAACTTCTTTCAATTCATAAACAATATTGAACAACTAATAAATTCATAATCAATATTTAACAAATAATCAATTAACAAAATAATAATTCATTAACAATTCATAAATAATTAACAAATTAACAACTCATAAACATATAACAAATTAACAATTCATAAACATTTAACAAATTAACAATTCATAAACATTTAACAAATAATGAATTAAACAAAAAAAAAAAAATCGGAACAGTGGCAAAAGCCACTGCCCAGTCCGAACAAGAACAAAAAAAAAATTGTTTTTTTTTTTTTTGGAAAATAGCAAGGATTAAATGTTAAGCATGCTTAGAATATAATGTATATGACAAAATAATAACAAAAGTTCATAGTAGAAAACCTTAATCGAAGATTTTTTGTAGAGTTATTTTAATCGAGTTGTACGCCGCTTTTTCCCAAAATTCGAACTTAGAATCTTGCTCCTTGACTTGAATATATCGAGAATCTAAACTTTCCGGATGAAATTTAATAGAAAATGACGTTTTTGGATGTGGGGACCACCTCGGTTTCCCCTCCAATGGCATTTCAACTTTTTTTTTTAACCATTGGAGGGACCAGTGGTGAAACCCGATGGGTTTTAAGGCGGAGTCCTATAGCGCAGTATTTTACTGCGTTATAGGTGAGAGAAACATTTATATAGCGCAGTAAAATACTGCGCTATAGCACTTAACGACTCCGTCTCCGTGAAGTGGTATAGCGCAGTATTTTACTGCGCTAAAGGTGCTTTTGTAACATTTTTTTGTTGGGATATTTTGGTTCAAAATGATTTTTTTGGGGCATTTTGGTTCCGGACCCACCATCTTGACTCTTTTGGGAACTTCTCCTTCTAATTATCGACTAGCCCGACCTCTTGCTCCTTGGTAATTTTTGAGAGGATCAACAAAGAACGTCTCAAACATTGCAGTATTTCAAGAAGGTAAGTTGTAACTTGTAAGTACTACTTCCTTAATTATTGCCCCCAAAATAACCATTATATTTAACGGGAGACATTTAACGTGTTTTTCAAAAATCATCGTATCATATTATTCAAGCTTGATATTAAATTTTTTTAGGTATGGAGATGCCTCTATCAATGGAGTAATACAAGTAGGAAATTATCTATCACGTTAAAGAGTTTCAACGCGCAAGAGGTTTTGAGATTATTGAACTTTGGAAAAGAATCAAAAGAACAAAGATCCATCAATGATGACTAGATTCATGTGAAAGCTTCACCGGTTGAGTGAAATTTGTTGTAAGCTTTGGAATAAGTTCATGTATCAATCTATCCATCATATCAAAATTAGTACTAAGAACTGAATTAATATTCTGGAGAAGCAAGTTTATTTACTCCCTTGTATCTAAAAGAGACAAGATTGGTATTACGGAACTTCAGAAAATCTAAATTGAATTTACATATCTCCAAATGTTTCAACTTGAGGGATGTTCCAACAATTTCCAGATGATTCAATAGCCAAGAACGTTGAATAGATAGTTTTTCAAGAAGAGGATAGTTGGAGAGAAAAAAGTTGACCACTTGACTATTAACGCCAACCATGTTTAAAGCCAGAACCTTGAGAGCTTTGAGACCAAAAATGGCGAGGGCGACAAATTTGAATCCAAACAAGGTAAGCAGCATTACTAGCTAAGAACTCAATGGGAAAGGTATTTGAGTGTCCTTGTTTCTATTGATTGACAAGTCTACTTGAAGGCTTTCGACCTCCTTCTTTGATGATTTGAACTTGAGCCATTTATCAATTTCGCACTTAACACAACTATGAAAATGAAAAGAGGGACTGAATTCTTCGAAAAGATCACCATTGTGCAAACCAATAAGAATAACATAGCCAGCATAATTCCGCAAGTTGGGTCTGAGGTAGAGTAAGATGTATCTAGACTTAAGTACCTTGTGGGAGTAGAGAGACAGTTGACGATGCATTACCACTGTGCTAACCCAAAACATTATTAATCACCCACAAGATTTTTTTAGAACAATCATCCAACTTTACTGAGGGCCAATGCCTTAATCATTCCCTAGATATCCGCAACATCTTATATTATCAAGGTTAATTCTAGGGGACTTTAACTAGCAATCCTAGTGGGCCTACAATTTCAACCAATTCCAATTCCAGGAGGATCTCCTTTCGATCTCTAGACGATTTTATGGCTTACGCCTCACAATAAGTTAGGTCCTGTTTCTATTTCGTTTGCTGACGATCGAAGTTGGATTCTTCTCCGATCCTAACAAATTTCTCTGTTCCATCCTCAAAAGATTTTGTCCCCACTATTTTTTTGAGATTCTACTTTTTTTTTTTTTATGTTGAAAAAGCTGGCGCAACAGGGAAAGATGCCTATAATATGGTAAAAAGTAACGTCAAGGAATATTATAAAAAGAATGAATTTTCCACCTAACATCATATAGTAATAAACTACTCATGACTCATGAGTCATGAGACTTTCATATATTCTACTCTCACGTAATAAGTATGAGTACCGAGCTGTTTCTTTTCCTCTTTTTCCTTTCATATATTTTACAAGTTGGCTTGTGTAAACGTGCAGATGTTAAAAGTGAATTATATAAACTGTTGATTAACCAACTCAAATAAGCTTTTCTCGTTGAACCTTTTTTAGCACAAGCTTTTCTCTTGAATTATACTTTCTCCGTTCCATAATAAGTGTCATCTTAGTCAAATTTTTTTGTCCCATAATAAGTGTTACCTTAGGAAACCAAGACATAAATTGACTAGTTTTTTCCAATTTCACCCTCAGACAATAAAGTAACATCTAAATGATAATTGGAAAAACACATAGTAACTTGGTATTGTTGGATTCCCAATGTCAAAAAGTTTACTTTTTGTGTATGCTCTAATCAAAAGGTAAAAGTAAATTATTTTTATTATGTAGGGGTAATTTGATAAACTTCACGTTGCATTATGTTTTTTAATATGCATGTTTTTGATTAAGATGACACTTATTATAGGATGGAAGGAGTATCACCTAATTTAAAAGTGTTCAATTCCACGGCTTAGACGGCTACATTTCTAGATTTTAGCAAAAAGAGTTAGCGCCCACCTGCAAATCACATAATATAAATGGAGAGTGCAACAAAACATTCTATATAAATTTTATGGACTAGACTTGTCTTGTTTGCACTCAACTTAGGTACTATCTTAAAAGTTAAAAGTAAAATGTGTAGACACATTTTCGCACGCCAAAAGAATGGGCCTTGAGCATAACTCAATCCCAAAATCTGGCTCATGAGATAAAAATTGTCAAGATCATATAAAAAAACCTCCCCATCACTTATGAACTAGCGTGTGTGACTCAACACGCAAAACGTTCGTTCTCTAATTACCACACAATTCGCGATCAAAATCTAGGCATGTCCCACCCTCGTTCCTGAGTAAGCATCCTCTCTCACGCGTATACGTCAAGATCATAAGGATTTTATTCAAATATATTTTTCATAGATATTGTGTGACCCGCGTATTTTTTTCAATCAAACAACTCAATTATCTGATTTAACATAATTTCAGCTCTCTTTGAATTGTATTAGGAGCCTAACTGAGCATCCTCAATTATCTGATTTAACATAATGTTAGCTCTCTTTGAATTGTATTAGGAGCCTAACTGAGCATCCTCAATTATCTGATTTAACATAATGTTAGCTCTCTTTGAATTGTATTAGGAGCCTAACTGAGCATCCTCTTTCGTGTATACCAAATCAAAATCGCTATGATCTTATTCAAGCATATTTTTTCATTAGAGTAGAGTCAAATTGCGTCATGTATCAAACAACTTTACTGTTTATTTATTATAAGTTAACATAATGTTCATGACTCTCATTAAAGTAATGTATTTTTGAAATCTAACCCTGCGTTAGAAGGATCGTTAGTTTTACTTCAAACTTAGCTACAATAATATGATGCAAACTCATTGGAAAGGTTCTCTCCAAAATGACTAGGTATTTGTTATCGTTCAATATAATTAAGGTGGAGGATTCAAACTCCATCAGTGAGGTAATATTTTTTTCCCTTTCCCTACTCTTCGCTGATATTATCCTTAAAAAATCTCTTCAGTTTTCTTACACCCGAGCTTGTTGAGGAACAAGGGTATGATAGTCCCTTATTAATGAACAATCAAACAAAAAGCAACAGACTATGAGGCAATGATTAACTTTGACACGTAAGTCGAAGAATAAATCAAGAGCCAAAAAGAAACAAAACATACTAGGGTTCTGCGAAGTTTCCTTTTATTGAAACGATTATTCCGGATTTATTCCATATTGATAAAGACAAGACAAGCCATTGCTTCAAATGTCATTTTCTTAAGAGAGAGATGGTCCAAGATGAATCTATACTATGTGGCTTCCTAATCAAGAATTGAAGCAAGCAACATATTTACGTAAAAGCCATGAAAATCTTAACGGTATGATCAACTGGGACCAAAGGAGAAATTAATTAATCCAAAAGTAGGCGTTTAGAGATTGAATTTAGTTGATAATTTTTTTTTTTAAAATAGTATTTGAAATTCGGTTGGAATTTTTTTCCAATACTTGTTTGGAAATGCATTTTGCTTGAGAAATGTTGAAGTTTAGTGGAGATATCTTTTTTTTTTTTCTTCTTCTTCTTGAAAAGTGATAAGATGCTATTGAGAGGATCATTTCTCCATTTGGAATTTGGAATTTGGAGTAAGTTATAATGCAAGGGAAGCATAATAATTTTTTTATTATCATGGTAATTTAATCTGGCAATTATGTTATCTTTCGACTATATATTAATCAATGCTATTTAATCATTAATGGTGTAGTTACATGCAATTATCTTTTCAAATTACCCAATTGTAGATATAATTTCTACTGCCAACCCATTGAAATTAAAATTCGATTAGAGCCTGAGAGGTGCAATTTAAATGGAAGAAAACAATCTTAGCAAAACCTCTAGCATTTCTTTTAGATCTTTTTTACGTGTGAAGAGAAAAATGCGATACCTTATTAGAGGATTTGAGCCTAGCTTATTTGGTGAGCTTGCTAATTAACTTGCACATTCTAAATGGAGAATTCAAATAAGATTCCTAACACTCCACCCTCTTTAATGTAATAAAAAAACAAAATTGACCCGTGAGAGATTAAAATAAAAAAAAAAAATGAAGATTTAAAAATATACGTATCCTGTGAAACATTAGCGAGCTCCCATCTTTATCGAACCACAGGAAGGAATATTATCAAATTGAGGAAGGGACTATTCAGTTATTGGACTCTTGTGCAAGTACAAGCGCAGTACATCACATGCATCCTAATTACGTCGTTCCACTCCGATTGTTGATGGATGGACTGAGAAATTTAGATATAAACAAGTTGTAGTTTTGTCCCCTAAAATACCCTTGCAACAAGTATTAAGAAAAACTCAAGATGACACATAACGTTAATCACATATAATTAGGTTCAAATCACAAGACTAATAAAATGAGAATTTTAGTTTATTATAGCTTCTACATTAAGTGGTGGGTTGATGTTATTTTAGTACTACTATATCTTTTTTTTTTTTTTTGTGCATCATTGTTATCCTACAAGATTCTATTTGCTCTGTTACTAATTAATTATAGTATTATTTTTAGAGTACTTGCACGTTTTTATTTTGTTTAAATTTGATTATTGTAAAGCATGGCTATTACTAGATCTCATTAAAAAAATCTTTAAAACATTAGAAATTCAAGAGTAATGTAGTACCCGTGAAATAAATAAAATCAGAGTCATTAATCAAACAAGAAGAATCTCACTGTATGATGATTTCTATTATTTCAACTTTTCCTCATGAGGTGGCCGATCAAAGTTCAAATCGCTTCATCATATATAATAATAATAATAATAAAGGTACCGCTCAAATTGTCAAAACTATTATAATTGACAAAGTACTGCTCCTAAATAATAACACTGGCTTGTTCTACTTGAGACAATATCCAGCTTCCATTGATTTCTCCTTTTTGGTTAAAACTAAAGACATCTAAAATGGCAAAGTGTTCTATTCAGAATGAATTATAGTAGATGTCTATTCAGATAGAAAGCAAATGAAGTTAATTGGAATCTACCATATATCGGAAAAATCTTTTCGTATGTTAGCTAGCAGCGAGTTACTCAACTTGGGGGTATAACCTACGTGTGTTAAGAAAATAAACATTAAATCTGACTCAACTCTAAAAATTATAGTGGTGAAAATTATCCAAATTAGGGAACTACAGCCTATGCAGATACTTTATTGGAATGGATGTGAGATTTTAACACACTTTTGTACACCCAGAGAAGGATACATGTGTTGAAGATGTTCAAGTTGAAGATACATAGGCGGATCTAGGATTTGAAGGTGACACAATTTTTTTCAATGTACATCTTGTTAGAAACGTGTATTTGGGTCGAATCCATCTCTTTTTAGTTTATTCGGGTCAACTTAATAGGTTTTTTTTTATTTGCAAATATGAAAATTACATCTCAAAAATCAAGAAACAAACATAATTAGTATCTTAAACAAGGAATCACACTCATTAACACCCATTAACAACAGAAGTAAGATCAACATTTTCACCGAGGAACTTGCATCTCTTATGTATATTAAAAAATGAATTTGCACAAGTAAAATAACATCTTCAATAAGGGAATTACACCAATCAAATTAAGAAAAATAATAGAAAAACTCTTCAATATGTAAATACACCCCATAAGTAAATGTAGAATTAGATAAACTACAAGTTCTCAACAATAATCATAAATTTCATGTTTTTTCTAAGCAGTGCTTACGAAGTTTCCATCACAATTTAAGTAGTAGAGTGATTTAAATTGAATTTAACAATTATAGAATAGCATAAATTTTTATAATATACTCCCTCCGTCCATTTTTCTTTGTCCATTATAATAAAATTATATGTCCACTTTTACTTGTAAGTTATATAGTTTGAAAAACCAAGACATAATTTACCATTTTATACCTATTTTACCCTTATTAGTAAGTACTCCAATTCATTTCTCATTTCATTTATTGCTTATTAAGAGTGTCCCAAGTCAAATATAGACAAGTAAACATGGACGGAGAGAGTAGTAAACAAAAGAAATTATTAAAAAAAAAATGAATTTTGATCTCAATCCAAAATTCCCATTGAAACCCAAGTTTTTCGATTTAAATACTCACAGATTTGAGATTAAGAGAAATGCTTAATTTAAGATTTTGAAGTTTCTATTTGTGTGTTCTCGCTAAAGATCATAGATAAAATAATAGAAAAGAGGAAAGACAATATAAATAATAAAAGATAAATAGAAAATTGGGAGGGCCGAAAAGGGAATTACCGGTACAAAGGAAGTAAAAAACGCAAAGAAAAATGGGAATCGGAAAATGTTAAAGATATATTCAAACTTGTGTCTACCAGCCGTGGCACCTTTGTCTAATTTACGACTGAGGGTGGCAAAATCAAATATTTAACCTAATTTAAGCAAATTGCAACATAAGTATATAAAAAAATTATTAACCGAGGGGGTGCCATTCCAGGGGTGGATCCGCCTCTCTGAAGATACAAGCAGTGCACAAAGCAGCAGTTCTGCAAACTGCATGCATGCACAATAGAACAGTATACGACCTAGTATACTATGTGTATAAGTATACATTATAATTAAGGAGATTGTAATTAAGGAAATTGTTAATTAAGGTAAATTAGGATCCTAGTAGAAGTAGGAGTTAGAATCCTAGTAGGAATACCACATTGTAAAGGCGGCAGAATAAGGCTATAAATATAGCCTCTGTATACATGATATACACGCACAAAAATCAATAAAGCTCAGCTTTTGATTACTTCTTGTACTGTGTTTTCTACAATATGTAGAGTGTGTGGAGTACTAGTATAATACTCCTTCAGATCCATATTAAGTGGTGCTTTACCTTTTTATTTAGGTCCAAAATAAATGATGTTTCACGTACTATTACCCATGTACACTCAATCGATTCAGAATTCTAACACTGCGGTGCCACATAAATCCACACTAAAAGACACAAAGATTCATACGAGTCATTAGATAATCCAAACGATCATAATATATACATGCTTGTGCTCCAACCAAAAGCCTTTCTCCATTTTAATTGCTTCAAAGATATAAGTATAATATTATTGTCCGAAAAAATAAAAAGAACACAGATTCAATTATCTAAATTATTGGTCGGCAACTAGTACTTTTTGAAGTGATTAATTACAAACATAAACACAAATGACCAGTCCCATAAATAACATCATATATACCCAATGTAATTCCACAAGTAGAGTCGTCTGGGGAGGGTAGGACGTACACAGACCTTATATATACCCTTGTGGGGAAGAGAGACTGTTTCTGATAGACCCTCGGCTCAAAGAAACGTAGTCAATGCAGGATTGCAAGAAAAATAAGACACCAAAATATTAAGATAGAAAACAAATGGAGCAACACATAGTAACACACATAAGAATAATAATCTACTCATACCTAAATACTACTACAAAGCAATTAAAGGGGAAGACAAGATGGAAAGGCTAGCCCCCCACCTCTCTCACACACAACTCGACAAAACTCAACTACCTACTAACTTTTTATCCCAATCCTCGATCTCCAAATCTTCCTATCTAAGATCATGTCCTCAGTCAGCTGAAGCCGTGCCATGTCCTGTCTAATCACCTCCCTCTCCCAGTTCTTCTTCGGCCTACCTCTACCTCTCCTAACTCATGCGACCATCAATCTCTCACACCTCCTAATTGGCACATCCTCACTCCTACTCTTCACATGCCCGAACCATCTCACAAATCACCAGTCCCATCTACTCTATTATAAATAATGATTCCTTTCATCTCAACTCTAATTTGAAATTCGAGTATTAGTTATATGCGTCCTTATATTTGTTTAGTTTTTTCATTAAACTAATTTACTACTCCTATATGTTATAAAGTCTATAAGAAGACACCTATGTTTCTTATATTCATTGCGTTTACGCAAATTTTATAGCTCAACCATACATCACATATTTTACGCGCTAAAATTATTGCATTATACTGGGCAGATCTACTCCACAAGTTAAGTGTTTGACAAAACTCAATAGTTTTGGCTTAAACCCTCTGCTTGGCTTTAAAAATATTCACTTGAATAATCTATCATGAACTCAATCGTTGTCCTGACTTAAATTCCAGAACCTATAAACTTAAAATTCCGAATTCTCATACAACAATACAAATAGTATGAATTAGTTTGTCCATGATGTATCGTATAGAAGAGAAGGAATATATATATATATATATATATATATATATATATATATATATATATATATATATATATATATATATATATATATATATATGGTTAGGGATTTTAGGGTTTGTGAGGGATGTCGTCATTAAGGAAGGTGAGAGGTATCTTCCTTTCTTGCACGAATATGAAATCTTGAAAAAATCGTTGGTCTTATGGAGCCTACGTTGTCTTGACTCTGCATGTGCTGAGAGGTCCCCATACTGCATAATTCATATTGCATAGTTATATCATATAATGAATGCCTTTTGGAAGGGGGCTCTCAGAGATAGGTACTGTGAGCCTGTGACAGATACGACCCAAATGGAACGTCTGTCTTTGCATGTGCATGGGGGGGATCGGAGTATTATATGGAACATGTTCTTTTGGCTGCTACTTGTCTCTGCAGTTTCATATCAAATTATCTGATCTTCGCAGATTGTTTCAGCGCTACAAATAATTTCCAACAAAATCTAATACCTGAATGAATAGTCAATTAATTAAGAAGTTATTACATCTTATTCTGTGTCTAAATAATATAATTCTCCTTATCTTTTGGAGAATATTTCTGTCTCAATTTAACTGTTGTATAATTCCCTCGAATAATTTGATATAAATAGGTTCATGCATGTTACTTCGTCTGACTATCTATCCCAAGAGTATTAAATTGAGGTAAAATACATTATTTTGGCATAACTTGAAAAAGACAATCCCTGTATCAAAAAGAGTGCCAACTTAGCCATTTGCACACCCCTTAAGAAAATACTAACTCCTAGATAAAAATAGGTAATTTGAATAAACTGTCCCTAATTAAATTGGTATTGGGATTTGATCACATAACACTTAATAGGGCAAATTTGGAAGACTAAGACTAATTCTTTCTTGATTTGATAAGTGAACACTCTTTTTTACCAAAAAAAAAAAACAATAAATGGATACTCTTTTTAATTTGGAGAGAGTAAAACATTGAGATAATTAAGTGGCCACTTTCCTAAAAAGGGACTTTCTTTTTCTGCGTTATTCAATCAGTTTTCAGTAACGTATAACATCAATATATTCTTTAGGCCCATGCATCTTTTCAGTGAAAGAAAGTTAAAATTAATTAACCATCTTTCCACTTTGGACTGTAGTTGATAGGCCACTAATAGTGGGACAAAACAAGTCATCTTGAAAGTTTTAAATATTTTCCCCTTATTGTAGTTAGTTTAGGAGTGTGCTAATAATTTCTAAATTCTGTTTCTATTACTTTGTCCGTGTCATTTATGTGAACATAATTGACTGAAACTTAGTTTTAAAAAATGAAGACTTTTGAAACTTATGATCGTAAACATGTCATACATCGTGTATACTCTATAGTACTTTTAAAATTTGTGATTTTAATGGTCTTAAATATGCCATAATATTTGTCGTGAACAAAAATTTCTCATTACGGGTAAATGAAAATTTTATATTAAGTTATTTCCAAATTAAAAAGGATTGATTCTTTTAGAATGGAGTAAAAAGGGGGGACGACAAAGGAACAGCGGAATGGGAAGAATAAAGGGGAATAGAAAATTAGTTAGTTAGTGGAGTTTTATACCTATCGTGAAATTAAATTCCCTTGGAAATTTGTAGAGCCGTGTATACACGTCGAACCAGAATCAATTAAACCATTGACTCATTTCAGCTGGCAGAAATTTTCTTGAATATTGTAGATAGTGTATGCTTATACGTTTGGGAAGATATGTCAACTTAGATGATGTAGCCCACCTCATGTATGATGCTAAAGATTTCAATTAAGTAAGACACAGTGTGTGACATGGTTCATGAGGGAGGTTAGCCATGACTCATGAGTTTCGTAATACTAACAAGAAGAAAATGGAGCAAAAAACAATATGGCCAACTACTGTAATGCTATGTATCCCCAAAAATAGAAAGCCTCATGAATCTTGACATACAGCTGCTTACTTTTTCTTGCATAATCCTCACATATCTTATGATATCAAACTGTGTGTCTGAAGCGATATAAGTAGGTGGCTGGAAATAGAGCACCGCTATAATACCAAATATAGCATGCATCAAGCACTCACTTAAAATATTAATCATTTCACCAACTTTTTTGGGCACAAGTATAGCGTCCCAGGTTTAATTATTTGCGAAAAATTGTTTAGAGAAATTAAAAATAGTATATGAAAAAATTATACGTTGTAATATTTTTTAAGAACTGTTTGAGTGTACCTAGCTCAAAGACTTCTCTAACCAAAAACTTACTGGTGACTTTTTTTCAGGGAATTCTTGCGTCCAACCACCTCTTGTTGTTGAAATCAGGTAGTACCACGTCCGTCCATATTGTGAAGCCTAGAATCGATCTGAGAGGCTTTGCTTTATTTATTTGTGTTTATCAAGAATAATAATTTATTTATTTAAAAATAAATATTGTAGATTTAGAGTCAAATTTGATTACTAATCGCTAAAGTTAATTGTTGAACCAAGAAAAAGTAGAGTGTAAGTTAATTTTGATATTTTTCTAAGAAACCATGACTCTGGAATTTGATGTACTCAAAGGATTGGATTTGGAAAAGGGCTTCAGTTGGGTGTCTGGCCCTTTTGCCCCAAGACATACAGCGTACAAAAAGAAACTTGGGCCATTTAACCAGTTTGGTACTCTTTTTTGCGCGGATTGTTTTCGTTTGGTGTGGTCTTTAAATTTTGTCCTTCAAATTGGTGTTCTTTAAGTTTTGTTCTTCGCCTAATACTCCGAGGTTGTGCGTTCGAACTCCAGCTCAGTTAAAAAAAAAATCGCAAGGCAGAATTTGTAAAATTGTCCATGCAAATTCTGCCTTGACGACAAAAGTTAAGACCACCCCCGCGAAGGACAATCCTGCAATTGTCCCCTATACCATTAGAATAGCGTTTTGGATACTGTAGAAGCCCAAGTGCAACTTTCTTTATTCAGAGGGAAAATGGGCAAATAGCCATCTTCGATTAATATTGAACCATTGTTTTAAATCTATTCAATGCTTAGTTAAATTTAGATAAAAATATCCCAACTAAAATACAGGAAAACTCAAAAAAAACTACCGAGATTTTAATGTTAATCGGCTGAAATCCTTGGAATTTGTCTTGGGCCTGCCTTGTTTGAACTCCTGGAATTTCACTTAAAGAAGCTATCTTTTTCTTTGGTTAAACACATTTATGAAGTTAAAACTCCATATCATAGGGTTGGAAAAAGATACTATGAATGAAATAATTCGCTCACTCATAATAGTTTTTTCACTGCTAAAAATTACTATTTTCTTCTCTCACTAAAAAATTTTCAGTGATTATTCTCATTGAATGTCAGTGGGAGAAACCTAAATACTACTATTTTTACACGGAAAAATTAAAAAAATTCCTAACGTTTTAATGAAAACATGTTTTCTCTGCGTTTTTTCAATGAGCCAATTCGGTAAAAATGAGGTGAAAAAAACATATTTTATATCACAAATTTCTCACTGAATGGTAGTAAAAAAATCTCTATATATTTCTAGTAATATTTCCTAAATGAGGTTGGGGCGATGCGGTGATATGTCATTTGATGTCCTCCTCATCAAAATTTGAATGCCATGTGAGATTAGGGTGTTAACCTTAGACGATTTGACAGAGAAAAGACATATTTGAACCATAAATATAAAACTGCAAGTGTATTTTTGAATTGATAGTTATAACAAAGAGTAAAGTTGATCCTTTGCATAGTAGAAGGGTATATTTGACCCTTCACCCTTTCTAAAATCATGACCGAAATATGATTGGTAAAAGCAGTTTCTACATTATTTAAGACAATTTATATACCTTTAACATTAAGCTGGGTGCAACATCAAATATAGTACATACAACACAACAGTACTTTTCAAATTACAACGCACATGGCTCAAAAAGATTGTCAATCTAGCCAAGACATGATTTGCTAGTACTATATCCCATTTGATATGATAAAATTAAATAAGCTAGGTTCACACTCCACACACTACAAACTTGAAAGTAAGATGAAATAATAATATTAAGGACACTTGGTCTTGTTGCCATGGGTGGTCATTTCAGTGTAACATTTGCCACACTTTTCTCTGTTGCCAAAAGTCCCTGGTGGCACACATTTGCACCTTACACAACATGTTCCACATGCCCTAAAACACACATTGGGCCTCGAGTGTAAACTGCATCTGTATTTGCACAATCCCCCACAATCCAACTGGCTTGGAGTTGGAGCAGGTGCAGGAGCTAGAGCCAGATCTCCATTGTTCAAGTATTTTGCAACCTTTAAAACTGCAAACAGTAGTAGAATCATTTTTATGCGTCAATTTATAAAGAAGGAAATCTTAGTGATGGTCTATTAATTGGATAAATGGCTTCACTTTTCTTTTCTATTTAATAAGTGAAACAGTACAGTCGCGTCCAATTCTTTATGTGATTAAGGATAGAAAAATAAAATTACGTTTGCATTGACTAAGAACCTGGTTGGACGTCTTGCAGAACTTTATCCAATGTTACATGATCTGTACTGGATGGGATTATTTGCACCTTATCGCATTTTTAGGCCACCATTTAAATTTTGTTCTTGTTAATAGGCTAAATTATGCCATTAAAAGTTGTTAGATAAACATTTCTTTTTGCATACAAATTTAGCCTACTGTATTAACAAGACATAACTTAAGATCTACATGTGCAAATGCCCCAGTTGAATGATATGTTTCACCTTATTTCATGTGGTATCACAACCGACCTTGTTGTCACACTTATAAATAATAAAAATAATCAAAAATAAAGTTCACTGAAGTAAAACATTTCAAGTGAAATAATATCAAAGTAGGCTTTGGCCATAGAAATAAAAAACTTATTCACTTTTTTTTTGAAATTTTGGAATTAGAGTTGTGTTTGGTCATAATTTTTACAAATAGTATTTTTTGATTGAAATGTACTTGTTTTGGTGATAAAAAAAAATGAAAAACTTTGAAAAACAAGCTTTTCTTATTTTTCAAATGAAGTTGTATTTAAAATTTTTATGACCAAACACCTATTTTTGATAAAAGTGAAAAAAGATTCTAGAAACAAATGAATAATTCTCCTAAGGGGTCGTTTGGTAGATAGTCAAAATAATCCCGGGATTAATTTATCCCATCTATTGAGATTATTTTATACCATCTTTTAAATGATATAAAATAATCCCAGTATAAGAGAAATAAGAAGGCATAAGTTGAGATATCCCGAACACTAATTTTTGTACCATATTTGATACAAGGTATAAATTTATCTCAAAATAAACTTATACTTTCTACCAAATATGATATAAAAATTAGTGCTGAAATATCTCAGCTTATACCTTCTACCAAACGACCCCCGAAAAATTCATGAAGTCTTGAGTAAGAAGTCTTGAGTAAGATATCTAACCTCTTTGACATTAGAAAGGAAGGTGCCAAACTAATTAATTAAAAGGTCGTTTAATCAAATCAAACCAAGAGACTGGTGATTTGAATAGTCCTTCTCACCACTGTTCTTTTCAATGACCAATAAATTAGTCTGGATAATATCAGGCTTATTTTTAATATATAAGCCTTGTCTACTTTTTCAATTTGTACCTTCTGCCAAACGACCCTAAGGAATTTATGAAGTCTTGAGTAAGATATCTAACCTCTTTGACATTAGAAAGGAAGGTGCCAAACTAATTAATTAAAAGGTCGTTTAATCAAATCAAACCAAGAGACTGGTGATTTGAATAGGCCTTCTCACCACTGTTCTTTTCAATGACCAATAAATTAGTCTGGATAATATCAGGCTTATTTTTAATATATAAGCCTTGTCTACTTTTTCCATTTACAATATTAGCTAAATTTATGTTATATAGCACAAAGCTCGAACCTGTAACTTAAATTAGTAAATTTTTAACCTTTTGTCAGTTAAACTAAAGGACAATTGACATCACTGTCACAATTTAATCTCATCACTGTTGTACTTGCGGAGTTATCATGTGGCAAATTTAATTTTTGCACTTGCAGTTCAATTAATGTGACCTTAAAGTATCCCCGGTCAACCGAACCAACAGAGGTGCATTTATTTCACTCGAACCACGTGATGTTTGTGAGGTACTACAAAACGGTTACTCTTTAGTTTAATCCAAAATTATGACTTCTTTTTCTTATTCGCACTCTAAAAAACACCCATCTAGATGAAAATTATGTGAAATTCTTAGCGCTACTCATTTAAAATTATAGATGTAATACTCTGCAAATATTTGCCTTGATGTCAAAACCCTTCCTTAATTTATTGAATCGTGTCCAGTCAAAAAGACAGTCACCTTAATTGGGTTTGGGTCAGAGGGAGTAATAATGCTCAAAGCACGGCCACTAGTTGAGATTGTAAAATACAGGTCTGTTGGTGTTCTTGTAAGTAGCGACACTTCGAAGAACAGTTTCATATTTAAGTCATTCAATAGATGGTGGTTATGGCTATTAAGTCAAGAAATTTGAAGTCCACTGTCTTGTACAAAACCAAAAAAAAAAAAATGCCTAACTAAAAACAAGCTCTCCTAAGTAGGTACATCAATTATTAACAGTGAAACAGAGCAAATTAGCATTTTTTGACTCACCTATGTCCTGAACTAGACGCCTATTGGCTCCTCTAGTGAATACCTGCCAAGTAAAAAAACAAACAAATTTTTAGATAGCGAGTAAATTGTTTTCTCCAACTTTACTCAGGGGATCATCAAAAAGAACGAAGTCCAATTATTTACTAAAAAGTAAGAAAAAACGAGATGTACTACTAACAGCTCTTGCACTTTATTTAAGTATGTCACATTTAAAATCAGAAATTTCAGAAGTCTTATTACAACATAAATATATGATATATTTGGGATCACAAGTTTTTACAAAGTTTCATATTTCGTATCAGATAAAATTAGACAAAACAAATTAAAATCGAGTGAGTCGTAAAAGAAAAGAAGAAGAGAGACGAACACGAAATGCCTGGCTAAGGCCAACATTTTGAGGTCTATCTTCTTCAACGTTCTTCAGATCAGTTAAAGAAACCTGCATGCATGGAATATAATACATAGTCACTCAATTAAATGGCTATATATAGCAATAGACAGCCATAAATATCCCAGTAAGCTAACTTGGTGTAGAGATTTACCTGGGCTTTGACACCCAAAAACAGAAGAAAAAGAAGTACTAGACGAATCGCCATAGCCATGAGTATATATGACTGCTTCCTTCAAAATCAATTCCTACACTAGCACCCAAGCTTAACTCTACTTGTGGTTGCACTCCATGTTTTATAGTTGAACATCTCTCATCATTTTTTTTTTCCCATATATATTGGGACCCTCGTTAACAGTAATTTTCTTATCTCTAGACGCTAGCTGTGTGTTTAATGGTGCATTAGTAGTACTACAGCTGTTTCTTGATTAAGTCTACTGTAGGTTTTCAATTTCGAGCTACAACAATTCTCTCACATTAATGCTTTCTTTTTCTTTTCTTTTGCCCTCTAGTCATATACTAGTGTCATTTGACCCGTGCTAAATCCGGATCCAAATTGACGTTAAAATTTTAATTTATAGATATCTTTTAAATTTTTTAGCTTTTGCTACTTTATTTTTTTAACATCAATCTGATACTTCAAAAGACTTCTAACTATTAAAGTACAAAAACGTACCTAAAAATTAAAGAAAAGTATTTTTCTTAGTTTATATATTAGATTTAAAAAAAAATCAACAATTTGAAAGCTCTTTTAATTTCCATTTTACTTAAATTTTTTTGAGATTAAAGTCTCTGATGATCCAAATTGAGTGTTCATATGTTAAATTAATTTCATTTGTTTCTTTGAATTGAATTCATACTGGGTAATTTATTTTTTACCAAAGATATTACAGTATTCAATGTATGTCAAATATATTTGACGCGCAAATATTGTTGCATGATGAAATAAATAAACTTAACTTACAAATAAATATAAATAATTAAAAGCCTTGATATTACAAGAATTTTTTGTAGATTCTTTCAAATTAAATTAGAAAAAAAAATACTGAAAAGTCAATAGGAATTAACTGTTCTGACTTTAAGCTTTCTTTTACCTTCCAAAAGATGCATGTTAAAAAATAACATTTTTTACCTTTTCTTAATTTAATAAACCATTTTATGAAATCTACTTTGTAATAACTTTTTCATGTTAAACGTAATTATTTTATCCTAAATTATATAAAATATTGATTATCCGATATTTTGCAAAATATTTTAATATTTAAGACAAAAGTAAAAAATATAATTTTTGCAATTGTCTAGTATTATTATTGTCTGAAAATCAAATTGTATTTTCTTTAACTACATTATTTTTTCAAACCTTTTCAGAATATATAAAACTAATATTTTATAGTTACTCTTTTAATATAGTAAATAAATTTTATTTTAATAGTGTGCGTACATAAAATTTATTAATTAACTACCGTACTTTGGAATTCATTTTTTCGATTGAGACGGAGGGGCTGTAATTTACATTTTTTGATACATTTTTGAAGTATTTAACAATGATATAAGTTATTTATATTTATTTTCTTAATTTAAAACTTAATCCAAACTTAAGTGAAATCCTTATAAATTACTTATGACTTCCAGCATGTACGACATAAGATTGTAGGAGAAAATTAAAAAGAAATTACTAAATGGACGAATAAAAAATTAAAATAGCAAATGATAAATAACATTAATAAATAATAAATAGTATTATCAGAATAATATTTTAGTTCAATAATTAAGCCTATATTAAGATAGAATTAAATGACATGATAACTCTTTATGTGTCTATAATAAACTCTTAAGGAAAAACATAATTTGAAATAAATTTAATAATATTTCTACATAAAAGATTCAAATATGTATGAGTACGCTTTGAGGGGCCTCTATAACCTTTTTCATAATCATCATTTTTAGGGCATGAAAAAAGTCCTTAAAGTTTTCAAAATTTATCAAAATGTGTGAAGATTCACAAAGCCACTAAAATTTTAATTAGGGGTAAAAAGAGTAAATAAAAATTTACGTGAATACTACAAAAAATAGGTATTCTCCCTTATATATAGTAGTAAAAGTAAAATAATGAAAAGTAGACAATAAAATTTAAAAATAAATTTGACCTTAAAAAATAAATTTGGGACCTAGAAGTAATTAATTGAAAAGTTTAACATTAAATTGAAAACTTTTGTGAGGACTACAAATACCCCTTGATTGTCCCTTATATATAGTAGTAATGATACTCGATAAAAACGCCTCTAAATACCTTTCAAATTTGTAAAAAGAAATTTAAAGAACATTTATTTTCCAAAAACAATTACTCTCGTGGTCCCAAGTAATATTATTTGGCTGGCCATATGATCTAATAGAAAAATAGAAACTTGTATTCTAAAACAAACTAGAAATATTTGTGACATATCTATATGCGAATATATCACTTCATTAAAGTTAAAATAATATTTTTTGTTTTTTTGATAATTAAAGAATTTTATTTACCAAAGTAGTATTTATAAAGCAAGGTTCCAAAACTGAGCAGATTATTTTTTAAAATAAAATAAATATCTTACCTCTTAAAAAACAATTTAAATTAAATTATTTTTAATTTTATAAATATCTTACTTCTTAAGGACAAATTAAAAATATAATGCCATAAATTAAGACCGAGAGAGTAAAACAATCACCACTTAAAGAAAAGGCAGTTAAAGGGGCGGCTACCTCCACGATACTTTAATTTGTAACTTTTCCCCACAATATTACCCACTCTTCATATGACTACAGCCATATATTATATATGAGAAAAAACTTGTGTTCTCGTGCTTCTAAACTTTCAACTTGGCACTGTAAAGTATTTTCTTTGAGATGACATTTCATTTTCCTTGTCATCAAAAGAAGTAAAACACGAAAATACTAGAGATGCGCCATTACAACTTGGCCAATTGGATTTTTCTGAAGATACTTTTGGAATTATGTGATTTTAATTAATTACACTATATTTTCTATTGCCTATTTACAATGTTTGATTTATACTATTAAAAATAGAATAAATTATCTGCTACAGATAAATAAACTAGAAAAAATAAAATTAAAATATCTTTGAATAGTGTTTTACATTGTTAAATTAGGATCCTATGCAAAGGACTCGAAGAAATCCATTTGTAATTACACCCGGGCAATTGGCAGGATTGCCCTTCGCTGTGGGTGGTCTTTAACTTTTGTCCCTCAAAATGGTGGTCTTTAACTTTTGTCCCTCAAAATGGTGGTCTTTAACTTTTGCCCTTCAGGCAAATTTTACATTAATTTGCATGGATAAATTTGTAAAATTCTACTTTAAGACAGAATAGGCATGGGCATAATTCTGTATTAAGGCGGAATTTTGCAACTTCTGCCTTACAAAATTTTCTTTTTTACTGAGCTGGTGTTCTAATTAGGGGTGTCAAATTTGGCCCAAAAGGTGATTGTCTGCCCAACCCATCCAAAATTTATGAGTTGGGCTCAAGATAATTTCACATTAGGCTGATTTTAGCCCAACCCAATATAACCTATTTTAAAATGATCTCCAACTTAAGTCAATACTAGCCCAATTCTAGCTCGTTTGTAAGATTTACTTAAATTTGAGTTTATTGCTTGAGTTTACTTTTTTTTATTTTTTTTTATTTTTTTTTTATGTATACACTTTTCTTGTATCTTATAAGTTTGTAGTGTGTTTGATATGAATGGAAATATTTTTCAAGAAAAATGTTTTGCTCGAAAATATTTACCACGGAAAATGTTTTCCTCAAAAGTATTTTCGAAAAATCCGCGAAAATATTTTTCGCTAAAAATGTATTTCTAGAAAATATTTTCACGAAAATATTTTTTTAGAAAATAGACCCTTCAAAAAAATTGGGTTAAGTTGGACGGATCATGACCAAACTCATTTTTAGCCCAAGTAACTTTTGGGTCAATGTTAGCTCAACCCATTTATCACCTCAGCTCATTTTGATTGGGCTAATTTCAGCTCAACTCACCTATTTAACATCCCTAATTCTAATCCATAAAACTTCAAATTTTAAGCGAAAGACAAAACTTATAGCAATTTGAAGGGCAAAAATTAAACACCAACCCAATGAACGGATCCGCGCAAAAATAAAGATTACCCCCAGCAAATTGGTAATGTCGGATCATCGCAAGTAGTAGTAACAGTTGCTATTAAACACGTGTCATTTGATGACAGGCCACCGTCTTTGGATCCAAAAATATCTGTCATCACTCTGTTCACACTTCATCACATTATGGGCCGTACTATTGGGCCTTCAACAGTCTTGATATTTTTCAGAACTCGTATGCACAAGAGAGAAATCAAGGATAACGTCGAAAAAGCCCAGTAAAATAGGGGTAAAGTAGGTCGTGGCTTTGAAAATAGGGAGCCGAATGTAAGATGTACGCGAATCTTAGGCAGAAAAGCTATTTTCAATACACTTTCAACTCAAAAAAAAAATAAAAAAATTATGACAATAATATAGCAATATAAACAAAGCATCCGAAGAAAAACCTGTTACGGACACTATAAATCGTGCGAATGTACCTACTCTTTTCTTTATCCCCAAATCCAAAAGATACAAGTGTCAGCTACCATGGGGTCCGTACAACCTTGTCATTTCACTATCCAATCACAGTTCTTTGGAGTCCAGCTGTGTTTTACCTGTTACGACACTAAATCGTGCAGATAGGCCCACTGATACAAGATTGAGCCTATTAGTTTTTGTCTTCTTAGGGTAATATAAAGGACAGGTAATCTGCAATAGGATCATTTAAGCGTCGGGAATCAAAATGCCCCAAAAAAATCACTTTGAACCAAAATATTTTAACAAAAAAAAAAAGTTACAAAATTATCTTTAGCGCAATAATTTACTGCGCTAAAGCAATTTATGGAGACGGAGCCGTTAACTGCTTTAACACAGTATTTTACTGCGTTATAGAAGCAGTTAAAAAAAAAATCATAATGCAGTAAAATACTGCGTTATAGATACCAATTTTTTTTTATAACGCATTAAAATACTGCGTTATAGAAACAAAAAAAAAAAATTGACCAACTTTATTTTTTGCAACACTTAGTGTTTTTTCCATACTTTGACCAATGATTAGTAGTGTATCAAGACTCGGAAACGTCAATATTTTATATAGAACATGATATTTTTTTCTGCGTACAATAATGTAGACCCAATACATCAAGGATACGTAGACGTTCAGATCATCATTTTAGGGGTTAAAAATGTGCCCGAAGTAAATTTTGTTTGAAAAAATTTAGTGTTTTTTCATACTTTGACCAACGATTAGTCGTGTGTCAAGACTCCGAAACATCAATATTTTATATAGAACCTGATATTTTTTTCTGCGTACAATAATGTAGGCCCAATACATCAAGGATACGTAGACGTTCGGATAGTCATTTTAGGGGTTGAAAAGGTGCCCGAAGTAAGTTTTGTTTGAAAAAACTTAGTGTTTTTTTCATACTTTGACCAACGATTAGTCGTGTGTCAAGACTCCGAAACGTCAATATTTTATATGGAACCTGATATTTTTTCTGCGTACAATAATGTAGGCTTAATACATCAAGGATACGTAGACGTTCAGATAATCATTTTAGGGGTTGAAAAGGTACCCGAAGTAAGTTTTGTTTGGAAACTTTAGGGTGTTTTATTTTTTAAGATTTTGATTTAAGCATGTTATTTTTTAATCAAGACATAACTTTATTTTGAATATAAATATAATTCTAAAAAAGATAGGGAGAAAAACTAGTTGTAAAGTCGTCAAACTTTAGATGGTCATAACTTTGCGCTCGGACGTCCGTTTTACGCATTTTTTTTTAACTTGCGTATTTTTTCGAGATCTATGTAGACAAACTGCCGCAAGGCGGTTTGTCCGAGCCCATTTTTAGAAAAACACCTTTTATCCCATTCAATTTGAATTTCAATTTCCCCCAAATTGGCGTGGAATTTTCAGTTTTATTTACTTATAAGATGATGATACGCAATAGATTTTAACGTAAAAATCTCGGGGTAATGTAGCTGTGAATGTCAATTTCACTTCTGCGGTTTCAATTTTTGAAAATAAAATTGACTAATTTTCTCGACATATAAAGTTGACTAAAATAACCTTACAGTCAAACACTAAGTTTTTTCAAACAAAGCTTACTTCGGGCACCTTTTCAACCCCTAAAATGACGATCTGAATGTATACGTATCTTTGATGTATTGAGCCTACATTATTGTACGCAGAAAAAAATATCAGGTTCTATATAAAATATTGACGTTTCGGAGTCTTGACATACGACTAATCGTTGGTCAAAGTATGCAAAAACACACTAAGTGTTGCAAAAAATAAAGTTGGCCAATTTTATTTTTTTTGGTACTGTTTTACTGCGCTATACAAAAAAAAAAAATCTTGCAGTTAAAAACCTTTTGGAAACGTCTTTATTTTCAATAAATCTAAACCCTAAAAATGAAAAACCTTAAGCTAATGAGAACAAGTCTTCAAACAAAAATGGACGTCTATGTATATAGAACACTTAAACCTAAAGTTTACAAACAAAACTTATTTCGGGCACCTTTTCAATCCCTAAAATGACGATCCGAACGTTTACTTATCCTTGATGTATTGAACCTACATTATTATACGCAGAAAAAAATATCAGGTTCTATATAAAATATTGACGTTTCGGAGTCTTGACACACGACTAATCATTGGTCAAAGTATGGAAACAAACACTAAGTGTTGCAAAAAATAAAGTTGACCAATTTTTTTTTTTTTTTTGGTACTTGTTTCTATAACGCAGTATTTTACTGCGTTATAGAACTTTTTTTTTTTTTTTTTTGGTATCTATAACCCACTATTTTACTGCGTTATAGATTATTTTTTTTAACTGCTTCTATAAAGCAGTAAAATACTGCGCTAAAGCAGTTAACGGCTCCGTCTCCGTGAACTATTTAGCGCAGTAAATTACTGCGCTAAAGGTAGTTTTGTAACTTTTTTTTTTGTTGGGATATTTTGATTCAAAGTAATTTTTTTGGGGGCATTTTGGTGTAGCACCCCCTTTGGGAGGACACTATTACGAACAAAAGCCAATTTTTCACTTTACCGTTTAGAAGGAACTTATGCCAAAAGATATTCACAAATATATTTAATAGCGGAAAAAGGCCCATGCAAAAAAATTTGGAAGTACGGCATTTTTTTTTTTTTTTTGTGCGCTCCAAAAATTTTCTTAGATGAAATAAAATAGCAGAGTATCATTTTAAAATGGTAATTCCCTTCTCAAATAGTCAACACATTTAAGAAACTTTGTTTTGAAATTTTATTTCCAAATCAACACCATTACGGGTCCATAAGATGCACAAAACTCAAACTAGTGATTTTCACAAAACTATTATCATCCTTTATACATAATTATAAGACAAAATACAAATTCAGTATATGGCATGACTTGGGTTAAAAACACACCCTAAAATAGCAAAACCAGTCATCAAGTTTAAGTTACAAGCACATGGTCTTGTTTTCCACAAGCCTTCAAAATTTCATACGTAAGTGCCACATATGTATCATGTACAAGTCCCCAAAAATTTACAAAAACTAGATGCATATGCAGATGTGATCTTCACAAGGGCTCCCATAAAGTCTACTCCAAATGGCCATCTTCATACCTCATCTCGCGCATTACCTACGATAGAAAACAACTATCGCTAAGCATGAAGCTTAGTGGTGTATAAACTTTGGGCTTGGAGCCATTAAATTCTCCAATTCCCTTGTTCGCCGTAGGTGGCTCAATAAGGTAACAATAAGCCCAAGTGAACAAGTATATCAAAGTATCGAATACAAACCTTGAAGAGTTTCAAAATATCAATACTAATATTCTAAGGCTCAAGTATTAAGAAAGCTTATAATTCAATTCAAGAGAATTTGTCAAATAACCACTTTCGCCCAATATGTACGTCATGCCATCACACTACGCACAATCAATATCAAGACGGGCCGAAGCCCCGAAATCAAGAAGGACCGAAGCCCATATCAAGAAGGGTCGTCACCCAATATCAAGAGAATCAAGAACCATGTTGAAAGTGGCTTTGCACTCGTACTCGAAAATGGACGAAAATCCATCGTTAAGACGAAATGTAAATCCAAAGTCAAGATGGGCAAGATCCGAATCGAGGGGCATGCCAATATCGATGACTAGTCACCATAACGAGAAGGACAAAGTCCCAACAAGAATGCAAAATGATCAAGCAATTCGTACAAGTGGGCGATTTAGCAAAAGTCTTGCAATACTTGAGACAATAACCATATAATAATATAAGATGAAGAGTAAAGAAATAACTCATCAAGATACTTCAAAATTCCAGAAAAATAAAGATATTTTAAGTTCAAGTTTATACACAAACCTTGGCGTTTTACCACACAACAAGTTCTACCACAACTCGAGGAGTTCAAATCATCTACGCTATAGACCAATCAAAGTCCACTTCGTCAAATAATTCCTCTTAGCTTGTACAAGAGCATATATACCTTAAATACACAAATAAATATCTACTTAAGTTCAAAAGTCCCAGCACATCACAACTAAACACGAAATCAACGAAAATCAGCCCAAACTATCAAAACAGAAATTCTGGACAGCGCTACCGTCTTGTATTGTTGCTCAGTTTCGAAGGGGTAAATGGAAACACTGGACTTTGTGTCCTCAATGAAAGTTGTAGATATATGTCCGAGGGTCTCATAGAAATTCGAATCACCCCTACAACAATTTTGTACAAAAAGATATGCTCAAAATACTAACAGCAGTCCATGTAGAATGTTCAAAACAGAAATCTGGACAGCACCTCCCCCTGCACTTCATCACCCCTTTTCGGGTAGCTAAAGGCAAAACCGGGTTTTACAGCCTTGATGAAAGTTTTAGGTCTATGAAATAGCTTTCCAGAACATCTTGAAGCACTCAAAACGGAGCTGTATACAAGGAGTTATGCTAAAAATTCTAACAGCAGTCCCAATCCAAAAACGGGTTTGCAAAACAAAAATCTGGGCAGCAACTCCCTTGATATTCCAGCCCACAAAACAATTCAAAACAACCACCAACCAGTCCCAAAATATTATCATAAAACAGCCACACAAAAATCATATCAAACAGCCCCAAAATATTATCACAAAACAGCCATAAAAATCATACAAAACAGCCTAGTATACGCTTTGTATACGATATTTTCATACACTTTATTCTCCCAATTTCGAAAACAGCAACTTATCAACAATATCAACAATCATTGTACATCATAACTCAACCAATTCCACCCATTTAAATCCAACAAAACAGCCCCCAATCCATAAATTGCAATAAGGCAACAAACGAGTTTATAATGTCATTTTCTCCGTTCTAATCCGTTAAAACTCCAAATAAACACTTTAATAACATAAAATAAATCTTATACATACCTTAGCAGTAGCTCAACCACGAAAATATCCTTCCCCAAGGTCAATATTTAGCTTAAAATGACGATGACAACTCGTACTACACTTTTCTCTTCACGAGCTTTGGGATTCGGAGCTCCGATTTTGATCAAATCTTGGTTTTTTTCTCTCTACTCTCTTCTCTCTCTTTCTCTAGGAGGTTCTGGAAAATCTTGGTCTGTAAATGAAGAAGGGAGCTGAAAATATCCCTTAATGGGCTAAGGGGTTGGGCCTGACCCGACTTGGAATCGGGTTGGGCCGAACTTTGCTGTCCAGCTTGACCTTTCTGCATTAAAACGTCCATAACTCTTTATCCAGATGTCACCTATAAGCCCATAATATATGGTTGGAAAGGTATTTCAATTATCTACAACTTTCATTTTATGAGTTTTCCCAAATTCTCAAATTCGGATGGGGTTACGACCTCCCGAAGTCAGGTCACCCGAAACATAACTAAAAAAAATATTTTTTTTTTCTTCTAAAAATTTGAGGTGTTACTTTCAAAAAAGAAAATTTTGGGGTGTTACATTTGGTTCCGGACTCGATCATTTAATGACCAAGGTTTAATTTTTGATACTAAAGAATTTATATAGAAATACTCTCGGTACTGTACATTTGGAAAAGCAAATTTTCATGCCTCAGCACAATCTTTTGTTACATTATTTACAAGTCTTGCGGGTTAACCGAACCTGCGTGTAGTTAATTGTTCACAAGTTATGACAAACTCATCATAATTTTAGTACAATTTCATCTTCCTATCTTTTTATGGATTGACAGAACTTATATATGTCCAATTGTTCATAAATTACTAAAATTATTTAATAAATACACATTTCAAAAACAAAATTGTGAAATTTTTATTGCTACGGAGAAGATTTCATTTACTCAGTAGTTAAAAACATTTCAAGATTTGAAAAAAAATATATATATTATCCAATTGATTATTTTTGGTGCTTGGCCCTAATTTACTTGGGATTGAGTTGTAATAGTAGTTGTTGATCAATTTGCGTAACAATGATACCAGCTTGAAATTTTTTAAAAATATGGTGAAATGTTAATTCTAATCAAGATGGAACAGTTTATAGGTGCGGATGCGGGTTGGGATGAAATTGGCCCAATCAAAATGGGCTGAGGTGATAAATGCGTTGGGCTAACATTGACCCAAAAGTTACTTGGGCTAAAAATGAGTTGGGTCATGACCCGCCCAACTTGCCCCAATTTTTTGAAGGGTCTATTTTCTAGAAAAATATTTTTGTGAAAAATATTTTCTAGAAATACATTTTTGGCGAAAATATTTTTTCCGGATTTTTCGAAAATATTTTTGAGGAAAACATTTTCTGTGGTAAATATTTTCGAGTAAAACATTTTTCGTGAAAAATATTTCCCTTCATATCAAACACACTACAAACTTATACGATACATGATAAAATAAAAGTGTATACATAAAAAAAATAGAGTAAACTCAAATTTAAGTAAATCTTAAAAACGGGCTACAATTGGGCTAGTATTGGACTAAGTTGGCTATCACTTTAAAATGAGTTATGTTGGGTTGGGCTAAAATCAGCCCAATGTGAAATTATCTTGAGCCCAACCCATAAAATTTTGGGCGGGTTGGGCGGACAATCACCTTTTGGGCCAAATTTGACACCCCTAGGTGCGGATATTAGTAGCCATTAGTTTAACACAATAGAATGATGAAATGGAATGCGTTGTATCTTATTTTATCAACTAGTTATGTGAGGCCTGAACAAGATATAAAAGTAGTTATTTTAATTAAAGAAATATAATTTAAGTTAATACTATAACAATAACAACATACCAGGTATATTCCCGCAAGTGGGTAAATATGTTAGTAATAATTAAATTTCATATAAATATATTTTCAAAATATAAAAGCAAAACTTTCATTTCACTCCTTTAATATTTTAACTTTCATTTTGATGAAATTATTTACTTCAAATCAAATACGGATCCAGAATTTGATGTTTAGAAGTTCTGTATCCTAAATTTTTAAAGTTGTTTAGTTCCAAATAAATAATCTATACATAGTTAATGAACTTTTAAGATAAATACAGATTTTGTACAGCGGATGAGATTGCTCCTCCCTTAATCAGGGGTCACGGGTTCGAACCTGGGTATGAAAAATCTTTAGAGTGAGCGCTTCCCCTTAATGGGCTCTACGCAATGCGAATTATCTGGATTAATCAGACTCAAATGCGATTATCGGGCACCAAATAGAAAATCAAAAAATAGAAAAAATGAGGTAGGAGGTTCGACAGCTTTTGAAAAGTAAACCTTAAAAACAAAATGTAAATTTGACTTTAAAAATAAGATTAGGACCTAGAAGTAATTAATTGAAAATTTTAAATTTTTCTTGGAAACTCTTGTGAGGACTACAAATGCCCTTAGTTGTCCCTTATATATAGTCGTAATGTATTGCTAATAGAGGTTGTTTTTCACCTTATTTTCAGTGGGCCCGGAACTTTTTTAACCCAAAAAATAACTTTTGGAGAACCAAACAAACCCTTTTAAAAAATAAAAAATCAAACTAGGCTTCACGCATAGATTCTGGGCGTGAAAGAGGGTATTTTTTTTAAGTTATCAAAATCACGTTTTTTTCATACTTTGGGCAAAGATTAGTCATGTTTCAAAACCCCGAAATATCAATATTTTATATAGAACTTAATATACTTTTTTGCGTACAATAACGTCGGCTCATTACATCAAGTGTACCTAAACGTTTGGATCGTCATTTTAGGTTGTAAAGTGCTCCGAAGTAAGTTCTGTTTGCTTGGAAACTTGTCATCTTTGTTCTTTGGAAATCAAACTCAAAATTAAACTTTTTTCCGTACTTTGACTAAAGATTAGTCACGTTTCAAAACACCGGAATATAAATATTTTATATAGAACGTCATATTTTTTTAGCGTAAAATAATATCGACTCATTACATCAAGTATACATATATGTTTGGATCGTCGTTTTAGGGGTTGTAAAGTATCTCGAAGTAAGTTTGGAAACTTATTATCTTTAAGTTTTTTTTTTCGTACTTTGACCGAAGATTAGTCACGTTTCAAAACGTCAGAATATAAATATTTTATATATAACTTAATATTTTTTTAGCGTACAATAATATCGACTCATTACATCAAGTATACATATGCCTCTTCACTCACGTAAATAAAAAATAAGGACATAAGCATAGGTAGAAAACCAGTTGTAAATTGTCGAAACTTTAAATAGTCATAACTTTGCGTTTGGATGTCCGATTTACGCGACTTTTTTTTTTTGACCTGGGGTATTTTTTGAGATTTATGCGGACAAACTGCCGCAAGGCTGTTTGGCTGTGCTGATTTTTCGAAAAACGCCCGTTATCCCATTCAATTTGAATTTTATCCCAAATTTATGCAAAAATTTCATTCATCTTTAGTAAAAATCTAATGATAGAAAACCTATTTTGAGATGCTAATCCCGTGGTAATGATGTTTTGAATGTCAATTTCGAGGATTGAAATTCAATTTATGAAAACGAGGTAGATAGCGTTAGTGAACATGATAAAAAACAAAAAGTGTCTATTTTGTTGCTTTCACCAATTTGGCATAGTGGTTAGCCTCGCTTTTTTACTTACTTCTTTTTTATGCCAACAACATGGGATCAAACCTTGGTGAGAGCATTGAATGAGATATATTATACCTTGATTGAACCTCTCGTATTGGATGAATTATTTTTTAATATAATATTTTTATTTCAAAAGACTTAAATCAAAATCCTATAAAATATGACACTTAGATCTAAAAAAAAATATTAAGTTCTATATAAAATATTTATATTCCGACGTTTTGAAACGTGACTAATCTTCGGTCAAAGTACGAAAAAAACTTAAAGATAAAAAGTTTCCAAACTTACTTCGATGCACTTTACAACCCCTAAAACGACGATCCAAACATATATGTATACTTGATGTAATGAGCCGACACTATTTTACTCTAAAAAAATATGAAGTTCTATATAAAATATTTATATTCCGGTGTTTTGAAACGTGACTAATCTTCGGTCAAAGTACGAAAAAAAACTTAATTTTGAGTTTAATTTCCAAAGAATAAAGATGACAAGTTTCAAACTTACTTCGAGGCACTTTACAACCTCTAAAACGACGATCCAAACGTTTAGGTATACTTGATGTAATGAGCTGACGTTATTGTACGCAAAAAAATATATTAAGTTCTATATAAAATGTTGATATTTCGGGAGTTTGAAACATGACTAATCTTTGCCCAAAGTATGAAAAAAACGTGATTTTGATAGCTTAAAAAAAAAGAAAAAAAAAAAAAAGAAGTACCCTCTTTTACGCACAGAATCTGTGCGTGAAAGGAGTAAACTGAAAAAGTTACAGTTTGGTCTTTTCACGCACAGATTCTGTGTGTGAAGCCTAGTTTGTTTGTTTTTTTTTTAAAGAATTAGTTTGGTTCTAAAAGTTATTTTTTGGGTTAAAAAAATTTCGGGTCCTATTTTCAGTACAATTTGCCATATGAGTTATGCCGGTATTGATGAACCAATGAGAAGTGAGAACAATAGTCGAATCAAATAGAACAAAACGCCCAGAGTTTACATCAAGCCAATAAATGCATTTAGAGAAAATTACACCACAAGTCACGGTATTATAATTAAGCACGCAAATAGCATAACTTTTCAAATTCATCAAAAATAACACTGTTTACTACATTTATACATATTGGAGAAAAATTATAAGGAAAAAAATCCCCCTAAATCAGGAGTATCATTTATCCCTCTCCGTTAATGGATAAACCCTTCGTTTTACTATTATCTCTCTTCTTTAACCAAACATATATATTTCTCCAACCTATCTGTTCTTCAACCTATGCATTCTCCGTTTGCAATTGCTTATCTCTCCATTCATTTCCATTTTTCCTTCTTGATTGCTTTGAGTTACAGAGGATTTATGCTAAATATATTTAATGTGGAATTCATCCACATATATAAGATAATACTTTTATTATGTAGAATATAATTTATTATACAACATATAATAAAATTATACGAGGCTATAAAATTATATATAGTGTATAATCAAATTATGTAGGTTATATCTAATTTATTATAAAAAGTGTAATAAATTATACGAATATTATTCCATGTATAACATTTTTATTATACTACATATAATAAAAATTAACATTAAAATTATTGTACTCCTGTTCCCACTGTGTTAAATGAAAATTGTGATTTATTTTTCATGGAACAATGAAAGAAGATGAGAATATGAAGTAAAAAAGGTAAGGAAAAACATGCTGGGAAAAAATATTTCAGAATATGGAGGAAGTTAGGTATGAAACCGCAAAAAAGTAGTTATACTATAAACAAAAAAATAGGGATTGATATTGGTCACGACTAAATTTCCATATGTTTAACAATTTGATTTACTATAAAACACTTAACTTGTCATGTAATGTTTAATAGCATTTACCTGCTAACATTATGTAAATATTATTACAGTATTTTCTACTTACGTTTTTTTGCATTTATGTGTTTGTACTTAACACTTTTAGCATTTAATCATTGATTAACTAACATGCATTCTCACCTCATAAAATCACTTAACTACGGTAATATGTGGTTTGATGTACCCGGGGTGCGGGTAGGTATCTACCATGTGGGAGATGAGAAAGAAAATATACCACACACACATCTGGAAGAGATAATAAACAGGAAGATACTGCAGAAATTTCTGAAAAATTTCCACCTGGATTACAAGTAAAAGGTGAAAGCTAAATGAGAAACAACTTCCACTTTCTTTCTCTTCCTTCTTTTCACAATGCTCTAACTGCTAATATAAGACACTACAAGGTCATAACATGATTCTTGTGGCAGCAAAGTGCTTGATTAACTTCACTCTGGCATGCTCATAATGATTTTAAGCATATTAACAAAATTCATGTGACACAGCTTTTTAAGTGTATTTTACATTTTCATCTTGACCTATATCTCATGAGAATGCTCTTAAAATACCTTTTAGATTCTAAGATACAGTATACAAAAAAGAACCATTTACCTAAAACCTGTGTATCTTCTCTGTTGCCAAAGAATTTGAGGATATACATCTTTTTATATGATCGACCAGAGACCACAATATCCAGCCATACTGCATGATCTCCGTTTACAAGTGTTGGCATCAACACCACAATCATCTTCACTGAAACATCTATGATCAGCACGAGTGTCAGGGATGTGGCAAGCACTTTCAAGTCGCCTTGTATTCGGTTCATGTTGAATCATAGAAGCCGGACAAACTTGAAGTGACATGGCACTGGTTCGTTTTATCTGCTCTCCATTCTGCGCAAGTTGAATAACTTGTTATCCCTTGAACTCATAGTGATCTGCTTTTACTAGTGTAAATATTAGAGTTGAGTAATCAACTACGCTAGAACTTGTAAGCAGATCAAAAACAAGAGGAAAGACAACGGTAGACACACTTATCAACTTCACAAGAACGAGTGGATCCTTGGTTTAGTCTTCAAACAATGTTTCACTAGATCATAAAAGTCCCTATTATATTCCCTTTAAATCTATCTAATAATGTGCTACAGCCTAGAGGGGAGAACGTTTGTGAGTCGATGACAATATGGCTAAAAACCTGTTTCAGTAAATCGGTTAACCCAATTATAACAGTCTTATCTTACTATTATGCCAAAATTTGTTTTTCTTCTCTTTCCACAGAACGTTAAGGAAAAACATGAAAAATGTGTAACCCCTGCCAACTAGCAGTCAACCACCTAAATAAATATAATGGCTACCAATTGACCACCACTGACTGCCACCAAATTTCAAATCTAAGGTGATACAGCCTAATAATGTTTAGAAAGCATTGTCTAATGTAAAAGGGAAAAATGGAAAGCTTTTAATGGCCTTCAATTAAGAAAATGCCCAACTTATAAGATCTCACCAGATCCCATTTAAAATGATTGGCATAGGATGGTTTATCGAGTCTTTACTCGTTTTCCACCTCTATATAATACTGAAGAAACCGAAAAAGAATATTACAAAGATACAGGTACAGCAGGATATATGAACACTGGAGGGTCAACATTAATATGTGCAAGTTTATGATCTGATGCAGCAGACACAACTACTTCTCTTTAAGGACTGACTCAAGATGCACCCACTTACCGTTGGAAATGAAGAAAAGAGCATGGAAAGGAAAAGGCAGAAGGCAATGAAAGAAGAACCAAATTTACTTATCGAACTAGAGAACACAGACTAATCACAATTGTGAATGGAAAGGGAAATGTACCTTGATAGAACTTCCGTTACTTAGATTATAAGCCTCGGGAAGCTTCTCATGCCAATTGCTTCTAACAGGCAGGGGATGACCCTCAGTTGTAAATATGTAATTTTGATTAAGTAGAAACGAGTCATCAAAAAGTAGATACAAATACTTGCACCTGCGGGAATCAGACAAAAATTTATACTGCTATAAGTGCATGGATGATCAGTCATATTAGGGGGGTCACTTTAGAAAGCATCAGTCAGCTTCAATACCTATGTGATTAACGTGCATAAAATGAAGATACAAAACACTTACGTTTCTGCAAGGAAGAAACTATGCTGATGGTCTTCTAATTGCATTGTAGTCACATCCCTAATGCTGGCAAAGCCACCTTTAACTTTTGTATGTGCAATCAGAGAATTCATAATTGATTCGCCCACTTCCATATACCACGGATCTGTTAACGGGAAAACTAATATATTATTCAAGGTTTGAGAAAATATTTTTTTTTTTTCAAAAAATTTAAAAGCTAAAAGATTGCTACTTCTAAGAAACCAAAATTATGACTAGGCAAAAACCAAAAAGAAGAGTCACAAACCTTTGGTTACTTGGTATAGGTAAAATGTGGACTCTGCCAATTCAGGACGTAAAGGATAGTATTTTTCAGTAGGATGCAACATCTGATGGTCCAGCAGATACCTAAATTATTGAAAAGGGTCCTATAAGAAAAACAACCATCACAGGTAAAACCAATTATGCTAAAGCTAGCTTATTGCAAGGAAAGCAGATGCAGAAGCAGGAAAAAGGACTTAGAGAACACAGGAAAGAATGGAGGAGAAACAACTTTTACCTCTCTGGAAGCACTCCGTATTTCTTCCACACCTTGAAAAATTCGCGATGTGATGAATTAGCTGCCTCGATATCCCCAACAAGAACCTGAAAGCAAAAGAATCATGATGGGTTACCACTTTATAGATTTCCTTAGAGTTATTGTTTTACATATGTAGGAAAACCGTATTATAAAAAGAAAAAGGATATGCAGAAAGAGACTAGATGTCCTCATTCGTGACAAAGAGCTATATCAGTTTTCAGAAGAACTATAAGCTACAGATTTCCTTACCTGCAGACCAGGCCAGAATGCTTGAAGACTTGTGAGCTGCCAGTATGTTGCTATTCCTGTTCTCATGTCAGCTTCATGATACCTACATTACATTAAATGTTCTGATCTTTGTCTGATTGCTGAATTCCAGGAAAAAACTAATGCATCATACATAATTCTCAACAGTAGATTGGTGAAGCACAGACTACGATAGAAGAATTTCAGGGAGGAGACAGAAAAGAATAAAGTACAAGGACAAAGGAGATGGTTCCAGCATTTTCTATTCCTGTTCATGGTAATTGCCACAAGCAGAAATGGGAGGCTAAGGCGCCAAGAATCAGTTTAACTGCTAAATATGATGGCAATACATACCCAAAAAAAAAAAAAAATCCAAAATTTCAAAATAGGGTGTGATTATTATACCATGGACCATGTCTAAAATATTTCTGCACAGCAATGTAAGCAGATTGAAACATCTTCCAAATTTCATCTCTACCAAAAAGAACGTAGGCTTTCATTAGGTATTCATAGAATGAATCCACACCTAAAAAACAGCAAAAAAAAAAAAAAAAAAAGAAATGAAATATCAAGAGAATGCATATTCTGAAGAGTAACAGACAAGCAAAGGAAGGGTGGAGACATTATTTATCTAGGCAAATGAGAACCATGGGATCAGACGACATCTAGACAAAGTATATGTGACTATATTGAGAAAATGGTTGTGGAGAAGTCTCCTAAAAGTGCTCTACACAGAAACATACCAGCTCCAATTCCAGAAGAATATTCAATCCAGTCTCCAGTTGCTACATCTAGCGTAGTTCCAAGAAGATTTAAAGAACTCCGCATGCTCCATAGCTTACGAAGAGCACGCAAAGCTGCCGTTTCAAATCTTGGATCACCGGTTAGACGCGATAATGCACCCATTTCAAGGATTAGAGAACCTGATTACATGAAGAAAAAAAATCCACATATATTATGATAAGACTTGATGGAGGGCTAATGAAATCTATTTGATGGCAGCTATCAAAGTTCAGGGAAATAGATATAGAGGTAAGGTAGGAAAGAAAACTAATTTACCACATCCAGATGTGCTTGTTTCTGTTGTCTCGTCCGCAGTTACACCATGCTGTCACATTTTGGATTTAACGTGTCATAAATTCATCTTCCACAGATGCCAATGCAACATATGACCCTACTGATTCTACCAGAAATGGGTTCTACTTGGTATGCAAAAACTGATGTGCCATGCCAGTAATGCACTTCATGGACTGAGCAGTGGCATGTGATTTTCGAAAATCTTTAAAGCTACTCTAAAACAAATTAGGTGCAAGATTTTTTTTTCCTAAATCAATAGAATTTCTGTCACAGAGTGTAGCAATAAAGTATTAACAGAGACAAGGAAAAGGAAAATCAAAACTTGGCTGCATATTTGAAGTAATTTCATATTTTAAGTATTGAAGAGATTATGCAAGCAATTGCAACTCAAGTCAATAGCGGAATGGTCCACCAAGCTAATGGGCTGATTTCATGTTGAATCCAAAAACTACAACAGTTTACTAAGTGATTTTCAGCCCCGCAAGGATTTGGATATCAGGATAATTCCTAGCACATTTAAATTAGATGAGCTGATCTAAAGTTGGAACACAAATTGCAACAACAGGAGCTTTTATCATGAAAATTATAACTTCGATAGCATCACACACAATTGACGTCTGGCAGGAACTAAACTGAAGCTGATCTGGACGGAAGGTTAATAAAGAAATTTGAGTTGCAGGATAAATAAACACATTTAGAAGTTAATGAACTCAATTAAGAAATCATTAAACTAAGTGACTTGACTAACGACTTGTCCAAACTCTAGTCCCCTGGCCTATTAGCAACAGTAAATGATTAAATTCACACACAAGGTTCCTTTTTGTTTTCCGACCAAAGGTTGTGTTTTACGTTTTCCAACAAAAGGTTCCCTTCATTATGCTCATAACAGTAGTTGGTTAAGATGCCAAACTTGATAATTGAAAGGTATATTTTTGTATTATTATTTCCTTCCTGATAAGACAGCCGATCTACAATATTATCTGTTGACGTCCCAGTAAAAGCATAGACTAACTTGTTATCCCGAAGAAGTATCCCTTTGTCTGAATATATTTCTATCAAACATTTCCTTGCTTTCTATTAATTACCTGCCAGAGAGGAGATTATTTCCAGCTCTTGCATACATTATGATTAAAATCACTTACCATGAACATAGCAGTAAAATTGATGATATTTACCTTTAAGTTGATCCAAGCATAAGGTAATCCGGTAGGGGTATTGAAAGCAGGTAGAAAGCGTCGCCCCAAATCCTCAGCCAGGACAAGGAGTTGATTCTTATAAATTCCTTGAACCAACCTGTTTGTAGAATCAGTGGCAAGAATATGAGCAGAAACAAGTCCTCCAAGAACTCTTATGTTGCACTACAATTGGTGATCAGGAAAAAAGTCAAATTATTAAGTCAATAGAATAAAATGTGACCCAAAATTAAGATCCTCCTTGATTGAGTGCTGGGAAATCCTACTTAAACGTGGTTTTTGAAAGCATTTATTGAGAGAAAAAATTGAGATACACAACAGCAAGCACAATCACCCAATTAGACCGCACACAGAAATATAAATGCAACAATGTATATATTACCTCAAATAGATTTATCCTTGCATCGACATCAAATGATAGATTTTCAGATAGCCAAATAATAGCCTTTTCAAACTCAGTGTTGTTACCCAAGATTGCAAGGCTGGAAAAGATAAATGGTGAAAAATAAACATAAGTATTATA
This sequence comes from Lycium barbarum, assembly GCF_019175385.1. Taxonomy (NCBI): domain Eukaryota; kingdom Viridiplantae; phylum Streptophyta; class Magnoliopsida; order Solanales; family Solanaceae; genus Lycium; species Lycium barbarum. The sequence goes on from NC_083339.1 coordinate 135,278,218, forward strand.
TAGGTTCTGAGTTGCAAGAAGAACAACAAACGTAACCCACCTGGACAACGATTCGATTAGCGTAAGAGCTGACCCATTGTACTGCTGTGGCAGATGTTCAAGCTAAAATATGGTGAAACTATTAAACAGAGATAACAAGACCGGTTTTCTCGAATGAGAAATCTCTAAATACAGGCATAATTAATTACCTTCAAATTTCCAAGTTCACTTAGAGAATCTGTGTAGGTTTTGGTCAGAGGTTTAAGCTCATCATGCTGCAACAACAATTAGACAGCAGAAAGAGAAGAGCTTGAGTTGGTATTACATGGAGATTCATTCAATACTAAAATGAAATGATCAAATTCAAAGCTTTATCTCACCGGAAAAGCATGCATCATGTAGTTATCATAAGCATGATAAAACCTGCCACAAACCAGAAAATCTCACTTTGCAACAAGATAGCAATATCTAAATATTATCACCCTCTACTAAAAGGAGCATTATGAAGGAAATTAAAGTTCAAACCATATATACTCATGAGCGATAGGGACAGGTTATAGCTTACATCTTGCGAACTCTGTTGCTCATGCGCTTCCTTTTAGCTGCTAAAAGATTGGTGGAATGGATGTCTGACAAACAGATGATAAATATGGTGGGAGATATTACAAGATATAGCAGAATCCATTTTACAACACTTGCTTGAAACATAGTATTTGATATGTGATACGCAAATTAATGGAGGAGAAGAAGAGGGGGGTATTGGGGGTTGAATGTGTAGTAGTGGATCTCGGATTAGGGATGAACAACGCAGAGCTGATGTGTTCAATGTCCTTGTCAGCATCGATTCGTTGGAGTATCCAATCACAAGCCGCCATATCACCCATTCATTTTGTTCCTTTTTTGTCTCATCCTAATACTACTAATTTCTAACTCCGGTGACTCCTATCGAATAAATTGCGGGTCAACCTATGTCTCTGTCTACTGAGTATTTTCTTTTTATTTAAGTGATCTTTAACAATTGCATATTCGATAACTCAAAATAGAAGGTCTTATGACCATTGTGATCATATGTAGAACTCGTCTTGCCTCGTGACTTGTAAATAACTATCGTTGCATGATTATGATTAATGCATTTGAGCCACTCCTTCGAAAGTCGTATTAATTAATGTTTAATTAGCAGAGATCCTGCTAACGAGAGATGCTTTATGCATCGGCGCCCTTTCTTTAAGCTGTTTAGAACCTTATACGATTGCAATACACGTTCAACGCTTAATTATCTAATCATACAGAAGAGGATAATATGCTGGATAATCAGTCGATCATTCTTTAATTTAGAGCCTGTTTCGATGGGCTTATGCCTATAAGCTACAAAAAAAAATAAGATGGGGTAGTCTAACTTATTTTTTTTAGCTTACAAGCTGTTTTCAGCTTATAAGCTGCTTTAGATAAGCTAAGTCAAATGGACCCAATTATTTTTTTGAACTTATTTTAAGCACAAAATGACTTTAACCTGACCAGTCAAACACTCAAAAAAACTGAAAACAACTTATAAGCAACTTATAAGCCAATCCAAACGGGCTCTTACTCAAATAATTAAAGGTTGCGGCATTAGTATTGTATGATAGATTCGCATAAGCCGTTCGATCTTTAAGAAGCACAGTTGGGTTTAATTCAGAAGTCACTTCATATTTACTGGAGGTATTGCAATGTTTTGGTGCTAAGTGCTCCTTATTATCAAAGTCAACCTCGCATTTCTTTTAATAAACAGAAGACAGAAAAAGAAAGCTCTATAGTTTTAAGATGGATGCTGCCTAAGATTTCTCTTGAATTTTTGCTTTGATGGTGGTCCATAACGTATAAATATAGTAAATTTTATATTAAATCCATAACGTGTACTATGTATAAAGATCTTTTTTATGTTGTAGGAGACTTTTCAGCCTTACTCATATTCAAATAAGGGGGTCTATACATATTGAACGCAGTGTTAGTACAAATAGCTGTTATATCTTCGCCAGATACTACTCCCTCCGTTCACTTTTACCTGTTCACTTTAGAGTTATTTAAGAAATAATAAATGAAGTTCATAATTTACCAATGTATCCATATTAATTGGTGAATATTTTTATTAGATTTGAAAAATGATTTGAAGTAAGTAATTAATACTATGGGTAAAACAGGAAAAATTAAATTGTTTTTTCTTGATATGCTAAAAGTGACAAGTAAAAGTGAAAATCTATTTTTAAAATACTAGACAAGTAAAAGTGAACAAAGGGAGTAAAACATAAGCACACTCAATTCTTTTCCGGAACTATTAGCACCTATTTTTAGATACCAATTTTCAACAAAGCAGTTGCGTTCATGCCAACAGGTTCTTTTCACCACCCTGCATCAAGATAAAACTGTTATTCTGCAATTGAAGTTCACCTTGGGAAGCACCAACAGTAAAATATGGGGGATGAGTGTTGTTCTGATAGTAATATACCGAGCTGAAACCGATATGTGAACTTCCATGAGTGATGGTAGGAACATAGAGAAGGTCGTCTTGATGACTTAGAGAAGAGTAAGGGTAGATAACTGCATTGTTTCTGATTAAAGCATGACGGTAGCTAGCCCTTTTTGCTTCAAGATCCATCCTTTTCTTCTTCAGCCTCTCTTTTCGATGGGCATTCTGGTGACCTCCCAGTGCCTGTGAGTTTGTAAACTTCTTCAAACAGAAGTTGCACTCATATTCAAATTCCCTGACAGCTGAGGAGCTCAAGTTTATGAGGTTTGCATTTGGGTTGGGAAGAACTATGCCAGAGGAATTCATACAGATGGAAGTTTTTCCCCCTAGTCTTTCATCTGCAAATGTTGCAGAGGAGCTTATGCTCTCGTCACTTTCAGTTTTTGAACAAATGATATCCTTCGGACAAGGATTTACCTCAAAGCCAAATATTCTAAGCTTTTTATCTGAAGCAGCAGTTTTGCAACAGACAATATCTGTTCCATTTTTTCCGGTTGAAAGGAGATTAAAGTTGGTAGATTTTTGGTTCACTGCCTCATCCATTGGAATGAAAAGTTCCCGGCATGCCAAATGTTTCGGAATGGTACAATTTATAGGAGATGCAAAGTATATTATAGTAGAGCCAGCAAAATATATTGTAGTAGAGCCACCAAAAGAACAATCACAGTCATGCAGAGCCAACATCATATTCAACTAAATCATTATACAATAAAAAAAGGTTCACATAAAGCCAGAAGAGGGAGCTTAGTGCATTACTGAATTGAGACTTTTTCCACTTTATCTTTAATTTCTTGTACATGTCATTAGTTCATTCTTTCTGATTTTTTTTTTCCCAAAGACATGTCATTAGTTAAGCTCACGAAGGATATCTGTTTCTTCACTCAGAAATATCACCTCTCGATGTAACTTCGCAGCACAAAGACTTGCACCAGAGGGGAGCAAACTTGATAATCACATTTCTTATAGGCTCATACAAGATGTGGACCACATCCTTGAAAAAGACAACAGCACCACAGCAGGTAAGCAGCCGTAATACGGTAATTATTACTTGTCAAAAGCATATGAAATTACTTTTTGATTACAAGAATTATAAAATAAATTCAGAAGTGGATAATGAGAGAAGCAAATCTTTAAATTAAAGGTCCACCAATTAGATCTGAGCATATCTGGTTTAAGCATAATAAGTTTGTATCCAGCGCCTAGAAAGATAAATCATAGCTAAAGCAAATCATTGGCATGTATTAGCATTAGCCAGCTAAGCTTCTTTATTTCCATCTATCCAAGTTGGCTCATTGGACCACATCTTTGAAGCTTTTTTGCCATTTCAGAAGCATAATGGAATGTGTTGTAATACCACATTGTTATTTGGTGCTTATCCCCCAATCATCTCAATCCCCATTTCATTCTTCTCACTCAATTTACAAAAAGATTTATTCCTCAATAAGGGGATGAAAAACACAACAAAAGCAGAATGATCAACAGATATAATTAAGCATTTAAGTATATATACTAGGCGATTAGGCGTAGATGCATTACAAATGACTAGAGAAAATAGATAAACATGACCTGCTTCTAGTCCACTACTTTTCTATTTCATCTTTGTGTACAAGACCCAAATGCAGTACCAAAAGTGAAGGCATCATGAAAGAAAAGAATGCAAAAACCTCATGTACACAAATAGATGCATAGAGTTCAGGGATCATGAAAGAGAACAAAAAAGAAAGCAAAAACCTCATGTACATGAATAGATGCATAGAATTCATAATTTGGATTCATATTGCATTAGAACTTTGGCGCAATAATGGGCAAAGTTTGTCACAGTGTTCCTTTTTGGGTTTGTCAGAACCTTTTCCAGAGCATTCTCTACAGACCTTACCATGGGTATAAATGAGACAATTAAGGTCAAACTTTAGTTCATCTGGAATTCGTCGATTCAGATGAAGATATGTCTTTTTTACATCAGCTGCAGTGGGTACCCAACGAAGAGTCTTTGCAATCTGAAAAACCTGTAATAAGTTTTGAACGTTAGCTAAGTACTTTGAACAGGCAATAAGTCTTCTAAAGTGAAACTCACATGTGTGTCCACTGGAAAATCATCTCGCTGAAGATGGAACATCAAGACGCATGCCACCTGCACCCATTGCATACAGTTAGAATCATAGCAGCTGGCAAAAGGCCAATTATAAAGGTTGCTGGTGATAAGATCTTGCAGTTTGCAAACACCTCCATTAGCATACACCTTATTTTTTTTTCATGCCATCTTTCAGATAACCACTTAATTTCTTCCCCAACAGCGGTAAGCATGACCTACATTTTAAAACTCACGTATCAGATCAGACTTTTTCAGGACATGGACGCTATGGGTAAACCTTTACCACATGTCTGAAGCATTTTCTATTCTGCCTTTTTACCTTGTTTTCTTGCACACTCATACCCTCTATTTTATAAAAGTAAGGTAACAGCACCCATGTCCTCCACTTCAGTAACAGCACCCATGTCCTCCATTTTAGAAGAAACATATCTTCCATGCATTGGACGCATGTGAACTAGACTTGGAAACTAAGTCAACACTAAGTTTTGCTATTGCTCTCAGCTGCTTCAGGTTCTCTTCTTCTTTAACCGTGTTCTTCCTCGGCTCTCCTTCTGTTTCTCAGTCGTTTGGTCAAGTATTTTTTTGTTCTCTTTTGATAAAGGTGTACGGGCCAGCTTGCGCGCACCTCGACTATTCCATCGATCATTTTGTCAAAATATTCTTCTTTTCATCACTTCTTTCCTCCCCCTATCATGCTTAATATGCTGCTCTTTGCAACAACATACTTGAGGAAAGAAAACTATGTTCAATGACAATAGAGTTGGACTTCTAGAACTACTACTAACATTTAGCAGTATATAGATTCTTTCTTAAGATCTAGCTAATTCTCGCATTGTTTGCATATTTCTTTCACAGAATTAGGATCATATTCTCTTCCTTACAATGTTATTTTCTTATTCTCTTTTCTGTTACCTTTCTCAAAAACAAAAAAAAAAATGTTTTCTTTTCTTTTTTCGTTTCTCAGTTCTCATCTAAGCATAAAAACACTTAAATTGAGATCCATACGTGTGCAATTCTGTCAAGTCCCCAAATTTTGAAATTTCACGTCTTTGCTTCACACACAAATGTCAAGTCATGTCTGGGTTGGTACTACTCATACTGGCACTACAATTATTCTAAGCTCTAGGAAGTTCTAAGAGTAATGGAGGCTCCATTAGATATTAATTATTCTTTTTCCTTTCATAAGTACTCCATCAGATATTACTAATAATGACAAGATCTGCTAAGGGGTTGTAACTTCAAATTCCAAGAGAAAGGAGAAATTGTTTAGAGCCTGTTTCTCATGTCAAACTGAAAGAACTCCCGTAAAATTCACCATTTGATGCTTGATCTTGGCTCGAAAGGTATAAGGGATGGAAGGAAGTGGAGGTTTGCCAAAGTCATGATAGTTTATAGGACTGCCCCCCACTCTCATCCCTCATGGGACTTGGATTGGATTGTAGACTAATATAGCAAGAAAAAGAAGTGTGATCGAGATTTCTCTACCACTTATTTACTCTTCTGAGGAGAGACAAGGAGAAAAGTTTTTTTTTCCTTGAAGGTGCCTAAAATAGCCCAATACCCACCCCTAACCCTGGAAAAAAAAAATCTTATACTCTAAAGCATGGTAATCAACCCAGACATGCAGTGGAGGGTGGACAAAGCAATGACATCAGAAAAGCTTGAAAGGAATTGCAGTTTCTGAGGTACCATGAATAGAACAGAGCAGAAGTAGGGTATGCTAAATAGTGTAGAAACACACTGTAAAAGGCATAGATGAGGGCTATAAGAAAGAGGTACGATATCCTTATATATTATCTACAAAGGTGCCCTTTACTAGTTATCAGCAAGAAAAGAACAAATCTGCATATGGCATTTTTAATTTGAATCCAGCCTTGGTTGTTCAACTAATACTCCAATAGAAACTTGCAGCATCTCTAAAAGACAACAATACTAAAAAATTAACACTTATTCATACATGACAAGTAGGCAGATTAGCTAAAAACAATTTACCGTTTTGGGGCCAATTCCTCTGAAACAAGAGAGTTCTCTTTTGATTTCCTCTATAGATAGCTCTCTCAAGTACTCCAAGCACAGATTTCCTTTTTTCTGAAACAATGAACTCAATATTCCCTTGATACAAGAAGTTTTGGTGGGTGCTAAACCTCCACATCTTATTGTATCTTCAACAAGTTTTGCATCAGCTGCTAGAACCTAAGCAATTGAAAATGTAATTGCATAAAGAAGTTGGTCGGAAGTGCCAAGTTTATCCATTTCATCAGTGTACAATAACTTAATTATAGAGTAATAAAGGAAATGCATAGACATCCTTGGTTTTAAACGCGGTTCGCAACCAAAATCCTGCCCAAAAACTAAACTTATTGGAAACCATAGTCCAAAAAATCCATTGAACTTTGATCACAAGCAAATAATATCATTCTTGTACATCACTAACAAGTAAAGCAGCACATAGAAAACTTAATGAATCAGACATTCTCTACACTTGCAAGGTCACATTTAACAGGTAAAATTCTACGAGCCAACATAAGATATAGCAAACGTAAAACCCCAAAATAGACTAAAAGCAGCTCACATGAGGTTTAATCAGAGGAAGAATTACCATTGTAAATTTTAAGTTAATCCACTTCATTAGCCATAATAAAGATTCAGTTAATTTACAGAAAAGCTTACAGATTCCCAGGTTGGAAAAGAAGATTTGAGGGAAGCAAAAGCCTTGTGAGAGTTAACTTCGGTGGTGTTCTGCGACAAAATGGTGCTTATTAGACCATCCAGTACACTCTCTTTACAAGAATCAGTACCACTAATATCATCATCATCATCATCATCTTCATGTCCAATAGGACTGAGTGATCTTTGGTTGCGGTACTTGATGAATTCTTTGGGGAAACCATGGAGAGCCAAGAGATCATCCCGTACGGCTCGGCATTCGTCCGGTGAGGGCCCAGAGAAATCAGGGAATGGCTCACTTCCATTGGAGGAACTAACGCCTACATTAGCCTTTTTCCAAGAAGGAGAACTTCGGCTGTCCGGTTTTTTCCTCTTTCGGCTTTTTTGCGTCTTTGTCAGTTTGGTCATTTTTTTGCTAATGAAGCCGTCTCAAAGGCCCAGCGCTATATTAAGGTTTCAATCGCTTAGCCCAAGTGTCATTGTTTCGAGGTTTTCAATCACTTTGCCGAAAATGTTCAATAACACAAGTGTTATAGAGGTGTTAATTCCAATTACATTGTTAAGAAATTGAATTAGAACTTCAATAGTTAGAACTATTTATCAGTTGGTTAGGGGGTTTAAAATATAAAAAAGTAAACACACGAAGAAGCTAAAGGAATACAACGTTCTATTATATATACATAAAAAATAATTTTAACCATGTATAGATAGTGTAACTTTCCGTCGAAGGGATTTCGGATTCCTCCTTCCACCCCTGAGTCAGACCTCCTTTGTACGATATATATATATATATATATATATATATATATATATATATATATATATATATATATATATAATCACTTTACTAAAGCTAAAATAATTAGGTAAACAAAGAAACTGAAAAAATACTAATGACAAAAACATAGTGGGTACGTATATTCTTATGCACCTTGTACTGCATTGAAAATTGTGGGTCGAGAATATATCTTTTATATCTATATCAGATTCAGCGTACGCACTTTGCGCGTGAACAAAGCGCGTACATCATTTGACAACTAATACTACAACAAAAAATCGGAATTAACTATGAATTTTCGTCATTAATTTGTGGCTAGATTGCTTCTTAGCTAAGGTTTTTTTTTGATAATTTGTCATTAATTCGTCACTAAATAGGCTTAGCGACGAATTTTATTGTTTAACTCCCATTGAAAATTTATGTTTATTTAGTAATCAAATAATTTAACATATAGTAAAAGAACATTACTGAGAGTTTTCATTTGTTGGAATAATATAACAGAAAAATCATTTAGAATATATATTATTTTCTACTATTTTATCCTTGTTACTTTGAATTTGCATTTACCTATTTGATATTTAACTCTACAATATAATAGATTTTGCTTTATTTCTAATTTCTTTCACCACTGGTATTTATTTTATTTAACACGTGATTTACTCTTATATTATGTAAAAAAAAAATTATTCCAAGATAAATCAGTAGAATTCGAATTGTATTTGGAAGTAAAGGTCTATATAAGTTCATTCAGCCAATATTCATTATTTTTTAATCAGAGATATTAGTATTTAATTGGTGAATATCCCCTCTATAATTCAATAGCTATTTTATTTTATTAAAAAAAAAATCAACTTTTTCATAAGATCAAAATTAAAAAATTTGTACGCTGTAAAAAGTAAACCAAAACTATCGTCAATAACTATCTAATGATTTGATACATAATATTATTGTTAAAAGAAACTCTACTAATCAAACGAAAATAAAATCTGCGCATGTAATAATTATTTGATATATTAAAATAGAGCTAATCGTGAGAAAAGTTTCTAAGCTCGAGCTAGTTAATCGGAGAAGACAAGATAGTCCAAAATTAAAAGAATACCAAAATATTAGGAATTCTTACCTACTTCATATAAGGAAGTATTATTAATGCATACAATTTTAGCTGATTTCAAAGTTTTAAATATTAAAAATAACAATTAAATGGCTATTATGTCTATCTATTTCTAAATGGAAAAAAAAAAAAAGGCGAACGACATTTCGCTAAGGCCTTCGTGCCTTTATTACCGACACACACCATTACATGCATGCGTATAAATTATATAGAATGATGATAATTAGTTCGAACTAATCTGTGTCTCAAGAATCATTTTATTTCCTTCTTCCGAGTCTTCTATTTATTTTCATCTAAAAGAATTTACACAACAAAAATTGATTATAAATAAATATCACATATCTGAATAAAGTTGTAGATAAACATAAGAGAAAATATATTAAGCAAAAAGTTGCATAATTCATGTCAATTAAAAAAAAACTTAAAAAAATTAAGAACAACATGGCACAGTAAAAACACTCTAATAGAACTCGTTCCGCCTAATCTCATCCAAAAGAATCATATTACATACGTATCATATAATAAATATTAACAAAATAATATGAAAGAAGAAAATTGAACCTATCAACCACTAAGGGTAGTGGTTAAATAGATTGGACCCCTTTCATTCTTAATCGGAGATATCAACTTCTAGTCCTGAGAAGCAAACTTTTAAATTTTCAAGAAAAAAAAATCATGAGTTATGTTTTTGTACAACGTTATTGGTGAATACCTGCTTCACAAAAAATCAAGGAAGACTGATAGAACAATCGCGTTATTAACCAAATAAAAAGGAAATCGTGTTTTCTAATGTAAAATAGATAATGAACTGAGTAAAAATATTGGGATTTCAAAAAAATAAAGGACTAAATAAATAAAGGCATACCTTATTACGTCATAGTTAGTGTCAATGATAAATTCACTGCAAAGTAAATATCAAATCACATTAGAAGAAAACAAATGATTTCATCAATGAAAAATAAGTAAAAACTCAATATTACAGATACATAGATATTATCCATGTAATCAATTTGAGCATTCTGGAAGAACACACGCTATCAAACGACAGTTTTGCATGATTAGGGATAGGAGTGCCAATTTCTAATATACAAAAATAAGAGATCCTATAATTATTCTTGATCAAATTCAGTATGAGTTCGATCAATTTCTTTTAAGATATGCTTTTAAAACTATAGTTGAATTTTTATTAGTACATGTTTAGAAATAAAGAAAGTGAAAGTTTTCTAACTTAAATAAAAATGAATTTCTAGCAATCCCCAACGTAAATAAGAAAAAAAAATAGACAGAAACTACTTGCAATTTACTCCAACTTAATCGACACTTACATTAAATCAATCAAGTTGTATGGCAAAAAGCTTATGAGTTCTTGATAAGCAAGTCATAAAACCAAGAATATTAGTATGAAATATTCAGATCCACGTGAATATTATTGTGGTTTATGTCGCGAATGGGTGGGTATGCCGAATCACATCTTGTTCGTGACTTGGAAAATCTCAATGCTCCAATCCCACCAAGATTTTCATTGAGCATGCCTCGAACTGATCAAGATTCTTGCGAGGTTGCGGTACAAAGGATTAGGAAAGAGAACAACTGAATGCTACCACGACGTTGTAGATTTTACATGCTCAAGTTGACTGAAGAACAAGCATTATCAACCGGTAGGGAACTAACATCTACAGAAAGAAGATTTGTCTTAAGAAACCCAAGATATTTATCAAAGAACGATATTGACAACTTCAATTCTGATGATTAAGAATACTGTGATTTTAATTATATTTTTAATTTAAGATGATGTCGTTAATTTGAAGAATATTAGTATGTTTAGTTTTCCATTTATTCAAATTTTTATAGAAAACACAAATAAACTACTACATAAAAAGTGACGATTACATAATACATTCGAAAAAAACATAGAAAATACATAATACATAAAAAGTTAAACTTACTAAAAATAAAAACAAACTGCATAGGAAATAATAAACCTAGCCAGCAATGCAACACTTCAAAATTACAAACAACAACAAGAGACCACAAATCATCCTCCAAAATTTCACTTTCTCTTTCAAAGGATTTGTCTCGCGTTGAGATCTCTAAGATTATCATTGAAAATGTTTTTTTTAATCTTCCGATTCTTTTAGTAATATCTCCAAAAATTCAATTTTTTCTAGAGCTTCCCTAAGTTGATACTGCAAATCAAACTTCACGGTATCTACATTGCTTCGTAAAGTCGCGGTATCTCTATCAACCTGAGGCTTTTTATACTTCGCTGCCACCGTTTTATCCGCGGGAACTTTATCTTCCCATCGAAAATATTTGCACCCACCATCTGCCTAACAAAATAACAAATAACATTAGTTTGTAAGGTACAAAATGTAGATAATGTGACAAAAACTCTATAAAAGTTGCAAAATAAACTTACTTCGGGCATTTTACAACGCCTAAAACGACGGCCCGGATTTTCTAGAGTTCTTAAAATTTTAAGCCGGCAGTATACACCACAATAATATACGTCGGGTTCTATAGTATAAAATGATGATTCGGAATTTTGAGACATGATTTATGAGGGGGTAAAGTATGGCAAAAGAGTGAAAATGGAGAAGAATGGAGAAGCGTCAGGAAAATGGAGGTTCTGCCCTAGTTTTATAGGGTTTAATAACGCAGGTGAGGTTCTGCCCTAGTTTTATAGGGTTTAATAACGCAGGACCTGCGTTATTAAACCTTTGACGACCTTCCTATAGCGCAATAAATTACTGCGCTATTGCGCTTAACCGTGCCGTTACGATTAAGTCCTTTAACGCAGTGATTTACTGCATTAAAGATACTTTGGTACCACTTTTTTTGTTGGGAGTATTTTGGTTCATTTCATCTTTTTCTAGGTAATTTAGGTTCCGGAATCCTGCAGAGATGGGGTGAGAGAGACGGGGATCAAGCCATACCCCACCCCCCTTAACCTAATTCCATAAAGTTATTCCCCTCGTATTATGTCACTGAAGTTGCTATCCGAAAGGCAAATATACATTGTAGCATACATACATACATATTTCTTTTAGAAAGAAAAAGAGAGAGAATTCCATCTTTCTTGTTATGTATGTACTAATTGCTCGTACATAAACTAGTAATTATACGGTATTTCTGTATATTTGAATGTACTTGCTTTGTAAAATTCATCTAAGGGCTCCCACTATCTTCAGCAGCTAAGGAATTGCTCTCGATTTGGAATAGACTAGCTTAAGCAATAAGAAGAACCATATACTTGTTATTGTCTAATTTGATCTAAGCATTCTACTGCTTTCAAGACAAAATCTTGATAGTTAAGTCCAGAGAGGCGACAAGACGACAATATCTAATGGTCCTAGCAATTTAGCATATTCTGTTTTAGACTTTTAGGTGAGGACTTAGGAGACAAATCTATCATCCAAATCAAAGACCATGAAGGTGTTTTTACCTGATCTTGTTTCTATTTGGATTACAGGGACAATTACGTCCACGGAACAGCAGACGTAAGTGGTGGGCAAACTTTTGTCCCACTGAAATAATAATGATAGAGATGGAACAAAGCTGAAGCTATAATTAACAACAAAAAGTTTCATCATAATCCACACATATGTTTGGTTTGGCTTAATAATACAGTCAACTGGTCATTCTTTATATAGTAACTTATTGACATTGTCAAACACAACGGCTCATGACTTCTGGTAACATGGCAACTTGGTCCTAATCTGTCGTCTTTGATTGCCGCTGTTCAACAAACTACAAAGTACAATACTACATAAAAATAAAACAGACTTTAAACCAAAATTACATTTTCCACTCCTTAAATCCTAAGTAATTATTTACATAATAATCACAATTGTAATCAAAATTACATTCTTAAAGTAACTACAACCAAACCTAGAACAAAGAAAAGAAGAGCTAGTACCCAATTCAGCAAATCAAAAGCTAGTCAAAAGAAGATTTTAACCATGACCATGATAAAAGAGTCCCAAACCCCAAAATAACAGATAATTACACCTTTTTTTTTTTACTGTACCATAATTCAAAACTCGATTGAGTTGCGATTGCGAGTAGTTCTTCCAACTCGGTACCGAGTCTGACTCACTCGTCCTTCCAATACTCCTTCCCAATCCACCTCTTCTTCATCCTCATCCTCACCCTTCACCCTTGTTCGCATTGCATACAACATCCTCTTCGCTTTCTCCCTTGCCCGTTCGCTTCCTCCCTCCACCACCATTTCCAATACTTCCTCTGCCTTCGCCTCTTTCGCTAACCCCTTGAACCTCAAACTCCCATGACTCAATGAGAATAGAGCTGCCACGCAATTCTCCCGAGTCGACTCCTCCAATTCATTCCCATTTCTCAGTATCCCCACCAGTACATCCACCCCGTTTGAGTCTAGCAACGCTGTTTTCCCCTCTTGACATACCGCCAAATTGCACACCACCAACACAACTCTCCCCGCCATATCGCGGGTTTTGAGCATTCCTAGAAGCGTATTCACAGCCCCGAGTTTAACGAGCTTAACTCGGTTGCTTTGAACTAAGGTCAAATGATAAAGAGCCAATGCCGAGTCGTGACGAGCTCGCTCGGTCCCGGACCTCAGCGCGTGTAACAACGGCCGCAACGCGCCTAACACTCCAATCGCTGTCTTGTTGTCATCTTCTAAAGCCAAGCTGAATAACGCGCCGGCTGCGTGTTCCTGGCCTCCTTTTAAAACATCAATTAACAGAGGAGTAATCCCTGCCCTAACGATTTTCACTTTGTTGACTTCTGCAAGCGAGATGTTGACCAATGCAGCAACGGAGTTTGTTTGAACTCCAGCGTACCTCGAGAGTAACAGCGGCTTGAGAGCCGATAAAAGCCGCGGCGTGCACAGTGAAACCCTGGCTTCCTCATCTGTTCTTGTGCTTTTTCTTAAGGAGATTACAGCTTGTTCCTGGTCATATACGTCCCGTTTCTTGAACTGAGCAACATAATAACCATCTTCCGATGATGTGGAAACAGAAGATGGAACCTCATCTGAGATAACGTCCGACGAGGTTGATTGCGATGACGAAGAGGAATAGCAGGAAGGACGAGTAGTAAAAGGGAGTAACGGTGAGTTGTTGGCGATGACAGATTCTTCTGAGCTCGCAGGAGAGTAAAAATGATAATTATTCTTTGGTTTCAGTTCTGAGGCAGCGTGAGAGAGAAGCACAGGTGGATTTTCCGCGACCCCCTTGAGCAATTCCCTCTCGGAAAACCGTATTCCAGGATCTTCTTTGATTGTAGTCGAAGCAGAAGAAGAAGTAGAAGACATGGAAGCACGAACGATGGACTCAACGGCGTAATAATCGGGTGGCTGAGGTTTCTCCGCACCTGACTTTTCACACCAGCTAAGAATCGTGGTCCTCAAAGCTAAATTTGGAATCACGTTAGAGAAATCAGGGTTTAAGCCGTTAGGAAGTTCGGGTTTGAACCCTAAATCCTTACAGACTTGAACAGAAGTGCGCTCGAAAGTCTGGCCAGAGGAAACCACTACTGGGTCAAACATTAAAGACCCATAAATGGGGCAGAGGAGTTCTTTTGGGGGGTCATTTTTATCGAACTTGGAGGAAGAAGAAGAAGACCTGTACCTGAAGATTTTCCACATGGATTTGCTTCTGCCATGTCCATCCGTTTCCCCCTTTTTAACTTTTCTGAAAGGGGAATACATGGTGAATTAATATAGGTTTTGCTGCAAATAGATTTAATTGATGATGAAACAGAAGAGAAAAAGTCGGAGATTCATTTGGGGATTTTTGAAATTCAATTTAAGGAGATTCAGTCTTGGTTGAGTCAGATATTTTAGAGAGTTGGAGATGAGATTGACGTTGTTGTAAACAAACTGAGTCTACGAATGGTTTGGTATCCTATGCTTTTAGGGCTTGCTTCTTTGGTTATTTACTTTAAGTTACCACTTGAGTGGTTTCAGATTTTGTCTAACTTAGCCAGCTCACTGTGCCATTTCTTGTCCTTTTACAGCCTCTCTTTCTCTTGGTAGCTTTCCACCACTAATATACTTCACTTGTTTCTTTCTAAATGATTCTAGATCACAAATTAAAACACATTTATCATATCAATTCTATATAATGATAGCATAGAAATAAATTACACTATTAAATTATTTAAAAAATAATTGTAGATATTCGTTCATAAAAAGTGAGATTAGCAAACTAATAGATAAGGTTGATTACTGCTATAACAAGTTAAATAAAATAAAATAAAATATTCACATGTCAATGTATATAAATTGAATCATTTCCAATGTTATTCATTTCCTACAAGGAAATAAATCTCTACCCTGCGCCGGCATAAAAAATAAAAATGGAGGAATAGATAATGAAGTTAAAAAAAAAATAGTTCAGTGACCAAGATTACATATTCATAAAAGTTGAAGGGCCTAGCATTTTTATCCATTTAGCAGTTAGCATTTTCCTGTGATCCAATCATTGGAACCCACAATCTATGGACATATGCTTTTCCTTTTTTCCCTCCAAATGGATCTACAATTCAATTCATTTCATAACATGGAGAGTCACTATAAAAGAATTGTGAACAGTGACAAATTACAGCTGCCCTATCTAAGAATTAGATCATGTTAAGGAGACTGAATATAGGGGGAAGGTGGGAGAAAAGGAGGTCCTCACACTCAAATCCTTCAGGAGGAGAATGTGAAGGATTTGGTTTACACTAACTGTTTGTTAATGGTTGCAGGTACACAAACTAACATAAATGGAGGATTTTTAATTCAACAGGTACCACAGAACAACCACACCGAAGGAATACCAACAAGCAGCGAAACACAGTGTAATCAGGATGTTGAGAAGTTTTACCAGCATAAATTGCAACTGGTTGGAGGCACTTTTGACAAATGACATGAAGTGGAATTATTGTTCTTAATGATTGAGTACATGGAACACAACAAACCTCTTGAGTACACATGGGCATACAGTTTCTATTTAGTGGTTGTTTCTTAGTTGGTGGTATTAGCACCCCGGGATGCTCATCCTACTGAGAACTGGTCATTAGTTAGAAAATGTACTGTCTTGGTGCATATAGAGGGCCAAATATAGAGCATGTGAGATATAGAAACAGAAGTTCTTTATGGAGCAATTATTTCAAATTTCATTCTATTAGTAATTTTTTAACAATTTGTAATATCAAATTAAGACAAGTTATAAGTCTTAATTTGATCATTAGTTTAAATTTTGTATTTTTCATTAGCCTTTTTGGCTACAGTTGTACAGACTTCTGGATTTTTTGATAAAATTTATAAAATTAGCCCTAGGCCAAAAGCCTAGTGGACTTTAATTTTAAAAAAAAATGCATATTCTCTTATACTTCGAAGATTGAACTAAATTGGTATGTTTAGAGCCTATTTAGAGTGCTAGTGGTTCCCAGCATGGGTTGATACATTAATAAGCAGACGGCTCATATCGTGGTAGATCTAATAATGCAACTTATAAGAAGTGTGTTAGCTCGTATTCTCAAAGACAGAAGAGACCTAACTAATTTTTGAAATACTAATAACTATTCTTCGATTGGATGATACTATCTGCACCCTTATTCTTGTGGATTCTGGAGTCCAGACTCGCATGTGTCCTTATTCAGGTAGAAGTCAAACGCCACTACAAGAGAGAGGTACA
Organism: Lycium barbarum; assembly: GCF_019175385.1. NCBI lineage: Eukaryota > Viridiplantae > Streptophyta > Magnoliopsida > Solanales > Solanaceae > Lycium > Lycium barbarum. The sequence goes on from NC_083339.1 coordinate 135,295,012, forward strand.
AACAATTTGGATTTTTCTACATGTTATTAACAATCTAATTAAAACATTGGTGGGTTTTGTTAGTTAAAAGTTATGGGGGCAAGTGCACATATAGCTGATTTTCGGGGGACTATTTAAGACGGTCAAAATTTATAAGTTTAGCCACTTTCATTTTAAGCGACTGAAGTTGAAAAAGTTTGGCGTATAAAATTTTGCATATTGCTTGTGCAAAAATTTCTAACATTTTTTGTCTGAACTTTGGACATACAAAATTGAAATTATGGCTTTTGAATAAGGAGGAGGAGGCAAACTTTGTGTGTGTTGCGAGATAGAAGACTCATGCATGGAAATGGAGTCTTCCATGTATGAGATAACCTAGTTGGCTTACAATAGGTTTTTCCTAGCTTAAGTGTATATGCAGTTGCATACGTGATATACAAGGTGTATTAGGAGTGTATTTCCAAGTTGTTTACTACTTAGGACTCTACAATTACTATGTGTATAAATAGAGCTAATCGTACATGATCAATTCATTAATAATACTCAACCTTCTCTCGTCTCTACGACTGTGTAATTCTACATGGTATCAGAGCATTAAACACACACAACTACGCTGCAAAAACCTGTTATCGGTAAACACAACAACGGCCTCAAACTTCGCCCAATCTTCTTTGTCCCTCTCTGCTTCCTCACTGCATCACCTTATGGCTGCTTGCCCTATCAAGCTAAAGCCTACCAACTACCTTATTTGGAAAACTCAAATCATGCAGTTGATGCAAGTCATGAAAGTGACAAAAATAGTCTAAGAAAACAAGCCTGAGACAGGTTTATCTGAGGACAAAGATGATACTGGAAAGGCTGCTGATGAAAAGGAGAAGGAAAAGATCTCTGAGAGCAGTTGGGATGAACAAGATGTTCTTGTGAGGACTTGGATATCAGGAACAATGACTGAGGAAAGTATGTACCTCATTGTTGGATGCAACACTGCCAAAGATATGTGGGAGTGCTTGGAGGAAGCCTACCTTCAAGCAACAAAGGATAAAGAGTTCCAACTTAAGCAACAACTGCAAAACATTAAGTTAGGGACAAAGAAACTTAATGAGTATTTGAAAGAATTCAAGGGCATATGTGATGGCCTTGCTGCTATACACAAGCCAGTTGATGAAGATAGCAAAGTCATTAATTTTGCTAGAGGTCTAGGTTCAAAGTATAAAACCTTTAGGACTGTCATGTTGGGCAAAGCTCCATATCCCACACTAAATGAATTTGTCAACTCTCTTAGAGGTTTTGACATGAGGGAAGAAGAGGAGGAGATGCCACAACAGAACTACAATATGGCTTTCACTACACAAAGAGGTAGGGGAAGAGAAAACTATAATCAGAGAAGAGGAAACTCCAACTACAATTCAAGAGGAAGGGGTTTCAGAACTGCAGAATAGGCTACCACAAACCAAAACACTCAGAATAACTAAGGCATGCAGGGTTCAAATAATGGAAAGGGAAGAACTAGTACTGAGGCCTATCAAATTTGTGGAAGAAATAATCATTTAGCCTTGAAGTGCTTTTACAGATGGGACTACTGTTGACACCCAATTTCGTCCCTCCTGTATTCCTATTTATTTCTTTGGGAATAAAAATAAAAAGAAAACGAGCTAAATATTTTATTTTCGCTACTATTTTTATTTTTTACTACCATTAATATTGTTACTTTTATTTTCACCATTACTAGCAGTACTCTATTTCATCATCATTTCATTTTCGGATTCGGACTCGTTAAATTAAGTCTTTATTTTCTACATATTAATCACTAATCACATGATACATATTATACAAGTTATATCACTTAGGAGTTAATCAATTAGAAGAAGAAAATACAAATTTCAGCTATTTTGAAGCCCATGTGTCAAGCCCACTATTCGTTTAAATAGATCAGCCCACCATTCCACCCGACCAGCACACTGTTCTACCTGACCCGGCCCTGTGCGTCGTCTACAACGAAAAGAAAAGGAAAACCTAATCCTTTTCTCCACAGCGCTGCTACTCTCATCTCTCTCCTTCTCCATCTCCTTGTTGTCTTCTCTTTCTCCATCTCCATTTCCAGCAAATAACCAAACCTTCTTTCACCATCACAGACCTCGCTAGTCCATTTTCGTGCAATAGCCCCCTCTCTCTTCTTTCCGCTCCTCTCTTTCTTTTGGCAAAACCCTATCTCGTCTTAGCCGTGAACAGACCTGTCTGTTACATTTTCGTACTAGAATTTGTCTTTCCTTCTGCTCACCTGCATGATTTTGTCGATTGAAAGGGAAATGTTGCACACTCTTGCTTCGAGACACGCGACAATCCCCAAAATCCAGAAGTGTTTTTTCCATTTTCGGATAAGATGCCAGTCCCCTCATCTCTCTTCTTTAAGGGAGTCAACACAAATGGCCAAAATTACTCTCTGAATTTTCTGAAGCAAATCAACTTTAGGGATTCGAATTTGAATTCAAACGGCTCCTTGAACTTTGTTTGGAGCCAAGAATCTCGAATTAAAACAAATCCCTAGTCATATTTTAGATATAAATATCGTCTTAAGTCCTTGCCGAAAGAGGAGGATTTTTTGGTTAGTCGGCAGTTTACTCAAAATTCCCTACGACTTGCTAAATCATTTGGGTTTACTTTTGAACACTTCTGATAGAGAATAACTTCTGGGTTGTTTCAATCCGAATTTTGAATTATTCACGAATAATTCAAAATTCGGATTGAAGTATTAGACCTAGTTCTATTTTTAGTTTGATTAGTATGTTTATATGAAGATAAACATATCTTAGACCATGATACCAGTCATACCTGAGTGTTTTGTTTATAAAAATTCATGAAATAAATCTGTCAATACCTATATTATCTCTAATGGTCTCTGTTATGTGTTAGTAGTATAATATGACTATATTCAGGGTTCGTTTTGGGGTTTAGATGTTGCATATAGGAATTCGACAACCAAAATACTCTGTTCTGCAGTTTGTCCATGTTTAGTCCTATTTGCCTAATCTCATCATTGGCATGTTTTAGAAGCATATTTGGTCATGATTTATAAGTATCTAATTGTCTGCCCTCTTAATGAGCTCATGAGAGTTTTAAATTCAGCAAAGATGTTCAATATGTTTTTCTTCCAAACTGACTGTAAAGAGTCCTACCTGTAAAAATGAACTTGAAGTAGCATTTTAGGACTTCAACATGACTGTTCAAGCCTGTGATTTGCCTAGTTAACATGGTAACTGCTTGGGAGTTGCTTAATACTGAGTTAACATGCCTAGGTCTTCTATTGAACATCCTCTATTTTTTATCTCCTGTTAGTCTAAAGTTTCCTATGGTCTATGGCATATCAGTAATGGTATGAGATGTTTAAGTTGTTCAGATGTGTTTGTTTTGCATCTGTTGAGATAGTCCATAACTCATTTGAAGTAAAAGTATGATTTGTTGTCATTTTTGACCTATTATGCCTTTCCCTCCTTTTGCTGTGCTGTGAAGTAATGGATATAAACCATAAAAAAGGGCTCACCATATTGAATATGAATTCTTTTCCCTGAAAGTGGAGCTTGCTTGGTTAGGTGTTGCATTATTTTGAACCTGTTCGTTTTTTATATACTTAGTATGTGTTTGATTAAGTCAGTTCAGTCCCTATTCCATTCCATATCTTTTTCTGTTTGTGCTTTTCTATTATGCCCTACTTGTTTTGAAGTTGGTAGATGAAATTGTGTTGGTGCCAGTTGAAAGGATTATGTCCTGTGTGTGTCCTGTGTTTGCTCTTTTATTTAGAACAGGGCGTTGTTGGTTTGTTTAGGATTGTGAAATGCACCTCTATGATGATTATATGTTGACATCAACATGTTTTGAACTCAATAGGAATCAAGTAAGATCTATGTGTAGCTGATACATGCTTAACATGTCATACTTCATATTCATTATTATCTTCTCCCATGTCTGATTGTTGCGTTCAAGTTTCTTACTTCTCTGTCAACTTAGCTCAAACAAGCTCCTATATTTTATTGTTAAAGCATGTTATATTTCTGCATCTATTCAGTTTTATATGCTAAGTATACTTGTATCGATTATGTATATGAATGTATATGCATGCGATATACTTAAATATACATGATATATACATAATCCACTGGTCTGTTTGGACTTGCATTATACATGCTTAGCCTTATCTATTGGTCACATACTAATCCTTTTCTTTTCGGTTTTATGCATGACCATCGCGTACGACTCCAAGGGACTCGTCATCTCCCGCATTCGGTGTTGGGCTAAAATCCCAACGCAATTTCTCTCGAGTCAGCCCCATCAGCCATCCGCAGCAATATATTCAAGTTGTTGGGCCGAAGCCCAACAGTAAACAGACCGCAGCAGTTCCAAAAAATGGGCTGAGCCCATTTAATTTTATTTGCTCCTTATTTTGTGCATTTAAGTTGTATTGTACAACTAATACTTTACTTGGTTTGTTTTCTTAGCTAGAATGAACCTTAGTGGAATTAGTGGGTTAGTTTGAGTATGATGGGTAGTTAATTTAAAAGACAAACTAACAATTAGTTCATAGGTTTCATTCCCCTTTTTATGTTAAAATTATTTATAGTATCTATAATTTTTTTTTATTAGAATAATTGATTTTCAAAATAGCATGACTACATATTTTGAGTTAAAAGAATCAAGATTCACTCTTACTATCTTAGAAATTTGAAACGTCATAAATTTTACACTAACGTTAGCTTATTTTGAGAAATAAAAAGGCAAACTAGTTCTGTGGATAACTTCTTCACTTTAGCTCTTTTTCAACACTTGAAACATGTATTTGTCAAAAAAAACCTTTACAATCTATATTGAACTAATGGTCTTTCTTTCATGCAAATTATTATATTTTTTACAAGTCTTATTTTAATAATATTACTACATTTTCCTTCAAAACTTTAGTAACATTTATAAGCCATTTCTCTAAATTTTAAATGCTATATTTGCATCTTTAACCTTAATTAATTAACATAAGTCCGGTCGGTTAATCATTGATAATCGATCTTAGAGGATGCCTAATACCTTCCCTCTAGATTAGTTGAACTCTTATCTAGAATTCTAAGTTTCGTAGACATTAAAACGGAGTTAACTTTAAAAAATAACTTTAATTAACTTTAGGTGCCCTAATTCACTATAAATAATTAGGTGGCGACTCCTTAACTTTAATCAACCCCGGAATTACCGGAATGTTGTAAACTATTTTGACTTCGGTTAAAATAAGGTATAACAACTACTCTTATTAGGCTGAAGAAGATCTTCCTCAGCCCTTAGCTGCTGTCAATCTGCAGAATCCTACAGGTGAGGATGAAGCCATGTATATGGACTCAGGTGCCACTACACACATAACAAATACAATAGGTAATTTGTCTGATCTCCACACTTATAAAGGAACTGATAAAATAATTGTTGGGAATGGTGCACATTTAGATATTACACATGTTGGCAATACAAAGAAATCAAGATTGCATATTAAGGATATACTTGTAGTTCCTAACATTGCAAAGAAGCTTCTGTCAGTTAGTAAAATTGCAAAGGATAATTGTGCAAAACTTAAGTTTGATGAGTTTTTTTTTTTTGTTAAGGACAAGAAGTCAGGGACACTACTGGCCAAGGGACCTAATACAAAAGGACTATATCAACTGGGAGATAACAACCTATATATCTTAGCAGCAACACACGATTGGAAGAAGTCAGAGAGTATTTGGCACTGTAGATTAGGTCATCTTAGTTTGAAGTCTTTAAAATTATTAAGTAGTAGCAAAAATATTGATGTTAGAAGTTGGAACAAAGCGCCTACTGTCTGTACTAGCTGTCAGTTAGGGAAAAGTTGTAAATTTCCTTTTGATTCAAGAAATAAAATTGAGAAGTTTCCTTTACATAAGATACATTGTGATCTCTGGGGTCCAGCACCAGTTGTGTCCTCTCAACATATGAAGTATTATGTGGTTTTTGTGGATGATCATACAAGATATACATGGCTTTATCCCTTACGAAAGAAATATGAGTTTTATGAAGTGTTTCTTAAATTCCAAAAGATGGTTGAAAAACAGTTTTCTAACACTATTAAGATATTCCAATGTGATGGAGGTGGTGAATTCATTCAGGCTAAGTTTGTCAAAAACTTGGAAAATTGTGGTATTATCAGGCATATATCTTGTCCACACACCCCAGAACAAAATGTCATATCTGGAAGAAAACACAGACATATAGTAGAGACTGGATTGACACTTTTGTTTCATGCTAGATTGCCTCAGTTTCTGTGGGTTGAAGCCTTCTTGACAGCTGTGTTTTTGATAAATAGGATGCCATCTTTAGTTCTAAAGAATGAAGTTCCTTTTGTGAAGTTGCACGGTGTTGAACCAGACTATAACAGCCTGAAAGTCTTTGGTTGTAGGTGTTTTCCTTATATAAAGGGAAAAAACAATTTTTCACCTAAAACATACGCTTGTGTGCTCATTGGCTATAGCAGTCTACACAAGGGATATAGATGCTATCATCCACAGACTAGGAAAGTCTATGTGTCTAGACATGTTATTTTTGATGAGCTTACTCTACCCTATGTTCAAACAGATCAACCAAGTGCCACAGTGTCCTTACCTCACCTAGCTACTTTCCATGAGTTCTTTAACATGCAGGAACAGGCTGAGATTTTAGGTGACAGTAACATCTCAGGGGAAGTGTTGTTAGAATCTAATAACAATGCTGAGACAAGAGATGATGTGAGCCCTGTGGAAGAAATGCAGAAGACTAACACAAACACTGAGTTTGTGCATGAGCCTGTTCAAGCTGCTGCCCATGATGTGGAAGGAAATGTGACACAAGATGATGATCCTAACAGCAGTAAAGATGACACAAACAGTGTCACAAGTGATGATAATGTTCATGCAGGTGATGTTCATACAGGTGGTAATAATGCTCATACACAAGAAGATGGTGGAACTCAAGGTCCTAACAGTGTTGCAGTACAGGATCCACAAGGCATGCAATTGGAAGTTGACCTATCAAAATCGTTTAATGTCACTGGAGTGTTATGTCCCGTGTTTTCGTATAATTGGAATTCGAGAAAATAATTACGACTTGTGTGTTATAAGGACATAATTTGATTTTAGTGAATATGACTATGTTGGTTATGGAATTATTAATGTTAAGACCTCGGGGAAGGCCGAGAATAAATTTGGAATTTCAGAAATTAGTTTCGGGAATTACAAAACGGGACGTTTTATGAATTGGGCCAAGAAAAATACAACACAAAAATTGGGCCCAAAGAGGTGAAGTGGCCGGCCATGACATGGTCTAAGCCCACTTTAAATGGTCATGTGATTATCACATGACCTATATTGTGGATATATATCAATTAATACTTAGTAATTATCAAGATCAAAGAACAAAAAGCAAAGAACACCAAAGAAAGAAGGGTTCGGCCGTAGCTAGAGAGAAAAAGAAAGAAAAATTTCCAAGCTTGATTGTTGATCCAAAAATCCTAGTTTCTACATAGTTGTGAAGTGCTCAAGACCCTCTTCAACGGGGTATAATTAGTTTGGCACAAGAACTACGTTTACAACAAGTCGGGTTTTCAAGAAAAGGTAAGAATTTTGCCCCTTTAATGTTATAGAATTGTTATGAATGTGTTAAGGATTGAGAATAGACGGGAATCCCGTAACTTTGATGTATATAGAAAGCCGTGTGTGTGTGTGTATATGGTGTGTTGGCCGTGAGTTATATGTAGTGCAAAGGCATGGGAATTTTATCTTGTTTAGTTGGTTTGTGGCATCGTTATAACATTTATGTCGTAAATAATTGATTGATGAATTAAATTGGCGTTGGAAAATGATTTTGGACGTTATCGGAAAGTGTATACCTTTGGTATAATTGTGTATATCATTGTATATTTAGGGTGCTAAATACTTTAAATATGAGTTATAGTTGATGTTAATGAATTCGGAATGAAACGACGCAAGTTAGAACCTTCGTTATAAGTTTTGATGTACTTGAAGGAATTAGGGAAAGTAATGAATTTTGGACGATTTTGTATATAGTTTGGAATATGTTTGGGATGTGTTTGAATAATCGCGAATGAGTAAATGAATATAATGATGTGGATATAGATTTGGAGTTTTGGAAGTTTGAATGAAAAGTTGCCAACTTAGGTAATAAGGTAGGACTTTGAAGGTAGAGTGGTTTGATTGTGATTTGTGTTGTTTGTTGATGTGTGGGCTGCTGTTGTTGTTGTATTTTGAGCCGAGCTAAGTCTCGGGGATGTTAGATTTATAGGGGAAGTGCTGCTGAAATTTCGGTAGGCAAAAATTAAGTTAATGGCATTTTTCAGCCTAAGAATCTCAATTGGTAACTTTGACCATTTGCAGATTTTAGACGGAACGGGACTTGACTTTTGGGAGAGCATACGACGTCCGTAAGGTATGTAAAGCTTCCCACTCCTTCGTTTGGCATATCTTAGTATGATAGGCGAATATGAGAACTTCCGGAGCATTTCTGCTCCTCGAAACCCGATCCACAGAAAGGTTACTATTCATTCAATTCAATTGAAGCCTAAGGGCTCTATTTTGGCTAGAATGCCACCACTCGTCCGAAACCTATCGAAATGTGGTCGGGTAACTTAGAAATGATTATGTATGACCCTTTGGCCTATAAATGTTCGGAAAATATGTTCGCCACCTCAATTTGGCTCGAGGTGGGCCCGCTACCCCGAAACGCCCTAATTGTCTTATTGGGCTATCTTTGTGAATAAAGTTTGACATGCTACTTTCGAGTTTGGAACTTCCTCCTACGGGATATGTTTGAATATTACGATGCGCTAAGTTACGTTTTGAGCTATACGTACTATTTTGGAAACGTTTTGTGAAATGAAACCTTATATCGACTAAGTATTCGATTACTTTGTATTATGAAATGACTTACGGGATTACTCTGTTTTGAGAGGCTATTTTGAAGTATGATTTGCATTTGTTTGCTCACGACTCCGCTCGTGCCTTATTATGACTTCGTTCACCGGTTCCCGGGCCGGATTTTGATTCGTGCACCTTATGATAATTCGGCCGTATGCTGTGTTACGGTTCCCGAGGCTTCGCCATAGGGCCGGGTTCCGTTTGGAGTTATGCTGTGATATGGCTCGTGATGCGATACACTCACCTATGATTATGCTTGTGTTCGGGGATGTACGGAGATTTGAAACCTTCTGGTGTTATGCTGTGTGTGGCGCCAGCGTCGGAGTGGCGACCACGTTCCTAAGCGTTTGCATGATTTCATTTGCATTATGTATACGTATATGATTTCGATATAGATTTTGACCTACCCATTTGTACTCCACTTTGACATTTGATTTGCTATCGGTTTTGATCCATATTTCTGTACTCCGTGCTTTACATACTCAGTACATATTTCGTACTGACCCCCTTTCTTCGGGGGCTGCGTTTTATGCCCGCATGTGCAGATATCGGTGATCCTCCGCAGTAGGCTTCACTTCTTGCTATTCCGGAGTACTCCTATTTGATCCGGAGTCCACTTTTGGTACAGACTCTTTTTGCTTTGTATATATTCGGTAATTTGACTATTTGGGTACGGCGGGGCCCTGTCTCGCCATATGTCTTTGTTTTGAGTTCGTAGAGGCCTGTAGTCATATATGTGTGGTGAGGGTCCTATGTATGTTTGTCTGATTTTGTTTTCTGGTCTTAAAGCGGTCCGTTTGTTTTGATGGCCCCAAATGGCCCTTATGCTTACGTTTGCACTTTTGACCGGCGATGTCTATTCCGCCGCTCAGTTTGTATTTGATATGGCATTTTGATTTGGTGCGACCGCTTAAGACATATTTTGATATAAATTGCGTTTGATATGATTTCGTAAAATTCTGAAATAAGTTTGGATCTGATAATGAATGTGCGATTCGGTCTGGGTACCCAGGTAGGGTGCCAGTCGCGGCCCACGGGGCTGGGTCGTGACATGGAGATAGTGACAATATACCTATACAAGTTCCCTCAGATCCAAGTGAAGCTACTCAAACAGGTGAATTAGAAGTAGCAGAAGGACGTCATATGATGACTAGACACAAGGCAAAGAAAATGCCCATGACTCACACTTCATTGACTGCTGAAAAGATGGATGTGGAGCCAAAAAGTGTGAAACAAGCACTTGCTAGTCCCCACTGGTATGCGGTTATACAAGAGGAGATTGATGCACTAAACAAGAATTAGACTTGGATTCTTGTTTCCAGAACTGCAGACATGAATATTGTTGGCTCAAGATGGGTGTTCAAGACTAAGATAAAGTCTGATGGCACTATTGATAGATATAAAGCTAGGTTGGTTGCCAAGGGATACTCACAACTTGAATGCATTGATTTTGAAGAAACATTTTGTTATGTCCCGTATTTTTATACATTGGGACAACCCGGATTAATTATGATAATTTAGGGCCAAGACTATTCCGGGATTTGAAGTCGGGACTTTTGGCCATTTGATTTTATTTTGAGACATAAGTTGTATATGAAATTGTTGACATTGAACACTTAGGAAAAATTGGGACCACAATTCATAAATTTGGAATTAAAAATCTTGCCCAAAAATGGCCTTGTGGCCGTGTAAATGGGAATTGGTCCCACACATTGTGTGGCCAATTTTAAATGGTCCGACACGTGTGTGGACCATAGGGACATGGAGATATTTTAGTGGGAACTTAAAAATATGACCTCTAAGTCATCTCTCTTCATTTCTACACTCCAACCTCACGGCCAAGAGGGAGGAAAAACCAAGATCATTTCAAGCCTTCAAAAAATTATTTCTTTGGTTCAAACTCACTATTTTGAGATCCCTAAGTAGCGTGGAAGCATTGTTGGAGCGATCAAGCCATTTGTTTAAGAGATCGCAAACCCTAGCCTATTGGGGAATTGAAGAAGAAAGGTAAGTTTGATCTTGTTTTATGTGTTGTGAACATTTTATTCATGTTGTAGTATGTTAATATGGAGGAAAAATCATGAAATATTGTATATTGGAAGTGGGTTGTGTGATGGGTGTGTTAGCCGTGTAAATGGGTGTGGAATTGAGTTGATGAATAAATTCTTGTAGCATGTTTGATTGTTGTAGAGTGGAGAAGAGAATAATAATAAAAAAAAAGATCATCGATATATGTATATGTGTGTAGTGTGGCCGTATATAGCCCCCAATGTATGTTGAAGATCGCATTAATATCGCTTAACGTTTTAGTTGTCGTCGTTATGAATTCAGTTTGGAATTGAGCGTTTGATGACTCAAGAATGATGTTGTAATTGTATGGGCTGATTTGAGGCTTATTGTGTGTTAGATGAAATGTGCATATTTATGAGAATTATATCGTTATATTGTGGATTGTTGATATAAAATCATGAATTGAAAATGGGGAGTGTGCACAGTGGGGGTCTCGGGTTTGGGGCTGCTTACGGGTAGAATTGGAGCAAATTGTTGGATTGTTGGAAATAGTATGAAAATTGTTTAAAGTGTTCTTGAATATTGTTGGTAAGGATTCGGGTTGATAATTGAATGTATGAGCGATAATGTGGCTTGAATGTAAGCCGTTGAATTAATTATTATGAATGTTGTTGAATGATGAAAAAGAGAGTATTAATGTAATATTGCCTTTCGGATTGGTTATTGGAGTTGCTAGGTTGGTTATTGTTGTTGTTGTTGTTGTTGTTGTTGTTGATTTTGGAGTTAAATTCTCGGGTTGGCCTATTTACAGGGGAAATGCTGCCGAAATTTCGGTAGAATTTAGTGTTAGCTTGGAATAAATTGCTTAAGTGCCTACGTTTAATTTTGGATATTCATTGGCATATTTGTAGACCTTGGGGAGCCCGAGGCGTAGATTGGGATTAACTTTAGATTGACTAACTTGGAGTGCGTACGAGGTATGTAAAGCCCAATCCTTCTTTCTTTTGGCATGCCTTAGTTTTCAATAGGCTAGATTATAAGCCTTGAGGAAAATTTTAAGATTCGAAATCCGAGCATGTTATGATCCTTATATATTCCTTGGCACTCTTATGTATGATTTGATGAAATATGAACCATTATGTCTTTGAAATGATCGCTTTCCGAACTTTGCATAAAAAGGGTTCACTTTAAAGAATTTCGTAATTTGTGAACGCCATATCTTTCATAGAAAGGCTCGGATTGCTTCAATATTTTTGTAGAAGTTTATATGGCATATAATGAGTATATTTTCCATAGGCGGGCCCGACTCGGGTCAATACTCGTCCGTGGATCCCGCGACTTTCCTTTATGTAATTCGGAGAACTTTTGAAAGAATTTGTTATGACTATTATTTTGATTTTCAAGTATGACCATTTTACTTATGTTTGAGTTCATGATAATGATTTTATGCATATGACTACTCACGACTCTACTCGTGCATTCTGTTATCCCTTTCGCCAAGTCCCGGGCCGGTTCTATTGTCGTGCGCACTTTGATATACTCCGGAGTTATGCTGTGTTTATGGTTCACCGAGCTACTCGCTAAGAGGGTCGGGTTCCACTTATATTTGGTGTTATGCTGTGTATGGTGTTATGCTGTGTATGGCGTTATGCGGTGTTATGATATGTGACGGGGATACAGAGATTTGAAACTTTCTGGTGTTATGCTGTGTATTGGCGCCACCGACGGGCGGGCGACCATATTCTTCTGTACCCTATGCATGACTTACATATTTTTAAAGTAAACATTTTGATATGTTGGATTTATACTTATGTTCTATACTACTATTTCGTTTATGCCTCAGATTTGTTCCTGTATTTCTGCTTTGCATACTCAGTACATATTTCGTACTGACCCCCTTTCTTCGGGGGGCTGCGTTTCATGCCCGCAGGTACAGACGCACAGTTTGGTGATCCACCAGTTTAGGACACCCTCTTCTGCTGTTTGGAGTGCTCTCCTCATTTCAGAGCATATATTTTGGTATATATTCGTTCGCTGTGTATGTATATATTTGTTCAGGGGTACGGCGGGGCCTGTCCCGCCATATGTTTCGATTGGTCTGTTTAGAGGTCTATAGACGTATTTGTGGGTGTGTGTGCCTACTTCTGTTCAGATGTGTTTGTATGATCCTATTCGCTATGGCAGCCTTGTCGGCGTGCATTCGTATATGTTTTGGGGTCGTTGTGCCATTTGATAGCCTTGTCGGCTTTTGATATATATATGTATATATGTATATGGTTGTGTTGAAATGCGTTTGAGACAGTTTGATACAGTTTGAGACGGCATATAGTAATTATGGTCGTAAATGCTATTTGTATGTGATTCGATATGGATAGGTATGTTTGGGTGCTCAACTCGAGCACTAGTCACGACCTACGGGGTTGGGTCGTGACACATTTAGTCCAGTAGTCAAAGCTATAACTATAAGGGTGGTTCTGTCTGTTGCTATAAGCTTGCACTGGTCTATAAGGCAATTGGATGTTAAGAATGATTTTCTACATGGATTTCTTCAAGAAGAAATGTATATGAGTCAGCCACCAGGGTTCATTGATCCAAGATATCCATATCATGTATGTCTCCTTAAGAGGGCATTGTATGGGCTCAAACAAGCACCTAGAGCCTGGTTTGACAGGTTTAGTATTTACTTACTACACTTTGGTTTTCAATGAAGCAAAACAGACTCATCATTGTTTGTCCTTAAGAATAGAAGAGGTATTATCTTACTTCTTCTATATGTGGATGACATTATTATCACTGGAAGCTCAAATGAGTTCACTAGTGATATCATTTCTGGCCTTGCAAAAGAGTTTGCTATGAAAGATCTTGGACCATTACACTTCTTCTTAGGAATTGAAGTACATTATTACAAAGGAGGGATCCATCTGAGACACAGGAAGTATGCTGCAGAATTGCTGAAGAAGACTAATATGGCACTTGTAAAACCAGTTGGCACACCTTTGGCACAGAAACATGGTCTATAACTAGCAACAGGAAACACAGCTGATGTATCATTGTATAGGAGTATTGTAGGAAGTCTCCAATATCTGTGTCTAACTAGGCCTAATATATCACATGCAGTTAATCTAGTTAGCCAATTTATACAGGCTCCAAACATTGAACATTTTCAGGCTGTAAAGAGGATTCTTAGATAGGTGAGAGGGACATCAAACTATGGTCTGAGGTTGCTAGCTAGATCACCACTTAGATTGTATGGATTCCCAGATGCAGATTGGGGAGGTTGTGCAATAACTAGGAGGTCAACCACAGGTTACTCAATATATCTAGGTGCAAATTGCATCTCTTGGGCCTCTAGAAAACAGTATACAGTGTCAAGGTCCAGTGCTGAAGCAGAATATAGAGCACTGGCCTCAATAGCAGCTGAAATGACTTGGATAATATACATTCTTAATGATATAGGAGTGTACTTGAAGTCATCACCAACACTATTTCGTGACAACATCAGTGCATTATACATGACAGTAAATCCAGTTTGCTTCAATTTTTTGTCCAGTTTGGATTTTGCACATCTTCTAAAAATAATACTCCCTCCATCCCATTTTAAGTATTTTAGTTTGAATATGAACGGAATTTAAGAAATAAAGAGATATTAATCAAATTTACTTGTCTTAGTTTTATCACAATACCCATATTAATCAGTGTTTAGCCTTGTGAAATGATTTCAGAAATAAGTAATACTAAAGGTGAAACATGAAAAAATATATTATATTTTTCTCTTGATATACTAAAAGTGACAAGTAAAAGTCAAAAATGTATTTTTAGCATAGTGGACAACTAAAAGTTACCAGATGGAGTAATATTTACAATAATATTGATTACATTTTTAATTATTGAAAATAATTTATATTAATTAGAGACTATTTTTTATATTTTCAGAATACATGCTATAATCCGTTTCATCTTTTACAGTTGGGTTTAAAATGAAGGGGTTTTATTATCGATGCGGGGGTGACATTTTCCAAACCCAAAAGTTAAGGGTCTAATTAGTGTTTACTATTCATTTTTGAATAAAACTTACATTGGAAGCAAGCAATAGGTATAAATGTGTTACCAAAACTGGATTATGGCGTTCTAATTTTGTAATCTAACCAGAGTTAAATACAGAGGAAAGAAGAAAACATGCAAAGGAAAAGCACAAGTATGGTTGACTGGTCGGAACTTCAGTATGATCTGTTGGTTCTTATAGGTAAGCGTTTAAATTTGATTGAAGATTACTTAAATTTCTCTTCTGTTTGTAAACCCTGGCGATGTGCGGCCAAAAAGGACAATTTTAACAGTGATCTGCCTAGAGTACCGTGGCTAATGTTAGCCGAGGAACAAGATGAGGAAGGCAATTCATGTCGACAGTTCTTCAGCCTCTATAACGGCATGATTTTGAAGAAGACGATACCTGAATCCAGAGGAAAGCGGTGTTTGGAGTGTTTGGGATGGTTTATTACAGTTGGAAAAGAGGGTGAAATTAATCTGCTACATCCCTTTTCTGGTGTTCAGATTGAATTGCCCCATCAAAGTAACTTTGAAAATTATGAAGAGGCTATCCCACTTTTCGATAAAAGGGCCTATATCGCCAAAGCAGTGTTGTCGGCTAGCCCTTCTTATAAGTCGGACTACGTCCTCATGGTCATTGAGGGAGCCCTGAAAATAAGTATTTGGAGGCCAGGTGATCTAAGCTGGACTAGGATTCAGCGTGGAGGTCTACATCATGATGTTGTTTATTTTAATGGTCAATTTTATGCTATCGATCGTCATGGCTGCGTTGTGGTTGTTTACAATGTTGCTGATCCTGAACCCTCTGAGACTCCATTAGTAGCACAGCTACCATCTGCTGGTATGATGGTCTGGCATTACATTGTAGAATCACTTGGTTCATTGTTTGTAATTGTGAGACATTTTGAAGTGAAACACGACTTACCCCTAAATAGGGATTACTTGACTCCGCTAACATGCATCATATATCATCATGTCGGAGATGACCTAATAAATAATACTGATATCTTTTGTGATAAACCTGATGTGACAACAACTTTTCAAGTTTTCAAGCTCGATATAGATGCTGGTACACTGATACAAATCCAGGACTTAGGGGACAGAGCTCTTTTTCTTGGTTCTAATGCATCTCTCTCAGTACAAGCTTCTCAATTTCCTGGAATTAAGCCAAATCATATCTATTTTACGGATAATGATAATGCATCCCCCGTCTACAATGAAGGTGATGGCTTGGACATGGGTGTTTTCGATGTAGGAGATGGAAGCATCAAGGCGCACTACGAGGGTGTTTCCGTCAGTCTTGTTTGTCCACCAGCTTGGGTCACACCAACTCTTTATTGATTCAGACCCCGTTTTACTCTATATTATTACTTCATGTTTTTCATTGTCATAAACATCTTGTTACGAAGTGTTGTGAAGTGCTTTTTCAAAATTTAATGTTCGGAGAATGTTTCATATTCTCCTTCTTCTTCTTCTTTTTTTTTTTTTTTTTTTTTTTTGCGCTAAATCCTTGTTTCTCCTTGAGCTCCATCAGTTATCTGCTTAGGTTTATTGTGTTTTGGAAATAATGACTATTAAAAGGAGGTCCTAATTTGAGTAGAAATTGATAACTGGAATATGGTAGCATTTTCCCTGCTGGTTTATGTTGTGAACCAACCTAACTCCATAAGGGTCCAGGGGTAGAAGGGGTGAATGAGAATGATTCAATTAGGATATTGGATTCAGGCCCAATTAGCAACTGAATTGGTTAAATAGGACTTGGGGTTAGACAGAAGAGTTTATGCAAATTGTGATGTTTAGTGTTCTCTTTCATCGCTGCCCTGTATCTGATTTCCTCACCCCCCTTCTATATCAGTCTAATTCTCATCTCCTTCTTATCAGTTCTTCTATTCCATTGCTATTTCCTTGTAATTCTGTTTAGTAATTGCAATACTACAAGTCAGTTTCCTTGTGTGTGAACTGGTTATTTCGGGTTTGTTTCAGTTTATATTAACAATCCTCAAAATTGAAAGAGCTAGGAGATATATAAGCCAAGGCATCTAGTGTTCATGCCCTACTGACTATCCTGATCTATAATACTGCTTGAAATCTGGTGTTATTGTTGTTATTGGTCATTGCGTATATCATTGCTTCAACTATATATGCATTAACTTACACCTCTCTGTGTTGAGTTTAAGTTAGATTTTTTTCTTCATTTAATTTAGTTTATCATATGTTGGTCCTCTTGTTTCTTAGTTTAAAGATCCAGTTGTTATGGCGATTGGTTTGCTATAACATGTTAACTTTGTTAAAATAGTTGCTCTCTCCTTTCATCTTCTTTCCCTGTTCTTGGTGAGTATCATATGTATATGTTTGGACTGTGTACATTCCTCTAATAAAATTTTGTAATTTTTTTTGGTAAGAAGAAGCTCATGCTAGAGATTTGAGATAATCCTTGACTTGTATCATTTTTACTTCAATTATGGTAATTGTCGTGGAATGCATCTTCTGCTTTTCGTAGTTTAAATTAAGACAATATTAAGAGACATTCAAAATTGTGATTAGCTCTTAAATTCTCTAGATTATAGAAATAGAAGAAAGACCTCTTATTTGTTTAGAAGTCTTAAGCCAATTAATATACTTCTTCACTTTTCCATCTGTAACTGTTGGTCTTAGTATTCTGTGCTTCTGGAAAGAATCCTGAATACTATTTAGCTTACAGTTCTCTTTGTTGTCTTCAATTTTGAAAGTCAAGCAGTGTGGTTAGCAATAGATAAGGATCTTAACCACACTCTCCAGACTTTCACTTTTCTAAAGGTTTCTATTTTGCAGTCTATTGCGAATGCATTATGATCATTGATCAATCATCTGATGAACAAGGTCCTTAGAAGAAACAGATTTTCCTTTTCAGTAATGTTCCTGTCCAACGCTAGCAAATACAACTGATAAGTTTGTGACAGTAGCTGTACTTGCAGGTTCTTATTTGATAAAAGCTGTTCCGAATACTAATACTATGAATTATCAGCGTAGTGTAGAGGAAAAGGCTCTATATTGATTTACAATCATTGTTCCGTACACCTTGCTGTATTTCTTGTACTTTTGATAACTGAAATATTCATGAACATGTCCGGATAAGCGGGTTATGTGATGTGCATTTGATTTCGATTAAAGGGGTACTACTGGAATAATTCGGATCTGGCATTGTTTGATGTTTACCTGCCTTGTTTTATCTGTGAAACAAATGCATATATGCCTTCAAATGCTATTTTCTGTTATGACCAAAATGCATGCAGTTTAGCCAAGTATATGCATTTGTTGAAACTAACCAGTTTACTTTGGGATCTCGAATATTTTTGATGTTATTGTTATTTAGAGTTCAACGCTAATAAGCGAACTCACATTCTAGAAGTTCTTTCTTCTACTGATGTTATATCCATTTGATTTTGCACAAGTGAGAAGAGATCAAAAGCTATTAGCTTATTCTCCATTCAACATCGTGTTGACATGAGGAATATGTCCATCATATCAGCCTTCCTGATATGTCACTTGTTTTGTGATATTTGAATATGTTTGCACCTGCATTGGAATAAATTTTCAATTCAACAATAAGCTCCCTGGATGCCCACATACCCCTGAAAAATTTATGCATGTTCTAGAGTATTTGATGTAATGAGAGGCATTTGAGGTTTGCGGATATGTTTGCGTATAGAATCATCATTAGAGCTTAAAGAAACAGATTTTCAGCAGCTATTCGTGTTTTACTCAGTTAAAAATAGGCCTCTCGTTCTTCTTGCATCCAGATTCTAGGTTCTCTTCCATAGTTTAAGTTTCTATATGTATCGTCTCTGCTCATTCAACCAAACTCCTAACTTGATATATTCACCGTAGATCATTGATAAAGTTTCTCTTTTGGTAATTTTGTGGAACTTTGCATCCTCTCTTTTTCTTGTCATCTGATATCAACAAACGGATGTATTCAGAGTGATAGATATATTCCAGAAACAGTTCTGGTTGTATATGTGAGCTCAAAGGAAAGGGGTCTCTGATTTGTGATGTAATTCAAGGATCGTGCTAGAAGAGAGTAAAATGAAGAGTTAATTGGGCTTACTGGAATTTGAGTATCGTACGACATTCATATTCATATTCATAACAATATTAACCTTTTAGAAAGACCTATGTTTTCCGTAGACAGTCGACTTATTCGTGAGACGCAAATTGAGCCCAAGTGCTGGTGGATGCTTTTGAATGATAACTTTGCAAGGTAGAAATCGATCTAACATTACAATTTTTGTATACCTAGAAATGAAATCTCACACAAAAACTACTCTCCTCCTCTCTTATTAGTGTAATAATTTTGAGGATGTTCGTATTTAAGTGCCAAGGTTCTGAAATGCGCTGGCCGCAGGGACATAATAGGTACAGGTTAATTCCCTCAATCAGGTCTTCATTTGGCTTCGGCTAATGCAGCAATATTGTACTACTTGTTCATTGCTACATTTTATCTCAACAACAACAACAACATACACAGTGAAATCCCACAATGTGGCGTATGGGAAGGGTAAAGGGTACGCAGACCTTACCCCTACCTTCTAAGGTAGGGAAGCTGTTTCCAAAAATCCCCGGCTGCTACGTTTTATCTCAAGTTTAGAAATTTTGAAATCCCACTTCAGCGCGCAGTTCATAAACGGCTGCCATTTTTTTGCCGATTCCACAAGATTACTATGTCTGGATTTCCTTTTTCTTTTTATTTAATTGGGGACGGGTGCACCCATGAAGGGGAAAATTAACTGCACTCAGTCTTAGCTAGAAATGGTCCCTAATGTATTAGCGTTGCTTTATTTTAGTACTTCATATATCTATCATCAACAGATACAGTTCATATATGTGAAATAAATAGATATTTATGGTTCTAGATTGAAGTAACAGATTTTTCAAAATTTGTTGTGAACTTTTTGACACTTTGGGCCACGAAATTGGAGCTCTAAAGTAGTTAAGTAATTTATGTAGAAAGATGCATGCCATTTCTTTATTAATTTGATGTAAAACATCGGAAATAAAAAATTTCAATCTGAAATATAACGATATGTGGGGTTGGCTATATGAATCTTCATTGATCATAACTCTCTATTTAAATTTACCTTAGGTCAATATTATGCAGAATAAATTTCAAAATAAAGAGTACTAGAAATTCGTTGCATTAAAATTTCATCAGTAGTTACTAAATGGTTCGAAAAGGATTGCACCAGCTCGAATTCAAATCTAGTAACTGTACAGCGAAAAATGTACTATTCTACCACTAGATCACTGGTGCAGTGCATTGGATTTGACACACGGCAAATAACAAAAGTAAAGCACGAAGAAGAGAAAAACTAGATTTGAATCATGCAGTACTTGAATGTACAATAATGTCGTAACATATGGACTACGACTCTAATCTATGTTAGGATTCAAGTACAATAATGTTGCAACATATGGTCTACAACTCTAATCTATGTTAGAATCCAAGTACAATAATGTTGTAACATATGGACTTAGACTAAAACCCTAATCTATGTTCGAATTCAAGTGAAAACTTTAAGCATTTAAGCCAGTGCATATCGATTAGCAGCTACAAAATACGGATACTCTAAAGTATTATTTACAGTAATATCTAAAGAGGAAGTTTGTTGTCAGGGATAAGTATAAAAAACAAGATCGGAATCTGCAAAAAAATAATAATGCTTCATTCCCGTGGTTCGACGAACATGTTTGCCACAAAAAAATTCACTGAAAAGGTAGAAGAAAGTGGAATAAAAGATGGCTGGCAAAAGTAGGGGTAACTTTAACATGGGTCAAAACAGGAGTATTTTTTCACCCAGCAACAAGAACCAGAAATCCTTATTCTATTGTCCTATGAAGAATTAATCTACTTATAATTAGTGTGATTTATATACAACTATACCTTTTGGGTTTTTTCCAGTTCAAGATAGCGTTGCTTATTTTCAACATTCACATTTTATCTGCCAGTATCTCCTTTTTTTTTCTCTCCAAAATTCTCGCTGTTTCCTTATTTCCCTTTAAAATATAGTAACATCGATTGAGAACAAAGAAATAAAAATCTTCAACGTGAAGCAGAAAGTTGGTTTACTTGGAGTAAAAAGGTAGCCAAATCTGTATCCGATGGAATAATATCGACTTTTTTGCAATTCAGATTTGATTTGTTTATTTTAAAATTTAGCGCTATTAAATAATGACAATATTGTAACTATTCTCCCTACTCTTTTGAGCAATATCTGGGGTAAAAATGAAAAAAAAAAAAAGTGTTCTAATTGTGGAAATGCTTAATCTGTCACAAGTCGCAGGCAGAGGCAAATTGATAAATAAATCCATTGATTCTCTTATTTCTGTTATTACGAAGTTCAATGATTCCTTTCTCATTATTTACTCCGAATGCTACAATCTTTATCAAAACCCAATAAAGCAAGTATGAGAGCATATACATATACAGTCCACAAACAGCCTTTTCCTGTGTTGCCTACCATTTATTATATACATAAATAATAAAATATACTAACTCTCTTTTCAAAAATTGAAATTGCTTTTTGATATCCAGCTATATACACCTTTACTCACATCCAACATCCAATCATGTTTTGTAAAAATATGACTCTTTTTAGTTTACCAGGGAAAGCATAAATTCAAAGCGTTGACCAGAAATTAAAATCTACCATCCTCGGTGTTTTGTACCTTGTGTTACTTGGCTTGTGCAACATTCAAATAAGTAGAGATCGATATATATGCGTTTTCTGTACATAAAATTGTTGCAAATGGTCAATGAGCAGTTGTTTTATTCCCTGTCAAGAAATGTTTCCTCGTGCTGCAACTTCTAAGGAATAATTGCATAGAAATGATACATCTTGATGGTAGTGTCTAGTTAGGGTCAAAACATATAGAGAGGTAGCTAGTACCATGTGCGCTCTGATGATTTTCTATATTTGACAATGTGGGGGCTCCATCAGTGGGAGGGGTTGGTTTTTTCCCTGTTTAATTATCTGGTGTTCAAAAATCGAGTAAGTAGGCGTTGGACCATAGATCTCAAACATTTTATTTTATTTGGAATTTATGGATTGGATTTGTGTTATGGTTATACTTTTTGCAAACAAGATTAGGAATATTATTCATGCTTGAATGTACTTAAATTATACTTCAAAAGTAAGTGAGTTCGAAAACTGGTTATAAGTTGTTTTCCAAATTTGAAATATAATTTCAAGTTGGATTTGGAATATTTAAGGCCAAATACTAATTTTCAAATATAGTGAAAAATTATTCCTAAAAAAAATAATAAATTTTTATTGTCAAATGGATCCTAATACTAAGAGGATAAAGTGCTTCTTAATACTAAGAGGATAAAGTGCCTCTTATGATTTTTTTTTTTTTTAATTAGGACTCAAATTTGAGATTTCTAATAAGGGTGGAGAATCTCAACCATCTCACACAACGCTTGATGAATGGTGGGAGCTTGTGGATGATATATAATTTAACTTGAAATTTCATTTTCCCTTTAATGAGATGTTTCATAGCAACATAAATTAATGTATAGCTGATTCAATATAGTCGCTTATAAGTAACCACAAGATTTAAAAGTCTTAGGCATATAAGTAATTACTATAAGTTTTAAAAGTATATCTTTTTTTAAAATATAACTATGGTATCTTTTTTTTATATAACTGTGGTACGCAGGGGTGAAGCTTGCATGAGAAGTACGGGTTCAGAAGAATCCGACAACTTTGATCCAAAGTCATGTATTTGGCAACCATAATTTTCAAAAGTCATCTATCTTTTTTTACATATACAATTGTAATACGCAGGGGTGAATCTTGAATGAGAATTACAGGTTCAAAAGAAACCAGCAACCTTGATCCGAAGTCGTGTATTTATTGAGAAACGTACTCAATATGCATATAATAAACTTTAAATCATAGATTCATCTCTAGTGGTGAAGTGTCTATGGCAGCTAGCGTGCACATCCCACTAAAACAATTACTATACTATAACTTAATTATTCTTTGAATTTAGTTTTTTTTTTTTTTAAACAAACTAAATTATGTCATATAAATTAGGAAGGAAATTGCACGATAGAGTATATATTATACATTGGAATTCTCTTCATGCTTGGAAAGGCAACAACAAAGAGCAATCATAATGTCTTGTAATTCCAGCTTGCTCTCTCCTCTGACTCTTCCCCACCATCATTGCACCCTCTTTTCCTGCCCTTTCTTTATCATTCACCAACCTTATCACCATGATCACTTCAAGCGCCTCATCTCATCAAAGAAGAAGAAGAAGAAGAAGAAGATCGATACACATTAACATGTTGAACCTGATGAGGTTCATGAACAAGAGTACTTTGCCTGTTGGAAAACCCTAAGTACTCTTGAATCTTAACTGATCCAGGCTCTCTCTTCTTGACGGGGAATCAAGCATCATGGTCCGATTGATAACATATGTGTGTTTCTTCAACTCCTTAAAGTAACTTATTCCTTTTTTGTTTAATTTGCTTTCCAAAAATTCTCCTCCTTATTTATTATTTTTATTTTTGGGTTTGCGGTGTAGTTGTGTAGACGGCGAGAGAAAGAAAAAGCCCGTAAGCTTTTGCTATTAGGCAAAAGCTATGGATCTCGCTATTTCAGTAAAGCTAGTGATCATTAATGAAAAGCCTTTTCTGATTTGAACTTTTAAGTGTAATCCGATGAAATTGATTTATTTAAGATTCTTTTATGAAATTGATATCCATGGAAAAATCGTACTTATATCTGTCCACAGAAAAGAAAATACCCTCAGCAGAATTATTGGAAGAGACCTTTAGTACATTGCTTTTAATTAGTTCCAAGCGGTGAATGACAAAGATTGGTTTATAAAAAGCGGGGTTCGAATTCCTCTCCATGCGATGTCATAAGTTCTCTCTTGTGTTATGTATAGATAAGAACGAATCGGATCGACTGGACTGATATGATAGATGGAATGGTAGTTTGTGTTATACTAGTATTCATTTCCACAACTACCTGCCAATTACTAGGGTTTTAGTGTAAGTTTTAACACGCCAAAAGCCCCGCATCCCTTCTCTTTAATTCCGTTTTATTACATATAGATCAGATCTGTTTTATAAGATTTCAGAAACCATGATAGTAAAATTAAAAATGCATGTGCTCAAACAGCAGGGACAGCTGAAATTAGGCAGCATTCATTACATGCTTTCATGTTTTATATGTAAACAAGAAAAAGTGTTATCATCATCTGGTATATACGTCCTATTTGTACTTTAATTTGTCTGTGGCGTTAGCATGACTTTATGTTAGTTCGCTGTCTATATTCTCTGATCTTTAAACGTACGTGCAGAATATTGAGTTTTCCTTTTCATGGACAGAGATTGAGAGAGAATATTTGTTTCTTTTGACTGAATATTCAGTAGTACCACCGTGACTTTCTCTTGTTATTCTTCTGTTTTCTCTACTTTACTTTTCGTTCTTCCCACAGCTTAAAATTTAAATTCATCTGCGGCCGTGGATAAGCTTCTCTTTTGTTTCTATACATTTTCTCTTCTTTCGCTTTTTCACACGCCTAGAGAAATAATTCATCTGCAGCTATCACTAAGTTAGTTTCTCGTTTTTTTTTGGCTTTATTACCATACCGACAAATCAAAACTTACACCTAAAAGAGTAATCATAAACTTAGCCAAATTAGCTAAGCATTAGTGAGCCTCTGAAACTAATTACATAGTGAATCAATAAGCTGAATAAACTTCCTACCCTTTTTGGAACTCCTATACAGGTTTAGCCTTTCTCTAATTACTCTTTGAATCTGTTGTTGTATAAAATTGCCCTGTACAGTTTGCCCTCTAAAAATTTTGTCATTTCTTGCAATCCAGATGTGATAGATGGTAGCACCATAGATTGTAGCTAGTACCTCCTTCCTGAACTTGCTGCACCTCTTAGTCCTTATCCCCATTAAAGTTTTCCGCACATTCAGTTTCTGCACCTTGAGTCCCAGCCACAGCCAGTACTGCATTTCACTCCGTACAGTCTTAGTCCAACCACAGTTAGTTTCTGGTGTTGCTGTACTCTAATTTTAATGCTTTCCCTTAATTCTTGCCATTACTTAATTTAGTTCATCTTTAACCATCAAGGGAAAAAAAAAATCTATTTTTTTAATAGAAAGTTGCATAGCAATAGACTGCTCCTATTTAATTAGTTGTAATTAGTAATTCATCTTTTTAATTTGTACGCGTGAGGTAGTCTGATCCGACGTAAAACTTAAGAAATAAGAAGATTTTTGAAATTGGCGATCTTAAATATACTAATATGTGTGCGGTAATAAGAGTTTTGAAACCTGTGATCTTTATATGTCATAGCATTTGTATGGCTATAAAAACTTGGTAAGATGAGAAGTATAAAGTTAAATTATTTCCAAATATATATAAATGTGTTATTCTTTTGGAACGAACTAATAAATAAATTGTGTCTAAAATTAATGAAACAGAGAGAATAGATATATTTTTCTGTTGTGATCGAAATATTCAGGGCGTCATGCAGAGGCTAAAAATTGCAAAACCTTGAATAACGATAAATCAGACGACAACAAGAACTATACTCAAATAAGCATAATATTCTTATATTGTTTTGTCAATTAACCTACATATGAAAAGACTAATAAGAAAACATAAAAACTATTGGGAGAATAATCTCGCCCAAAACAAAACATCTCTAGACGATTGTATTGTGGATGTTATTGTGTTTATTATGTGAGAAACGGATCTTCAATTTATAGAAGTCCGAAACTTTTCCTCCAAGAAAAGGATAGACATGGTAGAATCCTTTTCCACAAAGAAAACTTTTTTTTACCAAGAAATCCTTTTCTTGGAAGAGAAGTTTTGGACTTCTATAAATAGAAGATCTTTTCTTCTCATAAATAACACAATAGCATCCACAATGTAGTCGTTTAAAGAGTTTCGTTTAGGGGAAGATTTTTCTCTCAAATAGTTTTTATGCTTTTAGATTAGTTTTTTTATATGTAGATCAATTGATCAAACCGTATTAGAATATTACGAGTCTTTTAGTATATGTTTCTTTGTTATCTGATTTATCGTGTTCAAGGTTTGCAATTGTAAGCTTCCACATGACGCCCTATTATTTTAATCGCCAACTATTGGTATCAGCACCAATCGTTCAACGAGGTCGAAGACGGGTTCAAGGTAGATTCAAATCAAGCTATAATCCAATTTCACGATAATGAAGATTTTGTCCGACTACTACATGTGGAAATGAATTTTCGACCATATTTTCAACATCCATGCTGCTGCATCTTTAAAAATAAAGTAAAAATATTTATAAACCTATTTTTAACAATGATAAGCAGCAATGTTGAAGATTATATGTAGAAGTCTCAAGATTATTTTTTGCCATAAAATTCAAGCCAACGGGAGATTTGTTAGGGTTTGTCTTGAATTTCCTAACTTACTTGGATTCTATCGTAACTGTGTTTTACTTCAAAAAGGATTTATTGGTAGAAAAAAATTTCTTTGCGAAAAAAAATTCTACCATGTCTCTTGGAGGAGAAGTTTTGGACTTCTATAAATAGGAGATCTTCTCTATTCTCATAATGTACGATAGGTTACTAGCTTTCTCCTAACTAGAGAATTTGTTCGCGCTTCGCGTGATTATACTAAAGATAACAATAAATTTAAAAATGATGCATTATTTATATCTTCTAAGGATTGGAGCAAGTTGAAAAACATATTCCTTTAAATGAGAAAAAGTTATTATTTTTTAAAAATAAACCCAAGTACCTATTTCTTCTCCGATTCTTTTTCCTTTTTCAATTTTTCTCTTCATTGTTTCTTTTTCTTTTTCATTCCTATTCCGTAATTTCCCTCTCAATTCTACACTTAATAAAAGAGTAAATATCAATAAAATGTTCACGAAGTCATCAACTAAATCAACTTGAAAACAAGGAAAAAGAGGTTGTTGGAGCTTTTCATAGTTTGTACCAATAGAAATTTGCTCTCACCGCACTTTTGTATCAAATAAATGAATGTATTACTCATATCTTTCATACACGTATTTAACTCTAATCATAATTAAGCAATGTTTATATTACTCCTTTTTAAGTTCTAAGATTAAATTAATTGGTTTGACGTAAACACTCGATATACATAAGTATTTATTATTTTTAAGTTCTAAGATCAAATAATTAGTTTGAGCGACTAAAAAATATGTGAGAATATTTTGTTGAGTAGAGTTTACCTGTAATCTTTTCTATATCAGTTATAGTATCAAGAAATCATAGGCAATAAATTACATTTGTTTGTTAACATGAAGAAATAGAAAAGATTAGTAGTGGTATTCTTTACCAAGAAATTTATTCTGTAATTTGTCAGACTTGCCATATGCATTGACATACCTCTAATTCTTCCTTCTATTCCAAACTTCTGCCATGTTTTTTTTTTTTTTCCATTGAACTGGAAAATATCCAGGCTTTCCCCCCTTTCCTTCTGCCATTGTAGCATACTTTACCAGTATCCAACTAATTTCACTAGGTTCCTATGATCTAGCCTTCTCTGCCATGAATTGTATTTTCCATAAAATAGGAAAATAAATCCCATCATTAACTTTATTTAATTAAACAAAAAGTCTTTAACTCGTGCATGCGTTGTTCCTTCTGTTCTTTTTTATCCTTAAACACTCATTGGCCATTCTCCAAAACGCATTGTCCTCCATAGAGATGCTTGATGCTTTCCAAATAATGCTGGATAAAGTGAGATGAAACTTCTTTATAAGCTAAAAGGGATCCCTTAAGGTCATTTTTCCTTCCAGGTGTAAATACTGCATATGTTACAACTTTAATGAGTAATCATTAGGAACATTATGTCACTTTGTTTGCCTCCCATTATTGTAACCGTTATGTTCTTCAATCACTGTCAAACTTTTTCCAACTATTATTGATAATTAGAACATATAACTTAGTTGAAAAAAATGAAAAAAAAAAAGAGAAAAAGGATAAATATGAATGCTGATCATAGAGAGCTGTTGCATCACCTTGTTTATGCCTAACTTTATATTATATATAGATTTTTCTTTTAAAAAAATTAAACTTATTTTTCTTTATTCTCTCTCTTCTCTTCCTTTCATCCTCAGTTTTTTTTCTTTATCCCCTCTTTGTTTCTTCCCTTCAACTCCTCTGTCTTCCTCTTTCCCAATTAGTTCAATCGAGTTTCTCTCTCTTTGTTGTTTTTCTGCTGTAAGCTGTTGTTCTCCTTCAAATCCTCCCTTGTTCTAAATGTTGATTCACAAGTAACAAACTTTACAAACTCTTATTAAAAAGTGATAGACTTATTTAAAGCTTTCTATTATTAAAAGCATTCAACATTAGTAAAACTTTGATTCTCAAAGTTCCATTCTGGCAACCCTAATAAGATACAATAACCCTTCGTATGCTATAGACCCAAAAAAAGCCCCAACATTTATTAATAAGGACTTACTGTCGAACAAGAAGTTCCCCAAAGTTCAGAATACATGAGGTGTTTAAAAAATTACTTATTACAAAGTTCATAATGTTTGAAGGTTAAAGAATTATCTAGGCAATGATATTGAGAGAATAAAGACTAGGAACTAATTTTAGTTAGAGTAAAAATAGGACTCTACTTTCCTTAATGTTAAATTAGTCTTTCGTAAATTACAGTTTCATTAGAAAAAAAGGTAAATATATTTACTTAGGACAGTTACCTTATTTACCTTTAAAATGACCTGATAGTAAAAATTTGTACACTGACAGCTTCGAATCCCGCTTGCCACAGTCTTTTTCTTAGAAATTGCAATTTCGGCTGTATTTCCGTATTTTTAAATACAACGAAATACATGTATCATAAAAACAGAGTTGAGTAAATCCTTTAAATACACGAGTGAGTTGTGTATTTTATTGTATTTATATACTGATAATCCTTTTGTTTTGGCTGTATTTAAATGTGCAAGTTTCTATTGTATATAAATGCAATCAAAACAATTAACTAATATTGCCAAGTCAGATTATTTTATTTTATTTTATTGTGAGGCCCACGTCTACATGACATAAAATAATTAATTAATATTGCCATGTCAGATTTTTTTAATGACATATGTAGTTGAGTGATTTTATGAGATAATAGGTCAAAGTTGAGTCATTTTATTGATATGTAGCAAAGTTCAATGAATTTACTACATAATTTATCAAAGTCCAATGACCTTTTAAGATCTTTACCCTCCCAATTTGATGAAATTGTACGGCTCGCCTTCAATTGGGCTGGTCTTTAAGTTTTGTCATTCAAATGGGCTGGTTTTTATTTTTCATCTTTCAAAATCGAACTTATGTCTAACGAGATATAAGTTTTTTGAGGACAAAAATCATGCAGGACATAATTTGTGGGATATTATGATGCAGAAATTTAAACTAATGATCTGCAAAAAAGTTATTTGCCTTGAGGGACAAAAATCAAAGACCAGTACAAAATGGGACAAAGTTGCAAATTACCCTACCAATTTCAAATAGGGCAAAAAACATATATGTACATGATAAGAGGGTATATTTACAGAACATGAACATATTTTTCAGTTTACAAAATATATCAATAGACTTGTTACAAAATTTATACGAATTAGGTGAATTAAAAAGAAGCAAATAAAAAACATTAAATAAGGTAAGGAAATCGTTTTACTTATTTTATCCACTTTTCTCTCTCCATTCAAAATTTAGAGATATAGTTCCCTGATTTTCTCCAACTTTTGCTTCCTTATTTCATCCACTTTTTGTCTCCCCATTCAAAATTAAGAGATATTATTACCTAATTTTCTCCAACTTTTACTCAAAAAAGTGCATTATAATCGGTAATTTTTATGTACAAAGTTCATACACCAAAAAACATATATGTATAATTTTCGTATGCAATATGTATAACTGTATAGATTCTTATAATTTTTATATATGAAATATGTATAATTGTATGTATATTTTGGTTATTATAAAGTACATATAAATTGTATAAAATCTATTCAAAGTATGTATAAATTTTGAGAAAAATATGTATAATAAACTTGTAATTGATACAAACCAGATTCCATACAAAGTTCATACACCAGAAAATAAATATATATTAATTTTTGTATGCAATATGTATAAATGTATAAATTCGTTATAATTTCTACGTATAAATATGTATAAAAGTTGTATGTATATTGTGATTATGACAAAGTACATGTAAATTGTATAAAATCTGATCAAAGTATGTATAGATTATGAGAAATTATATACGTATAATAAGTTTTTTGATGGATACAAACCAAATTCCATCCACATTTCATACACATATTAGTTTTTAACATTTTTAAGAGTAATTGATATCGAATTTGTTCGCATTTTATACACATTGTGCCGCATATATCTAAAAAATGACATATAGTAGATTCCATACACATTTCATACATATATAAGTTTTCAATATTTTTTAAAACTACAGTTTATATAATTTATACAGATTTTCAAAATACACAATGATCATATATATCTCAAAACGATACAAATCAATTTTTATATACAATTAATACACTAGTTGGTAATCAAAAATACTTTGTAATATTGGTTTGAAAATTTATACTAGAAGAGAAGATGGATTTTAGGTATGAAAATGGTGTCTATCATAGAGGGGGAGAGAGAGAGAGAGAAATATTTTAAAAAAGAAGAAGAAGTTGAATGGTCACTATCCTAGAATTAAGTAAACATTTAAAATCAGATTTTCTTCCTTAAAAAAAGTCTAAAATTGTGGGTATCTCATTAAGTCCAAATTTGATATATTTTGTAATTTTATAAATAAGAAAAAATATCATTATATTTTATAATATAGATTCTTAAATAAATATTATTAAGTTATTTTCCCTTTGAGGATATGGCGGCCGTTAGATTAAAAGGCCCAATAGAACAACTTGAAATTGAACGCATAAATTTACTCGCTCCTGTGTAGCCCCCCTCCAAGTGAGCGGTCGAAAATGTTACTTTGCGGAGGCCGTAGATTCAATATATTGGCGCCACCAACCCCATTCTCATTTGGGACTTTCATCAAACACCTTGCAACTCCTTCAAAATCCTCAAACCTTTCACTCACCACAAAATCATTTACCACTAGCGCAAGCACATATGTCTTCAGCTCTTCCCGTTTTGAAGCACTAAACTCGCGTCAAAAAGAACAAGTGCATCTCTACATTGATTCCCTCCTTGAATGGAACCAGGTTCGCTCATTCTCTTCATGACGCACTTTACTTTTAGAGCTTGTTTGGATTGGCCTATTTTAGGTGCTTTTAAGCACTTCTGCAGTGTTTGTGTAAGATGAAAATGTACTTTTTAAGCCCATGTTTTTAAGTCAAAATAACAAAAATAAGCCAGAAGCCACTAATTAGGAGTTCTAACTTTATAAGCCCATCTGAACAGGCACTTTGTCGGTTTCAAAATGAATGTCACCTTTTTATAATTAGAAACAATTTAACTTTAAAATTTCTTTTTTACCCTTAATGAAATCCTTAATGAAATGACTTATATCCGCTCAAATATTTATTTCTCAAGTTTCAAAAGTGTTCCTTTCTGCCAATTCAAATGGTGCCACATAAATTTGGAGGGAGGGAGGGAGTATATACCAAATTATATATACTCAGATAAAGTGTTTTGTTACAGAGAATGAATCTAACTGCCGTAAAAGAGGAGAGTGAGGTTATGGAAAGGCATGTTGAAGACTCACTTTCAATCATAGAACCGATTCGGACTTCGTATGTTTCACATTGTGGAACTTCGTCTGAGAATCTCAATCTCGTTGATGTTGGAAGTGGTGCTGGACTTCCTGGAGTAATTTTGGCCATTGCTTCCCCTGGTAGCTATTCACATTTTTTCTTCACAATGTCAAGGAGTAACATCTCAAAAGAAAATGCCTTCCTAGAATGTGTTGCATTTATGTATATTCACTTATTTGGTTACTAAACAAGAAAGGAAAGAAAGAAAAGAGTAGATCATCAAATGAAGAAATAAATAATGTGAGATTTCATTTTGTTAAACGGAACGAGTTGCTTTTACTGCTTGAGTAGTTTGTTAAGAGATTGATTTACGTAGTTTCTATAAATGTTTTAAGGTTTGCTTTCAAATTCATCTCATTCTATTCTTTCCATATTTTTCTCTCTAACTTTCTTAAATTTTCAATGGATGTAGAACTTTAGTATGATAGCTTAATGAAGTTGTATGTGCAGGTTGGAAAGTGACTCTTCTTGAGTCTATGAATAAGCGTTGTTCCTTCCTGGAGCATGTGGTTAGTGAGATTGGTCTATCAAATGTTCAAGTTAAGAGAGAAAGAGCTGAGGTTAGTCAAACTCAAATCATTAGATTACATGTCTTTTTAATTATTGATTTAGTAATTGGTCAAAAAATATTCTCTTAATTTAGTCAATATGTGTAAGTGACATTGTTGCAACATAAGCTGTATGCATTCCTAGCAAGGTCATGTTTATTTTGTTTTCCTGAAACCAAATGGGAGTTAAGTTCCATGGCTTGGTTTAATTATTGGCATAATACCTAAACAGGCCCTCAAACTTGGCCTCAGCTGGCAAGTATGCCCTCCAACTTGGGTGTGCATAAGTAGGCACCTTAACTTGTCTCCACTTTGTCAGATGAACAGTCCAACATACAAAATGATCATCTAGACACCTCCTTATGTCAAAATAATCACTGCAGAGTCCATTCTTTTATTCAGTTGTATATGTTCCTTCGTCTAGTAAGAACATCTGATGGTTTTATATCCTTGTGTGTGATACTTAATATATCAATGTCTGGGGAGGAAAGTTCTAAATCAAAATTTGCTGCAATTTGATGCCTGCTGTTCCTCCTATTATATACTAGTGTCGTCGTTTAGATTTTCTTCTGGTAGTACAATTTTTAAATATTCATTTAACTTGTGGACTTGATGCACATTCTTTACATTGGAATAGGACAGACGCTGGGGCAAGATGTCAACTTCAGAGAGTCTTTTGATGTTGCAGTTGCCAGAGCAGTTGCAGAAATGAGAATTTTAGGTACATATACACATTTTCTTTCTTCCTCTGTGTTTTATGTTCTTTAATATTCCTTGAGATCGTTATCAGTTTCTGTCATCTTGCAGCTGAATATTGCCTTCCTCTAGTCCGAACTGGTGGTATCTTTCTAGCTGCAAAAGGTCATGATCCTCAGGTTTGTCTATTTTATGATTCATAGTAATCGTTTAAGTTACTTTGTAAGGCTTGGCTTTTGTGCTGTAGTTAAAAAATGTGTGTGATTACTCCACTACTCTTAAGCTATGCTTAAGGTGGGAAGTAATTATCCTCACTTGTCAGATCTGATATGTTAGATTATCATAGAGAGGTTTCCGAGGATGGACATATGAGGGATTGAGGTTCAAAGAATTTGGCTTTATCTGGAGAATCCTCGGATAAGAAAGTACTTTTTTTTCTCACATATTCTGCTTTCATCAAACAAGTTGTGTCTTGTGGGCGCTCTTGTAGTTTCTATGTTTCTTTCTTATTCTACTAGTTGGTAGGTTCATTTGCGCACCTCGACTACTCCAACCAATACCTGCTACCTCCCACTAGCACAGGTACCAAGTCTCCACTCTCTCCCCACCAAGGCTTAGTCAAATGGAAAAAAATAACCTAGTGTTTTTTTTCTCTGCTAGGATTTGAACTTGAGATCTCGTGGTTCTTCTACCACTTTATTGACCAGCAAGCAAGCCACACCCTTGGGTGCTATTGGGAACATATGATTTTATCTTTCATCATCTCCTTTTCATTCTATTTTCCTATAAAAAAAAATTCTGCAAGGCGTTTATGTAATACCCCTCCCCAGTAAAAGTTGTTTTTTCTTAGTGGAGGGTTTTTGAACATCTTTCCATGTCTCGTTGTGTTTAAATACTCTCCACTCCTTTTTGTCCTTGTTAATTATCACATATTGTTTACGTATATTATACTTTGTCTTCCTTGTTCCTCCCCTTTCTTTGTTTTTCAGCCAGCTTTTTCATGCTTTTTACGGTATTTTTCCATGTCTTTTATACTGCTTGTCCTTGTGCCGAGGGTCTACCAGAAACAGCCTCCCTACTTCCCAAGGTAGGGGTAAGGTCTGCGAACACTACCCTCCCCAGACCCCACTATGTGGAATTTCACTGGGTATGTTGTTGTGGTTGTTGTTATTGTCTTCCTTGTTCCCCCAGAAAAGGTATGTAACGTTTACTTATCAACAGAAAAAAGAAGAAGCAGGCAGACATTAATTTGTGCTAGTTCAGAAATTAAATAATTTCTTGCCTTACAGGCTCACGAAGTCAAGATTTTATGTCTTAAAAGAACCTTCGCTGCAGTTTTTAACCCAATGAACTATTTGGCATTGGGCTGCTGCTTAATACCAGATACAAGTGCTTACACAATTGAACTTATATGTTGTTTAGATTGGTTTGCCATTGTATTAGAGAATCATTTCACAGTTACATAGAAAAACGATATTTGTGGATCCTTGACTATGGGGTATTCTGCAATTTTGGACATTGAATTTAGTGTTCTCATTCTTTGGTTCTTTGAATGAAAGGCATTTTGAAAAATTTGTTAAATATTTTCTGAAAACCCAAGCGTAATCCATTCCTAATATGTCGAACCTGTTGTTTTTGGTTAATTTACAAAGCGAATGGATGTCTCTAGCCATTAGGTCGAGTTATCACGGGTTTTGATGCAATTCAGTAGTGGGATTTCATTCAATTTGAACGATTGTAGTCATATCATGCATTATATACCGAACAAAATTTGTACACGCTATATTTCACTTATCTTATGTTCAGTTTTTGCTCCAAAAGAATGAAAAGGATGAAATTTGCTTAATCCTATAACTTCGGAGAACAAATGTGCAAAAATCAATGGTCGGTATACCAAAACACAGCACACTACTTTTGAGGGATAAAAAAATGTTATTTATTCTTCTTAAAATCCACTTGTGGTATTCACACTGGGTGTGTGGTTGTTTCTTCTTAAAACCTAGAGCAGATCTGCGGTGGCAATCTACTGAAAATGCAATATGAGTATCATTGAAGAAAGTAACTCGATATGAATTTGTAGGATGTAAGATGATTTGCATAAGATTTGAGAAGAGAAACTATTGACATATATTTGCAATAACCACTCTCAACCTTCAAACTCATTGACAGGAGGAAGTAGATAGAGCAGAGAGAGCAATACAACTGATGGGAGCCTCTCTATTGCAAATTCGCTGTGGTATTGTTCTCTTTCACATGTCTTTCACATTGTAGTTACAAAAGGATGTGACCGTAGTTCAGATTGGTTCTAAGGCTTATGAATTTTCATGTATTATATTTGATAAAACAAACCTCTCCAAAAAATTATATAGGAACTAGATAACGGCAGATGAATTCTGTTTAAAGAAGGTGAATTATTTCCGACTTCCTGTGATTGTTGGGTTTCCAGATCCACATCGTCCTGTTTCTGAGAATTATTATTTTCGAAGTCCAGGCTTGAGGTCAATGCGCTGGGCTTTCCTCAGCCTGAAGAATCAATTATAAGCAGTATCACATCTTCTTACTTGTAACTTTGAAAGTGAAGATATCAGATATCTTGCTGTTATGTCACAGTATGATAGGTCCTGCTCTTACACTTGACCTAGGTTAACTTCCTTTGAGTAGGTCTCTAGATGAGTAGTTACATTTTACAATGTCCTCTCATTTCTGGCGTTCATTCATTTGTTTGTTTATTTTGTAATGCAGTTGATTCCCACAGTAAACATGGACAGAGAACTGCCATAATTTGTTTGAAAGGTAAACCTACGCCAAAGAAATATCCTCGAGATCCAGGAACTCCAGCTAAGATTCCACTCTGAGAGAAATGTTGTCTTACCTCCTTATCTTCCAATTGTACAGTTCATGTATGATGGAGGGAAATTTGTATTTCAGTATCCTTTCTCTCGAGTTTAGAAGCACAAACATTGAACTCATAGATTGCTGGAAGCAGTACTATTAGTACCTTGAGAAGGTACACCACACAGATTTGGCTTCAATTCTGTCCACTAAGATGAATGTATATTACATCCACACAATAGTTTTATTATTGTCTTCTTGCGGTTTTGAATTAAACAATTTTTGTAAATATCATTGTCTTGACTAACAAAGACCTTAATGGCCGCCACACTCACGTGCCAGTTGGTGATTCAATTTGTCATGCAATTTTTTATGCTTTGTCTTTTGTGATGTAAGCAGATAGTTTCAGTTTGACATATTCAGGATTCAGAATATTTCACAGCAAGTTACCTGATCCATGTGGCTGCGGTAATTGTGTGAAAATTGAATAAGTCTCATCTAGGATTGGGATTGTGCTACTGTGGCTAAGGATATAATCAGTGATTTTGTGTACCTTGTTAGAACTTCGGTTGCATCACATAGCGGAGCATACGAAACTGTGACAGGATATTGTTGACCTTAAACAATGGATTTTACCTAACATTCTTCCCACTTGTATTAAGATAACATTCTTCCCACTTGTATTAAGAAAACCTTGGTCCTTCTGCTTACCAAAAAAATAAAAAAAAAAAAAATCTTCGCTTGTCCTGTACTAAGAATTTTATCTATAGGTAATCGTTTGTTGCCTCGGAGGAAATTAATCTTCTTGGTTTGTTCCTGTATACAAAGCTAGGTAGGTGTAAGGAAGGGATTAGCGTTGTGTAGATAAGTTATTTAAACTGGAACTAAAGTAAGAGAAACATGTCAATGTTGCATCAATAAGATAATTAAGGTTGAAATTGTGGCAAAATGCTTTTACCCACCCAGCCGTGTGGATTGAAATGGGAGAGGGTATCAATTTCCAATTAGTGTAAAGACTTGTTATTGCATGTCTTTTTCTATGGTTAAGTTAAAGCATAATCATGAATATCTTAGTGTATGCCGTACATTTGATTAAGCCATATTAAAAATATCATGTTCCATGTACTTTTGGTCTGTCTGGAAACTCCAAAGTTCAACTAATCCTAGGAAAACTTAATACTAGTATAATCAGCGGCAGAATTAGACCAAAAAAAGTTATTAGTCACGGAGGAACCATTCTTTATTCCGAATAATCTCTTTATCCAACTTTCGGCACTATCTCTAACTAGGATATGCAGACTTTTGCTTTCTACCCTTAGTCCACTGCTAGGTAAACTCTGTGAAAGTAAATCTTCAACAGGACGCGGTTTGTGAAATCTGAATTGGGTCCACAGCTAAAAATAATCATAATTAATACGTAGGACTTTATGAGGGGTAAGGATGAGTCCGGAACCAAAATGCCCCCAAAAAAACATTTTGAATCAAAATATCCCAACAAAAAAAAATGTTACCAAAATGCTTTTAGCGCAGTAAATTACTGCGCTATAGTGCCTTTTTTTCCGGCCCTTTTGGTTAACCCTTCTTCCATTATACTTTTTAACGTATTTTGACCATAGATTAATCATGCTTCGGGACCCCGAAACTTCAATATTTTATATAGACCCTACTTATTTTTGTGCGATTAATAAAGTAGGATCAATACATCAAGGATACGCAAAAGTTCGGATGGTCGTTTTAGTGACTGAAAAGTGCTCGAACGCCATTTTCGTTTGAAGGCTCGGTGACATTAGCTTGAAGTTCTTTACGAATACTTAAACTTGTTCATTAATAATTAATCAAAAGTTAGTCAAAATGGCAGCATTCATACAAAAAAAAAACTTAATTAAATTGCATCATTCATTCATAACCATGAGTAGATTAAAATACTTAACATACTAATATTCTTCAAAATAACAGCATAATCATAAATTAAACTTAAAACTAAAATCACAACATTCTTAATCATCATCAGAGTACAAGTCTTCAATATCGTCCTTAGAAAAATATTGGCGGTTTCTTAAGACACATTTTTTTTCAGTAGCAGTTAGTTCTCTACCGGTTGATGATGCTTGTTCTTCGGCCAACTGTAGCATGTAAAATCTACATCGTCTTGCCAGCATTCTATTGTTTTCTTTTCTAATCCTTTGCACGGCAAGCTCGCAAGTTTCTGGACCTACTTGAGGCATGGTTAAGGAGTACCTTGTTGGGATTGGAGTGTTGAGATTTTCCAAGTCTCGAACAAGACATTCTGATTCGGCAAGCCGATGTGACCATTCTCGGCGTAAACTGCAATAATATTCCCGCGGATCTGAATATTTCACACTGCAGAAATCATCATTACGCTCTATAAGAAGGTGGGGATTTAGCTCATCTAGTTTGAAATCACTGGTATCGCTCGAAAAACTGTTATGATTTGAACTCTCATCATCACTGCTATTTGGTTCTTTTGGAAGGAGTAAAGACCAAGCTGAGTTTCTACTACTCGATATTGAATATGGTGTAGTCTAATAACAAAAGTAAGGGCTACTTATATAGTTGCAAACCCCCAAGTACCCTCGGGGGGGGGGGGGGTCTTTATGACCCTACCTACTTACCTTATTGTAAGAAAAATATTAATCTTCATCGGACATTTCACAGTCCGAATCCCACTTGGATCTAAATCTTGTGCTACCATGTATACCATATTCTATCCTATGGTAACGTATTTGCATCCGATTGTTCTCTTCACGAAAACGATTAAGAGCCAAATTAAACTCTTGTGGAGTTCCGCGAGACATTGACATAGCACGTTTTTTTGGGCGTTTAAGCCTTACTGACGCTAACTGGTGCTCCAGTGCTTCAGCTTCCCTAACACGCCAATCCCACTTCTCTCTCATTTTATTATTGTATTCTCGATTGAATATGTCGTTAGGGTTATTTGAGTAATGAAAATCATCATCACCTAATTCCCAGGTCCTACCCATTGCTTCAAAGATGTTTGCTGGAGTGAACGATATAACACGATTAATATCTCTAAATTGGTCAAAAAATGACATCGTAACTCAATTTTGTGTGGAATGTTGTGTTGGTAAGTTATTCGTCAAATTACGTTATATAAAGTTTGATTCGAATAATGACGTTTTTTTGTTTGACAGTTGAGGTGACAATACGATGCAGCGGCATAGCGCAGTAAAATACTGCGTTATACCAGTATAACACATTAAATTAGTGTGTTATTCTGACATAACGCATTATTTTATCGCGTTGTGAGGCTCTATGACAGAATAACGCAGTAATTTACTGCGCTATTCTGCCATAACACAGTTATTTCATGCGTTATGCAACACTTTATACTTAATTTGATTTGACGTAACACTGCAAGACACTGTAATTGCATGCATGCGTTGGTTCTATATTCAAACTTCGAATCCTATTAATACCGAGTTCGTATAAGGCAAAAAAAAGCGTAAAATTTTAAGTTTCAACTAGTTTTAGCATTTTGTATTCCTCCTCAATTATTCAAAATATGGCAAATGTTCCAAGAATTAGAGTTTCTTTATTCTGGGACGGACAAATTATATTCGAGAAAAATAATTTGCGCTACGATTCTCCCCCAAAATACCATGTTAAGTTTCTACTTGACTTAAAATTCTCAAAACTTGTCACACCCCTACCAGGAGTATGACGGGCTCCGACCCGTAGGCCGGGAACCACCTCACTTATCCGTTACTTTGAACATTATAAACCATAACTCAAAGAACACCTGCACGTAGAAAAGGCCCAACATAGGAATATCCGATCATTCAGCACATATGTACATATGCGGACCGACAAGATCGCCACAACACAGCGTATATCATAAAGCTGGCAAGGCTAACAGTAAAGTATCAAGAGCTCAAAATAAGGCCGACAAGGCCACCAATATATTATACCATAATATGAACCGGTGGAGCTACAAAACATCTAACTGTACACAAACGTCTACCAGCCTCTACATGGAATACAAATGATCATAAGGACAATACCAAATAGACTGTAGCTCCGAAGAAAGTGGAGTGCTCTTGAGAATCCGCTGATAGAAGACCTACGGGTCTAATCCGTCTCCCTGTTTACCTGCGGGCATGAGCGCAGCATCCACAAGAAGGGACGTCAGTATGAATAATGTACTGAGTATGTAAGGCATGAATAATAACATAATATAGATATGAAAGGTAACATGGAATATGAGAGATAACCTGTACATCCGGAAGTCTCATAAGGCGGATGCCATGCATGCTTAGCCTTAAAAAAACATTTTGTACATATACATAGTACCATGCCCGGCCATTAAGGCTCGGTGTCATATATATAGTATCATGCCCGGCCATTGAGGCTCGGTGTTATCATCATTAGCCCGCGTCCGGGGCAATATCATAACTTGCCCACTGCAGTGGTGTGCACATCTACGTGCCATGCCCGGCCGACTATAGCGCGGCGCGGTGTGAGAAAATACATATATATATATATATATATATATATATATATATATATAGCATGCATGAGAGCCAAATAAAAGCTACGACTCTATCGGAGTGACGTAAGGTCGGTAACCTCCGATTTATGTTATGGAGCAATCATCATCGCTATATCTCACCTTGAAGGAACTATTATTATAAGGCGAGATCAACAACAATGAATAAAAATCAAGAAAATCACCACAATAACTCAACATTCTCATATTCATATTGAAATCATAAGCTTGGGACTTTTAAACATGAAATCATCATCATCGTCGTAACCATCATAAAAACATTCTCATCTTTAGCATCGTCATTAACATTGTAAAAACATGTCCGTTGTTGTTGTCATAAAAGCTTATAGAATCATAATTCTTTGACTCGTAAAATAGGGACATTTTGGAAAACACTTATGGATTATCAAGAAAAAAAGTCATGCCTTTGAATCATGAACTCTAACTTTTGGAAGTAAGGAGGTTATGAAACATATGAAAGGAATTATAACCTAGGAGTTTCTAGAAATAGGATCATCGTCATCACAAACACGTTTATCTTTAGCATCATAAGAACTCTATGAATCAAGAATCTCAAGCTTTTGAGAATAAGAATATTCTTGGAAAACATTTATGGATTCACATAGAGGGATCATGGGACATTTGGAAAACACCTATTGGATTCATAAGAAAGGAATCATGCCTTTAGAAGAAAGGGACTAGCCTTAACATACCTGGAAGATAATTTCTCGACTTCCAACTTACTTCCTGACTCGCAATCTACATATAAAACCATTCATACTATTGTTAGGCTCGTCATCATGCATTTGTCTCAAACCTTTAATTAAAATCCTTTTAGATTCTGTCGAAATTCGAGCAGCATCTCCCCTGTTTATATGCCTAGCCCGAAATCATAATATCAACAACCAATCAACAACAACAACAATACCAATATCAACAATAATAATATCAACACCAAGATGCTCCATAAACATCCCACACGGTGTTTATTCAATTTCTCCATCAACAGCTCATTATATGATCATTTAATAACTCTATCTCCATAAATAAACTGAAATTAATAATAATAATAAGGAGAGATTCATACCTTATTCTTGCTAGAGCAGCAATATCTTCAATATTCACTTTGAATCCAAACCAATTTCACCACAAGACAATACTATAATCGCAACTGCACGTTACCCGGACCTCGATTAACATTCCGTCACTTGAAATTACTCAAAATCCTCACTTTTATGATGCATATTTGCTCTCTTATATTTCTGAATTTTCTAGAAATTTTGTAGAAGAATATGATGGAGAAAAATGGGGTTTTTAACCCTTTTATAGTGGCTAAAAGTCGACATCACTGTAGCGACACTGTAGCAGCTCTGTTTCTGCTTTGTCAGCTGGATTTGTAACATTCATAATTCTCTACTCAGATGTCCTATCGACGAGCGGTTTATTGCGTTAGAAACTAGACTCGGCGAACTTCATTTTAGGATTTTGAAACACCTTAAAACTCCTAATATACTAAGAGATATGCCCCTCCAAAGTTGACTAAAGATCTGCCCAAAATCCTGCCAACATTTCTCAAATTTTCGTCAAACTTATTTTCTTCAATTTGCTTGATCTCGAAATCTTCCGAAACTCTCCATACATGATATTTATCATTTATTATACTTGATAATGGCCATGTTCTTGTGTTTCAAGGTTGCCCTTCCCGGTTACGACTTACGAGATCGTAATTCATCCTTTACTTCGTTGTTACATACTTCCCATGGCTTGTACCTTCCAAAACTTCATGGGACGTCTCCGATACTCCATTACTACGGTGAAGTACGTGGCATGCTCATGCTCTGAAAGTGCGGGGTGTAACAAAACTACTCCAAGCCTTGTATAATAGACTACAAGTTAGTAGAAGTGATTTTGATCTCAATATAATTGGAAAATATCCAGTGTCATTTACGTCGCAAGGTGTAACTAGTTATGGACAATGGTACATTCAAGACGATAATTCTTTGACTGATTATTTGAAGGCGCCTTATGATTATAGGCAATGCATAACTTTAAACGTCCTTGAAATGTATATAGAGAAGGTGCCCATTAATCAACTTGAATTCATGGCTAGGGCTCCCCAGGAAGCCCGAAATAGACCTCGTCGGGAAGCCCCGTCTATAATTCAAGCCGAAGTCACTCAAGCGGAACCTACTTATCAACACAATTACCCTGACATGATTACTTATGAAGGCATTTTGACGAGCCAAATGCCTCTGGATAGTTTAAGTCAGCAATTTGACGGGCAGTGGTAAATATTCATTTTTTACAATATTATTATTATTATTATTATTATGTGTAGTGGCACTTGAATGCTACTAATGATGTCGATTATATTATTTAGGGGTTATACACCTGATATGGATCATATCGGACGGTCTCCTCAATCGGGATGGAGGAATCAGGTTGGAACATGCTCAGCCTATCCAACAACTCAAAGCGACGGTCCTTCCTCAAGTTTTGGTGTAGTTGATTACTATCGGTATGTCTATTTTTTTAACATCAATAGTGTTATTTGATGTGTAGTAGTTAAAACACCCTAATTTCTTATGTAGGGAGAATGTGGTGGTTGTACCAAATTATAGGCAAAGGCCTGCTATGGATGGTCCGGATTATCCGAATTATATAGTGACATCATCCAGCGATAGTGAGGAAATACCTAATGCGGATGAAAGTGACGATGAGAATGGGGTTGGAACTAATCCTCAACATCAAGTAGAACTGTTGCAAGACATGATGGACAGTCCAGCACACGAGGAGGAACTGAATTCACAGCAACCATTTGAACAACAAGAGTCGACTCCGGTTCAGCCGCAAAGCCAATTTCAACAGCAAGAGTCGACGCCGATTCAGTGGCATTCCGATGAGATCCCCTATCTTGATCATCTTCAAGATCGCTCAGATGCCTTTGTATTTACTAGGGATGATGATCATATTCGGCGAAGTTTGTGGAAAGAGCCAGTGGATCTTTTAAAACAAAAAGCTCATATTGAAAAAGGGATGATTTTCAGCTCGAAAAAATCATTGCAAAGGGCTGTTAATATTTATTGCATCCAGGGGATGAGAGAGTTTAAAGTTGATGATTCCACAAGAAAACTTTGGCGATTGGTCTGCAAGCGAAAATATCAAGGCTGCGAATGGATGCTCCGTGGTAAGGAAACTGCTGAAAAGATGTGGACTATTTCAAAGTTCTACACAAAGCACACTTGTGATATGGGTGACCTCCCAGATGATCATTGCAATCTAGATACCAATATTTTTTATTTTGTGTTTTGGGCATTCAAACCATGCATTGATGGTTTTGCTCATTGTTGGCCTGTAATATCAATAGATGGAACACATGTGTACGGGAAGTATGACATAAAGCTGCTAATAGCAGTTGGAATGGATGCAAATGGAGCTATATTCGCTCTAGCTTTTGCAATTGCAGCTAATGAGAGCATTAGTACGTGGGGTATGCTTTTGGACTACTGAAGGCAACACGTTATTAAGGATCGCATGGGAATCTGTGTGATATCAGACAGAAATGCTGGCATATTGCACAATATGTTCAATTTGCAGGGGTGGCAGCCACCGTTTGCCTACCATCGTTATTGTTTAAGGCATTTGAAGACAAACTTCCAAAAGGCATATCGAATCCCAGCACTTTGCAATTGGATGTGGGCGGCTGCAACAGGGTATCAGGAGAAGAAGTTTAACCTGCAGATGGACATTATTAGGCGGGCAAATGAGGAAGTCTTCTACTGGTTGAATGCAATTGATAAAGACAAATGGACATTACACCAGGATGAAGGTAGGCGATGGGGTATACTGACAACAAATAGCTCTGAGTCATTCAATGGCTTGTTGAAATCTGCACGCAGACTACCCGTCACCGCAATGGTGAGAATGACATTTAAGCAGGTTGTGGAGCGGTTCGTCACTAGATCAAAAGAGGCCAAAGCATATGCAACATAAGGTCTAAGATGGATGCCAAAACTGTTCGAGTACCACAAATTTAAGGCTCAGAAACATGA
Organism: Lycium barbarum; assembly: GCF_019175385.1. Classification (NCBI taxonomy): domain Eukaryota; kingdom Viridiplantae; phylum Streptophyta; class Magnoliopsida; order Solanales; family Solanaceae; genus Lycium; species Lycium barbarum. The sequence goes on from NC_083339.1 coordinate 135,339,466, forward strand.
CCGGATGGAGTATAACCCTGCAGAGCGTATATTTGAACTCACAACAAGTGTGCACCAAGATAAAGGAAGTAACGTCCACACAATTTGTGAGATTCCAAGAACATGCACATGCGGCAAGTGGCAATCATATCACATGCCATGTTCTCATGCCTTCAAGTGTTTTATCACAATGGGAAAGAACGTCTCCTCGTACATGACTGAGGAATATACAGTTGAAAATTATGCAAGAACGTATGTTGGAAGGTTCTACCCACTTGGCAGTGAGAGTTATTGGCCACCGGATCCATTTTCAATGATTGCAAATAAAGCATTTATCCGTAAATTCAGAAAAAATGCATACTCGCGCATTCATAATGAAATGGGTGTTCCACCGGGGAGATACACTCAAAAATGCTCATTTTGCAATTATGTTGGTCATGATAAGCGCAAGTGTCCCTTACGGCATGGTGGTCAAACTACATCTCGCGGTGAAAGTACCTCTCGTGGTGGAGGAAACTTTCGTGGTGGAAGTACATCTAGCGGTGGTGGCACATCTAGCGGTGGTGGCGGAAGATCAACTCAAGGGCATTAATTGATGAATGTTTTTTAAGTTTTTTTCTTACTTTGATGATTGTATTTTAAAAAGTTTGGCTTTCTTATTAATTAGTATGTTAAGTATTTTCATCTACTCAAGGTTATGAATGAATGATGCAATTTAATTAAGTTTTTTTTTGTATGAATGCTGTCATTTTGATTAACTTTTGATTAATTATTAATGAACAAGTTTAAGTATTCGTAAAGAACTTCAAGTTAATGTCACCGAGCCTTCAAACGAAAATGGCGTTCGAGCACTTTTCAGCCACTAAAACGGCCATCCGAACTTTTGCGTATCTTTGATGTATTGATCCTACCTTTTTAATCGCACAAAAATAAGTAGGGTTCTATATAAAATATTGAAGTTTCGAGGTCCCGAAGTATGATTAATCTATGGTCAAAATAGATTAAAAAGTGTAATGGAAGAAGGGTTAACCAAAAGAGCAAAAAAAAAAAAAGGAGGCACTATAGCGCAGTAATTTACTGCGCTAAAGGCTTATTGGTAACATTTTTTTTTATTGGGTATTTTGGTTCAAAATGTTTTTTTTGGGTATTTTGGGATCAACCAAGTTGGTTCCCAGTTGAAGAAGCATAATTATTTCTTAGTGGTAGTCTTTTTCAATAGAATAATCCTGCAATATAATCCAACTAAAGAAGAAAAAAGTTAAAATTTGTAGATATTTTCTTCTTTTGGTCACTTGCCCAATAATCTAATTATAAAGTGCAAAATATAATTATACAGAAATATTGAACTGGCAAATATGGAACATGCGCAAGTTCATCAAACAAATCTATCAGCCAACAGATACGATGCAACATGTGCATGTATCTGGAATAAAAATCAAAGAGAAGAATCATTGAGTGTTTCAACAGCTTTAGAGGAGAGGGGGATTTAAACCTTTATAGAAGTGGAACAAAAATCTTCCAAACCTTGGTTTCACCATCTAGACTAGCAGTGTATAGAACATAACAAGAAGTTGTATCAGATGGAATTTGTTGATCACTAGTCGCAGTCAAGCACTTCACTGGTCCACTGTGTCCTTGAATAACACTAAGACAAGAGTAGCATCTCTCAACCCCTCTCCACACTCTCACTGTTTTATCTGCTGAACCACTGCACACCAAATCTGCAACCACAGCCAGACACAATATGGACTTTTTATGACCCCTCAGTGCACCCACCAGCACCATGTCACCGCCTTCATCCTTCTCCCAAACTAATATTGACCTATCACAAGCACCCGAATATAAAACAGAATGAGTACTACTTCTCCCAACTGCTAGAGCATTTACACCAGATTTGTGTTTTTCTAGTGTACAAACTAGTGAATGTTTTTTCTCTTCAAATCCCTTTCTCCAAATCTTGACTGTCTTGTCAGCTGATCCCGTAAAGACATCCCCATCTTGTGATATTTCTAGAGCGTTGATAGCGTCATCATGTGCATTTGCTACTGACTCCAAGCATTTAAAATCGTTGGTTCGCCAAATTTTAAGTGTTCGATCCCATGAAACAGAGTAGAGGAACGACTCATCGTTCGAAAGGGCTAGTGCTGAAACTGTGTCAACATGATGCACCCATGTGGATTTCTTGTGGCGCCTGATCTGAACGTGGTTCTTTGGTATCATAAATTTAAGGGCTCTGTCACTAAGTATTGGGAGAGTGGACAAATGAACAATTTTTGGAGTATCTGAATTATGGTTTACGATTCTCCAGACTCTGATTTTGTGATCTTGATGAGCACTAAAGACCTTGTCAGCCAAAATTACTAGGGACTTCACTGCACCTTTCCCTGCTATAACTGTGTCAATTATACTAGCATCTAATGTGGAAGTTAGAGCTCTTTGCTCCCACATACAAATTTCTTTATCAGAAGAGCCAGTAAAAAGGAATTTCCCTGCAAGTACAAGGGAAGATGTATAGGAATTCTCTCCCTTAAGAGTGGCTATGCATTGATGGTGAGTGTCCAGATTAAGACATAAACTCTGATCATGAGATAGTGAATTGATTGAAGGAACTGAATGAAAACTTGGCTGTGAATCTAAATTTGAGCCGCTGCTTGAACATGAAGTTTGGTAGTAAGGCATCATTCTTCATTCCCCTGAATTTTAGGAGATGACTTTGATTTTTATGTAGGCAAGAATGGAGGTGGGCAGTGGCTAGAAAATACAAGTGGGAAGGATCTTGTGAATTGTGTGGTTGATCATAGAATAAACATTTTTGTGTCTGTCTTTCTGAGGAGTAGAGAAATTAAAACGGGCTTCTTTAATAGAAAATGGGAGCTACTGTTATTATTAGTTCTTGAAAAAAGTTTTATTATGTACCTTTTGTTGAATGGGCAGTTTTGTCCACATCAATGACACTTGAAGAATAGGTCCACCAAAAATAAACTAGACAAAATTTACTTAATTGTCTCACAAAGGTTTCAACTTTCATGAAGCAAGGTTTCTTGCAAGAACAGTGTACTCTTAATAAAAATATACTACTCTATAGTATAGGTGGTAACCGGTTTGGTCTTACCGGTTTTAACCGGTAACCGGACCGGTTAAACCGGAACCGAAACCGGTAGAACCGGTTAACCGGTTCCGGTTAACCGTTTAATGGTTTACCGGTCCGGTTCCAATATTTTGGAAACCGGAACGGTAAAACCGGAACCGGACCGGTTAAACCGGTAAAAAATTTAAAAAAAAAAAAACTAAAGTATATAAGTAAGTATATATAGTATATATAGTATATATATTAAGTATATATAGTATATAGTACATATATATAAGTATATATAGTATATATAGTATATATATTAAGTATATATAGTATATAGTACATATATATAAGTATATATAGTATATATAGTATATATATTAAGTATATATTAAGTTATACACATATATAAGTATATATAGTATATAAGTATATATAGTTAAGTTATACATATATTTAGTATATATATTAAGTTATACATATATTTAGTATATATATATATTAAGTTATACATATATATGTATACGAAATGCACTATTCTGTATTGCTGACTTGCTGTTAGGCTGTTAGTCAGTAAATATTTAAACTTTAATTATAAAGTTGTATAACATATGAAAATATAGCTACAATATACAAATAAATACTATAATATATATATATAATAAAAAAAATAAAAAAAAATAGATTTTAATCACTCCAAACCGGACCGGTTCCGGTTTGAGGTTTAAAACCGGTAAACCGGAACCGGTTAGGCGGTTCCGGTTTTGGAACCGGAACCGGCCGGTTTCCTAACCGGTTCCATAACCGGTTCCGGTTCCAACCGGTTGCCACCTTTACTCTATAGTATGAATTATGTAATATTAAATGGATGACAGCTGTATCTTTTCATTTTCATGACTGGCTAATTGAAAAGCTAAAACCATTTATCTATTTCATTATTGCCCTGTAATTTGGATGGTTATTACTGTCTTTTGCACTTAGAATGCTGGAGTGTTAAAACAATGGTCAAAATGTGAACTTCCAGAATGAGGGGACCTATCATGGATTCGCCCGAACTCAATAGCTTTAATTTAACACTCGTCAAAATGTGGACTTCCAGAATGATGGGTTACCTACATATATTTTATGGATTCGTCCGACCTCAATAGCTTTGGTTTGAATCATGTATATGTGTTAGAAAAATCAACCAAACAAGTATAAGTTATAGATTTTGATCCCAATAAATCAAATACTATGTGTTAAAATACTGAACTCGAACTCATAATGTTCAAATCCTACTTCGTCTTTGTCCAGAAGAACTCGAATGTAATTTTAGTGTCTATTCAATGAAAGGGACTCAGCTAGTTGCCTTCCATTTGAAGAAAAAAAAAAAGGTGATTGGTAAAGCAGCAAAGTTAGGTACTCCCATTAACCCGCCAATCCTTCTGTTCTCTTTTTAATTTCTTTCATCATTTAAAACAAAAAGGATGGAGAAACTTGCCACCTTAGTTGTCATGATAAATTATGTGAAAAGTTTTCCATAAGAGCGTTTCAGCTCAGCATCTGATTGTAATTATGGAGGACAGTTTTGCTTATCTGGATCTGCCTTGCACTAAAATTTGCCGTTCACGTTGCCAGCTTCTCAAGTGGCACTTAAATCAGCCCGGAACATGAACCCAGCTACATTATCTTATTTTTCTAATTTTACCTTTTTGTATTAATTTAATTTCTTCCAACCATATCACATGATTTACTTATAATGCTATGTCCCAAAGATCATTTAAAAAGAAAAAGAAAGACTTGACTCGAAACTTAAAAATTAGATATTGCATTAGTAGTCCAATGTTGATCACTTCATTCTTGAACACTACTTAGGTACTACTTAAAATCTCACTAAGGGCTTTTTTGGTGTGGAGAAAAATATTTTCTCATGTTTTATTAATAAAAAATTTAGGGAAACATTAATCTAAGAAATGAATTAAAAATGAAGAAAATGACTTTCCTGATAGGAGTAAGGAAGATATCTTGAAAATCTACAAAGAGCTAATTAACTGAACCTAAAAGTATGAAGTAGCAGTCAATAGAGTGTATGAAAATTGTGGGAGATTAGGAATCAAAATTCTAGTACAAACAAGAAATGCGAATTGATTATTTTTCCAATTTGTCTAAGCAAAATTATCTGATATTATATGCTGAAGAGAGATGATTAGAAATGTCTAATGGTGCAAGTCGGCACCAGTATTATAGAAAGAAGAAGTCAACGAATAGCTAACTACAATGGTCATCATTGAGGGCATGGTATTGAATGTGATCCAAAAGAGATAGGACAATGAACGAAACCTACCTACCAAATTAGGTTTTGCTTAAAATAAACAAGACACTATGGGACTGTGTCTCTCCCTCAAGGACCTCAAAAGGGAAGGTACTACTATATGGATGGTAACATCATAGGGATGGATTTTGCGCAGGAGTTAAAGGCTCTCATTATTGACCTGTAGCTATCAAGTGTCTACAAATTCTTGGTTAAATATTTATCGAAACACTTACAATAGGAACCTTATTGGTTCACTTGTTTAATCTTGTTGACAGGAATATAGGGAATTGATTGTTGGAATAAATTACACGCACAAAAAAAAGTCACCAATAATTTAAGTCTTTGTTTTTTTTTTATCTTTCTTAATAAGATAAAATATGCTTTAAGATATGTACGTCATTTAGTAAATCTTTCGATTTCCTCTTGTTTTGCCTTCAATCAATAAAGAAATATAGGTTTGGAAATTAAAATATTTTTATATAGGAAATGGATTATTCATCAGTCATGGAGAATTTTAGTAGCTTAGTTGGTTAGCTACATGAACTTTCTATCTTGTTGATAAAAGTTCGATTCCCACCTTACTTTTTCCGCCCCCATTTTCCTTACCCCCATTTTTTCTAACAAACAAAAAATATCTCTACTATTATAAAAATGGGAGTTGGGAAGGACCAACAAGGATGAACACAGCACTAAAAATTTGTACAGAAAACATTTTCAATTGTACTATAAACTATGCCAATAAATCACTACTGTCGTGACACGGGGATTCCAATTTCTATCCACGTGTACCACATCACTACTTTATCAACATTAATTATAAGTGTGTCTCCTCCGCTACTCCACTGCTTTCTAGACTTTCCATCACTGCTCCTTCCATAAGTGTCGAACAGGGAAAGGACGATCACAGCAACAATAAATTGTATAAAAAATTATCTGAGTTATATATTAAATTTAGATTTATTTTAATTATATTTGATTTCTTTTCTTTTTTTTTCAGTTGTGGGTCTATTTCATTTAACAAGTATTACTACTTGGTTTGTCATCTATTCTTTGTACACGTGTATTTCACTTTTACGTTATCATATTTCTTTATTTCTACACTTCATTTTATTACTCTATTATAGAAAACACGTAAAATTATACTTTAAGCAAAAATTAACATGTATATATTTTAGAAGTTTAACATTAACAATGGCAAAAAAATAAATTTCCATCTAACAATAGGGTTATATTAAACCAAACATCTAACAAAGCGACCAATTGTCACAACAATTTTACACGTGGCAAATATGAGAAGTTTTGTCACATCAATTAGTCCACGTGGCAAATATAGTAAGTTTTGTCACATCATTAGTACATGTGGCAAATACGATAAGTTTTCTCCTATAAAAATCTATAAGTCATTAAGCCCTAATTTCTTTTCTTTTCTATATTTCTTAAATATAAGTGTCCAAGAGGGACTAACATAACAATGAATACTTATAACAAAAGATATTTAAGTTGTACACTTTAATTAATTACTTTTGTACTCCACGTGGATATATGTCATAATACTGAATATTTATTTTCTTCTCATGTATACACGTATGCACTTCAATTTTAATTCTCCGACACATTTATTTCCTCCGTACATTTTTACTTGTTCACTTTTGACTTTTCACTTTCTTTAAGAATTAATAAATAAAGTACTTCCTCCGTTCCATATTACTTAGACATATTACTAAAAATTTCTAATATATATAAGTGTCCAAGAACGGCGAACACTAAATTTGGAATTATTTCAATTGTACTTGGTTTATCTCCTTCTTTCCCAGTTCTGGATCCACTTCATTTAACAAGTACTACTACTTGGTTTGCCACTTATTCTGTATTCCACTTTTACGTTATCATATTTCTTTACTTCTACACTTTATTTTATTACTCTATTATAGAAAGCACATGAAACTGTACTCTAAGGAGGGACTAACATGTGTACATTTCAGAAGTTTAACATTAATTCTACCTCTTATGTGTTAACTTTTTAAGTCTCCACGTGTCTGCATTATCTCAATTGTCCTTTCATTTCCTTCATTTGACATATAGTCCCTCTGTCTCAATTTAAGTGTCTAAGTTTGACTAGACACGGAATTTAAGAAATAAAGATAGACTTTTAAATCTTGTGGTTCTAAATTAAAATGTGTATAATATAATAAAATATCCTTTGAATCTTATGATTATAAACTTGATATGTATGATATTTAAATTGTCAACTTACTAAATATAAAAAGAGGGGAACATAACCAAAATAAGACAAATTTTAACAACAATTGAGAAATTAAAGGGAAAAATAAGAGGAAAAGCAACAAAATATTGCTTAGTGATTCATATAGTTGGTACTCTGAATTTGAGATTGTTTAAATTAGAGTTTTGCTATTAATTTTGGTGAGTTTATTCTACAAATTTCTTTGTTAATTAGATCTAACGCAGTGTCTCAATTGTCCTTTCATTTGGCATATACTCCATCAGTCTCAATTTAAGTGTCTAAGTTTGACTAGACACAGAGTTTAAGAAATAAAGATAGACATTTGAATCTTGTGGTTCTAAATTAAAAATGTGTATAATATAATAAAATATCATTTGAATCTTGTGATTATAAACTTGACATGTAGGATGTTTAAATTGTCAACTTACTAAATATAAAAAGAGGCGGACGTAACCAAAATAAGGTAAATTTTAACAATAATTGAGAAATACGAGGAAAAGAAACAAAATATGGAGACTTACTAAGGAGGGCTGCTTGGTGTTTCATATAGTTGGTACTCAGATTTTCTTTTAATTTTTCTTGTTTAAATTAGAGTTTTATTCTACAAATCTCTTTGTTAATTAGATCTAACATAGTGTCTCAATTGTCCTTTCATTTCCTTCATTTGACATATACTCCATCTGTCTCAATTTAACTGTCTAAGTTTGACTAGATACAGAGTTTAAGAAATAAAAATAGACTTTTGAATCTTGTGGTTCTACATTTAAAATGTGTACAATATAATAAAATATCCTTTCAATCTTGTGATTCTATATAAGAGTTTGAACACAGCAACAACAAATTGTACAAAAAGTTGTATGAGTTGTACACTAAATTTGGACTTATTTCAATTGTACTTGGTTTTTTTCCTTTTTTTTCCACTTGTGGGTTCACTTCATTTAACAAGTACTACTACTTGGTTTGACACCTATTCTCTGTACACGTGTATTCCACTTTTCCGTTATTGTCAACTTATTAAATATAAAAAGAGGCGGACATAACCAAAATAAGGCAAATTTTAACAATAATTGAGAAATTAAGAGGAAAAGAAACAAAATATGGAGACTCACTAAGGAGAATCGCGATATCCTTTTATAAAATATATAAATCATAAAGACTAATTAAATTGAATAATCAAATTAATTATGTTGCGCCCCGTACATCGCACGGACATATATTGCTAATATATATATATTCATCAGTCCCTTCTCCATATTCTCTTTTGCAAGCCCAATTAAAGCTAAGCTTGACCTACCTCCACAAACCCTTTTTCAGTTTAGTTAAACTCATGATTAAGGAAGTACTTTTACTATTTTTGTCCACATCTTGATCAAAATATCTAGGGAAGGTATATATTGGGTTATAATCCATCAAAGATTCTTTAAGTCTGGACATCACGTGAGCTTCTTTTTCCAAAGAAAAGGGTTACGATTCTCTGCTTACGTGACAAACATGAAAATCGACTCATCAAAGTACTAGCACAAAAAAGTAAACTTATGTTCAACGGTATGAATAAAAAAAAATCAGATGCAGATATCAGTGTTATTAGTATCTCAGAATTCTTACACTTCTAAAGAAATTTAAATTATGTTTATCAAGTACTTTAAAACCATTAGCTACCCAAAGTATAACAATATATTTATGTGTGTCTCTGTGTGTCTGGGCGCACAAACAAGGAAATATATAATCGCATATAAAAGTTGCAACATGCATTTTCTGTGGCCCTTCTCTGAAAGAGCACATTCATTAGTAGTATCATTAGTGAAACCGACACTAGAAAAACACTGTAACAAAGAGAAAAATGAAATGAAAATTATAAAAAATAAATGTAAAAATAAAAAAACTGAGTATAATGTTTTTCTTCAGCCTCACCATCAGTCTCCTTATTTCAGTTTTTTTTTTTTTTTAAATTAATTGAATGGATGAAAAAAATTCCAAGATGTTATTATAATAATGTTATACAAGATAAATTTACAAAACAAAGGACCGTAGATAGTGATACACAAAGAATCACTAGATCAAATTTAAAAATCTATAAATATTCCAAACTAGGTATTACCGTATTAGTACGTCGTCAATCACCAATTCAATGAAGACGATTTGGTTGCTAGCTTGAAATGTTTCGATGTCGTTTCTGCCTGATGAGTCATGAATCATGATAAAAACAGTATTATATATATATATATATTTTTTTTTTGATATAAACTTGGATTTTTGGTAGGTATTCAGGCAATTATGAAGTTCCGATGGAAAATTAACATAAGGTTCAAGTCCAAAGGTTCCCCAAAAAAGTCATCTGTATGATCAAAGCAGTCAATATTTACTAATATCATATTGCCAACACACTCAGCGGTGTTAGCTACAAAGGAAATATTTTCCTTTTGTTACTTATTTTATAGCGCTTGTTAGGTAAATAAAAATATTATTTCAAGAGCATTTATATATAATCAGATCATATATGAGTTCGGGTGTGAGGTATTGAGAAGTGTCGATGAGACATTCAGCATAAAATGCCACTGAAGGAACTTATTCTTTAGAGAAGATATTTTTTAATACATTTTGACCAATCAAACAAGGTAAACTTTTAAATAAAAAAATTAAAAAACTCCTCCATACCAAAAACAGAATCTGTCCTTGAACTGCTTTTTTATTCTTTTATCTTATCTTTAATTTCTGGTCACATGCTAATTATAAACAATTATAGCTAGGTGATACCGATGTTCAATTAACTAAATAGGAGTAGCATTCATGTATTGTCTTAGGAACCAATCTTAGGGTTAGGCTTAGCTAGCTAAATATGTAAGTGGGATTAATTTAGTGCTGTATTCCACAAATTAGGCATCGCCCTAAAGTAGATTGATTCTGCAACAGTTATTTGCTTTCCCACTTCAAAACCGACCATGTAAAAGTAAAAAAGAAAGAAAAGCATACAAGAAGCGCTAATTAGCTCGCAATCTCAATTCTCAAAGGGTGAGAAGAAAAATTATACTGCTTAATTACTCCATTCTATTTTAGGTGGCCCCATAATTGAGCATAGACTTAATTAATTGGTTAATTACCTTTGCACTCTCATTAAAGTTTAACTTATAATAACATGTTACTTGTCATTTTTACCTGAAATGTTAAAAGAACACGGTAATGTAGTAATATAATAATTAACTCATTAGCTTAATAAAGAAAGGCATCAAATTATTTGCATGAACGAAGGAACAAGGTCAGGGGTATAGAGGGGAGTAGTATATTTTACAAGTTCATCTGAATTCAGTAGTTTTAGATGAATTAAAAATTTCACTTAATAAGCATAAATAATAGATTTCAAACCAGTAATAAGCAATGATAGAATTTTGAATCTTGAAAATGTAAAATTAAAATCCTAAATCCGTCTCAAGGTTACATTGATCTAAACCAAAAAGAAAAAAAAGTTCATGAAATTAACGAATCTTTGCCAATTAAACAAGAAGATATAGAGGGATCGAGGTCTTGACAAGTAATCTAGCCATCAAGATTCAAGGGAGAGGTTGACAAATTAACTAAACCTGCCTCCCAATTTGTTTCTACTTTAGGTTGTTAGTCTTAGGTTAGGTTTCTTTCACAGTACAAAATTTTGTGCATGCCTATCAGTCACCATGGGTGGATGAATATGATTACTGGATTGGAAATTCACCAGATACCTGGCTCTATTATTAGGTTTATGTCTCTCTATATATAAGCATATCAAGGCCTCTTTCGTCCTTGATGTTGCTTGTGTATTGATAAAATTTCTCAGTAGTACAAGTAGATTATACAATTGTCGGAGCAATGATCTTTTTATCACATTATCCAAATTCCCAGGTGTAACCCAGTAATTATCGTTGTAATTAGGACTCATTATTTCCTTGAAAAGAAGAGGATATTCATAATTAACTTTCAAATAACCCACTCCTGCATCTCCATTTGGATGGCGTTAGTGCGATTTTTCATGTCAATGTCTCCGTTATTTCGTCAGAGAAATGCCTCTTTACTGACATGTTTCGTGATAGCGATGCTCGCTTTTTTCAAATGCAATTACTTTTACCATCCCAAAATCAATACACAAGAAGTCCAAAAAAATCTAGTAATGCAAATTACAAAAGTATTACTTTGATGGTGATTATGATTTAAATGGAACACTAATTACTAGTGAAGCCTTTCAAAAGGAATGCCTGGTCAGAGATATCATATATGTTGACCTAAAATTAATGAGTAAACAGAGGCGCACTCAGGTCTCACGATTTGAAGTTTATAGATCCTTATAACAATAATCTCGACCTAATATTCAATAATGATCAGGTTCACAGTAAAATATTTATAGCTATTTAATAAATTTCTTAATATATATATATATATATATATATACCGTATCTCTAAATAAAAATACTCAGATTCTTATGAACCCACATGTCATACACTAGCGGAAACGCCCCTGAGTAAATCTTATGTATATCTATATATAATATAAAGCTAGACATAGACAAGGTGATGTGACATCTCTATATGGCCTAGAATGTTATTTATCTTTTTTCTCCCCCCCCCCCCCCCCCCCTTTTTTTTTTTTAATTTTATCCCTTTTATTTTAATTTATGTGATATTTTTAAAAAGTCCAAAAAAGTACCTCATTAATTTTCTTATAATTGCTCCTTAATGTTCTCTACTTTTATCATTAAATAGTCACGTTCTTGCTTTGGCCTGTTACAATTCTAAATCTAATCTATGGCTTTTCACTTTCCCTAATCTTAGGTTAATAAAGGTTATCTTCTGATTAATTCACTACTGAAGAATGGATAAATAGATTCATTTCATTTTTCTTTACTTTCTCTGAATTAGGAAGAAGAGAAATTTCCATGAATCAGGCACTTCTCGGATTGTGGGGTTGCATTTAGCTTCACAAGTCTCGGATTGCTTCCGATAATTATATGTGCGGTGATTTGACATAAACTCCAAAGATGAATCCATTGGTAAGTCTTCAGTTATTGCATAAATATTTTCAGGTAAGTTTGAGAGTGTACAAAAAGCCAGTGAATCGTGTATGTGTACACTAACAAAGCACGGTTCCATTTACACATAAGATGGGGCAGACTACGACTCTTCGTGTTATTAGGTATGGTCGGAGTCTACTTTCATTTTGTGGAAGTACAAATAATTTTGTTAACGGTTTAATGCTTTTTGGGCTATCTTTGACGATTTATCTAATATATCTATTGATACACAACAATATTAGCAGATATGCTAATATAGAAGCTGATGGAAGATCTTAAAGACTAACTGTGCTCAATGTTAAAAAAAAAAAAAAAAAAAAAAAAAAAACTGTGCTCTCAATCGAGGATATTAAATAAGGTCACGTATGCAATGTCAATTATTGCAGAACAAGATCGACATATAGCAAATGAACATTTTGATATTGATGAATCACAAAACAAAAGAGTTGCTCAAGATATAATGTGTGAAAGCATAATATAAGAACACTTCAACATGACATACTAGCTTGTAATTGCACAAAAATGTGTAAAATTGATTTCTTAAAAAGGTAATTTTTTCCACCATTGTGGCGGGTTGATCATTCTTCCTTTTGTGAACTGCTTGTAACTATTTTCTGCTACTTCAGATAGAAAAATAAAATATAAAATAGCTTTTGAAGGAATGTGTTTTAAATTGAAGCCCGGCTTGATGAAATTGAAAAACTTGGCACCAACGTGTATAGGAAGGGAGGCTTCATCAAGAATAACAAGGTTCCAGGGAGTTCATTGAACAATAGTATCTTACACATCTCCAATTAATTTTTATGTTTTGCTTTTTCATGTTAATATATACTAAACACTACAAGAAAGTGGAGATATGACGACATTTATTTAGTGACACTTGAAATAAATGTCGGGAAAAGGGGAATTTCACGACATTTATGAATAAATGTCATAAAAATGACGACATTTGATAAAAAAAAATGTCGTAAAATAATGACATTTGGCGCCAAATGTGCTTAAAACAATGACATTTGGCGTAAAATGTCATTAAAACCATGACATTTGATACAAATGTCAAAAATATTTTGACATTTGTTTCAATGTCATATTATTAGTTTTAATTACCGACATTTACACCTAATGTTGGAAATCTAAATCTTTTTAAATTATTTCATCACACCTTTGTATATAACTCTAGATAAAAAAAAAATTATTGGATGCTTTAAATTAGTAATTATATAATATATAAAAAAATGAGTTTGGAACTAAAAATGTGGCTTAATTATTTGTTTAAGTTAGTCAAAATTAAATTATGCAATTATATTAATAGAACTAGTTAATATTTCTACTAATAAGAAAGTAAAACCTAGTGAACATTTGTGCTCTTTTAAGTAACTAGTATTAGAATAGGCGTAATTGCGGATAATGTTTAAATAATATCAATTATTTTCAAATTATGGTTTAATTTATTTATTCATTAATGTTTTCTTAATTATTGTTGTGGTCAGACTCTATTGTGATTTTCTTTACCATTCTCGACAAGGTTCTCTTATCTTTTCCTTCACCCAACTTTGGTTGTGGAGGAAAGAACCGAGAAAAAAGTATCGTCGATAATTGATTTTACTATAGGACAACTCATGATGTTCGTATCAATCTAGTTATTGTGCGATTATGGTGTATCTAATCTCATGCGCTCCCCTAACTTTCGTATCTCAATGTCAGTGTCGGTTTGAAGAGTGGTTTCGCAGTTGGCGTTCTTTCCGGTAATCTAACATAAATATATAAATTTCTTACTCCTAAAATATTTGTTATTCTTAAACTTTTATTTTACTATTCATAGTTTGCCATTTCAATTGCCAACATCTTATTATGGTTAAGAATATGTATTTCTTGCATATTTGCCGAAAAAAAAAATGCTTACTATTAATTATTCCTCCATCCCTTTGACTAGTCTAGTATACTTAAACAAAAAAATTACTTGTCCATTTTAACCAATCAAGAAAGATTTTGTTTATTAAGTAATTATTTTTCAAGCTTTTCAGAATATTAGTAGTTAAATTTAAATTTTTGAAAAAAAATTAATATGTACAACTTGATCATAGAAATATTTAATAAATAACTATTTTTGTGGTAGTTTTAGTGGAGTTATGTAAATCGCCGCAGATTTATATAATTTGTGACGATTACTATTCGTTTCGTAATACAAAATTCTCGTATACTTTACGATATTTCATTAACGTTCCTCATTTTGATTTATTCGTAACAATTTCATTATTAACTTTACGAAGTACATTTTTTATTTTTTTGTTTATTTTTGTTATATAAAATGTGCATGTTTTTCTTTAGAAGTTATATCACTTCATATTTCTTCTTTTTGTATTTGTATATACTTTAAAACAGAATTTAGATGTCAGATCAATAGTCATACTTATTCTATTCATTCTTTTATACATCTGAACTTTATTTAAGCTCGTTTTAAAGTAATCGATTTTGTAAGGACAACATTATAATTGGAGTACAAGTTACTATTATTCTAATAATAAAAAAAGAAAAAATTTGAAGTACAGTAATAGTAATAGGAGCACTTTTTATTATTTTATGTACTTTAATAAGAGAAATTCTTTTTCATTTGGACTCAAACTTTCCCCCCAAAATTTGGAAAATCCCTAGAGACCAAATCTTCCCTACTAAAAATTTAAAGCCCATATACTAATTCCCCCTCCCCATGAAATAAAAACTGAAACCCTCCCCTCAATTCCCTTTACGTCACGGCGGCCTAACTTCTCCCTACCTCACTTTTTCAGTTTTTCTTATCTTTCTCTCTCTTGTGCTTGAATTTTATGTACGTTAGTTACTCTTTTTATTTTACATTTTCTTTTGTAGGTTTTATAAAGTGGAGTCTCGAAAGAGATGAATTAGATGAATTGCATAATATGGTTGCTACGTTGGATCATATTGTTGTGGATGTTAAGGTAACCCTCTGTCCTATGAGATTTAGGATTCACACTGCATTTTGAGGTCCATATTTTTTACTTTTTTTAAATCGTGAATTTTGGAATCTCAGTTGATTTCAGGTAATATCCAATTCTATTTTTCTATGTTAAGGACCGTGTGGTTGGAAAAATAGGTGAGCTCCTTGGAGTTTGATTTTGCTATTTTTTTGTTAATCATATTTTTCTAAGTTCTAATATGCACGATGCACCTTTATGTTTGGTTTGATGTCACAACACTTTTCATCTTCATCAGAAGTTATATGCAAAAATGAGAGTCAAGAAGAGAAGTCTTATGAAGAGGGCGTTGTCATAGAAATTCCAATTGCTGCTTCGTATGAAGGCTCGCCAAGTGACCATCAATCAATCAGTATTCTTGTAGTCACTAGTCTCCGTTAGAGTTTATTCATAGTATGTAGTTAGCAAGCTTAGCATGATAAGAGAATTTTGTATTTCTTGAGAAACATTATAATGGTGTTATGAGATTTATAAAAATATAGTTCGTCGGAGTGATTCTTTTATTTCATTCAAAATTCTTTTGTAGTGTATGACTTGTATATCAAAATTATTTGAATGATTCTGGTATTAGAGTAGGTTTTTTTAGTATATAAAAATAAAATGAAAGAGTTATTGACTAGGGATGATATTATGACATTTCTTTGTATGTGTAGCAATGATGGCTATGATTTGCTGACATTTCTTTATATGTCGCAATTAAATTGAGTTAAAACTCAAAACATGTGACATTTAGTAAAAGTCATAAATAAATGTCACTAACTATTTTGCCGACATTAATCTAAATGTTGGAAAATGTAAGGTGACATTTCAAAAAAGTCATAAATAAATGTTGTGAATTTTCTACCGACATTAATATAAATGTCAGAAAATTCCTGACATACAAATTTACGACATTTGTACTAAGTGTAAAATAAATGTCGTTAAGTGATTTTGCGACATTTATGACGCTTAATACGACATTTATAAAATGTCGTCATAGGCCTAATTTCTTGTAGTGAAATTAGTAGGGCTGCTTCAAATTTGATCTAATATGCTTCTCACACTTCGTTTTCTCACACTTCGTTTTCTCAATTTTTTTATATAGGATGTTAAAAGAATCATGACAATATGTTCGATTTGTGATTATTGTTTTGCTTTATAAAAATTATGGCATTACTATTCAGCTATTTTTGATATTTTTCAATTAAACATATATGCATGAGAGTGTCATTCGTACATTTTTAATTCCTCGTGGGGCTGGAGCACCAAACGAACCCCAAAAGTTTCCATCATTTATGATATTGACGAATGATCTTCTTTTTTGATAGCTGGGTGAGTCATGGTTCCTCTTTGGTTATTTTCAGTTATTGCAGACTGCATGTGGAAGCTTTACACCTACGTGGTAGGGTCAACTAACTTCCTCTTCGTTCTTAATCGTTCTCTCCTTTTTTGTTTTTTTTTTTCCTTCCAATGAAGGATGTGGGGAAAATTCATATCGATCACTCCCAGTTATGGTAATTTCTTCTAGAGATGGTGAGCAAGTTTGTGCATACTTTAATTAACTATTTTATCTAACAGCTACTATTTGTCTATTGCCGACACAAATATCAAGATAACTCTGTTAACCAAGCTTAAATAGTTTAGAAAAAATCTCATAATTCTTTGTCTCTAGTAAACCGTGAACTTCGATCTCAAGTGATAATGTTTTATGAGCTAGCTCTGCTTATCCCCCATATCCGTTTCAGCAGGAGTTTATGTGGTCTTCAAGAATCTTTTTCCGACTTTTGAGGTGGTCGTCAAGTCCTCTGAACTCTAGTTTAGGATAGTCAAAATAAAGGCAGGACTTTCGTATCTTTTATTTTCCTTTTTCTTTTAAGAGATGTTGTCTGATTTCTAATGAATTGAATTTGCAATCTATTTCAGTTTAATCTTCGGCTTTGGCTGATTTGCCTCTTCTAGCTAAGCTTGCAAAATGGAAACAAGTCAATCATAAATATAATGGTTTTCTTTTTTTTGGCTGCTTTGAGTGGATGAGAAAGCGGGGGTTGCATTGCTTTGCTAAGCACGGAAACAAATTGTAGAAATATATCTTACTTTCCACATCAAATAAAGATATGAAGATGGATTGAATCTGCAAAATGTATATAATTATGGTAATTGCTTCCCTACATTACATCCGGGAAAAGGGATCTGGGGAAGCACTTAACAACCAAATCAAGAATAAAGAAATCTAGCACTAGAACAACTTGAGTAATAAAGTATATTCTGGAAAAGAACCACAAAAAGCAAAGATGACGGTACTAGATCTCACTGAAAGCTTAGTTCTCCCCGTGATTTCCAAATTAATGTCTACTTTCATTGTGTGTTCTTATAGGCTGCTTCAACCCATAAAATATTTCATTAATTTTGTTGCTCAAGCATTAGTGTTTTCCTCCGAGAAGCTAACAAAATCGACAATGTAATTTAACAAGCACGAGAAAAGTGGAATAGCAGTTATATGAAGATATGAAAGCAGAGGCCTGCTCATCATACATATATCTAAACTTTTTTTTTGCACGGATTGGCCTTCATTTGGGGTGGTCTTTAATTTTTGTCTTTCAAATTGGTGATCTTTAAGTTTTGCCCCTCAAATTGGTGGTCTTTAATTTTATCCTCCGCCTTTGCAGGCAGAATTTGCATAGGGGTAGATGACAAAAATTAAAGACCACCAATTTGAGGGGCAAAAATTAAAGCCACCCTAGCGTAGGGCAATCCTACAAATTGTCCAACTTCTAAACAAACTAGTTTCATGAGGCTCGTGCTAAACCCGAGCCCAAACTCAAAATATAAAAGTAAATATTTTAATTAAAAAATATAATTTATGTTAGTAATAATTAAATTTCAATAAGTATATAAAATGAAAACTTTCATTTCACTCCTTTAATATCTTAACTTTCTTTTTAATGAAATTATTTACTTCAAATTAGATGGGGAGTCAGAGTTTGATGTTTATGGGTTCTGAATCTTAATTTTTAAGTTATTTAATTCTAAATTAATAATCTATACATATTTATGAACTTTTAAGACAAATACAAAATTTGAACCAAAGCGCTATCGAATCCGATCAAACCTGTAGCTGACACTCTAACTCTGCCTTGCTTCAAACTCATTTTTTGTTTAAAAAATTAATTTTAGTTAACCAGACAAGAGATTCTAAAGATAATACGATCTTGACTGATAACATTCAACACTATATAGCATTTTAATAATTTTAGTAAAAATTTGTGTGAACACATATGAGCTCATTAAAGTATAAATATAAAGTAAAAGGAATGACTAGATGTAAGTAAAAGAATATTTAGAAATTCTCAAATTTCATAATACAAATATAGAGTAAAAGAAATGCTTACACTGTAAAAATCTATAATAAGCAACAAATAAAAAAGGAGAAAATGAGAGAACAACAAGAAGCAAAAATATCAAGCGAAGAAATGACTATTTTTTAGGTTAATAGAGAAGATCAATTGAAGAAAGTAACAGGGAAAATAAAGTGCAGTTGATGTGGCTGCTTCTCTCTTAACCAGGGGTCTCGGGTTCGAGCCTGAATATGAAAAAATTTGTTAGACCCCGTATTTTATACGTCGAGTTATTCGCGAAGGAAATCGATGTGAGATAGAAATCCTCGGATTTTAATTTCTAAACTAGAACTAATCGGTTATAAATTTTACTTAGTATAAAAATGTTATTGGAGATTAGGAACTACTTAATTGTGGTGTTAATTAAAATTTTGTGACAACCATGAACCAAGAAGGAACACCAACGTGCAATACACAAAAGATTACTCAAAGTCATCTAAAACAAGGCTATTATGGAAGACATACACATATGCATTTAATGTTGATTCATCCACTACACTTTCATTATATTGTGGACAATAAAATTGGAAGAAATATACATGTAATACTCGGCCAAGATGGCTGGAAATTGGAGGAGAAAAAGTTGAAGCATGCAATTGAATAATGAAGGCATGCATTATTTTATGAAGACATAACATGTTGGAGGAATCATTTCATATTTAAATATTGACCATTCATCTTGTATGATTGCAATGGACAAAGGGTAGTGTATGAATCATCCACCACACATGCAATTGTCTTGTAAACAATTGAAAAGAAAGAAGAAAGGAGAGACAAGGGGGGGGGGGGGGGTGGGGGGGGGCTCGGCCAAGAGGCTAGCCGAAAGTTGAAGGGAAAGAATTAGAATTTTAGTGTAAAGTTTATTTGAGTGGCTCAATGTCATGAGTGGAGCATGTGGCCACCTTCTAGGCATCATAGTTAACCAAATAAGGACTAAGGAGATCAGTAAATACATTCATTTCAACTACACAATACAAAGAAAGAAAACTTAAACCTAGAGAGAGAAAGCTCTCGGCCACAATGGCTGATTTTTGAGCTCTTGAGTCTTGATCCAAAAATTATTTTCCAAGGTGTTTCAAACCTTTAGAAGGTCCCTAAAAACGTGAAGATAGTCATTGGAGCAACAAGAACCATTTTCATTTCAATTCACAAACTCTAGCCAAGTTGAGAAGTCAAGTTGTCAAGGTAAGATCTAACTTTCTTTTTCATGTATTAAGGGTGATGTATGTCACACCCCGACTTTACTAGGGTGTGATGGGCACCCGACCCCGTACTCGGAGCCGAGCGAACCCGCTGACTCTTATTACGTACTTAATTCCCTTAGACTCTTACATTAATAAGAAACGAAAACGTAGTAAAACCTTCAGATTTTTTTTTTTTGGTACTTAATTCAAAAAAAATCTGTAACGATGTGAAACTTATATCATAACACGAATAACACATCGGCTGATGGAGCCGCTACTGGACTGACAACCAATACCCATAACTTTGTCTGCAAAGTCTCTAACTTCGAACAAGACATCATAGCATAGTACGCTGACTAGGCTACACTCCAGGGCCAAATGGAGCTCGCCAACTTCGCCGGAACATCTTCTATAATAGTTTCAACTCATCTGGGTGTACCTGCGCGGCATGAAACGCAACCCCCGAAGAAAACGGGGTCAGTACGAGCAATGTACTGAGTATGTAAGGCATGAATAGTAACAGAGTAAGGAATATAAATATGAATAATAACAGAATGGAAATATAGAGCGTATCATAAAGTAAAAGAGTAACCTGTACATCTGAGTGCCGCTTAGGCGGTTACCCTGCATGCTTAGCTTTCTTTGAAAAACACTTCTTGTTCACATATATAGGAAATAGAATATGTCAAATTGCCGAGGCGTCGGCTCCGATCCATATATATATATCATACTTTACTTTCTTTGAAAACATTTCTTTTTTATATACATAGAAAATAGAACATATCATATTGCCGAGGCGTCGGCAACCGATCCATTTAACCACATATCCCGCGTCCGGGACGATATCATATCATACCAACTAATCAGGTGGCTACGCGTATATAACGCTCTGCCCTTTTTCCCATCTTCCCCATATACATATACATGTACATATATCAGCGTCTATAGCGCTCTGGCCCTTCATCTTCCCCATATACATATACATGTACATATATCAGCTTCTATAGCGCTCTGGCCCTTTTTCCCATCTTCCCCGTATACATATACGTATGCATATATCATATAGCAGCATGCAGGAGAGCCCAAAGAAAGTCATGTAACTATCGGAGTGACGTAAGGTCGGTAACCTCCGATTACATTATGGAATAACCATGGCTTTGACTCACCTCGAAGGAACAATTATTATAAGGTGAGACTAGCAACGAATGGTAGCGTTAAGACTCGATGGGTACGTACGTAAATCGACATACGAAGGCTCAAAAACAAGTTTCGGGTCAATCCGACTTAATATACGAAAGTTATGAGCGTTTGAAGTTCAGAACCTTTTATGAACATTTCAGAAGCCATTTTTGGAAAATCATTCTCATCATAATCATCATAGAATATTCTCGTCCTTGACATCATCATTTTCATCGTGAAACATATCCCTCGTTATTGCCATAAGAGCTTACGAAATCATGAACCTTTGTTTTTTTGGAAAAAATACGGACATTTTGAAAAAACAAATTACGAGTTATTGGAAAGAGAATCATACCTTGAAATCGTAAACATCTAACTTTTGAAAAACAAGTAAGATATGGAAACAATTATGAAATCACAATATCGGGATCATGCCTTTGAAGGAAAGGAACAAGCCTTAACATACCTGTTCCGCGTCCTATTAGCTATGCTTAATTGTCCAAGCTCGCTACCGCTAATCTACATTCAAGAGACGCAATCATTAGATTCATTACCACACACACCTCTCTTAGTATCTCAAATAAATTCACTTATGACCTGTCGAAATTTCGGCAGCATCTCCCCTGTAAATACACCAGCCCCCGAGAATCGAACTCGACCCAAAGCATCAATCAATCAATCCGAGAATTCAACTCGGCCAAACTATCAACAACAATACCAACAATTATTCTAGCAACACTTCAACATTCAATTCAATTCAATTCAATTCATCCCAATTAATGCATACCTCCACCCGAAATCTCACAACACCACCAAAGTCAACAACACATTACTTCCTTCCAAATTTATGAGTTATATCAACAATCCATACATTGATAAATTTATTCTTACAAATATAAGAACCATACTAACTTTTCCAATAATTCACAAACGATTTCCATTTCATTCCAAACCATTAAATCTTCATCTACCATCATAGAATCTACTACAACAACAATTAAAATGCTAAATGAAATTAGTTTATCACTTCCACACAATACACATACCTACACGGCCACAACTTCCACAACAATACCATAACAATTACAACTTCATTTCAAGCCACCAAACCTTCACTTTTATTATGGAATTCACAACAACAATAATCAAACTATTATATAAAATTAATTCATCACTTCTACACTACACTACTCCATTTGGCCACAACAACCACATGCATGCTTTCATGAATTTTCATCCATTTCTACACATTACAACAACAACCAACACATTACATAAAATTAGTCCATTCTCTCTACACCATATCACACATGCACGGCCCAACATCAACATCATTCTTTCATGAACTTCATTCATTTCTTTACACTCCAACATGCATAAATCATCTATACATATGTAAAAGAAGATTGAACACATACCTCTCTTCCCTTATCTCTTTTTGCTCGGCTAAGTTCACCACTTGCATAACCAATGCTTTTCTTACTCCAACAATCACTCCATGTTAAAGAGGATCTCCAAATTAGTTAGAATGCTAGAAGAAAATTATTTTTCTTGATCAAAATCTAGGACCTCATTTTTTGGACTCATGGCCGAATGGCCCTTACTTTTTTTCTCCAAGTTTTCTTCTTGGAGTTTTTCATGAATAATGGTCTTACTTTATGAGCAATTTTCCATATATATATATATATATATATATATATATATATATATATATATATATATATATATATTTAGCCTTATCAAATAGCATGTGGACACATGCCCCTTCTTCATTTTTCTTGAAGTTTCTTGAAATTAGACAAGAAGACCACTTGACTTGTCTTATAAGCTTTGGTCCATGTAATTGTAATTAACCTCATTATATAAAAAAAATGTGGGCACATGGCCATGGGGTGGGGCCCACTCTTTGTGTCACATGGCCAAAGTGGAAATTTTCAAGGACTTTCAAGACTTTCTTCCTCTTTTTTTTTTTCTCTTTTTTTTTTGGTGAAATTTCCATTTTGCCCCTAGCCTTCCACAATATTACCATGAACCATTTTGCGAATTTCTCTTTTTTCCCTTAGCCTTTCTCAACATTTCCATATTACCAATGTTCATAAATAATATTCATAACCAACTTGTACATTAGAAAAATTTTGGAAGATGGTCATTCCCTTAACTTTGCCACGACTACCTTGAAATATCCGAACGTATAAAATACGGGATATAACAATGTAGATGTGTAAATATAAGTTGTATGCATGAAATAAGGTGTGTTGATGTGGGAACATGATAGTAACCATGAGGTTATAGGTGTTGATGTTGAAGTATGGTTGTAACTTGATGAACATGAATCACATGCATAAAATCATGAATGTTGGTGTTGGAATGACTATGTGGCCGAGGGGACTGTTTTGGTGGAATTAATGAACTAATTTTCTTTAATAAATATGGTTGTTACTATCATAGATTTCATGGTAAAAAGGAATGAAAAGAATTGGAAGGTTAAAAGTGAAGTTGTGTTAGTATGAAAATAATTGAATCTATGATTTTATGTGAGTGATGTTGAAGCATGTTGAAACCGTGTATGGACTGTTTTTGTAAGAAGTTAGTGAACTGATTTTACTTGATTTTGATTGTTATTGTCATGAATTTTATGATGGAAATGAAGGTGTTTAATGGTTGGAGTTGAAACCAAAGTCGTTTGTGAGTTGTTGTAAGGATTATAGAGATGACGATGTAGTTTAGTTGCGTATGAATTGATGTTGTACTTGTCGTGTGGATAGCTGGTCATAACTTACTGAAATTATATGAAAAGAAGACATGAAATAATGTGTAAGAATCATATGTGGTTTGCTTAGTATGTTCGTAAACGTTTGCAAGAATTCTGAACATTTTTATGTTGTCGGTTAGGGACTGTTTTGGACATGTTGTTGGTTAGGGACTGTTTTGGACGTGTTGTTTTGGCTAAGTTGGAAAAACTAATTATAGTTAAGAATATACATCATGTTGTCATAGTGGTTGGGATGTTATAGAATCGTTTCGACGAAATGTTATGACTATAGACTAACAAGAATAAATTGGACGTGTCATAATCGCATGTAGACTATTATTGGGTGTTGTAATGTGCGGACTGTTTTGACACGTTGTTGTTATTCTTATTGAGCTTGTGAGATTAATGATAATTAAGATTTTGCATTGTGTTGGATAGGCTGTTATAAGTTGTTACATGCAAACGTTAAGGCTACGAACTATTAGAAGTAACTTGAAAATGTAGTAGCCGTATGTGAATCGTTATTGCATGTTGTGAATGTGGGCTGTTTGGGATATTGTGTGGGCTGTCCGGATTGGTATTGAACACATAATTATTGATGTTGGATTGGTTGTATGTGGTTGGTTTGGATACAAGAGAAAACGTCGTCTAAACATCTAGAAAGGAGTTACTAACGTTAGAATACGTTTTGAATCTCCCCGTAACTTAAACGTAGTTGTTGGCATCTTAATATAGGTTGAAGTATTATTGGGCAGCGTATACATATTGTGTGACGAATAAGCGCTAAAGGTATGTGAATCTAACTCTTCTTTCTTTTTGGCATGATCGTTGTGAAATGAATATACGATATATATACGATTCCAAAGGAAATTCCTATTCTTAGAGCCACTAGGATGGCTATTGATCTTGATTCCCATAACTTATGTTTTGTTTTATATATATTGATATGTACACATGATTTCAAAGTTCCATTTTGATATGATCCACAGGGACATCCGAAAGGTATATAGTATGACTATTATTTGAAATTGCGAACGATGGTTCGTGTTGACTATCCTATTGAGTCCTTAAAAATGTTTTGAATTGCATATAGTTTCTCACTACTCTGCTCGTGCATACCTCAATATATCTTTCACCGAGTCCCGGGCCGGGTATGTTATCGTGCACACTTCCACTGCATTGTTCGCCGAGTCCCTCATTAAAGGGCCGGGTACAATATATATATATATATATATATATATATTCTGGAGTTATGCTGTGTTATGGTGTTATGCTGTGTTATGATGTTATGCTGTGTTACGGAGTTATGCTGTGTTACGGAGTTATATTATATTCTGGAGTATGCTGTGTTATGGCGCCAGAGACGGGGTGGCGACCATGTTCACCGAGTCCCATAATGGGGCCGGATCTGACATATGATATTGATGTGCATGAGTTATGTTTCAAAAGCAAGTACTTGGTATTCTGGTTATTGTACTCATTTTCTATACCTCTTATTTCAGTTATAATCCCATTTACTGTATTTCATGCTTTACATGCTCGGTACATATTCCGTACTGACCCCCTTTCTTCGGGGGGCTGCGTTTCATGCCCGCAGGTGCAAATACTCGCTTTGATGATCCGACAGCTTAAAATTCCCCTTCTGCTATTTTGGAGAGTTCCGTTGTTCCGGAGCCCAGATTTGGTATAGATCCTTTCTAATCTAAATATATGCATATGTTGATTGGTACGATGGGGCCCTGTCCCGTCATATTTACTGTTGAAACTCTTAGAGGTCTGTGGACATATGTGTGGGTTGTGTATGGGTTCTGTTCAGCTGTGTCTATATGGTGTGCTGTGGTATGATGTTCGTCTATAATGGTAGCCTTGTCGGCTTGCATATGATATTGATATGTGATGGCAGCCTTGTCTGCTTGCTTTTATATGTATGGTTATGCGACAAATTTGAGACCATGGTTTGGTCGTTATGAATTCCATATGGAGTTGTTGTGAAATGAACATATAGCTAACGGATATGTATACGGGTGTCCAGGTCGGGCATCAGTCACGGCCTACGGGGTTGGGTCGTGATAAAAATTATTGGTAGGGAGCGCTTCCCCCGATTGAGCCCTACGCGACGCGAATTCGAATTAGTCGAGCTCCAATGCAGATATCGGACAGGTAAATAAGGTAGGAGTTCGACAGCTTTTGAAAAGTAGACCATAAGAACAAAAAGTAACTTTGACTCTATTAAATAAGTTCAGGACCTAAAAGTAATTAATTGAAAAGTTTGTCATTTTATTGGAAACTTTTGTGAGGACTACAAATATCCTTTGGTTGTCCCTTATACAGTCAGACCTCTCTATAATGACACCCGCATATAACAACACCTCTCTATAACAACTAACTTTTTTCGAAACTAATTTTTTATGTTATATTTTACTTATCTATAACAGCAACAACCAACTTTATAACAGTACCCTCTTTGTAAAACTACCCGCATTTAACATCTATCTTTTTTTTATGGTAATATAATAATTAACCATCTTTATCAACAACAACAACCTAGTGAAATCCCACATCGTGGGGTCTGGGGTATTAACCATCTTTATAAAAATGGAATATCTATGATTATCAATAATAAGTGTAGAGATTTTGACCAAATATTTGTTCATTTAATAAATTATTACAATAAAAAATATTATATGAATATATATATTTTCATCATTAAACGACTTTCCTTCGTTATACAAAATGTGACTAAGCTTAGAATTTGGCAATTAAAGATGAAAATTAGATTTTATGCATCTTTTTCGCCTATAACAGTGATATATTATTTAATTGTCAATGTTGTTCTAGATGTATAATAACCATCCTCTATAACAGCTGAAAAATTTCGAATCCAATGATACTGTGTTGGAGAGGTTTGACTGTATACAGTAAATGAACTCGAACCAAGTTGTGGGCTACTATTTTCACAGCTTCGAATACAAATCATAAAGGTGGCAGAGAAAAAGAAAAGAAACGCCAGCTGGGTGAATTGCATTTTTTTTTTGCGTGGATTGCCTTTTATTGGGGGTGGTCTTTAATTTTTGCCCTTCAAATTGGTGGTCTTTAATTTTTGCGTTTCGCCTAATACCCCGAGATTCTGGGTTTAAACTCCAGCTCAATAAAAAGAAAAAAAAATTGCAAGGCAGAATTTTGTAAAACTCTGCCTTACCAGTTTTGGCCTGAAGGTAAAATTCTGCCTAAGACAAAATTCTACCTTGCGAATCCAAACTTTACATTGAGAATTTATTTTAAATTTTTGACTGAGCGGAGTTCGAATCTAAAACCAAAATTTTTTTAGCGAAGGTCAAAAATTAAAGACCACCAATTTGAGGAGCAAAAATTAAAGACCACCCCAGCGAAGGACAATCTTGCAAATTGCCCTGGCAGTTTCAATTTTTTGCGCGGAGTGCCCTTCTTTTGGGCTGGTCTTTATATTTTGCCCCTCATTTATGTCTTCTTTAAATTTTGCCCTTGCCGCCTGTTTAATGAAAGTTCTTTGACAAAATTACCTTTACCCCATTAAAATCCTTTTTATTTCGTCATTTGCCTTTTTCTTTCTTTTTTTGCTTCTTCTTTCCTCCTCTGTTTTGTGTTTGTCTCATCTGTTCTAAAACTTAGGTACGAATTTGGATCTTTTGCTCGTTTCAATATTTGTTTTTATGTTAAATTGTTATTTGTTGAATTGATATCCTTGTCTTCATCGTTTTTTATATTTAATTGATCCTTTTTTATTTAAAATTATAGTGTTTTGTTATAGTGTCTGTATGATTTTTTTGAACTTTAGTTTTCATTCCCATGTCTATATTTTGGTTTTTGAATGTCGTATTATGAATGTCGTAATATGTTTTAGTTGATTTTGATATGCGTTTTGGTTTTCTCTTTGTTGAATCGTTGAAGTTTTGCCTGTGAATAGCTGTTTTATGTTGTTGTTGCTGCTGTTTTTATTTAATAATCTGATTTTTGTGAAGAATGTGTTTGTCTGAGGCAACATATGTCGGGTCCGGCAGAGTTCTTGGTTTTTGAAACTGAAGTTATGCCGGTTCCGACATAAAGTTATGCCGGTTCCGGCATAAAGTTATGCTTGTTCCGGCATAACTTCATGAATTAAGTTAATTTATGTGTGCTTGGTTTTTTGGTGTTGTCTTGTTAATAATTTTGATTTTTATGCAATCTTATGTGTTTTTGGTGTTTTGTTAATAATGTTTTGTTTTGGTTATGAAAAATGAAAGTTTGCCTCTCACGGCATACTTTGTAATTTTGTAAACTGAAGTTATGCCGGTTCTGGCATAAAGTTATGCTTGTTCCGGCATAACTTCATGAATTAAGTTAATTTATGTGTGCTTGGTTTTTTGGTGTTGTCTTGTTAATAATTTTGGTTTTTATGCAATCTTATGTGTTTTTGGTGTTGTTTTGTTAATAATATTTTTTGTTTTGCTCATGAAAATAAAAGTTTGCCGCTAACAGCATACTTTGTTCTTTTGTAACGTGAACTTCTGCCCCCTCCGGCAGACTTGTCTAATTCTTAACACTTGTGTACTTTTTTATTTTGCTTATGAAAATGAAAGTTGCCTCTAACAGCATACTTTGTTCTTTTGTAAAGTAAACTTCTGCCTCATCCGGCATACTTTTCTAGTTCTTAACACTTGTATACTTGATGTTTTGCTTATGAAAATGAAAGTTTGCCTCTAACAGCATAATTTGTTCTTTTGTAAAGTGAACTTCTGCCTCCTCCGGCAGACTTGTCTAATTCTTAACACTTGTGTACTTTTTTATTTTGCTCATGAAAATAAAAGTTGCCTCTAACAGCATACTTTGTTCTTTTGTAAAGTAAACTTCTGCCTCCTTCGGCATACTTTTCTAGTTCTTAACATTTGTATACTTGATGTTTTGCTTATGAAAATGAAAGTTTGACTCTAGCGGCATACTTTGTTCTTTTGCAAGGTGAACTTCTGCCTCCTCCGGCATACTTGTTCAGAACTTTGCCTGATTATTTTTTGTCAACTGAAGTTACTATAATTTCAAGTCTAAGTCATTGAGCATTGTATACTAATCAAATGGAACGTATAAACTAATCAAAATCAGAACAAAGCAATAAATTTGATCAATTCTATGTTGTTGAGTAAAATTATGATTCGCAATGTTGAATCTCAACTGAATATCAGTTGTTTAGTTCATAGAAGATGATTTGTTGTTATTTTCAAATATTAACAAATCTAAACTTAATAAAGCATCAAATTGAATTGAATTACGTTCAATTGTAACGCTATATATTATGTATTTATCTTTTTCGATGTTGTAGCAGCAAAATCAATGGAGATTTCTCCGGTGAAATGTTGGAACGATGGAACGATTGAAAGGTTTGTTGTTGGAATGATGGATAGGTTTAATTGGATGTTTGGGGTTCGTTACAGACTTTCAGGTTTTTATATGTGATGGGTAGGGGTAGTAACGTCTTTTCTTATTATTTTTTAGCTTAGAAGGGCAAATATTAAAGACCACGCATTATGGGGGCAAAAATTAAAGACCAACGCATTTGAAGGGCATTCGCGCGAATTGCCCTGGCAGTTTTGGAAGTGGATCCGTCGTTCAGGATCTGTTGGGTGACATCTGATCCAATTTAAAAAGCCCAGTTTTAAACACTTTTCGGGCCCGATGGTTTGGACTTGCAAAAGAAGACTGAGAAATTTATTTACTACTACATTGTTTATTCAATCAGACGGCTGCAGAATAAAATTTCCTGAAAATAGCAAAAACTTCTACTATTTTGCAGGCAAAGGACTAAATTGATTATTTAAAAATACATTATGAATAATTTTCATTATATTTATAAATTAAAAACCAAATAAACCAAAGCCCATACTGGTGATCACTTTCTCGTACTTGACCTTTGGCGCTTGTTTTTAAACGGGAATTACTATCTTTCACTGCGCCTTTTTGATTTGATAAATAAAAAAAAGAATATATCATTGTATACTCTTTTGGCCTGCAAAATTTGTCTTCAACTTCCACTCCATCGATACTCTTGCTTGTCACTACAAATCAACATGTCTCTCATTTCCACTATTATAAACCTCTTATTCATCCATCACTTCAATTCAGCAACTCGCAATGGATATTTCCATGATCCCCTCTTTAATTTTCGTGTTCTTCTGCGCTTTCTTCTTTTATGTGGCTAATTCTTCGACCCTCGGAGTCAATTACATTTCGCCACTTGTGGAAATTCAGGATAGGGAAAGGGCACCTTCTTCAGTCCAATTAACTGCCGCCTATGGCGTTCTAAATCGTTTAATACCCTCTCATTTTTCCAGCTTTGAGTTCCACATCATTCCCAAGGTGCTTCTATAAACTCTTACCCCCTTTTTGGATGGTGGTTTCCCGTGGTTTATTAATGTATGATTTTCTATGAAACTATGTTTGTTTCTATTGTTCTTAAAATTATGTGGTATGATGTTGTAAATCCATGGTTCATTCCATGGTTATATAACCATGAAAAGTCCTAATTTTTGTAACCACGAATTTAGTGATTTTTCCGTGATTACATATTTCATTTCTCCATTATACCCCACCCCACCCTCCACCATCCATCCCACCCCATCCTTGCCCCACCCTCCACCATCCATCCCACACTACCCCCACCCTACCACTCACCCCCACCCCATTCCCACCTCTAACTACCCCACTCCTCTGCCACCCACCCCAACCACCACCCACTACCCTTCACCACCGCCCAATCCCACCCCACAACAACTCACTCCCACCCTACCACCCACTATGCCCACCCTTATCCTACAACCACCCACCCCTCCACCACCCCCATCCACTACCCCTCACCACCACCCAATCCCACCCCCACCCTCATACCACAACCACCCACCTCACACCGTCCACTCCTCCACCACCCCCACCCACTACCTACTTATTTTTTAAAGTTCCTATTTTATTCTTACCTGAGTTTTATTAATATATATAAACTAATTTCTAATTAAAAGTTAAGGGTATTTTAGTAAACTTACAAGTTATTATATAGTACCATACAGTCAAACTAAACAATACAAATGTTATTAAACCACAACAAACGATACAGTCTATCCAAACATGGTGTTCATTAATAGAGTACAATACAATACAACACCATACTGTACCATACCATACTGTACATTAATGAACCACGGGAAACAACCATCCAAACAGAGGGTTACTCCCGTCATTTCAATTTATTTATCTTACTTTCCTTTTTAATTCATTTACTATAAAAGAATGTCTCCTCCGCAATTCTTTAATTTCAACATTACACCTGTCACGTTCGAAAGACACTTTATATATATATATACATATATATATATTTAGTTTAAGGCCACATATATTCAATTTGGACTAAGAAAATTTATTCCTGTAGGAACATTGCGGTGGAGAATTTTGCTTCAACATAAGCAACCACCCCGGTTCGGCTCGAGACAATTCTCCTGAAATTCTGTAAGTTACATACGTACTATTTTATTCATGTTGCTAATTACAGTGGTTTACGATAATATCATGTCGTTATCCTTTAAATACCGATGGTTTAGTGCTTCTTTTACCTTCCCATTACATAAGAATTCACGTGCCAGTTATTTTCAGTGTCTGGAGAACAATGAACTAGTTCTCGACTTCTCGTAATTTATTTGGCTGTATAAAAATACGATATACAGTAACTAGTAGTATGATAATATGTCCCAGCATTCTGTATTCCTGGTCAAGATAACTTGTCAAAGCTCTTCATTGACTTCTGACAAACAGTTAGATGCGTAAGAATCTATTATGCATTTGGTATATATGGAGGAAATATTTTCCATTTATTCTGCGGAATATTTGAAAAATGTTTTACCTTGCGAAATCATTGTTCCAACAGTAGGAAAATATAATATATGATATCGTTTCCTTTTAGCTCTTCATTCACAATTGTATATTGAGGATCAGTATATTTGTCGTCTGTTTATGTCTTCGCCTGTTTATTATTCTATGTCATAAAAGTGATGATAATTGATTTAACTCTTGTCTTAACATGGATGTGTTATGCGTGAGTATGGTGTGTAGAGTGCTCTATGAGCTCATTTTGTGCTGAACATATATTATTATTGCTGCTCAGCCATTGTATTTCTGTTATGTCTTCAGCAGAACATCTATAATAATACCATAACAACACAAAAAGAAATGCTTTTTCTCCAGTTTGGTTAGACTTAACAAGTATTAATCTCCTTTTTACATATTTACTGCTAACAATAGGAAATTGTGGATCTCTATTATTAAATCTATCTGGATATTACACAGAATAAGTGGAACTACAGCAGTAGAGATATTGTCTGGTCTTCATTGGTACTTGAAATATTGGTGTGAAGCACATATATCATGGAGCAAAACAGGTGGAGCACAATTAGCTTCTGTACCTAACCCTGGCTCTCTCCCTCCTGTTCAAGATGCAGGAGTAGTGGTAACGAGACCTGTTCCCTGGAGCTATTACCAAAATGCTGTCACATCGAGCTGTAAACCAACTTTTCTTTTATTTTTTAGACACTTCTTGAGTCCTCTCACAGACCAAGAGGTTTACTTATTTTTTGTTGATTGTTTGTTCTAGATACATTTGCCTGGTGGGATTGGGAAAGGTGGGAAAAAGAGATTGATTGGATGGCTCTCCAGGGGATCAATTTGCCATTGGCTTTTACTGGGCAAGAAGCTATATGGCAAAAAGTCTTCAAGGTATTTTCCTTTGACTCTATGTCTCAGTTGAAGGTTCCTACTTCTTACTGATTTATGTTGAATAGGATTGACAGTCTTTCATTTCACTACATTATTTCGAACTGGGAAAAAACATTAGTTAATAGTAATATGTTTCCTGTTACAATTTCTTGAGAAGGTGTTTTTTTCTAAACCCATTGGAGACTATTTAGCACATTCCAAAAGGACTTGGAGAATTGTTATTACTAATTTAGGAGTATCGATCTGTGGTTGTAGATCAAACAAACAAAAAGGAAAGAGGAGAGTCAGTTATAGTTAACAATTTTGTTAGAAATCTAAAGGTGCAGATGCCTAGTGAATGGTTCAACTCAAAATGTTTGATACAGAGAAATTGAAATGTTGCTTAGGTTGACTTGGTGAATTATCTGACTTTTTGAATCAGCCATGAAATTAGCTATTAGTATGTAATTAAATATTTATCTTTGGACATATATCTATGTCTGCTGAAAAAACACGAAGGGTAATTGATCAAATTCACGGACGTTCCTATGAGGAAACGCTTATGATACTAGAACTCATACGCTATCGATCATGTTATCCCATTTTGAAATTGGGTATGCAGCAGCAAATGCTAGTTATAACATGGATTCCAGCGAAGCCAATTTAGTCCTAGTAAAGCCGAAGTTAGTACTGATGAAGGGCAAATCCAATTCTTGATAGTCTTATATCAGGCAAGATGCTACTATTAATTATATGAAAACTAATTATAGTCTGCACTTTTACCATGTCTCTGGATGTGGACTCTGAAAACTAATAAATGCTCCATTTTGACTTTCAAGATACTCCTTCAACTTTAACTCTTCTGGATATATTCATCGTCGCGCATGCTGAAACTTCTGAACTTGAGTATAACATTAAGCTTCTTTCTTGATGTAACATTGATCTTAAGTGTCAATTATCAGAAAAAACATAGGTCTTAGTGTGTCGTTTATTTGGTTCATTTTGCGCATTTATATTTTTGACAAATGGTTCATATTTGTGCAGCACTTCAACATTAGCAAGTCACATCTGGATGATTTCTTTGGAGGTCCAGCATTTCTTGCATGGTCACGTATGGGAAACCTACATCGGTGAGCTTCTAGTAATTGACCTATCTATACTATTTTTGACAAATGAGTTCTTTCTGCATCATGCATTGGAAATACTTGAAGATTTTATCATAAAATTTTATCTCATCGAAAATTGAACATTTGTATTGCCCATAATAAGTCACAGGATATTTGTGGTGTTATGTTTACATTTTTAGTTCATTCAGGAACTAGTTTCTGCTGTTTGGTGAACTTATTTAGCACCGCAAATCAGCTTATAATATATCTTTTTGGCATTTAACTTTGTTTGATAACTGTCACTTTTCTCATCAGCAATTTGGCATGTGCGTTCTTGCTACTATGCTATTCTTTAATTTTCATATATAATGACAGATGGGGTGGTTCACTGCCACAAAGTTGGCTAGATCAGCAACTCATTCTGCAGAAGAAAATTCTTGCCAGAATGCATGAACTAGGGATGACTCCAGGTACAGCTATAGTTTTGAATCTTTCTTAAACCCTCCTGCTTTTCCTAACTGAGAATTCATAGCCCAAGACCTTATTACTCAAGCTGCAATTTATCCCCAGTTCACCAGTATACTGCAGGATTCATCATGACAGATGCTTTTGCTCTTTCATTAAGCAATTTTACTGATTGGGTTTAAGGTTTGTTTGAAAAGATAATTTGTGCGGATAGGATAGCTTGATTCAAGCATCTAAGTTGTACATAGCTCTGATGTAGTGACATGGCTTTTACTTTTTACCAAAAATGAAAATATGAGAATGAAAGCCAGCTATAAGGCTTCTTTTATTGTATAAAGAAGTTAAGCTTTCATAAAACAATTTTATGCTTCATGTGGATTATGCTTTATATATTATATTATATTATATATGATCTGGTAACCTGTTTCTTTACTTAATTCCTAACACTTCCCCGAATGTTTAAAACAAATTAAGGTATTGCTAAAAACTTTACCGCTTCTATTAATCATATATAGTGTGTGCTGGACTCCTATGTTTTGTTGCCTTGGTAAACTAATGTTGAGTTGATTTTGTGATCTTTCAGTTCTTCCAGCCTTTTCTGGAAATGTTCCGGCAGCACTGAAGAGCGTATTTCCATCAGCAAAGATAAATCGTCTGGGGAACTGGTATATTGCACATCTAATTTAGCACAAAGTAGTAGATTGGTGATTTAGAAAGGCTAACACATCCTTACTATTATCTTTCCTTTATTTCCTTTCAATCTCTCCTGTAAGCAATATTGACCTGACCATGCACCTGGGCTGCCGATGAAAATTAAGTGCAATTTTCTTAAGCATAATCCTACAATTTTCTGCTATTTATTTACAGTTAAATTATTGGGTTTCAGGTTTACTGTGAACAGTGATCCAAGATGGTGTTGCACCTATCTTCTTGATGCAACAGATCCTTTGTTTGTTGAAATTGGAAAAGCATTTATTGAGCAACAGCTAAAAGGTATGGTAATAGAAATGTCTGTCACCATCAAACCAACCACCATTTCATTTTGATGATTTAATTGTTTCTGTTCTATTTTTTTCTTGTTTGTGCCAAACTATGATGGTCAGAATATGGAAGGAGTAGCCACATATATAACTGGTAAGTTGTTATAATTCCATTCTTGTCAAGTAGAAAGATTGATTTACTATCAGTGATGTCGAGTTATATTGTTGTCCCACATGGGCTGTGTAAGGGACACCAAAGCGGCCATCGCCTCAAGGTTTCAGGTTGAATCCTCAGACTCCTTCATGAGGGAGAAGTAAAAGATTCATTCAGAAAGTTTATATTAGTCAGAAACTGTACTGGGGGTAGTTTTGCTCACTTCAATAATAGTTACAAGACAGATTTCCATATGCTAATATCTTGTTGTAGCACAGAGATCAGTAGGTTGCTAATACAGTAATCAGAAAGCTGTAACTGTACAAATTAATTCTGGACACTGATTGATTACTTTAACTAGCGATTTTTTATGATATTAGATTTTCTACATTCCATGTTCTTCAGCAATTTTCTACTGCATTACTCGAAAATATATTTCTGATATACTGACTAAAGTTGCTGCCATGTGACCAGGAGGTCACGGGTTCGAGCCGTGGAAACAGCCTCTTGCAGAAATGCAAGGTAAGGCTGCGTACAATAGACTCTTGTGGTCCGGCCCTTCCCTGGACCCCGCGCATAGCGGGAGCTTAGTGCACCGGGCTTCCCTTTTTTTGACTAAAAGGATCCATTTTTACCTCCCTGATCCTCTGATACCCAATGAAAGGAATAAATGGAAAGCGAAACTGACAGGCAGACAGAGAGAGTGAGGTGCCAGAAAATGAGGCCACAGAAGATTTTGTGTTTTGCTCTGGGGTTCAGGTTGGGAAGGGGAATCATAACACCAACTTCACTCCTTGCTTTTTTGTATTTTGTAGTTTGGAATCAATTAGGTTATTGTACTATGTGTGTACCAAAACCATGACTTTGGTTCACACTCCTTAATGCCAAAATTTTACTTCTACTAGGTCATGTAATATTGAGAAC
The DNA here is from genome assembly GCF_019175385.1 of Lycium barbarum. Taxonomy (NCBI): domain Eukaryota; kingdom Viridiplantae; phylum Streptophyta; class Magnoliopsida; order Solanales; family Solanaceae; genus Lycium; species Lycium barbarum. The sequence goes on from NC_083339.1 coordinate 135,375,936, forward strand.
TAGTCGCCATAGATTGGTCATTTTCCATGATCATTCACACCTTCAAATATTCAGAACCTGTTAAACTCTCTACATGTCAGCATACTATTTCTTCATCTCCATTTTGGAGAGTCTTCTTAGTTCTTTCAGTAGACATGATCTCCAACTTGGCGGCATCTTTCGTTCATAACCAAAGGATGACATACTTGCACTAGAGCTGTTCTGTGTAAGTCATCATGTGGCAATAGCCTACCTTTGTTGCCTTGTCCAATATTGTCTTATGCCAGTTGGAAAATGTCATATTGCAGTGATACCTTTGATGAGAACACACCGCCTGTTGATGAGCCGGATTATATCTCTTCGTTGGGTGCCACAATTTTTGAAGGAATGCGAAGTGGTGATCGTGATGCGGTTTGGCTAATGCAGGTGAAAAGGCTTAACTTGTTGCATCTCTTTACAGCAGACTGTCTGATGATTTGAAAATATCTAACTTTTATGCCTACTGGTATCTGAAACTCATATTCAGTTAAATATCTAACTTTTATGCCTACTGGTATCTGAAACTCATATTCAGTTAATCTTGTTTACTTCTTCATATGAGTATTAATTTAGTATCCTGGGTTTACTTTGACTTGAATCATTAAATTCTTATAGTCTACTCCTCACATGGAGCACAGTTTGTCCTCAGAGTGATGATATCAAATGTTTTGTTATTTTTTATCTTCTTCTTTCTTCTTTATAGCCAATCATTTTCCTTCTGTTTTCCAGGGATGGCTTTTCACATATGATCCTTTCTGGAGACCTCCACAGATGAAGGTTGCCCATCTTAGTCTCTAGTTCCCTCTTTTTCAATATGATAATGAGCCTGTTTGGATGGGCTTATGCTTATAAGCTGCAAACAGCTTATAAGCTAAAAAAAATAAGTTGGGGTAGTCTAACTTATTTTTTTTGGCTTATAAGCTGTTTTCAGCTTATGAGCTGTTTTAGATAAGCTAAGTCAAATGGGTCCAATTATTTTTTTGAGCTTATTTTAAGCACAAAATGACTTTAAGCTGGCCAGCCAAACACTCAAAAAAGCTAAAAACAGCTTATAAGCCAATCCAAATGGGCTCAATGTTCATGCTGATTACTTCATCAAATGTTCATGCTGATTAACTGAAGCATATTTCATATCGTCATTAGCTGTTTGATATTGAGGCATGGTAGTATGAAGCTTTGGATAAATTATAGAATGCATAATGCCTCCAAAGTTTTGCTCTTTGTGTCACTTGAAGCATTAATTATTCACGCGCTCTATTTTCAGGCACTTCTACATTCTGTTCCTCTGGGCAGGTTGATCGTGCTTGATTTGTATGCTGAAGTAAAACCTATATGGGCTACTTCAAAGCAGTTTTATGGCACCCCATATATCTGGAAAGTAACAATGCTATTTTTCTGTTGTGTATTGGATGCAGTTTTCAATGTCATCAAGTTCTAGATAGTCATTCCAATAATTAGCATGCTATTTGCTCAATTCATCTGTTTCATCTCACTTGGAATTAATCTTAAGGTGGGTTTTTTTCGGCTGGATACGCCATTTACTTATGGAATGACTTGAAAGGGTGTTAGTTTGGATATAGTAGAATTTAATTGGTTTGCTTAACCTATACATTCTGGACTGATGCTCGGAAAGTAGTTAATTAGACTTATTTCTACATGCATAAGGAATATGGTAGGTCATACTAAACTGCTTTCAACAATAAGCATGGCTAACCTTCATTCTAAGAGCATTAGATAGCATCCAACCTCGGCCATGAGATCCCTAGGAATTCAGCTGGTGTGCAGGAATCTCAGAAAACAGGTTTCTGGAATAAGTGGACAGTAATTTTCACATGTCTTGAAAGCAGTTCATGGCCTTCTTACTCATTCTAGAGATGAAATACTGAATTTTCTGACTTTCTGAGGTTGGAGTATTTCACCAACATTAGCTCAGCATTTTTTAGCTCTAGCCACCTGAATTTTGTCTTTTAAAATTAACTTGGTTTGCATTGACATTTTTCTTTTCAATGTTCGCAGGTGTATGCTGCACAATTTTGCTGGGAACACTGAAATGTATGGAGTTCTTGATGCAGTGGGATCAGGACCTGTTGAAGCTCGTACAAGTGATAACTCAACCATGGCAAGTTTGATTTTTCTCGTATTAGGTTTTCATTCTGTTTATAACCGTGCACACAATACATAATTATAAGGAGGTTGCCAGCATTTTCGGATCCTTGATATCATAAACTGTTAGGATCTTTGAGCAATGTGACTGGGTTACTTCCAATGCTTCTGTCCAATTCCATCATTATCTTGCCAAAATAGTTTTGAAAGGATTTCGAAATATAACTCTCTGGTGGTGCTTCCTTGCTCATAGGTTTAGAGATTACAGGGTTGCTTAGGTGGTCTGAGTATATTTTTACCAGATTGTTTGTTGCGTTGGTGGTCTTGGATTTGGATCTATAATACTAATCTATTCGGATCTTGTTTCATTCCATTAAACTTTGTCATGTATCTTATTTCTTTTGTTCCTTTCTCCGTTTCTTACTAAAAAAATTCATGCATCTCACTCTTTAACTTTTTAACTTGCCTAAAGGTTGGTGTTGGGATGTCAATGGAGGGCATTGAACAGAACCCCGTGGTGTATGATTTTATGTCTGAAATGGCTTTTCAGCATAACCCAGTTGATGTCAAGGTAAGGGAAGGGTTTTATATATAACCCTGGAGTTTAGTAAATTAGACCCTCCACTCTGAATGTTCTATTAGCATTTCCTTTCAATTGTCAGTTTTAACAATTGTATGGTAAAAGAACTTTGTTATCTAAAAGAAAGTGTTGTAAGTCGAAGCACCAAAATCCATCGCTCTTAACTTTATAACCTTTCTCCTCTCACTTATTCAGTTTGAATAAGTAAAAGATAAATTCTAGAGCTGAAAGATAAAGCAGTTCAAACAGCATGTTTTGTGTGAATTGCCTTCTGTATAGTATTGTTTTTGAAATGGTAATTGTTGTTGCATGTCAACACCTAATAAGTTGATTAAACAATGTCTTGTAGGTTTGGATAGATCTATACTCCGCAAGACGCTATGGGAGATTTGTTCAAACCGTGCAAGATGCCTGGAATATTTTGTATCACACCATCTATAATTGCACCGATGGTGCTTATGTAAGTAACCTGTTTATTGCTGCCTTGTTCTTCCAGTGAGAGGTGCTTATATAAGTAACTTCTTTATCTTTGCCTTGTCCTTCCACTGAGAGGTGTTCTAATTAGGTGTCATAGTAAAGAACCTAATGGAAGCATCGTTTGCACTTGAAATATGATATCATCTCCTTTATAACTGATATAATTAGGTGGGGTATTTCAAATATGCTACTCTGGATGTATGGTCACAATTTAGCGATTGGAAGGAAATTGGTTTAGACAGATTATTCATGACAAGTGTGTGAAGAACAATTAGGATGGTGCAAGTTGCTAATGGAGAAAAGGAAGAGTAATGTCATGTCAAAAACGATAGAATCCCCTAAGCACAGTACTCTTGTCTAACTCTAATTGTCTGTAAACTAGTAGTTTGATGGAGATAAATCAAGTCAGGTTGTTCCATTTTGTATGTGGGGACTATTTCCAAGACAACATGGTTATAGTTGCCCTTTTAATGTATTCCTAGTGTATTGCCTCATTTCAGTATTGAAATTCTAACAAAAGTGGTGCTCTCGGAAATGCAAAATTACCATCTAGGAAAGTAAACTGGTTTGTTTATTGTCGTTTTCATACTATTGTCGTCCATCACTAAATTAGTGCATTTGTTGGAACTTTTTCGGTACATAACATGCTAAATATGATTATAAACGTGCATGCAAAGTTGTGCACTCACATGCTATATTGCCTCATTTCACTCTTGGCTTTTCGCTGCCAAGACAAGAACATGCATCAATCTCCAGAATACGAGAATGTTTTTAGCATCGTGCATTCGTTGCCTATATGCTACACGGTTACTTGTTTACTTTGATCATTTCCTTTGTGATTCTGGTGCAGGACAAAAATAGAGATGTTATTGTCGCATTTCCAGATGTTGATCCAAAGTCCATTTCAACACCACAAATAGTACTAAATGATATCCATGAACAATATGGAAAAGGATATTTAACAAGAGCTGTTTTGGAAGAAGCAAGTGATTCCTATGATAAACCTCATCTTTGGTATTCAACGTCAGAAGTTATACATGCACTAAAACTTTTCCTAGATAGTGGAAATCAACTATCTGACAGCCGTACTTACAGGTCTAATATTCTAGTCTTAAGTTTCCTTCTTTGTGTCTTTTTTTAACTTAGATGATAGTTGTCCCTTTCACTCTTCTCAGGTATGACCTCATAGACCTGACAAGACAAGCTTTGGCAAAGTATGCAAATGAATTATTCTTAGATGTTATACAATCATATGAATTGGGTAATTTGCACAATGTTGCACGCCTTAGCCAAAAGTTTCTAGGCCTTGTGGAAGATATGGATATGCTTTTGGGATGCCATGATGGATTCCTTCTAGGACCTTGGATACAGAGTGCAAAGAAGCTTGCTCAAGATGAAGATCAGGAAAGACAGGTAGAGGTGTCTTTAACTTAAACACCTTTCATGCATAAACCAGGACGATCTTTTAACTTCAATGGACAATTTGCAGTTTGAATGGAACGCAAGAACTCAGATTACTATGTGGTTCGATAACACTGAGGTGGAAGCTAGTTTGCTTCGTGACTATGGTATGCAAAATAACCAAGCCTGTCTTATCTTACATATCCATGTTAGTCTTTGGGGAAGTTTATTATTTGGAACCATAAATGGCGCATCCCAAGCTTTGACCTACTAAGGTCTTAACTTTTGGAGGAATGAACTTTGTTATACACGGTTTTTGTCTACTCATTTTTTGTCCTCCTTTTCAATAGGTAATAAGTATTGGAGTGGGCTATTACGAGATTATTATGGTCCTCGTGCAGCAATTTATTTTAAGTATCTGATAGAAAGTTTAGAAGAAGGCAATGGCTTCAACTTGAGAGCTTGGAGGAGGGACTGGATCAAGCTTACAAATAGTTGGCAAAGTAGCAGAAATGTTTTCCCTGTCAAAAGTACAGGAGATGCCCTCAATGTATCACAGTGGCTTTTTGAGAAATACTTGCAAGATTTGGGATCACACGATCACTAAGCTTCCTAATGGATATTGTAATATAGATGTCCCCTGCTCCCAATATATCCCATTTCGGTTTCTGCAAGAAAAATATTCATCATTATTGATCGCTGTGCTACTCCAATGTAAAGCAATTGTAGTTTTGACGAATGAAATGAAAGCCTCTCTTTAATTTCATATATGCATTTACCAAGTCCCAAATACGAAAAAAGAAGGAAAAGCAAAGACGTCAAAATTTGCAGAAAAAGTTATTACTTCAGTTTTTTGTGGTTTACTAATACCAGCGCTGCATTTCAACGTTTTATTTGGTGATCAACTTAATTAATCATTTTGTCGAAAATTCAAATAAGATGGCTGGCTTTGTTGGTAGAATTGACTAGAGATTAAAATAAGTAGCGAAATTGAAAGAAAAAAAAAACGAGGAGCAACAGATTTCCTCGACTTAGAACAAGAACAACGTCATTGGACGGAAATGTCAAATGACGGGAAAAATAAGAAAAAGCAGTAAAGGAAATTTAACACGAAAGATTCGCACGTGCCTGCAGATCGTATGCATTCGTTCGGCCAAAAAGGCGTAGGCTTTTTGAATCAGTTTGTTACGGTCAAAAATCACTCTACATTCTAGGTGCTTTGTTGCTGACTAACTCCACGCCCTGTCTATTTACCACACTGTCCTAACATATTTAGTCATGCCTTAATAATACATAAAGCAAAATTATGGTATATTCATGTTGTCTAAAATGGATACAGTTTCACTCTGATAAATACAGAAAAAGAATTATACATTTATTTTAAATATATTGTTATGCTTTGGAGTATTATTTTAGCTTTTTTCTTGGTCTGACGAGACGAACCATTTATCATTATGATTGATGTCAAGTAGAAATACAGTGATACATGTTGTGAGTCATCCTAACAAATCGCTAAATTAAATTATTCATGTGTACTTTCTATAGTTGGCAGGGAGAATTTGGTATTTGTAATAGAATTAATTTATAATACTTGGACCTTAGCTACTTATAGAACATCCCCACTTTCGCATAGGCTGTTAACTCCAATATTATTATATCTACTCTCTTTTCTGCCGAAATTTCTGATTCCTTGTGGACCTTTTCCTCTTACTCTCTCTTTTTCGCAGAATTATATTTCATTTTTTATCACAGAAGAAACTAAACAAAAAGGATATGGAGAGGAAAAGTGCATATGAGAATTCAACATGGGCTGATCAGTGGGACTACAATACAGAACCATATACCAAAGAGACCAAAAAAAGCAATTCCTTGGGTGGCAGCGTAGGAGTGGCAAAGAAGGTGGGAGATAAAACAAAGGCAGTGGCTTCAACTAGCATGAAGAAGGTGAAAGAAGGTACTTCCTCTGGTTTTCAGTGGATTAAAGACAAGTGCCAAAAGACCGCCCAAAAGAACTGATTTAATATTATTACTACCATTTATAGATATAATATAGTTTCAATTCATTTTTCAGTTCAGTTCAGTTCAATTTATGGATCGATCATCTGTACATGACTGACGATACATAGATTTCATGCAGAGACTATTCATTTTTTTACACTGCCATGTATCAGTCTAATAAATTTGAGATGATTTATTGTTAACCAAGTTTCTTCATGATCCTCTTTTTCCAATGTTCTGATTTGACTAATGCCGAATATGAAGGAAGACTGATTCTTCTAATTGGAGAGACAATAGGAAAAAAGAGAGGCTAGATCTTTTGGACAATATTCAAGATTTAGCTAGCGCAGACCTTAATCCCACCTTGGGAGGTAAGGGGTTGTTTCCGATAGACCCTTGGCTCAAGAGAAGGTGTCAAGACAACAATAATAATAAGCACTAATAGCAACATATAATAAGATAAATGAAGTTAAAAGAAAGAAACAAGCAAGCTATATTAGAGATCTAAAAAATAAGCGAGCCAACAAAGATAATAATACTCCTAGTGTTAGTATGATCTTATAATTATATGTATATATATTTTAATTTTTTTCAGATTCCATTTCATTTTTATTTTATTTTTAACAAAAGATACTGAACTCCATGAATCCGTTGATTGTTCTCTAGATCCGCTACATGTTGATGTTAGTAGCGCTTTTTGTTTGAACGGTTGATTTCCATCAAGTCATCATATATTAAAGGGAAAAGGATCAAATATACTCCTCTACTTTAATTTAATGGTTAAATATATTCTCCGTTAGTCAAAATAGATAAATATACCCCTTTCGTTAGTCAAAGTAGATAAATATACCCCTTCCGTTAAGAAAGTAAGCAAATATACCCCTCAGTTGATAAAATCCCCAATTCCACCATTAATTACCCGATTTAACTTTAAAAAAAACCATGCCCGACCCGCCCCGACCCGCAAATTAAATTCTTCCCACCCAAATATACCCACCACCACTACAACCGACCCAACACAACAACCACCACCACCGCCACCACTGAATGTGTAAAATGAGAACAACCATTTGTTTGAGAGTTGACTTAAAATACATTCAAAATAGAGTTATTCTCCTTTAAAATCTAAAAATAATGTATAGAAAACCAGTCACAATAAAGAAGAAAGAATTTATCAACCCCAAATTGACGAAATCGAATTGCATGAAATTCTTCTGTAATATTCTCCTTTCTCTTTCTTTTACCTTTTTCTGTTTTTTCTTTAATCTTTTTATTTCTTTTTTTATTTTGTACTTCCTTGTCTGTTTCCGAGAAAAACGCCAGGACTTCTTTTCATTTTTTCTTTAACTTTTCAATAACTAAGGTCTAAGGTGAATAAAACGATAGAATGAAGAAAAAATAGCGGTAGAGAAGCTTACCATTGTTGCCGGAACTGTTTAGTGGATAAGGGGGAAGGGGGAGTGCTAAACAGTGGTGGCGGTGGTGGTGGTGGAAGTGGTGGTGGTTGTTGTGTTGGGTCGGTTGTAGTGGTAGTGAGTGTATTTGGGTGGAAAGAATTTAATTTGCGGGTCGCGGCGGGTCGGACATGAGTTTTTTTAAGTTAAATCGGGTAATTAATGGTGGAATTGGGGATTTTGTCAACTGAGGGGTATATTTGTTTACTTTCTTAACGGAAGGAGTATATTTATCTACTTTGACTAACGGAAGGAGCATATTTATCTACTTTAATTAACGGAGGGTATATTTAACCATTAAACTAAAGTAGAGGGGTATATTTGACCCTTTTCCCTATATTAAAAGGAGAATAAGAGAACAAAAAAAATTGGTCCACGCTTGGATAGAATGATAGCCCCTATTTTTTCTGCAACATGCATCTCATCCAATAACTGAAAATTCATATTGTCAATATTAATAGTATAGTCAACATTCTTAACGAGTTCATGCCCCCGTTATATGTTACTTACGAGTGTTAAAGGCAGAAGTTCTTAATTGTAGCTGGGAAGTGTGGAACAATAACATGTAGCTTTTGTCTTATGTTTTGGTGGTACTAACACGTAATATGCCTAATAAAATAGAAGTTGTTATCTTAAACAGACACTTGAAAATCTTGAAAATAGCTACTCCATTAATTTAAATTTATAAATATTAATATATATCAATTAAAGATTCAAATAAAGGAATAAGAAAAGATAACCTAAACCTTTTAATTATGGATTTCATTTTAGGCCCAACTCCAAATGCCATCTTCGACGAGCATTAACTCAAGGGATTTTTACAGGGTCATTTGCATTTGGCTGTATTTTGTGCCGGTTTTTAATTTTTATCCCTCAATGCAAACAACTTTTTGGCGGGGCATGAGTTTATATTTTAGCATCATAATATCCCGGAAGTTATATCCCAAGCCTTAAAGAACTTATGCCCCACTTGGCATAAATTTGATTTTGGAGGGAGAATTGGATTTTGCTCTTTTACAAACTGTTTTTTAGTTTTATGACCTGTTTACAAGGGATCTTCATTTTTTACACATAAAAGATATGGAAAAAACACAGAAGAGATTTGAAAAAGTCATTTTCTTGTACTCAAATTGTAAGAGGGCAAGAGATCTCAAATTATATATATATATATATATATATATATATATATATATATATATTGTATATTTAGCTAGCGAATATAATTAATTTCGGCCCATCCATCAAATGTGTATAAATTTCATCAATCACTTTTTCTAAAACTGAAGTATTTAAAAACGCTTCATTTGTTTTGTATTTTCTCCAATGTTGAATAACTTGCTATATCTGCCCAAATAATTTATCACTGACTAATACTAACAGAAACTTTCCTACAGTTTCAATACTTTGTGTCTCCTAATCGAGCATATATTTCTTACTTGGTTATTAGTTGGACCCAAATTGATGCGCGCTTTATGTCTTAGAATTTGAATTTCTTGTGACTTACAAGTTGCAAATCAATACACATTGCAGAGTTTCTGAGGAGTGAGAGATGATCATGTTCCTACATAAAATGCAATTAAACATTCAGTCAAATATCTTTTACCTTTTTTTTTTTTTTTTTATATATATATATAGACATTAGAAGGGAAAATGGACGAATTAGAGAAGTAAACATTAGAACGAAAATGTCATTTATTATGACTTATGAGAGCCTAAAGCTTTGACACTAGTAGTAGCCAAAAAAGGAGAGAGATATTGTCAAATGGGCTTTGCTCAAACAACACTATAGCACCCATTTGTCTCTTTTCTATCAATTTCATCTTGAAAAATAGTGGATGTTGAAGTTTCAGATTTCGTAAGTTAAATTTCAACATGCTATCCTATTTGAAATTTCAGGATAATAACTATTCTTCCATTATAAAGATTGAAAAGTATTTGTTTGTAATTTTTTTCCTAATAATACTACTATTAACATAGAGTTCCGGTTCCTTTTCTTGTAATGCAGAATATGAACCCTTTTTTCTTGATTCTGAAAGAGTTGAATTGTTCATAATACGGTGAATTAAATATGGAACTGAAAATCGAAGAAGTTCATACTTCATACCAAAAGGAGAACAACTAAATTAAACCAAATATAATGTAGTAAATCAAATCGAACCGAATTCTGACAAACACTCCTTCTAGATTTGAAACTCGAGTTGACCAATATACAGATCATTTGATTTTGTAGTCCTTTTTAAATCTATTCTTAATTTTATATTAAAAATAAATTTTACAAGAAATTTTTATTTTATACATAAGAGATCTTAAAATAACACTTATAAAAGTTGTTTTATTCAATCCAAAATATAGAAAGGCTATGTTCTCCCATTTTCCCCAAAATAGTTAGGAACTAATAATGTGTTAAATTATTTTACGTTTCTGAGGATTATGTTATGAAATATACTAACGCCATCTATTTTCTCTCCGTGCAAGTTACGGCACCTATATACGCAAAATGCGCAGGAGTACATATAGATGTGAGATCCACAAGCAATAAAGTACTGCTCCCTCCGTCCCAAAATAATTGTCCTAATTTGATTTAACACGAAATTTAAGAAAAAAAAATAAATGTGTGATCTAAAATAAATCTTAGATATTTTTGTGGTCGTAAATCATCTCATAAAGTTAAATTGTTTCTCAATATAGAAAGATGTCAATTTTTTTGGGACAAACTAATAAGGAAAGTAGGACAATCTTTTTGAGACAGAGAGAGTAGTATATACTAACAAAGAAAAAGGCTTAATGCATATGCGTCCCCTTACAATTGTTTCTTTTTTTTTCCACTTTAGCACCTCAAATAAGTGTTGTTCCTGTTGAACATCTAAACTTGGTTTCAAGTGTGTCTATCAAACACAATCCGACTTACACAACATATTTCTTAAGTTAATTTTATTTTTTTACTCAAGATGATTTACACAAGACCCGACAAATCACAAAATTTAAATTTAAAATAACTGAAAATCAAAACATATTTTACAAAGAAAATTAAGAATTCACATATGAATACACCATCAACATAGCATTATCTTTATGAAAATAGTCAAATTCCATACATATATTAGCTTAACTTTCAAGGATAGATCATGTGAGATGCTATGTAAGTCGGATTGTGTTTCATAAACACATTTGAAGCCAAATTTAGAGATTCAATAGAAACAATACTTAATTGAGGTGCCATGAAAAAAAAAGACAAATTTAAGGGCCGTATATGCATTAAGCAAAAAAAAAATAAAAAAAATACCCCATAAATCTTTTTCCACGGCCACCGTCCTCCATAACGTGAAAGCTTGAAAGTGATGGCAAATTATCCCCTTATCGTGAAACTTCGTCAGCAACTCTCAGAGTCCGAAACTTTTTTAACCAAAAAAAAAAAATTGGAACTAAACTAACCCATTAAAAAAAAAAGGAATCAAAGTAGGCTTCATGCACAGAAAGGACCAAACTGTAACTTTTTGAGTTTGATCCTTTCACGCACAGATTCTGTGCTCTGTGCGTGAAATAGGGTGCCTTTTTTTTTTTTTTTTTAAAGCTATCAAAATCACGTTTTTTCCATACTTTGAGCAAAGATTAGTCATATTTCAAAACCCCAAAATATCAATATGTTATATAGAACTTAATATATTTTTTTGCGTACAATAACGTTGGCTCATTACATCAAGTATACCTAAATGTTTGGATCATCGTTTTAAGGGTTGTAAAGTGCCTCGAAGTAAGTTTTGTTTGCCTGGAAACTTGTCATCTTTGTTCTTTGAAAATCAAACTCAAAATTAAGCTTTTTTCCGTACTTTAACCGAAGATTAGTCATGTTTCAAAACACCGGAATATAAATATTTTATATAGAAGAACTTCATATTTTTTTCAGCGTAAAATAATGTCGGCTCATTACATCAAGTATACATATATGTTTGAATCGTCGTTTTAGGGGTTGTAAAGTACCTCTAAATAAGTTTGAAAACTTGTTATCTTTAATTTTTTTTTCGTACTTTGACTGAAGATTAGTCACGTTTTAAAACGTTGGAATATAAATATTTTATATAGAACTTAATATTTTTTTTAGCGTACAATAATATCGGCTCATTACATCAGGTATACATATGCCTCTTCACTCACATAAATAAAAAATATAAGGACATGAGCATAGGTAGAAAACTAGTTGTAAATTGTTGAAACTTTAAATGGTCATAACTTTGCGCTCGGATGTCCGATTTACGCGTTTTTTTTTACCCAGGGTATTTTTTCGATATCTAGGCGATTTGGCCGAGCCGATTTTCTAAAAAATGCCCGTTATCCCATTCAATTTGAATTTTACCCCAAATTTGTGCAAAATTTTCATTCTTCTCTAGTAAAAATTTAATGATAAAAAATCTATTTCGAGATGCTAATCTCGTGGTAATGATGTTTTGAATGTCAATTTCGAGGTTCGAAATCCAATTTATGAAAACGAGTTAAATAGCATTAGTGAACAATATAAAAAACAAAAAGTGTCCATTTTGTGACATTCACCAATTTGGCTTGGTGGTTTAGCCTCTCATTTTTACTCACTTCTTTTTTATGCCAACAACATAGGATCAAACATTGGCGGGAGCATTGAATGAGATATATTATACCTTGGTTGAACCTCTCGTATCGGATGAATTATTTTTTTAATATAATATTTTTATTTATTTCAAAACACTTAAATCAAAACCCTATAAAATATGACACTTAGAGCTAAAGATGACAAGTTTCTAAGCAAACAAAACTTACTTCGTGGTACTTTACAACCCCTAAAACGACGATCCAAACGTTTAGGTATACTTGATGTAATGAGCCGACGTTATTGTACGCAAAAAAAATATATTAACTTTTATATAACATATTGATATTTCAGGGTTTTAAAACATGACTAATCTTTGCCCAAAGTATAGAAAAAACATGATTTTGATAGCTTAAAAAAAGAAAAGAAAAGAAAGGCATCCTGTTTCACGCACAAAATCTATGCGTGAAAGGACCAAACTCAAAAAGTTACGGTATGGTCCTTTCAAGTACAGATTCTATGCGTGAAACCTATTTTGGTTCTTTTGTTTTTTAACGAATTAATTTGGTTTCAAAAAAAAAAATTGGGTTAAAAAAGTTTCGGACCCCAACGCTCAGGATTTTCACTTATTTGCTTGACGTCCATTTTTCTACATTATCTTCCTTTCTCTCTCTCTCTTTGTCTACACTATGAGCCTGTTTGGATGGGCTTATGGCTTTAAGCTGAAAACAGCTTATAAGTCAAAAAAAATAAGTTGGGGTAGCCCAACTTATTTTTTTTGGCTTATAAGTTGTTTTCAGCTTATAAGCTGCTTTAGATAAGTTAAGTCAAATTGACTCAATTATTTTTTTGAGCTTATTTTAAACACAAAATGACTTTAAGCTGGTCAGCCAAACACTCAAAAAAGCTAAAAACAGCTTATAAGCCAACTTATAAGCCAATCCAAACGGGCTCTATTTCAACACGGTTTTTTTTTTTTACCATTTAGATCAACTTCACTCCCCCTTCTATTTTTTCTTCATTTCTAGTCTATTGATGCTAAACAAAAATGAGATACTGTACTATCTTTTGTCAAGAAGTTCAATAAAACTTTTCACAAACAAATGCCGCTTCATCATTTGTCCTATGCACGTTTAATTTGGAACGTCAGATGTTTACACCAAATCAGTGTAATTTATCATGGTTAAGTGATTTAGTGAAGTGAATACATGCATTAGTTAATCGGGGTTAGGTGATAGTTGTATATATTCAAACATATGCATTCAGTGATTTGGTGTAAACACCCGATGCGACTAAGTTTTTATCAACTTGGAAGGTGTTAATATTCTTTTTATCCCTGATAATCTTATCTTAATAAATTTATGATATGAGTATTATTCGGAAAACATAAGATGACAGATTTAGCTTCCCCAATCCATTAATAAATTTAAGTTATCTGTACGCTTCGCAATTGATGCTAATGACGTGTCGCCCACCAAATCACGTAACGTTGCCGATTTTGCTGTTTGTATAAGAATTTTTTAATAAAAATAGTTACGCGAGACCCGTGCTAAGTCCGGACTCAAACTCAAAATATAAAAATAATAATTTTTTTCTTCAAAAGATGCTTATTTATTAATTCTTGAAAATAGATCTAATTATATGAGAATCAACTTACTTCAGAATGAATAACATATAATCTCGTACAATCACTAATTTCAGAATGATTTTAATCTCTTTTCCTTTTCGTCTTCTTTATTTCCCAATACAATTGAAAATTTAAAAGAAAAATTAAAGGCTCTCGTCTTCTTCAAAAGATGCTTATTTATTAATTTTTGAAAATATTCTTTACACTATAGGGTAATCTAATAAAAGTTATTGCACTAATCTTTTTTATAAACAAGATTTAATGCAAATTCTACGTAAAGAAAGAATTGTTCTGTGTTATAAAAAATAACTCATGCATGCAAAGGAATTAAGTTTAAACCAAAACCAGAATTACAATATATATTTTCTATAATGACACTCATCCATGAAAAATATCCGAACTGATTTCAAATATTATGTACACTTATTTTGAACCAAAATAAAAAAGTTAAATAGATTTTTTTATTTTATTATTATTTTTACCGGATGGACTAATTTTAATTAGACCCATAAAAAGTAGATTTTGATATTCTTTTGAGAAAAACCTTATTTGAGGTACATCAAGAAATTAGTGGTAGATAAATAAACACTTTAAAAGCATATAAAGTATCAATCTCACATATAATTAAAATTTCAAATCAGTACATAAGTTTCGGTATGCAAAAAGTAAACTTCATTTTACACCTTTAACATTTTAACTCTCATTGTTGATGGAATTATTTACTTCAAACTCAGTTATATTTATCTTAAACTCATTTAATAAGGTTTTAATAAAGTATTTTATTTTCACGTGTAATTAGCTAAAAAGTTTTATTTTCATCTTCTAGAATCATCTAAATAACACAGTAAACTTTTCGATAACTTTAACTTGACAGTAATATTTATAGCCTTAGTTTAAAGTCTTTACACAGATTAACCTAATGAAATTATAAGGATATTAATAAATAATAATTCAAGTATAATAATAAAGTAAGAAAATATTAAAATTATACCTCAATAATAATTCTAGAACAGATCTAAGCACAAATGACCTCACTATAGAAGATTTTGGAGGTTTAAAACAAAGAGATAAAAAAGTATGGAGAGAAACATATGACGCGGGACATATGTAAATGTAAAGTAAGACCTAATAAATGCTTCGGTTGGAAAAATAATTGACTCCAAAATTGTGTAAATTTTATCAAAATGTATGAGGAAAAAAAATCTAAAAGGTACTTCATCCGCTCTATATTATATGATGTTTTTAGATTGGGCATACCTCTTAAGAGATTCATGTACCCCTAAAAAGTAAGAGGTGTTTTCACTAAATTACTCTTCATTAAATAATCCCTATGTCTCAACTAATGTGACACAAGTCGAATTTAGAGAGTTAAACTTCGGACATACAATCTTTAAATTTTTTTGAGAAATAATTAAATATTTAGAAACTACATAAAAAGTACTATAATCATAATAATTAACAATAAAATATTTAAAGAGCGTATGAATAAAACCATAATCAAGGATTTTTTTATTTGACTCTCGAGATCCGAACTATATTACATAAATTGAAACTGAGAGAGTAGAACCTATTTAATCATGATTTCTTGATTTGTAAAAACCCACCTATTAACATAAAAGTAAATTTAGGGGCGTGGGGGTGCGAATATCATCATTATTATGTAAAAAATATTTATTTTAGACTAAATATAAAAATTAAAAATACCGGAAAAAAATCTATTAAAGGGCCAATTACAAAAGGGCCCATGCAGGAGTAGTATCCAGAAAATGAACGGTGGCAGCAAAACCAATTGTTACAGCAGCCACGTGTAATTCACTACGAATTGGATTTTTTACAATATTCCAACTTATCCAGAAATGAACGGTGGCAGCAAAACCAATTGTTGCAGCAGCCACGTGTAATTCACCACGAATTGGATTTTTTTACAATATATTCCAACTTAGTCCCCGTGAGGACGACCAAAAAAGGAGATCCCTCTAATATTAAGTAGTAATAACTAGATGAAGAAAGTCTGTGCCAGCACGGACCAACATAAAAAATAGTAATATATTTTTTTTAGTATGTCTAAAAAAATAAATGGAAAAGGACCAAAATTACTCCTGAACTTTGGAAAATAGTTCATTCATACCTTTCGTTATACTTCAGGGCCAATTATACCCTTACTGTTATATTATGGGGTCAATTATACCCTTATGTCTAACAGCTGCCGCGTGGCATCATCCCAGCCCTTTAAAATTATTTTCTCCTCAAATAACATTTTACCCACTAAAATAACCCAACCCGATCCGATTTTTTTTTTATTTCCAGCCAAACTGATACGGGCCCAACCCAATACCCCTTGACTGGAAAGAAAGAAAAAAATCGGGCCGAGTTGAGTTATTTTAGTGGGTAAAAAATTATTTGAGGGGAAAATAAATTTGAAGGGCTGGGATGATGTCACGTGGCAGCGGTTAGACATAAGGGTATAACTGATCCAATAGTATAACGGTAAGGGTATAATTGGCCCTAAAATATAACGAACGGTATGAATGAACTATTTCCCAAAGTTCAGGGGTAATTTTGGCCCTTTTCCGAAAAAAGAATGATATATTTTTATGTTTAGAAATTATTTAACTTGAAATTTTCCCTTTTACCTTTAATGAAATGATTTAAATCCACACAAATATCTATGACTTGTTTTAGATCACAAGTTTTAAAGATCTTTCTTTTCTTTTTTAAACTTCGTGTCTAATCAAACTATGCCACATAAATTAGGACAGCGAGAGTACCTTTTAGTAATATAATTATGAATTTTTTATTATAGAAAGTATTATAATTCAATTAATTAAAAATATCAATAAATTATATTACTTAGTCCGCTTCTTCCATATATAACTTTCCTGGTTTGATTCTCCAATTAAAAGATTTAAAATACACCTTATCCTACCGAGTTTCATGCCATCATCTCTTTCTACTCAGCAACACTAAAAAACACTTTTATAATTCTTGAAACAAAAGGCTAATTTTGTGATTTTAACTTGGTATTCACGTATAAGTTATTCATGCAATAGTTATCCATTAGTAGTGGTGATATAAAATGTATCCTTTTACCAAATTGATATAAAAAAAATGTAATTTCTAATTCTGTTTATGTAATTTTTTAAATATATAAATATTAATTTTAAATATTAATTTAATCTAATCAAATTATACATTAAAATCAAGCTTAATCGATTTTTGAAAAGCATGAAGCATCACAATGATTGGGACAGAGAGTAGTATTTTTACACGTCGCCCAAATCTGTGCACAGAAGCTCGAGTGTGCGCGCGCGTCAGCAGAGCGAGTGGCCGAGGCCCCGAAAAGAGATCACATTCACACCTATCTAGTGGCATTTGCTCACTGAATTCTTTCCAGATTTTTGGGGCATTTTGGTTCCGGGCTAGATATCCTTGTCAAATCTGTGCACAGAAGCTCGAGTGTACACGCGGGTGAGCACAGCGCGTGGTTGGGGCTCCGAAAAGTGACGTGGACAGCCGACACCTGTCCGGTGGCATTTGCTCACTGAATTCTTTCCAGATTTTCATCAGCTATAAAGTGCGATCAGCACTGCATATTTCCACTCTTGTTAGTAGCCACAGACATAAAGTAGTAAGTAAAGTGATCAAGCATGGCAATTCCTAATATACGGATCCCTTGTAGGCAGTTGTTCATCGACGGTGAATGGAGAGAACCCGTTAAGAAGAATCGGCTACCTATCATCAATCCCTCCACTGAAGAAACTATCGGTATTTGAATTTTATTGCTTTCATTTCAAAGTGCTTGCAATCTAAGCCCTTTTCATAACTTTCAAAAAACCTGTATCTTAGAAATGAGTTTCGTGCCTAACTTTTTTTGAAGATTTGCGAGTGTTTTATCGTTGTAAGTAAAATCTTTTCCCTCAAACTACTTCAGAAATAAGATTTACTGGTGAGTTAACACGTTTTCTGGATTTCCTTTTGGCAATGAATGTGTTTTCTGATGTTGTTGGATTTTCAGGGGATATTCCGGCAGCTACAGCGGAGGATGTAGATATCGCCGTCAAAGCAGCAAGGAATGCGCTACGTCGAGATGACTGGGGTTCTACAACTGGAGCACAGCGCGCTAAATATCTTCGTGCTATTGCTGCTAAGGTTTTGTCTGTTTGTTTTTCCATATCTCTATTACGTAGCATGTTTGATTCTCTTTCACAAATATAATAACTACTGCTTTCATGGGCTTGACTTGCAATTTTTTAATTGTATATTAGTGCAAGCAAGTGTTAATTTCCTATCTTCCAAGACCATACGATTGTGAGCTCCGTTAACCAAATATTTGTTCGCTCGATTTGTGTTTAGTGCCATTAGCAAGTTAAATCTATTTGAATAACATCTGCAAATCTTATTCTCTTTGAATGATAGTCAATTATTTTGGTTATCAACTGAACTGCAGCTCGATTATGCCAGTTTTACTGCCTTTCGCCTTGGATTCTGAACATTACGAATTCGATGGTTGTGATACAGTGAGTAGCAGATAGCAGATTCCAGTTTGATTAAATTATGTTGTAGTGTATGAATTGCCGCTGCATATATAGCGTTTATCTTAATTCTTGGTGGCTATGTTGTTCGGACTCTTCAAAAATGCGATGTGTGCGTGTCGGATCCTCCAAAAGTAGTATGTTTTTGAAGGATCCGTCTGAGCCAGATATTGCTATGACTATTCATGATTATTCTTTTATGTTTAAATGATTCAGTTGCTGTTGTTTACATTTACTGTAGGTACTGGAGAAAAAGCCTGAACTAGCTACACTTGAGACGATTGATAGTGGAAAACCCTGGTTTGAGGCTGCTGCTGATATGGTATGTTCTTGCTTAATGTGATAAACATAGTTTTATTTGTTGCAAAATACATCATTTTACTTATGTGCTCTTTCTTATCTTCCAGGATGATGTCGTAGCGTGTTTTGAGTACTATGCAGATCTCGCAGAAGCTTTGGATTCCAAAAAGAAGACTGAAGTTAAACTTCATTTGGATGCATTCAAGACCCATGTTTATAGAGAGCCTCTTGGTGTTGTGGGGTTGATTACTCCATGGTACACCACCTATCATTAATGATTTATGCCCTTATTATCTCTTTCAACCCAGTCGGAAATATGATATTCTTCTTTTCCCAACCAAGTTGATATAATAGGTGACCAACTTCTGCATTGTACATACAGTTTCTGTATGTGTGGCTGCTTTGTTGTTATGAGCATTTATGAAAAATGAATGACTGTTGTATATTGAGCTAATTAAGATAGCCTTTTGATGAACTCCTGTCTCCAAAAGTTGGTGAAAAGAAAATAGTTTGCCTCACTAAGGCAGTTATCAACTAGTTCAGCGGTCTTTAATAGACAAAGTTGGATGCTACCCTCACACATGAGCGTCAAGAATGATAATCAATTGGACTCTTGAGAACTGTATTTACAAATTGGATAGTGACAACATACACATTTCCGGTTCTTCGAAAGACAAAAGGTGAAATGTTATTGAGATGAAAGCCTTTGGAATGTTGATATTCTAGGAGTCTTAAGTTATTTAGGTGCCTTAAAAAAAGTAGGAGACTCGAGTGGGTTTCCTTGTTTGTTGACTTCAAACAAGTTGCATCTTCCCTGAACTTGTGAATTTTGTGGTGGGTTTGTTAAAACAAGGCGCTCTTAGCATCTTCCTTCATTGCCAGGATAAGGGCTTACAGCTTATTGCCTTTTTTCAAGGCAAAGACCCTGGCCAGAAGGTGAAAGGTGAAACTATGTTGCCCTATTGGGACTCTGCCTTGACCTAGCTGCCTCAAGGCAATCAGGAATGCTTGTGAAAGTTGAATTGGGTGTTGACAGAGAGAGGGGGGTTTTGTGTGTGTGGGGGGGGGGGGGGGGGGGGGTGCAACTTATAGAGAATCTCTTTCTCTTTTCTATCTTATTTTACCGTTCATTCCTGTAAGGTGAGAAACCACAGGATACACAGTGCTAGAGATTCCTAAAAAGATAGTAACTTTTTTTTTCCGAGCAAGGGAGAATAGAAATCAATCTTTTGGAGCATTGTGAATTTCATTACATTTGTCGTGTTTGGTGAGAGAGAAAAGATTTAGGTGGTTGACTTATGAGCTTGTTTCATAATGAAGGAATTATCCTCTATTGATGAGCACATGGAAAGTTGCTCCTGCCCTAGCTGCTGGTTGTGCAGCAGTACTTAAGCCGTCTGAAATGGCATCTATGTGAGTCCTTATCTTTTCTCTTCATTATCCATATTATTAGTCCACATCATTTACATATTTACTCTTTTTTTCAACTTCAGTACCTCTTTGGAGTTGGGTGAAATCTGTAGAGAGGTGGGTCTTCCTCCTGGCGCCCTTAACATACTAACTGGATTGGGACATGAAGCTGGTTCTCCTTTGGTTTCACATCCTGATGTTGATAAGGTTTGGGTTGTTCTTTTAGGTGTATCTACATTTATTGATCGGTGCCCGCAATTAGCGCTATGTAATTTCATGTGGTGAATGTATTTTACTTCTTTGGGTGAGCAGATTTCATTTACTGGAAGTGGCCCCACAGGGGTCAAGATCATGACCGCTGCAGCTCAACTTGTTAAAGTATGTTTCCATCTGAATAATCATTTAGGTTCCTATTGGCAAAACTGATATGCTGGTTGGTTCAACATAGCTAAGCCTCTCTATTTCATTTGCAGCCAGTTACTCTTGAGCTTGGTGGAAAAAGTCCAATAGTCGTGTTTGATGACATTCATGACCTTGATATAGGTTTGCTCTTTTAGACCCTATATGATAACTCCCTTCTAAAAAATATTGTCTTTTCCTGACATATCTGGAATTTTCTATCACATACTAAACAAATTGATAATTTTGGGAAAGGAGGAAATCCATCAATATTTTTTTGTTTTGTTTCAGAGGAACATTATATATATATATATATAAAAGCCGAGCCGAGCTATTGGAATTGTACTGGTCACTAACACATTACAAGTCGATGGTCTAACCTCGGAGTTATGTGTTAAATACATAATAATTGCCTAAACTGTTGGAATTGAAATCTTAATATTAATTTCCAGGCCCTCATGTTGATGTCATCTTTGCGCAGCATTTAGGAAATTGATTTAGCTCCTGAATTTAAGTGTCCTCATTGTCTATACAGCTGTTGAGTGGACTCTTTTTGGCTGCTTTTGGACAAACGGTCAAATTTGCAGTGCAACATCACGTCTTATATTGCAGGTAACAAGCTAAATGTTGGACAAGGCCATGTATTTAGTCAATTTTCAATTTTATGGTTAACTTTGTAACTTTGACTCAACCCTGTTTTCCGTTATCTAGAAAGTACAAACATGCCCATTTGGTCCTGTATCCTTTATTGGCAACCGGCAATTCCTTAAAAATACATGAGGATACGGGGGTATCTTAAGGAACAAATAATTAGTTTAAGTTGTATTCTTAACACTATATTGGGGTCACTCGGTTTTTTTTCTGGCTGTTCATGATGAAGGTTTCTTCTGGTTTATAATTATGCGACGCTTTCTCCCTATTTTGATAGTTTGCTAATGGTACCTGAGCCAAACATAATATGTGTCTGTGAAAATCTAAGCATGTCATGTCAGTTGTTGGACATGGGAGGCTCAAGGTCCGTGATAATGATGACATAATACTTCAAAAATGACCATTTCACAAAACAAATGATGCTGTAATAGTACTTCATGTTAGTGATAAAATAATTAAGTAATTCATAGAGCACACGTACTTTCTATATCATATTCATGTCTTGGATTTAAATAACTGCTTGATTCGTGGAATCATTTAGCTTACTTTTTTGTCGTCAGTCAGGATTCCACAATATGTGGAGAGCCATTCCAGATAGCGCAGGGCCAGATTTTTTCTCATTCCTTTGAATAGAAGAGGCTCTTAGTTTTAATTGGTTATAAAGAGAGAGAATACAAGCTCTTAAGTGGTACTGAGAGAATGGATCCACTACTTCTTTATTGCTCTATCATTTGGTATAGGATGAGCGACCTGCTTAATTCAGTTTTTTGGAAGCAAGTCGATATCCTACCAGAATTCTTGAAAGTTGGAACTGGAAAGGGATCATCCTAATTGTGGATTGAGCACGATACCTTATCAAAGAAAAGGATAAAACAGCCTGCATCCCTTATTGTACACTACAAAGATTAGATTGTTAAATTTTAGTTTCAATTTGGAGATTGATTAATTTAACCTTAGATTATTTTTTTAACTGAACGCAAAGTATTCTGTAACAAAATATATTTTAGAATTCAAAAATTTCCCAAGAAAAAAAAAAGAAGAAGAAAAAAAGTCATAGTCTTAGCGGAAGTTCTTTTGGCTCTCAAATAGTAAGTAGGTCATTTTCAATTGGCATGTCCTTTTTAATAAAGGAGCAGGATGATCCACTCTCTTATGAAATCAGGCAAGAGAGGGTGAGACTTCAAACCTTTTCTTTTATATGCCACCTTATCATAACTGTGAAAACGATACTATTACAAAGTCCCTTTGATGTATCCTTTAATACTAGCGCCCTTTCTATTATCGTCTAACATTAGAGCTCTTGGTGAAACCAAATTCTGAATTTGCAGGAAACAATTGCTTCAAAATTTTTGGACAGACTTCTGGAGTGGACGAAAAACATCAAAATCTCAGATCCCCTGGAAGAAGACTGCAAGCTTGGTCCTGTCATTAGTCGTGGACAGGTAAAGAAATTACGCCAAAAAACTAGTAGAGGATGCTGCTTTATCTATATTGCAATGTGCTGCTTGTTGGAGAAAACATTATGTGTTGCCTTGAATAGATGCCACTGTAGCTTATAAAGTGAAGGACTCATGAGAATTTATGTTTGTTCCCTGCTCCAGTGTGACTTACTCGCGGAAGTGTCTTCTGGATAAGATACAGTGAATATGATAAGTTTGGGGGATATGGAACATAAAGTCATAACAGACTGAAACTGAAGGTATAGGAATAGTGTACCATGCCATCAGGTAGTGTTGGGAAGCAGATTTCTTGCATAAGTAGAAGAGACTTGTGGATTAGTAAGTAATAGCATTAGGTTGGAAGATGAACAACTTGAATAGGTTTAGAAGTCTACTCATTTTCTTTTTTTTTTAAAAAAAACAAAAAAAAAAAAAAGGGGAAAAGAAAAGAAAAGAAAAAAGTCTACTCATTTTCTTCTAGCTTGTAGACACTCTTTTGGAAATTAATTACCCTTTGGGTTGACCTTGACTCTGCTATAAGATTTTTCTCTTAACAAGTGGTATTTTACAATCCAAACGCATGCTGCCAGACTTCTTTCTGTATGTGATGTATCGTAATTTTTTCGTATTAGATGCTTGAACTCCAGTATCGCTCTCTCTCTTTCTCATTCCTTCATATCTTAGTTTGTTACCTATTGATGTTGTCTTGTTTAAAGGACTGGTGTCGGGAGGACAAAACTCAGGAAAAGAATGAAATAATGGTGACGGCTCCCTGAAATTTGTCCAGTTAACATGCAGCATGGTTTTGTACTTGCAGTAATTTTTTTTTTTAAACTGAAAAATGAGAAGAAAAAGTAAATTTAAAACTTTTTCCACAACCACATTTATAATTTGGTCGATAGATATGTCCGAGACTTTGTAGAGGCTATTTCACTGAATGAAGAAGGTTTTGTATTGCATATTCTTCAAGTTTTAAGGAAATAAAAGAAGGTAAAAGAAAGTGCTTGTGGACGGTCAAGTGCTGTTTAGATGATTTAACAACAGTACTTAACAAAAAACATAAGATACACTGAAAAGCCACCACATTCATATCTTCTCTTGAGTTTATTTGGGAAGACTATCCCCTTGTGGCTGATATTCATTGTAAAACTTTTGGTTTGAACCCTGAGACCTCAATGAAGTGGGTTGAGGACCATGAGGTCTCAAGTTCAAACACCAACTGAGGCGAAAACACGTGGTGGTTTTTTCCCATCGTCCAAGCCTTGGTGAACAGAGTTATCCGGTATTATCCTTCTTAAGAAAAGGAAGAGTTACTCGGTACCCAGTTAATAACAAATGCTCCACAATATACCTTAACCACCTCCCCCCCCCCACACACAGAGACTTATTACTTGACCAGGACAATAGAATAGGATAAGCTCTAGATGATGAAAAAATAAACAAATTCTCTTAAGGTTTTTACTTGTACTGATGAGACATTCTTCTGGTTTGAAACTTTGGTGTTTGCTACTTGATTCGGTGATCATATCTAAATGCAGCAGGAAACATAAAAGTGTTTGTCATTGTTTAATCTCTAGTTTATCAAAATGCAAGGGACCTCAGTCTGAGAAATTACAATTTTTTCCTAACTTTTGTAGCTAATACTGTTAATTTTAAGTTCAATTCACACCATTGTTGTTTAGCTAATCTGGCCAAAGAAATCTGATTAGTTCTATCCGTAATTGCATAACTATGGGTTAGAAAATTATATGTTTGGTGTATATCCTGTATAATGTTCTTTACATTAGATACTAATTGACTAATGACTATTGCCAGTATTAACGGCGGAGAATGCTCTCGATATCCATCTGGTCTACCCTAGTTTAATCGATGTTGTTTTGAAAGAACTATTGATGTGAGATATCATTTCTTTCAGAACTGATGTAACTAAATTTTGTTTGATGTAATAAAAAAGATGACCCCAAAAAGAGAGAAGATAATTTATGTATTTCGAAAAGTTAATTGATCGTGTTTTCCAAAATATATTGTCAATTAACCATTTGCTAACTGAAGGGAAGTTTCTATCAAAACACCGTGAAGTAAAGTAGTGGTTGGCGTAAATCTTAAAAAGAATTTGAGGTGAAATCATAATACAATCGACGTGGGGAGGTCTGTGTAGTTATTGTGAAAAAAAATCAAAACAGAGAAAAAAATTACCATAGTTCACATCAGTATAGAAGTCATTTAAGATACTATAAGGAACTCTGTTATCACTGAGTAAAGCAACATCTTTTAAAAATGACATGGATATCGGCTTTCAATTTTTTCTAGTTTTTCTTGCTTTCTCATTAATGACGTGCAGATCATGTTTATCTGCTGGTTTCTTTTTCCTTCTAAGTAGACCTATGGGTAATTCTTGTATATAATGACTGTTTGTTTACCTTTCAGTATGAGAAGGTCATGAAGTTTATCTCAACAGCCAAAAATGAAGGTGCAACCATCCTTTATGGTGGCGAACGGCCTCCGGTAAGAGATACTTCTGGGTGAAAGTATCCAGGTGCTGTATTTATCAATCTGTTGGACTTAATTCTCCACTGAATTGCAGCACTTAAAGAAAGGATATTATATTCAACCAACAATCATTACTGATGTTGATACGTCCATGGAAATCTGGAAAGAGGAGGTATTTGGACCTGTTCTTTGTCTCAAAACATTTAAAACTGAAGAGGAAGCCATTGAGCTAGCAAATGATACCAGGTGAGTTGGCTAGACTTCAGATATATGGTTCTGTTATTTTACAAACATTCTCTTTCGTTATTTTACACTTTTTGCTCTATTAGGTATGGTTTGGCTTCTGCTATTTTGTCAAAAGACCTTGATAGGTGTGAACGTTTCGCAAAGGTGAGAGTAGTTTCGCAATTGCTAAAAACATCTTTTATCCATACCAAAAGGTACTGCTTCTGCAATCAGGGATGACCTCTTCTTAATTGAACTTTGCAGGCTTCTCAGTCAGGGTGTGTCTGGATCAACTGCTCGCAGCCATGCTTTTGGCAACCTCCATGGGGCGGTAAAAAGCGTAGTGGATTTGGACGCGAACTTGGGGAATGGTAAGCACTCATTGGTTGATTTTGGTACCATCTTGAATAACATTTAAGTGGCTTAGCAATCACCTCACTTTCCCTTCACATCCATCTTGTTTCTTTTCTGCTGCTTAAAATTCTCTTTCTGGAATTAGCTATGTTATAGAAAAGCAATCCACTATGAAGGTAAAAAATGTGGTTGTAGTAGAGGATATTGGCAAGTTGTACAGCTGATAAGTGATATTTTGCTCTTTCTTCTTTCTCGCAGGGGTCTTGAGAACTACCTAAACATTAAGCAGGTGACTCAGTATGCATCTCCCAACGAACCATGGGGTTTTTACAAGTCTCCTTCAAAGCTGGGAAACTGTTAAGTGGTCAAGGAACATGTGAATGATGAAGTAGAGATGAAACTTGATCTAGTGTAGAACTAGTGTTGTTTGTTATCATCAAGTCTAATAAATCTGTTTGACGGGACAAAATATGGATTGCATTTTTCATTGATGTTTTGCCTTCCTCTTCTCTTCATTTCATCTTTAAGAGCCAAGTGTGAAATCTTTAATTTGGAATAGTGTTCTGTAATTGCTGCAGCATCTTGAATAAAAGGGGATTTCCCTTAGTTTCATAGGTGGAGTAAAGCTTAAGGGTCGTTTGGTTTGCGGACTAAATTATTCTGGTATTATAGTTCTTGGATTAATTTATGCCACCTGATAAGTAAAGATTAAATAATTCCAAGTTTGATGGGATATGTCGGATTAAGTTGGGATTAAATTTATAATGTGTTTTACTGTGTTTGGTTGGCCCATCTACCAAACACGATATAAATTTAATTTTAAACTTAATCATGAAATATTCTGCTACCAAATAAACATTAGGGGTATATTAGATAGCATGGTGGGAGTGAATGCCTAATTGGGATAATGATACAACTATTATAATTTGGTGAAATGTGAGTTTATGAAGAAGATCTAAATGTGTCAACTTGGATTTACTTGTAGCAACGTTTTATGGAAGAAAGGTTTAGAGAGTAACATAAACTAAATGCAATGCACAAATGCAATGCACTGAGCAGTTCACATAAGGGAAATAGCATTGAGGCATAGCCACCTGCAAAGGATAAACAAAAGCCAACCATGGAAATTTTGGAGAAAATAACCTGATTGTATGGATTAGATCTTCAGATTTTGTGAGTTGCTCTTTTGGGGCAGTAAGACATGAAAAGGGCTAATAACCAATGATTGTGAATTATATACAAACTAGGTAGTAGCATGTTTGTATCTAATCTAATATATACACGTTTTTCTATCATAAGTGATGATGTGATGACCAATGATAGATTACCATGTTGCCGTTGGATGTTATTTTGTATTCTACTATTAGAAGAGGGAATTAGCACACAGGAGGTCAACATGTCTGCTTAGACATTTTGAGGGTATTTTGGTCATTTCAATGAAAATGGAGCGATATGATTAGTCAAAATGGAATCCTACTGTAGCTACAATATAAGAATCGGAAAAGACTCAAATATGTCAATGAACTATCGAAAATGACTCATTTATGTCATTCGTCAATAGTTTGGCTCATCTGTGCCATCGCCGTTACCAAAATGGCTCATTTATGCCATCACCGTTACCAAAATGGCTCATTCATGCCATTTTTCATTAACACCGATTTTATAATACCAGATATAACACGTGACCTCTAATTAGAGGTTCACGTTATTTAATTAAACCATCCCATTTTAAATCGCAAATTAATAAAAAAATCCAACCCAAATTAATGAAACGGCAATGGCGTAAATGAGCCAAACTATTGACGAGTGGCATAGATGAGCCAGTTCCGATAGTTCGATGGCATATTTAAACCTTTTCCGTATAAATATGTGTGCTTTGACTAAACTGCCATTGTGCTGATCTTATCATCCTATCACTCTTTCAAAACCCACTTTCTAATTGCTCTATGTGGCATGAAAGAAGTCTGAGGGGCCTTTCTTTTTTTCTAACTATTTCGCTTCTCTTTGCTTTTCATTGGCCAAGTTTTCCAACACAGAACTTCTGTTACCATTATTTATTTTTCTACCCATTGTTTAGTTGTATTATTATTCTTAACTTAACGTTTGAAAGAAATTGGATTTCTATTCGGTTATTAACATTTACTCCTATAATGTATGATTTCTATTAATACTTATGATACTTTTAGATTCATTAGCAAAGTTAATTTAACTTCCTAAAATATTGAATTTAACTTCTTATTTATTTGTATATTCTTGAATTTTAAATTGTAAATTTAGCTCTTTTTATTTTATTTTATTTTATAGGAACAATTAGATTATAGCATTACAACATTATTAGTACTCTATCTGTCTCAATTTATGTGGCATCAAATTTGGCAAGACATTAAGTTTAAGAAAAAAACACTCGAGATTTATGGCTAAATCATACATACCTGTGTGTCTATAAATCATCGTATTAAAGATAAAATGAGAAGTTTGAACTTTGAGGTTAAAATTATTCTAGATATCAAAAAATGAAATTCCTTTTGGTACAAAAACGTATTTCTTGGAATAAAAGTATTTTAAGTTCATTAATTTTTTATTTATATTAAAATTGTAACTTGCACTTTTTAAAGAAAATGCAAGTTTAAAGTGAGAAAGCTATTTTTCCATGATATTTATGTTAGACTATTAAATGGGAGAGTATCAGGAAAAAATAAAGAGAAGTCAAAAAGGAAAGGAGAAGAGCATATGTAAATCGCGAAAAATAAGAGTAGAATGTATTCGAAGAGTAAAAGAAGGAACAACAAAACTAAAACTAAATAAGCGAGGAACATCCAAAGAAAGAAAAAAGGAAAGGATAGAAGAAAATTGATATATTAGTTGCTTTCACGGTTCAGATGTGGAGTTTAAAGTAAAAGATGAATAATATAATCTGAAATTGAAAATTTAGAAAATTAATATATGTGGAAGTAAAGATGCTTCTAATGTTATTTTTATTATATTGGAACATGTTAGTCCCAACTTAGAGTACAATTTCATGTACTTTCTATAATAGATCAATAAAATGAAGTGTAAAAGTAAAAAAATATGATAACGTAAAAGTGAAATACAAATGTAGAAAAATAGGTGGCAAACCAAGTAGTAGTACTTGTTAAATGAAGTAAACCATAACTGGAAAAAAAGGAAAGAAATCAAATATAATTAAAATAAGTCCAAATTTAGTATACAATTCAGACAACTTTTTATACAATTTGTTATTGATGTGTTCGTCCTTGTTGGACACTTATACATATAGAAAAAAGAAGGGTGCTCGCTCGTCTGATGTTGAAATCCTTTTTTTTTTTTGTTAAGAAAATTCTATTTGAGTTGCAGAAGAGGAAAAACAAAAACTATATAAAACTCAACTCCCCCTCATTGTGTGGAAGTCTTTATAAATACCAGAAAATCTTGGTGGTTGAAATTTCTAACTAAAGAATATCTTCTTTTAAAAAAAAAAAAGGTTTTTCTCTTGGGTAAGTAAGATTATGCTTTCAAGATCCATCTATCAAAATTTTGTCTATAATAGCTAGACTTCATCTGTAAAAAAAATACTCCGTAAAAGATAGTAGTATAACATACATTAGACTTTATGAGGAAGACAAATGTACAAAATAATTCTGTACTTCACCTGTTGGGAGAGTGTGATGAAGCCATGCGAAAACACAGAGGTAGTGTCACTTTCAGGTTTTTGTCTTGTAATAATTGAGTTTCCCTTTTGATATCACGTGAATGTGTGTAGGGGATATTGTGTTCATTTTAAAGTTAAACAATTGGAGTTGCTGATTTGGGCTAAGTTATAATTCCGTGTTTTGAGATCTGATTTCAATATGAAAATTGAACTGTGTGGTTGTACACCTCTAGCTTGAATCCTGTTACCTGATCTTATAATAACCTCCTGAAAGAAGCTCTTTCTGCACAAGGATCATACGAATAAATCACCCGCTCTAGGTGATGCACTCTCAGCAAAAGATAGTCAAGTAGGGGTCTCCATAGTGCAGTTACTAGAGCTGGATTATGGGTCTATGAATGAGGTTTATGTTTCTTAGTAGGAGAAGTAAAGTTAATCTTTCTATTGAGTAATACTTAGAATTGGAAAACAGAGTTTAAAGCTACCGGTGAACCTGAAAAGGATGTCTGTTTCCTTCTTTTCCTTTCCTGATACGAGCTTATTTGACAGGAGTCTTCCAACGGACTTTGTACGGTTGGATCAAGATATTTTGACACCTCTTGCAGGGAAGAAGCAGCTATATGAAACCATGAATTTCTGGGAACAAATTAAAACTCCAGGGTATGCCAATCACATAAAGTGCTCATCATACCATTTTCCATTTCAAATGTCAAGATTTGAGGTGACAGGTGGGTTTATTTCTTTTGCAGAATGTCTTTGAAATGCTCTGGTCTCTACCTCGCTCAATAAGGTTCCACCTCACCACATATTTTGGCAAGTGGGGATGGCTAATATATTCCGGTTAGTATATTATGCTGTAGATCTCTGGTTGATTTATTGAGATTAGTGGTTAATTGAAACATGTGTCCACGGTGTCTCAATTATACTTTTATTTTCTTCATTTGGCATATATTCCCTCTATAACAATTTAAGTGTCTAAATTTAATTAGATACGAAGTTTAAGAAATAAAAATAAACTTTTAAATCTTGTGGTTCTTAATTAAAAATGTGTGTAATATAATAAAATATCCTTTGAATCTTATGATTATAAACTTAATATGCAGGATATTAGAATTGTCAACTTACTAAATATAAAAACAGGCGGACATAACAAAATAAGACAAATTTTAACAACAATTGAGAAATTAAAGAGAAAAATAAGAGGAAAAGAAACAAAATATGAAGGTTCACTAAGGAAAATCGCGGTATCCTTTACAAAATATACAAACTATAAAGACTAACAGAAGTGAGTAACCAAATTAGTCATGTTGGGCCCCGTACATCGCACGGGTATAGTTAACTTGACATGTCGGATATTTGAATTGCCAACTTACTAAAAATAAAAAGAGGCGACATAACCAAAATAAGACAAATTTGAACAACAATTGAGAAATTAAGGGGGAAAATAAGAGGAAAAGAAACAAATATGGAGACTCACTAAGGAGAATCGCGGTATCCTTTGCAAATATACAAATTATAAAGACTAACTAAAGTGAGTAATGCCTTTCATTCTTCACTATTCCGGTGGTCCCTCAGCCTTTCTTCTACTTCTTCGGTCTTCACTCGATCGATCTGATTTTTCTCTGGGCTGCTTGGTGGTTCATATAGTTGGTACTCTGAACTTGAGATTTTCTTTTCATTTTTCTTGTTTAAATTAAAGTTTTGCTATTAATTTTTGTGAGTTTATTCTACAAATTTCTTTGTTAATTAGATCTAAGGCAGTGTCTCAATTGTCTTTTTATTTCTTTCATTTGGCATATACTCCCTCTGTCTCAATTTAAGTGTCTAAATTTGACTAGACAAAAAGTTTAAGAAATAAGATGGACTTTTAAATCTTGTGGTTTTAAATTAAAAATGTGTATAATATAATAAAATATCCTTTGAATCTTGTGATTTTGAACTTGGCATGTAGGATATTTGAATTGTCAACGTATTAAATATAAAAAGAGGCGAACATAACCAAAATTAGAAAAAATTTAACAACAATTGAGAAATTGAGAGGAAAAGAAACAAAATATGGAGACTCACTAAGGAGAATTGTGATATCCTTTGCAAAATATATAAACCATAAAGACTAATTAAAGTGCGTAACCAAATTAATCATGTCGGGATTTTTTTTTAAAAAAGTTAATTTTTTTTTTGATTTTCTACACCACCCATCCCCCTCCCCCCCCCCCCCCCCCCCCCCAAAAAAAAATACTCCCTCCGTTTCAATTTATGTGAACCCATTTGACTGGGCACGACATTTAAGAAAGAGTGAAGACTTTTGAAACTTTTAGTTCAAAATAAGTCTTGAATATTTGTGTGGCTGTAAATCATTTCATAAAGTAAATTTGTTTCCAAATTAGTAAAGAGGTCATTCATTTTGACACGGACTAAAAAGAAAATAAGTTCACATAAATTTAAACAGAGGGAGTATTATTGTTTCCTGAAAGAAAGGTTTAAAAAAAATTATTTGGTTTTTTACACCACCCACGCCCAACCGAACACCCCACCACCCCTCTAAAAAAATTATATAAAAATAAAAGTTTTGGAATTTTTTTTTCTACGCCCAACCAGCCCCCCCTCCCCCGCCCCAACACCCTCTCCAAAAAGTCAATTTTTTTTAAAATAAAAAGTTTCGAAAAGTTTTTTTTTTATTTTTTATTTTCTACGACACCCCACCACTCCCTAAAAAAAAAAAAATTCAAAAAAGTTTTGAGAAAATTTTCTTTTTTGATTTTCTACAACCCCCCCTCCCCAAATCTGCACCCTTTATCCCCTCCCAAATTTTCTATTTCATATTTAATTTTACCCTTATAATTTTTTTTTATAAAAATGAAAAGTTTGCTAATTTGGTGTAGGGTGGGTTGTAGTTCGGGGGTGGATAAGAAAAAAATTTCCATTTTTTATAAACGTTAAATAAAATATATGAAATAGAAAATTTGGGAAAGGGTAAGTGGGTGGGAGGGTTGGATAGAGCAGTGGTGCGGGGTAGGGTGAGGTTGGGGGTGGGTGGTGGTGTGGCGTAGGGGTGGGGGTTGGTGAAGATAAAGTGGTTGGAGAGTGGTGATTGGGTGGGTGGGGGGGGGGGGATTTGGTTAGGGGGTGGAGCTGGGTGGGTGTGGTATAAGGTGGTGGGGTTGGTGGCCATGAGTGGCATTTTCCGAAAAGTATTTTCTACCAACCAACCGAACATGAGAAAATAAGTAAAAAAATTCACTTATTTTTCACTACCCAACCGAAAATGAGAAAATAAGTAAGAATTCACTTATTTTCACTACCCAACCGAACATGAGAAAATAAGTAAAAATTTATTTATTTTTCAAGAACATATTTTCTTGAAAAATATTTTCCTCCATACCAAACACACCCTAAATTTCTTTGGGAAAGAAAGAGATATTTTTACTGCTCTAGTAATTTATCTGAAAGAATGATGGAAAAAAAATGTAGTTATGATATTGACACTAAATAGCAAATTAAAAATTAGAAAACAAAAAGTTAAAAGAAAGAAAAAAAGTGTGAGATGTGACTCCAATTTTCTATTTTTATTTTATAACAATTTACGAATTTAAGTAAGCAACTTTTTTTATAGACACTATATTTATTCTTTCATTGGAAGATTTAGCGAACTTAACTATAAATACAAATAAAATAAAATTTTACAAAAATTGACTCTTAACTTATTTTAATAGATGCTAATTCTAATTAAATCATAAAAAAATATTAAAAATATCAAAAATTAAATGTTAAACTTTCTTTTCCTTTCGAAAAATTCATGTGAGGAAATGTATTTCTTTTTCGTTTTTCTTAGTCTTAGTGAAATATTACTTTGTATAATTTACATCATAATAACCAAGCTATCAATCTCAAATAAGTTAGGATCGATTAAATTTAAATAATTTAATCATGTCTCAATGCAACGACATATCTAATAATTTTGTTCCTTCCGTTTCTATTTTTTTGAGGATTGATCTTGAAACTCATTTTCTATTATACAAAATTGTGTTAAATATCATACCTAAATTTATATTTTTAAAATGCCAACTAAAGATCATTAATAAACAAGAGGATGAGAAATGTAACAATAATTTTAAAATTTACCAATTGAAAATATCATCTCCAGAATACTTTTTAAATAGTAAATGAGTTCTTTAAATTATTGTAGTTTCTTATCTTTGTCACAAATGTTTCGGTTAGATATGACATCATCATTTTGGACAACTTTTGAAGCATTTTAAAGGATCTCAATTTTGTTATATTACCCATTGTGGCAATCAAAGTAATAAAAAAATAAAGTAGGGATAAAATTATGGGATAGAAAAAGTATATATCCACTTGCAAAAAGTTAATTTGAGGGACCATATATTACCAGAATAGGATTGAAAATGTCTTGATTAATTGAAAACATACTTTGACATATGATGCAATAAATACCAAATACAAAGACAAAATTGAAAGTGCAAACCTTTTGGTTAGCAAGCTCCCCAACAAGTTCTCACTTATTATATATAGTAATCTCATTTGCGTGAGTACCACGGGTGTTAATTTATTACCCAATTGTAAAATAAGAAATTTATAGATATTGTACATATTTGTCAACTTGAAATGTTCATGTTAGTATCTCCGATACGATATCAAAATGAAATATTGTTTTAAATTTAAGAATATGTGTGTATTTGGCCATAAGAATGTCAAAGAACACGTTTCATTTTGTCGAGCAAAAGTCAAATTAACACAAAAGACCCGATACAAAAAACTCTTAATTGCAATATAAACTAACGTGTAGATTAAAGGTTTTTTCTTGCGTAGATTAAAGTTTATAACCGACACGAAAAAAATGTCGGCGCTAAATACAGTACTGCAAGAAAAAAGCATTGCGAGAATAAAAAAAGAATAAAGTAGTTGAAGAGTTCAAATATAAAGTGACAAATTATTTGCTTCGCATATCCCTTTAGCAACTCCATTATTACAAAACAAAAAATAAAAATAAAAAAATAAAAAATAGAAAGATAACATAAGCATGAGTGTATTATTTATTCCCTTCACAAATCCCTCTAACAACTTCATTATTTCGAAATAAAGCTAAATAAGGAGATGACCTGTGAAGAATTTTAAATTCAACTCTAATTTCTACTTCATGTCTACCGACCAATACCTTTTTAATCATTTAGTCCTCAATTACGTCGCTGAATAATTAAGACGGAACTTAGACATATGTATTAACATATAAAAGATATTTACATAATTAAACTATTTATAAAAATATGTAAATAAATTTTACAACAAAACATTTGTTGATAAATTCGGATAAAAAGTAGTATACTCAAGGGTTCTATATGAGATACGGATAATAATTTCAGTAATACAATTTGGAATTAATTTTTTCCCATAATTAGTTATGGGTACTAATTAACCCCGCAATTACTTTATCCACCATTTGTACTGAAATAATGGGATTGCTGTCCCATATAGAAGGTGGGATAATATAATCTTAGAACTTGTTTGGCCATGAGAATTTTTCACTTTTTCCCAGAAAGTTTTTTCACTTTATTTAAAAATCAGCGTTTGGTCATAAAAATTCTAAATATAGTTTAAAGTTGTATTTGGTATTTGGAAAACAATTAAAAACTCTGTTTTCACTTTCAATACGTTCAGACAACCAAATATTCTTTGCTAAACTTATAACCAAACGCAACTTTATCTTCAAGTCCAAATTCAAAATTATACAGATATCCTTGTCAAATCTGTGCACAGAAGCTCGGGTGAGGACAGCGCGTGGTTGGGGCTCCGAAAAGTGACGTGGACAGCCGATACCTGTCCAGTGGCATTTGCTCACTGAATTCTTTCCAGATTTTCATCAGCTATAAAGTGCGATCAGCACTGCATATTTCCACTCTTATTAGTAGCCACACACATAAAGTAGTGAGTAAAGTGATCAAGCATGGCAATTCCTAATATACGGATCCCTTGTAGGCAGTTGTTCATCGACGGTGAATGGAGAGAACCCGTTAAGAAGAATCGGTTTCCTATCATCAATCCCGCCACTGAAGAAACTATCGGTATTTGAATTTTATTGCTTTCATTTCAAAGATCCTGCAATCTAAACCCTTTTGATAACTTTCAAAAAACCTATTTCGTGCCTAACTTTTTTTGAAGATTTGCAAGTGTTTTCATGGTTGTAATGTAAGTAAAATCTTTTCTAAAATAACCCTCAAACTACTTCAGAAACAGGATTTTCTGGATTTCGTTTTTGCAAGATTTCAGAAATATTCGACAAACGAAGGCCTGGAAATGAATGAGTTCTTGTTTGATCCGATTGTGTTTTCTGATGTTTTTGGATTTTCAGGGGATATTCCGGCAGCTACAGCGGAGGATGTAGATATCGCCGTCAAAGCAGCAAGGAATGCGCTACGTCGAGATGACTGGGGTTCTACAACTGGAGCACAGCGCGCTAAATATCTTCGTGCTATTGCTGCTAAGGTTTGTCTGTTTGTTTGCTAAGTTTTCCATATCTCTACTACGTAGCACGTTTGATTCTCTTTCACAAATATACTAATAAGTATTGCTTTCATGGGCTTGACTTGCAATTTTTTAATTGTATATTAGTGCAAGCAAGTGTTAATTTCCTATCTTCCAAGACCATACGATTGCGAGCTCCGTTAACCAAATGTTTGTTCGCTCGATTTGTGTTTAGTGCCATTAGCAAGTTAAATCTATTTGAATAACATCTGCAAATCTTATTCTCTTTGAATGATAGTAAATTCTTTTGGTTATCAACTGAACTGCAGCTCGATTATGCCAGTTTTACTGCCTTTCGCCTTGGATTCTGAACATTACGAATTCGATGGTTGTAATACAGTGAGTAGCAGATAGCAGATTCCAGTCTGATTAAATTATGTTGTAGTGTGTGAATAGCTGCTGCATATCTACATTTATCTTAATTCTTGGTGGCTATATTGTTCGGACTCTTCAAAAATGCCGATGTGTGCGTGTCGGATCCTCCAAAAGTAGTATATTTTTGAAGGATCCGTCTCAGCCAGATATTGCTATGACTATTCATGATTATTCTTTAATGTTTAAATGATGCAGTTGCTGTTGTTTACATTTACTGTAGGTACTGGAGAAAAAGCCTGAACTAGCTACACTTGAGACGATTGATAATGGAAAACCCTGGTTTGAGGCTGCCTCTGATATAGTATGTTCTTGCTTAATGTGATAAATATAGTTTTATTTGTTGCAAAATACATCGTTTTACTTATGTGCTCTTTCTTATCTTCCAGGATGATGTCGTAGCGTGTTTTGAGTACTATGCAGATCTCACAGAAGCTTTGGATTCCAAAAAGAAGACTGAAGTTAAACTTCATTTGGATGCATTCAAGACCCATGTTTATAGAGAGCCTCTTGGTGTTGTGGGGTTGATTACTCCATGGTACACCACCTATCATTAATGATTTATGCCCTTATTATCTCTTTCAACCCAGTCGGAAATATGATATTCTTCTTTTCCCAACCAAGTTGATATAATAGGCGACCAACTTCTGCATTGTACATACAGTTTCTGTATGATGTGTGGCTGCTATGTTGTTATGAGCATTTATGAAAAATGAATGACTGTTGTATATTAAACTAAAATTTGAGCTTTTTGATTAATCAAGATAGCCTTTTGATGAACTCCCGTCTCCAAAAGTTGGTGAAAAGAAAATAGTTTGCCTCACTAAGGCAGTTATCAACTAGTTCAGCGGTCTTTAATAGACAAAGTTGGATGCTACCTCCACACATGAGCGTCAAGAATGATAATCAGTTGGACTCTTGAGAACTATATTTACAAATTGGATAGTGACAACATACACATTTCAGGTTCTTCAAAAGACAAAAGGTGAAATGTTATTGAGATGAAAGCCTTTGGAATGTTGATATTTTAGGAGTCTTGAGTTATTTAGGTGCCTTAAAAAAAGTAGGAGACTCGAGCGTCTCCTGGGCATTTCCTTGTTTGTTGACTTCAAACAAGTTGCATCTTCCCTGAACTTGTGAATTTTGTGGTGGGTTTGTTAAAACAAGGCCCTCTTAGCATCTTCCTTCATTGCCAGGATAAGGGCTTGCAGCTTATTGCCTTTTTTCAAGACAAAGACCCTGGCCAGAAGGTGAAAGGTGAAACTATGTTGCCATATTGGGACTCTGCCTTGACCTAGCTGCTTCAAGGCAATCAGGAATGCTTGTGAAAGTTGAATTGGGTGTTGACAGAGAGAGAGAGAGAGAGAGAGGGGGGGGGGGGGGGGTGCAACTTATAGAGAATCTCTTTCTCTTTTCTCTCTTATTTTTACCGTTCATTCCTGTAAGGCGAGAAACCACAGGATTTACAGTGCTAGAGATTCCTAAAAAGATAGTAACTTTTTTTGCGAGCAAGGGAGAATAGAAATCAATCTTTTGGAGCATTGTGAATTTCATTAGATTTATCGTGTTTGGTGAGAGAGAAAAGATTTAGGTGGTTGACTTATGAGCTTGTTTCATTATGAAGGAATTATCCGCTATTGATGAGCACATGGAAAGTTGCTCCTGCCCTAGCTGCTGGTTGTGCAGCAGTACTTAAGCCGTCTGAAATGGCATCTGTGTGAGTCCTTATCTTTTCTCTTCATTATCCATATTATTAGTCCACATCATTTACATATTTACTCTTTTTTTTCAACTTCAGTACCTCTTTGGAGTTGGGTGAAATCTGTAGAGAGGTGGGTCTTCCTCCTGGCGCCCTTAACATACTAACTGGATTGGGACATGAAGCTGGTTCTCCTTTGGTTTCACATCCTGATGTTGATAAGGTTTGGGTTGTTCTTTTAGGTGTATCTACGTTTATTGATCGGTGCCCGCAATTAGTGCTATGTAATTTCATGTGGTGAATGCATTGTACTTCTTTGGGTGAGCAGATTGCATTTACTGGAAGTGGCCCCACAGGGTTCAGGATCATGACCGCTGCAGCTCAACTTGTTAAAGTATGTTTCCATCTGAATAATCATTTAGGTTCCTATTGGCAAAACTGATATGCTGGTTGGTTCAACATAGCTAAGCCTCTCTATTTCATTTGCAGCCAGTTACTCTTGAGCTTGGTGGAAAAAGTCCAATAGTCGTGTTTGATGACATTCATGACCTTGATATAGGTTTGCTCTTTTAGACCCTATAAGATAACTCCCTTCTAAAAAATATTATCTTTTCCTGACATATCTGGAATTTTCTATCACATACTTAACAAATTGATAATTTTGGGAAAGGAGGAAATCCATCATTTCAATATTTTTTTATTTCAGAGGAACATTATCAATATATATATATAATAGGAACAGAAAGAACAGATAAAAGCCGAGCTATTGGAATTGGAGTGGTCACTAACACATCACAAGTCGATGGTCTAACCTCGGAGTTATGTGTTAAATACATAATAATTGCCTAAACTGTTGGAATTGAAATACAACAACAACAACAACAACAACCCAGTGAAATCCCACAACGTGGGGTCTGGGGAGGGTAGAGTGTACGCAGACCTTACTCCTACCAAGGTAGGATGGCTGTTTCCGAGAGACCCTCGACTCAATAAAAACATAAAAAGAGGTCAGATACGGCTAAGAGATTCAAAGCGATATGGAAATGAAGTAACGCAAGCGACACAGATAACATAGAATAATCAAAGCACAGGAAATAACAGATAATAGCATAAATTAGAGCACAAGAAATTATACTACGATAATGCGACTATTAATAAGGCAGGGTAATGAGACTATCTACTAGCCTTCTACCCTAATATGGGTCCTCCAAACCCTCCTATCTAAGGTCATGTCCTCGGTAAGCTGTAACTGCGCCATGTCGTGTCTAATTACCTCTCCCCAATACTTCTTTGGCCTACCCCTACCTCGTCTGAAACCATCCATGGCCAACCTCTCACACCTCCGCACTGGGGCATCCGTGTCTCTCCTTTTCACATTTCCAGGCCCTCATGTTGATGTCATCTTTGCGCAGCATTTAGGAAATTGATTTAGCTCCTGAATTTAAGTGTCCTCATTGTTTATACAGCTGTTGAGTGGACTCTTTTTGGCTGCTTTTGGACAAACGGTCAAATTTGCAGTGCAACATCACGTCTTATATTGCAGGTAACAAGCTAAATGTTGGACAAGGCCATGTATTTAGTCAATTTTCAATTTTATGGTCAACTTAGTAACTTTGACTCGACCCTGTTTACCATTATCTAGAAAGTACAAATATACCCATTTGGTCCTGTATCCTTTATTGGCATCCGGCAATTCCTTAAAAATACAAAAAGATATGGGGGTATCTTAAGGAACAAATAATTAGTTTAAGTTGTATTCTTAACACTATATTGGGGTCACTCGGTTTTTTTACTGGCTGTTCATGATGAAGTTTTCTTCTGGTTTATAATTATGTGACGTTTCTCCCTAGTTTGATAGTTTGCTGATGGTACCTGAGCCAAACATAATATCAGTCTGTGAAAAATCTAAGCATGTCATGTCAGTTCTTGGACATAGGAGGCTCAAGGTCCGTGAAAATGATGACATAATACTTCAAAAATGACCATTTCACAAAACAAATGATGCTGTAATAGTACTTCATGTTAGTGATAGAATAACTAAGTAATTCATAGAGCACACGTACTTTCTATATCATATTCATGTCTTGGATTTGTCGTCAATCAGGATTCCACAATATGTGGAGAGCCATTCCAGATAGCGCGGGGCCAGATTTTTTCTCATTCCTTTGAATAGAAGAGGCTCTTAGTTTTAATTGGTTATAAAGAAGGGAATAAAGGCTCTTAAGTGGTACTGAGATAATGGATCCACTACTTTATTGCTCTATCATTTGGTATAGGATGAGCGATCTGCTTAATTCAGTTTTTTGGAAGCAAGTCAATATCCTGCCAGAGTTCTTGAAAGTTGGAACTGGAAAGGGATTATCCTAATTGTGGATTGAGCACGATACCTTATCAAAGAAAAGGATAAAACAGCCTGCATCCCTTATTGTACACTACAAAGATTAGATTGTTAAATTTTAGTTTCAATTTGGAGATTGATTAATTTAACCTTAGATTATTTTTTTAACTGAATGTAAAGTATTCTGTAACAAAATATATTTTAGAATTCAAAAATTTCCCAAGAAAAAAAAAAGAAGAAAAAAAGTCATGGTCTTAGCAGAAGTTCTTTTGGCTCTCAAATAGTAAGTAGGTCATTTTCAATTGGCATGTTCTTTTTAATAAAGGAGCAGGATGATCCGCTCTCTTATGAAATCAGGCAAGAGAGGGTGAGACTTCAAACCTTTTCTTTTAAATGCCACCTTATCATAACACTGGGAAAACGATACTATTAAACGATACTATTACAAAGTCCCTTTGATGTATCCTTTAATGCTAGCGCCCTTTCTATTATCGTCTAACATTAGAGCTCTTGGTGAAACCAAATTCTGAATTTGCAGGAAACAATTGCTTCAAAATTTTTGGACAGACTTCTGGAGTGGACGAAAAACATCAAAATCTCAGATCCCCTGGAAGAAGACTGCAAGCTTGGTCCTGTCATTAGTCGTGGACAGGTAAAGAAATTACGCCTAAAAACTAGTAGAGGATGCTGCTTTATCTATATTGCAATGTGCTGCTTCTTGGAGAAAACATTATGTGTTGCCTTGAATAGATGCCACTGTAGCTTATAAAGTGAAGGACTCGTGAGAATTTTTGTTTGTTCCCTGCTCCAGTGTGACTTACTCGCGGAAGTGTCTTCTGGATAAGATACAGTGAATATGATAAGTTTGGGGGATATGGAACATAAAGTCATAACAGACTGAAACTGAAGGTATAGGAATAGTGTGCCATGCCATCAGGTAGTGTTGGGAAGCAGATTTCTTGCATAGGTAGACGAGTCTTGTGGATTAGTAAGTAATAGCATTAGGTTGGAAGGTGAACAACTTGAATAGGTTTAGAAGTCTACTCATTTTCTTCAAAAAAAAAAAAAAAAAAGAGTCTACTCATTTTCTTCAAGCTTGTTGACACTCTTTTGGAAATTAATTACCCTTTGGGTTGACCTTGACTCTGCTATAAGATTTTTCTCTCAGATAAAAAGTGGTATTTTACAATCAAAACGCATGCTGCCAGACTTCTTTTTGTATGCTTGAACTCCAGCTATCGCTCTCTCTCTTTCCAATTCCTTCATATCTTAGTTTGTTACCTATTGATGTTGTCTTGTTTAAAGGACTGGTGTGGGGAGGATAAAACTCAGGAAAAGAATGAAATAATGGCGACGGCTCCCCGAAATTTGTCCAGTTAACATGCAGCATGGTTTTGTACTTGCAGCAATTTTTTATTTTTTTTTGAAACTGAAAAATGAGAAGAAAAAGTAAATTTAAAACTTTTTCCACAACCACATTTATAATTTGGTCGATAGATATGTCCGAGACTTTGTAGAGGCTATTTCACTGAATGAAGAAGGTTTTATATTGCATATTCTTCAAGTTTTGAGGAAATAAAAGAAGGTAAAAGAAAGTGCCTATGGACGGTCAAGTGTTGTTTAGATGATTTAACAACAGTACTTAACAAAAAACACAAGCTACACTGAAAAGCCTCCACATTCATATCTTCTCTTGAGTTCATTTGGAAAGACTATCCCCTTGTGGCTGATATTCATTGGAAAACTTTTGGTTTGAACCCTGAGACCTCAATGAAGCGGGTTGAGGACCATGAGGTCTCAGGTTCAAACACCAACTGAGGCGAAAACACGTGGTGGTTTTTTCCCATCGTCCAAGCTTTGGTGAACAGAGTTATCCGGTATTATCCTTCTTAAGAAAAGGAAGAGTTACTCGGTACCCAGTTAATAACAAATGCTCCACAATATACCTTAACCACCTCCCCCCACACACACAGAGACTTATTACTTGACCAGGACAATAGAATAGGATAAGCTCTAGATGATGAAAAAATAAACAAATTCTCTAAGGTTTTTACTTGTACTGATGAGACATTCTTCTGGTTTGAAACTTTGGTGTTTGCTACTTGATTCAGTGATCATATCTAAATGCAGCAGGAAACATAAAAGTGTTTGTCATTGTTTAATGTCACCTCTAGTTTATCAAAATGCAAGGGACCTCAGTCTGAGAAATTACAATTTTTTCCTAACTTTTGTAGCTAGTACTGTTAATTTGAAGTTCAATTCACACCATTGTTGTTTATCTATTCTGGCTAAAGAAATCTGATTAGTTCTGTCCGTAATTGCATAACTATGGGTTAGAAAATTATATGTTTGGTGTATATCCTGTATAATGTTCTGTACATTAGATACTAATTGACTAGTGACTACTGCCAGTATTAACGGCGGAGAATGCTGTCGATATCCATCTGGTCTACCCTAGTTTAATCGATGTTATTTTGAAAGAACTATTGATGTGAGATATCATTTCTTTCAGAACTGATGTAACTAAATTTTGTTTGATGTAATAAAAAAGATGACCCCCCCCCCCCAAAAAAAAAAAAAGAGAAGATAATTTATGTATTTCGAAAAGTTAATTGATTGTTTTTTCCAAAATATATTGTCAAATAACCATTTGCTAACTGAAGGGAAGTTTCTATCAAAACACCGTGAAGTAAAGTAGTGGTTGGCGTAAATCTTAAAAAGAATTTGAGGTGAAATCATAATACAATTGACGTGGGGAGGTCTTGTGTAGTTATTGTAAAAAAAAAAAAAAAAATCAAAATAGAGGAAAAAATGACCATAGTTCACATCAGTATAGAAGTCATTTAAGATACTATAAGGAACTCTGTTATCACTGAGTAAAGCAACATTTTTTAAAAATGACATGGATATCGGCTTTCAATTTTGTCTAGTTTTTCTTGCTTTCTCATTAATGACGTGCAGATCATGTTTATCTGCTGCTTTCTTTTTCCTTCTAAGTAGACCTATGGGTAATTCTTGTATATAATGACTGTTTGTTTACCTTTCAGTATGAGAAGGTCATGAAGTTTATCTCAACAGCCAAAAATGAAGGTGCAACCATCCTTTATGGTGGCGAACGGCCTCCGGTAAGAAATACTTCTGGGTGAAAGTATCCAGGTGCTGTATTTATCAATCTGTTGGATTGTGACTTAATTCTCCATTGAATTGCAGCACTTAAAGAAAGGATATTATATTCAACCAACAATCATTACTGATGTTGATACGTCCATGGAAATCTGGAAAGAGGAGGTATTTGGACCTGTTCTCTGTGTCAAAACATTTAAAACTGAAGAGGAAGCCATTGAGCTAGCAAATGATACCAAGTGAGTTGGCTAGACTTCAGATAGATGGTTCTGTTATTTTACAAACATTCTTTTTCCTTATTTTACACGTTTTGCTCTATTAGGTATGGTTTGGGTTCTGCTATTTTGTCAAAAGACCTTGATAGGTGTGAACGTTTCACAAAGGTGAGAGCAGTTTCGCAATTGCTAAAAACATCTTTTTTCCATACCAAAAGGTACTGCTTCTGCAAAATCAGGGATGACCTCTTCTTAATTGAACTTTGCAGGCTTTTCAGTCAGGGATTGTCTGGATCAACTGCTCGCAGCCATGCTTTTGGCAACCTCCATGGGGCGGTAAAAAGCGTAGTGGATTTGGACGCGAACTTGGGCAATGGTAAGCACTCATTGGTTGATTTTGGTACCATCTTGAATAACATTTAAGTGGCTTAGCAATTACCTCACTTTCCCTTCACATGCATCTTGTTTCTTTTCTGCTGCTTAAAATTCTCTTTCTGGAATTAGCTATGTTATAGAAAAGCAATCCACTATGAAGGTAAAAACTGTAGTTGTAGTATTACCACACTAGAGGAGTAACTAGAGGAGGATATTGGCAAGTTGTACAGCTGATAAGTGATATTTTGCTCTTTCTTCTTTCTCGCAGGGGTCTTGAGAACTACCTAAACATTAAGCAGGTGACTCAGTATGCATCTCCCGACGAACCATGGGCTTTTTACAAGTCTCCTTCAAAGCTGTGAAACTGTTAAGTGGTCAAGGAACATGTGAATGATGAAGTAGAGATGAAAGTTGATCTAGTGTAGAACTAGTGTTGTTTGTTATCATCAAGTCTAATAAATCTGTTTGACGGGACAAAATATGGATTGCATTTTTCACTGATGTTTTGCCTTCCTCTTCTGTTCATTTCATCTTTAAGAGCCAAGTGTCAAATCTTTAATTTGGAATAGTGTTCTGT
The DNA here is from genome assembly GCF_019175385.1 of Lycium barbarum. NCBI lineage: Eukaryota > Viridiplantae > Streptophyta > Magnoliopsida > Solanales > Solanaceae > Lycium > Lycium barbarum. Next base: position 135,420,840 of record NC_083339.1, read on the forward strand.
AATTGCTGCAGCATCTTGAATAAAAGGGGATTTCCCTTAGTTTCATAGGTGGAGTAAAGCTTAAGGGTCGTTCGGTTCGCGGACTAAATTATTCTGGTATTATAATTCTTGGACTAATTTATGCCACTTGTGAAGTAAGATTAAATAATTCCAAGTTTGATCGGATATCTCGGATTAAGGTGGGATTAAATTTATAATGTGTTATACTGTGTTTGGTTGACCCGTCTACCAAATACGATATAAATTTAATCTCAAACTTAATCATGAAATATCCTGCTACCAAATAAACATTAGGGGTAAGTTAGATAGCATGGTGGGAGTAAACGCCTAATTAGGATAATGATACAACTATTATAATTTGGTGGAATGTGAGTTTATGAAGAAGATCTAAATGTGTCAACTTGGATTTACTTGTAGTAACGTTTTATGGCAGAAAGGTTTAGAGAGCAACATAAACTAAATGCACTGAGCAGTTCACATAAGGAAAATAGCATTGAGGCCCTGCAAAGGATAAACAAAAGTCAACCATGGAAATTTTGGAGAAAATAACCTGATTGTATGGATTAAATCTTCAGATTTTGTGAGTTGCCCTTTTGGGGCAGTAAGACATGAAAAGGGCTAATAACCAATGATTGTGAATTATATACAAACTAGTGATATTGATCGCGCTTCGCGTGGTAAGTATAAAATTTAGTGAAATTCTTCATTACTTTTTCGATAAACTTAGTCAATATAGAAATAAATTTTGGGATAAAATATTTGTGGGATTAATTTCGATCTCGTCATATCATCAATTTCGTGAAAGCAATGTATACTTACAATACATATCTTAAGCCACAGATCAAGAGTTAATAAAGAATATGAGAAAAGAAATAAGGTGATAATCAGTAAAGCTATTTCTAAGCTCACATTTCAAGTACGAAAAAGGGTCAAAAATACTCCTAATGTATGAAAGTGGCTCACAAGTATCTTCCGTCCACATTGGTCTAAAAATACCCTCCATATTTCTTTACGTTATTCTTATTATTTTCCGGTAACACAAAACTAAGTGTAAACTTTCTAATTAGTGGAAAGGTTTAGTACGGGCATGTAATGGAGCAGCGTTATCCTCTAGCGAGGGAGTCTTCAACAATGTAGGGATCTAAAAAGGTAACTTTTGAACTTCTTATAATAATCACGTAATAAAAAAGGAGAAGAAAAGTAGAAAAATTAAGATAAACGATAAATAAAAGTTCTAGTTTTAGGGAGTGTCACATCATATCTCTTAGTACCCACAATAAGGACCAAAATAATTTCGAGCCTTACATGAGCTTCTCCTCTCCCGAGGAAAATAAAAGCCACCATTGCGCATATAATTTCAAAAGAAGGTTGCTTTTGAGATGAGTGCGAATTTGGTATTAATTTTCTCCACGATGTAACTCTGTAGAAAGAAACAAAGAAGAAGAAATAGAGAAAAACACAAGAGAAGAAGGCTAAAAAAATTCAATAGATGAAGACATTATGCTTATGGGTATTTTTCTTTTGAAAGAATATGGGTATTTCATCGCAAGAAAGGAAAAGATAAATACACTAACTAACAAATAAGATAAATTTTGAAACAACGGTACACACAATTTAAATTTGTAACTGATCACTAAACGCAAGCAAAGATTTCAGAAAGAATTACAAGAAGTGACTATTAGGTTTCCTTCATGCGTACCTTTTCCTTGGTTACAAATCCAGTTCAAAACGGTGCCCATGATGAAAATAATAACTTATTTCTTAATAACTTTTAGGCGTCGAATTCCCGAAAGAGCGTGACTTTTGGGGAGGGCTTCTAATTAAGGCCCAATGCAACTCCTAATAATCATAAGGAGACACTCAAAGCAACGTTTCAAAGTTATCTATAAATCGTTTCGAGACAAAACCTTAGCTCTTCACTCATCGTTCCAGCCAAACGCCAAGAAAGAAGTTTACCAGACCTGACGAAAAATATTCTAAGAATAGTTAAATGGGGACAACAATAATATTTATCAGGGCTATGTATATTGAGAAAATCCTACACCAACCAATATGCAAACGTTCAAAACGTGTAATTGGCGAAAATGCTGTGTTTGCGCAGAATTTGCATGATGTATCATGTATATACCATCAAACATAGAAATTGGAAATGTACCTTTACCAAATCTATTAAAGGAGCCAAAATGCTCTCTTGGTCTTGGTCTTCCATTAGTATACAGAGTGTGCCATTGTTTTTATGAATAAATTTCTAATTGGCCAAATAAATTAAAGAGGTTCAATTTAATGGGAAACCACGTTATGATTGAAGGAGTAATTGAGTAATGACAGGTTAATGGGCAATAAATTTTCCAAATGGAGGAACGTGTGTTTCCATGTTGAACTCAAAGAAGTGACTCTTAAATTGTTAATATGCAACTTGAGCGAAAAATTGTGTCTATTAGAGTTCGAACCGACGTTTTTTTTTTTAATCAGGAAAATAAGGTAAAAAAGCCTAAAAGCTGGAAAAAAAAAAATATGAATTCTGGCCAGGGAGAGTGCCACATCACCTGCCCCATGTCCTTACTTTATATAGATATATAGACTAGGTAGTAGCATGTTTGTATCTAATCTAATATATATACGTTTTTCCATCATAAGTGCTGATGTGATGACCAATGATAGATTACCATGTTGCCGTTGGATGTTATTTTCTATTCTACTATATTAGAAGGAGTTAGCACACAGGAGGTCAACATGTCTGCTAAGACATTTGAGGGTATTTTGGTCATTTCAATGAAAATGGAGCAATATGATTAGTCAAAAAGGAATCTTACTGTAGCTACAATATAAGAATCGGAAAAGGCTCAAATACGTCATTGAACTAGCGAAAATGACTCATTTATGTCACTCGTCAATAGTTTGGCTCATTTACGTCATCACCGTTACTAAAATGGCTCATCTATGCCATCGCCGTTATCAAAATGACTCATTCGTGCCATTTTTCATTAACACCGATTTTATAATATTGGATGTGACATGTGGTCTCTAATTAGAGGTTCACGTTGTTTAATTAAACCAACTCAATTTTAAATTCCAAATTAATAAAAAACTCTACCCAAATTAATAAAACGATGATGACATAAATGAGTCAAACTATTGATGAGTGACATAGATGAGTCATTTCGCTATCGATGGCATGTGAGCTTTTTCCGTAAAAATATGTGTGCCTCGACTAAACTGCCATTGTTCTGATCTTATCATCCTATCATTCTTTCAAAAGTCACTTTCTAATTGCTCTACGTGGCATGAAGGAAGTCTGGGGGGTCTTTTTTTTTTTTTTTTTTAAACTATTTCGCTTCTCTTTGCTTTTCATTGGCCAAGTTTTCCAACACAGAACTTCTGTTACCATTATTTATTTTTCTAACCATTGTTTAGTTGTATTAATATTACTCTTAATTTTGTATACGGTAAAAATCGGATATGAGTCGAACCGGTGAGACGGGGGACCGAAGGAAGAAGGTTACAAGAACATCGGTGAAGGCTTTCATTCTGAACCGAAGGAACGCTCGGACCGGAGCTGAGTAGGGGCGCCGTTTGGTCCGGTTTCTTCATCACCGGGTCGGTCGGGGCCGTAAGTCCGAATATCCGTGGCCATTGATCCGGTAGAGCCGTTGCGCGAGAGCTATGCATCGGTAGCGTCCTGTCATGGTCAACCACCAACCATGCGTGTGTCAGACAGTACGGACAACCTAACCCACTCAGAGTTGTCCTTCCTCTTATTTTTTAATGATTTGTATTGTATGAGGCCCATAGTGTCACGACCCAACCCCGTGGGCCGCGACTGGTGTCCTAACTGGGCACCCATACGTACCTACCTGACAGAGTTAGCGTACGAACCAACTAATTAAATTAGACATATATAGATTCATACGGGTATAGAATACATCGCACAAAATATATGCACACACATAGACTTATACATAAGCCGTTAAGGCTATCGTAGCAAGCAGGGTCACTTAAGTCGTAACCTCACACATACCTACCAGAACAGTGATAACCCACAACCCACAAACATGTCTACAGACCTCTAACAGACATAACAGAATCAGATGACGGGACAGGGCCCCGCCGTACCCCAAATAAGCATATGTACAAAATATACAACAAAAAAGGGTATATACCAAAAGTATAAGCTCCGGATCAAAAGGGAGCACCCCGAACAGCAGAACGGAGATCCTACACTGGTGGCGTATCACGCGGTGCGTCTATACCTGCGGGCATGTAGCGCAGCCCCCGAAGGACAGGGGGTCAGTACGAAAATTGTACCGAGTATGTAAAGCGGAATTGTAACAATATAACCATAATTCGAACCAGAAGTACAAAATATAACGGACAGAATTGAACCCGAATCCGGATCAGAAATACAGAGTAAAAATATATATAGTGAGTACAAGGTATAACAGACAGAATCATAATCCGAATCAGACTTTCAAAAGTGCAACAGACAGAGTCATAGTCCAGATCAGATATACCAATGTGTACCAGACAGAATCATGCATGCAGAGTCATAAGCATATACAGATAGCATATATATCAGATCCCGGCCCTCTAATGAGGGACGCGGTAACAGAACCCGACCCTCTTAGTACGGGACGCGGTGGACAGACAGATCATATGCCATCCTGGCCGCCATCCCCGAGGGACGCGGTGAACAATGCAGTGGAATGTGCACGAGTAACAGAACCTGGCCCGGGCGCAGTGAAGGAAGCATTGAGACATCCACGAATAGATTAATGAGAGACCATACACATACAGATCATTATACAGACTCAATGAAACCGAAGTAGTCCAGATGATAGGTCAAATCGAAGTAAGCGGACAAGATTCGCAGTATATACGCATATGTCATTTGGGATGGTACGACAGATTATATCAGAATAAAATGTCTAGAACCGCTTCGGACGTCAGAACATATTATAATATTCATAAGTACAGTCATAACGCTTGTCATATAGGAGACAGAATGATAACCAAGAGTTACCTGTGAGTTTCGGACAGAAATGGATCAATCAGAACCGTACAGAAAGTATCAGAATTTTGTGGGCCCACCTCGGGCCGAACTTAGGTGGTATACGTAAACTTTGGATAATAGACCTTATGAGGTCGTCCATAATCATTTCAAGACATTCCGACTTCGTTTATGAAAGTTACATACATATAGATCACTTTGACAGCAAATGATAAGAAACTAATTCAATCTTACTGAAGGATTTGGAGCAAATTTCAATCTCGAGTTTCTTGGAACTGTGTCGTATCTAAGGCTCGCGTTCGAGCCTATTATGTTTAGAACATGCCTAAGAATAAAGGGGAAGACTTTACATACCTTGGTTGCGTCCTACGCTCGTCCAAATTCGATTCCCGTTTCGCCCAAAATCTACAAATGGTCATGTTTACCAATTAACAATTTCAAGCCTTTAGAACTTGAACTTTAACTCATACTTTTCTACAAAAATTTGGGCAGCATCTCCCCTATACATACCACATCCCCGAGATTGACTCGGCTCCAAACATCAACAACCAACCAAACAACAATACCAACAACATCAATAAGTAATCAAAATGCATTCTACATAAATAATCTTCTTTCCACATAGTTTAATAACTTTCATTCAAACTTCACATTGTCAAACTAATATTCACATTTTCCATATCCACTAACTAATTCAAGATTATTCAAATGCATTCCAAACAATATTCATGAATTCAAGTATTCCCGCCAATTCCATATTCTATCCAAAGTTTCTACCAATTGCGACGAAACTTCCAAATCACATTGTTTCTTTCCAAATTCGTTACCAACAACCATAATTCACATTTAGAATCTTACTTCCACACTTATATAAAAATCATAAAAAAATTCACATCATTTCTCATAATTACATACAAGCAATCCCAACGCCAATTCAAGTCATGAAGCCTTTATTTGCGACACAAAGGTCACAACGACACAACTAACAAACCAAATAAACATGAATTCATTTCTCCTCCACACCCACATGGCTCACGGCCAAACACACCATTTACACACACACAAACTATGCACACACACACCATACTTCCATAATTCTCATCTAATTCTAATCATTATAACATATATACTTATTCCATAACATGAAACATAGAATTCATACCTTTCCTTCAAATTCCAACTTTCCGTAAACGTGGTTCTTCCGCCAAACTAGTTATACCACGTTGAAGAGCGTCTTGAACTTGTTACTAATTCAAGAAGAACAAGATTTTTGGATTGAGATTGAAGGCTAGAATTTTTGTTTTTGTTCTTGGTTTGGCCGAGAGGCCTCTTAGGCTTGAGCTCTCAAGTTTTCTTCTTGTTTCATGAATTTTCTAGAGAATGAACACTTGGCCCCTTTTATTATAATTCTTGATCACATGATAAATCACATGACCAATTTATGGGCTTGGGCCTTTAGTTGGACGGCCACCCCAATTGGGCCTCTAATTTGTAATTTTTTTTTTGGGCCAACCCGGTTGATCACGAGTTGGGCCTAGCCCACTGACCTTTCGACCTTAAAATATCCATATCTCCTTGTACCGACGTCGCCTGGGAGCCCACGACCTACCGTTGGAAAGCTATTTCAATTATCTACAACTTTTATTTCTGGGCGTTTTCCCAAATTACAAACTTATAATGCCGTTTTTGCCCCTCCAAGTCAGGTCATCGGAAAACGTTTTCTTAAAAATGTTCGTTTGGAGGGCTTCCACTTTGATTTGGCCCCAGGGCCCTTCACGAGTTGTGTTTAAATTTACATATACGATTCATATAACTTTTCACATGTCCCAAAAAAAAAATCTTGGCGTGTGGGACCCACCCCAGCTTACAAATAATTCGACGTTCGAAAATGCAGGATATAACACATAGAGGCAACACTATAAATAGAGCTCATCCCTCTCCTTTGAGGGGGTTGGCTTACACACATCAAGAACACTTTGTAATAGCAATATATATACAAAATCTCTCTCAAATACCTGATTTCGGTCACATTCGTTGTGTTTATTTCTTGCATTTCTTCAATCCAGTGACACTCATACATTAGTAACCCTACAAGTGTATTGCAAACCACTGATTATCATTACTCTCTTCACATTATATCTATATTTATATCTTTCTTTTATCGAGTAGATAGAGACTTAACCACATATCTTACACTCACTCACAAATTTAATTGATTATCCAAATTCGGGGTAAACAGTTTGGCGCCCACCATGGGGCTAAGATAATAGTGGCCTTTTGCCTTGATCTCTACCTTACCCATCTAAATAAAAAACACTTACTGTTCGTATTTGAAAAAACGGACTAAATGGTTGACAGCGGGCAATCCGGTCACGTCAACAACAACGAAATGGTAGCTGAAAAGCGGTCCACGAGGACCACCAAACCCCATTGACCCTAACCTCGTTAATTCGAGGGAGGGCTTCAATCGACAAAACACCGTCGATCAGGAGAATGCCGCCTTACCGGCCACTGACCCTCTAAATACCCATAATTCTGTCACTTTGACCCGGGCACAGGACCGGAGAGAACCGAGTACGCCAAATGATAATATTGACTTACGTTTGACTTTTGAAATGTTGCAGGAACAGAGAACGGCGATTGCCGAACAGGGAATCGCAATAGCCCGATTGTAAAACGAAGGGGAAACAACGCCACCGAAAAAAACGAGCGGTGTTGCTGAACCCAGAAGGGAGGAGGCACGCGTTATTGAGAGCAATGGATTCGGAGCTGGGTCCTCCACCGAGGTTCTAAAAATGCTCGAAACTTTGGCAAAACGGGTAGACTAGACCGATAAGAGGGTTGAAACATACAACTCTCGGGTGGATCAAATCCCGGGGGCTCCACCTTTACTGAAGGGACCGGACTCGAAGAGGTACATCCAAAGACCTTTTCCTCCGAGTGCGGCCCCGAAATTAATCCCGAAGAGGTTTAAAATGCCGGATATCCAGAAGTATGACGGCACAACGGACCCGCATGAGCACGTGACCTCGTACACATGTGCCATAAAGGGTAATGATATGGAGGAGGACAAAATTGAATCGGTACTACTAAAGAAGTTTGGGGAAACTCTGTCAAAAGGAGCATTGACGTGGTACGACCATCTACCCGAGCATTCGATCACCTCCTTCAAAATGCTCGCCGATGCCTTCATCATGATCCACGCCTGTGCCAAAAAGGTGCAGGCCCGCAAGGCCGATATTTTCCGTATAACCCAAAGAGACGATGAGTTACTGCGTGAATTCGTCAACCGGTTCCAAAGGGAATGATGAGTTACTGCGCAAGATATATTTTTTTTAATCAAAAAATATCACCATTACAAAAACAAATAAAAAATAATACACACTCGTGTGCGTTCAAAAATATATAGGTTTCAATTGCATTGAATTTCGTCTTTTTTTAATTTCTTTATTACATAGTTGATTGATTCATCATAAAATGATTAATTTTATATAGAGACATACCTACAGTAATTGAAATCGTAAGAAGAAAATCATCTCCACAATATTAGTTTTTGGCAAACTGTGTATTCTGTTAATAAACTCTAAGAAAAAATTTAGATGGGAGAGATACACAAACATCAGAGAAATCATGGCTAGCCCATAGGCCTACGAATTTTGATGTATAACTTGCAATCTTTATTTTCCCCCCAACAATATCTAGTATATAACTTACAACCTTGATTTTTTCTAAAAAGATTTCTTGCAGCTAAACATATTGTGACCAAAAAACTGTGAGACAAACAAAAAAGGAAATTACATGAACTTGAACTTCCCATTGCAAGATCGACTATGAGGAATATGATTGATATAAGCTTTTAAATCGTAACTGAAAATTATGAGTGGGTCGCCATTTTGAATCCAATAAAACGTATTTTGATTGACTCAGGTAACTCGACCAACATCATCCGGTGGAGAGTGGTCGAACAACTAGGGCTGCTTGATCAGATCGTACCGGTAGCCCGGGTACTCAGCGGGTTCAACATGGCAAGTGAAACCACAAAGGGGGAGATCTCATTGCCTGTAAATGTCGATGGCACCATTCAACAAACGGTGCTCTACGTGATAGAAAGGGGACATGAAGTATAATGCATTACTGGGCAGACCCTGGATACATAGTATGAGGGCCGTGCCCTCAACACTGCATCAGTTGCTGAAATTCCACACCCCGGAAGGGGTAAAAACCATCCGAGGTGAACAGCCCGCTGCAATGGAAATGTTCGCAGTAGAGAAAGCAGGGCCTCTGCCCAAAGAATCGGTTCAGAAGGAAAAAGATGTAACCGGAGGAGAGCACGCCCAATAGCAATCAAAGCACACCGGGTCGGATCCAGGCATGAAGAAGATGATTTTGAGGTGCCCAGATAGTTCGTCATGCCGGATGACTCGGATGCAACCAAGTCAACTGTAGAGGAGCTGGAGCAGATCGTCCTGTTCGAGTACCTACCGGACAGAAAGGTATACCTAGGCACGGGGCTTACGCCGGAGCTCAGGAACAAGTTAATTGAATTTCTTCGAGCTAACGCCGATTGCTTCACATGGTCGCATATAGATATGACAAGTATATCACCGGAAGTGGCAACTCACAAGCTCAGCTTGGACGGGAAGTTTTCCCCGGTGAAGCAAAAAAGAAGGCCCATGGCGGAAGCAAAACACGCCTTCGTAAAAGACGAGGTAACAAAGCTTTTAAAAATAGGTTTTATCCGGGAGGTAAAATACCCGGATTGGCTTGCTAATGTGGTAGTGGTGCCCAAAAAAGGTAATAAATTTCGAATGTGTGTCGATTATAAGGATTTAAACAAAGCGTGCCCGAAGGACTCATTTCCGTTGCCTCACATCGATAGAATGATCGATGCGACGGCCGGACATGAGATGCTAAGTTTTCTTGATGCTTACTCCGGGTATAACCAAATTCGGATGCACCCGGGGGATCAAGAGAAAACGTCCTTCATCACCCGGTACGGGACTTACTGCTATAACGTGATGCCTTTTGGCCTAAAAAATGCCGGTGCAACTTACCAACGCCTAGTTAATGAGATGTTCGAAGAACAAATAGGAAAAACAATAGAAGTTTACATTGACGATATGGTTGTTAAGTCCCTGGAAACAGAGGACCATTTGAAGCATTTGCAGGAAACCTTCGACGTGCTCCGCAAGTATAACATGAACCCGGAAAAATGCGCCTTCGGTGTCCGATCCCGTAAATTATTGGGTTTCATGGTGTCAAACCGGGGTATTGAAATCAACCCGGACAAAATCAAGGCCATTGAGGATATCGAGGCAGTGAATAATGTCAAAGGAGTACAAAGGCTCACCGGAAGGATAGCAGCGTTGAGTCGCTTCATATCGAGGTTTTCGGACAAGAGTCATCGTTTCTTCTCCTTACTGAGGAAGAAGAACGACTTCGCTTGGACACCGGAGTGCCAAGAAGCTCTACAAGAATTGAAGAGGTACTTGTCTAGCCCCCCGTTGCTGCACACACCGAAGGCGGACTAGCCACTTTTTCTCTACCTTGCTGTCTCCGAGGTAGCGGTAAGTGGCGTGTTGGTCCAGGAAGAATCAGGTACACAATTCCCTATTTATTACGTGAGTAGAACTTTGGGGGATGCGGAGACCCGTTATCCCCATTTAGAAAAATTGGCATTGGCATTAGTAAGCGCTTCCAGAAAGCTCAAGCCCTATTTTCAATGTCATCCAATATGTATAGTAACTACTTACCCTCTTAAAAACATTATGCATAAACCGGAATTATCGGGCAGATTAACCAAATGGGCCGTAGAAATTAGCGGTTATGATATCGAGTATAAACCTCGAACGGCCATCAAATCCCAGATCTTGGCCGACTTCGTGGCAGATTTTACCCCGGCTATGGTCCCCGAGGTCGAGAGAGAGCTTCTGCTGACCTCGGGAAAGGCCTCGGGCATTTGGTCTCTACACACGGACGGGGCCTCGAACCTCAGAGGTTCCGGGCTAGGGATCGTCCTTAGGACCCCGGCCGGGGATGCCATTCGACAGTCCATTAGAACTGCTAAATTGACTAACAATGAAGCCGAGTATGAGGCTATGATTGCAGGTTTGGAACTGGCTCGAAGTATGGAGGCCGAAATAATTGAGGCAAAATGCGATTCGCTTTTGGTCGTAAACCAGGTGAACGACGTCTTCGAGGTCAAGGACGAACGGATGCAGAGGTATCTTGAAAAAACCCAAGTGGTACTTCATCGATTTAAAAAATGGACCATGCAGCACATACCGAGGGAGCAGAATAGCGAGACTGATGCATTAGCAAATTTGGGATCCTCGGTCGAAGGGGAGGAAATCAACCCCGGAGCAACGGTGCACTTGTCAAATGCAGCCATAGAAAACGGACACGCTGAAATAAACACTATGGGTTTAACTTGGGATTGGCGCAACAAATACATCGACTACTTGCGTGATGGTAAGCTCCCAAATGACCCAAAGGAATCACGGTCGCTAAGGACCAAGGCTGCCCGTTTTTTCTTGGTAGACGGCCAATTATACCGGCGTTCTTTCTTCGGACCACTGGCCAAGTGTTTGGGCCCCGGGGAGACGGAGTATGTGATGAGAGAGGTGCACGAAGGGACATGCGGAATTCACTCCGGTGCCGATGCTCTGGTCCGAAAAATTATCAGGGCCGGTTACTATTGGAACCGAATAGACGAAGACTCAAAAAAATTTGTCCGTAAATGCGATGGGTGCCAAAGGCATGCTTCGATGATTCATCAGCCCGGAGACCTGTTGCATTCGGTGGTGTCGCCCTGGCCTTTCATGAAGTGGGGAATGGACATCGTCGGCCCGTTACCATGGGCACCAGGTAAAGCCCGTTTTATTTTGTTTATGATTGATTATTTCTCCAAATGGGTTGAAGCGCAGGCCTTTGAAAAAATCAGAGAAAAGGAGGTCATCGACTTCATATGGGATCACATCATCTGTCGCTTTGGCATCCCCGCCGAGATAACTTGTGATAACGGGCCCCAGTTCGTAGGCGGCAAAGTTAACAAATTTCTCGAAGGGTTGAAGATCAAGAAAATCGTGTCAACTCCGTATCACCCGTGTGCAAACGGACAAGCGGAATCCACGAACAGGACAATAATCCAAAACCTAAGGAAAAGACTTGAAGCATCAAAGCATCATTGGAGAGAAATCAAGCACGGGGGAGACTCTCTTCTCGCTGGTTTACGGGGCTGAAGACCTTATCCCCGTAGAAGTTGGCGAACCGACCCTCCGGTTCCGATATGCAACCGAGGAATCAAACGAGGAGGCCATGGCCGTAAAACTCGACCTCACGGACGAGCTTTGCGAAAACGCGTTGGTCCGTATTGCCGCTCAAAAACAAAGGGTGGAAAGGTATTACAATCGGAGAGCCAATTTTCGTCATTTCCAAGTTGGGGACTTGGTGCTCCGAAAAGTTTCCTTGAACACCAAGAATCCCAATGAAGGAAAACTGGGCCCGAACTGGGAAGGACCCTACAAGATAACCGAGGTAACGGGAAAAGGATCATACCAGTTGGAGTCCATGGACGGGCAACGGCTGCGCAATAACTGGAATGTGGCTCATCTAAAGAGATACTACTACTGAGGTAAGAATACCCCACGTTTCCTCTATTTTTGACCTTTCTTTTTTGCAGAAAGCCGAGTATCGGGCAGAGCAGAGAGCCCAAATCTGAAAACACGTGTTGCACTCTTTTCCTTAGTACGGTTTTGTCCCAAAATAGGTTTTCCGACAAGGTTTTTAATGAGGCAACAAGTATCACGTGTTACTTGACAAAAATAAGGGACGAACGCCCGGACCATCGAGGTCACGCCATCCGAGTGGGGACTTAATAGCACTCACCCGACCTTGCAGCTCGGATACGTGCTAGGGGAATACTATGTCCGCATCGAAGATTATCCCGGTCAAAGAAGACGGACAAACTCAACACTTGCTACGACAAAATTATCCCGGCCACCGGCCATAGCCTTCGATGTAAGGACCAAACGATCATAATGAATCGTGTCCCATTTAGCCCTCGATGTAAGGACCAAACGATCATAATGAATCGTGTCCCATTTAGCATTCGATGTAAGGACCAAACGATTATAATGAATCGTGTCCCATTTAGTATTTGCTACAGCAAAGGCAAAAGGAATGAAAATTTTCATGTGAACAAACATTTTGCAAGCACAAAACTATCGAAAGTTCGGATAACAATATCTCGGGTGTCTTTCTGATAAATGGACCTTACCCCGGTGATAACCGTTGTATTTCGACACTGCTTCATTCACACGCCCTATACAGGGCACAACGGTCGAAATTCGACAAAGGCAACGAGGTCATAGCGAACCGAGCCAAAATATCTAAAAAATTCGACTAAGGCAAATAATCCGAGCCAAAATTTGATAAACTTCCCCAAACGGGGACTGTTACATCAAAATTTAGCCAAGGCCGAAAAATTACCGGCCCAAAAATATTGTCGAAAAAATACCGGCCCTAAGGAAATGCCTATCGTGTTTCGGAGACATCTGAATTCACAACGCATCAGGTAAGTCCTACGGGCACAGTGAGTTAACGACTCCGAGACTATTTATTCTAAAAAAGCATCAGATAAGTCCTATGGGCACGGTGAACTAACGACCACGAGCCAGCTCGCCCTCAAAACGGACCAACACTTCTGGCAAAAATAATAGCAAACATTCAAACAAGGAAACCAGAAAGATGCATTTTTCATTTATACAAAGGGATGTTTTTTACATCGGAAAACCAATGCCCTACAGAGGCAAAAAATAAAATAAAGATAAACGCCAAGTACAGGCCCTAATCTACTCGGAATGGCTGGAACCGGAGCGCTCAAATTCTGTACGCTCAGAGTCATCGGAGTAGGAACCAAGAGCATCCTTAGCCTCTCCTTCGACCCTTTTAGCCTCGGCAATAAGGGCCGGAAGATCGGTAAAGCCATGCTCGGCCTGCTCGAGAGTAATCCTCCGGGACTTCCACTTCTCGTACTCAGCAACAATAGTAGCCTGAGCCTCCGCAGCCTCGACGCTCTTCAGAGCCTCGTCCAAATCAGCCTCGGCCTGGGCTAACTTCGCTACTAGGGCATCCCGGTCCTCCCCAAGAACATTCTGCATTTGGATGGCCGATTGAAGCTCGGCCTGGAGGGTGTCATTTGCATCGGCCGTTTCCTTAAGTTCGTTCTTCAGATCATCGCACGTCCGGGCCCTGCTCTCCACTTTCTCTTCGAACACCCTAGCACGCTCTTGATACCGGGCACTCTCAGATTCGAGCAGCCGGTTCCTCTCGGCCAAGATCGCAGCATCCGACTTCACCAAATCCAGCTCCTCCCGGAGTTGGGAGAAAGTGGTCTCAAGCTCACCGAGCCTAGAGGAATTTGAGCGCTATCCCGGCTAAGGCTGATCTTCTCAGCTTCGAGGCTCCGATTGTATTCGGTCATGGCGACCAGTTCACTACTCAGCTGACGGTTCTCGTCCTTCGCTGCGTCAAGTTCGGGCTGAAGATTGGAAAGAGCGACTGCCCGACTCAACTCCTCCTCCTTCTCCTGAAGAAGGTGCAAATACTTTTCTGTTTCCCGGCCCTGGGCATCCAATTGGCCCTTAAGATCATCCATCTCTTGTTGGGCGCGGACGAAGGCCTCGTTGACAAGCACCACACTCTGCAAAAGAGAGCAAGTTAAAAACTTGAACGAGATAGGATTAAAATTCTCAGTAAGGGTGTGCAGAGACGGCTTAAAATCCTACCCGGTTGCCCGCATGCATACCCTCGTTGATGAGGCATTGCCAGGTGACCCCGGTCATCTTCCGCTTGTCAGAATCTGAGACAAGAGGCCTCAGATAGCTCGCTACGCCCACCGGGCGAGAAAGGAAGCTGCAATCCTCGGGGACGGTGACCACGATCGATTTTGTTCTCCTCGGTTCCACGCTTGGCGCCGGAAAAATACGCACCAAGCTGTCCCTGGCCCCAGACTCGGAGGACCGGTTGGCCGACCTCGTGGCCCGAGGGATAGGGAGATGCCCGAATCCCGCAACTTCGCCGGTAGCGGGAGGGGTGCCCGAGAACATATCGTCAAACTCATTAGGCCTCGGAGCCGGAGTAGAGGAACTTGGAGCAGCCTCAATATTTTCGTCAAAGCTCGGGGGTTCCGTAGTTGCAGCAGGCTCGTGCTCGGGCGTCAGATTAACGTCAACGGGGACTTCGATCTCCGGGATCGGCTTCAGCAGCGGCCGCCTCCCCTGAACTCCTTATCCTTTGCAGGGGAGCTTCTTCAGAAGAAGTTTCACCTGTAATGTCGACAAAGTCAATCGACCTTAGAGGAGCCGGGGAAAGAATTTCTTCCGCACCTGTTTGTGAGACCGGAACCTGAAGTCCTTCAGCAGCAGCAGGGAGAGGTGAAACGGCAACAGCCCCCTCCGGGATCGGAGCCACGGGAGAATCGCCATCAACTCTCCGAATGATGATATCGGGCTCTGCTTCATCTCGTGAGGTCCGGGCGACGCTCTTCGCGCTCTTCTTCGACTTTGCCCTCTCTCCGAGGGCCTCTTTCTTTTGGCAGCGGCAGCAGCAGCAAGGGCACGAGACGCACCCGCTGAATCGAACTCAGGTGCCGACGCTGTGGGTTTGGCGCCCGGCTCCGGTCTTGGATCCACCGAGCTCTTGGGCAAACCTGAAAGCCGAAGAGACAATGAGTACGGATAGTGAAAAATGCAGTGAACACGGGTAAAAGCAAAGTACTACCATGGTTTTGCGCGACCCATCGGCCGCGTGACAGGTGGGCCCATGTCCGGTTGTCGTGGTCATACTGGTTGAGGAGCGCCGTGACCCATTCATTCAGGTTACGGACGACCGCAGGAATGTATCCGTTGGCTAATAGAAATAAGAAAAGCAGTGAGAAAGTAAGACCGAAGGATGACAAAACATACAAAGGCAATAACTCGAAGTTCAGGCTTACGCTTGTTATTCCACTCTTCCGGGAAGGGCATGAAATCATTCGGAATGATGTCCGAGGTCCGCACCCGGACGAACCGCTCCAACCAGCCTCGGTCTCTGTCTTCATCCATCTTCGAGAAAAAAAGATTCCGACTGCGTTTTGCTAGTTTTATTACGCCGCCCCGGAATAGCCTCGGAGAATATAGGCGTATCAAGTGGGCCAACGTGAGCTCTTTCTCGACGTTATTGGCCAGTAGCCGGAGGCACGCCACGACCCTCCAAACAATCGGACCGATTTGGGCCAAGGTCACGCCGTAAGTCCGACACATGTCTAAGATGACCGGGTCGATCGGAGGGTCGAGTTTGAGAGTGAAGGGGTAAGTGTAGACGTACAAAAAGCCTTTCCGGTGGTCGGTGACTGATTCGTTTGGCTCGGGGGTGAAGACTTGAACCGAACGCGTATGCCACCCGCAGTCGGCCCAGACCAGGTCGATCCTATCCTCGGTAATGGAAGAGGGGTACCGCCTCACGTCGAACCCCCTGTCGGACACCGACGAAGGTTTTTCAACCTCGAGGTCTTTGTGGAAGTTGGGTTTGGCCGGTATAATATCCGAGGCGATAGGCTTGAAGGAGCTCTTTGCTTTAGTCGGGGATACGGGCTCGATTCCTGGGGATGAAACCGAGGGAATGTCATGGGAAGTGGTTTCAGACATTGGGAAATATGAAAGGAGGAAGTTGAATGGATTCGAAAGAGGAGATAAAGAAGGAAAAAGAGCGAAGGGAACAGTCAAAAGGTTCAAAAAATGGAAAAAGCTACAGAAGGAAGCAGCAACAGGCGAGAATAACAAGTAGAAAAGATGGCGGTATCGATCCTTTTCACGTAATGCAAGCAGCAGATCAACAAGAATCGAGTTTTTTAGATGATTATGAGCAAATATGTTGAAAGAGTAAGAGGCGAAACGTTTGAAACAGAGAGCATTAATCAAAGAACTAAATGTTCAAATGATGAAATGGAAAGGCCTTATATAGGCATGGGGCTGTGGTGGTTACGATTCCCCGGCCAATCCGGGAGCGCAACGTGCCCCCCCATAATTAATGAAAAGTGACTCGAAACGACGCGCATGCGGCGGTTGTAAGAGCGGACCATCCGGGATAGGACAGGTGGCCGCTGAAAAGGGAGACATGATGCAACCGTTCCCGCCAAAATGAGAAGATAACAACGAGCTAACTGTGTCAAAACATTTAAAACTGAAGAGGAAGCCATTGAGCTAGCAAATGATACCAAGTGAGTTGGCTAGACTTCAGATAGATGGTTCTGTTATTTTACAAACATTTTTTTTCCTTATTTTACACGTTTTGCTCTATTAGGTATGGTTTGGGTTCTGCTATTTTGTCAAAAGACCTTGATAGGTGTGAACGTTTCACAAAGGTGAGAGCAGTTTCGCAATTGCTAAAAACATCTTTTTTCCATACCAAAAGGTACTGCTTCTGCAAAATCAGGGATGACCTCTTCTTAATTGAACTTTGCAGGCTTTTCAGTCAGGGATTGTCTAGATCAACTGCTCGCAGCCATGCTTTTGGCAACCTCCATGGGGCGGTAAAAAGCGTAGTGTATTTGGACGCGAACTTGGGCAATAGTAAGCACTCATTGGTTGATTTTGGTACCATCTTGAATAACATTTAAGTGGCTTAGCAATTACCTCACTTTCCCTTCACATCCATCTTGTTTCTTTTATGCTGCTTAAAATTCTCTTTCTGGAATTAGCTATGTTATAAAAAAGCAATCCACTATGAAGGTAAAAACTGTAGTTGTAGTATTACCACACTAGAGGAGTAACTAGAGGAGGATATTGGCAAGTTATACAACTGATAAGTGATATTTTGCTCTTTCTTCTTTCTCGCAGGGGTCTTGAGAACTACCTAAACATTAAGCAGGTGACTCAGTATGCATCTCCCGACGAACCATGGGCTTTTTACAAGTCTCCTTCAAAGCTGTGAAACTGTTAAGTGGTCAAGGAACATGTGAATGATGAAGTAGAGATGAAAGTTGATCTAGTGTAGAACTAGTGTTGTTTGTTATCATCAAGTCTAATAAATCTGTTTGACGGGACAAAATATGGATTGCATTTTTCACTGATGTTTTGCCTTCCTCTTCTGTTCATTTCATCTTTAAGAGCCAAGTGTCAAATCTTTAATTTGGAATTTGGAATTTGGAATAGTGTTCTGTAATTGCTGCAGCATCCTGAATAAAAGGGGATTTCCCTTAGTTTCATAGGTGGAGTAAAGCTTAAGGGTCATTCGGTTCGCGGACTAAATTATTATGGTATTATAACTCTTGGACTAATTTATGCCACCTGAGAAGTAAGATTAAATAATTCCAAGTTTGATGGGATATCTCGGATTAAGATGGGATTAAATTTATAATGTGTTTTAATGTGTTTGGTTGACCCGTCTACCAAACAAGATATAAATTTAATCTCAAACTTAATCATGAAATATCCTGCTACCAAATAAACATTAGGGGTAAGTTAGATAACATGGTGGGAGTAAACGCCTAATTAGGATAATGATACAACTATTATAATTTGGTGGAATGTGAGTTTATGAAGAAGATCTAAATGTGTCAACTTGGATTTACTTGTAGCAACGTTTTATGGAAGAAAGGTTTAGAGAGCAACATAAACTAAATGCAATGCACTGAGCAGTTCACATAAGGAAAATAGCATTGAGGCATAGCCACCTGCAAAGGATAAACAAAAGCCAACCATGGAAATTTTGGAGAAAATAACCTGATTGTATGGATTAAATCTTCAGATTTTGTGAGTTGCCCTTTTGGGGCAGTAAGACATGAAAAGGGCTAATAACCAATGATTGTGAATTATATACAAACTAGTGATATTGACCGTGCTTCGCGTGGTAAGTATAAAATTTAGTGAAATTCTTCATTACTTTTTCGATAAACTTAGTCAATATAGAAATAAATTTTGGGATAAAATATTTTTGGGATTAATTTCGATCTCGTCATATCGTCAATTTCGTGAAAGCAATGTATAACTACATTACATATCTTAAGCCATAGATCAAGAGTTAATAAAGAATATGAGAAAAGAAATAAGGTGATAATCAGTAAAGCTATTTCTAAGCTCACATTTCAAGTACGAAAAAGGGTCAAAAATACTGCTAACGTATGAAAGTGGCTCACAAGTATCTTCCGTCCACATTGGTCTAAAAATACCCTCCATATTTCTTTATGTTATTCTTATTATTTTCCGGTAACACAAAACTAAGTGTAAACTTTCTAATTAGTGGAAAGGTTTAGTACGGGCATGTAATGGAGCAGCGTTATTCTCTAGCGAGGGAGTCTTCAACAATGTAGGGATCTAAAAAGGTAACTTTTGGACTTCTTATAATAATCACGTAATAAAAAAGGAGAAAAAAAGTAGAAAAATTAAGATAAACGATAAATAAAAGTTGTAGTTTTAGGGAGTGTCACATCGTATCTCTTAGTACCCACAATAAGGACCAAAATAATTTCGAGCCTTACATGAGCTTCTCCTCTCCCGAGGAAAATAAAAGCCACCATTGCGCATATAATTTCAAAAGAAGGTTGCTTTTGAGATGAGTGCGAATTTGGTATTAATTTTCTCCACGATGTAACTCTGTAGAAAGAAACAAAGAAGAAGAAATAGAGAAAAACACAAGAGAAGAAGGCTAAAAAATTCAATAGATGAAGACATTATGCTTATGGGTATTTTTCTTTTGAAAGAATATGGGTATTTTTCTTTTGAAAGAATATGGGTATTTCATCGCAAGAAAGGAAAAGATAAATACACTAACTAACAAATAAGATAAATTTTGAAACAACGGTACACACAATTTAAATTTGTAACTGATCACTAAACGCAAGCAAAGATTTCAGAAAGAATTACAAGAAGTGACT
The DNA here is from genome assembly GCF_019175385.1 of Lycium barbarum. Lineage (NCBI taxonomy): Eukaryota > Viridiplantae > Streptophyta > Magnoliopsida > Solanales > Solanaceae > Lycium > Lycium barbarum. The sequence goes on from NC_083339.1 coordinate 135,440,762, forward strand.
ATTAGGTTTCCTTCATGCGTACCTTTTCCTTGGTTACAAATCCAGTTCAAAACGGTGCCCATGATGAAAATAATAACTTATTTCTTAATAACTTTTAGGCGTCGAATTCCCGAAAGAGCGTGACTTTTGGGGAGGGCTTCTAATTAAGGCCCAATGCAACTCCTAATAATCATAAGGAGACACTCAAAGCAACGTTTCAAAGTTATCTATAAATCGTTTCGAGACAAAACCTTAGCTCTTCACTCATCGTTCCAGCCAAACGCCAAGAAAGAAGTTTACCAGACCTGACGAAAAATATTCTAAGAATAGTTAAATGGGGACAACAATAATATTTATCAGGGCTATGTATATTGAGAAAATCCTACACCAACCAATATGCAAACGTTCAAAACGTGTAATTGGCGAAAATGCTGTGTTTGCGCAGAATTTGCATGATGTATCATGTATATACCATCAAACATAGAAATTGGAAATGTACCTTTACCAAATCTATTAAAGGAGCCAAAATGCTCTCTTGGTCTTGGTCTTCCATTAGTATACAGAGTGTGCCATTGTTTTTATGAATAAATTTCTAATTGGCCAAATAAATTAAAGAGGTTCAATTTAATGGGAAACCACGTTATGATTGAAGGAGTAATTGAGTAATGACAGGTTAATGGGCAATAAATTTTCCAAATGGAGGAACGTGTGTTTCCATGTTGAACTCAAAGAAGTGACTCTTAAATTGTTAATATGCAACTTGAGCGAAAAATTGTGTCTATTAGAGTTCGAACCGACGTTTTTTTTTTAATCAGGAAAATAAGGTAAAAAAGCCTAAAAGCTGGAAAAAAAAAAATATGAATTCTGGCCAGGGAGAGTGCCACATCACCTGCCCCATGTCCTTACTTTATATAGATATATAGACTAGGTAGTAGCATGTTTGTATCTAATCTAATATATATACGTTTTTCCATCATAAGTGCTGATGTGATGACCAATGATAGATTACCATGTTGCCGTTGGATGTTATTTTCTATTCTACTATATTAGAAGGAGTTAGCACACAGGAGGTCAACATGTCTGCTAAGACATTTGAGGGTATTTTGGTCATTTCAATGAAAATGGAGCAATATGATTAGTCAAAAAGGAATCTTACTGTAGCTACAATATAAGAATCGGAAAAGGCTCAAATACGTCATTGAACTAGCGAAAATGACTCATTTATGTCACTCGTCAATAGTTTGGCTCATTTACGTCATCACCGTTACTAAAATGGCTCATCTATGCCATCGCCGTTATCAAAATGACTCATTCGTGCCATTTTTCATTAACACCGATTTTATAATATTGGATGTGACATGTGGTCTCTAATTAGAGGTTCACGTTGTTTAATTAAACCAACCAATTTTAAATTCCAAATTAATAAAAAACTCGACCCAAATTAATAAAATGATGATGACGTAAATAAGTCAAACTATTGATGAGTGACATAGATGAGTCATTTCGCTATCGATGGCATGTGAGCTTTTTCCGTAAAAATATGTGTGCCTTGACTAAACTGCCATTGTTCTGATCTTATCATCCTATCACTCTTTCAAAAGTCACTTTCTAATTGCTCTACGTGGCATGAAAGAAGTCTGGGGGGTCTTTTTTTTTTTTTTTTTTTAAACTATTTCGCTTCTCTTTGCTTTTCATTGGCCAAGTTTTCCAACACAGAACTTCTGTTACCATTATTTATTTTTCTAACCATTGTTTAGTTGTATTAATATTACTCTTAATTTGTATACGGTAAAAATTGGATATGAGTCGAACCGGTGAGACGGGGGACCGAAGGAAGAAGGTTACAAGAACATCGGTGAAGGCTTTCATTCTGAACCGGAGGAACGCTCAGACCGGAGCTGAGTAGGGGCGCCGTTTGGTCCGGTTTCTTCATCACCGGGTCGGTCGGGGCCGTAAGTCCGAATATCCGTGGCCATTGGTCCGGTAGAGCCGTTGCGCGAGAGCTATGCGTCGGTAGCGTCCTGTCATGGTCAACCACCAACCATGCGTGTGTCAGACAGTACGGACAACCTAACCCACTCAGAGTTGTCCTTCCTCTTATTTTTTAATGATTTGTATTGTATGAGACCCATAGTGTCACGACCCAACCCCGTGGGCCGCGACTGATGTCCTAACTGGGCACCCATACGTACCTACCTGACAGAGTTAGCGTACGAACCAACTAATTAAATTAGACATATATAGATTCATATGGGTATAGAATACATCGCACAAAATATATGCACACACATAGACTTATACATAAGCCGTTAAGGCTATCGTAGCAAGCAGGGTCACTTAAGTCGTAACCTCACACATACCTACCAGAACAGTGATAACCCACAACCCACAAACATGTCTACAGACCTCTAACAGACATAACAATAATAACTTATTTCTTAATAACTTTTAGGCGTCGAATTCCCGAAAGAGCGTGACTTTTGGGGAGGGCTTCTAATTAAGGCCCAATGCAACTCCTAATAATCATAAGGAGACCCTCAAAGCAACGTTTCAAAGTTATCTATAAATCGTTTCGAGACAAAACCTAAGCTCTTCACTCATCGTTCCAGCCAAACGCCAAGAAAGAAGTTTACCAGACCTGACGAAAAATATTCTAAGAATAGTTAAATGGGGACAGCAATAATATTTATCAGGGCTATGTATATTGAGAAAATCCTACACCAACCAATATGCAAACGTTCAAAACGTGTAATTGGCGAAAATGCTGTGTTTGCGCAGAATTTGCATGATGTATCATGTATATACCATCAAACATAGAAATTGGAAATGTACCTTTACCAAATCTATTAAAGGAGCCAAAATGCTCTCTTGGTCTTGGTATTCCATTAGTATACAGAGTGTGCCATTGTTTTTATGAATAAATTTCTAATTGGCCAAATAAATTAAAGAGGTTCAATTTAATGGGAAACCACGTTATGATTGAAGGGGTAATTGAGTAATGACAGGTTAATGGGCAATAAATTCTCCAAATGGAGGAACGTGTGTTTCCATGTTGAACTCAAAGAAGTGACTCTTAAATTGTTAATATGCAACTTGAGCGAAAAATTATGTCTATTAGAGTTCGAACCGACGTTTTTTTTTTTTTTTTTTTTTAATCAGGAAAATAAGGTAAAAAGGCCTAAAAGCTGAGAAAAAAGAAAAATATGAATTCTGGCCAGGGAGAGTGCCACATCACCTGCCTCATGTCCTTACTTTATATAGATATATAGACTAGGTAGTAGCATGTTTGTATCTAATCTAATATATATACGTTTTTCCATCATAAGTGTTGATGTGATGACCAATGATAGATTACCATGTTGCCGTTGGATGTTATTTTCTATTATACTATATTAGAAGAAGGAGTTAGCACACAGGAGGTCAACATGTCTGCTTAGACATTTTGAGGGTATTTTGGTCATTTCATTGAAAATGGAGCAATATGATTAGTCAAAAAGGAATCTTACTGTAGCTACAATATAAGAATCGGAAAAGGCTCAAATACGTCATTGAACTAGCGAAAATGACTCATTTATGTCACTCGTCAATAGTTTGGCTCATTTACGTCATCACCGTTACTAAAATGGCTCATCTATGCCATCGCCTTTATCAAAATGACTCATTCGTGCCATTTTTCATTAACACCGGTTTTATAATATTGGATGTGACACGTGATCTCTAATTAGAGGTTCACGTTATTTAATTAAACCAACCTAATTTTAAATCTCAAATTAATAAAACACCCGACTCAAATTAATAAAACGACGATGACGTAAATAAGTCAAACTATTGATAAGTGACATAGATGAATCATTTCGCTATCGATGGCATGTGAGCTTTTTCCGTATAAATATGTGTGCCTTGACTAAACTGCCATTGTTCTGATCTTATCATCCTATCACTCTTTCAAAAGCCACTTTCTAATTGCTCTACGTGGCATGAAAGAAGTCTGGGGGGTCTTTTTTTTTTTTAAAACTATTTCGCTTCTCTTTGCTTTTCATTGGCCAAGTTTTCCAACACAGAACTTCTGTTACCATTATTTATTTTTCTAACCATTGTTTAGTTGTATTATTATTACTCTTAACTTAACGTTTGAAAGAAATTGGATTTCTATTTAGTTATTAACATTTACTCCTATAATGTATGATTTCTATTAATACTTATGATATTTTTTTAGATTCATTAGCGAAGTTAATTTAATTTCCTAAAATATTGAATTTAACTTCTTATTTATTTGTACAATCTTGAACTTTAAATTGTAAATTTAGTTTTTTTTTATAGGAAAAATTAGATTGTAGCATTACAACAATATTAGTACTCTGTCCGTCTCAATTTATGTGGCACCAAATTTGACAAGACATAAAGTTTAAGAAAAAACACTCGAGATTTATGGCTTAATCATACATATTTGTGTGTCTATAAATCATCGTATTAAAGATAAAATGAGAAGTTTGAACTTTGAGTTAAAATTATTCGACATATCAAAAAATGAAATTCCTTTTGGTAAAAAAACGTATATCTTGGAATAAAAGTATTTTAAGTTAATTAATTTTTTATTTATATTAAAATTGTAACTTGCACTTTTTAAAGAAAATACAAGTTTAAAGTGAGAAAACTATTTTTCCATGATATTTATGTTAGACTATTAAATGGGAGAGTATCAGGAAAAAAAATAAAGAGAAGTCAAAAAGGAAAGGAGAAAAGCATATGTAAATCGCGAAAAATAAGAGTAGAATGTATTCGAAGAGTAAAAGAAGGAACAACAAAACTAAAACTAAAACTAAATAAGCGAGGAACATCCAAAGAAATAAAAAAGGATAGAAGAAAATTGATATATTAGTTGCTTTCACAATTCAGATGTGGAGTTTAAAGTAAAAAAATGAATAATATAATCTGAAATAGAAAATTTAGAAAATTAATATATGTGGAAGTAAAGATGCTTCTAATGTTATTTTTATTATGCTAGTATTCATACCCGCGCGATGCGCGGCGGGTATCAAATGAAACTAATCATAAAAAATTTATTATCTTATTTATTTGATATAACTAAAAAATCATTATTTATCATTGATATATTTAAATTAATTTGTAAAATATTAAATTATAATTTTACTTATTTTCACACATCAGATTACATTAATTTAACAAAAATTCAAATCTTATTAGGATTAAATTTGTTCATCATACAATCCTGATTAATTTTTAAGTCTATGACATATAAAAGCCATAACATTACAAAAGATTTATTTGACACAACTATAATTAGTAACTCACTCTAAATGTGATTTCGAAAGCAAAAGAACTTATGAATGCTGTGTTTTAAAGTTATCTATATGAGAAATTAGTTTATATATTGAATTTTTTAATGTGGTACCGAATTTATTTATATCCGATATTTTTAATTTTGGTTGTATTTATTAATCTGATATTTTTAATTTTGGATGTATTTATTAAGTCTTTTGTTATAAGGTCTTATTCATAATATAATTTTCTTATTATAATATACTCCATAGTTTAAAATATTTTTTTATTTTGAATGCTAATATTATACTCTGAGAAGTTACTTGTTAAAAGAACTAAGACAAACATTTTGAGTGAAGTATAAACAACAACTCATTCCTCCGTCTTTATTTTTTATTTTTTACCATTTTCTCAATAAATAACATTATATAATCAACCCCCCCCCCCCCCCCCCCCCCCCCCCCAAACCAACAATCCAGTTTGCAGGATATCTCAACGTTCCGATACTATTTCACGTATTCTCTTACAACAATGAATCAAGTAGTGGATTCTAACTTGTATCACTTACCCAAATAAATGACCATACACTCTTCACATACCTAATTTGGCATCCCTTTTTTTTTATTTGGAAATTTTAATAGAGTGATGAGATTTGGAAACAAAATTACATATTGAATTGATTGCGAATCCACACAATATTCATATGCGCAAGATATATTTTTTTTAATAAAAAAATATCACCATTACAAAAAAAAAAAAAAAAAAATACACACTCGTGTGCGTTCAAAAATATATAGGTTTCAATTGCATCGAATTTCGTCTTTGTTTAATTTCTTTATTACATAGTTGATTGATTCATCATAAAATGATTAATTTTATATAGAGACATACCTACAGTAATTGAAATCGTAAGAAGAAAATCATCTCCACAATATTAGTTTTTGGCAAACTGTGTATTCTGTTAATAAACTCTAAGAAAAAATTTAGATGGGAGAGATACACAAACATCAGAGAAATCATGGCTAGCCCATAGGCCTACGAATTTTGATGTATAACTTGCAATCTTTATTTTCCCCCCAACAATATCTAGTATATAACTTACAACCTTGATTTTTTCTAAAAAGATTTCTTGCAGCTAAACATATTGTGACCAAAAAACTGTGAGACAAACAAAAAAGGAAATTACATGAACTTGAACTTCCAATTGCAAGATCGACTATGAGGAATATGATTGATAAAAACTTTTAAATCGTAACTGAAAATTATGATTTGGTCGCCCTTTTGAATCCAATAAAATCACTTACAAATTAACTATGACCATCAAAAGAATTTTCAACTTTATACTTCTTATCTTACCTTAAGGAAATTATCAATGTTGTTTGTTCAAGGAGAAAGTAAATCACATCCTTAAATTGGTGATTGTAGTATTGACTTTACGAAGAGCATTAAAGATGATAAAAAGCTACTGCCCAAACTCCAAGGATCAACCTTAGTAATGATGAATTATGTTTATCCAGCAAGTTCTTAAAAATCGGAGTAAAATGAAGATTCAAAAATAAAAAAAGTTGGTTCAAAAATACATATGCAATAAATACATGGGTGTAGAGCTAGCTTTAAAATTATAATAAATGAATAGAAATAAACGAGAAAAGAACATCTCAACTTATAAAACAATATGATATTCTCTAACTTGTTTCATCATTAATTTTTTTATGAGAATTACAATAACAGATCCGTTTTGCAAAACAGAAATAAGAGATGCAAGTATTAATTATCTTCTATGATATTAGGGAAAAATATATTCATTATACATCATCGTCCATTACAAAGATCTTCGGAACCGTATATATTTCTTCTTCAAGAAGAGAATTTAGAGTATAACATGTTGTCATCTACACAAATAGTTTTGAAAAATGATTGTCTGTAGACAAAATTAAATAGCAAACAAACATTTGGAACAAATATCATTGTAGGGATCTAGTAGCTCAATTGGTTGGCTACCTGAATTTTCACCTTATTGGTGAGGGTTCGAATCCCCATGTTGTAATCCCCTCCCCCCTTTCCCCTTTTCCTACCCCCTATGTAATAAAAAACAATTTTTTTTTAAAAAGAACAAAAATCATTATTTTAATTTCAATAAAATAATAATTTAAAATATTAAGAAAATTTAGCATTAAAATGGGCCAACTCGACTATAAGAGGGTGATTTTCTATTTTACGTAATAGAATGTATTTATTTTTTTATCAAAAATCATAACGACAAAATCAGAATAATTACACTGGAGAGTACTTACTTGAGTTCAGGCCTGAGTATAATGAATAGAAGGAATAATCTTGTAACATCCTTTTCTATAATAGGTACATCACACATCTGCATATAGAAATTAAAAACATTAACACTGAATAAGTTTCTAAAAGATAAAGAATATGAATGCAATAAAATGAAAAATTCACGAATAGAATTGGAGGAGGAGAAAGTCTAACATTATATGATATATATAGAAGAGGTCAAGAAATTGGATATTCATTCCAACTCAAATTTCATTTGGAATTAGAATTCAAATATCATATCACTTTATTAGATAGGACTCCAAAAGATCCTTATCTTATAATTTATTATATATTTGAATTGAGAAAAACATTTGAAACCGAGGAGATAAATTATATTTTTTTAAACTAAATGGAGATGAAACAAAAGAAGAGCAGCTCTTCCCCTTCCTTATCCTTAGTTTTGACCTTCGCCTAATCTTCTTTGCTTATTATTTCTTTTGTTTGTTAGAAAAGACAAAAACAAAAGTACGAAAATTTTATCCTGACACACATTCTTAGCTAATCTTATATATATATAGTTTGGATAATTTTTTATTTCATTTTAAAACTTTAAATTCATTGCAAATTCAGTAATAAAAGTACGAAATGAAATTTTATTGATGTATTATAGAATCTTATCACTTATAATTTCATCTGATTTGGATAGCTTCAATTTAAATGTTAAAACTTAATTTATTTGTTAAAAAAATCATATATTTTTGTTTCTGTACATACACTTGCATTATAGCCATTTTTAACTTTATTAAAATATAAGTTTAGATAAGCCATAGTTAGTAAAAAAAAATTTCCAGATATTGTTTAAGAGAAGCCAATATCGCGAATTTAAAATCTAGGAGGATTTAAAATGTTTATCTCTAAAAATTAACTTTAATTCCAACAAAGAATAATAGAGAATGCAATGCAATTAAAAAGATCTTCAAGAAAATGTGGTTTATTTTATAATATCGGATAGGATAAGTTTTGGCAATAGTAGGAGTTCATTTAGAACTCTTCATCCGTGGGTTAGTAGTTTAATACTAATGAAAATCTAATTTTACTCCAACAATCTAATATTTTCCAATTCAAATACTTCAAGATATATTTCAATTCAAATTAACCAATTCAAAACTTTTATTACTATCTCCATTAACTTTGTCCTAAAATTACCAAGTGGCTTGTTATTAGCTTGCCACTTGACTTAACCACATTGCTTATACCTCTCCTATTTTATATAGGAGTATACGTACCCGCGCGATGCGCGTATCGCTTCAAAAGAAATGAATCATTAAAAATATTGTGATGTTAAAATAAGGACACAACGACTTAAAAGATTAAATAAAGATGAAAGAAGAGATATTTACTTGTTCATAATTTTACAGTTTATCAACAATGTTGTGCTAACAATGCATAAAAATTGCAGCTTTATGTTGTTTAGAAAGAAAATAAACTACGCAGTAATAATAACGTAATAATAACGTTTTATATGTATAAAGCATATATAAGAAGTATATTAAAGAAAAAGGGTATTAAGGTATGTTTTTACATGAAATTAGGTCCCCACAAAAGAAGAAAAAAATGGTTACAGGATTTGTGAAGGGGATACACACATAAGGAAAATGTCTCCATGAGCCTACGTTAAAGACTTGCATATGCTCCCAAACCGCTTACTTTTTATTCCACAACGTGATTCCAACACAACCACAGGCATAAGAATGTAAACTGCCAAGTTTATGTGTTACGTGTTACCAGCAAGAAGCATTAATGGCCTGCCAATTGCACCCGCTAGCAATGCTCTCCACTTAGTTGTCCTGAATTTCAAATAAGTTTCTCCTTAAGCTACTGTTAGGTTAATTATCCCAACAAATCTCAAGAAATATGAAAATTTTCTGATTTTCACACACATGCTGACAAACATACAAACACACACTCATACAACACGATAAATACATACAGATGTACATAGATAACAAATTAAGTAATATATCTATTTGCGCATGAGAGGTCGTCCCAAGCAAATCAGAACACCTAGTTGCGGGAAAAATTCACATACCCTTTCAGCAGAGAGTTGTTGTTACCTTTCAACTGGTTCTTGCACCTGTTCTGGGTCATCACTATATCTTTTGCATCCTATCACCTTTACTCTTTTCGATAGGTGCTTCAAAATCTTGACCTTGTACATCGATTTCATCCAGTCCGCACATTTTGTTTTATTTTTTGCAGGTATCCACATCTTTTTCAGTCCTGATTCTTACGGCTTGCTTGAATTTTGAATCCTCCTGCACAAAATCGGTAAAACCACAAATTTGATAATCCATCTCAGGGCTATATTCAGCATCAGAAACAACCATCCAGACAATAAATACAGACCAATTCCTTCAGCTAGTTTCTAAACCTCTCCTTGTCATTTTCAAATAGAGAGAAAAAACATTGGCAAACCTCAACTCTACACATTTAATGGTTTACACACTTACAACTTACTCCATTAATACTAATGAACAAAACACACCTTTCAATCTCACTTATCCAGAAACAGTGACATCATATAATCTTGTATTACTAATACCTAGCATAACTAATATCTGCATTTGTTACACCCCGCACTTTCAGAGCATGAGCATGACATGTACATCACCGTAGCAACGAAGTATCGGAGATGTCCCATGATGTTTTGGAAGATACAGGTCATGGGAAGTATGTAACAACGAAATAAAAAGACGAATTACGATCTCGTAAGTCGTAATCGGGAAAGAGTGTTTTGAAACACGAGAACATGGCCATTATTAGTATAATAAGTGATAAATATCATGTATGGAGAGTTTCGGAATATTTTGAGATCGAGCAAATTGAAGAAAATAAGTTCGACGAAAATTTGAGAAATGCTGGAAGGATTTTTAGTCAACTTTGGAGGGGTATATCTCCATGTGTATTTGGAGTTTTAAGGTGTTTTAAAATCCTAAAATGAACTTCGTCGAGTCTAGATTATACTGCAACAAACCGCTTGTTGATAGGACATCGGAGTAGAGAATTATAGACGTTACAAACTGAACTGTCCGCAGAAACAGGACGCTACAGTATTGCTACAGTACTGTAGCTACAGTACCGGCCCAACTTATTATAAAAGGGGTAAAAACCCCATTTTTCATCATCCAAAATGTTCTGGAAATTCCAGAAAATTCAGCCAACTAAAAGGGCTCTTAAATCTCACATAAAAGTGAGAATTTTGGGCAAATTTCAAAGTCTTGGAGTACCAATCGAAGTTCGGGCAACGCATAGTCATGAATATAATTTCATTTTGGAGTTGGAGGAGCATGGGAATAAGTAAATGTTGAAGATTTTGCTACTTTCATAAAAATAAGGTATGAATCTTCAAATCTCTCTCTTTATCAAGTTTGATTAAGGAATAATTGCAAGAATAGAGTTGTAGTTTGTTGTGTTGATGTTGTTAATTTGTATATTGAGGTTTGAAGAAAATTTTGGATAAAATATGTATATAATCATCTTGTAGAATGTTGAGGATGTTGTTATTGATGTGTTGGTATTAATTTCAACTTCCTTACGAAAGTAAAGATTATTAAATAGTTGTATCACAAGTGGGTTGGTTGAGAAATTTGGAAAATAGTGTGTGGGTTGTTTTATGGCATATGTTGGTGTTGGAAATGATATTACGACTATTGGTACTGTTGTTGATGTTGTTGGTTATTGAATTGGAATTTCGGGCGAGACATATAAACAGGGGAAATACTGCCCGAATTTCGACAGAACCTTAAAAGAATTTTAATTAAAGTTTCGAGTCGAGCGTATGATGATGACTCTAATGATATTATGAATGGTTATATATGTAGATTACGAAGCTACGAATAATTCTTAAGAGAGGTGCAAGACGGGAAGTAAGTTAGAAGTCGAGAATTATCCTTCAGGTATGTTAAGGCTGCTCCCCTTCTTTCTAAAGGCATGATCTTTCGGTTATGATTTCATAAATGTTTCCGTATTTCTCCTTGTCATCACACGTTAAATGTCCTAGATTCCAAGGCATAATTTCCTTCTTGATATTCCAGAAGTGTTTTCCAAAATATTCGTATTTTCCAAACCAAAGTTTGTGATTATGTGAGATCTTATGATAACGGCAAAGGCTATGTTTTTCAATGACAACGATGATGTCAAAAGTGAGAATATCATTTTGATGACTATGATGAGAATGTCGAGCTATTTATTGATTTCTCTATCTATTCATGAATGGTGACTTTATTTCTAAATCTTCCAAAGTATATGAATTGATGCCTTATGAGATTTACGATCCTATTCTATGTTTTCTCTTAATTCTATTCTTCATCGATAGTCTCACCTTAAAATAATTGTTCCTTCAAGGTGAGACAAAGCGACGATGATTACTCCATAATACAATCGGAGGCTACCGACCTTACGTCACTCCGATATAGTTGTGGCTTTTGATTGGACTCTTATGCATGCTTTATATATATATATATATATATATATGTATGTATGTATTTTCTCACACCGCGCCGCGCTATAGTCAGCCGGGCAGGCACGTAGATGTGCACACCACTACAGTGGGCATGTTATGATATTGCCCCGGACGCGGGAGGCCTGGACGCAGGCTAATGATGATAACACCGAGCCTTAATGGCCGGACATGTTACTATTTATATATCACACCGCGCCTTAATGGCCGGGCATGTTACTATTTATATATCACACCGTGCCTTAATGGCCGGGCATGTTACTACGTATATGTATGGAAATGTTTTTTTTTAAAGTCTAAACATGCATGACATCCGCCCTACGAGGCACTCAAATGTACAGGTTATCTCTTATTCCTTGTTACTTTTCATATCTATGTTATATTGTTACTCATGCCTTACATACTCAGTACATTATTCGTACTGACGCCCCTTCTTGTGGGCGCTGCGTTTCATGCCGCGCAGGTGCATACAGATGAGTAGAAGACATTGCTAGAAGATGTTCCAGCGGGATTGGCGAGCTCCATTTCTTTCCGGAGTGTTGCCGAGTCAGAGTACCCATGTCATGGTATAATGATTTATGTTAGAGACTTTGTAGACAGAGTCACGTATTTAGCCTGCCAGTCTTGTATGCGGCTATATTAGCCGATGTATTCATTATGCATCACTTTACATATTTATATGATTACAAATTTTATTTGATTCGAGAAAGATAAAAAGAATGTTTTTGTTAAAAGCTGTCCCTATGCATTTCAGTTCATGACTTAAGAATTATGAGTACAGTGAGATCCAGCGGGTTCGCTCGGCTCTAAGTAAGGGTCGGGTGCCCGTCACGCCCTATCGGAATTGGGGTGTGACAGCATTACTCTAACCAACGGCCAAACAAACACTAAATAACCTGAGATGATAGACACTAACTAAACAAACAAATGTAGTTCACTGATTATGGTATTAAATATGATCATAACTTCACATGCAAATCTTACCTATCAATATGCCATAGTACACCAATCCTATAAAGTACATACACATTAACACATTTTGTTTCCGGTTCCTTTCAATTACATTAATCAATAGTGTTTAAGTACATGATGGAGTGATAGTGAGAGTAACTTTTCTCTTCTAATAGAACTTGTTTTTTACCACCAAGACCAAAATTACCGCAGAGAACATCTGTCGTAAACTAACAGGAAATAAGAATACCACACCTCGACATTTAGTAATTCCGACAATATCTCCATGCTTCACGCCAGAATGAAATTTCACAAAGTCCTCTACATTCAATACTGAATCCCTGCACATACATCAGGACATAATACTTCTCAGTGATAAGAAGTAACTTAATCACTTAAACAAAAGTCTATACGAAACTTAGGAAAATGTAACTGCTGGGAGCTTAAAGACTCGTTTGTACAAAACCTTTTGGTCATCTCATCCACCTACTATCGGCATAAGTTAAAAATCAGAAAACAACAAAAGGATAAAGAGTAATATAACCACCTCGCACTTGCCATAAATGTTAATGTTTTATGAAATTGTATACAAACTATATTGTGTGAACTCACCAAAGAATTTTGTCCTCCCTCTCGTAGAAATAACGTTTCTCTTCCTCTAGTTCTGCAATGTCCTCCTCTCTGTCACTAAAAATTGGTGCTTCACTACCATGTT